>NC_090436.1:220619366-221935616 GCF_031143425.1 Pleurodeles waltl | reverse complement strand
GAGCCAACGGAAGCAGACACAACCCCCACAGGCAACCCATTGGCAGCAGGCACAGTAAGTCACAGTGATGCCCAGTAAGCACACCTCAAGAGGAGTCCCACATCGCTCGAGCAGGAGACTGTGCTTTGCAGAAAGAGGTGCAGGGGGCACAGAGCCTGAAGATCTCTTGGAGCAGGAGCAAACAAGCCTTGTTAGCGGCAAGAGTTGTGATGCACAGGGGTACTGTTCTGCAAGGAGAGGCAAGGGCTTACTGTCTCCCAAGTTGGACAGCGGGCAGAGAGGACCAAGTGGACCACTCCAGACCACCACCTGTGATGCAGGATCCACGCAGTTCTAGAGGAGAGAAGATCCACGCAGCCAGTCGTTGCTGCAGTTGGTGCCTGCAGATGCAGGGAAGTGGCTCCTTCACTCCAAGGGAGATTCCTTCGTACTTCTTGGTGTAGCCTGAAGTCTCACCGACCTCAGAGGATGCACTGTCGGGGAAATGTTGCAAAAGGAGCCGGAGAAACAATGTTGCAAAGTGAAGTCGTCACTGAAGTTGAAGATCTGGGGACCCACCCTCAAGGGGGTCCTTAATAGCCCTTAAAGGGGGTTTGGTCACCTAGTAAGGTGACTTCCTATCAGGAAGGGGCAGTGATGTCACCTGCCTGACCTGGCCACTCAGATGCTCCCAGGGACCCCTGCCCACCTTGGATTCAAGATGGAAGAATCAAGTGGCCACCAGGAGGAGCTCTGGGCACCACCTCTGGGGTGGTGATGGACAGGGGAATGGTCACTCCCCTTTCCATTATCCAGTTTCACACCAAAGCAGGGACCAGAGGTCCCTGGACTGGTGCAAATCGGTTCATGAAAGGAGGACACCAAGTGTGCCCTTCAAAGAATACCGGTGGCTTGGGGAGGCTACCCCTCCCAAGCCATGCAACACCTATTTTCAAAGGGAGAGGGTGTTGCCTCCCACTCCCAAAGGAAATTGTTTGTTCTGCCTTCTTGGGCTTGAGCTGGTCAAGCAGCAGGAGGGCCGAAACCTGTCTGTAGGATGGCAGCAACGGGGGCTGCCTGAAAACCCTGCAAACTGGTAGGAGCAAAGAGTGCATGGAATCATACAATCAATACTGGCAACAGTATTGGAATATGATACCAACATGTTTGATACCAAACATGCCTAAGTTCAGAGTTACCATTATGTAGCTGGACATAGGTAGTGGCCTATGCCTAGTACACGGGTAAAGTGGCTTCCTCACACTTACGATGTCCAGGAAAATGGAGCTGGAGTTTGTAGGGGCACCTCTGCCCCTACAGGGGTGCCCTCAGACACAGGTACTTGCACTCTGCCCTCTGGGCTAGGAGAGCCTGCACAGGGGTGACTTACAATCACCTGGTGCAGTGACCTGTAGTGAAAGAGGCCAGCAGACACATTTTGCATGGGCTCCAGTGGGTGGCATAATACATGCTGCAGCCCATGGTGAACCCCAGGTGTCCCAATGCCCTGGAAACCCAGGAACCATATACTAGGGACTTACATGGGGGCACCAGTATGCCAACTGTGGGGTGTACTAAGTCAGGAATACCCAAATTTAGAGGGAGAGAGCACAGACACTGTGGTCCTGGTTAGCAGGATCCCAGTGAACACAATCAAAACACACTGACAGCAGTCAATAAGTGGAGTTAACCATGCCAAAAAGAGGGTATTTTTCTACAGAAGGCAAACAGGAGGTCAACCACTTGACCACTGGAGAGTTGTTCCATCATGGTGTGGAAGGAGAAGACCTTGAATCCATTAAGTCAGAAGTCTTCTTTCTTCCAGCAGGGCCTTATTTTTCCTGGTGGGGTCCTCCTGGGCCTAGGAATGTTTTGAGAGAGTGGTAGTTTTCAGATTTATTCTGTACACTGTGATAAGACAAATTGTGCCACCCAATCCTATAAATGGGACAAATGTACAAAGCACTTCAACAGCTGCAAACTCTCAAATACATTGTTTTTGACCATAAAATTGCCCTTTCTTAATTTCGAATCCAATTTTAGGAGTCAGACGTTTTTATGACTGCTAAAATCAGATTCCGAATGGATACAGATTTTGAATCTGAAAGGGGCATGGTATTCATATCTTGAATATCAATCTTTTCGGAATGAAATCTGGTCACAAAACAGATATTTTTCTGACTCCCCAAAACTAGGAGAGAATGCATTCACAAAAGGAAAGGCGTTCTTTTGTGACATCTCCTGTAAACATAACAAAAAAAAAGTTTGAAGAGTCGAAGGATCAAGAAGACCACTGCCACCTCTTAACCCCTTTGGTGATTAGGACAGCATGGCGGCGTCCTCTGCCAAGGTGGGCGAGTGCGGAGGAATTCTCCACGTCATCCTAACCACCCAGGGAGTGGTTCTGGTGCTCTCCCTGTGCCTCCCCCACCAGGGATGGCAGCAGAAGCGCCACGCACTCCTCCTACAACAATCTGATAATGTTAGCACACACGCCATCATCAAAACACGCTAGGAACATGGTGGAACCCATCTGCTTCCAGCTTGGTTACAGAGATGTTGAGTATTTCTCATTTTTACCAGGAGACTTGAGAGAATAGTAGGTGATAAGAAATTAGTTGCTCCCTTTAGATTCCATAACAGAAATGTGAGGAAAATGTGTTTTTCAGTCAAAGTTTCAGGATTGCAAGGGCTTCTGGGCAGGAAAACCTGGTGGGAGCCATGCATGTCACCCACACCCTGGATTCCCCCCAGGTGTCTAGTTTTCAAAAATGTCCAGGTTTGCTAGGTTTCCCTTGACACCAGCTGAGCTAATGCCCACAATCTACAGCTAGGCACATTGCCAAAAAAGGATCAGTTTTCAATGGAAAATTGTGATATCTCCAAGTTGAATTTTGGCACCTTCCATGATTCAGCCACTAGCCCTACCCACACAAGTGAGGTATCATTTTTATTGGGAGACTTGGTAAGAACAAGCGTTATCATCAGTGGTATTTCTCTACATTTGTGCCTTCCAAAATGTAAGCCAGTGTGTAAGAAAGAAGATATTTTGAGAAAAGCCCACTCATTCACATGCAAGCATGGGTACCCACCAATTCAGAGATGTGCAAGTAAAACTGCTTCTAAACTCCTTGTGCCTATTTCGGCAATACATAGGTTTCCCTTCATTTTTTTTTGCATTCTTTATATTGTACCACAAAAATTGCCCTATACCCGTTACACAACAAATCCATTGCAAGGTGCAACCTAAGTTATTAGCTCTGGGTACCTCGAGTTATTGCAAAACCCACAAACCCTATATACCCCTCTCCCCCAATCAGAATGGTCTAGCAGATGTAATGGTATATTGCAGCGGTTCACAACCTGTGGTCCGCGGACCCCCAAGGGTCCGCAAAACATTTCAAGGGGGTCCGCATGTCTAGGCCGGCAGGAAGGCACTTCTCAAGCTGAGGCCTCTCGTTACATGTTTTTATATTTATTACTTCATTTGTGCAGCAGATTTAAAAGCACTGCAAAGTTTCCTGTACATCCAGCAGCTTTCAGGCAAAAATAAAAGTGTCAAGATAACTCTGGTGAATAATGTACCTACTGGAGAGAGATGGGAGTTTTGCCTAGTGCTAGTTTTGACTTATCCAAGGTAGCACAGATGGTGAACATGCCTGCTGAAAAGAATGTGTACCATGCAAAGAACTGTCACGGTTTCGGGCGGGGCTGATCAGGACTTTGGTTGGGACACCCCTTGAGGTCACCGAATATCCTAAAGAGGTAGTACACTGGGGCAGAGGAGCAGCTAAAGGCATACACGGAAAGGACAGCTATGGATAGGCACAGGAAACAGGAAAGTAAAAGCAGAGCAACCCTTGTGTGAACAAACAGGAAACGGATTACCAGTGGACAAACACGCTGGGGTTGTACACAGAGTAAGGCGCAGAACCTCCCACAGTGACAGGGAATCTCAATGCCTCTGTGCAGTTTGCTCTTACAGATAGTCACCCTGCCAGCCCCATAGAAAGGAGGCAGCAGAAGTGATTCTGTCTCTGGACCCTAGAGCACAAACAAGGATAGTACTTACATACACAGGACACACTCTTGTGGGTCCAGCTCGAAACACAGTGGCGATTCCTGAGAAAACAGCAATAGCACACTGTCAGGCACGAAAAACAACGTATAACACTGGACAAGGATGGGGGCTGGAATTGCCTCCTGGAAACCAGGAGCCAACCCCAGTACACAGGAGGACACGTATACACTGATGAAGACTGATAGAACACTTACCAGACACAAAGAACCAAGAAGAAACAGAAACAGAAGGGAACAAACAAAGAGGCAGAGGCAAGAACTAGGAACAGGCTCAGGATGAAGCAAAGGCGGGTCTAGGACTTGAAAACAGGGCGCAAACTTCTGGCTGGGACAGAGACAGGACTGGGAAACTGAGAACAGGCTCTGGCTGGAACAGGCAAGGACAGGACTGGAATACAGGGAGTAGGAAATGAGCAGTAAACAGGACTGGGAAACAGAGAGAAGGTTCAGGCTGAAACAAGGCAGGAGCAGGGCAGAGAAACAGGGAGCAGGCTTTGGAAGAAACAAACAGGTACAAGGCTAAGAAGTAGGGAGCAGACTCTGGCTGGAACAATCAGGAGCAGGGCAGAGAAACAGGAAACAGGATCAGGCTGGAACAGAACAGGAACAGGAACAAAACTGGAACACTATCCGACAAGGGGTCTGTAACACAAAGGAATTGAAGTCCGATGCACGACGGGGAGCTTGAGGAAATGGCTGCTTATAAGCAGTTCCAAGCTGGACTGCACAGGAGAGGTTTCAGGTGTGTGTGGTTTCGGACACTTGCAAGTCCTGGAGGAGAGGATCCAGTGAAAAGGAGCAACTGGACTTCTCCCATTGAAAACAATGGGAAACAGAATCCGGGTTTTCCTGACTACCAAGCTGTGCATTATGAATTTGCAGTCCCAAGAAGCAAATGTAGTCCTACACAAGTGTACCATGGAGAAAAGAGAAACAAACAGGAGTCAGCAAGGAACTCTAGATAGGTGTTCAAGGTGATTTCCAGGCTTCTGACAGTCCCCTTACAGCGCCCCCTGGAAATGGGACGACCGAGTCGTAACAAGAACAGTATTTTATGGGCATAGCAAAGTGGGTTACTGCTTTTGTCACAGAGATTCTTTTGTTGCTGTGTAGTTCATAAGTTACAATCATAATCTAGCACAGTGTACTATATACTGCAATCAAAGAGCTGCATGCAAACTGCATGGCACAAATTAGAAAGTTATGTTTTTTCCCAGTCTTTCATTATTCTTATGATGCTAAAAAAGGTTTGTTTGCTTATAAATACATTCTTATTATTGAAGTCAATGCTAACCATTGTGTTATGATCCGAGTCCTGAGTTTGTACTTCTCCAGACCAAGCACTCTTAGAAAATGCCTACCAGTATGCATGACATGTGAATCCTACACCTTGTGGTTCACTGGAAAGTGCTCCATCACCCTACCCTGGTGTGAGAGGTGCTAAAAAACAAATGATTTACACATGACAGAGAGGCTATGGAGGAAAGAGAGGCCCTTATCGTTTTACTTCCTCCCCCCCACATATTTATGTTAAAAAGCTTTCTTAGATCCAAAACTAACAAATAAAAATAGAAATTGCTTAAGAAATGTAGAACCTGACCTGAGGATTCAGCTTTCCTAAAGAAAACTAAACACTGAACTTCTAGTAGCTGAGATGCAGCACCAACCTTCCCATTAATTTTTTTCAATTTTTAGATATTTTTCAATATAAAATAATTATATGTTTAGTAATTCAAGTATTTGTTTTGTGTGTACCCATTTGTGTATTTTTTGAGAATTACTTTATTAATGTTTGTAATTTACAATGTATAAATTGCTTGAGGGTCCCCGGCTTCCAGTAGTGATTCAGCAGAGGTCCTCAAGAGCCAAAAGGTTGGGAACTACTGGTACATTGCTTTTATAAATCGGCCATGGTGATGCAAAGTTACAAAACAAAATGATGTCACAAATGGATGTTTTTTCCTACTAATTTTCAATATTTCTTTCAATTCAACACAGATTCTTTGGGGATACATTGAAGGATTAACACAAATGATCCATAATTAAATTCAGAATTTTGCCCAGTTTTCAGAAATGTATAGCCTTCCGGAATCCACCATGGGTCTCACACTTGTTTCCACCACAAACTGGAAGGAGGTTGAAAGCACAAAAAAATAGGAAAAGTGGGCTATCTCCCAGTAAATTGCATTAACTGTGGCAAAAAATATGCTTATTTTTTTAATCAAGTCTGCCAGTTCCTGAAAGCTGTGAAGATGGTGATTTTAACACCACAAACCTTTCATTGATGCCATATGCAGGAAAAAAAGACTTTCTTCTGCAGCACGTTCGGTCCTCTTTTTCCCCCCAATGTTACTATATTTTGGCTCATTTCTTGGTCCCCTCCAGGGGAATCCACAAACTCTGTACACCTTCAGAATATCCAGGATGTTGGAAAAAAGGATGCAAATTTGGCGTGCATAGCCTATGTAGGGACAAAGTTATGGATGCCTAAGCACAAGCTTATCCCAAATAGGCAAAAAAAGGCTTAGCACTGGGAGGAGGCGTGGGAAGGTTGGGAGCGGGCTAGCAGTGAAAGGGTTAAACAAAATTTTTTTTTTTTTAAGTAGGCATTTTTTCCAGACATGGCGGTCTGCAGACTCCAATAAGCTGCCACCCCTCTTAAATTTGCAAGTCTTTAGTGACTGTGATGGCACACTTTTTAAATATATAGAGTTGAAAAGTTTTATATATTAATATATTAGACACCCTGCCCTGTGGGCTTGCAAGGCAGACTTTAAGTGTGACTGAATATATAAAAAAAGGGTTTTCTATATGACAAGGCACGTCTCTGTGCAATGTATTACTGCAGTGTCTTTAAACTACAGTCCATCCAGAGCACAGCAGTATTCCTTGCAGCCATATATTTTGATCATTTGTGTACATGGTGTAAGTACACACTGGAGCCCACTTACGGCATTTAACATCTGTGCCACTCCTATGGCCTTACAGGACAATTAAACATGCTAACTGGGTGAAACCAATTTTACCACTGAACAGCAGTATTACAGAGTAGAGAGTCATAATACCAGGATCCAGAAGAAAGCGGAAAATCTGGGGCAACAATGCAGAAAAGGTAAATCTGCTATTATAGCCTTTTAGCCCATCGTAGCAGGCTAAACCGGCCATTAAAGGCCCGTTTCAGAGTTAAAGGCCTGAGCTGAAGGCGAGGGCCTTTAACAAGGAAGCTGGACTTTACTGCCGGTATAGCCCAGCCATGCAGGGCAGACTATTCAAAGAAATAAAACAATGGTCTTGAGAACTCCCCACTGGCTCAGACATTGGAATGTTGGAGCTCCAGGCTTCAATAAACCATTAGGAGGCCAAGAGCACTCTGTTGTCTTAAGTGGGGCTCCCAAAATTCCAAAGTTCTAATGTGTTCATAATCAGTCACAAATTCTGATGTAATATACTTTGGTTAGGTGATATTGCCAAGAGTTGTTTAAGTCAGTTACAAAACCAATGTACATGATTTATATTTTGCTATACGCAATTTTATGTTTGGGTATTTCCTCAATAGTTACACTGGCACACATATTTGAATATAACATCATCAAGCCGAGTTATATTTCTGGAAAATGGTGGCAGTATAATCCCAGCATTATGTGCACACAGTGCAAGTTTTCCTGAATGGGGACGTGCTCGGTCAGCACCCATATTCCCCCATCCCGTACACCTTCAGCCATGTTCCATATCAGAGCTTTTAAGTGGACAATGAGTCATTGTGTAGTGGGTTTGTCTTCTTAAATTAGACTACCAATTCACAGCTACATCAGTGACAAGGTTATTCTTCTAACACGGTTATTAGATCTTCAAAACCTTAGAGGGGAAACTTTTCTGATAACGTTGTCCTCTAAATTTGGTAATTAGTATACTACACAAACACAAGAACTTAGCTGCTAAAGTTTTAAAAGCTATTCACAGTCAATGATCCAATATGTCAATGTAATAAAGTGAAATTTGTATGAAGAGACTTCAAAGTCAGAAAAAAAACTAGTTTTACATGTTTACACTTGCAAATGTGGATTGAATTGATCATGGCGCTATATTGCCTGGAACTATGGTATTTAGGTCATAAAACCACTGAACTGTGAATAGGTTTTAAAGTTTAACACGTCCAGCAGATTATGTATGTATGCAAATCATTTTTAGCCATTTAACTTGGGTCACGTATGACCCGCTCCACTGAAATTTTCAATGTTGGAGAATTAGCTTAATGGCTCGGCAAGACAACTTATTAGTGTAAGAAATTGGACTATTAATTAGGGTGGGGGTTACCCACCTTAAGGAATAATCACAACAGTGGTCAGGATAAATCCTTAAAGACACTAATTAACCAGAGCTAAAAACCTCTTGTAGATATGGCATACATAAGTTAGGCTTAACTTAGGGCAATGTGTAAAGTATTTATGAAGTACTGAAACAGGAATAAAGTCAAAATGCAAAACAATAAAAATCAAAGCGAATTAGAAAAATAGAGAAACATTTAAAAAACAAAATGATATCTAAATTACAATGTAGGAAAGTGCCCCTTTTTTGATGGCCACCCTCCACCTTTTCCTCTAGATGCTGTTTGTTAGGACTCTGAAAGTGCACTTGAGCGTGCTAACCAGGCCCCAGTGCCAGTGCTCTCTCCCTAAATTGGTATATGTGAATTGGTATTCCCAATTGGCAAAGACTTTAACCCCTCCACCCCCCATAGTTCCCTACTAAATGGCATAGGGCATACAGTTATAAGGGTAACAGGGCCTTAAGGACTGTTTGTGCCACCCTGAGCGACCCAAGTAAACTAGTGATAGCAGGCCTGCCATTGTAGACAGCAAGACCACTGTAAACTGCTAGGATTCTACTGTGCCCAGCCAAAGCACTATCTTTAATATATGTCAGTCATCCCAAAGAAGATAGCCTGAGCCCAGAAGAAAAGGTGCACTATATTAAAGGTGTGGACATATAGTGGCCTTTTCCATTAAGGGCTTCTAATTCACTATATGTGAAAGGCAGTCCATAGCATAACATTGGGTGGCACACAGAAAACCCTGAGGTCACCAGCTCCATTATGGTACTGCCAAAAGGGGTCATGTCTGAAATCAAACAACATGCCTTCTCACCCCTGACATGAATCTTGTGCCGAGAGTGATGTGGCATGCACCTAGGTGGAAACCTTAGAGGTAGGCCACCTAGCTGCCCCAGTTTTCCTGTGCTCTGGCTGCCAGCTTGCAGCTTCTACTGCCAGGACAGGATTCTGAACCCCTGGGCAGAAGTGTGAACAATCCCAGAAGTTAGGACAAAGGCCTGGACGGGAAAAAGGTAACACCTCCCTCCCTACCTCCCTGGAAGGCTAGTGAAGTGGCACATCAAGGCGGTAAGCTTCAAAGGGCACACTCCCTAATAGGCAAGCAGGGAGTCCCCCAGTGGAGGACAAAGCCACCCCCAGGCACATTTGCACCCAGGCAGGCAGGAAAATTAGTCAGGAGGCCCACACCCCCAAAAGACTAAACACACCTCTAGGGTGGGCTACCTAGTCTGTACAGCATAGGAAGACATCTGCCATCTTGAAAAGTGGCAAAAACATAGGGTTCTGTTCTGGGTAGAGGTTGTCAGTGGTACCCACAAGGTGTATTGGGAAGATAACCTCATATTCAGAGCCAAGGGAACCCAAACCTGGTGCCACCAGGAGATTGGTAGTACCTCTGCAATACAGATCATTTTTGTTGACCCTTGCACATGACATTCCCCTGGCAGGTCACAGGCTTGTCCCTCACTTTCACTAGCCCCACATGTCTGAAGATACTAAGGAGTTTTGTCGATCCTGTGTCACCTGTCAAGCCAGTGGTAAGACAGGTGGCACACCAAATGCCCCCTTAATTCCACTGTCTGTGGTTGGGGTTCCCTTTGAGAGGTTTGGGGTGGATACTGTTGGCCTTCTAGACCCACCCGTGGTCTCTAAGAACAGGTTCATACTGGTGGTGGTGGACCATGCCACCAAGTACCCAGAAGCTATTCCTATAAGGACCACTACAGCTCCTGCAGTTGCAAAAGCCATCCTGGGAATTTTCTCAAGAGTGGGCTTTCCTGAAGAGGTGGTATCAGACAGAGGTACCAACTTTATGTGTTCATACCTTAAGGCAATGTGGAAGGAATGTGGTGTAACTTACAAGTTCACCACCCCTTACCACCCCCCCAAACCAACTGTTTGGTAGTGATGTTTAACAAGACTCTCAAAGGCACGATCATGGGACTCTCTGAAAAACTCAGGAGATGGGGTGTCCTATTGCCATATCTCCTTTTTGCCTACAGGGAGGTTCTCAGAAGGGAGTGGGCTGCAGCCCCTTTGAACTTCTGTTTGGACACCCTATTAGGGGTACACTTGCTCTTGTATGAGAGGGTTGAGAACGACCTCTCAGGCCCCCTAAACATGACACGGTGGACTATGTACTTGGCCCCAGATCCAGAATGGCTGAGTATATGAAAAAGGCCACTAAAAACCTTCAAGCCATCCAAGAACTGTAAAAGCAATGGCATGGTCAGAAGGCTGTTCTAACTGTTTACCAGCCAGGGCAGAACGTGTGGGTCCTGGAGCCTGTGGCTCCCAGAGCACTCCAAGACATGTGGAGTGTCCCTCAAAACCAACATGGAGAAGAAAGGTGAGGTCACCTACTTGGTGGACCTTGGCACTCCCAGGTGCCCCCTCAGGGTGCTCCATGTGAACCGCCTAAAGCCAGACCATGACAGGGCTAGCATGACCCTCCTCATGGCCACTGATGAGACAGGAAGAAGAGAGTGACCCTCTCCCTGACCTCTTCTCCAACACTGCAGCTGGTGGCTCAGTGGATGGGGTAATCCTGGCCGACCGTCTTTCTGAATCTCAGAAGGAAGACTGCAGGAATCTCCTAGGACCGTTCTCAGAACTGTTTTCTCCGACACCTGGTCAGCCAAAATGGTGTGAGCACACCACTGATACAGGGGACAGTTTGCCCATAAAAAGTAAAATCTATAGGCAACCTGACCATGTTAGAGACAGCATCAAAGCAGATGTGCAAAAGGTGCTGGACCTAGGAGTCACTGAGCACTCTGATAGCCCCTGGGCTAGCCCAGTGGTGCTAGTCCCAAAACCTCACTGTCAGAATGGGAAAAGGGAAATGAGGTTCTGTGTTGACTACAGAGGACTCAAAACTGTCACAAAAACAGATGTTCATCCTATCCCTAGGGCAGATGAGCTAACAGATACACTGGCATCTGCCAGTATCTTAGCACATTTGATATGACTGCAGGCTATTGGCAGATCAAACTATCAGATGATGCTAAACCAAAAAACTGCTTTTTCAACCATTGGAGGGCATTATCACTTCACTGTGATGCCCTTCGGTCTGAAAAATGCACCTACCACATTTCAGGGGCTGGTGAATACAGTTCTTCAAGGATTGGAAGCCTTTAGTGGCGCCTATCTAGACGATATAGCTGTCTTTAGATCCACCTTGGGTGACCACCTGGTCCAAATCTGGAGTGTTTTGGAGGCTTGGTAAAACGCAGGCCTCTCTCTATCAAGGCCTCTAAGTGCCAGATAGGGCAGGGGAAGGTTGTGTATCTGGGCCACCTGGTAGGTGGAGGCCAAATTCAACCACTACATGGAAATATCCAAAGTATTTTAGATTGGAATCCCCTTACTACACAGACCCAGTTGAGGGTCTTCTTATGCCTCACTGGGCACTACAGGGGGTTCATTAAGAACTATGGCTCCACTGTAGCCCCTCTATTGACCTCACCTCAAAGAGAATGCTTAAGAAGGTTTTGTGGACAGTTAGCTGTCAAAAAGCTTTTCAAGACCTCAAACAGGCCATGTGCTCTGCACCTGTGTTAAAGATCCCTGACTAGTCCAAGAAGTTCAAAGTACAGACAGATGCTTCTGAGGTAGGGGTTGGGGCAGTTCTATCTCAACTTAACACGGAGGGCCAAGTCCAACCTGTGCCTTTTATAAGCAGAAGGTTGACCCCCAGGGAAAGGCGTTGGTCAGCCATAGAAAGTGAGGCCTTTGTTGTGGTCTGGGCCTCGAAGAAGCTCAGGTCATACCTCTCTGGTACTGACTTTATTGTTCAGACAAACCACAAGCCCCTTCTATAGTTAAAACAGACGAAAGGAGAAAATACAAAACTGTTGAGGTGGTCCATGTCCCTACAGGGAATGGCCTATACAGTGGAACATAGACCTGGGAGTAACCACTCCAATTCAGATGGACTCTCCAGATATTTCCACTTAAGACAATGACGACTCAGCTGTGCAAGGTTAGAGGTTAGGCTTCTTGCCCGCCCTTCGTTTGGCGTTTGGGGGGGGGGGGGGGGGGGGAGCTTGAATTGTGTCAGAAAGTACCCTCTTTCTTGGTATGGTTACCCCACTTTCTGCCTGTTGTGAGTGTGTTTGATTGTGTTCACTGGGATCCTACTAACCAGGACCCCAGTGATTATGCTCGCTCCCTTCTAACTTGGCAACTTGTACCATTTTATCCCCAGATTTGGCACACTGGTGCCCCCATATAAGTCACTAGTATATGGTTCACAGGTACCCAGGGCACTGGGGTGCCGGGGGATCCCCCACGGGCTGCAGCATTTAGTATGTCACCCATGGGGAGCCCGTGCAAAGTGTTCTGCAGGCCTGCCATTGCAGCCTGCGTGAAAGGGTGTATGCACACTTTTTCACTACAGGTCACTGCACCAGGTCACCCCTATGGCAGGCCCTCCTAGCCCAGCGGGCAAGGTGCAAGTACCTGTGTGTGAGGGCACCCCTGCACTAGCAGAGGTGCCCCCACGAACTCCAATGCCATTTTCATGGACTTCGTGAGTGTGGGGACGACATTTTATGCGTGTACTGGACATAGGTCACTACCTATGTCCAGCTACATAATGATAACTCTGAACCTAGGCATATTTGGTATCAAACATGTCAGAAACCCAATATTGTTGCCAGTATTGGCTGTATGATTCCATGCACTCTGGGGGCTCCCTAGAGGACACCCAACATTGCTCCTAGCAGACTTCCAGGGTTTTTCGAGGCAGCCCAAGCTGCTGCCATCCCTCAGACAGGCTTCTGCACTCCTGCTGCTTGAACAGCTCAAGCCTAGGAAGGCAGAACAAAAGATTTCCTTTGGGGGAGGGGTGTTACACCCTCGCCCTTTGGAAATAGGTATTACATAGCTTGAGAGGGGTAGCCTCACCAAGCCACAGATATGCTTTGAAGGGAACATTTGGTGCCCTCCATGCATAAACCAGCCTACACCAGTTCAGGGACCTCCAGTCCCTGTTCTGGCGCACAATTGGACAATGGAAAGGGGAGTAACCACTCCGCTGTCCATCACCACCCCAGGGGTGGTGCCTAGAGCTCTTCCAGAGGGTCCCTGGGTTCTGCCATCTTGAATTCAAGGTTGGCAGAGACCTCTGGGACCATGTGAGTGGCCAGGCCAGGCAGGTGACATCAGAGCCCCCTCCTGATCGGTGGTCACCTGGCTAGGTGACCAATGCCCTTCCAGGGCTATTTAGGGTCTCTCTCTTGGGTGGATCCTCAGAAACGGCTTGCAAGATTCCAGCAGGACTCCTCTGCAGCCTCTACTTCGACTTCTAGCCAATGGAACAGTGACTGGACCCTCCAGGAACCGCCAATCTGCATCCACAAAGAAGTCTCTTCTTGCAACATTGTTTCCCGGGCTCCTTCCAGCTTCTGCAACATTTCCCCAGCTGTGCATCCTCTGAGGGTGGCAAGTCTTCCGCCTGCTTGAGAAGAAACAAGGAATCTCCCTTGGAGTGAAGGAGTCACTCCCCTGCATCCACAGGAACCTAATGCAACAACAACATGCTGCATGGATCTCCTGTCATCCTGAGCTGCGTGGATTCTGCATCACCGGTGGTGGTCCGGAGTAGTCCACTTGGTCCTCTCTGCCAGCTCTTCAACTTTGGTGGAGGTAAGCCCTTGCCTTCCCATGCAAGACAGTACCCCCATACACTGCATCTCTTGCAGCTGCCAAGGCTTGTTGGCATCTCCTACAAGGGATCTTCAGGCTGTCTGTAGCTCCAGCCCCCAGCAGTCCTTCCTGCGATGCGCAGCCCTCTGCGTGGTTCTCCTGCGGCGTGGGACCCTTCTCCAGTTGTGCTGCGTGGGCTCTCTGTTTTGCGGAGAGCACCCTTTGACTCCCCCTCATGAGTTGAGTCCTCCTGGGCCTTGCTGGTCCCCGGCAGCTCCATTTTCCGCCAACCGCGACATTTGCCTTTGCCATGGCTTGTTGGTGGAATTCCTGCACCAACACCCGACTGCAATTCTTCTTCCAGCGTCTTCTGCATCCCTCAGAAACTCTTCACCGACTCCTGGGCTGCTGTGCTGACCTTCTTTACATCACCGTCGACCAACTTCTGCATCCACAGCTGGATGGGTAGTAGCTCCTACTCCTCCTGGACTCTTCTGGGACTTCTGGACTTGGTCCCCTTCTTCCACATGTCTTCCTCTTCAGGAATCCACCGCTGGTTTCTTGCAGTCTTGTCTGGGTGTTACATTTTCTTAATTTCCTTCCTTTTGGGTGGTTTGGGGAAAATCCACGAATTTACTCCTTTTCTCCTGGTCGCTAGGGGGCACTGTGGTACTTACTTTTGAGCTTTCCTAGTACCCCCAGCTTCCCTCTACATATTCCAATTACCTATGTGGGGGTCCTGTGTTTGCATTCCATTTTTTTTAGTATATGGTTTGGGCTCCCCCTAATGTCACTATAGTCTGACTGCATTTGCACTATTTTCTATCACTTTCTATGCCTATTGCTGATAACTAGTGTGTTACTTACCTCTTATTGGAGGGTTGTCTCTAGTACTTTTTGGTATTGTGTTACTAAAATAAAGTACCTTTATTTTTGTAACAGGGAGTGTTTTCTTTCATGTTTGTAAGTGCTGTGTGACTACAGTGGTACTGCATGAGCTTTGCATGTTTCCTAGATAGGCCTCAGCTGCTCATCCACAGCAACCTCTAGAGAACCTGGCTTCCAGACACTGGCTACACTACACTAATAGGGGATACCTGGTGCCCACCACACACCAGGCCAGCTTCCTACATTTACCATGCATTATCAGGGAATGTAATCCGGTAACCTACAGATCACGAGAATAAAAGCCGAAAGCAAAAATGAAATGACTCTTGTTGGGTAACAGTGTAAACAGTGAGCAGCGCTCCAATATCGCTAACCAAGTTTGCGCTCTGAGCGCTGTGAGGGCTATGGCAGCCACAGAGGACAGACAAAATAAAAAAGTAGTTTGCCCACGCTGAAGTATATTGCCAATCGTGCAATAATCCATGTAACAGGGTCAGTCTGCAAACCGGAAACAAAACCGCCCCAAGGTGGGACAAACATAAAACATTTACCAATAACAACGGATTTTTGAAAGCCAAGCCCACGAAAGTAGGAAAGTGACAGGTGTGAGGTGAGAGTGCTTAAAAGCCCACAATACTTACAACTGGTCAAAGCGCTTGGGGGCTCGACCTAAAAAGAACTCACATAACTAGTCATTAAAATTACCCCCAAACTTGCATTGTACTTCCAGACCAACTCCCCCCCTCCACTCCTACAAAAACTGCAAAATAACCTTAGGCGATGGGCTCCCATTTAGATGTCATGACTAGGTAGAATACATGTCATCAAGATGGTAGTTCTACCAAACTTTTTATATCTTTCTCAAAGCCTCCCTATCGCTCTTCATCTGGACTTCCGACCAATGGTATGCACCACACTCACGCTTTTTATTTGCCAAAATAAACAAACTGGATTGCCCTATAAAGTACTTGGGCAGACAAAAAAACAAAGGGGGACTATCCCTACCAGACCTCCACTTATACTATAAAGCAGCCCAATTACGAGTTATCGCCAAGTGGTCGCAGTGTGAGTCCGATAAACATTGGCTTCACATGGATAGGGCGGTCATGGGGAAGAGTCATTTGGGATCTGCTGTGGAAACTGAAAGCAGCACAACCCCAGAATGTATTTTTAAGCAGCCCAACTAGAACAACCCTAATGATTTGAGACAAAGTGAATAGATCTGCTAATTGGATGACTCGCCTGTCCCCCTACACTCCCATTCACTTTAACATGGCGTTCCCATCTGCTGCTCAACCAGGGCCATTTGACGCATGGAGGGAGGGGGTTGCCTTAGTCTGTCTGATCTGTTCCTCAACTGGGATATTTTGATATCTGAACACTCCCAGTGGGATTGCAACCTCCCAAACACCAAGCACTTTCATGACCTACAACTGAAACATTTGACACTGCGGCCGGAGGTACGTTAGGCAGCCTCTGGGGATCTTACACCAATTGAAAGATTTGTGAGAGGTGCTGGGACCTCTGAAGGTGTAATATCATTTCTCTACTCTACTCTTACAATCGCAGCTCAACTCACAGCCACGCCATGTTGCCTTTTGGGAACATACTTTAAGACAGGAGATAACAAAAGGGTAATGGAAACAAGATGAAGGGACATACCAAATCATAACCATTCACTGGGCATGAGAGAAGCCCATTACAAGTTAACATATGATTGGTATCTTTACCCCACTAAATTAAAGAAGATTTTCCCAGAGACTTTAGATCAATGCTGGAGGGGGTGTGGGATGCTGGGAGAGATCCGACATATCTGGTGGGACTCTCCTGTGCTATGTCTCTTTTGGGCTGAAATTCTGGCGCAGATTAAAGAAATTTTGAGCTACCCAATCCCAGATACCCCAAAGTTTGCACTCTTTGGCGTCAGGGATGACACTCTGAAATACCAAACTAGAGTGACACAGTCATAATGTGGTTATGCCTGGGAGCAGCAAAAATAACAATTGCAGCTGCCTGAAAGAAGAAAATGGCACCGGTCTTGACACAATGGCATGCAAGATTGTGGCAGGCACTCACAATGGAAAGACTGGCAAACATTTTCAGAGACAATTTCAAAAACTTTGAATACTCCTGGGGCTCACTAGTACGCTATCTATCTACAGGGCTGCCACTGGTGGCCTGTCCCCTCCCATACATGGCCACTTCACCTATTCCAGATTTAAACTTTACATAGTATTCCCTATAACTACTCAAAGGATATTTGGCATGTTCTGCTCACCTGGATACTTATTTTGATACTTTATCTTTTATCCATGTTTCTTGTTTAAGTAGAAAGGGGACACCGACATGGTCTTTTTCAATGTATTTTTTGAGCTTAGAGGACACAATTGGTTTGTAGAATTATAGAGCATGCCATAGTAACCTGAAGAAATACTATTTAACCTTTACTCATAGCCTTTGCCATTGTTTGAAACAGGTAAAATTCAATAAAAAGAAGTTTGAGAAAAAAAACTCACATCCAAACGCCTCTCCACGACGGTGAGCCCGGAAAGCCGGGCACTAGACAGATCAAGGCATAATAACCTCAGGTTTGTGGGATTTCTGGAGGACGTTGAAACTAATCCACCAGAGAAGTTTCTAGAAAAGTGGCTCGCATCTTGAATCCCTACAGAAAAGCTCTCACCCTAATATGTGACAGCAGATCCCACAGCTCTCTGGCCCACCTCCAGCCTTGAGGATCCTAATCCACCTCCCCCCCACCTAATGATAGCCCACATTCTCAACTACTGATAAGAACAACAGACCGGGAACCTGACTTTTAACTTCATCTGCATCATGATTTTTCCCAGACTATGAAAGGACTATCCAACAACAGACTACGTCTATTGACGAACTCAAGCAGAAACTGAGAGCACTGAATCTCAAGTATATGCTTATTTTTTTCTCAGCCAAGGTTAACGTGGCTCATAACTCACAATCCCACTTCTTCTTCTTCGAATGTCTGGAGGTTGCTTGGGATAAGCTGATGAAACACCAGACTTCAAACACATTGCTGCTCCAGACCACATTCCCACACCTTGCAGAATCAACAAATTTCAGACATGCCACAGCCTGCCTCTCTGAGACAAATAGGAGACGAGACCCAAATTCCTCACTCTTCCGAAAAGGGGATGGAACATTCCCATGCTACAGAAAGATTCCAGACAGAGCCCGAACTGCCACACAAACCAATGATCTTGAGACGACAGGCTCACACTGAGGATATTAGCTCCAAATTTACAGCCATCCAAGTGATGGGCCGGTCAAACTGATAGCCAGTTTGTCACTGGGGCTCCAGGGTGCACAGGCCCGCACTAACTACTAATATAATCTGACAAAATTTAGTCCTGATAGAACATACGACAAAGGAGGAGGTCACCTTTTTAATGCCCTACATAAGGTGACACAATGATTTGTTTTATTGGATATTACAGGGCAACAGAAACTTTAGAGGTAGGAGTGTGGGTGGAGGGCTCTTGGGCAGGGGGATAGAAGTTACACAAGTTCCTGGTTTAGTTCATTCATGTTGTGTGCTTTTGAAATATATACCTGCCGTCAAGATGACATGGCTCCCAACCTCACACCAAAACCACAATGTTTGGTGCCCACCGAAAACCCTATTCCGGGTGTCTACAGTCAAAACTAACTGTCACTTATGAATCCCACACCCTTCATGACAGTCTTTAAGATCATGTCCTGGAATGTTAATGGCCTGCTGGACTGCATTAGGAAGACAGCTGTTCTACTCTATGTTAAGCACTTTCAGCCTAAAATCCTAATACTGAAAAAGACACATCTCATGGGAACCCACTATCCTTTACTGAAGCGCTTTGGCTAAGACAGTGTTCCATGAGTGATTAGTTAAGGGCTTTAGTGGTGTGGCAATTCTACTACAAAGAACTGCCATTCCCATTGGTGGTGACTTACACCTCTCAATTCCTAAAGTCACTTTGTGGGAGAGGAGAGTCTATGATGCAACAATGTCATTTCCTATAGGCCACCTCAGCCTTGGAGGCATTTGAGGTAGTGTCTTGAACTTCTCTCAAGGAACTAGTATATGGGTTGGGGGGGTTGCAATGCCTCGCCGTCCCCTGCCATATATTCTTCCAGGCCCCCCCTGCTGGGCCGCCTGACGAGAGCCAGGCAACTCATAACCTGGATGGAATCACTGGCACTACATGGGGCTCCGGACCAGGAACAACGACTCATTTGGCACCTTATTGCGTAGTGGCATGAGGATAGCCAGTGTGCTAATAACCTCTTGACCAAACTTCAGGAGTATATTGAGATCAATAAAGGCACAGTGGCCTCCGTGGGTACATTCTGGGTAGCCAGCAAGGCCACAATGAGGGTGCTGGAGAGGAGCTATGTGAGACTTAAAAATAGGGGCCAAGTTGTACCAGGGTGCCTCTCTCGAGTCACAAATTCTGGATCTGGAGAGACTGGACTTAGGGGCGATATCATAAGCCCTCAGCTGTCAGCTTCATCTTCTTAAGGCTTTGCTGAGGCAAATCTTCTTAGATAAGGGCCCGCTGCTGCTGGTTGGCACCAATGAGGCAAGTTTACAAATACGGTTGCAAAGCTGGGAAGCTACTCCACTGGTCTACAACCATGGAGATAGCATACAGAATAGTCTTCGAGATTTCAGACCTCACCAGCGAGTGCAAGAGCAACTCCATGGAAATTGCAGCTATCTTTGCCGAATTCTAATGGTTACTCTACGCCAGGTGTCCGCGACCTGAAAAAAAATGAGATAATTAAATTGTGACAGACACACCTCTCCCATCGTCCTCGCTTTTACTTGAAGCAGAGTTAGAGGGACCTCTCACAGAGAAGATAAATTAAGCCATGGTGAGTATGAAAACTTAACCCCCTACTCTTTGGTCTTTACAATGAAGCAGCCTCCAAAAGTGCCTTCCCTTCGGAACTTGACATGGCCACTATTGTAGTTCTCCTAAAGGCAGTCAAACCACCTACTTTCTGCACCAGTACTGACCGAACTCATTGATCCACAACAAGATCAAAATATTTGCCAAGGTTCTCGCCAACAGACTTCAGAGAATGCTGCCTACCTTGGTTCTACCTGACCAATGTGGCTTCATGCACGGACACAGTACCCACCACTGCATACAACATTTACACATGGCATTTGCTCACCCTTCAGTCAATACAAGACCCCTGCACCTTCATGTTGGTAGACTTTGAAAAGACGCTCAACACCACAGACTGATCGTTTCTAACTAAAGTCCTTGAGTAAGTAGGTTTCAGCCTACGATTCCAGAGTTACATCAGACCTTTATGTTCCGAGCCTTCTGCCCAGGCTAGAATCAGAGTGTTTTCTGAAGCCTTCCATATCCAGAGAAGAACCAGACAGGGTTCCCACCTGTCCCCACTTCGCTTTGTCCTGGCCATAGAACCCCTGGCAAGACTTATTAAATGTGGCACCCGGATGTAGGGTGGAGTTGGGACAGGAGCACAGAAGAAAGAACTGCAGTTTACACAGATGATATCCTACACTTCCTAGGCAATCCACACCTTTTTGGACATAGATGCCAAATAAATACTAGCGCTGTATGAACAGGCTCCTGGACTACTAGCGAACTGGGGCAAATCCCCGTTGGTTCCCCTCCAAAATGAATGAGTGACTATGTCCTGGCAATCTTGCATGCCTTTTAAAGACTGAGCTTCTAGTATCTGGGTGTATACACTTAACGAAACCCTGATCTGATTATGAAGTCTAAACCTCCCTCCCTTGGTTAACAAAATGAGAAAAAAAGACTATCACAAATGGAACTTACTCCTATGCTGCCTGCTTGTCAAAGTAGCTTTATTTAAAATGGCAATACTCACATGTTTCTGACTTACCCTTCAAAATTTCCAACTGTGAATCCCTAGTCACTTGTTTCGGGACCTAACTTCCAAGCATAACAAACAAAATAGGACAATGTGTTTAAGGCTTGCACAATTTCTCAATACAAGACCCCAAGCTTTAGAACTCACTACCAGTCAAGATTCAAAGCATTCAGGAGCATTTACACTTTAGAAGAGAAGTGAAAACATGGCTATTTCCAAAACAACGGCACCATGCCATAAACCTGGGATTGAAACTGTAATAATAATAATAATAATAATAATAATAATAGTTCCTTTAACCTCTTTGCTGCCAGGCCTTTTTTTGGCTATTTAGGGCAGTTCGCACTTAGGCCCTCGTAACTTTTTGTCCACATAAGCTACCCACGCCAAATTTGCGTCCTTTTTTTCCCCAACATCCTAGGGATTCTAGAGGTATCCACAGTTTGTGGGTTCCCCTGGAGGACACCAAGAAATTAGCCAAAATACAGCAAAAATTTCGTGTTTTTTTTTTTTTTTTTTAAACAAAAATGGGGAAAGGGGGCTGCAGAAGAAGGCTTGTGGTTTTTTTTTTCTGAAAATGACATCAACAAAGTGTTTGCGGTGCTAATATTACCATCTTCCAAGCTTTCAAGAACAGGCGGACTTGAATCAGAAAAACACATTTTTCAATACAATTCTTGCTATACCCCATTTTTAGTATATTTTGTGCTTTCAGCCTCCTTCCAGTTAGTGACAGAAATGGGTGTGAAACCAAAGCTGGATCCCGGAAAGCTAAACATTTCTGAATAGTAGACAAAATTCTGAATTCAGCAAGGGGTCATTTGTGTAGATCCTACAAGGTTTTCCTACAGAAAATAACAGTTAAAATAAAAAGATATTAAAATTGACGTTTTACTCTAACTTTTTCCTGCAATGTCAGATTTTGGAAAGCAGTATACCGTTACGTCTGCTGGACTCTTCTGGTTGCGGGGATATATAGTGCTTTTATGTTCATCAAGAACCCTAGGTACCCAGAGCCAATAAATGAGCTGCACCTTGCAATGGATTTTCATTGTATACCGGTATACAGCAATTAATTTGGTGAAATATAAAGATTGAAAAATAGGTATCAGGGAAATCTTTGTAGTTCCAAAATGGGCACAAGATAAGGTGTTGAGAAGCAGTGGTTATTGCACATCTCTGAATTCCGGGGTCCCCATATTAGCATGTGAACTACTGTGCATTTCTCAAATAGACGTCTTTTTTACACAGTGTCTTACATTTGGAAGGGGAAAACGTAGAGAAAACAAGGGGCAAAAATTCTGTGTTCCCCCAAGTCTCCCGATAGAAATGGTACCTCACTTGTGTGGGTAGGCCTAGTGCCTGCAACAGGAAACGAAACATGGACACACCACATTTTTACATTGAAATCGGATGTGTTTTTTGGAAAGGGCCTAGCTGTGGATTTTGGCCTCTAGCTGACCCGGCACCTAGGGAAACCTACCAAACCTGTGCATTTTTTTAAACTAGACACCTAGGGGAATACAAGATCGGGTGACTTGTGGGGCTCTCTCCAGGTTCTGTTACACAGAATCCTTTGGAAACCTGAAAATTTGGTCCAAAAAAAAAAAAAAAACTTTTTCCTCACATTTCGGTGACAGAAAGTTCTGGAATCTGAGAGGAGTCGCAACTTTCTTCCCACCCAGCCTTCCCCCCCCCCAAAGTCTCCCAATAAAAATGGTACCTCACTTGTGTGGATAGGCCTAGTGCCCATGAAAGTAAATGCCCCAAAACACTATGTGGACATACTGTATCAAAATGATCAAATACAAAACAACCTGTTTTTGCGGGGGTGGGGGAAGGGCTACCTGTGTCTTTGGTCCTGGGCTCAGCAGCCATATAGGGAAACCTACCAAACCCAAACATTTCTGAAAACTAGACACCCGAGGGAGACCAGGGAGGTGTGACTTGCGTGGATCCCCCAGTGTTTTCCGACCCAGAATCCTCATCAAACCTCAAATTTAGCTAAAAAAAATATATATATATTTCTGTGTGGGATCATCGCACCAGGACACATTTCCTACCACCCACAGTTCCCCTCAGTCTCCTGGTAAAAATGATACCTCACTTGTGTAGGTGGGCCAAGTGCCTGTAGCTGGGAAGAGACAAAAACATGTCGAAATTGAGGGGGAACCAAAGCGGGTCCAAATGGGCATTTTGAAAAAATACATTTTTAGGCTGACAAGGGGTGCAGAATTTTGATTGGTATAGATGAGACAATGCTGGGTGGTAGGAATTTTGTGGATTCCCGAAGGTTCAATCACAAAAATGTGGGGAAAATGTGTGATTTTTAGCAAAGTTGGAGGTTTGCAGGGCATTGTGGGTAAGAAAATAGTGCGGGTGCATGTGAAGCACACCACCCTGGACTCACCCAGATGTTTTGTTTTCAGATGTGTCTAGGTCTTGTGGATTTTTTTTTCATGGGAGCGTCCCAAAGTCCAAAATGTGCAGCCCTCACCATTTCAAGTGGGACAATTTTTAGAGTTAGACAAGCTCTCAAGGCCCAAATGTAAAACCAAAACCCAAAATAATCAAATGTCCTCTTGCTTGCCGTGCGATAACATGTTTTAGTGTGCAGGGGAGAGCTGAAAGACTGCTAGCCGCTTCAGCTGGGGTGGGAGCATAACCATGCCCATTCTAGTTGATAGCAACCACCCCTATATATATATATATATATATATATATATATATATATATATATATATATATATATATATATATATATATATATATATATATTTTTTTTTTTTTTATTCCCTGGCATCTAGTAGGCTTTCTGCCCCCACCCTGGGAGTGGATCAGGGGTAATTGCTCCATCTGCCCACCGGTGGGCAGAACAACTTCGACCCCATTTATTTGGGGTAGGGGTGTGGCCATACCCCCACCCTCTTTTTTTGAAAAAAAAATCTTTCCTGGTCTCTGGTGGACTTTCTGCCCCCACTGAGAGCAGATGGGCCTTCCAAAAATAGACTGATCTGCTCCTAAGGGGGGCAGATATGGACAACTGTAATGTGCTCCCGTGGGGAGCGACCCTTGCCCAAGGGGCTGCCCCCCCCCAAACAAAACACACACACACACACACCAATCCCTGGTACCCAAGGGGGGCCAGAAATGGACTAAAATAAATTTGCACCCCCAGGTGAGCGACCCTTGCCAAAGGGGTCGCTCCCCTTGCGTGAAATTGGCACACAAAAAAAAATCCCTGGTGCCTAGTGGTTTCTGCAACCCTTGGCCTAATATAAATAGGTCCATCTGCCCCCAAGGGGGGTAGAAATGGCCTAAAATAAACTTGCCCCCCCAGGGGAACAACCCTTTCCAAAGGGGTCGCTCCCCACATCTAAAAAACATAAAAGAAAAAAACTAAATAATAATAACTAATCCCTGGTATCTAGTGGTTTCTGCCCCTCCCGGGGGCTGATCGGCCTATTAGAAAAGGCTGATCTGTCCCCGGGGGGAGGGGGGGGCAGAAATGGCCGTAAAATACTTTGCCCCCCTGGGGAGCAGCCCTGCCCACCTTAGGTGTAAATCGAAAGAAAAAAAAAACTCCCTGGTGTCTAGTGGGCATTTCTGCTGCCCAATCGCATTGTGATCGGGAAGCAGAAATGGTGAGAGAGACATCAAAGGAAAGGCCTTTCCTTTCCTTTGATGCCTCTCTCGCCCCCTCCATTTCTCCTCCGATCAGCTTCCAGCGCGGAAAGGGCAGCCTCTGATGAGGTCAGCAAGCGATAGCGTGCTGATGTCATCAGATGCCATGAGGGGGGTGTCAGGGGGAGGGCAGGGGTGGAAGGGGAAGCGATTTCCCTTCCATCCCTGCCCAGGGGAGGGGGTTGCCAGGCCCACGGAGGAAGCGCTAGCGCTCCCCGTGGGGGCCAATAGCAGGACGAGCTGGTCTCGTCTTCGGCACATGGCGACCGAGGACAGGACCAGCTCGCCCCAGGCACCAGAGAGGTTAAGCACAATCTATAGTCTCCAGACCACAGATATGAAACAGCTGAACCACCACACCACTTTCTGTGTCTAGGTAAATTGTGCATGACTGATCTATGTCCGGCATGGCTATTATACAGTAATGTTAACTAAAACATAACCCTCCAGGCTCCCACTAATACCATAACATTCAGAGGCCAGGCAGCCGACTGTAATTCAAACAGGCTGCACACACTGGACCTTCTTACAATCACCTACAAAAGAATTCCTTCAGGTCATGTCCATCACCCAGTACTATACCAGTCCACAGCAATAAATCACCCATGACTAACTTAACAGACAAGCAATTACAAAACTCTTCAGCTGCATACCATTTGTCAACAAAGAGCTCATTTAGCCGCCTACTGCAGATCCCAACTAGCTACATGCTATGACCGCTTCTTGACATCTCATACTGATAATCGATTATAGGACAGGAGTAAAGAGTCCATCACATCAGATCTCTCCTCCGTCTCTCCCTCCAGCCTAAACCTTCTCTGGACCATTACATTTAAACTACAGATCTGAGAATGAACAAACCAGTGTGGTACCCAGCTTAGTGAACTATGCTTATAAGAAATACCATAAAGGGGCTTGCAGCGCTGTTCAAAGCTGACAGCATATTGACAACCATTAACAATGTGCCTATCTCACACAGTTTTTCATCCATTACACTGGTAAGCGCTACATCCCATAACACGATAACTGCACCTCGGTGATCACCATGCACAACATGGAAACACCTTCCACAGAGGATCACAAAACAAAGATAACACCCTTGATAGTGGAGCATGCTACCGATTAAGGCAAGAGATTCAGCACACTGCATACAGGCAGTGAGATCACTATAAATATTACAATACAAAACTGTGCTGCAGAAAAGAGGTTAAGACAACCTACCACCCTGCATTAACATTCCTTCTAGCTTCTCCCAAGACTATCTCAAGTTGCCCAGAGGTCCAAGTTGTCAAACGAATCGCGAACTGTCTCATCCCATAGCATTTTAGTGTTTGCACCCCCCAGCTGAAGTGCATGAGAAAAAAGTATGAGAACTGCACCCAGGGTGCAATGGGAGCATCATTGGTTAAGGCACCAGAGCCAGGACTAAATAGAACAAAATATTCTGCAACTATTTTGTTGGCCCTTCTCCTTTGAGTAAATACGTATAAAATATAACACACAAACATTTTAAGAAAAATAACTCCAGGCTAAAGATCTAATAGCTGGGAAATGCAGGTTTTTACGTTATGAAAGCTTAACTGGTGATTGTGATCACATTAGATGTCTCTGGGTTTAACACGACACAATCACAAAACTGAATCCTGACTGGTGCAGTATGTATGTGTATTTATAATATTACAAGGTCTCAATATGAGAATTAAATCACAGTGAGTACCCAAGTCATTTTTTTTAAATTGTACTGCATGCAGTATAAGATAGGATGCTTCAAAATATGCAAAGAGAGTTTGTTTAAAACAAGTACTTTAAAAACATATATTTTTAGTAGTATAAAAAAAGGTTTGCACTTGGTGCAATCTTATTTTGTAAATTTCCATTAGAAATCAGCTTATATTTTTAAATTACCTCATAAAAAAGAATGTTTTGTTTTCATGAAGCCTTAAGTGACTCCATCAATTAAAGCCATACTAGCACCCAAGCTGCCTTTAGATTTGCTGACTAACCAGCAGCACAGATTTTCAGAGAGCACACTCTGTAGACAGACGTTTTGCTTCTTTTGCTGCTGTTTCCCTCTTTTTATATTATTTTTGCAGTCTTATACAACACAAACTCGACCCAAAGGCACTGGAGCACTTTACATGAGCATCAGTTACTTACACAAGGTCAGATTCATTTATGGGCATAGGGATATTAAATGATTTGCCCATGATCACAGGATGTTGAGCCACGCCAGGACTCGGCAGCTCTGACTCTATTGCCACATGCTCTTCCTTGGCTTCACAGTACAGGAGAGCCCTTCCCTTGCCTTTTAGCCAGAAGCACTTCAACATTGGTATGAACCATTCAGAAACACTTTTTTTTTTTTTTTTAAACAAAAAGGAGGGGTATGGTTTACATAAAATTACAACAATATATATATATATATATATATATAAAAAACGTCGCTCCTAATAGACTCCCCCCACTTCTAAAACGCAATCATCAGAGCTCTCCAAATCTGCCCCCATCTGTTGCCCCACCATCAGCTAATCTAAAATCTAAACCACTATTGTATTGCAAATCATGGTTCAAAGGACAACACAGGCCCCTAGCCTCTCTTGTACCGCAACATCCACCCGCCCCTTCATGGAACTCCTGTCCTCTTTACAAATAAGTGGCATCTTTCTAGCATACTTACCCCCACTTTTTGCCTGGTGTCACTGTGTTTAGACTAGTACACTGGGAACCTGATGATCAGGACCCCAGTGGCTGTGATCTCTCCTCTAAATTTGGTTACATGGTAAATTTTACACCCCACAATTGGCATACTGGTGGAACCATTTAAGTCCCTAGTATATGGTACTTAGGTTCCCCCGGGCACTGTTACATCAGGGGATCCCCATGGGCTGCAGCATTTATTATGCCACCCATAGGATCCCATGCCAACTGTCTGCAGACCTGCCATTGCAACCTGCATGAAATGGTGCATGCACCTTTCAGTTTAGACATAAGGCTTGCCTTATATTGCAGTCACTGCACCTGGACGCTGTACGTCACCCCTATGGTAGGCCCTTCAGCCCAAGGGCAGAGTGCATGGTCCTGAGTGTGAGGGCACCCCTATATGAGCAGAGGTGTCCCTACAAACCCCAGACTCAATTCCCTAGGCTTTGTAAGTGCAGGGAAGCCTTTGTAAGGTATGTAATGGACACTGGTCAACAAGAGCAGTCCAACTACATAATGGCTTCACCGAACCTAGGCATGTTTGGTATCAAACATGTTGAAATCATGCAACTACACCGATTCCAGTGTTAGCTGCATGATACCATGCAATCTGGGGGTTCCTTAGACGATCCCCCCAGTCATGATTGTACAGCCTTGCAGGGTCTGCCGGCCAGCCCGTGCTGCCCCAGACCCCCACCAGTTATTCCCTTCTGCTGCTGACATCTGACCCCCTCAGATAGGTGGGCTACTGCAGATAGTGTCCGACCCACTTTTAGGGCTATTTAAGGGCTCCCCTGTGTGTGGGTCCCTAGATTCATCAAGCAAGACTCTATAAAGCACTCTTCAAGACATCTTCTAGCCCTGGCCCTCAGAACCACTGCTGGTCTGCCTTAGGAACTGAAACAAGACTGTATGGAGTAGGGAGGGCTACCGCTCCAACACTGTTTCTCCAGCTCCTGCAAGATTTCTGCGACATTTGTGGCTCCGCATCCTCCAAGGATGGGTGCATTAAGAACCAAGAGGGAATCTCTCTTGGAGTGAAGGAGTCATTTCCCTGCATCCGCAGGTGCCTTAAGTCGACAACAACTGGCTGGTGGCTCCTGTTGTTCCACAGACGTTCTGCAACACAGGTGTGGTACTGTTGTCTTCTCCAGGTCCATCTTGTCTTCTGACCAACTTGAGAGATGGTGGGCCCTTGCTACAGCCCCTGGAACACACCCCCTGTACACTGCGTCTGTTGCTCTTACCAAGACTTGTTGACTCTTCCTCCAGGAGATCTTCAAGCTCCAAGAAGCCCCAGCCTCCAGCACTCTGCAACTCCTGCGGCTTGGGACTCCTGTTTTGTTGTGCTGCTGAAGCCTCCCTGCAACTCCCTGTGCCTGCTGCCAGTAGGTCACTCGTGGGAGCTTCAACGATTCCTCCTGGCTCTCTTGCGTGCTGAGGGCATACCGTGACTACTCCTCCAAGGAACAAGTCTCCTGGACCTTGCTGGTCCCCAAAATCCTGCAAACTTCTTGCAACGTCTTCTTGCATTTGCCAATGCTTGTTGGTGGTCCTGCTGACCACTGACCCTACTGCAATCCAGCAGCCGACATGGGACTGCTCATGGGTGACTAAGGGTCTTCGTGCACCCCCTGGACTCTGCAGCTGGACTTCTTCCTTCACTGATCTGCAGGAACTTCACCTCTTGGAGAGTGGGTATTGTGTACCTGCACTGCCTGGACATCTCTGAGTGGTCTGGATACTGTCTCCTTCCTTTTCAGGTTCTTCTTGTCCAGAATCCACCCTTGGGTTCCACTGACCTGGTCCACAGGTCGCGACAGCAGCTGGACAAACAACGAAAGTTTCCAACATCACTTCTCCCCTATGCACCTGGGCTCCCTGATGTAGGTACTCCACTTCTCTGGGTATCCACGGGCGGGGGGACTATCCAACCTTCCTTGTGCCAAAGGCTTTCCTCTGAGTCCTCTGGGAAGGGTCCTGAATATTCCAACCACGGCAGTCTGGTGTCAGCTTATGGGATCAATAATAACTCTGCACCTGGGCACCTCTGGGATTTCTGATACTTACCTCTGGTAATTCCTTACTCCCCCAGCCCTTGGGATTCTAACACACTTACCTTGGTTGGGCACCTCCATTCTTATACCACTTTCTTAGTATATGGTTTGCAACCCCCCACCCCCCAATAGGGCTCCATGTATTCCTATGCTGTTAGTTTTTGTTTCTAAGTATATATTTTGTGTGTAGATATCTCCAAGTGGAGATATACTAACGTTAGGATAGTACTAGCGTTAAGGATACTTTATTTTAGTAACACTTAGTGTGGTTCTTTCTTGTGTGAAAATCAGTGACTGACAACTGTGGTACTGTAAGTGCTTTACGCTCCTCCAAGATAAGCCTGAGCTGCTCTCCACAGCTACCCCTAGAAAGCTTTACTTTTCTAGGCATCAAAACACTATCACTAAGGGTTGCCTGGACTAAGTATAGGGTGCCAACCCATAGGTGAGCACCATAAACTAAGCCAGCCTCCTACACTCTGTATCACATCTCAAAAAGAAAATAGATGTTGTTGCACAACCATTTTCTCAGTTTAGCAACTTGCTTACAAATTATAAAGGTTACTTAAAATATGTTTTGCAGAACTATAGAGATAAGCCAATCAGCATACTCAGTGACAACCACTCCTTCCAGACCCAAACTAACTCACTCTCCCCTCAATGATACCAATCTACACAAACTTGTTGAACGCTATGAAAACACCAAATGCTTCGTCATTAAGATACCTAGCTAAACACAAGACTTCCTCCCCTTTCCAACCATTATCTTGAAACGCCATCTCCATGACCCACCTCACACCACTTCCCAGATTCACATTATCTCCTCTAACCTTATCCAAATCCCCACTCTGGCCAAGGACACTAATCGGATTAACTCACCAGATCTTCCCTCAGTCGCATGCGACATAACTGTCAATCTGCAGTCAAACATTGCCTTGAGATCTCAGTAGTGTTCAAGGACCTCACTCTTCACATCATGGTTCTCATTTAAAACTGGTTAAATAATATTTCAAGCAAAGTTCTGCCCCTTCTTCTACTCTGTCTCTACTCCATTTGCATTGTAATCAAGAAAACAGGTAGGGGTCTAGTGGTCATTCGAAAACTTGCTAAGCTGCAGGCTCCTCCTCATTAACCGTTTCCAATCCTTCCAGTGAATGTCACTGGTAACCTTCTCACACGCTACTCCCAACCTCAGGGTGAACAGGATTTATAACCCCCTAGGACAAACCAACAGTTTCATTAAGGAATGCATGGTATTCATCACATCCAAATTAATCATCTTAGACAACATTATCCTCAATAATAACTTCAATCTAAACGTATGGACACCTACCCCTTTCTCAACATCCATGACAACACTGCCAGAAACTCACAATGCAAGGAATCTCTGGATCTGATTATTTCTAAATTGCCCCACCTAAAGATCAATGATCCCCCCCCCCCATCCCGGTAGACTGGTCTGACCACCTGCAAATCACCTTCACAATACACGAAAACCTTCAGTCAACCAAAGAGAGAACATTTGTCTCAGGGACACAAGTAACCTCAATATCAAAGTCCTTGCTAACCTTGCTCTACTAAACTTCGCCTCCATAGTTTCTCAACTCAACATCAACGTGGTCACAGACAGATTAAGCATCTGCATGGAATCTATGAATGAGCAATCCACACCCCTCAAGAGCAAATGGAACAGATCCAACCCTCTCTACCTTAGTACTCAAAAGACCTCTATGGATAATGAAGCATCTCGGAAAACTTAAGACAGAATGGAGAAAAGGACCTTTCCCAGTCTGACCAAGCTATGATCTGCAAGAAACAACTACACAGACCACATATTTAGAAGCAAGTCATCACACACCTGATACCTCCTGGTCACTGCCAAGAATAAACCTAAACTTCTATTTGAGGCAAACAGACTAACAACCCTCTTCCCAATACGTCACCCTAGTCATCTGTTGCCTTAGGCAACAACTTCGAGGAGTTCTTCAACGAGAAAGTCACAGATATTAACATCTCCCTTCTGGACACGGTCAATAATAAAGATGAGGAAAATCTACCCGTAAGGCACTGCAGCCATGGTCCTCGTTATTCCAATTCTCAGAAGCAAATCTACTTTTGACTATATCCAAGGAAAAACTTTCAAACCATCTGTGTAACGCCATTCTGGCTCCATAAGTATATCCCTTGCCAAACAGCTACTCCCAGTCTGGACTAACTTCTCTGTCGAACAGGGTCCTTTCTCAAACTGTCTAAAAGTGGGTCAAATATTTCCTCTTCTTACAATACAATCACTGAATCCTGATAACATTAACAATTTCCCCCTATCTCCATCCTCCCATTTCTAGGTAAGATGACCAAGAGCTGCATAGTCTCTCAATTGTTGTCTCAAATCCATGCAATCTCGTTGACACCTTCCAATCATATTTCTATAGGGACTAAGACACAGACTACAATTCTGCATATTGTAAATGTCACCCTTTGCATCCTCGGCTCGGGAAACTCGTGTCTATTTGTTCTCCTTGAACACTCCAGTCGATTTGACACAGTCAGCTTCCCAGGATCTGATAAATACCAAATGAAAATCGAATGGGATTTGAAGGTTTAGTCCTTAACTGTTCACCTCCTATCTAACAAATCAAGTCTCTCAAATAGTGAAAATCTGAAACTGTTTCAAATCCAGATAGCCAAGATTCGATCCTCTTTTCAACCCTTTCCAATCTCTACCTCGATCCCCTCTGTTTGGTATTTAGGAACTCTGACTTCCTCTTCCACATGTATTCTGACAATATCCAAACGTAACTGAAGGTCACATCCCAGCGGACATCACCCTCCTATCTAACACCTCGAACAGAATTCAATTGTTGATTTTAAATCATTACCTGCGGAAAAAGAATGCCTTCTATCTGCAAAATAAAGCTAATACGGTCATCCAAGACCGCCCAGTTCCATGCTAAGGTCGCTACGGGGACCCAAACAATTCACCGCAGAACACGGCATAAAATCTATTGTACAGAGGTTAAATCACCCAAGTATACTCATGCCAATTCTACATGCTGCTGCCCACTTTGACCCTATCACTCCTATCCTGTTAACCCTACAGTGGCTTTCTGCAGAGACGACAGTCCAATTTAAAAACACCTGTACCATTCACAAAGGACTGCACTCATCTTCGCTCACGTACTTAACTGAGAAACTGGAAATTTTGGGAATCAAACAGGGGTCAAGAAATGCTCTGTTCCTTTTTAGTTCAATTTCTCACCTTCAATCAAGAGCAACTCATGAATCAATCACTCTCCAAAAGCGGCACAAACGTTTGTAACTCCCTACCTTCAACCCTCTGCTTAACCATATGCCATGCTACCTATAAAAAAAAAAATCTTACGGCTCTTCTCTATGAAACATATTTGGGTTAAATCCCGCTTGCCAACACTCTGTTCTGCGTATGCTTTAACTTGTCTGAAACTGCAAGTCAAAGTTACCCAGGCACCGATTGTGGTGGGACTTCACCAACGCACAGCTTGGCTCCCACTTTCTCCTGATTTCCTGCTTTTCATCCCGTCTAGAATGCAACTCTAATGTATTTTCAATGCGACTGATAGTGGGTTTCTTGTAAAACGCTCCGAAATCCCCCGGCCAAGTCAGCGCTACATAAAGTCACAAAAATACATAAATGAACTTCGCCCACTACTTGCACTCGCAAGTTTAAAATGTGAAATGTAGACACCCAAGCAGCACTGCCTAAATTGAAGCAAGCTATATTTAAGGTACTAGGTGAACGGTTCACAAACCAAAGAGCTCGATAGTTTCGAATGTATCATAACTTAACAGTGCTGCTCTAGACACCTGAAGGAGCAGCAGCAGTTTGGTGGGATATAAGCAGGGAAGGAAGTGCAACAAACCGAATCCAGAGAAGCCCATAGTCGCAGCAACGTCTGACTCGTCTTGGTCCCCCATTGTAAACCGTGACTAAAGCACCAATGTGCGTTTGACAGGGTAAATATCCTGCTCAATCAACTGCAGCGTCCGCAGTGAGGCAGTAATTGAGCGCGAGCCTCCTACTGTATCAGAGGCAAATTGAAAGATAAGCCCGACGGCTTGAAAAAACACATCGCAAACAAGAACAATCCCCCCTAATAACGTGGAAGCGCTGCAAAAGTGAATCTAAAAAAACTAAAGCAGGACTAGGTTAGCAATCTCCCACGATAGTACACGTGTTGGTACAAAGAGAGTCGCCATCACAAAATTGTTTTATCCTATATTCATTTATATGAAATTGAAGCGTAGTCACAGTCGTTTCTTTGTGACCGACAGATGCCTTTCTGTCGTGTCATTAAAATGTAAACTATATGTCGCATGGTAAGTTTTTAACATAGTTTGTATTCCATTTGTCCAAAATTTTGTAAATGGTATGAAACATGACATACTCTCATTTGAAATAGGACTCGTTTGAGCGCAGTTCATCGGGCCTCAATGAAAGGGCCCTTTTCCTCTGAATAAGCTCAAAACAGTGACAGGGGGAAAGAGTGTAAACGTTTGAGACTTGGAACCATTACTCTTTGCTCTAATAACTTCACGGGGACCACTCATTTAAAACGTGAAATCCATCCGGGGTGATATTATAAAGCTTAGGTCTTTCATTTCATGCAAACTTGTGTCTAATCGTGATCAGTCAGTACTACGAGTTGCGCTGAAGGGATCTGTGTCCCATATTTTGTATTGTCAATTTTATAACTTGCATCAGCACCTCACAAGAGTTGTAGCTGCTTAAGACCCCATGTAGGCCAGTGGATCTGAGAAAAGGAGGCATTTCTGACATGAATCTCTTTACACAGACATAACTTCAATTAATGTATTTGTTCCATACAATAAAGTGTAACACACTATGTCATTGAAATTTCACACATAAAGCTGAGCACACTCCATGTAGGAAACGTCACACATAAACTGAAAGCTTTGCAGCTATGGAGTGGCAGTAGGCCAACCAGCAAATTCCATGAATGAACTGGACACATGGACTATTTCATACATGCCAATAGACCCGATTCAGGAGGGAGAGTCACGATTATTTAACCCAAAAATTGCTTTTTAGGGTCGAGCCTGCGTTGCATGCGCTCGCGCATGCGTTTCGCAGGGAGACTCTTTTGTATTTATAAAAGGGCTCGGAGCCCTGTCAACTTCACATCAGTGTTTTTTATTGGTTCGTGGGCTTCCCTGATAAAATCTGCTTGCTTTCATTAGTCGAAGGCACCCATATGGCATGCCTTTTCTGGTGGCTAGCCCTCCTCCAGCGCAGCGACCAAGTACAGAAAACATGCGAGGCTCGCTGTTTTCCATCGGTCTCGTGGACTTTTTTTTCTCAAACTTACGAGCCCGATCTCGCTTGGCAGAAGTCGAGCGCTTTACGTACTTGATTTCACTTTTTCGGGTTATGTACATAAATACACTTTTGCCCGATAGGTGAAAAGTCGGGTTAGGAGTTTACAACGCGATCAGCTCTAACATGAGCAAACGCGAGACCCGATGCATTGTAAATGCTTGTTTGTTGCTGTCTCCCACCTGGAATTTCCTCTTCTTCCATTGAAGTCAATGGAAACAATACATTCTCCTGATTCTTTTTTTTTTTTTTTTTAATCTCCCACTTCCCTAGTCTAAAATGTTGGCATGTATGCTGTATGCTAACTCTTTCTTTACCTTTTTAGGTTGAGTGTTCAACCTTGTGAATACTTTCATATACTTTTTATGGCTCAAATTGATTTCATTTGTCAGTTGCAGTGTCCTTTAAAACCTATTTCTCGCTAGTGGTCAGTTCTGCCTTTTTCTCCCTCCTTTTTCTGTTTCAGAGCAGTGACCAACTACTGTATTATTTCACTTTGGTTTCTTTATCTGTTGCTGTGATTTACTTTTTTGTTATTTCTTTGTTGCTGCCTTTTTAGTGCAGGTGTTTTTGGCTGTTAGCTGCCAGTTTTATTGCAGCATTTAATTCCTCCAACCTCCTCCCATTTCGCTGACATTTGTTGTGGCTTTATTCCAGTGCTGTCCTCATTTACCTCTGGTTCCTAAAATAAGCTTATTTTTACAAAAGAAACACCTGATTGTTTAGCTCACTGCTCACGAAAGCCACAATATGCCCTTTCTTGTAGAATGTAGCTAAAGCTAGAATCAATCTTGTGAAACTTGCTTTGCCTCACAGAGTCTCTTTCTCCAGGGCCCCTCCCTGCCAGCACTCAGAACATTCCACACAAGGCGTTGCTTATCTCCTTTATTGGGGCCATACATATTCTCAGGCTGCTCTGTTATTGTTAACTTCATTAGAGCTTTGTTGAAATGGGAGCCAAGAACTCTTGGAAGACTTTTCATTCTGTTAAAATAAAAAGAAAATACTTTTCCAGCCTTATTTTCCAATTTCTGTTTGGATGTTTTTGATGCCAGTAGCAGCCAGAGACAACGAAAATATGGCAGGAAAAGATGAAATTATGAAACAGGGTTGACCAATTTATGTCGCAAGAAAAGTCCAGTTCTGAATTTACAATGCCAATAGCTCTAACTCAAGAAAATGCAAGACCTATTGCACTGCAAATGCTTGTTTAAAATAGCAATGCATGGTATCATGGCCAACTTTCCCTTAACACTTCACAGTAGGGTAGCCAAAGTTCCATAATGACTTTGCACCCGGCACCTCATACACTCAACACACACAACCATACACGACTGCTGTTACAACACATTCCAGCCCTGCATACTCCTCAATACACATAGCTGCCAAGTTTTCAGATTACTTATGTCTAACATTTACATGGTTTTAGTGTACTTATGAATGACACCTTAATACCTAATGTATGACACTTTGAGTGACACTCACACGAGAATGAAGACCATATAAAGAGCTAAGTAGCAGACATTATCACCTTTTGGAGCAATCAGAAACACTGGCTTCACCCTGTTTGGTATATTTTAACGTCATTCATGTCAGGACTCAGCCCCACTCACCCCTGGTACCATGCAGTAGCTCGCGCTTTCTCCCAGGCATTTACACTATGTAACAAGCATTGGCAAAGCCAATAGGTTTCACCCTTGTCTTTTTTTCTATGTAAGTGGCTCACAAATATTAGAGAAATGTTATAAGAATGTATGTTGTATTAAATTAAAAACAAACATTATTATAACATGTTTCTAATATTTGTAAGCCAGTTACTTAGAAAAAAGACATGCTAGAAGAAAGAAGAAAGAAGACAGAAGAAGACAGAAGACTTCAGAAGACAGAAGCCAGAAGACAGCAGAAGACAGAAGGCAGGAGACGGGAGAAGACAGAAGACAGCAGAAGAAAGAAGGTGGAAAAAGACAGAAAGTTAGAGAAGACAGAAGAAGACAGAAGAAGACAGATGAAGACAGAAGGCATGAGAAGACCGAAGAAGACAGAAGACATGAGAATACAGAAGAGAGAAGACATTAGAAGACAGAAGAAGACAGAAGGTGTGAGAAGACAGAAGACGTGAGAAGAGTGCAGACGTCAGAAGACGGCGTGGAGTAAAGAAGACAGTGAAGACAGAAGACGGTATGCAGAAAGAAAAAGAAGATGGACGGCAATGAAGAAAGAAGACAGAGAAGACAGCATTGAAGAAAGAATACGTCAGCGAAGTAAGAAGGGGACATGCAAGAAGAGAAAAGAATTACCTTCACCATCACAGTCAGAGGAAAGACACTGGCCAGTGTCCAATAGGAAGTGACAGGAAGGAGTACTTGGTCCACAGGCAACCGGACTGCAAGATAGTCAAAGAAGATGAAGACAACAACAGGAAGCGACGTGAAGACGACAAAGCAGGTAAATCAGAGCGATGTTGCAGTAAGCCAATGGTAAGTTCAGGTAAGTAAGGGGCTGGTTCCAAGTCCTTTTTAATTTTTTTTTACTAACAAAAGATTTCACAAGCACTTGCTTGCAGCATGCAGGCAATACCTAAAAATAAATGTAAAATCATTGCTCTCCCAGAGCACTTGTACGCTTGTTAGTTTCAATCTGTATAGTGTTTCACTGTTTTATGTCACCTTGCTGTATTTATGATTCACTTTATCTGCAAAGATCATGGCTCTTGACTATAATGATACATGTGCCATTATTCACTCGGTGTGCATTGTTTGTCCGCTGAATATGCCAGCCACATGCAGGACTGCTGCTAAGTCAAGCTGCGTATTGGATGACTCGTGCAGCAGGATGAGCCTGTGCCTGATACCTGTGGCCTTGACTGCCATGTGCAGAAGAACGCAGGCAGAGGTGATACGCCGCCTTCGGGTGCGGCTTTGCTCTTTTATTTTTAACCGGTTCTTGGCGGGGGACGTAATGGTTACATCCCACGGCACAGTGCTCCTGTGCCAAGGACGTAACCATTATGTCCTGGGACCGGAGTTCGGAGGGAGTGCTAAGACTCCCTCCGTGTGCTCCCCCCCCATGGCAGTGCTGGAAGGGGAATGACTTCCCCTTCCACCCCCGCAGCCCCCCCCCCAGTGATGTCTGATGACATCAGCACTCGATTGCGTGCTGACCTAATCAGAGGTCACCTCCCATTATGCGGAAGAGAAATGCTTAGCATTTCTCTTCCCCTCGGGAGGAGGGGGCCAGCAGAGGCATGAAAGGAAAGGCCTTTCCTTTCATGTCTCTGCAAGCATTTCTGCTGCCCGATTGCGATGCGATCGGGCAGCAGAAATGCCCATTAGACACGGGCAGCAGAAATGCCCACTAGACACTAGGGAATTCTTTTTAGGTAATTGTCAAGAGGGGAGCGGCACCTTGGGCAAGGGCCGCTCCCCAGGGGGCAAAATATTTTTAAGGCATTTCTGCCCCCCCTGAGGTGAGATCAGCCTAATATAAGTAGGCCGATCTGCCCCCAGGGGGGCAGAAAACCCCTAGACAACCGGGATGATTATTTTTTTTTGGTTTATTTTTATTTTTTTAATATGTGGGGAGCGACACCTTAGGCAAGGGTCGCTCCCCATGGGGGACAAATAATTTTTAGGCCATTTCTGCCCCCCGGAGGCAGATCGGCCTAATATAATTAGGTCAGAGACCTCTAGACACCAGGGATATATATTTTTTTTTCTTTACACCCGGGATAATTATTATTATTTTTTTTTTTTTTTTTATATGTGGGAGCGACCCCTTAGGCAAGGGTCGCTCCCCTGGGGGGAAAATTGTATTTCGGCCATTTCTGCCCTTTTGGGGGCAGAGAGGCCTATTTTTCTTAGGCCAATCTGCCCCAAAGGGGGGCAGAAACCACTAGACACCAGGGATTGGTGTGTGTGTGTGTTTTTATTTGGGGGGGCAGCCCCTTGGGCAAGGGTCGCTCCCCATGGGGGAACATTACTGTTGGCCATATCTGCCCCCCTTGGGGGCAGAACCGCCTATTTTTGGAAGGCCCATCTGCCCCCAAGGAGGACAGAAAGCCCACCAGAGACCAGAGAAGATTTTTTTCTTCAAAATAAGAGGGTCGGCCCAAATAAATGGGGCCAAAGTTGTTCTGCCCACCAGTGGGCAGATTGGGCAATTACCCCCAATCCTCACCCCTGGGGGTGCAGAAAGCCTACTAGATGCCAGGGAATAAAAAAAAAAAATAGTGGGGTGGTGGCTACCAACCAGTATGGGCCTGGTTATGCCTCCACCCCAACTGAAGGGGGTAACAGTCTTTCAGCTCTCCCCCACACACTAAAACATCTTATCCCATGGCAAGCAAGGGGACATTTGATTATTTTGGGTTTGGTTTTACATTTGGGTCATGAGAGCTTGGTAACTCTCAAAATCGTCCCACTTGGAATGGTGAGGACTGCACTTTTTTTACTTTGGCACGCTGCCATGTTGAAAAATCCACAAGACCTACACACATCTGAAAACTAAACACTTGGTTGATTCCAGGGTGGTGTGCTTCACATGCACCCCGCACCATTTTCTTACCCACAATGCCCTGCAAACCTCCAACTTTGCTGGAACATACACATTTTTCCCACATTTTTGTGATGGAACCTTCCGGAATCTGCAGAAATCCGCAGAATTCCTACCACCCAGCATTGTCTCATCTATACCGATAAAAATTCTGCTGCACTTGTCAGCCTAAAAATGTTTTTTTCCAAACTGCCCTTTTGGACCTGCTTTGGTTCCCCCTTAATTTCGACATATACGTTTTTGGCTCTTCCCTGTCATAGGCACTAGCTCCACCTACACAAGTGAGGTATCATTTTTACCGGGAGACTGAGGAGAACGTTGGGTGGTAGGAAATACGTCCTGGTGCGGTGATCCCACACAGAAATGTGGGAAAAATATGATTTTTTAGCTAAATTTGAGGTTTGCTGAGGATTCTGGGTAAGAAAACATTGGAGGATCCACGCAAGTCACACCTCCCTTGACTCCCTCGGGTGTCTAGTTTTCAGAAATGCCTGGGTTTGGTAGGTGTCCCTAGATGGCTGCTGAGCCCAGGACCAAAAACAGGTAGTTTTGTATTTGATCATTTTGATGTGTCTAGATAGTGTTTTGGGGCATTTCCTGTCATGAGCAGTAGGCCTACCCACACAAGTGAGGTACCATTTTTATCGGGAGACTTGGGGAAACTCGGGGTGGAAGGAAGTTTGTGGCTCCTCTCAGATTCCAGAACTTTCTGTCACCGAAATGAGAGGGAAAAGTGTTTTTTTGGCAAAATTTTGAGGTTTGCAAAGGATTCTGGGTAACAGAACCTGGTGAGAGCCCCACAAGTCACCCCATCTTGGATTCCTCTAGGTGTATAGTTTTTAAAAATGCACTGGTTTGGTAGTTTCCCTCGGTGCCAGCTGAGCTAGAGGCCAAAATCCACAGCTAGGCACTTTGCAAAAAACAGCTCTGTTTTCTTTAGGAAAATGTGATGTGTCCACGTTGTGTTTTGGTGCATTTCCTGTCGCTGGTGCTAGGCCTACCCGCACAAGTGAAGTACCATTTTTATCGGGAGACTTGGGGGAATGCTGGGTGGAAGAAAATTTGTGGCTCCTCTCAGATTCCAGAACTTTCTGTCACCGAAATGTGAGGAAAAAGTGGTTTTGTTGGCCAAATTTTGAGGTTTGCAAAGGATTATGAGTAACAGAACTTGGTGAGAGCCCCACAACTCATCCCATCTTGGATCCCCCTAGGTGTCTAGGTTTAAAAAATGCACAGGTTTGCTAGGTTTCCCTAGGTTCCGGCTGAGCTAGAGGCCAAAATCTACAGCTAGGCACTTTGTAAAAAACATGTCAGATTTCAATGTAAAAATGTGATGTGTCCATGTTGCGTTTCCTGACGTGAGCATTAGGTCTACCCATGCAAGTGAGGTACCATTTGTATCGTGAGACTTGGGGGAACACAGAATAGCAAAACAAGTGTTATTCCCCTTGTCTTTCTCTACATTTTTTCCATCCAAATGTAAGACAGTGTGTAAAAAGGACGTCTATTTGAGAAATGCCCTGTAATTCACATGTTAGTATCGGCACCCCGGCATTCAGAGATGTGCAAATAAGCACTGCTTCTCAACACCGTATCTGGTGCCCATTTTGGAAATACAAAGGTTTTCTTGATACCTATTTTTCACTCTTTGTATTACAGCAAATTATTTGCTGTATACCCGGTATAGAATGAAAACCTCATTTATTGGCTCTGGGTACCTAGGGTTCTTGATGAACCTACAAGCCCCGCAACCAGAAGAGTCCAGCAGACGTAACGGTATATTGCTTTAAAAAATCTGACATCATAGGAAAAAGTTACAGAGTAAAACATGGAGAAAAATTGCAGTTTTTTACCTCAATTTCAATGTATTTTTATTTCAGCTGTTATTTTCTGTAGGACACCCTTGTAGGATCTACACACTACTACTTTACAGAAATGTTTAGCTTTCTGGGATCCAGCATTGGTTTCACACCCATTTCTGTCACTAACTGGAAGGAGGCTGAAAACACACAAAAAAATAGTAAAAATAGGGTATGTCCCAGTAAAATGCCAAAATTGGGTTGAAAAATGTTTTATTTTTATTCAAGTCTGCCTATTCCTGAAAGCTGGGAAGATGGTGATTTTAGCACCGCAAACCCTTTGTTGATGCCGTTTTCAGGGGAAAAACCACAAGCCTTCTATGCAGCTCTTTTTCCCCATTTTTTGAAAAAAATGAAATTGTTGCTGTACTTTGGCTAATTTCTTGGTCTCTTCAAGGGGAACCCACAAACTCTGGGTACCCCTAGAATTCCTAGGATGTTGGAAAAAAAGGACACAAATTTGGCATTGATAGCTTATGTGGACAAAAAGCTGTGAGGGCCTAAGGGCAAACTGCCCCAATTACCCCAAAAAAGGTTTGTCACAGGAGGGGAAAAGGCCTGTCAGCGAAGGGGTTAAATCGCACCCGAACCTTCACTTGCGCTTTGTCTACAGTTTGAGCCTACCGTCCCAGCAGCCTCACAGACTACGGACATCACGTGAAACTCTCCTGAGTCATTCTTACCTGCCTCTGTCAGCCGACAGAGCGCTAGCAGTTTTAAAGACACAGCATGCCTTAACCTACAGTGAACCTACCTGACTTTGCTCCAACTTTCACAGTGGTGACATTCTGTTCCCTGCCCTCATCTTTCAGCACAGGTACCTGTAAAGAAGAACAAAAGACAAGGTAGAACCTAGACAGTCACGCTTCATTAAAAACTGAATGTACTTTTGACTTTGTTATCTGCATAATGAGACTTTTTGTGTCCAAAACGGCCCAATGGATAATGCGCCTCACCTGCAAGTGATAAAGCAAGGACATTGCGGCAAACTTAATGTGAGCAAACATTGAGAGATCTGGAACTATTATTACAAAAAGTATCAGGTATATCATCAAGGTGTTTAGATCATAGCAGTCTTGAAATATGAATCACTCTGCTAATACAGGGGTCTCATGTGATGTTTTTGTTCTCTGATCCTAGATCAGCTTGCAGCATAGTCACTACCTTATCCTTACATCATCCAGTCATTCCCTGACACATCTCTTATTGGAACTTCACAACAACATTCCTCTGGTGTGAAGTTCATGCAATTTGCCTCACAGGTATTTAGATCACTTGGGGAGAAAGGGTTGGGTTTGGGCAAGAGAAGGTATCGTTGCGAGAAGGGGGACTCACATAGTCTACACCCATATAATTTTTGTGTGGCACACAGGTCGACACCTTGGCAGTGGACCAATGCGCCAGACCTGGTGGTGAGCCTCAAAGGCTCAGGCCTGGTTTACAGTGCCCCAGGGCACTCCAGCCAATGGAGATGCCTGACCCCCTGGGTGAGACCCCACTTTTGGCGGCAAGTCCAGACGGATAATGACAAAAACAAAGAGGAGTTCAGAGCTGAAGTGACCCCCCGCCTTGAGAAATCCTCCATCTTGCTTTGGAGGATTTGGACCAATAGGGATAGGGATGTGCCCCCCTCCCCAGAGGGAGTGGGCACAATGAGGGCATAGCCACCGTCTGGGACAGTAGCCATTGGCGCCTGCCCCCTTACCCTAACACACCCCTAAATTTAGTATTTAGGGGGCGACCCTGAACCCAGCTCTGCAGATTCATGACAACCTCAAGAAAGAAGAAGGACAGCTGAGCTGACAACCCTGTAGAAGGAGAAGAGAAGGAGACAACAACTGACTCAGCCCCAGCACTACCGACCCGTCTCCTGCTTCAAAAAGCTGCAAAAGAAAAAGCAACACATTATACAGGACCAGCGACCCCTGAAAAGCCTCCAGGGGACTGCCTGCATCACCTAGGACCAATAAACTCCAGTGGACAGCGGAGCTGTCCAACAAGAAAAAAAATCAACCATTTTTAAAGGGACTCCAACCTCACTCCAGAAGCGTGATTCCAAAATTATTCTGCACCTCACGCCCGTGTCCAGAGGAACCAACTAACCAGAGAGGACCCCCAGGCGATTCCAACCAAGTGCCCACCCTGGGCTACCCTCTCCAGACCCCCACAACGACGCCTGTAGAAGGAATCCTGAGGATCCCCATGACCGCGACTGCCAGGGACAAAGCTATCCGTCGCCTGGAGAAGCACTGCACCCGCAGCCCCCAGGCCCGAGAGAAACCAACCACCGGTGCAGCATCGACCAGCAGGCGACCCTCATCCCAGCCCAGTCTGTGGCTGGCCAGAGAAGCCCCCCTGTGCCTTGCCTGCAGTGCCTAAGTGACCCCCTGGTCCCTACATAGAGTTCCATTGGGAACCCAACGCCCTGTTTGCATACTGCACCTGGCTGCCCCTGTGCCGCTGAGGGTGTGGTTTTTGTGCCTACTTGTGGCCCCTCCAGTGCTCCTCTAAACCCCGCTGGTCCGCCCTCTGACAACGCAGGTCCTTACCTGCAAGGAGACCGGAACCGAAGTACCCACTGTCTCCATAGGCGCCCACGTTATTTTGGCTCCTGTTTGACCTCTGCACCTAACTGGCCCTGTGTTGCTAGTGCTGAGTGTTTGGGGGTTATCTTGAACCCCCAACGGCGGGCTACCTATACCCCGGAGTCTGAACCCGTAAGTTTGTTACTTACCTCAAAAACTGTACTTTACTTACCTCCCCCGGGAACTGTTGAAAATTGCAGTGTCCACTTTAAAAAAAAAAAAAATTGCCATTTTAAGAAAAACTGTGTACATTGTTGTAGGTAGTTGGCTCTGTATGCACTATTTCAAAGTAAGAAATAGCATGCACAGAGTCCAAGGGTTCCCCTTAGAGGTAAGATAGTGGCAAAAAGAGATAATTCTAATGCTCTATTTTGTGGTAGTGTGGTCGAGCAGTAGGCTTATCAGAGGGTAGTGTTAAGCATTTGTTATACACACACAGGCAATAAATGAGGAACACACACTCAAAAGACAATTCCAGGCCAATAGGTTTTTATATAGAAAAATATATTTTCTTAGTTTATTTTAAGAACCACAGGTTCAAGATTTACAAGTAATACTTCAAATGAAAGGTATTTCACTCAGGTATCATAGGAACTTTGAATCATCACAATATCATGTACAGTTTTAGCACAAATGGCAATAAGCTATTTTAAAACTAGACACTGTGCAATTTTCAACAGTTCTTGGGGGAGGTAAGTTTTGGTTAGTTCTTGCAGGTAAGTAAAACACCTACAGGGTTCAAAGTTGGGTCCAAGGTAGCCCTCCGTTGGGGGTTCAGGGCAACCCCAAAGTTACCACACCAGCAGCTCAGGGCCGGTCAGGTGCAGAGGTCAAAGTGGTGCCCAAAACGCATAGGCTTAAATGGAGAAGGGGGTGCCCCGGTTCCAGTCTGCCAGCAGGTAAGTACCCGCGACTTTGGAGGGCAGACCAGGGGGGTTTTGGAGGGCACCAGGGGGGACACAAGTCAGCACAAAAAGTACACACTCAGCGGCACGGGGGCAGCCAGGTGCAGAGTGCAAACAGGCGTCGGGTTTGCAATTGGTTTCAATGGGAGACCCAGGGGTCTCTCCAGCGAAGCAAGCAGGCACGGGGGGGTCCTCGGGGTAGCCACCACCTGGGCAAGGGAGAGGGCCACCTAGGGGTCGCTTCTGCACTGGAGGTCGGATCCTTCAGGTCCTGGGGGCTGCGAGTGCAGGGTCTTTACCAGGTGTCGGGTTCTTTGAAGCAGGCAGTCGCAGTCAGAGGGAGCCTCTGGATTCCCTCTGCAGGCGTCGCTGGGGGGCTCAGGGGGGTCAACTCTGGCTACTCACAGGGTCGCAGTCACCGGGGAGTCCTCCCTGTAGTGTTGATTCTCCGCAGGTCGAGCCGGGTGCAGAGTGGAAAGTCTCACGCTTCCGGCAGGAAACGTGTAGTCTTTAAAAGTTGCTTCTTTGTTGCAAAGTTGCAGTCTTTGTGGAACAGGGCAGCTGTCCTCAGGAGTTCTTGGTCCTTTTAGATGCAGGGTAGTCCTCTGAGGCTTCAGAGGTCGCTGGACCCTAGAGAACGCGTCGCTGTTGCAGTTTTTCTTGAAGTGGGGAGACAGGCCAGTAGGGCTGGGGCCAAAGCAGTTGGTGTCTCCGTCTTCTCTGCAAGGCTTCAGGTCAGCAGTCCTTCTTCGTCTTCAGGTTGCAGGAATCTGTTTTCCTAGGTTCTGGGGGCTCCTAAATACTCAATTTAGGGGTGTGTTTAGGTCTGGGGGGTTAGTAGCCAATGGCTACTAGCCCTGAGGGTGGCTACACCCTCCTTGTGCCTCCTCCCTGAGGGGAGGGGGCACCTCCCTAATCCTATAAGGGGAATCCTCCATCTGCAAGATGGAGGATTTCTAAAAGTCAGAGTCACCTCAGCTCATGACATCTTAGGGGTTGTCCTGACTGGCCAGTGACTCCTCCTTGTTTTTCTCATTATCTCCTCCGGCCTTGCCGCCAAAAGTGGGGCCGTGGCCGGAGGGGGCGGGCATCTCCACTAGCTGGGATGCCCTGTGGCGCTGTAACAAAGGGGGTGAGCCTTTGAGGCTCACCGCCAGTGGTTACAGTTCCTGCAGGGGGAGGTGAGAAGCACCTCCACCCAGTACAAGCTTTGTTACTAGCCACAGAGTGACAAATGCACTCTCCCCATGTGGCCAGCAACATGTCTGGTGTGTGGCAGGCTGGCAAAAACTAGTCAGCCCACACTGGAAGTCGGGTATGTTTTCAGGGGGCATCTCTAAGATGCCCTCTGGGGTGTATTTCACAATAAAATGTACACTGGCATCAGTGTGCATTTATTGTGCTGAGAAGTTTGATACCAAACTTCCCAGTTTTCAGTGTAGCCATTATGGTGCTGTGGAGTTCGTGTATGACAGACTCCCAGACCACATACTCTTATGGCTACCCTGCACTTACAATGTCTAAGGTTTTGCTTAGAGACTGTAGGGGCATAGTGCTCATGCACTTAAGCCCTCACCTATGGTATAGTGCACCCTGCCTTAGGGCTGTAAGGCCTGCTAGAGGGGTGACTTACCTATGCCATGGGCAGTGTGAGGTTGGCATGGCACCCTGAGGGGAGTGCCATGTCGACTTAGTCATTTTCTTCCCACCAGCACACACAAGCTGGCAAGCAGTGTGTCTGTGCTGAGTGAGGGGTCCCCAGGGTGGCATAAGACATGCTGCAGCCCTTAGAGACCTCCCCTGGCATCAGGGCCTAGATGCCAGGGCGTGCCAATTGTGGAGACAAAGGTACAGGTTAGGGAAAGAACACTGGTGCTGGAGCCTGGTTAGCAGGCCTCAGCACACTTTCAAATCATAACTTGGCATCAGCAAAGGCAAAAAGTCAGGGGGTAACCATGCCAAGGAGGCATTTCCTTACAATTGTTGATTCCATTCAAAGTTCTAAGTATTACTTTGCAAAAGTACCTTTAATGTAATGTACTTACCTGCTAAATGAAGCTTGTGGTTCTAGAAATAAATTAAGAAATACTATTTTTCTATATAAATACCTATTGATCTGGAGTTAAGTCATTGAGTGTGTGTTTTCACTTATTGCTTGTGTGTGTACAACAAATACTTAACACTACCCTCTGATAAGCCTAACTGCTACCACAAACAGAGCATTAGTATTATCTATTATTGCCTCTGTCACGCCTCTTGGGGAACCCCTGGACTCTGTGCACACTATGGGGGTCATTCTGACCCTGGCGGTCATGGACTGCCAGGGCCAACGACCGCGGAAGCACCGCCAACAGGCTGGCGGTGCTTCCGGGGGCATTCTGACCGCGGCGGTAAAGCCGCGGTCAGAAAAGGGAAGCCGGCGGTTTCCCGCCGGCTTCCCGCTGCCCCAGGGAATCCTCCACGCCAGCGCTGCAACCAGCGCCGCCATGGGGATTCCGACCCCCTTCCCGCCAGCCTGGTTCTGGCGGTTCTCACCGCCAGAACCTGGCTGGCGGGAACGGGTGTCGTGGGGCCCCTGGGGGCCCCTGCAGTGCCCATGCCACTGGCATGGGCACTGCAGGGGCCCCCTCACAGGGCCCCACATTGATTTTCAGTGTCTGCGTGGCAGACACTGAAAATCGCGACGGGTGCAACTGCACCCGTCGCACACCAGCAACTCCACCGGCTCTATTCGGAGCCGGCTTCCTCGTAGCTGGTGCTTTCCCGCTGGGCGGGCGGGCGGCCTTTTGGCGGTCGCCCGCCAGCCCTGCGGGAAAGTCAGAATGACCGCCGCGGTCTTTTGACCGCGGTACGGTCTTCTGGTGGTTCCCGCCAGGTCAGAATGACCCCCTATATCTCATTTTGATATAGTATCTACAGAGCCAGCTTCCTACAACATAATAAATTGAGTTTATCATGTTTTTACTATAGATGTTTTGCAGCTGCAGGCGGAGGATAACGCTCCTCCGCCATAGCGGAGGATCCACCCCTGAATAAATCCTAGCCACCCATCTCAACAACAGTCTCCTCCTCTACACTAGTCAATCCAGATTGAGGCCAAGCACAGTACAGACACCGCCCTCATAGCCGTGACGGACGACATCCAGATGATCATGGACAGGAGTGACACAGCGATCCTCATCCTACATGACCTTTCCACAGCCTTCGGCTCCATCCTGCACCCCATCCTAATTCAGCAACTGCACTAAGCCAACATCCAAGGAGTCACACGTCAATGGATTTGCTACTTCCTGACAGGCTGCATCGAGTCACTCAGCCTGGCCCCTTCACCTTAGACACCATCAACCTCATCTGCAGTGTTCTACAAGGATCCTCACTTAGCCACACCCTGTTCAATGCCTACGTGGCCCCACTCACCAGCATCATGCATGCCCACGGAATCAACAACATATCCAGTGCTGACAACACCCAGCTCATATTGTCCCTCTCCGACAAGACACCAAACACCTGAACCAATTTCTCATTCTTCATGACCAATGATACTAAATGGATGAGAACCAACTGCCTCAAGCTCAATACAGACAAGACAGAAGTAGTAGTCTTCAGCAAAGACACCACACTCTGGGACTCCACCTGGTGGCCCACTGAACTCGATCCTACACCCTTCTTGGCAATCCACACAAAGAACCTTGAAATGGACAAACAACTCACCATGGCCGTCGAAGTGAATGCAGTCTCTCTCTCCTTCTCCCTTACACACCAGGTGCTTTGGAAGATCTCCAAATGAATCCTCACCAACACTTGGAGGTGCTGGACTACGGCAACACACTGGAATCAAACGCTCAACTTACCAGAAGACTCCAGACCATACATACTCAGCAGCGAGGCTCTTCTCAACCACCCACCCCAATTTCACATCACTCTGCACCTCATACAGCCCCACTGGCTCACAATCCACAAAGGAGCACTTTTCCAAGTCCTCATGAACACTTAAAAATCATTACACAACATCGGCCCCACATACCTCAACTGCATAAACTTCCCAAACCTACTGGAAACTTCTACTCAGCTAGACTCCTACTCACACACCCCCTGGCATATGAAGAACAAGAACCAGTGGTTGTGCCTTTTCAACTACCTCATGCTTAAAACCCAGAATGACCAGCCCCTGCAAATTAGAGCTGCCTTCTCAGTTCTTGAATACCACAATAAACTGAAGATGGCTCTTCATCAAGCCCCAGCCCTGGCTCGACGCATACAGCTCCTGCTTTCAGTGCCAGGATACCCTCCCAAGAGAGTTGTGCACTACACAAATACACATAACATAATAACACTTTGCACGCATGGGACTATGTGATAGATCTATACATGTCAACATTTAAAAAATGGAAAGTGGGACCTTTTGTAAAAAAAACATAAAACGGGGGGACTGTATTTTCCCCATTGATTATATTGAAACAAAAGCAATTTTAGGCAGGAGACAGATAAAATAAAGTGGCATCATAATATCGAAGTCTCACGTCTGTAACAAATCTGTTGGCTTGTATGCCACAGCATATTTTTGGTGTTTAATTCACATTGCCCTTCCTCTAAATCAGTGAAACAAAGATAACGTTCCACGCTGTGCACAATTATTTAATCATTTGCAATAATCCTAGTCATCTGATGAGGCCGTGCTACCTTGGCATGTTCCGGTCCACAAACACATTACTCAAGAGGATATAGTTACTCCAACAACAAAGGGAAAGGAGACCCAAGATGCACTGGCATTGACTTAGGCGGTAATTATGAACATGGCAGTCCGGACCGCCATGCTGGCGGTGGTAGTAATTACCGCCACCGGCATGGCGGTCCGGACCACCATATTATGTACATGGCAAGACAGCCACAGGTGGAACTCTGCTGCCGCCAGGCAGCCTGGCAATGGCAGAGTTACTTATCCGACAGGCTTAGCCCGCCAGGGAAAGGCTGGTGGAATGGGTGCCCATGGGCCCCTGTGCACAGCCCCGTCGCGCATGTCACTGCCCGATTTATTGGCAGTGATATGCGCGACGGGTGCTGCTGCACCCTTGCACTGCTACATTGCCGCCGGCTCCGCGTACAGGTCCTGCATTCCGCTGGGCTTCTGCCCGCCGTCCCAGCAGAATGTTGTTTATGTGGCCGGCAGGGTCTTCAACGCACTGGTGGTCTTTTTTAATGCACCTTAGTCATTAATCAGTGCTGAATCTTATGTTGCTCAAATTCTTTACTAATCATCAATCAGTTGATCATAGGTTTCTTCATTTATATAAAATAATAATGTATTGTCTTGTTTCCAAGTAAATCAGATTTCTTTCTGTCAGTTGTAATCACATAGTCAGAATACTTCCTCAATGCATTTCTGACCAAATTCAATTGCAAAGAAATAGGTTTCCATATGCCTCAGTCATTGAGACCAAACAATTTAAGCCAATCACGGGCTATTCGTATCTCAAAAATTACAAAACAAATACAAGGCATATCTGAGAACGATTATTGCAGTTTTGTATGTGTCACAACTTTGTGACAAAAGACTAGGGGCCTAATGTAGATATTGGTTGATGGGTTACTCCATCACAATGATGACGGATATACTGTCTGCCAAAATCTAAATCCCATAGGAAATAATGGGACTTAGATTTCAGCGGGTGGGATATCCATCACCGTTGTGAGTTACTCATCCGTCAGCTGTTCGTCATGTGAGTTACTCATCCATCAATATTTAAACCAAGCCCTAAGACGTTACTCTGAAGTTCACTTGCCAATCATGCAGAATGAATAAAGGTGCCTGAGTAGGTTCTCCTGCCACAACAACCCATGACCATATTAAGAAAATGCTTGTGCAGTATTATTAGCTATCTGTCAGAATCACCAGATCCTCGGGGTCTGTGCACGTTCCCAACACGTCCACCACTGAACAGCTCCAAGACTCTGATAGATAAATCACAGAGACTGAGAGAGTTCAAGAGGGGAAGAGGGGATTAGGAAGGGAACAGCTGGGAAGGAGACCTGTAGTAAGAAAAAGGTTAGAACACACGATATGAAAATTATATCTCCTGAAATCAATACTAGACTATGAATCTAAGCCTAGTCACTCTGAAAACATGAACAATCTAAGAGTTAAGTTTAAAATGACTAAGTTTCAAGATGGGCGGATACCTGTAGGGGAATCAAGATGAATTAAATGAAAACTTTCTTATTCAAGTACTTTCCTTTACATGAGAATCAGAAAAAAACATTCTGACTAAATTTTAAACCAGTCATATAAATCTTGTTTTGAGAATGTATACTAGGACCATACAATATTGCATCTAGAAACTCTGGCCTTCTGTGTACTCTTAAAATGTTTCAACACAAATTGCACATATTTCAGATATATATATATACATATATATATATACAGTATACACACATATATATATATATATATATATATATATATATATATATATATAGTAAACATCATAAAAGGATTGTGCACCAACAATAACACAATATGGATTCAGGAAACAAATCACATAACTTGTCAACTTGAATATTACATAATAAATATCTTAGAATAGTGGCATACAATAAACAACATGAAATAAACTTGAGGAGAGAATCATGCGTCTTGCCGATTCGAGTGTCACCATGTAAAATACCAAGAAATGGTAGCACGCAATGAATATCAAAGTCAAATCATCATTAATCGAATCGCGCGTCTTGCAGATTCGTAAAACACGATGTAAATGTCAAGAAATAACAGCTCACAATAAATAACAAGATCAAAGTACAATGAAACGCGCTTCTTTTGCCGATTCTTAAGCCACCTTGTAAATGTCAAGAAATGGTAGCGCGCAATGAACAACAAAGTTAATTCCTCATGAAACGAGTTGCGCGTCTTGCCAATTCGTAAAACATCATGTAAATGTCAAGAAATAGTAGCGCGCAATGGACAACAATGTTTAAACACCATAAAACAAATCGCGCGTCTTGCCGATTCTTAAGCCACCATGCCAATGTCAAGAAATGGTAGCACGCAATGAATAACAAAGTCAAAACCTTTATGAAACAAATTGCGCGTCTTGCCTATTTGTAAACTACCATATAACTGTCAAGAAATGGTAGCGCGCAAGTAATCTGTTACTCATTTAAGAATTAAACCAAGAATATTAAAATTCTCAATAACGGTGTCGGGACAGTCCAACCACCGTCTTACCGCCTGGAATAATGATCACCAATGAAGGATGAAGGGCAGAAGACTGGAAGATCCAAATAGGCCGCCGGGATGTGGGCTCAGGAAGAAGCTGCTGCTCTGCACCGGGACCTCTGAATAGTGAGCACTGGGAGTTGGGCTGGCTCTCTTTTATAGAGTCTTGGCCCAGCCCAGAACCACGCCCAGGCATGTTGCAAGGAAAGTCTCTAGAAGGCCCTGGAAAGGGGCCACACCCTAACACACTCTGAAAACCTGCAGCAATGCATTGCAAAGGAACAGTATTTGTAAGCATATTAAAAATAAGTTTTCAGGATTGAACTCTGCACTGCAAAAGGTTAAACCACAACATATCAGCACAATGCATAAATTACATTGTTTTGAGAGTGCTGGGTTTTTGCATTTTTGTCGCCAATAGAGCGCGTACTGCTCTGGTGTTGACACTATCACCACTTCATGCCTGTTGTGCAAACTTTTTTTGCCAGTTGTGAACAGTGTATAAAGGTAACCATGTGGTTCTTCATGCCACAAGTAACAGTGCAAATGTATCAGAGTACAACAATGCAGGTCATGATGATTCTCGGGTTTTTCATCTCTTGCACAAACCTGGAAAGTCATCTTGTGTAGTCCTACCAACATTTGACTCATTAAACACCAGGGTGTCCCTCTCATCTGTGAGGTCAAAACAGCTTTATGCGCTTTGTGGTGTCCTACAGCATGTTACTCAGCTTGTCATGAATGAGGCACATGCAGAGAGTAGAAATAAAAGGCTACTATTATCCTGAAGCACTTGGTCAAGTTCCGTGACATTTCCCCATGCAGAGAACTAACTTTAGACATGAACCTATCCTTACTTAGCTTCTGAGCTGTTACAATGGTATGTGTCAATGGATAGTATTGCATGCAAAATCAAAACGCTTCAACTGAGCTTAAAGTGTGTGAGACATGAACAAAAAGTAGACATACAAGCAGAGTGATGTGATCACATAAGGAACGTCTGTGCCACTATAGAGTTGCCTCCCCAAGTGTAAGACTCTCAGGGCAAAGAACCTACGCCTCAAACTAAGTACATCTGGTGACCATAAGTATGCCTAGATTATACCTGCATGTCCTTATGTTGAATATATTAATATATGCTCATAATTTGAGGGCTGGACATACTTACAAAACTGTAGTGGTCACCAAATATTACAACTAACCTGTTGGATCATGCAACAAGAGAATTTGATTTGGCATCCCTTCCTTCACCATACGCCTGTTACTGTTTTTCCTCTGTGTGTGACAGTGTAAGGTCTCTGTCCAATATAGCCAAGGCTACGTGTGCCAAGACATTGACAATGTCTTTCTTCAGTGGTTCTGGGATTCTGTATTAAGTCCATGTTAGAAGCCTCAGCATAGGAATTTAAAAGGGCAATTTGTCAGTTGGCTTTCACAAGGCTGTGGAGTCCATTTTAAAATAAATAGAGCCTACTGTCCTATAATTCACTTAATTGCTAGGTCCTGCACACCTCCTCTTTCGAGTGACAGAGGTCCTCCGGACCAATTGTACAAAGAGCTCCTAGCAAGTACACAGCGCAGAGGAGACCCACTGCCAATAAATAACATGAGAAACTCTGGCACATTTTTTTCACCCCTTTATGTATTCAATTACATGATTATTAGAGGGAGCCATATGCTTATAGTTATGGGATACATAATATGGTGTCTAGAGATCTAGTTGAAAAGTCAAAGTAATGAAGAAGATTTGATTGCGCATATTTGGTGTTGTTGGACCTGGCCCTTTTTGTAGGGTTATCTCCAAATGTTTTGCCTTCTTCCTCCAATTTCTTCTGACCTGTTTTTGTTGATTTTAGGATTCTGGGCCTATTACCACTGCTAACCAGTGCTAAAGTGCATATACCCTCTGTCTAAATTGTATTGGTGATTGGTTTCTCCATGATTGGTGTTGGAAAGTGCCATGGTTACCCCCCCCACACACGCACTGTTTGCCTGATATTGATGCCAACTTTGATTGAAAGTGTGCTGGGATCCTGCTAACCAGGTCCCAGCACCAGTGTTCTTTCCCAAAAACTGTACCTTTGTTTCCACAATTGGCACACCCATGGCACACAGAAAAGTCCCTTGTAAAAGATACCAGTGGCCGGGGAAGGTCTCCAACGGCTGCAGCATGTATTATGCCACCCTGGAGGACCCCTTACCAAGCACATGCACACTGACTTGCAACTTGTGTGTGCTGGTGGAGAGAAAAAGACAAAGTCGACATGGCACCCCTCTCAGGGTGCCATGCCCACAAACCACTGCCTGTGGCATAGGTAAGCCACCCCTCTAGCAGGCCTTACAGCCCTAAGGCAGGGTGCACTACACCACAGATGGCATAGCTGCATGAGCAATATGCCTCTACAATGTCTAAGTCCATTCTTAGACATTGTAAGTGCAGTGTAGCCATAATGAGTATATGGTCTGGGAGTTTGTCATTACAAACTCCAGAGCTCCAGAAGGGCTTCACTGAATACTAGGAAGTTTGGTATCAAACGTCTGAGCACATTAAACCCACACTGATGCCAGTGTGGGATTTATTGAGAAATGCACCCGGAGGGCATCTTAGAGATGCCCCCTATATGTTAGCCAAACTGCTAGTGTAGGACTAACAGGTCTTTGCTAGCCTGCCACATTCAGACATGTTTCTGACTTTGTGTTCTCTGTGGCCAGAAACAAAGCCTGTCCTGGGTGGAGGTGCTTCACACCTCCCCCCGCCGGAACTGCAACACCTGGTGGTGAGCCTCAAAGTCTCAAGCCTCGGGTTACAGTACCCCAGGGCACTCCAGCTAGTGGCGTAGCCCGCCCCCCCGGACAAGCGCCCACTTTTGGCGGCAAATTCGGTGGGAATATTAGGGAAAACAGGGAAGAGTGGCCACCCCAGCTAGGTCCACCCCTAAGGTGTCCAGAGCTGAGGTGACCCCCCGCAGAATCCTCCATCTTGGTTTGGATGACAGGGACCAATAGGGTTAGGTTTGGGCCCCCTCCCCAAAGGGAGTGGACACAAGAAGGGTATAGCCACCCTCATTGACAGTAGCCATTGGCTACTGCCCTCTGACCCCTGAAACGCCCCTAAATCTAGGATTTAAGGGCCTCCCTGAACCTAGCTCACCAGATTCTTGGTGACCTAACAAGAAAGAAGAAGGACTGCTAAGCTGAACCCCCAGCAGAGAAGAAGGAAGATGCAAACTGACTCCGGCCCAGCCCTACCAGCCTGTCTCCTGCTTCAAAGAACCTGCAACAAGAAAGCGACGCACCCAGCGGGACCAGCGACTTCTGCCAAGCTCCAGAGGACTGCCCTGCATCGCAAAGGACCAAGAACTCCAGAAGACAGCAGCCCTCTCCACAAAGAACCAACAACCAAGGCACTCCAGAGCTTCCAAGGATCCCTGAGTCCTGACCACTCTGCACCCAATGCCTGTGGCCGGTGACTAGGTGGCCCAACCAGCTAGAGAGATTCCCCCAGTGATTGCGAGCAAGTACCAACCCTGGGTTGACCTCTCCACCCCTCCACAATGATGCCTGCAGAGGGAATCCCGAGGACCACCCCGACCGCAAAAGCTCTGGACTAAAATATCCGATGCCTAAAAGACCACTGCACCCGCATCCTCCAGGCCTTGGAGAACCTGGCTTCCATGCAGCTACGTTCAGCAGGTGGCCCACCTCCCTGTCTAGCCTGTGGTTTGCCCATCTGAGTGACCCCCGGGGTCCCCTCATAGAGAATCATTGGAACCCAGATGCCTTGTTTGCACTCTGCACCCGGCTGCCTCAGTGCCGCTGAGGGTGTATGTTTGGTGCCTACGTGTGGCCCCCCCAGTGCTCATCTAATTCCTCTAGGTCTGATCTCCGAAATCACGGGTACTTACCTGCAGGCAGGCCTGATTCCGAGTTCCCCCAGTCTCCATATGAGCCCATGCTAATTTTGCTTCAACTTTGACCTCTGCACCTGGCCGGCCCGTTTGGTGGTGGTGGGTGTTTGGGATTATCTTGAACAAGTACTTACCTGTAAAACATACTAACTTTTCTTCCCCCCAGGAACTGCTTCTGAAAATTGCAGTGTCAACTTTTAAAACAGGTAATTGCCAATATTTAAAAAACTGTATATATCGATTTCACACAAAGTTCTATTGAGATATGTGTGAAATACGAAACTATTGAAGTACTTACCTGCAACTTGAATCTTGTGGTTCTAGAAATAGATTAAGAAAATATATTTTGCTATATAAAAACCATTGGTCTGGAGTTAAGGCATTGAGGGGGTGATTCTGACCCCGGCGGTACAAGACCGCCGGGGCCAGGGTCGGCGGGAGCACCGCCGACAGGCCGGCGGTGCCCCGCAGGGCATTCTGACCGCGGCGGTTCGGCCGCGGTCAGAAGAGGCAAACCGGCGGTCTCCCGCCGGTTTACCGCTGCCCTTAGAATCCCCCATGGCGGCGCAGCTTGCTGCGCCGCCATGGGGGATTCTGACACCCCCTACCGCCATCCTGTTCCTGGCGGTTCGCCCGCCAGGAACAGGATGGCGGTAGGGGGTGCCGCGGGGCCCCTGGGGGCCCCTGCCGTGCCCATGCCAATGGCATGGGCACGGCAGGGGCCCCCATAAGAGGGCCCCGCAAAGTATTTCAGTGTCTGCTAAGCAGACACTGAAATACGCGACGGGTGCAACTGCACCCGTCGCACCCCTGCAACTCCGCCGGCTCAATTCTGAGCCGGCGTCCTCGTTGCAGGGGCATTTCCTCTGGGCCGGCGGGCGCTCTTTTGGAGAGCGCCCGCCGGCCCAGAGGAAATGTCTAAATGGCCGCCGCGGTCTTTTGACCGCGGTGCGGTCATTCAGCGGCGGTACCTTGGCGGACGGCCTCCGCCGTCCGCCAGGGTCATAATCAGGCCCTGAGTGTGTGCTTTTTCTCTTGTCTGTGTGTGTACAACAAATGCTTTGCACTACCCTCTGATAAGCCTAACTGCCTCACCACACTACCACAAAAGAGAGCATTAGTATTACCTACTTTAGCCTCTGTTTAGCATCTGAGGAACACCTGGACTCTGTGCACACTATATCTCATTTTGATGTTGTATATACAGAGCTAGCTTCTTACAATTGGCATATTTGATTTACTAGTAAGTCCATAGCAAAGTGCACTATGTGTGCACGGGCCTGTAAATCAATTGCTACTAGTGGGCCTGCAGTACTGATTGTGCCACCCACTGTGTAGGCAGTTTTAAACTGCCATTTCGACCTGCACCCACTTACCAGACGCAAACCTTCCCTTTTACTACATGCACTTCACCCCTAAGTTAGGCTCAAGGCACCAACATGGGCAAGGTGCAGTGCATTTAAAGGGTAGGACAGTACATGTCCTGGTGTTTTTTAGATGTCCTGATAGTGAAATACTGTTAAATTTGGTGTTCACTATTGCAAGGACTATCTCCCCCATAGGGTAACATTGGGATTGCCTTGAAATATCTTTTAAGTGTGATTTCCCATTGGGAGCAGGCAGTGATGTGGAGTTTGAGGTCTCTGAATTCACAATTTAAAAATACATTTTTTCATAAAGTTGGGTTTTAATTTGTAAGTTTGTAAATGCCACTTTTAGAAAGCGGTCATTTTCTTGCTTAACCACTCTGTGCCTCTGCCTGTTTGTAGAATACACATCTGGGTCAGAATGACAGTTAGGCTGTGTGACAGGGATACTGTAATGACAACTAGTAACCAGTATATATGGTGCACACAAGGTCTTTATTGAGTGGATTAAGGGTTGCAGATGATGTTATGAATTATTTTGGTTGTCTTCCTTTCGTCGTACGTCTGCCTTGGTTCACAGGGTGATTACTATCTTCTTCTTCTTTCTTCCAGATGGGTTCTCAGGAGGCATATGTGGGAGAAAACAGAACAAAACCCTGATGAGCAGTCTGGTAAGTTTTTCTTCTTGTTATTGTGGTTCTTTCTATTCTATTTTCCTCTTGTCCTATATATTGTCTTCTCTATTCTTCGGCTCCTTTTTCTCTCTCTCTGTTCTTCGGTCTATCACTCTCTTATTTTCCTCTGGTCCTTTTCCTCTACTCTTCTTTATTTTCTCTGTTTCCTTGTTTCTGTCTCTCTTTTATGTTTCCTTTGGTTCCTTTTCTCCATTCTCTTTAGTTCTCTGTTTCTTTTCTCTGTCGCCTTCTGACATTTCCTCTAGTTACTTTTCTCTACTCTCTTTCTTTATCTATTTCTTTTATCTGTCTCTTTCTGAAGCCTCTCTGGCATCAACAGTCAGTTTTGACGCTGTCTATAGGGTTTATTGCAGGCTGCCCAGAAGGCCATACACAATCATTCAAACAAAAAACACAAATGAAATTCTAAGATGTAACTAGACGAACATATATATATGAAACCAAATACTGGCCGAAAAAAACGAACTCCCAACTGCCTTCTCTTATGTTTACCGCTAACCCAACCCCTCACACCTCCCGCTCATCTCAGGGAGAAAAGGTAGAAAAAAAACACATAAACAAAACAAATTGAAAAAAACACAGCTAGGAGTGTCCTTAATCCCACGTACCTGCCAGGGCCACACTCTTCCTTGAGCGTGGCCGGGTCCCGGGTGCCTCTGCCTCCTGGCCCGATGCCATCTTCTGGCGAGCCTCTGGTGGTCCTGGGGCTGCTGCTGGTCCAGGAGCTTCTGCCGGTCTGGGTTCTGCTGTAGCACCGGGTGCCTCTACTGGTCCAGGTCCTGCTGCCGCAGCTCCGGGTGCCTCTCCAGGTCCGGGTCCTGCCACCGCAGCTCTTGGTCCTGCCACTGCAGCTCCGGGTCCTGCTGTTGGTCTGGTTGGCTCCCCTAGTCCAGGAGCCGCTGCAGTGGTTTGTGTCGCGTCCGCCGTTTCCTCTTTTCCCCTCCTCTCCCGGGCTACGGCGAGAAGGGCTTTACAAAGCCCCTCGTCACCCAGAAGTGGAGCTGGATAGGTTCCCGCCCGATTCATATCCGGGTCGGGAAAAACGTCCGAACTGGTGCTCCAGGGATATGGCGGGCGCGACCGAGATGAGGTCGGCCCATCACAGACTGCTTGTGAATTCACTTTAGACAGTCATACAAAGGGAGCTGAGGTATGCCCCGCATATCCTGATGGGTCTTCTTGAGCTGAAGTGTTGGGAGGAGCTGTCACTTGCACCTGAATAGGGCTGTGCCTGTCCTTACACAAAACAGTCTCCAACCCCCTGGAGTGTGTCTGGGGTCAGTGCAGGAAAGGCAGGGTCTTGGGCACTATGAAGACTTTCCTTTGCAGTTTGCCTACTTCAAAGGCAGAAATGAGTATAAGTACTGGACCTCTGAGACCACAACTTTAGAATCCTTCCTGACAGAGGACATTCTGCTAGGAAGAAGTGCTGGATGCTGTAGCAGGGACTTTTACTCTGCCTGTTGCTTTGCTTTTCTGTGCTGGCCTGCTGCTTGCTGCTTCAGTCCTGGGAGTGCAATGACTGGGCTTTGCTCTCTACATCCTGCTTCCAAAGAATCTAAAGGCTTTGGACTGAGGTTGCCTTCTGTTAAAACGTCTTAGGGACATCAAAGACTTCATCTGCCAGCACCTGGGCTCTCTTGCTGAGAGTCATGTCTTGCCAAGTGGTGCCAAATCCAGTCCCTGGGACCTTGGGATTGAGTTCTGGTGCAATCAAAAAGTAATCAAGCAAATCGACTCCAGAGCAACTTTGGAACTGGCGCCACTGTCCAACTCCATTTCACCGCCTGCACCAAAACCGTGGTCCCCGCTGAGTGCAACGACCATGACCGATGCGGACACAGTGCCTCAGAAGTCCTGCCACAGCGTGAGTCCAGAGTTCCATATCACCGACATCCGTGACACCCGCCTCCGCAGTAGCACCTATGGATCCTGAGGTGTGAACGCAATACCTTAAAGTCCACGCCTTGTATTTTGACCTGCTGGATTCATCAACCCAGCCGGGCTGTAAAGTACCAATGCCTTGCCACCGCCGCTACATCACCTCCCCTGCAACCATAAGAGGACCCGACTCCTTGTCACGGTTTCGGGCGGGTCTGATCAGGACTTTGGTTGGGACACCCCTTGAGGTCACCGAATATCCTAAAGAGGTAGTACACTGGGGCAGAGGAGCAGCTAAAGGCTTACACGGAAAGGACAGCTATGGATAGGCACAGGAAACAGGAAAGTAAAAGCAGAGCAACCCTTGTGCGAACAAACAGGAAACAGATTACCAGTGGACAAACACGCTGGGGTTGTACACAGAGTAAGGCGCAGAACCTCCCACAGTGACAGGGAATCTCAATGCCTCTGTGCAGTTTGCTCTTACAGATAGTCACCCTGCCAGCCCCATAGAAAGGAGGCAGCAGAAGTGATTCTGTCTCTGGACCCTAGAGCACAAACAAGGATAGTACTTACATACACAGGACACGCTCTTGTGGGTCCAGCTGGAAACACAGTGGCGATTCCTGAGAAAACAGCAATAGCACACTGTCACTGTTAGGCACGAAATACAACATATAACACTGGACAAGGATGGGGGCTGGAATTGCCTCCTGGAAACCAGGAGCCAACCCCAGTACACAGGAGGACACGTATACACTGGTGAAGACTGATAGAACACTTACCAGACACAAAGAACCAAGAAGAAACAGAAACAGAAGGGAACAAACAAAGAGGCAGAGGCAAGAACTAGGAACAGGCTCAGGCTGAAGCAAAGGCGGGACTAGGACTTGAAAACAGGGCGCAAACTTCTGGCTGGGACAGACAGAGACAGGACTGGGAAACTGAGAACAGGCTCTGGCTGGAACAGGCAAGGACAGGACTGGAATACAGGGAGTAGGAAATGAGCAGTAAACAGGACTGGGAAACAGAGAAGGTTCAGGCTGAAACAAGGCAGGAGCAGGGCAGAGAAACAGGGAGCAGGCTTTGGAAGAAACAAACAGGTACAAGGCTAAGAAGTAGGGAGCAGACTCTGGCTGGAACAATCAGGAGCAGGGCAGAGAAACAGGAAACAGGATCAGGCTGGAACAGAACAGGAACAAAACTGGAACACCATCCGACAAGGGGTCTGTAACACAAAGGAATTGAAGTCCGATGCACGACGGGGAGCTTGAGGAAATGGCTGCTTATAAGCAGTTCCAAGCTGGGCTGCACAGGAGAGGTTTCAGGTGTGTGTGGTTTCGGACACTTGCAAGTCCTGGAGGAGAGGATCCAGTGAAAAGGAGCAACTGGACTTCTCCCATTGAAAACAATGGGAAACAGAATCCGGGTTTTCCTGACTACCAAGCTGTGCATTATGGGATTTGCAGTCCCAAGAAGCAAATGTAGTCCTACACTAGTGTACCATGGTGAAAAGTGAAACAAACAGGAGTCAGCAAGGGACTCTAGGTAGGTGTTCAAGGTGATTCCCAGGCTTCTGACAGTCCCCTTACAGCGCCCCCTGGAAATGGGACGACCGAGTCGTAACACTCCTCACCTCCCCTACCTAGTAGTAAGAAGCCGAAGCCTCACTTCCCCGGCAGCAGTAAGAAGCCGATGCCGCACAGGCTCCAGAGACGTCTCACCTCCCCGACTCCATGAAAAGTCTTTGTTTCCTCATCATTTTAAAAGGTACTGTACCAGTGGTCCATGCGGCATTGTGATCGGCCCACACTCCCTCATGAGTGGCGTCGGACTGTTGGGAATGACTCTGTCAAGACGCAGTGGTAGCTCCAGTTGGAGCTATTGCGTTTCTAAGCAATATACTAAGATTTATTCTTTGAACATTTCTCTTTTTACTTGTGCATGTTGGATTTTTGTCGTTTTGGTCTTCTTTTATCCAGATGAATATTGGCTATTTATTCTAAACGGGTGTGGAGGACTTTTGTGGTGTTTTCACTGTGTTACTGTGTGTGTGTGTGTGTGTGTGTGTGAGTGTGTGTACAAATACTTTACACATTGTCTCTGAGATAAGCCTAACTGCTTGAGCCAAGCTACCAAGGAGGTGAACAGGAGTTATCTTAGCTGTGTTACTCCCTTACCCTGACTAGAGTGAGGGTCTCTACTTGGAGAGGGTGCAGACCACTGCCAACTAGAGACCCCATTTCTAACAGGTGTTTAGTGTGAACCTATTATTTATGTGTTTAACTAGTTCAATACCATGAACAGGCAAAATAATCAGACTTTTTAATAAGAATGTGATGTTCACCTTTCCATAGTGCTTAAACATATCTTTTCTATGTAGAGCACTTCGTAGTATCTTGGGTGCTAAATGAAGAAAGTTATGGGTTCTTTCATACTACTCAATGGGGTCAGGATTGGGATGTCTTAAGTGATATCACTATATATATATATATATATATATATATATATATATATATATATATATATAAATAATAATCTTATATGGAGAAAACTTGGCCCAGGTGCATTAGAGCACTTTACCTGAGCACTAGATTGCATTACACAAGGTTATTTAAAAAAAATATATTTTTATTGAATGCAGGAAAAAACAAACAGTTCATTACAAACAGTGGGAAGAAGAGAGAGCAAGAAACAATAATACAATACATTCTGAATAAAGTGCTTTGTGTCTTATTTTTCCTTCCATGAGACGCTACCTAGACCTAACCCAATCCCCAAAGAACCCCCATATTATCTGTCCCTTGCATCTAGCCTTCCTCCCCTTACGTTGATAAAGTGCAGTCTCCAAATGACAGATAGATAGATAGATAGATAAAAGTCATCCCAGAGACTGCTGAAATGATGGGGGTTGTGGGTCTATCCACGCAGATGCAACACACAATCGATAAACAGCCATTGATATTACAATAAAAGTTTTTTGTGGCATTCCTACTTTCTCCGATTCACCTAAAACCAAAATATCCGGTGTGAGCTCCACATCATATCTTACCACTTCTCTTAAAACCTGTTTGATCTCCCCTTTCAACGGTTCCAATTTTATACAGGTAGCAAACATATGTATAATATCTGCCCCAAATACCTGACATCTCAGGCAGTGAGTCCCCTCCACCCTTCCCCATTTAGCTATTTGAGATGGGGTGAAATATAAGTCACATATTGTCTTATAATGCTGTGCTTACAATGTTGATGAAATCAGCATAGTACAACCAAGTTCAAGGGACTCATAAAATGTAGTACCTCCAATATTGAAACTACCTTCCCACTTCTTACTATATTTCTCAAGCTCATTAGGCTGCTCTGACATAAGTATTGAATATAAAGAACTTATTGACAGTCGGGCCCCACCTGTTATCTTCTCCAAGAGTGGGCTTTTTGAAACCCCTCTGGCCCACCGGTTTTCTTGCCTAGAAAGTTTCTTATTTGGAGATATTTAAAAAATTCCCTTTGCTCCAATCTATACCTTTCTCGGAGATCCTCAAATGTTCTGATCCCAGTTCCCTCACAAAAATATCCTAACCTCCGAACACCATGCAAGGCCCACTTGGCAAAGCAATGATCTTTGAATATCTCTGGGATGGAGGGATTATTATCTATTGGCATATACCGATTAAATCTAACAAGTCCTGCTTTTTTCCCCCCAAGGGCTCCAACATTTAAAAGCAGGTTCTAATACCTTGAACCACACTTTCTTATAATAGCTTGGTTCCACCAACACCAACAATCCACCATTAGATATCGGTCCAATTAATAGATCGTAAATATTTGGTCGATATCCTCTCCCTGTCACACCATATTTGCCTACCATCAACAGACGCATATGTTGGAAAGCACCGGCCAATTGAGATAATTTTAAGTTTGGTAAAGACCATCCCCCCTTCTCTGTAGGTAATGACAAAAATGTGCTAGCTCTTCTACTCTTACCATATGCCTAGATAAATCTTGTTACTAGCTGATCTAGACATATGCAAGTTGTTTAATCTACTAAAATCTTGTTTTGCTTTCCCTAAAATCGGCGTCAAGTTCAGACTAACTATCTTCTCCACCGCAGGGGTAATATCTATACCCAAACATACTGCATGATCCACTTTACGAATGTCGTGAGTTGTCGTATACTCATTAACCAACAGCTGGGTTTTTCCTCTATTCAATAAGTACCCAGAAAATTCTCCAAACCTACTTGCCTCCTCCTCTATTTCTCTTAGGGCTTCATCCAGATTTGCTGTTACAACAGCTATATCATCCGCATATGCTAGTATCTTGGTATTTCATCCATACCTATGAACTGGTAAAATGTCTGGGTTCTTTTCTAACTTCCTAAGCAAGGGATCAATATGCACTGCAAACAATAATGGGGAGCATGGGCACCCCTGTCTGGTACCACGCCCAATTTGTATACTATTGGATTGTCCTCCTATAAGTTGCATCCGAGCATTTGGATGCATATAGATAGCTTTTATTGCCAACAAGAATTTATCTCCCAGATAATACACCTCCAGTATTTTCCACAAATAATCACAATTAACCCTATCAAAGGCCTTTTCAGCATCTAGTAATGCCACTGCCATAGGTTCTTCTGCCCTGTCAGTTGCATTCAACAGCGTGATGACTCTTCTAATATGATCATTAGTATCCCTCCCGTAAACAAACCCATGTTGATTTGGTGTGACTAATTTCTTAATAACCATAGATAACCATGATGCAAACATTTTAGAGTAGATCTTAATATCACTATTTATTAATGTGATTGGCCTATACAAACTAGGATTTTGCAGCATTTCCCTCTTTTTCAAAAATACTACTATATTGGCAGAAGACCAAGAGGGGGGAGCTTTACTACCTTTTTGTACCTGAGTAAACAATTCTAACATTACAGGCAGCAATAAAGCCTTAAAATATTTATGAAATTCTAAAGGGATTGTATCCGTTCCTATGGCTTTTCCAGTGGGAAGTCCCTGAATTGCCTCTTCGAGTTCATCCATGCTGATTCCGTCCCCCAATGCCTCCTGTTCCTCCTTCGTGAGCTTGCCTATCTCTATAGTACTTAAACATTACTTGCACGTCTACGGGAGGGGCAGGCTTCTAAAGTTTGACATAATACATACGAAAAGCATCCCTTATACCATAAGGATCTGAAACAATCCGTCCCTGTCGGTCTTTAATCTCTGGAATAATACCAGCGACCACCTTATGTCGTGCCCGTACCGCCAGTAGGCGGCCCGCCTTCTTACTATATTCATTGCGTTCAGAACGCCTTGAAAGGTATTTTTCTGCCACTTTGCTGAGATCTCATTAATTGCTGCTTTGCCAAAGAGCAATCTTCTGTAGGGCAGCATTCACTTCCCTACCCCCCTCAATAACTAAGGTAAGTTGACTTTCTGCCTCTTTGAGCTTTAAATATGCTTCTTCAATAAGAGTTTGAGTATGCTTCTGCCTTCTGAGGCTGAAACTCAAAGTTTCTCCTCGTATCCCTGCCTTTAAAGTATCCCATGCAATCTCCACTGGTGCAATTCCCCTATTAATTTCAAGAAATTCCTTGAACCATATATTCATATGGTGGCGATATTCTGGATCATTAAGAAGCCCTCTCTCGAAGGTCCACCCCCTCTTATTATATTTAAAGCCTTCCATGTTTATTTCCAATATTAGCGGATTATGATCTGACATAAACTGTGGATATATTTCCATCCGTGCCCCTGTTAACGATTCAAGGGAGATAAGAAAGTAGTCTAATCGGGCCAATTTCACATGAGGAGCTGAATAGTATGTATACCCAGGGTCTGGTGCACAGAGTCTTGGTCAGGCATCCACCAATCCTATTTCTTTTTGCAAGCTACAGAGAGCTTTATATACTCTTGGTTTATGTCGATAATATCCATTGAGGGTGGTACCCATTAGATCTTTTAAACCATGCCAAGAGCCTTTAAAATTAAAATCTCCACATAATATATAGGGGACGGCCACTCTACTAACTCAACTGATATAAAATCTAACACAGATGGATCATCCATCACTGCACCATATAGGGAACATAAGGTAAAACATCCTTTACTATGATGACACTCCACGAACACCCATCTTCCATTGTTATCTGCAATCCGTTTTGTAAACTTATATTTACTACTTCCAGCTAGTATAGCTACCCCCTTGGTTTTAACATTCTGTTCAGTACAGATTACTACCTTCATCCCTAAAGAATCTAACATAGATCTAGTGCAATACTCTACATGTGAGACACAATATATGTCCACCCTCAATGTTTTCAAATCTTCAGCAATTTTTCACCTTTTCTGGGGATTATTTAGCCCATATATATTTATAGATGTAAATCGCATCCTAGCCATTTGTCCATCGTCTCTCACCTATTACCCTTGGGCACATATAGGGGGTCATCCCGCCTGGAGGGAGCCGCCATATGGCCGCTCCGCAGTCGAAAGACCGCGGAGGCCATTCTGGCTTTCCCGCTGGGCTGGCGGGTGACCGCCAGAAGGCCGCCCGCCAGCCCAGCGGGAAACCCCTCCCCACGAGGAAGCCGGCTCCGAATGGAGCCGGCGGAGTGGGTATGTGCGACGGGTGCAGTGGCACCCGTCGCATATTTCAGTGTCTGCAAAGCAGACACTGAAATACAAAGTGGGGCCCTCTTACGGGGGCCCCTGCAGTGCCCATGCCACTGCAGGGGCCCCCAGGGGCCCCACGACACCCCTCACTGCCGGAGCCGGAGCCGCCAGGAACAGGATGGCGGTGAGGGGGTCGGAATCCCCCATGGCGGCGCAGCAAGCTGCGCCGCCATGGGGGATTCCCAGGGCAGCGGAAAACCGGCGGGAGACCGCCGGTTTTCCTCTTCTGACCGCGGCCAAACCGCCGCGGTCAGAATGCCCTGCGGGGCACCGCCAGCCTGTTGGCGGTGCTCCCCATTGCGGGGTCGGAATGACCCCCATAGTTGTAGATACTCATATACATTTTACCATTTCTGGCTGCCATCTTCTTATGCCAAATATCGCACTTCAACATTTTTTGTCTCTCATTCCTCCCCTCTTAACCTTCACAATCTCCTCCTCCCTCTTCACCCTCTGCAATAATCAACTTCCAGTCCTCCTTTTCTTTTTCTTTTTTTGTGCTGACCCCCTAACCCCCCAACCACCCTCCCTCACTTTCCCCTTAACCCACCCCTCTCCCCTTCCCTCCCCCCCACTTCCACTTCCATTTCCACCACCACCCTCAGCCCCCCCAACTCCCCAACCATTTGAGCAATCAGAGCCCCACCGGTCTGAATGATGGTATCCCTAAGTGCCGTCCACAAGCCCCACCGATCACACTGTACTCCCACCAAATGTGTTCACACCCATCCTCGTTGCAAGTTAAAGTTCTTTCTGTCTCTGCTCAGGTTTCTGCATATTTTGTACTTTCAGTTCATTCAAATACTCCTTTGCTTGAATCTCAGAGGTAAATATTCTAGTTTTCCCTTTAATTAATGTCTTCAACCGTGCTGGGGCCAGCAAAAAAGCCTCCCCCCCATGTCTTGATAAGGCTTAATAAATTGTGTCAGCCTCCATCTGCGCTCTACAATAACATGGCAGTAATCTGGTCGGGTAAAAAAAGTACAATTGTCAATGTGACATGGGGCATCTGGGCGGGCCTTTGTCAAAGATAGCTTGTCTTAACAAATAATTGCCAAAGAAAACCAATATGGCTCTTGGATGTTTTAATTCAGGATTGTGTTCTCTCGATCGTCAAACCAATGGGAATCTATGCACCCTTTGGATTGCCGCCTCCCAATCCCATTTTGTAAACTCTGGAAAAGTGTTATGCAGGAGCTTGATCACAAATGTCCTGATATCATTACCCTCCACCCCTCCTTCTGTATCTAAAAATTGCACATTGTTTTTTCTCTGCCAGTTTTCATAGTCTTCCAGTTTCCACATGAGATCAGTTAACTGTCCTCCTTGGGTTTCCACCTGCTCTTTCAGACCCTCAACCTCTTCCTCCACTACAGAAGTACTGTTCTCTATTGTATTTAACTTTTCTGCCATTTCCCCGCAGGTCTTAGCTACTTTTTGCACCGTAACCTGCAGTTGTTTGGTGGCCACCCAGGCTCTCTGACTCTCTGTTCGCGTTTCAGTTTGCAGTTCCCTTATTGTGCCATAAATCAATTGCAACATTTTTGTATCTGTGCTAGCTGTATTATTTATAGGGTCACTCATATTATTTTTCTCCTGCATCAGCATTAGGGGGCGGGGTAGCCTCAGAGTCCTTCTCCAGACTTGAGAGTCTAATTCCTGAGTAGTCCCACTTAAGAGTTGCAGCACTCCATCCTGGGAGGTCTATTCCACCTGTTGAGCCAGATCTCGACTTTATACACCCTTGATGGCACCGCTGCAGTTTAACTCAGGGGCCTACAGCCAATGATAAGCTCTCAGACCCTGATGGTATACTCTCTTCTTCTTCACTTTGATCACAAACACTACTGATGGCCTCCGAATCTTCGGTTAATGAGTAGAATTTATCTCCTCCATCCTTAGACCAGTCCATATTCTTTCCACTCCATTCAAACTTTCTAATCTCCACATCCAGACCTTTTAGAGCTTCACCGCCTTTTAAACTTAATTCTTTCACCTTTCCCCTTTCTGTTGTGGAGTTCTGGGGGCTCGTCGGCAATGCCATGGATGGCTTGAGTACCTTTTTTATAGCTTTCCATTTGCATCTGCAAGCTTACATTGATGGACACCCCGGTGGCTATTTAATTCTGCTCAATCTGCTCCTTCAGGTTCCTAGACTCATCTAATTGACTTCCCCCCGAGTTTGTGGCATGGCAGAGTCTAGACTGCCCCGAGGGCCCAATATTAGCTTATGGCAGCTCCACTCTAAGGTCTGTTACCTCTAGATTCTCCTTCATACACATTAGCGTGTCTTTAGATGGGGGTATAGGATTTGCGTAACCATTCTCTTGCCCTCCACTGGTAAAAAAGTTAGTAATAACTGGGCTGAGGTCTACCCTTTGCCTTATGATCAGTCTGAGCCACCCTGCTGAGACACACTTTAACAGTCCCACCACCAATTTTAATGCTTAGTTTAGTCAGCCCTGTCGCAGACCGCCTACCTGCCAAGCATCCTTTGCTGCCGTCCTTTGCTACGTGTGTTTGATGAGCCCCCTCCACTTTATCTCCAGCGCTTTGTGTACTTTTATGCACCATATCCACTTTCCGGAAGCCAGGCCAGACTCTGATTAACTCGCAAATCCTCCTTATTATTGTGTCCCAGTGCTCTACCTCTCTTGCTGTGCAAAAGAGTGTACTCCTCACTGGTGCAATCAGAGTCCATAAAATACAACCTTAGGGGCCGATCCGTGCCTCCTCAGGCACGTCCTCCTGGCTGCATAGTCCAGACCGCATTTATATCTCGCCGTCCAACAACCTCAGCATGGCATCAGAGGGACCACCGTCTCTCTCACTCCACACTTCACTTCCAAGGAGTGCAGGAAAGATTTTAATATTGCCCCTGCTCGCGAGCTGCTATCCCATGCGCTGGCCGACCTCAGGTGCGTTCTTTCTTGCTATGTGGTCAAGCCATGTTTATGCCCTGTAAGCCAGGCTCCAGGAAGCTCCGAGCCTCCCGGATCCTCCCAGAGCTTATCTTGCCATCCAGCAACCTCAACACAACACCAAAACACAGCGCGATCCCTGCCTTCACCGCCACAGCACCTCTACACCGCAGCTCCGTCCTCTGCAGCAAGTCGTTGGTCCGCATGGCGTTGGGGGCGGGGCCTGCAGCCGATGGCTACGCGAACACCATCTTGCTCCCCTTACACCGCATTACACAAGGTTAGATTTGCTTTTTCTATGTTTTTATTGGGGACAGGAAGATTAAGTGATTTGCCCAGAATCACAGGATGTTGAGCCAACATCGGGACTCTAAACTGGTTCCCTAGTTCCAAAGTCAGCATCTCTGACCATTAGACACACCTCTACCCCTACATAATGCACTCAGACATTTCTTGCATGGTTTACAAAGTCATTGGGGTTCTTGAATACAATTGGAAGCCCTTAAGTTCACTGGTAAAGACAAATTGAATTTACTGTTTGGTCCTCTATCACTGCATTTGCCAGGAATAAGTCACCCCAAAAGCTGGGTGCATCCAGGCACATGTGAGGGCGTAAATGCATGAGCGGATACGCCCCTGCCTTGTCTCTGTCAAGTCTGAGACATAGTAAGTGCATAGGGAAGCCATTTTAAATGCATGTGCTGGACACTGGTCATTACCAGTTCCCCAGCTACATTATAGCTTCTCTGATGTCTGTGAAGTGTTGGTATCAACCATCTCAGAATAATAAACTGATCCCAGTGACTAATTTATTAATAAATGCACACAGAGAGCACCTTAGAGGTGCCCCCTGAAAACCTACCCTGCTACTGGTGTGTTCACTGACTGGTACAAACCAGTGCAGCCACCCTAGACTGAGTTCTGCCCCTCTGAGGTGAGGGCCATCGCTCTTAGAAGCCCAGAATTAAGGCCTGCTCTGGGCAGAGGTGATAACACATCATCTGGAGCAGGATGTACATTCCAGGATGGGGAACTTCAAAGGCCTTGCCGCCTTTGAAATGCAACCCAGGTCTCTCCAGATGGTGGAGATGACTGACCCCCCTGTCCTGACCCCACTTTTGAAGGCAGGACAGACAGGAAATTGGTTATATTAAGAGGAGTGCCCAATTCATGCCAGCCCCACCCCTAAGGTGGATGAACTGAAGTTGACACTACTTTTCAAATTCCTCCATCTTGCTAGGAAGGTATTAGGCCACTAGGGTTAGGGTTATGCCCACTTCCCAGCGTAAGTGGTCCTAGGAAGGATGTAGTCACCCTAAAGGTGGCCAGTCCATTGGCTACTGCCTGGCACTCCCTGTAACTTTCCTAAATTGAGTATTTAGATGGCACCCCTGAACCCTAGAACTCAGATCCTGACTACCTACGAAGACGGAGGACAAAGAAGAGTCACCCCAGCAGAAGAAGACGAAGAAGAAGCATTTGGCCCAGTACCAGCCCTTCTGGCCTGCTGCAGCTTCAAGAAACCCAGAAAGCCTGCCTGCCTTCTAAAAAGACGTAGACTTCCATGAGCAGTGGACCTGCTCAGCAAGAAAGTATCCAACAAGGACTCTGCATCCTAGAAACCCAACACCTGATGTGACCTCTGCACCTCTGCGCCTGACGACCTCGGGTGCAGAAGCCCACCAACGGTGCTAGCAGAGCTCCCCAGTTGACCTGAGCCCGAGTCCACCTGAGTGTCACCCCTCCTGGACTCATCCAAGTCGCCTGCAACCTCTGCATACTGGCCCCCTCAGGCATGTGGAGAGAGAAAATCCAACAGCTACAGCAGCCACTGCACCTTTGACCCCTGACCACACCTGAGGTGAGTCACCAGTGCCAGCTCTGTCCACTAGGAGCTCGAATACACCCTGGGTCCACCCCTGCCAGACTCCCCACCGACGCCTGTAGCCTCAACTCACAGGACCACCTGATCATGAGGGCTCCATGACGAGAAAACCCAACACCAAAAGACACCCCTGCATCTGTTGCCCCTGGGCACAGGAGAAGAGGACCAAAGGCACCTACGTCCCCAAGCACCCCAAGTTCTACTATCCACCTGTTTGTTGTCCCCGACTGGCTTTCCAGCCAAAGCCTGCAGCCTGTTTGTCACTGGGTCAATCTCCAATAGGAAACCATTGGGCACCCAATGCCTTACTGCACCTCTACACCTGGCTGCCCCATTGACGCCCGGTGTGACCTGTTGGTGTGGTTCTGATTAGTGCCCAGTACTTACCTCAACTCCCTGAGATTAGCTTTGTAAGTCCTTGTTAACCCTGTGTTTGCTGAACATTGTTTTTCCTCCTTAGGATGACATTGAGAGAACTTTGAAAACTGCACTTTGCCTATTTTTGAAACTGCAAAGTATTTATGCTTAAAAGTCTACTTACCTGATTACATAGTTCTTGGGTTTGAAACATATATCAAAAGAATTGTTATATATCTAAATTGGTCTTGGATTTATTTTTTGAGTGTGTGTCTCATTTATTGCCTCCGAAAGTACAACAAATGCTTAGCACTACCCTCTGATAAGTCTAACTGCTCACCCACACTACCACAAATTAGAGCATTACCCCTATCTACTTTTGCCTCTGCAATACCATTTGGGGATCCACTAGACTCTGCACAGTGTACTTAATTTTAGTGGACCATATATAGAGCCAGCTTCCTGCACACGTTCTTAAGGCACCAAGTGATACCTAGGGACAGCCCCGGGGAACCATATATCGTGCTTAGAAGTATACCAGGGGACTGCATAAAGTGTATGGGCAAGTGTTGCTATTTAAAATAAACAGGAAAAATTAAAACACACAAGTGACAAAGTAGAGGGAAACAGCTAATATGTCTTGTTGTAGAGCTTTTATGGGCTGCGTTACCTACAATTAAAGGTTTGTTTTACCTCTAGAGTTTCTGGGACAACTGCTTTGGGCATGAATATAGTGCATCTGATCCTTATCTAAATTAAATAACTAGAGATGTGGAAAACAGCAGAAGCCTTGGCCTACTCTAGCATCTTATGATAACTGTTATGCCGGCATAGCAGAGTTCAAAATCTTTCATCTACCCTTGCAGACCTGTGTGAGAGCATAAATATCCAAAATAAATTCAACAAAATTAATCCATCAAAAATACTGTATTTTGTTTTTGGGCCTGTTTTTAATCTCTCCCGTGGGGTGAGATTCCCACGAGGAGTCTCTCTCACTTTAGTACTCCTTGTAAACCTATTAAATGGTTTTGAGCTGCAACCTTCATAATGAGTAAAAAAAACTGCAACACCTCTAAATTAATATTACAAAATCTTATTAAAAGCATTCCAATGCATGAATGCTCACAATGGATTACTGCACATGCTGGCATTCATAAAAGGCTAAGACTACCTTTGCATGTGTGTCTGGGCAGGTCCTCAGTACCAGCGTCTGTTTACTTTTTATGCAATATTAAAATAACAGCAACAATATCAAAACAATAGCAGTTGGTACCTGAAAAACAAAAGACAAACAACAAGTTGGTCAGCAGCATTAGCATCAGGACAGGAGCGGTTTAGAACATGGACAATAAGATCACTAAACCATCAGATCATTAGTTCACCATTGAACAGGCATAAGAAACTCTGAAAAATAATAAAGTACCAGAACGTCAGTAGACTGACTGGTAGGGCACAAAGTGTCAAAGTGACAGGGCACAACGAGAAAGCACAGTGAAGTCTCTCTAGACTCTCAGCGCACAGTTGTTAAATTAAATATAATACACGTTTGCTAATGATCAGAAACATCAGGCGAAGAAAGAACATCCAATTACAAAAATTTGATATCGGCAATGCACTAGGAAAGATACAACACAACATTGGCAATATGATGATTGTGTCTTCTCTATTTGCGTAAATCCAAACAATACTAAATGTATCATCCCGCTGTTCCTTCCGTCTGTGATCAGTAGGCCCTTTTGTTCGGCACATTCCAAATATGCTGCTAGACAATGGTTACAGAGACTGCAGAAATCTTCAAAAAACACCTCAGTTCCTCAAAAGAAATAAATTTTGTTAGTGCAAACAGATAGGCAACTCAAACAATAGAACTCTGTTATACAACGGACATGAAATTATTTCATAAGTTACATCTTCTAGCACTTTGGCAGACAATTAACTTCTGCTGTAGCCTTGCTTGCTTGAGGCTCTGCAGTTAGTAAGAATATAACTCATATTATTTTAACCATTAATATAACAGAGCAATGTATTTAAAAATGAATAGAATTCTCAATACAATATTAGTACATTATCTGTGAAAGACCATATACATGGGGTCTTACATGTGATGGTGGCCAATCAGGTAGGCACATTATGGGGGTCATTCCGACTCCCGCCGGTGGCGGTAACCGCACGCCCGGCGGGAGCCGCCGAATGACCGCACCGCGGTCAAATGACCGCGGCGGCCATTCTGGCTTTCCCGCTGGGCTGGCGGGTGACCGCCAGAAGGCTGCCCGCCGGCCCAGCGGGAAAGCGCCTTCAACGAGGAAGCCGGCTTCGAATGGATCTGGCGGAGTTGAAGGCGTGCGACGGGTGCAGTGGCACCCGTCGCGATTTTCAGTGTCTGCTGGGCAGACACTGAAAATCAATGTGGGGCCCTGTTAGGGGGCTCCTGCAGTGCCCATGCTGTTGGCATGGGCACTGCAGGGGCCCCCAGGGGCCCCACGACACCCGTTACCGCCATCCTGTTCCTGGCGGTGAAAACCGCCAGGAACAGGATGGCGGTAAGGGGGTCGGAATCCCCATGGTGGCGCTGCAAGCAGCGCCGCCGTGGAGGATTCCCTGGGGCAGCGGGAAACCGGCGGGACACCGCCGGTTTCCCGTTTCTGACCGCGGCTGTACCGCCGCGGTCAGAATGCCCATGGAAGCACCGCCAGCCTGTTGGCGGTGCTTCCGCGGTCGTTGGCCCTGGCGGTCGGTGACCGCCAGTGTCAGAATGGCCCCCTATGTGTCACACGTTATTAATTTCAATGTTAATACATCTTATATTTTAAAAACAAATGCAAAATGATTATTAATGTTAATTTCCGCACTCACAGTAGCACTCATAGTTCATGTAACGTTTTCCCTATCTACCTGTACTCTTTGTGAATCCAGATTCTTATTCAAGATTTTGTTGTTCCATAATTTTTTACTAACTTGCCTGTATCCTTAATTTCTATTGTTTTTTTACTTTTTTTGCTTACAATTGTATTGTGATTGTATCTGGTTTAGTAAATCTCTGTGATGCCTCGTTTCCCAACAGAATGTTCCTCTGAAAGGCCAGAATGTCCATCCTTGGAGCCAGTCATGCCCCTAGTAGCAAAGCTTTTCAGAGACACCTTCCTATCAGAAGTTTCACTGCCTTCACACACCCCAGCCCTCCTGTGCTCACTCTCTTCGAGAAGACAAGGGAGGTTGCTAGAAAAAAGTTAATTAAAACTGCGCATCATGCAGGTATAAAACAAGAGACAGCAGCAGTGTCCTCCTTTTCACAGACAGCAGTAAAATAGCCCAGTGGGATACTGCACCCACTGCATAAATCTATCTGCGACCTGAAATTCGTGGTTTTGCAGCCTGTCCCTGTGGGGTCAGGAAATGAGTTGCCAGGAGTTGGAAAGTAGTAAGAATGTTTATTGTCCAAAAAAGTACTGGGGAGATTGCTGTGTGAACACATGTTGTAAGGCAACCCTTGTTACCCTCTCCTTCCAAAATCGCGTGTCTGAGCAGATGCCCTTCATCCATATCTGGCCTCCAAAAATGAATTCTCCGTCTTATACTTATCTCAATACCAAACTGGTAAAGTGAGAGATGGGGCCTAGAAGTTCAGAGTGTGTGGGGCTCAGTAGCTGTGCTCAATTCATCATCGGTGTTAACCAGGGATTTGTATCTAGGGGATGAAGAGTGCTCTAAAGGGAACCAACACTCTGTCCAAGAGTACTTCAGTCACATCTTAAACACAGAGAGATGAGCCACATATGATTCAATGCTGTGCTGCTTGCTATATATGGGGCATGGGGTCTATTTCCCTTACTAGAATCAGATGCGGCAGACTACAATGTTAGGGCTGCAAGACCCATTACTACAGCTAAAATACACAACTTCAAAACACAGTAATGTGTCAAGTTGACAAAACATGCCCTACAACTGCACGTTATGCAAAGCTGAGCAATCAGCCTGGAGACTGAACCCTGAGATGTCATCACACTTCACTGCAACTAAATATGGTGCACTGACTCCCAGTGAAAGGCAGGCATTTGGTTCTCACCCTAACATTTATTCACAAAGCAATAAAGTATTGCTCCAAACTGTGCAACACACAAGATAACAGCATACACTCCTATAGGTCATTCATTCCTTGCAGTATAATTCTACCTGCCTTCCCAAAGTATTGACACAAGACGTCATTTGCACATGTACTTTTTTAGGTTGAGCTTAGGCAGTACATGTGCTGTCTCTTCGCGACATGTTGGGCCATATTTATACTTTTTGACGCAAAACTGCGCCAACGCAGTTTTGCGTAAAAAAAAAATGGCGCCGTCTAACGCCATTTGGAAGCGCCATGCGGGCGTCAAATTTATACTTTGACGTACGGCGGCGCAACCAACAGGTGGGAGTCATTATTTCGTGACGCACACAGCGTCGGTCTGTCGTAAAGGAAACCAACGTAAATGCGACGCACATCACTGTGGGTCGATTTACGACAGCGCAATCGTGAAAACGCCGTTTTTTTTCACGCTATTGCGTTACATTTTTGCGCGAAAACTGCCCTTTCAGGAGAGGAGACCCAAAATGGATCCTAGATGCCCCAACAGACCCCAGGAGGATGAGAGCAGACCAGGAACTAGCCAGGAGGAAGCATACAGGACCCAGGACATTTAAAAAAAAAAAAGAAAGTGTCGCTTCAGTGCAGAGGACCAGGAAATCCTGGTGAAAGAGGTGACGGAACACCAGCACCAACTTTTCATCTCCTCAAAATTGCCACTCAGTAGGAGAGAGGCCATCTGGAAACAAATTGTGGACAAGATTAACAGTGTGGCTGAAGAACGCCGGACAGTCACCGAGTGTAAGAAACGCTGGCATGACTGCAAACGTAGGACCAAAGAGAAAATGGCCAGGAACAGGAAGGCAGCAATGCAGACTGGAGGGGGGAGTCCAGCACAACAGGAGGCCCTGGACCACATGGAGGAGATGGTCGCAGCCGTCATCCCGGAGGAGATCGTCACAGGGATTCAAGGACTGGACAGCGCAGACTACCACGACACAACGCACATGCAGGGTAAATCGCATGGGGAATTCAAATGCAATAATGAGGATTGTAAGCAGGGGGGGGATACCTACTACACAATGCATGTAAGTCAGCACATATATGAAGTGGCATGGGGAAAGGGGCACGGCAGGGGGGCATGCCCAGTACTGACCGAAGCTGGGGCACGACAAAATACAGCAACCACAACAGTCCCACGGGGACATCCTGTAATTACAACAAGAGAGCCAAGGGAAAGCAGTGACAGGTGGGAAGGACACTACCTCAAATCCACATCCAGGCACTTGTCTTGCAAAATCTATTCCCCATCAACTAGGTCCCTACCTGTAATGTTGTAGCAAATACAACAACTGCAACTTAACTGCCACCACAGTTGACAATAACACCTCTCATCTCTGTGCAGCTATAGCACCAAATGGCAGGAACCCCACCCTGGAACATACATACCTAAAATAGGGGGTGAGGATGACATCTGCAATTACTCCTAGAAATAAGACAAAGGTACCAGTACACTCAAATGCCGAATGTCCATAACTGACACATACATAACCCTAAGTAAACAGCAATAGGAGCCACACAGCACTAACGACACACACATGCTGCATACGTCAGGGTCCCTCACGTGCCTGGCTAACAAGGCTACATCACTAATGTCATACTGCTCAGACAACAACATTGAGGAGGGGACACAGGCAACTGGTCACTGAAACACATCTGCACAGTCTTTCAAAAAAATAGGACATTCATACGATAAACAGGCCAATCCAGTAAGACACACATTATACCCCATCATATACAAACATCAACAATGTTTACATCCATACCACATCCTAACATTGACATGCATAGGTAATGCCACGTAACATGTACAGTTCATGCAATGTGAATAAAAAGTGTATGGGGCAGGGCCTGAGAGGCAAGTGTGCTGGCAGGGCAGTCACAACAGTCAAAGTGTAGTGTGGCAAGTGAAACGTATACTTTGCGCATTAGCCTCAGGCTGGAGGCCTTTGTGCATCTTACCCTGAATGTACTAATACTCATTTGTTCACATCTAAGAGCCTCAGAGCACTTTGCACTAAATGATTCTCATTGCCCTTCCTATCAGTTAATGTAGCAAATAGTCAGTCCTAGGGTGTTGTTAATTAGTCAAATCACCCTATTTTGCCTACTTCTGCACTGGAGTTTGCCAGAACATATTCACTCTGTGCCCCAGTCAAGGATACCGTCTGGTACGTTGCTGATAGATGTGGTAGGGTTGAAGGTCTGGCATTCCTACGTAGGGAAACCTTGTCATCACCATGACATATGTCTTTTAAATTCACTTCCTCGTCCCAAGACACGCATGGGGGAGTTTCCAAACATAAATTCACAACTAGATGCTGCCTGCCTTGCTGCTGATGCACAACCAGATCCCAGCCCATTCCTCTGATATGAGGGATGATGTCTCCCCTGTGATTCAGACAGGCAAGCTCCAAACTTAACATGCTGTGCTATACATAGAACAAGCAGAGGGAGAGTAGAAACTGTTAGGCACCATGATAGTTGTGTACTAATGTATTAGTCTCCTGCGGACTATTTCAATTCTAACAGTGTGTATTGTTTGGGTTATTGGGGCTCACACCTAAATTCCTACAAGTCAGTTGTACAATGAAACTTCATATCAAACAAATACTGTCTTTGTCATTTGTGTATGGGAACATACCGGAAAAGATAGAAATGTGTAGGACCTGAGTGACCACCACTTCCCTGAGAAGTTCCAAAGATGTCATGCGCTCGGATGTCTAAACATTCCTTTGATGTGGGAGACCAGAGGCACTGCTAGTTAGTCTGAGCTAAATTGAATATCTGGGTGACAGAGTTATATACAAGTGGGTCAAACTTAGTCCCCCACACCATTAGCTATCCTGCTGCCTAGAAAGCCAAGAATCACATGTAGGATAATGAGAGCCCACCCAACAAAATGTCCCTCCATAACAATAGTGAAACACCGAGGGAGGAGTAGGACAAAAATACGCCTATTTCTAAATAATTACAAAGCAACACCTAGAGGCGACCTGGCAGAAATGTCTGAAAGATCCATATCATACATGTGACACACAGGTGGGCCATAGGCCTACAACAATGCCCTATGACGGACAGCAGATACCAAGACAAACACAGAGTACAAAGTTAAGGCATCCAAAGGCTTGTATCTTAAAGCAAAATTGTCACAACACAGACACACTAATTGTACCCTGTTTCATTGCAGAGGAACACGGATCTCCTACCGATATGCCTGTCCATGAGTTCCCTGATGACATGGATGACGAGACCATCAACCTCCCACAAGAGACCCTTGACATGGTCCTTGCAAGCCTCCAAACCCCACCTTCAGTCACAAGGAGGAGCACAGAAGAAGCAGCCACCACAGTAGAACCACCCGCCACCCCAATTGTAAGACCTGCCAGCTCCAACACAGCTGAGGACTCTGACGACACTGGCACCAGCTTCGAAAGAACTGTCGTTGGGGTCCAGCGGGAGCTGGCCAAGGAGGTGCCGGTGGGGATGCAAACTATGGCAGCCAGCCTTGAGGGGGTGCGTTCGTGCATGTTGTCAACTGCTGATCAGGCAGCTGCAATGCAAGCCAGAACATCGCTCTTGGAGGAACTTCTAAAAACACAGAAGGAAATCTGCACAGCTGTCATCCAGTTGACACAACAACTCCAACTGCAAGCCAGTCAACGTGTGCACGAATGCAACCTAGAACCCCTCAGGGCCGACCTGGCTGCCTACCATCGGGATGTGGCTGCCATTCTGAAAAACCAGCAGGCCCTCCTTGCTGCAGTACTGCCCTTCCTTACTCGACAGGGATCAGCCCCCGGGATGTCTGCCTCCATGTCTTCTAACACTGAGGTGTGTGTTGCCCCTTCACAACCAACAACAACAAGGATACACCAGGCAACACACACATCAGAAGAAGAAGACATGGAACAGATAACATTCACACGCAAGAGTACCCGGAAGCCCTAGTCCCTGCACCATGGCCTACTCTGACCAAGGTCCTACGTTTTGACACATGCCAGTCTCACTACAACTACCATCAATGACTGTTCGGCAATCCACTGTATGACTTGTCCCCATTGCCAGTGAATGTCTCTCTCCTACCATTTGGCAATTCATGTTCCTCTGCACCGTCTGTGACCTCACCCCAGCATGTCAGGAGCATCATCCACACCCCGTCTGTAGGATCACCATGTAAGAATGCACCAGAACGGACTCAGCTAACATTGTGAATGGACATTTTGCATTACACCACCTACAAATAAATATCACTTGCACACCTATTGTGTCTCTGTGTCATTTCACACTTCAACTGTGCAGTAGATAACTCCAAAGTGGCTGTGTGGTAACCATGTCGATTCTCTATACTACTGTCCTGATTTCATGTATACTGAAACATCTGTGCAGTGGCCAGGATTGCATCATAGCTTTACTATACTGAGGAAAATAACTGATGAAGGGACTAAGAACACACAATCATGCTGTGTTGGACAGAATGATGCACCATCTACAGCTATTCTAGACAACTAATGGTGGCTGAGAAATGTAGGCACCATGCAATACTAAAATTGGAAATTATGCTGTAAAATGAAAGGAATGATAAGCAAATTACACTGCATCAATCACCCTTACGGCGTATACTTCCATGAAGGAAAGTCATGCTGAATCAGTACACACATAATGTAGGTCAGCAATGACAGCAACAAGACAAGAGTGTGAACAAATCCTCATCTACAAAGCTCTCCCAGAACTTCACAATGCTGTCCGACCTATCTATTTACCTACAATAACAAGTCGGGAAGCACTCTTTGTGAAGTAGGATACATACCAACCCCAAACCTTGATGATCAATGCACACTACCAATGTTGGCTCTCCCACATGGTGGATACTTACCAAGTTAGCACACGGGTAGCTGGCATGTTAAACCTCATTAGCCTGGGGATAGCGAGCATGGAACACAAATCTCATACTAAAACTTTCTGCTACACTGATGTCAAGGCTATGAAAAGGTAGCAACTAACGCATCAGGTAAAGGGTTAACAAATGTTTTATTTCAAAGTAGTAATAAAAGAGGCAACTAAGGGAAAGGTAAACCTACACTGATCTAACCTGACTACTACTAACCCACAACTGTCCCTAACTAACCTAAGCTAAACTTACTCTACACATGTAACGAAACGATCTAAACATCAACCCCCCACCCACCATTAAGAGACAAGACACATGCAGGACAACACTTACTAACCTACACACATACTATACTATCCTAAACAAACATATATATATATATATATTTTTTTTTTTTTCCTTTTTTTTTTTTTTTTTATTAAACAGGAATCCCAACATTGCCCCCCACCCACCCACCCACACAAAAATATTAGATAGAAAGAATAAGGACCCCCACCCTCTTACCTAACACTAACTAAGCTAATTTCCTATAACTAACCCCCCAAACCCAACTAACTATGAAAAAGGAAAGAGGTGAGAGGGGAGGGGTAAAAGTTCAGGAGGGCAAAATGACTACAGATTTGCCCTCCGTAGTGTGCGCCGGATGGAGCGCACCTTCTTCTTCACCTCATTCATATCCTCCGCAAGGTTGTCAACCTTGCGGATCAACCTGTCCAATTTTCTGGACAATGCCTGGAAGTCTGCAGGGTCAATAGGAGGGTCAGTGCTGGTCTGGGTGCAGGTGGAGGTGGAGGTTGTTGCTGGAGTGGAGTGGCCACGGGACAGCCCTGCTCCCAACACACGGCTGGGTCCAGGTCTGGATGAAGATGCCTGGTCCGTTGCTGTGTCCCCTTGGGCAGACCTGGTGGATGTAGTGGCGGTGGTTGTTGGTGGCACCGTTGGGGGAGCCTGTGGTGTGGCATACCACGCCCCGGAGGCCCGATCCGAATTATATCTGCGGGCCATCCTCCGATACCCACACTGCACCTGCAGGATGTGGCTGTACCTCATTGCACGGCGCTCGAAATGGTTGCGCTCTGCGGCACTCAGGTTTGCAGCTGTGAAGAGAAAAGGGAAATATTGAGCATTGAATTTACAGTGGGTTGAATACCACCATGGGTCATTTGTCCATTACTAGAAATGTATTTTTTGCAGCAATTGTTACAACATAGTTCACGGAAAGGCTCAGAGGAAGTACATGTGAATCCTGCATACCTAAGGGCATATCACACCTAGCATATACATGTCTCTACATGATGGATGACATCACCCTAAACTACTCAACCAAACATACCTAAGGCATGAGACATTATGGCACCAGCTCTTCCGCATACTGACTTCACTACATATGTCATTCTATGTGATAACAATCACACTCCTCACTCAATGGCATTTGGAATTAGTTGTGTGCTAAGATTGAACCCCTGGCCCAGAATCATATGTCCACACTAGGGGTCAGATGTAGGAATCTTGAAATAACAACTAGCAATTATGCAAAGCAGAACGGTGTCTCTGACACCGTCTGCGAGTGGCTATGGGGTCCCGAAAACCCACCTCATGAACATCAATGATGTGGGTTCGAAGTTGCCCCACCGTAGCGACTATGGGCACTCACGGGGATGGAGGCCTGCTGGGACCAGCAGAAATCCATAGACGTGACTGCTTTTAAATGAAGCAAGTAATTTTTCCCCAAGTGTAGGCCGTTTACCTGAAAGGAAAATGAGCTGCAATTAGTTAAAAAACACAACAATTCAACTAGGAATTTTTCACGGTAATTATTGGTCCCTTAGACCACTGGCTGTTTTGTGCAGGATTATTTTGGTCCACTCACAAAGGTGAAGGTTTACAATGAGGACCCCTTCCAGTCAGCAAGTTGGTTACCATCCACTTCAAGTGGATGATAACAGCTACTCACTTTGCAACCACGTACTCGGTTGCAAATGGGATTGCCTACCACTGTGATTTGCAAGTAGGTCTGCTAAACCCCTTTATCATTTCCATTTTGAAAAGCATTTTCCTAATATGTACATGACCACCAAATACATTTTGGAATAGGAAACAGACGTTTGCAAATCACAAACATATCTTTATGCCATTTGCAACGTGTAGACATTTTTCTCACTCTGGCCCTAGGTACTAACTCAAGTCACAAAAGGTGCTAAGTACGTGTAACATACTGGTTGCTACAGTCCTAGGTACCCTGTTTCACAGTAACATCCCAGTCTTTGTGGGTGGTGTGGGAAGAACAACCAACAATCCCATGTTCAATGCACACCCAGGAGTGTACAGAAAGTTCAACAAGTATGTGCCTTCACACACAACAACTATGAAGGGCTAGCAACACGTTGTAGTCAGCCCAACCTTGTCACATCCCAGGTCCACACATGTCAAAATGATATGACTTAGCCCAACATAACATACTATTAGTGAGGCATGTTTAACAACACACAGAGGAGGTAGAACACCCATTCACATGATTCAACTGAACACCTAGGCCATTGCACTCAAGTCACATACACTTCGAGTTCACCTTGTGGAAGTACATGGCCCTGGAAGATCCGAACTACAGTGTACACAGTCCATCCTCAACTAGGAAGAAACACTTGTCATCAAAGCCATGTGCCTAAGCTATCTGGGAGACTGTCAGTCTGATATGCAGACTCAGTTGATGGCAAGTCCCTGACCAAGTCTAACATTGACCAGTGTATTCCAAATGAGTCATACCATTCCCAATTGCCGCCCTAATTGAATGGGCTACAACCCCTCAATCTGAGAGATGACTAGGTATTGCTTTACAGAAACATTATTCAAATTTGGGGGCATATTTATACTCCGTTTGCGCCGAATTTGCGTCGTTTTTTTCGACGCAAATTCTGCGCAAAACTAACGCCATATTTATACTTTGGCGTTAGACGCGTCTAGATGAGATGCAAGGTAGGCGTTCCCGTCTAAAAAAATGACTGCGACGCAAATGCGTCGTATTTATACTCCCGGGCAAAAATCACGCCCGGTAGTGGGCGGGGCAAAAAACCCTGAATTTGCGCCGGATTTTAGCGCCTGGGTCAGGCCAGGCGTTAAAGGACCTGTGGGCTCAAAATGAGCCCACAGCTGCCCTCCCATGCCCCCAGGGACCCCCCCTGCCACCCTTGCCCACCCCAGGAGGACACCCAAGGATGGAGGGACCCATCCCAGGGACATTCAGGTAAGTTCAGGTAAGTATAATTTTTTAATTTTTTTATATTTTTTTTTGGCAAAAAATTGGCCTGATTTGTGCCCCCCTACATGCCTCAATGCCCAATGACCATGCCCAGGGGACATAAGTCCCCTGGGCATGGCCATTGGGCAAGGCGGCATGACTCCTGTCTTTACTAAGACAGGAGTCATGTAAATGGCGTCAGGCGTCGTTAAAAATGGCGCAAATCGGGTGGAGGCGATTTTTTGGCGTCAACCTGACTTGCACCATTTTAAGACGCCCTAACGCCATTTTCCCCAACGCCGGCGCTGCCTGGTGTACGTGTTTTTTTTCCACGCACACCAGGCAGCGCCGGTCTGCTAGCGCCGGCTAACGCCATTCAATAAATACGGCGCCCGCATGGCGCTTCAGAATGGCGTTAGCCGGCGCAAAACTTTTTAACGCTAAACTGCGTTAGCGCAGTTTAGCGTCAAAAAGTATAAGGCCCGTATTTATACTTTTTGACGCTAAACTGCGCTAACGCAGTTTAGCGTCAAAAAGTTTTGCACCGGCTAACGCCATTCTGAAGCGCCATGCGGGCGCCGTATTTATTGAATGGCGTTAGCAGGCGCTAGCAGACCGGCGCTGCCTGGTGTGCGTGGAAAAAAAACACGTACACCAGGCAGCGCCGGCGTTGGGGAAAATGGCGTTAGGGCGTCTTAAAATGGTGCAAGTCAGGTTGACGCCAAAAAATCGCCTCCACCCGATTTGCGCCATTTTTAACGACGCCCAGACGCCATTTACATGACTCCTGTCTTAGTAAAGACAGGAGTCATGCCCCCTTGCCCAATGGCCATGCCCAGGGGACTTATGTCCCCTGGGCATGGTCATTGGGCATTGAGGCACGTAGGGGGGCACAAATCAGGCCCCCCTATGCCAATAAAATATATTAAAAAAATAAAAAATTATACTTACCTGAACTTACCTGAATGTCCCTGGGATGGGTCCCTCCATCCTTGGGTGTCCTCCTGGGGTGGGCAAGGGTGGCAGGGGGGGTCCCTGGGGGCATGGGAGGGCAGCTGTGGGCTCATTTTGAGCCCACAGGTCCCTTAACGCCTGCCCTGACCCAGGCGCTAAAATCCGGCGCAAATGCGGGGTTTTTTGCCCTGCCCACTCCCGGGCGTGATTTTTGCCTGGGAGTATAAATACGACGCATTTGCGTCGCAGTCATTTTTTTAGACGGGAACGCCTACCTTGCATCTCATTAACGCAAGGAGGGCGTTCACGCAAAAAAATGACGCTCTTTCCTCATACTTTGGCGCTAGACGCGTCTAATGCCAAAGTATAAATATGGCGTTAGTTTTGCGCAGAATTTGCGTCTAAAAAAACGAAGCAAATTTGGCGCAAACGGAGTATAAATATGCCCCTAAATACGGGCCTTGATATCACACTAAAACAACAAAGCCAATGAACGGCCAGCACATCAAATCATGAACTCTCTTGAACACACAGTAATCCATCATGCTTCATTACCAAACAATGTAAATAGCACTCAGGCGACACTCACTGTAGGTATCGGGGTCGTCAAAATGGGCCACCTCTCCCACGGTGTACGGGGCTGGTCCACCTGTAAAGCATGAAACAAAGATTATACTCAGACTGGGTGAACGGACAAATAATTTCTGTTACAATGACACTGTGTGAATATGATATGTTAATGATAGACTTTCACACATGCTCATCCTGCATGGATGACTTTGTATTCAACATTATCATTGGATGAGTCTCCTGCTCCAGTGTCACACCCTACTACACTCATGCAGTGGCCAGGACAGTCATGTGTCGTCCAAGTTAATCCTCCATTAGTATGCCCCAACAATAATGTTAACCATACATCTCAGCATTTGCATCCCAGAGAGACATTCCAAAACTGGTTCCATTAGGACTGCATGACCACTCACAATCAAACAGGCTATGTGGACAGGTTCAACACACAGCAACCAGACACACATGTGACATATGTGTGAACAACATGACTAACTTCATGTGACGTGAAGGCAACACACATGTATAGCATTATCATGTGTTTCCAATTTTCTGTCTAGCTATGGCGTCTGCATATGTAGGTATGTTGTTTCTACATGACGTACTCACTGGCCATTATGACCAGTGGAGTACAAATAGAGCAGTTCACGTGTTGCTTTTCTGACACAAATGCAACACTACATTACATGCAGCTACAGGCATCTGGTATGTGTAGCAAAAATGAGCCATCGGACTGGTAGCATAGGTCTTCATACACATTCTGCAACAAATACACATTAGGACACATATGTATACCTTGGTAGCGCAGCATTTGCAACATTTTGTGACGCAGAGAGGGGGCGACTTAGCAAAATACAAATAGATGTTGGATTTTAATGCTGTGATTGCGTGTACATGTGTTGCAAAATATGGGGATTTATGTGTATAACCATGGGCCTAGGTTTCCCTAGCATTACACACAGTCAGCTACTTATTTTGCAGATTGGCTAACAATCATCACATGTTCACACACAGATTTCTATCATTCCCATTTAATAGATTTTTACTCACCAACATGGCCACCAATCCGGAGTCCCAGGTGGTACAGCAGGTCCTGTTCCCTGGTGATCAGATCTGCCCAGCGGTGCTTGAGTTGGTGTACATTTCTCAGACTCCCGTAGACCCGGACCAGGTGATGGCGCACCTTCTCCCACTGGATTTTCCTCGCCTCCGTGTGATACCCCTGTATCACACGGCCCCCAGCTTCCAGCATTAGTGGGAGGAAATGGCTTACTAGCCATTGGAACCCCCCCAATTCGTCTTCACCCATCCTGGACAGGCGAGGCCTACCTGACATATTGAGAGGACTAATGCTGGACAAAATAAATATGAAAGTAAAAGTGGGAAATGGGGAAAGGTAGAGGTGTGAAAGAAAAAGAAGAAGGAGAAAAATAGCCCAACTAACCCCCCAAACTATGCTACCCACAACAGACTCCCACTGACAATACAAACTATCACAGGTATAGACAAAATAACACTAAACAGACTGAGACAATGTTATACAACAATAATAGATTGACACTAAGACAAAATACAAGGCACACAGGACACAAAAGCAGTAAAACACAGGACAACACCTTTCACACAACCACACAGTCTAGATAAATCTGAGACTGCAAAGTGAAAGTGAAAGTTAACTCCCAGTACAGATTTTGTAAACAGGATATCCTATTACATCACTTCCTGCAGAAAATGGCCGCCGTTGTTATTTTCCCGTTTTGCGTCATATTTTCACGCATACACAGTTGTGCGTAATTTTTTTTTTACGCATTACAGTGCACATGATGCGGAGTGAAAAAATATGATATGAATATTAATATTTTATAATGTACATGAGATGACCAACATATTGTCCATGTAGCGTCAATTTTACCACGCATACAGCATGGGCGTCATTTTGTTTACACGTACAGTAGTGCACATGATGCGGAGTGAAAAAATATGATATGAATATTAATATTTTATAATGTACATGAGATGACCAACATATTGTCCATGTAGCGTCAATTTTACCACGCATACAGCATGGGCGTCATTTTTTTTACACGTACAGTAGTGCACATGATGCGGAGTGAAAAAACATGATATGAATATTAATATTTTATAATGTACATGAGATGACCAACATATTGTCCATGTAGCGTCAATTTTACCACGCATACAGCATGGGCGTCATTTTGTTTACACGTACAGTAGTGCACATGATGCGGAGTGAAAAAATGTGATATGAATATTAATATTTTATAATGTACATGAGATGACCAACATATTGTCCATGTAGCGTCAATTTTACCACGCATACAGCATGGGCGTCATTTTTTTTACACGTACAGTAGTGCACATGATGCGGAGTGAAAAAATATGATATGAATATTAATATTTTATAATGTACATGAGATGACCAACATATTGTCCATGTAGCGTCAATTTTACCACGCATACAGCATGGGCGTCATTTTATTTACACGTACAGTAGTGCACATGATGCGGAGTGAAAAAACATGATATGAATATTAATATTTTATAATGTACATGAGATGACCAACATATTGTCCATGTAGCGTCAATTTTACCACGCATACAGCATGGGCGTCATTTTTTTTACACGTACAGTAGTGCACATGATGCGGAGTGAAAAAATATGAGATGAATATTAATATTTTATAATGTACATGAGATGACCAACATATTGTCCATGTAGCGTCAATTTTACCACGCATACAGCATGGGCGTCATTTTTTTTACACATACAGTAGTGCACATGATGCGGAGTGAAAAAATATGAGATGAATATTAATATTTTAGAATGTACATGAGATGACCAACATATTGTCCATGTAGCGTCAATTTTACCACGCATACAGCAGGGGCGTCATTTTGTTTACACGTACAGTAGTGCACATGATGCGGAGTGAAAAAATATGATATGAATATTAATATTTTATAATGTACATGAGATGACCAACATATTGTCCATGTAGCGTCAATTTTACCACGCATACAGCATGGGCGTCATTTTGTTTACACGTACAGTAGTGCACATGATGCGGAGTGAAAAAATGTGATATGAATATTAATATTTTATAATGTACATAAGATGACCAACATATTGTCCATGTAGCGGCAATTTTACCACGCATACAGCATGGGCGTCATTTTTTTTACACGTACAGTAGTGCACATGATGCAGAGTCAAAAATATTGTGGATGTACATTATACTTTGAAGGCGAAATATTAAGACACTTTTGGATACATTTGTATTTGACTCTGCATTGTGTGCACACATGTACGTGAACAAATTATGACGGCCATGCTGTATGCGTAGAATATGGAGCAAATTTATCCTTATGTCTTCATGTTTTTAGCTTTGGAAAGGGGATTTGTCATGGTCAAACGGTGCGATGTGATACACATATGTGTTTGTATATGACACATGTCCGTTGTTTTATGTATAGAAGGCATTCACACTGTAATGTTTGGGATACGTTAAATAATGTATTGACCATATTTGACGACATATTTGGTGTAATTGCTGATGGCTATTTTGAAATGATGGATGGGATACCATTATGTATTCCGTCTCCAAAATGTGTACACATTTATGATGGTGATGCTTTTATCTGTAGTCCTAACAGGGAGTGGGAGAGTCACTTTCAGTTTTTATGGGGCTGAGCATGTCCCATTATGATTTTGTGTTTCAGATTTGTGTTGGACTTGTGACATGGAGGCCACACATGTGCCTTATGCATGTGTTTAGTTCACAAGTACATGATTCTTGTATGTTTTCGAGGCGGTAGAGGTGGACTTAGGCCCCCAGCACCCTAGGATTTGACCATCCAGAATAGCTACTGTATCCATGGAGTATATTTATTATATCATGGCAAACCTGCAGCAGCGGGCTAATGTAAGGCCATATGGTATGAATGAATGTTGACCATTCATTGATCTCATTAGCCCATTTGACGTTTGCAGTAATGATGAATTGGAGCAAACTTGCATACCATTTTCCTATGACTATGTTTGCAAGACTCTCAGCGTTCCCGATGTGATAATGAGAAGAATATTTTGGTTGTCTGTGTCCCTTTCTGCATAAACTGGTTTAGTGTCATGTTACAATCTTCCTGCTAGGTTCAGACTGGGACACAACTGTGATGGTCTACTTTCAAATATTAGATTGATTGTATGACATATGTGTACATGTGTGTGGGAATGTGGATCCACTATCACCTGTCTGGGTGTATGTTGTCACTGTAACTTCAAGGTCTCCTCCTGAGTTAGTGGCAGCTGATGTTGTAGCTATTGTGTATTGCTCATATCACACACTTGAGAGAAGCCATTGATGACATGGTCACGTACACATGGATGGTCCCACCCAGTCTCTGAACACGTGTAATGTGACTTTCAAATGATCTCCAATTTTGGGCTGGATGAGAGACTGTTTCAGTTGTTTGGATCCGGCATGTGTAATTGTCACATTTGTACTCTTGTTGGGCTCTGTGTATGGTAATGTATCATGTCACATCCTACCCTCTGTGCATACAGTTGTGATGTTTATTTTTGGTGTGATGAATTTTAATGGCATTCTTGATCAATGAGACGACATTCATCTTCAGCTATTTCAAACTAAAGGTGGTCAGAAATGAATAGGCCAAAGCATGATGTGGTGTTTGTTATCTGTGTTTATTTACAAGTGTGGAATACAAGTGATTATAATAACTTAAGTAAAAAAATTGTTCACAAGCTGTTGGCGCCTACGCACTCCTGCTGCCGTGTTAGGTTGTTCCCCCTCCTGTTGCAGGCCAGCATCCTCCTCATAATCATCCTCAGGCATGTCTGGGTCCGGTTCAAGGAGGGGAATGTTCCTTTTTACACAAATATTGTGTAATATGGCACAAGTGAGTATGATCTTACAGACCATCTCTGGGGAGTATAGTAGGCTTCCGCCAGTGATGTCAAGGCAGCGGAACCTTGACTTTAGGATCCCAAAGGTCCGCTCCACAATGCTGCGTGTCCTCTTGTGGGCGTCATTGTATGCCCGCTCAGCAGCAGTATTTGGGTTCCCATATGGTGTCATTATCCAAGGCTGGATGCCATACCCCTGATCAGCTGAAAGAGAAACACAGAATGGTATCAATTAGATGTAGGAGGCACTGTTGTACGTATCTTTGATGGAAGTAGTTGTGTTGTCTGTGACTATTTTGTGTACTAATGTGACAACCTATGGTTGTTGGTGGAAACTTTGGCATTGTTTTTTTTCCTTGGCTGAGCAAGTGTTTGTTGGCTAACTGTTTGTCAGCAGGATGTATCGGTTTCTCAAGTACAGTGTGCCCTCCCTTGCATTGTGACTTGTGACGCAGGTGTCCGTGTGTCCTCACTGGGGGTGTGATGATAGTTCCATGCAGAGTTGAAACATGAAAGTGTATTAGAAACGTTCAATTGAACATACCCAGGCCATCCCATCCCTTAAAACTTATGCATTGTATTAGTGTACAGGTTATTGTGAGACTTCCAATTTGCAAGGTGACATTTAGGCAACCACAGTCATGAATGTCTTCACACTAAGCTGTAGAGTAAATTCCAATGTGTGAGAGGTTCAATGGTGACTTGTGAAACATGGCTAGTGATGTGAGTACCTCAGTGTGTTCCTGTCTAGGTGTTGCTATTGTGGTGTATGGGTTGTTTATCCTAGAGGGTTTCTGTGCAGTGAGTATATAAGTAGATTTTTGTCCTTACCAACAAGTAGTCCATTGCCATACCGTCCATCCTGGAAGTGTTGGTTGATGGTGCTGTGACGGAAGATGAATGCGTCATGTACACTCCCAGGATATTTAGCCACAATGTTGCTGATCAGTCCTTGGTGATCGACTATGGCCTGCACGTTGATGGAATGTGTGTGCTTCCTGTTGCGGTAGAGGTGTTCACTCGCAGCAGGTGGCACAAGGCGTACGTGTGTGCAGTCGATTGCACCAAGGACGTGCAGAAAGCCACTGATGGCGTAGAACCCCTGTTTAGTTTCCTGCTGCTTCTGCACTGTGTTAGGGAAGCAGATGTGGCGGGGTGTCAGTCCAATGATGGCATCCAGTACTTTAGGCAGGAATGCGGAGAAAGATGGTTGTGAGATTCCACCAACCAGGGCACCAGTTGTCTGAAAGGAGCCACTTGCCAGCATGTGAAGTACGGCAAGCAGCTTTGTTTCTGTTGGGATAGTGCGTGGAGTCACTAAAGTGGGGGCCAATTGCTGTTCAATATTTGTCAGCAGCTGCTGAATGGCCTGCCAGTTCAACCGGTACCTCTGGATGATGTCTCGTTCCCTGAGGCCATGCAGGGTTGTTCTTGGGCGGAATATCCTCTCCTGCCTTCTGCGCTGTCTTTGGGGTCCCTGCTGTTGTTGTTGTGGCTGCTGTTGTTGCTGCAGGGCTCTGCGTCTACGTGCACGCTGAAGAAAAATCACCTCCATGTCTCCCTGTTGCTGCTCTGCTGCTCTGTTGTTTGTTCTGTGTGTTCTGATTAAGTACAGGTGTGTTTGCCCCATTTTAACGCCTGCCCTGACCCAGGCGTTAAAATTTCACGATATTCATGCTTTGCGCCATTTTTTTGCGCCGCCTGCCGCGCGGGAGTGATTTTTGCCCTGAAGCATAAATACCACGCACCGCTATGTGCGTCTGTTTTTGGACGGGAACGCCTACCCTGCATGTCATTAACGCAGGGCGGGGTGCCGCTTCCAAAAACTGGCGCACATAGCGCCATTTTCCTGGTGCGCCGGATCGGGCGTCAGGGTTTAAATATGGGGCAACGTTTGCGCTGAAAGTGCGTCAAAATGTTTGACGCACATTCGGCGCAAACGGAGTATAAATATGCCCCGTTGTATTCACTCTGTGGGCTAAAAGCTCGCCCATAGGCTTGCTATTTGCTGGCTCCATTTTCACTTTCCTATTCCTTTTTCCTAATTGTTACTGGCATTGATTTTTTAAGCCTCTTTAAGTGTTTATCCCTCCCCGAGAGCAGGGACCAAGTATAATATCACTCCACTAGTTACCATTACAGCATGTGTTTGTCAAACTACGTTTTTTTTGTTTCAAAAGAAATTATTATTATCAGTTCTGTTTCATTTTGAGGTTGCGTTAGGGCATTTTAGAAATGAAATTTTGATTTGAGCGATGTTCGTTTGTTAACAATCATCACGTATTTAAATAGTTTTTGTTGTATGCACAGGGAGAATGGACGCCGAGACTCAAACCCAGTTCCCCAATTCCAAAGTTAGCAACTCTAAATGTTACGCCATATATTCTCTCCAAATACTGTGGTGTTTAGGCGTCAGTGTGTTTGACTGGGAGTGGTAGAGTGTCATAATTTATTTTTTTCTCACTTAAAGCGAGCTGCCAGCGAAAAGCCTGCTTCCTTGGGACTGTCCACCTTGTCTCCTGTGTGATGCTTTTGTCCTCCCTCCCACTCTCTGTAAGTTTTGATGAAGACTCTCTAAGCGTCCTTCATCTTTACGACTCCTCCTAGTGGCGCTCTGGCCTTCGACTACCAGCTTTGGTTTAAATGTTTTTTTATACGCTTAGGGCTGGGTCAGATTACCTTTCTCCGCTAAAGACCTTTCTCCGATAAAGACCGTGACAGTACTTCAAAGCACCTGACCTCCTTAGAAGGCGCTCTCTTTTCTCTAATGCTGATTTTGCCCCCGCTGTGCCCCTAAACCCTTGTATTAGCGACAGCTTCTGAAGTGCACTGAAGACAGAGGAATATATTCATAATTATATTTTTTGTTGTGTATTTTTTTCTTGTAGTAATCAATGTAAGATTTTCCTTTGGCAGACCATGATTATTCTGTAGTTACCATACTGCAAAGAGTATGACTTATATTTTCATAAAACATGTTTAGGTTTCATCAAACCTTAGACATGTGGTATGAGTGTCCGCACATTGGACCTTTCTGGAAGGATATTTTTGCAATGATTTAACTTCTTACAATTATGAAATCCATTATGAGTGAAATGAGTTAAGTCCTTCCAGTTTCTTTCTTTGTGATCACCAGTCAAAGGTGGATGGGGTAGTAAGGGCAACATTGCTTTGCAGCTGCAAAACAAACAAAGGAGAACCCACACCCGTAGCACTTTGGCACACACACATCTGGTACATCATGACAATGGAAGGACATTCCTACACACTATAAGAGAGTTAAGGTTTATTTGAGAAAAACACACCCCTTGAAAGGGCTTTCAAATGTATCATGCCTACCTAGACTGAAACCATTGAACATTTTTTCCTACTGGTGGACTATTTCAGTTAGATGATGGAAGAAACTGGAGTATTATTTTGAGAGGAGTGAGAGTCCACCACAGATAATAATCCTAATCCTTGCCAGGGGGATTTACTAAAGTCACTAAATAAACCTGTGCTTAACCCACTGGTAGCTCGGCACAAAATAAGTCAGGCTTAACTTAGAGGTGATGTGTAAAGTATTTATGCAGTACTCCTCAGTAATAAACAGAGACCCCAACAGAAGAAAAAATCCAAGCCAATTTTTAAAACTAGAGAATATTTTAATAAATAAAATGACACCAAAATTACAAAAACTGATATGTAGAACAGGAGATATAACGTTTTCACATTGAATTCAAAATTGCACCAAAAAGGCCAGCCACGGTTATCTTGTCATGCTGGACCGGTTCAAAGTCAAAAGTTAATGCCGACTGCAATGGATCGCTGGTCTGATACAGGGACAGATTCCTCTCAGTGGAAAGTTTACCTTTGAGCTTAGAAACCTTTGTGGATAAAAAGAGGTCATTGATGAGTCGTCAGTGGGGCAAGATGCAAGCTGGGTCCAAAATGGTGTTTGACCATGGTGGGCTACTGAAGAGCAGGGTTACTTGTCCGGTCGTTGACGAAGGCAGGAAAGCTTTGAGTGAGGTGAAGTCCAAAGTCCATGCTTCAGTGCTGACCGGATGCTGCATGACATCAGCCCACTATGAATCCCTCCATGTTCAGGCTTAGAAACTTTTTTGGAAGGCAGGTCTCCTTCAGCTGGGCAAAGTTTTTACGTCCCATGTATTACAGTCTGGGGACAATGGGAGTACAGTGTAACAGCAGCCTAAGGGCTAGGACCCGGGGGACACCACTTGGGGTAAGGACTCACTCCAACAGAGGACAGCAGCAGGATCTAGGGCAGGCCCATCTCGAACTGGTCAGCTGGGAAGTTACAGGGAAAGAGTCTTCTGAAAGCTTGTTGTGTCTCTGTAGCTCAAACAGGAGGTCAGCCAAATGACCCTTAAGGTCACCTCTGGGGTCCTGGGTTCAAGGTAAGCAGGTTCACTTTTCTTTCAGATCAGCAGGGCACCCTTTCCACTGATTCTTCTAAGGTCCAAGAGGGTTCTCAGGAGAGAACAGGGGATGTCATATGTTTGCCCAATGCCAGCCTGTGTGTGGGAAACTTCTGCCACTCGCTAACCAATGGGGTAAACGTTCCCAGAGGTGGCCATACCCAATTTTTTAGCATGCCTTCTGTGTTTTACTACACAATATTCCACAGTACCCCTCTTTGCCTACATCCAACATGGCAGAACCTATGTCCCCTGGTCAGAGCTCCCTGTGCCCACCCAAAGATGTGGCTAGGATAATGGGCAAACCCTCTCTTGTGGTCACTGCAAGCCAGTTCTGGGGCAGCTCCTCCTCCCATTGGATTTGGAGGCAAGCTGACTGGGTATACAAAAGGGAGGCAGGTCTAAAAGTGAGCTGCAGCTTCAGTGACAGGTTAAGCATCATTTGAAGCCCAGGAGGAGTTAGACAGAGCCACCAGGCCATCCCGCTCAAGGAACAAAAACACCTCTCCACACCAATGCCCTTTGTCTATAATCTGGAAGCAATCCACATCTCACCACAGGGGATACTTACCTGCAACTAGAATCTTGTGGTTCTAAAAATAAATTAAGAAAATATATTTTTAATATATAAAAAACATTAGTCTGGAGTTAAGTCAATGAATGTGTGCTTCTTCTATTGTCTGTGTGTGTACAACAAATGCTTTGCACCACCCTCTGATAAGCTTAACTGCCCGACCACACTACCACAAAGAGAGCTTTATCCTCTGTTAAGCCTCTGGGGAACCTCTGGACTCTGTGCACACTAAGGGGGTCATTCTGACCCTGGCGGTCCATGACCGCCATGGCGGAGGGCGGCGGAAGCACCGCCAACAGGCTGGCGGTGCTTCTTGGGCTATTCTGACCGTGGCGGTAAAGCCGCGGTCAGAAAAGGGGAACCGGCGGTTTCCCGACGGTTTTCCCCTGGCCCAGGGAATCCGCCTTGGGGATTCCGACCCCCTTCCCGCCAGCCTGTTTCTGGCGGTGTCCACCGCCAGAACCAGGATGGCAGGAACGGGTGCCGTGGAGCCCCTGGGGGCCCCTGCACTGCCCATGCCACTGGCATGGGCAGTGCAAGGGCCCCCTAACAGGGCCCCACAAAGATTTTCACTGTCTGCTTTGCAGACACTGAAAATCGCGACGGGTGCCACTGCACCCATCCCACCCCTGCAACTCCGCCGGCTCCATTTGGTGCCGGCTTCCTCGTTGCAGGGGCTTTCCCGCTGGGCCGGCGGGCGGCCTTTTGGCGGTCGCCCGCCGGCCCAGCGGGAAAGTTGGAATGACCGCCGCGGTCTTTTGACTGCGGTGCGGTCATTCGGCGGTAACCGCATGGCGGGCGGTGCCCGCCGCGGTCAGAATGACCGCCTATATCTCATTTTGATATAGTATAAACAGAGCCAGCTTCCTATAAGTGTGCAGAGTCCTATGGCCAGCAAAAACAAATTCAGACAATGATGGCAAAAATCTGGGGGAATACAACACCAAGGACGGCAATTTCCAACAGATGGCCTTACTTATCCAAAGTCAGAGCAGGCTAATCATAATCAGTTATGCAGTGTGCATAGTGTATTTTGGGGACCATTAGGACCTAAATTGTAAAGGCTTGCAGGGAAGAGACTTTGGGGGTCATTCTGACCCTGGTGGTAATTACCGCCATGGCGGAGGTCGGCGGTAGCACCGCCAACAGGCTGGCGGTGCACCGCTGGGCATTCTGACCGCGGCGGTTCAGCCGCGGCCAGAAACGGAAAGTCGGCGGTGTCCCGCCGACTTTCCGCTGCCCTTGAGAATCCTCCATGGCGGCGGAGCGCGCTCCGCCGCCATGGGGATTCTGACACCCCCTACCGCCATCCAGTTCCTGGCGGTTCTCCCGCCGGGAACAGGATGGCGGTAGGGGGTGCCGCAGGGCCCCTGGGGGCCCCTGCAGTGCCCATGCCAATGGCATGGGCACTGCAGGGGCCTCCGTAAGAGGGCCCCAAAAGGAATTTCAGTGTCTGCCTAGCAGACACTGAAATTCGCGACGGGTGCAACTGCACCCGTCGCACCTTCCCACACCGCCGGCTCAATTCTGAGCCGGCGTCCTCGTTGGAAGGGTGTTTCCCGCTGGGCTGGCGGGCGGACTTTCGGCGGTCGCCCGCCAGCCCAGTGGGAAAGCCAGAATGACCGCCGCGGTCTTTTGACCGCGGAGCGGTCTTTCGGCGGGAACCGCGTGGCGGGCGGCGACCGCCGTCCGCCGCGGTCAGAATCACCCCCTTTAGCTCGTGACAGGGGGAAGTGAATTAGTTTTATTATGAATTATTTTTGTTCATTGTCTTCACTTTGGTGAAAATGTTTCCTTCTTTAAGTGTAATATATTTTATGTCAACCACCTTTTGGTATTTAATTATAAAACTCAGGAAAAACAAACTTGAGTGGACTGATTTGTTGACTCTGTGAGTGCACTGAGGCTTGCTAACTAGACCTCAGTACCACTGTTCTATCCCTTTACAGAATATACATTGAGTTAGTTATATCCAATTGGCAAGGGCTAACTTAATTATACTTTATACATCCCTAGTATATGGTACCCAGGGCATCTAAGGCAGAGTGTCCACCCAGGGCTGCAGAACTGATTGTGACACCCTGTGTGTGACAAAGTGCAAACTGGACCCCAATGGGACTACCTAACTGGGTACTGTCAGGTATCAAATTATTTGTGGCATTAAATCCGATGAGATGCCCAGGTCGAACTTAATGTCATAATTAAATTCTGCAAAAGTTGACACTCTGTGCCCCAGCTAGTCCAGTGGCTTCACAAAGGCCCTTGCCCACAGACAGCTTTCTGGCTGCCTAGAGAGACGTTTGAACAACTCACAGGCTTAGGAAAAAAGGCAGTTGCTGCAGAAAGAGGTGTGGCCTCGTCTCCCAAGATGGCCACTCGGGGTGTTAGCCCAAAAGGCAAGCTACAAAGGGGAAGACGCCTTTGAAGGGCAAATGGTGGTAACACCCCAGAGCAGGCTGCCTTTTGTTTATGTAGACAAGTTTCAGATAAGGACAGAAAGGGAAATCCAGTGCCCAAACTGGTTTTCCCGTGGGTGTGTAGCCCTTAGATAGCCACATCTCAAGGGTGGGCTACCAAGCTCTTGAGTACCGAAGAGGGGTCCCAAAATCTTGAGAGTGGCTAGAATGTTGCACTCTGGGATAGCCAGATCACATTGGATTTGGATAAAGGACTGAAGAAGGACTGCCTAGTTGCCCCTGAAACTGCATAAAGAGAGGCTGCACCGTCAGAAGGATTGCACCTGTGGCATTTTGGGATTGTGATTTTTGGACTGTACCTGTGGCTCCAGGCTCGGGGAATAGTTGATTCCTGGCCCCAGATCAAATCAGTGACTCCTTGGATCAGTTGGCTGTTCTCCTGGAACCAGCTCCAGGGACAAAAGAGCTGTAGAGGACCAAACTGGCAAGTTGGTAGCAACTGCAGAAGTTGCTGCTGGTAGCCCTTTGTGACCAATCCAAAAGTTAAACCTGAGTCTGAGGGACCCAGGAGTGCCGTCAGAGTCTGTATTTGTCACCTAGGAGGGACACTAGCCCCCCCACCAAAGAAGTAAGTCCCAACCACAGTGCAAGGAGTCCATTAGCCCAGCATCAGCTGGCCAGCTACTGCATCAAAGAGGACTTCTGGGGACCCCCAACCTCTATGGCCAAAGTCACCCCACATCACCTGTGGACCAAGGACTCACTACAAAGGCACCTCCGTCGAATGCACCTCAACTGGAGCATCCGTAAGCATCTTTTTATCCTGTATCTTCAGTATTAGGACCACTCCAATAAAGTCTATTGTGGTTGTCCTCTAAAGTTTGGAACTCAACTTAAAAATGCTCTGGTGGCCAGGTAACTGTCCAAAGTATCCGTGTTGGCCCTGTAGACCTCCATCTTGTCAGAGTTGGTCACCTAAGCCAGATTGGAATAACCAAACTAACTCTTTAAAACTTTTCAAAAGCTTACAAACTTTTTGTTGACCAATGCTTTTTTGCAGTTACATTTAAAAGTATCAATATCTTCTAAAATTTGTATCTCTGGAACCCTCCAGTGGATTGTGCTCATCAAGATCTCTAAAAATTCATAAAAGATATCACTATTCATATAAATTGGTGTCCTGTTGTGTGACTTTCTTTTTTTGTGGGTTTGTACTGCTAAATGCTTTACACTATGTTCCTTTTTTAAGCCTTGCTGTTCAAAGCCACAGCTACCCAGGGTTGAACTAAAGGTGATACAAAAAGCCTGACTGGACACAAGGTTTTGTGAGCATATTCCACAATAAGGCCCCACTACCATATCATATAATATACCCAAATCCTCACACCATTCTGTTCGGTTCATCCATGAATTCGACTTCCCATCATTTACTGTAATAGTCTGCCAATAAAACTGGAAATTTGTATTTCCCAGACAACATGTGAAAAGGTCCTACAAAATATGCTGCTATTTTGATTCAATGCCCATCTCCTAACTCTACTGGCTGACATAGATGGCCACCAAAAAGCATGGCAAATTCTCCTTTTTGTAACAGTTTGCCACAAATTGCCTTTGTGACCTAAATCAATAATGTGTGCTCTCACCCTACTGGTGGAATGAATTTTTCTCCACGCATCATCGTGTTATTTTTTTCCCAATGATAATCTAGCCAATATTTTTTAAAAATATTTATCATATGGAAGACTCTTTTCTTTAGGCCAGCCATTGATTATATTGCGGTAAAAACACTGCTTAAAACATCACCCTTACTCAATTTAATAAACCTGCCTTCTTCTAAAATCCCACCCATTAAACAAGCATCAACAGCAGCTAAAAATGACTCTTCTTCGCCAGCCACATATACATTACTATCTGCAATAGCAGGCACTGGAGACCTTGACAAAAAGTCTGCTCTAATATTTTTACCACCAGGTTTGTGTTCCAATTTAAAATGATACAGAAGCAATATAGAACCCTACCTAGTAATTCTGTGTGTTAATGACATTCCCCCTAAGTATATATACTAGAGGCTTATGATCCGTCAACAATAGAAAAGACCTGCCAAAAGACTCAAACCTTTCAACCACCCAAAGACATGCAAGAATCTTTCTCTTTATCACAGAGTAGGTCTTCTCACTGAGATGGAGGGCTCTGGACACAAATCCTACAGTACGCTCTTCATCACACCATACTTGAGTGATCATTCCTCCTAAACCGCTCAAACTCGCATCTACTGGTACAATGCATTCTTTGGTAGGATCAAATTTGGAAAGTATCTTATAAGAAGATAAATCTTATAGTTGTACAAACTGTACAAATTCCCCTTCACACGCTTCATTCCATTCAAAGGTCATATTTTTCTTACCAAAGATCTCACATTTTCAGTTTTCACACCAAACCTGGAATAAAATTCACAGCCCCCCCAAAATTATGATACTTGCTTCCTGGTGACAGGACTTGGCGCATGAACAATATCTTCAACCAAACCTGGATGTGGTTGAACCCCATCATGAGAAATAAAGTGTTCCAAATATTCAATAGTGTTTTTTGCAAACACACATATCTGTTTATTAGCACCAATCCCTGCATTCTGCAACCAAGATAAGACCATCTTCAAGATCTTATCATGTACTTCCTTGACGTTCCTCAAAACCAAGGTGCGATCTTGAAACCCCACTGTAACTTTTATATCCTCCAAGACATTCTCCATAATCCTCTCAAAGACCAAAGCAGCTGATGCCAAACCAAAAGGCACTCTCTTGAACTGAAAAGTGCCCACTGGAGAGACAAAAGCTGTTAGGTGTCTTGACGTAGGATAGACTTCTACCTGATGGTATGGTGAGGCCAAATCAATTTGAGAAAAGTATTTGGCTCCAGCAAACATAGTTATAATCAATCCTTGGCAGAGGGTGTGATTCAATCCATATTTCTTTATTAAGGCTGCGTAGATCAACACACACATTCAAAGCTCTATTTTTTCTGCCACAACTAATAGAGACAACCATAACAACAATTCACTAGGCTCAATAACCCCTCTGTCACACATCAGTTTTAATTCATCTGCCAATTTTTCCCTTACATTGAATAGGGCATTTATCAATTTATGTTGGACCAGTGTGACACCCTCTTTAACTTAAATTCTATGTTTAAATCCTTTGATCCAACACAGTTTATCTTAAAATATATCCTTTAAGGCTTCAATCCACATTTTCATTTTACTTTCATCCTTTTTACTCACAAATAACACTTGTTCTTCGGCACCAGGTGTTAATGTCATCACAAACAAACCTTGGTGGTACTAATCTAACATATTCAAACCTTTCTTAGCAACATAAACTTTACCCTGAATTATTGGCCTTTCAATTTCAAATTTGGCAAAAAATACCCCTACAATTACATTTTTCTTCCCTCATTGGAAACAGGACTTATGTCTGGTGGCTCAAACTCGTTGTTGCTCTCTGTTTTCTTCACACATCTCCTCTATAATCGTTGTCATTCTGACACCAGAGTCAACCATAATTATAAATTCCTATCATTGACTGAGATTATAGTATATGGATCAACAATTTTGTTAGAACCTTTCCTAATCACTGAAATAACATCTCTGTACTTTCCGTCAAACCCATGTCATTTCACTCCTTATCGACACAACCTTTTCTTTACTGTTCTGACACACTTTGGCAAAATGCCCTTGTTTACCACAACTACAACATATAGCTCATTTAGCAGGAGAAGGATATTCACTGGGGATGTGTGACAGAAACCCACACTGAAAACATACATTATTCAGATTTAAAAGGCACCTTTCTCCTCGTTTTCCCTTGATTTACCTGAACCCAGATCTTTACTGAACGGTCTCTCTGAATTCTGCTTAACATTCTGCTCCTTGACTGCCCCTACACTTGAGTTGTCATTTTTAACTAACTCTTTGGATGATGCTTGAAAAAACTCAATACTTTCAAAAATACTAATAATTTCTTACAAGGAAGAATTTTTGAGCTTAAGTAACTTTTCCTGAACTTTCTTGGCCTTGCACCGAACCATAATTTGACCTCTAATTATCCACGACGTAAATTCACCAAACTCATAATCTGCTGCAGGAAATGCCTCTTTTTGCATGTTCACCAATACAATTTTGGACGGATGCTTCAGGTATTTCAACTCTGAGAGTCCACTGAGGCCTGCTAATCAGACCTCAGTGCCAGTGTTCGAACCCATTACAAAGTATGTTGAATTGGCTACCCCCAGTTGGCAGAGACTGACTTACTTCTTAGTCCCTAGTATATGGTACCCAGGGCATGTAAGGCAGAGTGTCCATCCAGGGATGCAGCACTGATTGTGCCACCTTGTGTGTGATAAAGTGCAAAATGGATCCCAGCCTGTCACTGCAGACTGAAAGAGCACTTTTACAACCACTAGTTTGACTTTACCATTTAAAACAATGGCAAAGCCCCCACTTCACATAGCAATATATTTAAGTCTCCCCTAAGGAAGGCCTACCAAGCCGTAAGGCAGGGAGCTGTGTATTATTAAGTGGAACATATATTTGTTCCATATGACATAACACCAGAACTTCCAAATTGCCGTATGCTGTAGAAGACTTAGTAGCCCCACTGGCTAACACAGAGTTATTGGCTGACCACTCAGCATGGCTAACCTCTGAATGGGATTACTAAAATGGGTACCTTCAATTTGAATGGAATCCTTGAGGGAGGGAGCCTTTTGCAGGATCTATTTCCTGAGCTCTGTGCCCCTGAGGCCTGCTCTCTGAAGTTGCTCTCTGTAGCCATCTTGAATACTTTCATTGGCAACTGTAAGGCCCTGTATACCACCTCTACTTTTCTGACTGTGGGAGGAAGATCATATTCAAAGAGATAATGTATTGCCTGCAACAGAACTATGTCAGGGACCATTGGGGAAATCCCAAAACATGGATATTTGCTGCCCCCTGTTGTCCACTAGCACCCCCTTTTTAATCGTACACTTGAAGTTCTGCTTCTGCATTGTCGCAGATTGTCTTCCTTCTTGGCCCTGCCCTGTTCCAACAAGGATGTTTCTGACTCCACCTTCTGCACCCTTGACTCTATTGTCTGTGGTTTTTACCTCAACTGCAGATGTAAATTCTTTCACTTTTACCAATATTTTCACTATGGGCTTACATCCTGTCCTTCTGCCCTCTCCAAGGTCAGCCACAGGAGCATTGTATTCTGGGTCTGCAATAGAGGTGAGTGAGCTAACAAATTAACAGGGAGAGCAAAGCCAGAACTGAGCCAAGGATCTGGTTTGGATCTTACAGCATGCATGCAAGCAGAGTCCTGAAAATATTTAAAATATTTGCTATGTAAATCATACAACAAACATCCATTAAAATAGGACAATGGGCCTCATTATGAGGCTGGCGGGCCAAGGACTGCCAGCCTTGCAGTGATAGTCGGACCACCGCAACTGTGGAGGTCTGGCTGTCTCATTACAACCCTGGCGGGCAGACCAGCCAGAGGACCAGTGTCTCCGCCAGTAACATGGTTCCCGATGGGGTGACGATGGTCGGAGTTGTTCTCAGACAAGACGGCGCTGAATTCAGCGCCGCCTGGCTGATTACAACTCAGTTTTCGGCCATGGAAAAGCTGGTGGAAAGCCAGTACCGGGGGCCACAGAGGGGCCCCTGAATTGCCCATTCCCATGATATGGGCAAGGCAGGAACACCCCCCACACCATCAGAATGCGCACTGCATTCTGATGGTGCTGGGGACCCCCTTGTGCAATTCAATTGGCCTTGGTTCCACATGGAGCCGAGACCAATGCCACCGCACAATTTCCACTGAGCTGACCAGCGAAACCTTGGTTTCCGTCGCACAGCCCAGTGGAAACCTAATAATGGGTCTGATGGGAAGAGAGCAAGTTTGTCGGTTGGCTTCTACCGACAGCCAGACTCATAATGAGGCCTAAAGTTTCTTTAAAAATTAGTAAAAGTGTATTTATTCATCAATTTGAAGCTTTGACATTAACAGGGCATATTATAGCACTGCCGTTAGAATTATTTATTCAAAGTGATAGTTTTGTACAACTGAACTCACATATGTAAAAGTCCTTTCCTAGGTGACAATTAAGAAAAACATGTTGGTGAAGTAAAATATTTGCCTAAGATAACACAATTTAAGGGGTAATCCTGCAATTTATCCTGGTTATCTGGTTTTGTTTTGTACATATCAACAGACATGCCAATAGACCAGATTCAGGTGTGAGGCTCCAGATTTTTAAAGCCAAAAATTGCTTTATTTTAGCTATCTGCCTTTCTTTCAATAGAAGTCAATGGGAGAAATGCATTCACCCAATTATTTTTCAAAACTCTCCCACTTTCCTCTTCTAAAATATTTAGCATGTATGTATCAGACACTAAATGGGTATCTATTTGTCTTCTCTCATGTTGAGGCTTTATTTTTTAACCCCAGTAGTGTAATGGGAGACCTTTAATCAAACTCAAAAGTAGGTGTGGTTTGCATAATGTTACCGGTGGTTACACCCTGGGAAGTACCTCCCTGCAAGTGGCATAATTTCTAGCTTATGTTACCCGCCAGTTATGTCACCAGTGACCCCTAACCCAGAAGTGACATCACTCTGGCCCATGTGACCAGGTTGTTATGTCAGCAGTGACCCCTAACCCGGAGGTGACTTCAATTCCAGCTCATGTGACCAGGTAGGGATGTCACCTGTGACCCCTAACCTGGAAGTCCCTCCTCCAAAATGAAGTAATCGAAATGTCATTGACGGTTTATGTGACCAGGTAGGGATGCCACCTATGACCCCTAACCTGGAAACCCCTCCTCCGGAAATTAAGCCATCGCGACATCACTACCAGCTCACTACCAGCTCATGTGACCAGGCAGGGTTGTCACATGTGACCCCTAACCCAGAGGTGACGTCACTTCCAGCTCATGTGACCAGGTAGGGATGTCGCCTGTGAACCCTAAACCTGGGAGTGCCCAGGAACCTAGACCCTGGAAGTGAATTGGCCCAAAACCTATCCCACAAGGCAATGCAGCAGAAATCATATAGCTGGTAGCCATGAGAGTTCAATTGTATTTTTAAAAGGAAAAAGAGATATGAATATGAACGAATGTGTGTGTCTGTGTGTGTGTGTTTTAAGGGCATATGAATACAGCTGGTAAAATGAAAACTACTTCTATTTATACTTTGGACAAGAACATAAGAAAACACTCTGAACATTTAAGTGACCCATGTGTTTTCTCAGAATAAGACTCATCTTGAGCTCATGTGTTATCAGAAGATAAGATGTCATGAGGAGACCCTCCACAGAACTGTATTTAAGTTGCAAGGGGTTTTAGCAATTGTGCTACTGTTGAGAACGTGTCATGCAAAGCACAGCGTGAACATGCTGACCTCAAAAATGAGCTCCACCATAAACAGTCAAGAGGTAAACAAAAGATACATATTTAAATTTATATATAAACAATGTGTTGTAACATTAGATTTATTTTAGAATATGTATAGTATTGTGCATTGTTTACATGTAGTCTATTTAATTACATATGTCACTTGGTCATGAGCTTTACTCATATTTACAAGGTTAGTTAATGATTCTTTTCAACTATGTGTATTATTGAATTTTTTTTTACAAGACTGTAGGAGGCTGGCTCGAAAATGACGTACACTGTGCAGAGAGTCCAAGCAACCCCACTTTGGTATCCAGAGGTACAAAGCAGACCAACTAATGCTCCGTTTTTTGTGGTAGTGTGGGTGAACAGTTAGGCTTATCTTGCAGATGTGCTAAGCATTTGTTGTACTCACAGTATCAATAAATGTGGACACACACTAAGAAGAATAACTTGAGACCAATTTACAAAACTACTTCAGATATTTATAACATTTTTAAGACCAAGATCATCTATATATGGTAGGTTCTTCTTTTGTTATGATTTTTCAAAGTAAATATATGCTTTTTGTGCGTAATTACGCACCATAGGAATTAATGGGAAACTCTTTAAAAATGCATAGAAAATCAGGCAGTGCTCTCATAAATGTCACCTTCTGTTTTTAGGTTGAGGTCCTCTAGATGTCCTGTGGGCCATCCGGAGAAGTTATGGCAGTTCCCTGTTCAAGTGGGAGCAGGGGCTAAAAGTCTTGGAGCTGGTGTACAACGTAGAAGGAGACCACTTGGAAACACACTGCACAGGTGGACTTAAAAGTAAGTCCAGTGGGTCGCCTTCGAGGGTAGAGGTTGCAAGGGGTTAGGGATCCCTAAAGCACAGCTGGTTTGACATTACAAGGGCCGGGGAGGCCGGGCACAGTGCACATAGTTCAGCCAGGAGTTGTGCTTCAGAGAGTCATTGGCGCCAGGAGCAGGTCACTTGGAAGATAGATTGTGGGTCAGCAGGGCCACTCTGGTGGGGAAGGTTCATGGGTGTCCTGAAGTCACAATGAAAAATAGGAGCTTGCAGGTCCATCCTGTGTGAATGACTATCTTAACACATTCTTACAAAAGAAATGTATGCGTTACACAATGCTAGCCCATAACTCAAAAGCTTATGACTCATTCTTCATCCTGCGCCAGATAATTACTGAAAAAATAGAGGTGAAACTTATCACTCAAGGCTCCAAATTGATGCTGCTCATAATGGTGGCACTAAGAAGGAGATTCATTGATTCCCTGACCCATGAGTACACTTTTTTTAACACCTCAGCAAACCAAAACTATGTGGAGCCTATTTCTTTGACTAAATACTATGAGGTATACCGGATGAGAAAGAATACTTTTTAAAATGGCACACAGAAAATCTTAACACAGCATTCGATTTTCAGGCAGATTTGATAGCATACTGCCAAGAAGATGTATTTATCCTAAGGAAGGCTTGTCATTTCTTTAGAGGAGGTATCATATAGATGACAAAACAAGAAACAGTTCTACAGCCAAACACTTCTGACATGGTAAAATGCATTGAGTACATAGACCAGTTTCAATATATGAGCCTGGCATCAATGTGTATGGTTATCTATATGCACATGTTTTTACAACCTGAAAGCATAGCACTGGTGTCACCTGATTTGTATAATGGTATACAGAAGAGATATTCTACACCCTCAATACAATGGCTAATGTATGTTTCTGGAAAATAAAACATCTTTATTCAGAACTCTTTGATGGGTGGTGAATATCAGGTGGCCCCTATATTACTGCGTTGGATATGCTGTAGCCAACCGCTTTTAAATGTAACTATTGCTTCTATCATGAATGCCCACAGTGCCACAAACCACTGCTACGTACTTCATTTGAGTAGCTATACCGTCGGACAATGTTAAAAGCACATTATAACGAGAACCAAAGTATTGTTGTGATATCCTTGTGGAAGCACGAGGGGCAAGAAATTGTCAAATCATATGAAGACCTTGTGTGTTTTATTAAGAACAAGGAATTGCCTGAGCTTCCTGAGCTCCCTGATGCTTAATTTGGGGGTCGTACAAATACTATTCAGTTCCACAAGAAGGTGGTCAGTATTGAAAAAATATACTACGATGATTTCACAAGTCTATATCCTTATGTCAACAGAATTAAACTTTACAGTTAGAACACCCACACATAATTTATCAGGAATTTAAAGGAGTACCCTCCCCGTAGGTTTTATTTTCCTGTTCTCACACAAACAGTTGGGGGAAAGCTAATGTTCCCTCTATGCAGGATATGTGCTGAAAGAAAACAGACCAGCAAATGCAGACACACTGATGAAGAAAGTTCAATCACAGGTACTTGGTGTAGCATAGAGGTACAGGTTGCCTTATAGAAAGGTTACAAGAATGGAAAGGTACATGTGATATGGCATTTTGAGCAGACTATGACTGAACTTGTTTTTATAAAAAGCAACCATATAATGATGATTACTTCATTCATGAAGATAGTCACTTAAGACCGGGGTACATTGAAGTAAACCCCACTAGACATCAGCTAGCTAAACCCTATCTCAATTCTCTATGGAGCAAGGTCCCCCAGCGGACAAACTTTCCAAACACTAAAATAATCACAGATCCGTATGAGCGGTATAATTATCTTTTTGGCTCCTATTACACCAGTTGTGACTTCATAGATGATGAAACTGCTTTACTGTGTTGGAAATATGCAAATGATTACCCTACTACTTCTAACAACATAATATTTTATAGCATGTTTTACAACCGCTCATGCTCGATTAGAGCTTTACAAGGTGCTGGATCAAATTCAGGACAGATGTTTGCACCATGATACTGGCTCTGTGGTTTTTGTGAGTAAACCAAGAGAGAAAAAGGCCCTCAACTTGGTGATTACTTGGGAAATTTAACAAGTGAGTTATGTCCTGGTGAACATGTTGTAGTATTTGTGTCAGCTGGTCCTAAGACCTATTGCTATTGCACATTCAAAAATGTAGTGTGCATGAAAGTGAGAGGTATTACACTGAGTGTTAACAATAGCATCAAAACCATTTTCAACAGCCAGCTGGTCAGTGGTTATATTGAAGAACATACAAACACATTTAATAAAACTATTGGTGTGGAACAGTCTAGTATGGTCAGCAGGCCCCTGCATAAAACTCTATGCATAGTGTTTGATACATGGGTACTGACAGAAGAGTACAAAACATTGACCTATGGTTATTGACAGACATAACTGTCTTTACCCACACAATGAACTTTAGACTGCAGCATCTATTTTTCGTGTGTTTTAACAGGTCCTTCAAATTGTGGTAAAAGTTATTTTTATAAAAACGTTTTTAGAAAATATTTCTAATGTTTTAAGCCAAACCACAACCAATATTGTATGGCTTTATTTATACTGGCAAAATCTATATACAGATCTACCACATACATTCCCACACATAAAATTTATCGAAGGAATACCTAACTCTCTAATATGCTGGCCACAAGTTGTGTAAAGATGGTTACTATAGATGACCTAATGAGTGAATCTTTTACTCACTATTCACACCACCTGAAACCTAAAGATTTGTTTTATACTGCAGAATTTGTTTTATGAGGGTAGGAGTAGCCACTCAGTAACTCTTAACGCATCTTACTTAGTGCTGTTTAAAAACCCTAGTGATAAATACCAAACAACAGATATAGCCAAACAAATGTATTGCGGAAACACCAGATTTTTCTTGGAGGCGTTTAACTATGCTACAGAGAAGCCTCATGGTTACTTACAGGTAAATTTAAAAACAGCAACCCTAGAAGACTACATACTCTGTATCGATATTTTTGCCACCTGATCTCCCGGTTGCTCACAAACCCAAAAATAATTTAAAACCCTATAAAAAAAGAATCACTAGTGACTCCCTATCCACATTTTATGACCTAAACACTGTACTAAAAGCCACTCTGTCAGTACATCTACGTAGAAATCTAGCCATCCTAAAGTTGTTAGTCACAGTGTGCCCACAACAAAGAAAGGCTACATTGTGCTCCACTTCTGATGATTTAGTGGCTGCTATGTCAGAGGTTGCCCTAAACACCCTAAAAGGTAATGTCCCAGTATCAGATCATCAGTTCAAAGCTCTAAAGAAGAAGCATAATCTTATTAAAAATCCTAGTAATGAATGCACTTTCCCGGTTTCTAAAATGAAATTGGCAAAGCAGTCTGGAGGATTTATAGGGTCTTTGTTGGATATAGCTATTGCTCTCATCACCAGCCTTTGGAATGGAAACTGATGGAAAGCAGTTTTTTACCGGCTACAAAGCTGCAGCTCTCACCTTGCACGCAGAAAAGTGTGAGTTGCAGGAAGACGAAATAAGCAATTTTGAGTACTGCTTCTCCGTAAAGGGAATCACCCCTGACTCTGCCACGGTCCACAAATATCAAGACTGCATCTGCTCCCTCCACCATCATTGTAGTGAGACGTTTCTTAGGTATGGTTACATATTGTGGCTGTTTCATACAGAACTTGAGTTAACTCACAGGGCCACTACATGACCTCACCAAGTTGTCAGCCCTGTGGCAGTGGGGTCAAGAGCAAGAGATATCTTTTCCAGACACCAAACAGGCCCTATCTACCCACACCACACTTGCCTACTTTGATCCCAGGAAAGACGCAGAGCTCTCAGTGGATGCCAGTTCAATGGGTCTGGGAGCTGTTCTATCCCAAAACTAACAACGTGGAGAGAGGGCCCGCATTGCCTATGCCAGCTGTGCTCTAGCCCCTACCAAACAGTGGTACTCACACATTGAGAACGAGGCCATTGCGATCCAGTGGGGCTGCAGGCATTTTCACACCTACCTGTACAGACATCTGTTCACTGTCAGCTATGACCACAATCCTCTAAGACCACTTTTCAACGGCTCTGCATCTAAACCTCTGCAATTGATCGAAAAATGTATGATACATTTGCAGGGGTATCACTTCTCCATGGAGTATCGACCTGGAGCCCACAACCCTTGGTTACCTTTCCTGACATGCCCAGCTCACCACACCGCACGAAGAACAAGAGGCCAAGGATGCTGCAGAGTATGTGAGGGTCATCGTGGAAAGGTAACGCTCTCTCCCCATCTGTAAGGAAATGCCTCCTTGTCATGGTTACCCCCTGACTTTTTGCCTTTGCTAATGCTAAGTTATGATTTGAAAGTGTGCTGGGGCCCTGCCAACCAGGCCCCAGCACCAGTGATCTTTCCCTAAACTGTACCTTTGTCTCCACAATTGGCACAACCCTGGCACTCAGGTAAGTCTCTTGTAACTGGTACCCCTGGTACCAAGGGCCCTGATGCCAGGGAAGGTCTCTAAGGGCTGCAGCATGTCTTATGCCACCCTAGGGACCCCTCACTCAGCACATACACACTGCTTGCCAGCTTGTGTGTGCTGGTGGGGAGAAAATGACTAAGTCGACATGGCACTCCCCTCAGAGTGGCATGCCAACCTCACACTGCCTGTGGCATAGGTAAGTCACCCCTCTAGCAGGCCTTACAGCCCTAAGGCAGGGTGCAGTATACCACAGGTGAGAGCATATGTGCATGAGCACTATGCCCCTACAGTGTCTAAGCAAAACCTTAGACATTGTAAGTGCAGGGTAGCCATAAGAGTATATGGTCTGGGAGTCTGTCAAACACGAACTCCACAGCACCATAAAGGCTACACTGAAAACTGTGAAGTTTGGTATCAAACTTCTCAGCACAATAAATGCACACTGATGACAGTGTGCACTTTATTGTAAAATACACCCAGAGGGAATCTTAGAGATGCCCTCTGAACACATACCCGACTTCCAGTGTGGGCTGACTAGTTTCTGCCAGCCTGCCACACACCAGAAATGTTGCTGGCCACATGGGGAGAGTGCCTTTGTTACTCTGTGGCCGGGAACAAAGCCTGTACTGGGTGGAGGTGCTTCTCACCTCCCCCTGCAGGAACTGTAACACCTGGCGGTGAGCCTCAAAGGCTCACCCCCTTTGTTACAGCGCCACAGGGCATCCCAGTTAGTGGAGATGCCCGCCCCCGGCCATTGCCCCCACTTTTGGAGGCAAGGCTGGAGGAGATAATGAGGAAAACAAGGAGGAGTCACCCCCCAGTCAGGACAGCCCCTAAGGTGTCCTGAGCTGAGGTGACTCTTACTTTTAGAAATCCTCCATCTTGTAGAAGGAGGATTCCCCCAATAGGATTAGGGATGTTCCCCCCTCCCCACAGGGAGGAGGCACAATGAGGGTGTAGCCACCCTCAAGGACAGTAGCCATTGGCTACTGCCCTCCCAGACCTAAACACACCCCTAAATTCAGTATTTAGGGGCTCCCAGAACCGAGGAAGATAGATTCTAAAGAAGAAGGACTGCTGACCTGAAGCCCTGCAGTGAAGACGGAGACGACAACTGATTTGGCCCCAGCCCCACCGGCCTGTCTCCCTACTTCGATGAAAACTGCACCAGCGACGCATCCAACAGGGACCAGCGACCTCTGAAGCCTCAGAGGACTGCCCTGCATCAAAAGGACCAAGAAGCTCCAGAGGACAGCGGCCTTGTTAAAAAAACTGCAACTTTCTGCAACAAAGAAGCAACTTTAAAGACCCCACTCTGCACCTGACGCCCCCGGCTCAACCTTCGGAAAACTAACACTACAGGCAGGACTCCCCGGCGACTGCGAGTCCGTGAGTAGCCAGAGTTGACCCCTCTGAGACCCCACAGCGACGCCTGCAGAGGAAATCCAGAGGCTCCCCCTGACCGCGACTGCCTGTAACAAGGAACCTGACGCCTGGAACCAGCACTGCACCCGCAGCCCCCAGGACCTGAAGGAACCGAACTCCAGTGCAGGAGCGACCCCTAGGCGACCCTCTGCCTAGCCCAGGTGGTGGCTACCCCGAGAAGCCCCCCCCCTGTGCCTGCCTGCATCGTTAAAGAGACCCCCGGGTCTCCCCATTGATTCCTATCTGAAACCCGACGCTTGTTTGCACTCTGCCCCCGGCCACCCCTGTGCTGCTGAGGGTGTACTTTCTGTGCCTGCTTGTGTCCCCCCTGGTGCCCTACAAAACCCCCCTGGACTGCTCTCTGAAGACGCGAGTACTTACCTGCTGGCAGACTGGAACCGGGGCACCCCTGTTTCCATTGAAGCCTATGTGTTTTGGGCATCACTTTGACCTCTGCACCTGACCGACCCTGAGCTGCTGGTTTGGTAACTTTGGGGTTGCCTTGAACCCCCAACGGTGGGCTACGTTGGACCCAACTTTGTACCCTGTAAGTGTTTTACTTACCTGTGAACTTAAATACTTACCTCCCCCAGGAACTGTTGATTTTTGCGGTGTCCACTTTTAAAATAGCTTATTGCCATTTTTGTCAAAACTGTACATGCTATTGTGATTATTCAAAGTTCCTAGAATACCTGAGTGAAATGCCTTTCATTTGAAGTATTACTTGTAAATCTTGAACCTGTGGTTCTTAAAATAAACTAAGAAAATATATTTTTCTATATAAAAACCTATTGGCCTGGAGTAAGTCTTTGAGTGTGTGTTCCTCATTTATTGCCTGTGTGTGTACAACAAATGCTTAACACTACCCTCTGATAAGCCTACTGCTCGACCACACTACCACAAAATAGAGCATTAGAATTATCTCTTTTTGCCACTATCTTACCTCTAAGGGGAACCCTTGGACTCTGTGCACACTATTTCTTACTTTGAAATAGTAGACACAGAGCCAACTTCCTACACCATCTCACTAGCCAACATCATTGAAGCCATCCAAGCTGAAGACTGCCTCCAGTAGGCCATGACAGCCACCAGATCAAGAAAGTGGGACTCCATCATGGCAAACATGTCAAAGAAAAATGGCAGAAGCCCAGAGCACGCTCCAGTCCCCACATTATGTATGAGAGGAGCTCACTATCTCGGCTGACAGATGTCTACTCTGAGGACCACTGCTTGCCGTGTCCACTAAAATGACTAAGCGAATGGTAGTCCTTGCTCATGGGTCACACCAGGGAGTTGTTAAAATGAAGAGCGGACTAATGAGCAAAGCGTGGTTTCCTAGCCTTGAAGAGAAAGTTGAATAGACAGTGCAACAGTACGGCCTCTGCCAGGCCACAGGGAGTGGTGCCACCCCCCATCATCACTGAGCAATTGCCTGGTGGCCCCTGGCACTACACCAGAGTGCATTTTGGCAGCCTACCAGATGGGAGACACCTTCTAGTAGTCATTGATGACTATTACCTATACTCGGAACTCGAGATCATGAAGACTACATCCATGGAAGAAACAATCCCTACACTGGATAAGATTATGGCCACCCACAGCCTTATCTGGGAACTCCATACAGACAATGGCCCAGCTTTCAATGGTCAGGACCTGACAAACTACTTGGTATCCAGAGGAACCAAACACCGCCAGATTACTCCCCTTTGGCTGCAAACCAGAAGCGAGGTTAAACGTTTCATGAGTACCATCATAGACTATGCAAATTTCTCAATCGGAGCAGCAATGCGTAGAAAGTGCAGTCTACACTTACTTAATAGACTACTGACTAACTCCACACTTCGTTAGACGAGTGGCACCAAGCACTCTCTGTTTTGGGCAAGAAGACATGGATGTCATCTGGCATCATTCCACGTGGGTGCAAGCTCCAGTGCCACCCAACCGTGACCAAAATCACCTGGAAGAGCAAAACCGACTAGCGTCTCAACACAGGTGAGCAAGAATCCCTAGGCTCTCTATAGGGGACTGGGTGCTCGTGAAGGTCAGCCACCTCAGAAGCAAGTTCTGGCTTCCTTTCGAGTTAAAGCCATAGAAAATCTCCAAGATCCTCAGGTCTACGGTAGCAACCTCCAGGGAACGACAGACAGTTACAAGAAACATATCACATGTTAAGTTATTCAAAGGAAATTCTTCAGGCACAAGCTCAAAGGAAGTTGTGGATGACTACGAAATGACTGATCCATCACCAATCCTTCAGGAGAGGCTGCACCCATCACCATCTTCACAAATGGCACCTGAACCAGCCAGACCATTAGCTAGGGAGAGAGAAAAGGAGACTGAAGGACTCAGCACTGAGCTACCAGGACATGATATGGGTCTCCTGAGGTACAACCTCCGGTGGAATCCAACACCATTCTAGAAGTTCCAGGACTATGTAGTGGACTAGACAGGGCAGCCAGAAGGTGTAATATGAATTTTTGCACACCTGTATCCTTTAATTAACATAATGTTGTTTTGTTTCACAGAGTGTACATGATTCATTTCAGGAAATGTTTGTGTAACTCAATTTGTGTCTGGCACCCACATTTGTTTCTTAGAGATCCACTGTTGTGTTTTTGTTATGATAAAAGAGGAATGTAATGTGGTCGGCCAAATGTAGGGGTGTCACTTGTTTGGTTCTGCCCGCTGTCCCATGACCAAGGGCATAAATAACCAGGTGGGGCTGTGCGTAGGCAGTCCCGCACCAGACCTGGCCCTGTGTACATGTGCACTGTGTTTGATTGCTGTGTAGTGAGAGGCCTGCGTTTTATGCTCTGGGACCCAACGAGCCATACCAGTCCCCAAACACAATACCTGGCTCGAGCTTTGAGCGGCTCACCCGTCTCCAGTCTGCAACGCATTGATCTTCACTTTTGAGGTTTAAAACTTCATGTCCAGGGCCGGTGATAGGCATGGGCAATGTGGGCAGCGCCCACGGTCCCGCACTCACCAAAACATACGCCCCCACACCAGGATGCCATAGTCAGGCCACGGCGGCACACCTGTCCTTTTGTGTTGCTTGCCTTTCCAATTAAAAGAAAGGTGCCTTATTGCAATTGGGCCCACAAGGGCCTCCCCTAGGCCTTGCTGCTATGGTGTGGTGTAGCAAGGTCCATGGGAGGACCCCACTTCATGATCCCATTTGCAAGGAGACACATTTGCAGGTTTGTTCTGCAATTAAGCCGCCTGCCCACACAGAGGCATAGAGGGATCCCTGTTGTCCAACAGTTTACCCCCCCCCCACCAACTCCATAAACAAATCTCACACCTTCAGCCCTTTATGAGCTGTCATACGTGCTTGTAAGTGGCTGAGAGGGATGGTCTGCAGCCTGGGAAGAATCTGCACAAAGCTGTTTAGGAGCAGGGAAATCTATTGAGATGCAAACAGCCCTGAATGTGTCACGTTGTGTGAAACTAAAACAATTTCTATTAAGGACACTGAGACGAGGATTATGGTTCTCTTTCCATGCTCTAGTCTTTTCCAGCAACCAATAAAAGAAAAGTTTAATAAAACACTACACTTCTGTAGGAAGTTGGCTCTGTATGCACTATTTCAAAGTAAGGAATAGTATGCACAGAGTCCAAGGGTTCCCCTTAGAGGTAAGATAGTGGCAAAAAGAGATAATACTAATGCTCTATTTTGTGGTAGTGTGGTCGAGCAGTAGGCTTATCAAAGGAGTAGTGTTAAGCATTTGTTGTACATACACACAGGCAATAAATGAGGAACACACACTCCGAGACAATTCCAGGCCAATAGGTTTTTGTATAGAAAAATATATTTTCTTAGTTTATTTTAAGAACCACAGGTTCAAATTCTACATGTAATACTTTGCATGAAAGGTATTGCAGGTAAGTACTTTAGGAACTTTGAATAATCACAATAGCATATATACTTTCCAAATAAAACACATATAGCTATTTTAAAACTAGACAGTGCAATTTTCACAGTTTCTAGGGGAGGTAAGTAATTGTTAGTTTTTGTAGGTAAGTAAACCACCTACGGGGTTCAAGTTTGGGTCCAAGGTAGCCCACCGTTGGGGGTTCAGAGCAACCCCAAAGTTACCACACCAGCAGCTCAGGGCCGGTCAGGTGCAGAGTTCAAAGTGGTGCCCAAAACGCATAGGCTTCAATGGAGAAGGGGGTGCCCCGGTTCCTGTCTGCCAGCAGGTAAGTACCCGCGTCTTCGGAGGGCAGACCAGGGGGGTTTTGTAGTGCACTGGGGGGGACACAAGTTAGCACAGGAAGTACACCCTCAGCAGCACGGGGGCGGCCGGGCGCAGTGTGCAAACACACGTCGGGTTTGTAATAGGAATCAATGGGAGACCAAGGGGTCTCTTCAGCGATGCAGGCAAGGAGGGGACTCCTCGGGGTAGCCACCACCTGGGCAAGGGAGAGGGCCTCCTGGGGGTCACTCCTGCGCTGGAGTTCCGATCCTTCAGGTCCTGGGGGCTGCGGGTGCAGGGTCTTTTCCAGGCGTCGGGATCTTAGAGTCAGGCAGTCGCGGTCAGGGGGAGCCTCAGGATTCCCTCTGCAGGCGTCGCTGTGGGGGCTCAGGGGGGACAACTTTGGTTACTCACAGTCTCTGAGTCGCCGGAGGGTCCTCCCTGAAGTGTTGTTTCTCCACCAGTCGAGTCGGGGTCGCCGGGTGCAGGGTTGCAAGTCTCACGCTTCTGGCGGGAAACGCTGTTGCCTTTAAGTTGCTCCTTTAGAAACAAAGTTGCAGTCTTGGGTGAACAGGGCCGCTGTTCTCTGGATTTTCATTGTCCTTTTAGAGCAGGGCAGTCCTCTGAGGATTCAGAGGTCGCTGGTCCTGGGGAAAGCGTCGCTGGAGCAGTTTTCTTCCGAAGGGGGGAGACAGGCCGGTAGAGCTGGGGCCAAGGCAGTTGGTGTCTCCGTCTTCTCTGCAGCGTTTTTCAGCTCAGCAGTCCTCTTCTTCTTAGGTTGCAGGAATCTAGCTTGCTGGGTTCTGGGAGCCCCTAAATACTCGATTTAGGGGTGTGTTTAGGTCTGGGAGGGCAGTAGCCAATGACTACTGTCCTTGAGGGTGGGTACACCCTCTTTGTGCCTCTTCCCTGAGGGGAGGGGGGCACATCCCTATTCCTATTGGGGGAATCCTCTTTCTACAAGATGGAGGATTTCTAAAAATCAGAGTCACCTCAGCTCAGGACACCTTAGGGGCTGTCCTGACTGGCCAGTGACTCCTCCTTGTTTTTCTCATTATCTCTCCTGGACTTGCCGCCAAAAGTGGGGGCTGTGTCCAGGGGGCGGGCATCTCCACTAGCTGGAGTGCCCTGGGGCATTGTCACACGAAGCTTGAGCCTTTGAAGATCACTGCTAGGTGTTACAGTTCCTGCAGGGGGGAAGTGTGAAGCACCTCCACCCAAAGCAGGCTTTGTTTCTGTCCTCAGAGAGCACAAAGGCTCTCACCGCATGGGGTCAGAAACTCGTCTCTCAGCAGCAGGCTGGCACAGACCAGTCAGTCCTGCACTGAACAATTGGGTAAAATACAGGGTGCACTCTGTGTGCATTTTTTAATAAACCCAACACTGGCATCAGTGTGGGTTTATTATTCTGAGAAGTTTGATACCAAACTTCCCAGTATTCAGTGTAGCCATTATGGAGCTGTGGAGTTTGTTTTTGACAGACTCCCAGCCCATATACTCTTATGACTACCCTGCACTTACAATGTCTAAGGTTTTGCTTAGACAATGTAGGGGCATAGTGCTCATGCACCTATGCCCTCACCTGTGGTATAGTGCACCCTGCCTTAGGGCTGTAAGGCCTACTAGAGGGGTGACTTACCTATGCCACAGGCAGTGGGAGATTGGCATGGCACCCTGAGGGGAGTGCCATGTCGATTTAGTCATTTTCTCCCACCAGCACACACAAGCTGGCAAGCAGTGTGTCTGTGCTGAGTGAGGGATCCCTAGGGTGGCATAAGACATGCTGCAGCCCTTAGAGACCTTCCCTGGCATCAGGGCCCTTGGTACCAGGGGTACCAGTTACAAGGGACTTACCTGGGTGCCAGGGTTGTGCCAATTGTGGAGACAATGGTACATTTTAGGTGAAAGAACAGTGGTGCTGGGGCCTGGTTAGCAGGTTCCCAGCACACTTCTCAGTCAAGTCAGCATCAGTATCAGGCAAAAAGTGGGGGGTAACTGCAACAGGGAGCCATTTCTTTACACAAGCCCCCCCCCCCCCAGCCCACAGGCCAGGAGACTCAGACAAAGCTGGGAGAGTCTTCCTAGTCTGTCAGGCGAGGAAGAGTAGAGGAAATAGGCTGGTTTGTTGCAGGGCCTACTCTGCCTTACATCCTCCTGTTCAGGTCATTCCCTCTGGGGAACTGACCCACTTCCACAGTGATAGGACCTAATCTGAACTGCCTCTTGTCTGTGCTTTTAATGTCTTCACCCATTCTCTCTATTTTGGGGTTAGAGGTATCCACCTCTGCTAATCTTATCTTAGCCAGGGTCACCCCTAGCTTACCCAAAGAGGTTACCCAGAGCTGGAGTAACCCCACCATGACCAACAGGGTCAGGGTGCCTAACTTGCTATTTGGCATGGGGTCTGACCACCATGCCAAGGATAGTGCAGCCATAAAGGCTAACACCCAGCAGAGGCCACTGACAGCTGTCAGTGCCCAGAACCACACCTTTAGCTCTTCACCTACAAGGGAAGGGGCTAAGTTACAGGCTTCTTTGGGTTCAGGGTGCCTGTCTGCTGTATTAGAGTGGGGGGTTACTACATCTTCTAGTAAACACCCTTCTTCCACTCTTTCTTCTGTTAGCTGAGGAGCCACCCACTCAGGCTTAACAGTTGCCTGACTAGCCAGGACTTCTTGTGGGTCAGGTTGGACGTTACCAGTGCCACTTTTGGAGTTCTCCCCTACTGGAGCAGAATCTCCTTGGCTTGCTGGAATCTTGGCTAAAGGTTGTCCACCCTTCCTACACTGTTTTATTTTCTTTTTCTTCTGGGGCCTACTTGCAGTTACTGCAGAGGCAGCACCTCCAGAATCCTTGGGAGAGGACTGGCACTGGACCAGTTTCTCTCTTGGGCTCTGACTAACCTCTGGGTAGTCATTTCCAAGGAGACAATCAAGGGGGAGGTCTGTACTGACTACCACCCTTCTCCAGCTAAAAACCCCACCCACTTCTATGGGCACAAAAGCCACAGGCCTATCAGTGACCCTGTCTGGGCTAACTCTTACTCTGGCAGTCTCACCTGGGATTTACTGGTTTGAGAACACCAGCCTGTCATGCACAATAGTGTGACTGGCACAAGTGTCTCTCAGGGCAGTGGCTGGGATTCCATTCACCAGTAGGTGGTGGAAGTGTCTACTTCCCTCTGGAATCTCCAACTCACCTGTTGGGCCCTTTTTCCAGTTGAAGGCTATGAAGACCTTCTCATCTGAGGAGTCATCCCCAATGGCTACACTGGTTACCCCTGGGATTTTGCTAGGGGGTTTATTTTTGGGACAAGAAGTGTCCTTGGTGTGATGCCCTGTCTGTCTACAGTTTTGGCACCATGCCTTAGTGGCATCCCAGTTCTTACCCTGGTACCCACCTTTGTTTTGGGTTGTGTCTTGGGGCCCACCCACCTGGTCTCGTTTTTGGGGGCCTACAGAGGACTCTTTTTCTTTGTTTCTAGTGTCACCCACTTTCTCCTGGGGAGGCTTTGTAACCCCTTTCTTTTGGTCACCCCCAGTGGAAGTTTTGGTTACCCTAGTCTTGACCCAGTGGTCTGCCTTCTTTCCCAATTCTTGGGGAGAAATTGGACCTAGGTCTACCAGATACTGATGCAACTTTTCATTGAAGCAGTTACTTAAAATGTGTTCTTTCATAAACAAATTATAAAGCCCAACATAGTCATGCACTTCATTTCCAGTTACCCAACCATCCAGTGTTTTCACTGAGTAGTCTACAAAATCAACCCAGGTCTGGCTCGAGGATTTTTGAGCCCCCCTGAACCTAATTCTATACTCCTCAGTGGAGAATCCAAAGCCCTCAATCAGGGTACCCTTCATGAGGTCATAAGATTCTGCATCTTTTCCAGAGAGTGTGAGGAGTCTATCCCTACACTTTCCAGTGAACATTTCTCAAAGGAGAGCACCCCAGTGAGATCTGTTAACTTTTCTGGTTACACAAGCCCTCTCAAAAGCTGTGAACCATTTGGTGATGTCATCACCATCTTCATATTTAGTTACAATCCCTTTAGGGATTTTCAACATGTCAGGAGAATCTCTGACCCTATTTATGTTGCTGCCACCATTGATGGGACCTAGGCCCATCTCTTGTCTTTCCCTTTCTATGGCTAGGATCTGTCTTTCCAAAGCCAATCTTTTGGCCATCCTGGCTAGCAGGAGGTCCTCTTCACTGAGGCTATCCTCAGTGATTTCAGAGGTGCTGGCCCCTCCTGTGAGGGAAGCAGCATCTCTGACTATCACAGTTGGAATCAGGGATTGAGGGTTCCTGGGTTCCCTAGTTAGGACTGGAAGGTGGGAATTCTCCTCCATGTCACTAACATCATCCTCTGGGTTGTCATCCTCAGAGGGGTTGGCTTTTTCAAACTCTGCCAAAAGCTCCTGGAGCTGTTGTTTGGAGGGTCTTAAGCCAATTGTGATTTTCTTTATTTTGCAGAGTGACCTTAGCTCCCTCATCTTAAGATGGAGGTAAGGTGTGAGGTCGAGTTCCTCCACATTCACATCTGCACCAGGCATTATGTTTCTAAAAGTTGGAAAACTTTTTAAGAATCTAAAACTAGTTCTAGAATCTAATTCAAACTTTCACAAAACTTTTAAACTCTAAAAGAAATGCTAACAGGGACTAACACAAGGCCCTAGCAGGACTTTTAAGAATTTAGAAAAATAGCTCAAATTGCAATAATCAATCTCTAATGAAATTTTTTGGAATTTGTCGTGTGATCAGGTATTGGCTGAGTAGTCCAGCAAATGCAAAGTCTTGTACCCCACCGCTGATCCACCAATGTAGGAAGTTGGCTCTGTATGCACTATTTCAAAGTAAGGAATAGTATGCACAGAGTCCAAGGGTTCCCCTTAGAGGTAAGATAGTGGCAAAAAGAGATAATACTAATGCTCTATTTTGTGGTAGTGTGGTCGAGCAGTAGGCTTATCAAAGGAGTAGTGTTAAGCATTTGTTGTACATACACACAGGCAATAAATGAGGAACACACACTCCGAGACAATTCCAGGCCAATAGGTTTTTGTATAGAAAAATATATTTTCTTAGTTTATTTTAAGAACCACAGGTTCAAATTCTACATGTAATACTTTGCATGAAAGGTATTGCAGGTAAGTACTTTAGGAACTTTGAATAATCACAATAGCATATATACTTTCCAAATAAAACACATATAGCTATTTTAAAACTAGACACAGTGCAATTTTCACAGTTCCTAGGGGAGGTAAGTAATTGTTAGTTTTTGTAGGTAAGTAAACCACCTACGGGGTTCAAGTTCGGGTCCAAGGTAGCCCACCGTTGGGGGTTCAGAGCAACCCCAAAGTTACCACACCAGCAGCTCAGGGCCGGTCAGGTGCAGAGTTCAAAGTGGTGCCCAAAACGGATAGACTTCAATGGAGAAGGGGGTGCCCCGGTTCCATTCTGCCAGCAGGTAAGTACCCGCGTCTTCGGAGGGCAGACCAGGGGGGTTTTGTAGTGCACTGGGGGGGACACAAGTTAGCACAGGAAGTACACCCTCAGCAGCACGGGGGCGGCCGGGTGCAGTGTGCAAACACACGTCGGGTTTGTAATAGGAATCAATGGGAGACCAAGGGGTCTCTTCAGCGATGCAGGCAAGGGGGGGCTCCTCGGGGTAGCCACCACCTGGGCAAGGGAGAGGGCCTCCTGGGGGTCACTCCTGCGCTGGAGTTCCGATCCTTCAGGTCCTGGGGGCTGCGGGTGCAGGGTCTTTTCCAGGCGTCGGGATCTTAGAGTCAGGCAGTCGCGGTCAGGGGGAGCCTCGGGATTCCCTCTGCAGGCGTCGCTGTGGGGGCTCAGGGGGGACAACTTTGGTTACTCACAGTCTCTGAGTCGCCGGAGGGTCCTCCCTGAAGTGTTGTTTCTCCACCAGTCGAGTCGGGGTCGCCAGGTGCAGGGTTGCAAGTCTCACGCTTCTGGCGGGAAACGCTGTTGCCTTTAAGTTGCTCCTTTAGAAACAAAGTTGCAGTCTTGGGTGAACAGGGCCACTGTTCTCGGGAGTTTCTTGGTCCTTTTAGAGCAGGGCAGTCCTCTGAGGATTCAGAGGTCGCTAGTCCTGGGGAAAGCGTCGCTGGAGCAGTTTTCTTCCGAAGGGGGGAGAAAGGCCGGTAGAGCTGGGGCCAAGGCAGTTGGTGTCTCCGTCTTCTCTGCAGGGTTTTTCAGCTCAGCAGTCCTCTTCTTCTTAGGTTGCAGGAATCTAGCTTGCTGGGTTCTGGGAGCCCCTAAATACTCGATTTAGGGGTGTGTTTAGGTCTGGGAGGGCAGTAGCCAATGACTACTGTCCTTGAGGATGGGTACACCCTCTTTGTGCCTCCTCCCTGAGGGGAGGGGGGCACATCCCTATTCCTATTAGTGGAATCCTCTTTCTACAAGATGGAGGATTTCTAAAAGTCAGAGTCACCTCAGCTCAGGACACCTTAGGGGCTGTCCTGACTGGCCAGTGACTCCTCCTTGTTTTTCTCATTATCTCTCCTGGACTTGCCGCCAAAAGTGGGGGCTGTGTCCAGGGGGCGGGCATCTCCACTAGCTGGAGTGCCCTGGGGCATTGTAACACGAAGCTTGAGCCTTTGAAGCTCACTCCTAGGTGTTACAGTTCCTGCAGGGGGAAGGTGTGAAGCACCTCCACCCAGAGCAGGCTTTGTTTCTGTCCTCAGAGAGCACAAAGGCTCTCACCGCATGGGGTCAGAAACTCGTCTCTCAGCAGCAGGCTGGCACAGACCACTCAGTCCTGCACTGAACAATTGGGTACAATACAGGGTGCATCTCTAAGATGCACTCTGTGTGCATTTTTTAATAAACCCAACACTGGCATCAGTGTGGGTTTATTATTCTGAGAAGTTTGATACCAAACTTCCCAGTATTCAGTGTAGCCATTATGGAGCTGTGGAGTTCGTTTTTGACAGACTCCCAGCCCATATACTCTTATGGCTACCCTGCACTTACAATGTCTAAGGTTTTGCTTAGACACTGTAGGGGCATAGTGCTCATGCACCTATGCCCTCACCTGTAGTATAGTGCACCCTGCCTTAGGGCTGTAAGGCCTACTAGAGGGGTGACTTACCTATGCCACAGGCAGTGGGAGGTTGGCATGGCACCCTGAGGGGAGTGCCATGTCGATTTAGTCATTTTCTCCCACCAGCACACACAAGCTGGCAAGCAGTGTGTCTGTGCTGAGCGAGTGGTCCCTAGGGTGGCATAAGACATGCTGCAGCCCTTAGAGACCTTCCCTGGCATCAGGGCCCTTGGTACCAGGGGTACCAGTTACAAGGGACTTACCTGGGTGCCAGGGTTGTGCCAATTGTGGAGACAATGGTACATTTTAGGTGAAAGAACAATGGTGCTGGGGCCTGGTTAGCAGGGTCCCAGCACTCTTCTCAGTCAAGTCAGCATCAGTATCAGGCAAAACGTGGGGGGTAACTGCAACAGGGAGCCATTTCTTTACAACTTCCCAATAAGCCCTTCAGTCAGATGATCAACCATAGAGTATGTCCCCTATATATCTCACTGACTGCAGAACACTTCTTCTTTATTTGCCCCATGAGAGAGACAGTTAACAATCAGAACATCCACAGAAGTCCATAAACTCAAACAGTAACAACTTCAGCTCCAACAAGCTCCAACAAGAACTCTAGGGTAACCAGTATCGGAACGTAGACTTGTTCCAGAACAGGAAATTAGACCAACTGTCCATCATGTGCCCCTTTAAAATGAGAACGGAAGGGATACTGATCCTTTTTCGCCTTGTCCTTCAAGCTGAACGGAAAACTGCGATCCACTTCGTAACAGACCACTGGTCCAACTTCGAGGAAGATTGACACCTCCAACCATGGATCTCCTCAGTTCTTTTTCTGATCATAACCATGAAATCCAGAATAAATATGAAGCCATAACATTCAGAATGATATTAACAATAGTATCAAATAATTCAAGTGGAACTCTCATTGAAATACAGCAAAATAGAGGGTGGGTTAACATCATATCATCTGGTACACAAGTGAGGTTCCAACACTTAACTTATACGTAAAGCTGACATATGCCTTAGGGTGGGATAATCCTTGCCTCTGTGTCCTTAATAGAATTGAAAATTCTTGTTGCGTAAGCTAGAATTTTTTGTATTCTATGTCAGGACCGGAGGCTCTGATTATGCTGGTTTGAAGCTGATCTACCACAACTGAAGCAATATCTACAATGGGTTTGTAATAGAAAGCCCTGAAAGTTGACTCTATTGGCCAGTCAGCCGCTTCATAAAATCCTCCAATCTGGATCCTATGGCAAAAGATTTTGACGCCATGGCTCCTCTGACTGAATGCGTTTCAAAAATGGAGATGTCAATTTCAGCCTCCGAAAACAACCGCCGCATCCAACTAACCATAGTGGCAGCCACCTGTAATGGGTTCTTTATCTCCAGGTGGAAGAGATATTGGAATAACTCTATAGACGCAGGTTTGAGTGGATAAGTGATTTATTTATAATTAATTATGGCTGTCTTTTTAGTTCTTATGTCTCAGGTTGGCTTCTTATTATTTTCATCCGGGATCTTTTCTCTCAGACAGGGTTTTGAATCGAGATTCCGGTGTGGCCTGTTCCCAAATCGAAGGAGGTCCGGTCTTTTTCCTCGTGGCAGCAGCCCAGGTTTCCCCAAAACAAAAGAAGAGCAGGAAAACAGGTAAGTGTAGAGGTAAGGCAGGGGTCTAAATAGGGTTAATAGGTTAGTGGGAGGGGAGGGCAGTGTGGGGTTGTGGTGGGATAACTTTCTTGCAATAGTGAGTGTCACCTTCCCGTGAGTCTCTTAGTTTCTTTTCTCTCTCTTTGGTTTTTATCTCTTTTCTTATGACGGACTTCCCCTCACAGTGAGGTTCGGGGAGGGGAAGGGTCAGTAGGTTTCCCCTTCTTTATAGGATCTCCCCTCCTCGCTCCCCGTCTTCCCCTCCCTTGGGTTCTTTCCCCTTAACCAAGCCGGACAGAAACCCCAGGTTAGGTACGAACGTACCTGTGGGTGCCACACCCCTCCTGGGACATGGTTGGCCCCTTCGTGATCTCCCGACTTCTCTCCGGTAATGGCGGGAGGTGCCCCGTGGCCTCCTTGCTTCTCCGGCGTCCCTCCTGTCGCGTCGCGCTCTTCTCCGACGTCCTGCAGCTCCAGCGTTTCTCTCCCTTCGGTCCGTGTCTCTCGTGTCTCTTCCTGCTCTCTCCGACGACGTTCACCTCGTCCGTCTTCCCTTTTACTGGCCGACGAGACGCCTTCTGCGTCTGACGTCACCCCTCCGGGACTCTCTCGAGTGCCCCGGGGGTATGTCGATACGGGCTCTGTCGGCGCACGTGTACCGGCGTCGACGGATGCCCGGTTACACATCCCCTCCCTCGAATGGGGCTGTTCGAGACCCAGAGGGCCCGGGAACCGGGACAAATAGTCAACCTGACCCATAAGATCACCAGGGAGGTGGCAAACCTGGAAGGAAAAAGGTTGAAGCTCCATAAACCATCTCAGAATACGGACGTTGGTATCTTTATATCTCGAGAGCCATGTAAGAGGAGCGTGGTCCGTGTACAGCAGGAAAGACCTTCCTAGGAGGTAATACTGTAGGCTCTCAATCGCCCACTTGATGGCCAGACACTCCCGTTCAATTATTGGATATCTCTGTTCCTTTGGAAAAAGCTTGCGACTAATAAAGACTACAGGGTGGCTCACGTTTTCCTTATCTTTCTGAAAAAGAACGGCCCCCAGACCCATGTCGGAGGCATCCGCTTGCAGGTGAAACAGGAGATCAAAATCAAGACATTTTAATACCGGTTGGGTAGTAAGACACCTTTGTAAGGTATGGTAACTATGGGACTGGACCGGGTTGAGACTCGTAATATTTTTGGGCTGACCTTTCTTCAGGAGATCCGTCAGGGGAGCGGCCAATGTGGAATAGTGCGGTATAAATCTCCGATAGTATCCCACTAGGCTTAGAAATGAACGTATCTCTTTTTTCGTGGTAGGCGTCTTTATGCGTAGAATAGCCTCTATTTTATTCATTTGTGGTTTAATAATACCTCTTCCTATGTGATAGCCCAGGTACGAGATTTCATTAAACGCTAGTCAGCTTTTGGAGGGGTTGGCTGTCAGACCTGCCTTTTTTAGGACTGTAAATATCTTGTTTAAATGTGCCAAATGGTCGTCCCAAGTTTCGCTATAAATAACGATATCATCCAGATAGGCGGCTGCGTATCTGGTATGAGGTCGTTATATGGTATCTATGAGACGTTGGAAGGTGGCTGGTGCCCCGTGTAACCCAAAAGGGAGAACATTAAAATGATATAGGCCCGAGGAGGTAGAGAATGCCGTTTTTTCTTTATCCTCTGGTGCTAAAGGAATCTGCCAGTAACCTTTGGTCAAGTCTAGGGTAGACATATATTTGGCTTTCCCTAATCTTTCTATGAGTTTGTCTACTCCTGGAAGGGGGTAAGTAGCAAATTGGGATACGGCATTGACCTGTCTGAAGTCAATACAAAAGCGTATAGATCCATCCGGCTTTGGTACTAACACCACCGGAGAACACCAGGGGCTTTGTGAAGGCTCTATAATACCTAGGTCTAACATTTTCTCTATTTCTTTTTCCACTAGAACTTTCCTAGCTTCGGGGATACAATATGGTCGTAACCTGACTATTTTACCAGGTTGAGTTATAATTTGGTGTTGTACTAACTTGGTTTTACCCGGTATTGGGGAAAATACTTGGTTATGATCGTTGAGTAGTTGGGTTAACTGGCTATTCTGTTGGAACGTGATTTCTGTATTTCTTTGGGGTACCTCGTCTTCAGAAGGGCGGTCTGTGGGACACCATCCTATTTCCAGTTCCTTAACCATATTAACTAAATATCCAGCTGTCTGGTCTACCATAGGTTCTTCCCATTTTTTTAGCAGATTGATGTGAAAGATCTGGGATCTTTTGGGATTAGCATTTAGTTGGACGTTATAGGTAGGTAACAGGGGTTACTACTCCTATCACCTTATATGGCCCCTGCCATTTTGCCAACAGTTTGTTGTCGGAACTGGGTAGAAGTACTAACACCCTGTGCCCTTCTCCTAAGGTTTGCATTTGCATGTTCCTATCGTAATATTGCTTTTGCTTACCCTGGGCTCTTTCCATATGTTCCCTTACGTCTTCCCATACAGTTTGTAATCGGGATTTTAAATTGCTGGTATATTCCAAAAGGGATTTTTCCCCATCATCCTCCTCCTCCCATAACTCCGCTGCCATATCTAATAATGTTCTAGGCTGTCGCCCGAACACAAATTCAAAAGGACTATGTCCCATGGAGGATTGCTCATGTGTCCTGATGGCATATAATACTAATGGTAGCTTCCTATCCCAGTCCTTACCTGACTCTGAAACCGATTTTTTAAGAGAGTTTTCAGGGTGCGGTTGTATCCCTCCACTAACCCATCCGTTTGTGGATGATAAATCGCAGTCCTTATTTGTTTAATTCCCAGAAGTTGACAAATCTGAGCCATTAAATTGGACATGAACTGGGTACCTTGGTCCGTTAAAATCTCTTGGGGAAAACCTATTCGGATAAATAACCCTATCATTGCATTGGCAACACTCTTGGTGTTAATACTGGTGAGGGGGATGGCCTCGGGGTACCTGGTAGCGTAATCTACCAATACTAGTATATATCGGTAGCCTTTAGAGGAAGGTAGAAGAGGACCTACTATGTCCATTTCTATCCTTGAAAAAGGTATGTCAATAATGGGAAGAGGCTGTAATGGGGCTCTTTTCTTTGGTCCAGGATCGATCAATTGGCATTTAGGACATTGCTGACAGAACTTTCTGATCTGAGAAAATACCCCAGGCCAATAGAACCTCCTTAACAGGTACTCTTCCGTCTTCTCTCTCCCATAGTGACCACCACCCGGCTGACTATGGGCCAGATGTAGCACCTGCTGCCTGTAGGGTTCGGGAACCAGTAGTTGTTTCTTTTCTTGTCTTTCCCTGCTAGTGATTCGATATAACAAATTCTTAATTATAGTAAAAGAAGGGCCCTTATCGTCAGGGGTTCGAGGTCGAGCGGTCTTCCAGGCATTAATCAGACTAGGATCTTCCCTTTGACAAATACGGAAGGGGGGAAGGCCAGTGAGGGTATGGACCCGTGTAATTACCCTATTGTAGCTCGAGTCCCCTTTTCCATAGAGTTTCCTTGTTTCTCGTTTTTCTTTCCTAGTAGGTTTGTACCGAATAGCCTGGGGTTGTATTTGTATGGTAGAAAAGGGGGCGCTCCTCCACCAGGAACTCGTGTCCTCTTTATTCATTGGACTATCCAAAAGTATCGAAAAGTCTTTGAAGTCCGTTCCTATGATGGCTTCTTCAACCAGTCGTTCAACCACTCCCATCCTTATGGGGGTTTCCTTTCCCTCCCATGAAAGGGTGGCCCAAGTGATCTCCCGACTTCTCTCCGGTAATGGCGGGAGGTGCCCCGTGGCCTCCTTGCTTCTCCGGCGTCCCTCATGTCGCGTCGCGCTCTTCTCCGACGTCCTGCAGCTCCAGCGTTTCTCTCCCTTCGGTCCGTGTCTCTCGTGTCTCTTCCTGCTCTCTCCGACGACGTTCACCTCGTCCGTCTTCCCTTTTACTGGCCGACGAGACGCCTTCTGCGTCTGACGTCACCCCTCCGGGACTCTCTCGAGTGCCCCGGGGGTATGTCGATACGGACTCTGTCGGCGCGCGTGTACCGGCGTCGACGGATGCCCGGTTACACATCCCCTCCCTCGAATGGGGCTGTTCGAGACTCAGAGGGCCCGGGAACCGGGACAAATAGTCAGCCTGACCCATAAGATCACCAGGGAGGTGGCAAACCTGGAAGGAAAAAGGTTGAAGCTCCATAAACCATCTCAGAATACGGACGTTGGTATCTTTATATCTCGAGAGCCATGTAAGAGGAGCGTGGTTCGTGTACAGCAGGAAAGACCTTCCTAGGAGGTAATACTGTCGGCTCTCAATCGCCCACTTAATGGCCAGACACTCCCGTTCAATTATTGGATATCTCTGTTCCTTTGGAAAAAGCTTGCGACTAATAAAGACTACAGGGTGGCTCACGTTTTCCTTATCTTTCTGAAAAAGAACGGCCCCCAGACCCACGTCGGAGGCATCCGTTTGCAGGTGAAACGGGAGATCAAAATCAAGACATTTTAATACCGGTTGGGTAGTAAGACACCTTTGTAAGGTATGGTAACTATGGGACTGGACCGGGTTGAGACTCGTAATATTTTTGGGCTGACCTTTCTTCAGGAGATCCGTCAGGGGAGCGGCCAATGTGGAATAGTGCGGTATAAATCTCCGATAGTACCCCACTAGGCTTTGAAATGAACGTATCTCTTTTTTCGTGGTAGGCGTCTTTATGGGTAGAATAGCCTCTATTTTATTCATTTGTGGTTTAATAATGCCTCTTCCTATGTGATAGCCCAGGTTCGAGATTTCATTAAACGCTAGTCGGCTTTTGGAGGGGTTGGCTGTCAGACCTGCCTTTTTTAGGACTGTAAATATCTTGTTTAAATGTGCCAAATGGTCGTCCCAAGTTTCGCTATAAATAACGATATCATCCAGATAGGCGGCTGCGTATCTGGTATGAGGTCGTTATATGGTATCTATGAGACGTTGGAAGGTGGCTGGTGCCCCGTGTAACCCAAAAGGGAGAACATTAAAATGATATAGGCCCGAGGAGGTAGAGAATGCCGTTTTTTCTTTATCCTCTGGTGCTAAAGGAATCTGCCAGTAACCTTTGGTCAAGTCTAGGGTAGACATATATTTGGCTTTCCCTAATCTTTCTATGAGTTCGTCTACCCCTGGAAGGGGGTAAGTATCAAATTGGGATACGGCATTGACCTGTCTGAAGTCAATACAAAAGCGTATAGATCCATCCGGCTTTGGTACTAACACCACCGGAGAACACCAGGGGCTTTGTGAAGGCTCTATAATACCTAGGTCTAACATTTTCTCTATTTCTTTTTCCACTAGAACTTTCCTAGCTTCAGGGATACAATATGGTCGTAACCTGACTATTTTACCAGGTTGAGTTATAATTTGGTGTTGTACTAACTTGGTTTTACCCGGTATTGGGGAAAATACTTGGTTATGATCGTTGAGTAGTTGGGTTAACTAGCTATTCTGTTGGAACGTGATTTCTGTATTTCTTTGGGGTACCTCGTCTTCAGAAGGGCGGTCTGTGGGACACCATCCTATTTCCAGTTCCTTAACCGTATTAACTAAATATCCAGCTGTCTGGTCTACCATAGGTTCTTCCCATTTTTTTAGCAGATTGATGTGAAAGATCTGGGATCTTTTGGGATTAGCATTTAGTTGGACGTTATAGGTAGGTAACAGGGGTTATTACTACTCCTATCACCTTATATGGCCCCTGCCATTTTGCCAACAGTTTGTTGTCGGAACTGGGTAGAAGTACTAACACCCTGTCCCCTTCTCCTAAGGTTTGCATTTGCATGTTCCTATCGTAATATTGCGTTTGCTTACCCTGGGCTCTTTCCATATGTTCCCTTACGTCTTCCCATACAGTTTGTAATCGGGATTTTAAATAGCTGGTATATTCCAAAAGGGATTTTTCCCCATCATCCTCCTCCTCCCATAACTCCACTGCCATATCTAATAATGTTCTAGGCTGTCGCCCGAACACCAATTCAAAAGGACTATGTCCCGTGGAGGATTGCTCATGTGTCCTGATGGCATATAATACTAATGGTAGCTTCCTATCCCAGTCCTTACCTGACTCTGAAACCAATTTTTTAAGAGAGTTTTCAGGGTGCGGTTGTATCCCTCCACTAACCCATCCGTTTGTGGATGATAAATCGCAGTCCTTATTTGTTTAATTCCCAGAAGTTGACAAATCTGAGCCATTAAATTGGACATGAACTGGGTACCTTGGTCCGTTAAAATCTCTTGGGGAAAACCTATTCGGATAAATAACCCTATCATTGCATTGGCAACACTCTTGGTTTTAATACTGGTGAGGGGGATGGCCTCGGGGTACCTGGTAGCGTAATCTACCAATACTAGTATATATCGGTAGCCTTTAGAGGAAGGTAGAAGAGGACCTACTATGTCCATTCCTATCCTTGAAAAAGGTATGTCAATAATGGGAAGAGGCTGTAATGGGGCTCTTTTCTTTGGTCCAGGATCGATCAATTGGCATTTAGGACATTGCTGACAGAACTTTCTGATCTGAGAAAAGACCCCAGGCCAATAGAACCTCCTTAACAGGTACTCTTCCGTCTTCTCTCTCCCATAGTGACCACCACCCGGCTGACTATGGGCCAGATGTAGCACCTGCTGCCTGTAGGGTTCGGGAACCAGTAGTTGTTTCTTTTCTTGTCTTTCACTGCTAGTGATTCGATATAACAAAATCTTAATTATAGTAAAAGAAGGGCCCTTATCGTCAGGGGTTCGAGGTCGAGCGGTCTTCCAGGCATTAATCAGACTAGGATCTTCCCTTTGACAAATACGGAAGGGGGGAAGGCCAGTGAGGGTATGGACCCGTGTAATTACCCTATTGTAGCTCGAGTCCCCTTTTCCATAGAGTTTCCTTGTTTCTCGTTTTTCTTTCCTAGTAGGTTTGTACTGAATAGCCTGGGGTTGTATTTGTATGGTAGAAAAGGGGGCGCTCCTCCACCAGGAACTCGTGTCCTCTTTATTCCTTGGACTATCCAAAAGTATCGAAAAGTCTTTGAAGTCCGTTCCTATGATGGCTTCTTCAACCAGTCGTTCAACCACTCCCATCCTTATGGGGGTTTCCTTTCCCTCCCATGAAAGGGTGGCCCAAGTCATGGGATACTCTCTCGTTTCCCCATGTATACAACAAATGGAGACAGTAAGTCCCGAAGTGAAGGTATGGCTGTCTATTAAATCCGCCCTGATTACGGACTGACTATATCCGGAATCGATAAGTGCCACAGTTAGTCTCTCATTGATGTAAAGCTCTTTCTTGTATTGAGTATCTTTTCCCACTGTAAAGAAGACCTTCCCTCTAGTAATTCCTATTTCAATAGGCTCTGGTTTCTCAGTTTTCAGGGGACAAACCCTGGCTATATGGCCCCATTCCCCACAACTATAACATTGAGGTTGCTGTACATACAGTCTCTCGGCCCCCGCGTGACTTTCCTGGGTCTTCTACCGGTCTTCGCCCCATGGACGAGGTTTGTCCGAGGTTCTGTCGGATGGGGGTAGGCGTTGTGCGAGGGAGGGGTGTCTTAAACTCGAGGGAGCGGTGGAAAGCACAGGCCAACTCAATGGTAGTGTTTGTGTCAGGACTCGGGTGTTGTTTGATCCAGTTGCGGGTATGGGTAGGTAGGGCGTCTAGATATTGTTCCAAGAGGATGGCCTCGATAATATCTTCCCTATTAGTTCCTATGGGTCCTAACCATTTAAGACCCAAATCTTTTATCCGCAAATATAATGCTCTAGGATTCTCGGATTGTCCCCACTTGGCTTTCCTAAACCTGACCCTGTAATGTTCTGTGTCAAAGCCCACCCGCTCCAGGATGCTCTTTTTAGTGTCTTGATAGGGCGTTGTACCTCCTGGGTTTACCGCTTGATAAGCTGCTTGGAGGGTCCCGGTTAACAAAGGGGCGATATACTGGCCCCACTTATCCTGAGGCCAGGTGGCGGAAGTGGCAACTCGCTCAAAGTTGGTAAAAAAGGCATCCGGATCTTCGCCTTCCTGATACCTTTGTAAGACTGAGCTGGGTACATTCGGATGTACTCTGGTGGCCGCAATGGTATCTGTTAAGGTTTTTAGTGCATTCTCATGTACCAACTGATTTTTGGCCATGATAGTGGCCTGACTTTTGAGAGCGCTTTGTAGTGCCTCCCTTTCCACTTTTGCTTCTTTTTGTTGTTCCTCCCACACGATCTGCAGATGTCTCTGTCCCTCAGCCAATTGCTGCATCATGTCCGCTATGGTGGGAGTACCCTCCATGGTCTCAATCTGTCCTGTCGTCTATTCCAATATCCCACTTCTGACACCACTGTAATGGGTTCTTTATCTCCAGGTGAAAGAGATATTGGAATAACTCTATAGACGCAGGTTTGAGTGGATAAGTGATTTATTTATAATTAATTATGGCTGTCTTTTTAGTTCTTATGTCTCAGGTCGGCTTCTTATTATATTCATCCGGGTTCTTTTCTCTCAGACAGGGTTTTGAATCGAGATTCCGGTGTGGCCTGTTCCCGAATCGAAGGAGGTCCGGTCTTTTTCCTCGTGGCAGCAGCCCAGGTTTCCCCAAAACAAAAGAAGAGCGGGAAAACAGGTAAGTGTAGAGGTAAGGCAGGGGTCTAAATAGGGTGAATAGGTTAGTGGGAGGGGAGGGCAGTGTGGGGTTGTGGTGGGATAACTTTCTTGCAATAGTGAGTGTCACCTTCCCGTGAGTCTCTTAGTTTCTTTTCTCTCTCTTTGGTTTTTATCTGTTTTCTTATGACGGACTTCCCCTCACAGTGAGGTTGGTGGGGGAAGGGTCAGTAGGTTTCCCTTTCTTTATAGGATCTCCCCTCCTCGCTCCCCGTCTTCCCCTCCCTTGGTTTCTTTCCCCTTAACCAAGCCGGACAGAAACCCCAGGTTAGGTACGAACGTACCTGTGGGTGCCACACCCCTCCTGGGACGTGGCTGGCCCCTTCGTGATCTCCCGACTTCTCTCCGGTAATGGCGGGAGGTGCCCCGTGGCCTCCTTGCTTCTCCGGCGTCCCTCCTGTCGCGTCGCGCTCTTCTCCGACGTCCTGCAGCTCCAGCGTTTCTCTCCCTTTGGTCCGTGTCTCTCGTGTCTCTTCCTGCTCTCTCCGACGACGTTCACCTCGTCCGTCTTCCCTTTTACTGGCCGACGAGACGCCTTCTGCGTCTGACGTCATCCCTCCGGGACTCTCTCGAGTGCCCCGGGGGTATGTCGATACGGACTCTGTCGGCGCGCGTGTACCGGCGTCGACGGATGCCCGGTTACACATCCCCTCCCTCGAATGGGGCTGTTCGAGACCCAGAGGGCCCGGGACCCGGGACAAATAGTCAGCCTGACCCATAAGATCACCAGGGAGGTGGCAAACCTGGAAGGAAAAAGGTTGAAGCTCCATAAACCATCTCAGAATACGGACGTTGGTATCTTTATATCTCGAGAGCCATGTAAGAGGAGCGTGGTCCGTGTACAGCAGGAAAGACCTTCCTAGGAGGTAATACTGTAGGCTCTCAATCGCCCACTTGATGGCCAGACACTCCCGTTCAATTATTGGATATCTCTGTTCCTTTGGAAAAAGCTTGCGACTAACAAAGACTACAGGGTGGCTCACGTTTTCCTTATCTTTCTGAAAAAGAACGGCCCCCTGACCCACGTCGGAGGCATCCGTTTGCAGGTGAAACGGGAGATCAAAATCAAGACATTTTAATACCAGTTGGGTAGAAAGACACCTTTGTAAGGTATGGTAACTATGGGACTGGACCGGGTTGAGACTCGTAATATTTTTGGGCTGACCTTTCTTCAGGAGATCCGTCAGGGGAGCGGCCAATGTGGAATAGTGCGGTATAAATCTCCGATAGTACCCCACTAGGCTTAGAAATGAACGTATCTCTTTTTTCGTGGTAGGCGTCTTTATGCGTAGAATAGCCTCTATTTTATTCATTTGTGGTTTAATAATACCTCTTCCTATGTGATAGCCCAGGTACGAGATTTCATTAAACGCTAGTCGGCTTTTGGAGGGGTTGGCTGTCAGACCTGCCTTTTTTAGGACTGTAAATATCTTGTTTAAATGTGCCAAATGGTCGTCCCAAGTTTCGCTATAAATAACGATATCATCCAGATAGGCGGCTGCGTATCTGGTATGAGGTCGTTATATGGTATCTATGAGACGTTGGAAGGTGGCTGGTGCCCCGTGTAACCCAAAAGGGAGAACATTAAAATGATATAGCCCCGAGGAGGTAGAGAATGCAGTTTTTTCTTTATCCTCTGGTGCTAAAGGAATCTGCCAGTAACCTTTGGTCAAGTCTAGGGTAGACATATATTTGGCTTTCCCTAATCTTTCTATGAGTTCCTCTACCCCTGGAAGGGGTAAGTATCAAATTGGGATACGGCATTGACCTGTCTGAAGTCAATACAAAAGCGTATAGATCCATCCGGCTTTGGTACTAACACCACCGGAGAACACCAGGGGCTTTGTGAAGGCTCTATAATACCTAGGTCTAACATTTTCTCTATTTCTTTTTCCACTAGAACTTTCCTAGCTTCGGGGATACAATATGGTCGTAACCTGACTATTTTACCAGGTTGAGTTATAATTTGGTGTTGTACTAACTTGGTTTTACCCGGTTTTGGGGAAAATACTTGGTTATGATCGTTGAGTAGTTGGGTTAACTGGCTATTCTGTTGGAACGTGATTTCTGTATTTCTTTGGGGTACCTCGTCTTCAGAAGGGCGGTCTGTGGGACACCATCCTATTTCCAGTTCCTTAACCGTATTAACTAAATATCCAGCTGTCTGGTCTACCATAGGTTCTTCCCATTATTTTAGCAGATTGATGTGAAAGATCTGGGATCTTTTGGGATTAGCATTTAGTTGGACGTTATAGATAGGTAACAGGGGTTACTACTCCTATCACCTTATATGGCCCCTGCCATTTTGCCAACAGTTTGTTGTCGGAACTGGGTAGAAGTACTAACACCCTGTCCCCTTCTCCTAAGGTTCACATTTGCATGTTCCTATCGTAATATTGCTTTTGCTTACCCTGGGCTCTTTCCATATGTTCCCTTACGTCTTCCCATACAGTTTGTAATCGGGATTTTAAATTGCTGGTATATTCCAAAAAGGATTTTTCCCCATCATCCTCCTCCTCCCATAACTCCGCTGCCATATCTAATAATGTTCTAGGCTGTCGCCCGAACACCAATTCAAAAGGACTATGTCCCGTGGAGGATTGCTCATGTGTCCTGATTGCATATAATACTAATGGTAGCTTCCTATCCCAGTCCTTACCTGACTCTGAAACCGATTTTTTAAGAGAGTTTTCAGTGTGCGGTTGTATCCCTCCACTAACCCATCCGTTTGTGGATGATAAATCGCAGTCCTTATTTGTTTAATTCCCAGAAGTTGACAAATCTGAGCCATTAAATTGGACATGAACTGGGTACCTTGGTCCGTTAAAATCTCTTGGGGAAAACCTATTCGGATAAATAACCCTATCATTGCATTGGCAACACTCTTTGTGTTAATACTGGTGAGGGGGATGGCCTCGGGGTACCTGGTAGCGTAATCTACCAATACTAGTATATATCGGTAGCCTTTAGAGGAAGGTAGAAGAGGACCTACTATGTCCATTCCTATCCTTGAAAAAGGTATGTCAATAATGGGAAGAGGCTGTAATGGGGCTCTTTTCTTTGGTCCAGGATCGATCAATTGGCATTTAGGACATTGCTGACAGAACTTTCTGATCTGAGAAAAGACCCCGGGCCAATAGAACCTCCTTAACAGGTACTCTTCCGTCTTCTCTCTCCCATAGTGACCACCACCCGGCTGACTATGGGCCAGATGTAGCACCTGCTGCCTGTAGGGTTCGGGAACCAGTAGTTGTTTCTTTTCTTGTCTTTCACTGCTAGTGATTCGATATAACAAATTCTTAATTATAGTAAAAGAAGGGCCCTTATCGTCAGGGGTTCGAGGTCGAGCGGTCTTCCAGGCATTAATCAGACTAGGATCTTCCCTTTGACAAATACGTAAGGGGGGAAGGCCAGTGAGGGTATGGACCCGTGTAATTACCCTATTGTAGCTCGAGTCCCCTTTTCCATAGAGTTTCCTTGTTTCTCATTTTTCTTTCCTAGTAGGTTTGTACCGAATAGCCTGGGGTTGTATTTGTATGGTAGAAAAGGGGGCGCTCCTCCACCAGGAACTCGTGTCCTCTTTATTCCTTGGACTATCCAAAAGTATTGAAAAGTCTTTGAAGTCCGTTCCTATGATGGCTTCTTCAACCAGTCGTTCAACCACTCCCATCCTTATGGGGGTTTCCTTTCCCTCCCATGAAAGGGTGGCCCAAGTCATGGGATACTCTCTCGTTTCCCCATGTATACAACAAATGGAGACAGTAAGTCCCGAAGTGAAGGTATGGCTGTCTATTAAATCCGCCCTGATTACGGACTGACTACATCCGGAATCGATAAGTGCCACAGTTAGTCTCTCATTGATGTAAAGCTCTTTCTTGTATTGAGTATCTTTTCCCACTGTAAAGAAGACCTTCCCTCTAGTAATTCCTATTTCAATAGGCTCTGGTTTCTCAGTTTTCAGGGGACAAACCCTGGCTATATGGCCCCATTCCCCACAACTATAACATTGAGGTTGCTGTACATACAGTCTCTCGGCCCCTCGTGACTTTCCTGGGTCTTCTACCGGTCTTCGCCCCATGGACGAGGTTTGTCCGAGGTTCTGTCGGATGGGGGTAGGCGTTGTGCGAGGGAGGGGTGTCTTAAACTCAAGGGAGCGGTGGAAAGCACAGGCCAACTCAATGGTAGTGTTTGTGTCAGGACTCGGATGTTGTTTGATCCAGTTGCGGGTATGGGTAGGTAGGGCGTCTAGATATTGTTCCAAGAGGATGGCCTCGATAATATCTTCCCTATTAGTTCCTATGGGTCCTAACCATTTAAGACCCAAATCTTTTATCCGCAAATATAATGCTCTAGGATTCTCGGATTGTCCCCACTTGGCTTTCCTAAACCTGACCCTGTAATGTTCTGTGTCAAAGCCCACCCGCTCCAGGATGCTCTTTTTAATGTCTTGATAGGGCGTTGTACCTCCTGGGTTTACCGCTTGATAAGCTGCTTGGAGGGTCCCGGTTAACAAAGGGGCGATATACTGGCCCCACCTATCCTGAGGCCAGGTGGCGGAAGTGGCAACTCGCTCAAAGTTGGTAAAAAAGGCATCCGGATCTTCGCCTTCCTGATACCTTTGTAAGACTGAGCTGGGTACATTCGGATATACTCTGGTGGCCGCAATGGTATCTGTTAAGGTTTTTAGTGCATTCTCATGTACCAACTGATTTTTGGCCATGATAGTGGCCTGACTTTTGAGAGCGCTTTGTAGTGCCTCCCTTTCCACTTTTGCTTCTTTTTGTTGTTCCTCCCACACGATCTGCAGATGTCTCTGTCCCTCAGCCAATTGCTGCATCATGTCCGCTATGGTGGGAGTACCCTCCATGGTCTCAAACTGTCCTGTCGTCTATTCCAATATCCCACTTCTGACACCACTGTAATGGGTTCTTTATCTCCAGGTGGAAGAGATATTGGAATAACTCTATAGACGCAGGTTTGAGTGGATAAGTGATTTATTTATAATTAATTATGGCTGTCTTTTTAGTTCTTATGTCTCAGGTCGGCTTCTTATTATATTCATCCGGGTTCTTTTCTCTCAGACAGGGTTTTGAATCGAGATTCTGGTGTGGCCTGTTCCCGAATCGAAGGAGGTCCGGTCTTTTTCCTCGTGGCAGCAGCCCAGGTTTCCCCAAAACAAAAGAAGAGCGGGAAAACAGGTAAGTGTAGAGGTAAGTCAGGGGTCTAAATAGGGTTAATAGGTTAGTGGGAGGCGAGGGCAGTGTGGGGTTGAGGTGGGATAACTTTCTTGCAATAGTGAGTGTCACCTTCCCGTGAGTCTCTTAGTTTCTTTTCTCTCTCTTTGGTTTTTATCTCTTTTCTTATGACGGACTTCCCCTCACAGTGAGGTTGGGGGGGGAAGGGTCAGTAGGTTTCCCCTTCTTTATAGGATCTCCCCTCCTCGCTCCCCGTCTTCCCCTCCCTTGGTTTCTTTCCCCTTAACCAAGCCGGACAGAAACCCCAGGTTAGGTACGAACGTACCTGTGGGTGCTACACCCCTCCTGGGACGTGGCTGGCCCCTTCGTGATCTCCCGACTTCTCTCCGGTAATGGCGGGAGGCGCCCCGTGGCCTCCTTGCTTCTCCGGCGTCCCTCCTGTCGCGTCGCGCTCTTCTCCGACGTCCTGCAGCTCCAGCGTTTCTCTCCCTTCGGTCCGTGTCTCTCGTGTCTCTTCCTGCTCTCTCCGACGACGTTCACCTCGTCCGTCTTCCCTTTTACTGGCCGACGAGACGCCTTCTGCATCTGACGTCACCCCTCCGGGACTCTCTCGAGTGCCCCGGGGGTATGTCGATACGGGCTCTGTCGGCGCGCGTGTACCGGCATCGACGGATGCCCGGTTACACATCCCCTCCCTCGAATGGGGCTGTTCGAGACCCAGAGGGCCCGGGAACCGGGACAAGTAGTCTGCCTGACCCATAAGATCACCAGGGAGGTGGCAAACCTGGAAGGAAAAAGGTTGAAGCTCCATAAACCATCTCAGAATACGGATGTTGGTATCTTTATATCTCGAGAGCCATGTAAGAGGAGCGTGGTCCGTGTACAGCAGGAAAGACCTTCCTCGGAGGTAATACTGTAGGCTCTCAATCGCCCACTTGATGGCCAGACACTCCCGTTCAATTATTGGATATCTCTGTTCCTTTGGAAAAAGCTTGCGACTAATAAAGACTACAGGGTGTCTCACGTTTTCCTTATCTTTCTGAAAAAGAACGGCCCCCAGACCCACGTCGGAAGCATCCGTTTGCAGGTGAAACGGGAGATCAAAATCAAGACATTTTAATACCGGTTGGGTAGTAAGACACCTTTGTAAGGTATGGTAACTATGGGACTGGACCGGGTTGAGACTCGTAATATTTTTGGGCTGACCTTTCTTCAGGAGATCCGTCAGGGGAGCGGCCAATGTGGAATAGTGCGGTATAAATCTCCGATAGTACCCCACTAGGCTTAGAAATGAACGTATCTCTTTTTTCGTGGTAGGCGTCTTTATGCGTAGAATAGCCTCTATTTTATTCATTTGTGGTTTAATAATACCTCTTCCTATGTGATAGCCCAGGTACGAGATTTCATTAAACGCTAGTCGGCTTTTGGAGGGGTTGGCTGTCAGACCTGCCTTTTTTAGGACTGTAAATATCTTGTTTAAATGTGCCAAATGGTCGTCCCAAGTTTTGCTATAAATAACGATATCATCCAGATAGGCGGCTGCGTATCTGGTATGAGGTCGTTATATGGTATCTATGAGACGTTGGAAGGTGGCTGGTGCCCCGTGTAACCCAAAAGGGAGAACATTAAAATGATATAGCCCCGAGGAGGTAGAGAATGCCGTTTTTTCTTTATCCTCTGGTGCTAAAGGAATCTGCCAGTAACCTTTGGTCAAATCTAGGGTAGACATATATTTGGCTTTCCCTAATCTTTCTATGAGTTCCTCTACCCCTGGAAGGGGGTAAGTATCAAATTGGGATACGGCATTGACCTGTCTGAAGTCAATACAAAAGCGTATAGATCCATCCGGCTTTGGTACTAACACCACCGGAGAACACCAGGGGAATGTGAAGGCTCTATAATACCTAGGTCTAACATTTTCTCTATTTCTTTTTCCACTAGAACTTTCCTAGCTTCGGGGATACAATATGGTCGTAACCTGACTATTTTACCAGGTTGAGTTATAATTTGGTGTTGTACTAACTTGGTTTTACCCAGTATTGGGGAAAATACTTGGTTATGATCGTTGAGAAGTTGGGTTAACTGGCTATTCTGTTGGAACGTGATTTCTGTATTTCTTTGGGGTACCTCGTCTTCAGAAGGGCGGTCTGTGGGACACCATCCTATTTCCAGTTCCTTAACCGTATTAACTAAATATCCAGCTGTCTGGTCTACCATAGGTTCTTCCCATTTTTTTAGCAGATTGATGTGAAAGATCTGGGATCTTTTGGGATTAGCATTTAGTTGGACGTTATAGGTAGGTAACAGGGGTTACTACTCCTATCACCTTATATGGCCCCTGCCATTTTGCCAACAGTTTGTTGTCGGAACTGGGTAAAAGTACTAACACCCTGTCCCCTTCTCCTAAGGTTCGCATTTGCATGCTCCTATCGTAATATTGCTTTTGCTTACCCTGGGCTCTTTCCATATGTTCCCTTACGTCTTCCCATACAGTTTGTAATCAGGATTTTAAATTGCTGGTATATTCCAAAAGGGATTTTTCCCCATCATCCTCCTCCTCCCATAACTCCGCTGCCATATCTAATAATGTTCTAGGCTGTCGCCCGAACACCAATTCAAAAGGACTATGTCCCGTGGAGGATTGCTCATGTGTCCTGATGGCATATAATACTAATGGTAGCTTCCTATCCCAGTCCTTACCTGACTCTGAAACCGATTTTTTAAGAGAGTTTTCAGGGTGCGGTTGTATCCCTCCACTAACCCATCCGTTTGTGGATGATAAATCGCAGTCCTTATTTGTTTAATTCCCAGAAGTTGACAAATCTGAGCCATTAAATTGGACATGAACTGGGTACCTTGGTCCGTTAAAATCTCTTGGGGAAAACCTATTCGGATAAATAACCCTATCATTGCATTGGCAACACTCTTGGTGTTAATACTGGTGAGGGGGATGGCCTCGGGGTACCTGGTAGCGTAATCTACCAATACTAGTATATATCGGTAGCCTTAAGAGGAAGGTAGAAGAGGACCTACTATGTCCATTCCTATCCTTGAAAAAGGTATGTCAATAATGGGAAGAGGCTGTAATGGGGCTCTTTTCTTTGGTCCAGGATCGATCAATTGGCATTTAGGACATTGCTGACAGAACTTTCTGATCTGAGAAAAGACCCCAGGCCAATAGAACCTCCTTAACAGGTACTCTTCCGTCTTCTCTCTCCCATAGTGACCACCACCCGGCTGACTATGGGCCAGATGTAGCACCTGCTGCCTGTAGGGTACGGGAACCAGTAGTTGTTTCTTTTCTTGTCTTTCACTGCTAGTGATTCGATATAACAAATTCTTAATTATAGTAAAAGAAGGGCCCTTATCGTCAGGGGTTCGAGGTCGAGCGGTCTTCCAGGCATTATTCAGACTAGGATCTTCCCTTTGACAAATACGGAAGGGGGGAAGGCCAGTGAGGGTATGGACCCGTGTAATTACCCTATTGTAGCTCGAGTCCCCTTTTCCTTAGAGTTTCCTTGTTTCTCATTTTTCTTTCCTAGTAGGTTTGTACCGAATAGCCTGGGGTTGTATTTGTATGGTAGAAAAGGGGGCGCTCCTCCACCAGGAACTCGTGTCCTCTATATTCCTTGGACTATCCAAAAGTATTGAAAAGTCTTTGAAGTCCGTTCCTATGATGGCTTCTTCAACCAGTCGTTCAACCACTCCCATCCTTATGGGGGTTTCCTTTCCCTCCCATGAAAGGGTGGCCCAAGTCATGGGATACTCTCTTGTTTCCCCATGTATACAACAAATGGAGACAGTAAGTCCCGGAGTGAAGGTATGGCTGTCTATTAAATCAGCCCTGATTACGGACTGACTACATCCGGAATCGATAAGTGCCACACTTAGGGCCTGATTCTAACTTTGGAGGACGGTGTTAAACCGTCCCAAAAGTGGCGGATATACCACCTACCGTATTACGAGTCCATTATATCCTATGGAACTCGTAATACGGTAGGTGGTATATCCGCCACTTTTGGGACGGTTTAACACCGTCCTCCAAAGTTAGAATCAGGCCCTTAGTCTCTCATTGATGTAAAGCTCTTTCTTGTATTGAGTATCTTTTCCCACTGTAAAGAAGACCTTCCCTCTAGTAATTCCTATTTCAATAGGCTCTGGTTTCTCAGTTTTCAGGGGACAAACCCTGGCTATATGGCCCCATTCCCCACAACTATAACATTGAGGTTGCTGTACATACAGTCTCTCGGTCCCTCGTGACTTTCCTGGGTCTTCTACCAGTCTTCGCCCCATGGACGAGGTTTGTCCGAGGTTCTGTCGGATGGGGGTAGGCGTTGTGCGAGGGAGGGGTGTCTTAAACTCGAGGGAGCGGTGGAAAGCACAGGCCAACTCAATGGTAGTGTTTGTGTCAGGACTCGGGTGTTGTTTGATCCAGTTGCGGGTATGGGTAGGTAGGGCGTCTAGATATTGTTCCTAGAGGATGGCCTTGATAATATCTTCCCTATTAGTTCCTATGGGTCCTAACCATTTAAGACCCAAATCTTTTATCCGAAAATATAATGCTCTAGGATTCTCGGATTGTCCCCACTTGGCTTTCCTAAACCTGACCCTGTAATGTTTTGTGTCAAAGCCCACCCGCTCCAGGATGCTCTTTTTAATGTCTTGATAGGGCGTTGTACCTCCTGGGTTTACCGCTTGATAAGCTGCTTGGAGGGTCCCGGTTAACAAAGGGGCGATATACTGGCCCCACCTATCCTGAGGCCAGGTGGCGGAAGTGGCAACTCGCTCAAAGTTGGTAAAAAAGGCATCCGGATCTTCGCCTTCCTGATACCTTTGTAAGACTGAGCTGGGTACATTCGGATGTACTCTGGTGGCCGCAATGGTATCTGTTAAGGTTTTTAGTGCATTCTCATGTACCAACTGATTTTTGGCCATGATAGTGGCCTGACTTTTGAGAGCGCTTTGTAGTGCCTCCCTTTCCACTTTTGCTTCTTTTTGTTGTTCCTCCCACACGATCTGCAGATGTCTCTGTCCCTCAGCCAATTGCTGCATCATGTCCGCTATGGTGGGAGTACCCTCCATGGTCTCAAAATGTCCTGTCGTCTATTCCAATATCCCACTTCTGACACCACTGTAATGGGTTCTTTATCTCCAGGTGGAAGAGATATTGGAATAACTCTATAGACGCAGGTTTGAGTGGATAAGTGATTTCTTTATAATTAATTATGGCTGTCTTTTTAGTTCTTATGTCTCAGGTCGGCTTCTTATTATATTCATCCGGGTTCTTTTCTCTCAGACAGGGTTTTGAATCGAGATTCCGGTGTGGCCTGTTCCCGAATCGAAGGAGGTCCGGTCTTTTTCCTCGTGGCAGCAGCCCAGGTTTCCCCAAAACAAAAGAAGGGCGGGAAAACAGGTAAGTGTAGAGGTAAGTCAGGGGTCTAAATAGGGTTAATAGGTTAGTGGGAGGGGAGGGCAGTGTGGGGTTGTGGTGGGATAACTTTCTTGCAATAGTGAGTGTCACCTTCCAGTGAGTCTCTTAGTTTCTTTTCTCTCTCTTTGGTTTTTATTTCTTTTCTTATGATGGACTTCCCCTCACAGTAAGGTTAGGGGGGGAGGGTCAGTAGGTTTCCCCTTCTTTATAGGATCTCCCCTCCTCGCTCCCTGTCTTCCCCTCCTTTGGGTTCTTTCCCCTTAACCAAGCCGGACAGAAACCCCAGGTTAGGTACGAACGTACCTGTGGGTGCCACGCCCCTCCTGGGACGTGGCTGGCCCCTTCGTGATCTCCCGACTTCTCTCCGGTAATGGCCGGAGGCGCCCCGCGGCCTCCTTGCTTCTCCGGCGTCCCTCCTGTCGCGTCGCGCTCTTCTCTGACGTCCTGCAGCTCCAGCGTTTCTCTCGCTTCGGTCTGCGTCTCTCGTGTCTCTTCCTGCTCTCTCCGACGACGTTCACCTCGTCTGTCTTCCCTTTTACTGGCCGACGAGACGCCTTCTGCGTCTGACGTCACCCCTCCGGGACTCTCTCGAGTGCCCCGGGGCTATGTCGATACGGGCTCTGTTGACGCGCGTGTACCGGCGTCGATGGATGCCCAGTCACACCACCATTAGGTTAAAAACGTTTCTGAAGAGCAATGAGCATCTGCCCTCCAGGATCTCTCCTAAATTTGCTTGTAGTGGCTTCATATGCTTTTAGGCATTGCACAACAAAACAATTTATAATTATGAGGAAATGCTAGATAGGAAATAGTTCTAATGTTAGTCTTAGTCCATCTTGAAATGGAGATGGAAACCCCATCTGGTGAAAATACTCTGCCAGCCATATCCAAAGTACAGACATCTGCAACTCTTTTACAGGATATGAGGCACAATAGCATTGTCAGTGTGGCCAATAATTGCTTCAGAGAAATAGATTTATTCTCCAGCCACCTCCATAGGAAGGCCAAAACATTGAGGGGGAAAACTCAGAATTGTCTGATACACATCTTTTAGGTCCAAATGGACCATCCAATCCCCTTCTTGCAGAATATCTCTTAGAAGGTTGACTCCTTCCGTCTTGAAATGCCTGTAAACTACCCAGGCATTGAATTGCTTCAAGCAAGTTGAGATCCCCCTCCTTTCTTGTCCACCAAGGAGATGGAACTGATAAACTCCCGAGGTGAGGGAGAGAGGGACAGATCGCCCTTTGAGTAGAAGAGATTGTAGTTCGTCTGAAATAACCTCTTGCTCTCACAGTGAAAAATGGAGGTGGGTGGGAGGGTTACCTGAGCAGGGGGGTGACAGGACTCAATCTTGAACTCTTGAACTGTCTCTAAGACCCACAGGTCTTTGGGTATCTGTTGCCAATTCAAAAGAAACAATCGTATTCTGACCCCAAAGTTACCTCTGAATATGGAATAATCCTCACTTGAATTTGAGGAGTCGTGAGAGGTTCCTTGCTGACCTCTGCTGTAGCTTCTGCGGAAGTGCTGACATCCCCTATGATAATGAGCGGGATAGAAGGTGTAGTCGGCTGTTTGGCCCTGGTCTTAACCACGTCCGCAGAATGAGGAGTTATGTTGGAGGCCCTGATGGTAGAATCGGCCTGACGATCGACCCCGCATTTGTCCAGCTGCCGAAAAAGAGTGTTGCAAAACACCTTTTTCAACAACAGTTGTACCTTGTCCATTGAGTTGAACGTGGCAGGAAACTTGGAAAGATCCTTAACAAAGGGAGCTCCGAATAGAAGTCCATTCACAACTAGCCTTGCCTCTGTCAAAGCTAAATCGTTCAGTTGCAGGTCGATCCTCATTAAGATAGAGCGCTGGCATCCCGTACAAATCGCCACATAGACATTCCCCAATTGACAAACTGCTCTTTGAGCCCATCCCACCAGAATGTCTGGATTGATGGGGGAGTTGGTTTCCTTGGCCAGATTTTTGCAATGGGTCCGGACAGATCTAAAAGTTTATCTTGATAGGACTGCCAGGCCCTGTCGAGTTTTCTTCGGGTCCGTGGACCACTTTTTCATGAATGTGACCATGGTGGGGTCAATCTCCGGGGTATCAGTAGCTTTTCCTGCTAATTCAGGTCTGGGGCATTCTGCGAGGACCCTAGCCCTCACTTCCTTATCACAACTTAACCTGATGTGGTCTTGAATATATTCCGCTACCTCTGGATGAGGAGTCCAACAGGAGGACTGAGGATGAACCATCTCCTCCGGATTGAAATTTAGGACTTTGGGCACTTTAGCGGCCTGAACCTGGGGTTTGTCTTTGTGTACTAGGGCTGGGGCAATCTTCCTGATCACTATCCGATTTGGCATCAGACGAGACACATGAATGTGTACTGCAGGAGGGATCCACTGTGTCATCCCAATTCTGGGCCTGATATACACTATAGCCATGGTCCCCTCTGACTGTCGCCGACAGTTGTTCAAAGATCTCAGTATGGGGGGTCTGTTTTTTGCTTTTGTTTTACCTTTAGAAGGGTTATTTTATGCAGTTTGAGGCTTGTCGGAAGGCACGATAGGGGGCAACCAGCCTTTTTGGTGGTCAAAGCTCTCAAAATGGTGCGTTAGGGGACCTATTGCATTTGCCATGGCTTATTCATTGATAATTAGACACTATTGTCCAAGGCCCATACGAGACTCTCTTCCAAAGAAGGAGTGTTGTTGCAAAAATATATGTCTTCTTCATAGCCGTATGACTGAGCCATGTTAAATAAAGCAAGGGCCCCAAGGGTGCCGATTCAAGTCAGGTAGCTAAGGGCTACAATCAGGGGGAGTGCACAACCCCGCAGGCGGAAACACTGGTAGGTGGTCAGTAGAGCATGGAGGGAGCCGCCTGCAGCACTCTAGGCAAAGCCTATGCAAATTTATACAACCCTGCGTGAATTTATCTACAACAGAGCGTGAGCGAGCAGCAAGAGCACTTATAAAGATAGAAGGCCTGCAATGATGGGATACTGTCAGCCAGATTTGTCAGGCTTGTCTTCAACTCTCCCTGGGCACCTGAGAGGGGAAATCCTGACCCTTAAAAGTCTCTCCAGAGACAATTACCCTAGGAAGACACCAGTCCTCAGGAGAGAGAAAATATGTATCGCTCCCGATCACCACCGCATTTAAATGACGCGCACAGCAATCGCGTAGGGCACATGCATGCTTTGAACCCAGAACTGGGACTAGAAATAGGACTGCAGCTGCAGTCTGTCCCACTCCAAAAGATAGGCTGGGCTCCAGCTCAGTCACGGAAGGCTGCAGCGCTCCACCTGGAAAAAAATGAAAGTTAACAGTACACACGGTGCTTGCGCGATGTTGCTGTAAAGCTCGCGCAGCACACTCAGTCAAGCGTCCTGCACAGATTTGAGAGACGTGTGAAAAAGAGAAAGAGTAAATGTACTTAACTGGCTGCGAGAGCAGCAAGGAAAGTGTAAGTGTTCTGCAGTCAGTGAGATATATAGGGGACATAGTCTATGGTTGGTCATGTGACTGAAAGGGCTTATTGAGAAGTGTAGTGTTTTAATAAACTTTTCTTTCATTGGCTGATGGAAAAGAGTAAAGCATGGAAAGAGAAGCATAATCAGAGACTCCGATCCTGACATAGAATTAGAGGGGCCCACACATTCCCTTTCTGCTCAGGGCCCTATAAATCCTAGAACCATCCCTGTTCCTTTCCCAACATTGTTGGAGTGTAGTTTTTATATTCAATATTAACATGAAAAGCTTGCAAAATAATGTATAAATGATGCTGAATAGAAAACGTGGTAGAATAAATATTAATGCATGCGTCTGAAATGTGTCCACGGAGAGTGGCCACCAATGTATACGATGATTAATGAACTTGATTAATAATGACTTAATAATGTACTCATGTATGCTTCTGTATTAGCATTATGAATTTTGTATTAAGGTTTTGCTGAATTAATCACTAGGCCTTAGTTAGCAAGGGTCTGGGCCTAGCTGCCTGGTCTCATATTAAATGTGTTTTTTTAACGTGCAATGTGCTGTCTTCCTAAAGGATGTGAAAACATAACTTTTCCAGAAGCTAGAGATGTGTGTGTAACCATAGTAAATTCTTTCTCATGAGACCCGACTTGCTCAAGGAGACATTCTTGCTGAATGCAACACTGTAATTCGCAACAGGTACAAGGTCGCCTAAACTGGTAAAGACAATGGAACTACTGACTGGAGCGAGGAGTGTAACTTTTCTTACCTGACATTCTACCCGCTGAAGACGTCAATCACAGGAACCAATAAACTGCATGAGAACTGTCTTAGGTGAAAATTCTAATAAGGTGATCAACAGATTATTGGACAGAGATAATGATGCACCGAATATTGCCCAGTTGGAAATTAGGAACTTGTTCGACAGATTCAATATAACGATGTGATACAAGGAGAAATCAGCCATGCTTGGCATTCTTCCTCGCCACTTTGATGCCATTACCTAGCCATTACGTGCTTTTACTGAGGGACACTCTTGCTGTGGTACCCTACTTTAAGACTTTGTTGTTCTGATACCCTAAACCATCCTCATCCTCCCTTTGCCCTATAACGCACTTCTCCTCCTTAAGAGGGAAGCATTCCTTCTCACCCTATCTTGCTGAGACTTTGCTGCTTATCCTGGCTGATGGCGACTCAACTGCTGCCCTGAGGACGAAGACTAACTCTGTATGCTGACCCATTACGGAGGGTAACTATATGATAATGAATTGTAATTGTCTGTTTGCCTTTTCTTTCTAGGTACCAACTGCTCTTTTGATAAGGACCATAGTTAGATGTTTTCTAAATTTATGTTACTAAATTGTTTTGCATGAAGCCCAACATGCTGATGCTAATTAGAAGTTAGTTAAGGAATTCACTAATATTGGGTGCAAATTGACAAATGACTGAGGGGCTGATTCTAATTCTGGCGGGCGGCGGAGTCCGCCCGCCAGAATTCCGCCCCCATAATACCGCTCCGCGGTCAGAAGACCGCGGAGGGTATTATGAGTTTTTCCCTGGGCTGGCGGGCGGTCTCCAAAAGACCGCCCGCCAGCCCAGGGAAAAACTCCCTTCCCACGAGGATGCCGGCTCGTAATCGAGCCGGCGGAGTGGGAAGGTGCGACGGGTGCAGTAGCACCCGTCGCGTATTTCAGTGTCTGCAAGGCAGACACTGAAATACCTTGCGGGGCCCTCTTACGGGGGCCCCTGCCGTGCCCATCCCATTGGCATGGGCACGGCAGGGGCCCCCAGGGGCCCCGCGACCCCCCCTACCGCCATCCTGTTCATGGCGGCTTTCCCGCCATGAACAGGATGGCGGTAGGGGGGGTCAGAATCCTCATGGCTGCGGAGCGCGCTCCGCAGCCATGGAGGATTCAAACGAGCAGCGGAAAGTCGGCGGGAGACCGCTGACTTTCAGCTTCTGACCGCGGCTGAACCGCCGCGGTCAGAATGCTCGTGGGAGCACCGCCAGCCTGTTGCCGGTGCTCCCGTGGTCGGTGGCCCTGGCGGCCACCGGCCGCCAGGGTCAGAATGACCCCCTGAATCTTTGCTTTGTTGAATACAGTACTGATGATACTCTGCTGAAGTTGATTCATGTTGACATCGTGCTTTGTTCTGATGTTGCTGATTTTTGCTTTGATAAAGTCTTATTCAAGTTGCCATATTATAATGCTTTTGATGTGCTTATTGATATTGAGACTAATAAACTTGACCTTAGAATTGTAACTAATGGGGAATAAATATCTTAACCTTTATTAGCTTTGTGTGATCATTTACTGGCTGGAAAGTCATGGTGTTTCAGTCTTATTGGAGGGTATTGGTAAGGCGAATCGATTAGTTATTGTGAATACTGATGAAGTGATTGATCTATTGATTGAAATGCCAAATAGCTATCTCGTCTTAAGGAGTCCCCAATCAGGGTCAAAAGGTTCATTGGCCTAAAACGAGCCCCCGTGTAAATAACTTAGATAGGTCGGGACGCGTTATCAGATCTGGTAGCAGGGGATGGGTTTAGGCCCTTTGGGGCCCTAAGACGAGGGACGATTGTTTTAGAATTGTTTTCGAGATAATGCAAATTGGAAGGATGATGTGCCCCTAAGTCCCAAATGACTTTCCTGGGACCCCGGAGCCTGCCGAAGTGAGTTGGGTATGTTCTTGGCGTTCTAGTGATAGAGTGAGTGGCGTAGGGTTTGCGCTTGTACAGCTTATGCATACCGCAGGTGAATTGTGAAGTTTGTGAGGATTTGTAGGCCAGGTAATGTTTTAGCAGGAGTGTGCGTACTCCGCAGTATGAGAGTAGGGAAGTCGGCGAACTTAATGTGAGTGTGGCGCTTTGTGGTCAAAAATTGTCCATGTGGTTGTTGGTGATGTACGGACCCTGCGTGGTCTTAGACTCCGGAGTATATTGATAAGTGTATGAGACACTTGGTTTATGTTGTAATTTGCGCGGTTTAATAGGTCAATCGGGTTTGGTTGATGAGTCGAGTTTGAGTCAATGTGAGGGAATGAAAACTTCGATGGAGATTTGGTGAGTTCTAAAGTGCACTAGGACAAACCATTGACAAGTCAAGAGTAGAATTTGTGGGTCAAATTCTGCTTGCGAGTGCGGGATCTGAGAAGGAGAGAGTAGCGGCCGAGGCTTAAAGTGAAATCTGAAGCGATTGTGTTACCCTTCCTGTAGTAAACCGGCAAATTTGAGTTTTTTGGTGCTCGCAATATGTTGCATTAGTTTTGTGCGGATCGAGAGTGAGGGAGACAAGCTGCAAGACTTTGTCAGCCTCAGTGTGTCTGAGTGTGACATCTTTGGAGCCGTGCTGGGAAGGGTCAAGCACGGATTGGCAGCCGTCCATGAGAGGCGATTGGTTGAGAAGGTAGGCGAAGGGTGTTCTGGGAATTAAAGTCACTTCCTGATTCAGTTATAAAGGAAATAAAAGACGCAAAAATGAAGTTCTTCCAGGCTCTAAGGAGCGCTATGAGGGGAGATGTGTACATTACCGCAAGTGTGGGGGAGCTTACAATGCCAGAGGATACTCCGTCTTATGCCGTAATGGAGGAGAAGGGAGTCGCGCCATGTCTTTGGCTAAAGCAATGGTGCAAATTAACAGAAAAGGATGGGAGCTTAGCGTTTCCAGAGAACGGGTCATTTAATATAATGATCTTAGACAATTTGCAGAAGGCGTTAAATGAGCAAAAACCACCTCCGAGACCGGCACAGTTTGAGGCCTTAGCAATTTGGGAACTGATGGCCATACGACAACGGCAACAAAAATTTGAGAGGAGAATGAGGAAAGCAGAAAAGACACTAGCGGAGGCTAGATAGGATGGTGAACACAGAATGTGGAGAAGGGAGATAATAGAGGGAGTCAGGATGTTCCCAGCAATAACTCAGGAAGCCGACACGCAAGGAAGAAAGGCCACTTGTAAAACGGATAAGGGTTCTAGCAAGGAAAAGGGGACTAAAAGGTCTTGGGAAGATGCAGATGACTCAGATGATGATGAGTTTCTCAATCAGTTGTTACATGATCGTCCACCGCCATATGCCATGGATGACAATAGACCAAGTACTAGTGCAGGTCCTATAAACTCAAAACAGAGCCAGGGAACAGCAAATACAGCACAGGTAAATACAGTTGCGACACCAGCTCCAGTACAGACTAGTGTCAGTGTGTCCACTGCTCCAGAGATGCAGACGCAGTTGCAGCCACCACCGGTTCAGAGGCTCTACCCTGATGTCCCGATATTAGAAACAACTACGAGTTTGATGGTGCCGCCTGATCAGGCATATATGAGATCAAGGTTACTGCAGATTGAGCCAACTTGACTTTTACTGCCCCAGCCGCAGCAACAGTTGATTCCGAGTTACACTTCGGTCACAGGACCGCAGTTAGCTACGGCACAGATAATGAATCAGAATATGGGAGCCAGTGTTCCAGAGGTTGTGGGAAATAAGCCAACACCAGCCGCCATATCCTTACCCATCACAGTTGGTCCACTGGTACCCCTGTACGCGCAGGACAAGCCTCGCATGTGTGATCAGGGAGTAATGACCCAGGACATGACAAGAGGAGGGCTCGTAGGGAGCTCGCAAGGGATGACTCCAGTGGAACAGATGGTAGAGAGGTCGAGGTCCCTGTTAGACTTCCGTCCGATAGGGGTTCCTCCAGATGCCATGAGACACTCAGGTTTGGGACTGCTAACTCCACAGATCTCAAGTGCATATGTGCCGCAAACATCAGTGATGCAGGCTTGGAATATCTCTCTGCAAGGTCTAAATGTGCAACAACTGAATGAATGGTTAGACAAGTTAAATTCACCACAGATTACCCCTGCGACAGCAGTGCGGTCAGAAAGAGAAAAGTACCTAAATTGTGTGAGGTCGGGCATGGAAGCAGCTGAACTAGTTGAAGGAAGCATGGGAGTGAACAGACTAGAGTCTTATACTGAGGCAGAATTGAGGTACTTGTGCCCAAAAATGACTAAAGAAGTCGGAGCAGCAGCAGGCGAAACCAGTACCGGATACCGGCACAATAAAAATGCTACCCATGAGAGAAACAGCTGGAGGGGTTCTTGTCCATGTACCGTGGTCCAGGGGTGACATTTTGTCATTCACAAATGACTTTCCCAGGTTGAGGGAGAAGTCAATAGAATGGTATCAGCAGACAGACAGGTTTGTGAAGCTTGCGACGTGTCTCTGGGAAGACCTGAATACCCTGTTTGATATCATTGTTCCTGCTGATTTGTGGCTCGAGTGCAAGAGAAGTGTTGACTGGCCGATCGCAGAAACGGCAAGGGACAGGGTTACCAGAGCACCATCTCCGGAGGTAATGAAGTATTACTATAAGGTGATTGAGTTTTTGAAGCAGAAGGTGTCGCAGCAGAATATTGATTGGCAAAAGATTGATCGAACGGCACAGGAAGCTAAAGAGTCGATACATGCCTACTACGAGAGGTTGTTGAAAGCGTTCAAGCATTACAGCGGTACAGAGGTTATAGAGCCGAAAGACATGAATCACCTTGTGTTCAGGTTTGTTGAAGGGCTGAGGCCAGAGATTAGCCAGAGGATTAAGAATCATTTGATCTGTTGGCAAGCAAAGCCGATTGATGAGGTGTTGCAGTATGCGAAATACTGTAGTGACAAGATTGAGTTGAAGCAGAGAAAGTTAAAGAAGAAAGTGATGGTGATGCAAATCAAGAGAGCACAAGCCGGGATGCAGGGAAGTGGGGTGCCACAGATGGTGCAACAGCCGCAAGGAAATGGTGCGTTTCAGACGCAAGCGAGAGGCAGAGGTTGAGGAGGTTTTGTGAACCGTGGTCCAGATTTAAATACTGTTACAGTTCAAAATGATGTACAGGGGATGAAGAAGGTGTTACCATATCATGCGCACGGGGGCGTCGGACACTGGAAGCGGGAGTGCCCGATGATGATGCAGGAAGGTGTTGTTCAACAAAGCAATGATGTCAATGCATTTCAAAATGTTAAAGGACCAAGAATGAGGGGTCCGAATCCGAACTTCCAGAATAATATGGTTCAGATGCAGGGTCTTCAACCCATGCAACAGGTGCAGATACCACGTGTACAACCAGTGCAGATGAGGCAAATGCAACAGCAGATTCCCATGGTACCTAGACAGCAAATGCAGTTGCCCTTAGCATCAATGGGACAGCAACAGGTGATGCTTCCTCAACAGGTCGCAGGTCAAGGAATGAGTCAAAGTAACACAGTAAAACAGTTCCCTTTGTGTGGCGAGAATGGAATAAACGATGAATGGTCGGATGACAGTTCAGATAGTGAGGAGTGTAGACTTGCAGCGTCCCTAGAATTAGATCAGAGGGGGCCCTATGTGCAAGGGAAAGTGATGGGTCACAAGGTTTCATTCTTGGTTGACACAGTAGCTACGCGCTCTACAGTCAGAAGTGCAGAATTTCCAAAATTGCCCCTTTCAGGATGTACAATAAAGGTAGTAGGAGTGGAAAACCAGCTCCTGACTAACCCGATTACAGATCCGGTTCAGTTTGAGATTGGTACCTTCCAGGGATTGCACAGGTCTGTGGTTTGCGACTCAAGTCCGGTGTTCTTATTGGGAAGAGACTTACTGTGCAAAGACGAGGTGTTCTATCACCTGTTCCAATTAAGGGATTGAGGTGCAGACAAACAGTGATGATGAAGGGGATGATGGTCAGATTTCAGAGCCTGAGACGGAGACAACAGATGAGGAGTACCCCCTGATAAGCTTCTTCACAATGTTCACAGTGAGTGATTTGCCCGCAGACCTGCAGGGGACAGTCACAGAGAAGGTGTGGGACTTGACAGGAAAGGAAGTGGGACTGATAAAAGGAGTAGGCCCAGCCAAAGTCGATGTGAAGCCAAATGCCGTGTTCCCCCAGGTAACACAGTACCACATGGCGCAGGATGTCCTCATACAGGTAACACAGATAATTGCAGACTTTGTGAAGCAAGGGGTCCTGAAGGAACTGATGAGCAACCCATGTAACTCACCTATAATGGGACTGAGGAAGCCTCGTGGGAAAGTTCGGATTGTCCAAGACTTGAGAAAGATCAATGACATAGTGGTGAAGTGTTGTCCAATAGTGCCAAATCCAGCGGTGATTATGTTGCAGGTCCCATGTGATGCAGAGTGGTTCACAGTCGTGGACTTGTCTCAAGCGTTCTTCTCTGTGCCTCTTCATGAGGACAGACAATTTCTTTTCAGTTTCAAATTCCTGGACAAGGTTTACAGTTGGTGTCGAATCCCTCAAGGGTTTTCGGAATCACCTTCCATCTTTAATCAAACCCTGAAGACAGATTTGGAGTAATTGGAATTGCCTAATTGGAATTGCCTTTCCAATCGACACTAGTGCAGTACATTGATGACTTGTTGATTGCATCTAAGACGAGAGATGATTGCAAGTACGATACTATTGCCTTACTGAACTACTTGGGAAATAATGGGCATAAGGTGTCCCCAAAGAAGCTGCAATATTGTCAGAAAGAGGTGAAATACTTAAGTCATCTAACTGAGAAGGGATCGAGGAAAATATCTAAGGAAAGAGTGACCGCCATATTACAGATGAGTCCCCCAACGACACGGAGAGACGTTAGGATGTTTTTGGGAATGGTGGGCTACTGTCGTCAGTGGAACCCTAATTTCTCAATTATCTCCAAGCCGCTGGTGAGACTGACGGTTAAGGAAGTTAAGGATGGCCCAGATGCTGTAACTATGTCCGAGAAAGAAATGAAGGCGTTCATTGAGTTGAGGGAGTGTATGTGCAGGGCTCCAGCTTTAGGTATGCCTGATTACACAAAGCCTTTTGTCCTGTTTTGTCATGAACGTGATGCTTGTTCCTTGTCTGTCCTGACACAGGTCCATGGAGGTGCAAACCGACCAGTAGCATATTTTTCAGCTACTTTGGACCCAGTCGCAGCAGCCTTACCAGGTTGTCTGCGTGCCGTTGCGGCAGTTGGTCAAAGCCTCATAAACTGTGAAGGCATAGTGATGGGACACCCTTTAACAGTTATGGTCCCACATTCAGTCGAGATTTTACTGACCCGGACCAAAACTCAGCACATGACAAATGCCAGATTGACGAAATATGAAACGATTATATTGGGGTCACCAAATGTGACACTGAAAAGATGTACTGTGTTGAACCTGGCAACTTTGCTTCCAAATGAAAATACAGAAGTTGAGGATAGGATGCTGATGAGGTAGAACATGATTGTCTTGAGGTAACCGAACTGTGCACCAAACCGAGACCTGTCATTCGAGATACCCAATTGGAAGAAAATGATTACATTATCTTTGTTGATGGCTCGTGCTTGAGAGACTCAGTAGGAGTACTGAGAGCTGGATATGCTGGGTGTACAATCACTGGTATCCTAGAAGCCTCTTGGCTTGAAAGAGTATATTCTGCTCAAATGGCTAAATTGGTTGCTCTTACCAGGGCATGTCATGCCGCTGACAAACTGAAAGTTACTATCTATACTAACAGCAGATATGGATTCGGAATTGTCCATGATTTTGGCCAGCTATGGTCCCAGAGGGGTTTCCTGACCTCTTCTGGTTCTCCAGTGAAAAATGGTGAGAGAATTAAGGAGTTGTTGCACGCAATTCAGTTACCTCTTGAAATTGGCGTGGTGAAATGCAGTGCTCATGTGAAATCACAAGACTTTGTGTCAATGGGAAATGGATATGCAGATCAAGTCGCAAGGGTTTGTGCATTGAACTTTATATCGTTCAAGGATGAGTGGGAATTGTTACCTGAAACAGAAAATGAGACACACACAGGTTACACATTTAGGGCCAGATGTAGCAAAGTTTTTTACCCATTCTGTGTCTATGGGAAAAAGTGTTCGTACATATGGCCCTAAGAGTGGTTGACACGTTGGTGGAATTAAAATTGTTGCAGGGTCGTGCCAGCAGAGAAGAGAAACGCTCTTGGCTTAAGATGGAATGTGTACAAAGACCAGATGATTTGTGGGTTTCAGCTGAGGGGGAAATGGTTTTGCCGAACAGTCTTCTGTCACAGTTTGCAAGGTTTTACCATGGACAGGCACATATTGGGAGAGATGCCATGATCAGGTTGTTCAAGATTGATTGGTTCAACCCAAAGTTCAGACAAGCCGCAGAAGTGATTTGTCACAGGTGCATCATCTGTCAACAGATGAACGCGGGGAAAGGGACAGTGGTGAATTTGAGCCACATTGGGAGAGCAGGAGGTCCATTTAGCAGAATGCAATTGGATTTCATTGAGATGCCTGAGCGTGGAGGTCCGAGATACGTGTTGGTGATTGTGTGCATCTTTAGTCACTGGATTGAAGCTTACCCTACATGCAGAAATGACAGTCTGGTTCTGCTTAGGGAATTGATTCTGCGTTTCGGGTTTCCGATCTCTTTAGAATCAGATAGGGAAAGTCACTTCAACAATGAGGTGGTTAAGTTGCATTGTAGTTACCGCCCTGAAGCCTCAGGACTAGTGGAGCAGATGAATGGTACCCTGAAGTCGAGAATGGCAAAAATGTGTGCAGCTACAAATTTGAAATGGCCTGATGTGTTGCCCTTAGTGCTAATGTCAATGAGAAACACACCCAACAAGAAAACAGGACTGTCTCCTCATGAAATGATCATGGGCCGAGCTATGAGACTGCCCGCGTGCCTGCAAATGCTCTTGTGAATATCACGGATTATATGGTGTTGGACTACTGCAAGGGTCTTGCTGACGTGGTCCGCTCTTTCTCTCACCAGGTGGAAGCCATCACATTGCCACCGATAAGTGATCCAGGTCACAACCTGAAAGCTGGTGACTGGGTTGTCATCAAGAAACACGTGAGGAAGTTGTGTTTGGAGCCACGTTGGAAGGGGCCATATCAAGTAATACTGACAACTACTATTGCTGTGAAGTGTGCGGGAATTCCAAACTGGATCCATGCCAGTCACACAAAGAAGGTGACGTGTCCAACTGATGAGGAACTTGAATTGTCGAAAGTAACAACAGCAGAAAAGGAAGTCTCAGGGCCGGAGAGTAATCGAAGGTGAACTGAGACAGAAGGAGAGGCCGTTGAGGATGGCTTGGTCACTCAAACAGTAAACGGGACCCAGAGGAGTGACGGTGAGCCTATCCCAACTGAGGCGCCAGGAGGACCGACCCAAAGAGAGGTTCTCACAGAAGCAGACGGATATGGGTTTGAAGTAGAGCCCCTGACAGACCCAGAAGGCGAGGGAGTTGAGGCGGAAGAGAGTCAGAGTGTCCGGACTCCTCCTGAGCCAACTGCAGGTCCAGCAAGAGAAAACACCATAGAACAAGAGGAGGGCAATGAGCTACAACTCGGAAAGTCAGACAAGGAGACACTGAAAGGAGTTTAGTGGCCAGAATTGCACGTGACAAATACAAAGGTGGTCGTTAATGAGACAATCGAAGAAGAGGTCGATACAACGAGGAAAGAAGACCTAATGGAAGGAGAATTACAGGGGGACCGCAAATTGAAAAGGAAGAGGATAGCAAATAGAAGGTACGCAGGTCCTGAATGGACATATGCAACATCAGCTGAGTGGCAACAAGAACCCTTGGCATTCTGTTTTGATCGAGAAGTCCCAGGTCAATACTATGGTACTTGAGTTTGGCTACAAGGAAAAGAGATTGTGTTAAGTTGAAATTGAGCTAAAAGAAGCTGAGAAAAGAGACTGATAAGTTACCTGATGTGACACTGTTAACCTGAATTGACCTTTTGAAAACTGATTGTGACAAGCTGCTAACCGAATTGAGAAGGATCCTGGGAGTGAATGTAAATCTGTAAATACTTGCCAAAGAGAGACTTTGCTTAGCTTTGCTGGAAAAAAAAAAGGAGAAAAAAACAAGTTTTAACCCATCCTCAATTGGTTGTTTACACTTATAGCCTTCTGCTTTCTGATTCTTTACAGATCATGCCTAGCACGGGAGATGATAATGGGGGAAGTAGGCGATGTAAATATTTCGGTGTTGCTTTGGGCATTGTATGTGTGATATTCATTATAGCTTTGTTTGTGGAAATGCGATTGGTGGATGAGAATGAGACTAACAATGCTACAATTCCTGAAACTGCTACACTAACACCTTGGGAGAGGTTTGAGCAAGATACGAAGTATTTGCACAAAGATACTAACACGAAGGGAGAACTGTCTACTAATGTTTTCTATCACTTGCTGAGTGAGTATGTTGACACCATGGATGCGAAAGCTTGCTATGTGTGTACGCAAATTCCTGTTTCTGTACAAAAGGGAGTTACCTATCATAGTTTTCCCCTAACCTATGGGATAAGCTGTAGTTTGTTACTAACACGTTTCTGTAACCAAGAAGAGGTGCAATATTTCTATTCCAACTACGACCTGGTGTTTTCTTATGTGCCTATCATAGAAGATTTGAATAGCGTAGCTATATATTATGCCATAAAGTTAGTGAAAGGGTTCTTTGAAGCGAGAGAGGCGCTTTGTACATCTTATGCACACCACAATAATTTGACTTGCTTGCTTACACCTGTAGAGAAAAAACTTTCTAGATCACACTGAAGATAGAAGAAGGGTTCTGAAGGGGAAATTAGAAAAGGGCTTGCAGCAACGATCCTTTATTAATAGTGGGAGTTACAATGGAGTTAGGGAACAAGGGAAATTAGCTTTAGATGCACTACATGTAGGTAAGCTTTGCATAACACAGCCTAAGTCATATCATAACAATGTGTTTGTGGGGACGAGTGAGTGTAAGCATGTGTTTTTGTTTCAGAGTAAGTGGACTTTTATGTTAAATGGACCAGATCCAGCGATCCCTGGGGTCTATTATATTTGTGGACTTAGGGCCAGATGTAGGAAGGCTTTTGCGCCTCGCAAAGTCGAAAAACGCCGTTTGCAAGGCGCAAAAGCCCTTACACAATGCAGAAACACATTTTGCGAGTCTGTACCGACTCGCAAAATGTGTTTCAGACTCGCAAATAGGAAGGGGTGTTCCCTTCCTATTTGCGAGTTGCACCGCGATGTAGAGTTGATTTGTGACCGCGAAAGCGGTAGCAAATCAACTCGCAGTTACCATCCACTTGAAGTGGATGGTAACTCATTCGCAAATGGGAAGGGGTCCCCATGGGATCCCTTCCCCTTTGTGAATGCTCACAAAAAAAAAAATTCATAGCAGGCAGTGGTCCTATGGACCACTGCCTACTCTGAAAAAAAACGAAACTAAAAGGTTTCGGTATTTTTTCTATTTGCAGCTCGTTTTCCTTTAAGGAAAACGGGCTGCAAAGAGAAAAAAAAAACTGCTTTATTGAAAAGCAGTCACGGACATGGTGGTCTGCTGTCTCCAGCAGGCCACCATCCCCGTGAGTGCCTAGACTCGCTATGGGGTCGCAAACTACGACCCACCTCATAAATATTTATGAGGTGGGTCTTTAAGACCCCATAGCGAGTCGCAGAAGGTGTCTGAGACACCTTTCTGCATCGCAAATTGCAATTTGTCACGTACCTACATCTGGCCCTTAATGCTTATTACCGTCTTCCAAAGGAGAGGTATGGGACATGTTATTTGGGGATAGTTTTCCCAAAGATATATCAGTTAGAGGATTTAAAGAAGTTTCCGAAGGTGTCTGAATTACTTCGTACTAGACAAAAGAGAGAGACTGCTGCTGGTGCAATAGGAGACATATTTGGAGCAATAATTCCTTCGGTGGGAATTATTTTGAACTCCATAAAGATTGAAAAGTTGTCTACTATTGTGGATAACATGCTGACAAATTTTACCGGAGCTATACTCCTGATGGATACTGAACTTGCTGCAGAGAGGGCTATGACTCTTCAAAACAGGCTTGCTTTAGACATTCTTTTAGCGAAAAATGGCAGAGTCTGTAAGATGCTTAATGAGCGTCACTGCTGTGCCTACATACCTGATAATAGTAATGAGATTAGAAGTATGCTTACTAACCTAACAAGAGATAGTGCAGATTTGAAGGAGCTGAAAGAACCAGGAGTTTGGGAAAAGGTTGGAAATGGACTTGCTAAAGTGGGAAGCTGGTTTAGTAATATTTGGCATGGGATATTGGCAAAAATAATACAGGGAATATTGATTGTTTTGGCTTGTTTATTTGGATTATGGTTATCATACAAAATTAGTAAAAGAATTAAAGCAAAATTAGCAAAACGTAATGCGAGGAGGGAAGAAAAGAAAAGGGAGAAGATGTTCAGAGCAAAATATGAAAAGGCAAAACCAAGGGAAGAAATTGAGATGACAGAATTTAGAAAATGAAAATTTGTGAAAGAAAGGATTTGTGTGATGACAAGAGTCATCAGAGGAGGGATTGTTGGAGTGTAGTTTTTATAATCAATATTAACATGAAAAGCTTGCAAAATAATGTATAAATGATGCTGAATAGGAAACGTGGCAGAATAAATATTAATGCACACGTTTGAAATGTATACACGGGGAGTGCCCACCAATGTATACGATGATTAATGAACTTGATTAATAATGACTTAATAATGTACTCATGCATGCTTCTGTATTAGCATTATGAATTTTGTATTAAGGTTTTGCTAAATTAATCACTAGGCCTTAGTTAGCAAGGGTCTGGGCCTAGCTGCCTGGTCTCATATTAAATGTGTTTTTCTAACGTGCAATGTGCTGTCTTCCTAAAGGATGTGAATACTGTACTTTTCCAGAAGCTAGAGATGTGTGTGTAACCGTAGTAAATTCTTTCTCATGAGACCCGACTTGCTCAAGGAGACATTCTTGCTGAATACAACACTGTAATTCGCAACAGGTACAAGGTCACCTAAACTGGTAAAGACAATGGAACTACTGACTGGAGCGAGGAGTGTAACTTTTCTTACCTGACATTCTACCCGCTGACGACATCAATCACAGGAACCAATAAACTGCATGAGAACTGTCTTAGGTGAAAAGTATAATAAGGTGATCAACGGATTATTTTACAGAGATAACGATGCTCTGAATATTGCCCAATTGGAAATTAGGAACTTGTTCGACAGATTCAATATAACGACTTGACACAAGGAGAAATCAGCCATTCTTGGCATTCTTCCTCGCCACCTTGATGCCATTACCTAGCCATTACGTGCCTTTACTGAGGGACACTCTTGCTGTGGTACCCTGCTTTAAGATTTTGTTGTTCTGATACCCTAAACCATCCTCATCCTCCCTTTGCCCTCTAACGCACTTCTCCTCCTTATGAGGGAAGCATTCCTTCTCACCCTATCTTGCTGAGACTTTGCTGTTTATCCTGGCTGATGGCGACTCAACTGCTGTCCTGAGGACGAAGACTGACTCTGTATGCTGACCCATTACGGAGGGTAACTATATGATAATGAATTGTAATTGTCTGTTTGCCTTTTCTTTCTAGGTACCAACTGCTCTTTTGATAAAGACCATAGTTAGATGTTTTCTAAATTTATGTTACTAAATTGTTTTGCATGAAGCCCAACATGCTGATGCTAATTAGAGGTTAGTTAAGGAATTCACTAATATTGGGTGCAAATAGGCAAATGTCTGAATCTTTGCTTTGTTGAATACTGTACTAGTGATACTCTGCTAAAGTTGATTCATGTTGACATCGTGCTTTGTTCTGATGTTGCTGATTTTTGCTTTGATAAAGTCTTATTCAAGTTGCCATATTATAATGCTTTTGATGTGCTTATTGATATTGAGACTAATAAACTTGACCTTAGAATTGTAACTAATAGGGAATAAATATCTTAACCTTTATTAGCTTTGCGTGATCATTTACTGGCTGGAAAGTCATGGTGTTTCAGTCTTATTGGAGGGTATTGGTAAGGCGAATCGATTAGTTATTGTGAATACTGATGAAGTGATTGATCTATTGATTGAAATGCCAAATAGCTATCTCGTCTTAAGGAGTCCCCAATCAGGGTCAAAAGGTTCATTAGCCTAAAACGAGTCCCTGTATAATTAACTTAGCTAGGTCGGATGCGTTATCAACAGTATGTACATGAAACTTGGACCAGCAACAGATATGAATAGAAACATCTCAGCTGAGACAAATTATCACTTTGCTGCGGCTATTTATTGTGCAGTTCAGATTCTACTCACACAGATCCAGCTAGCACGAGTTTCCTTACTTCTTAAATATTTTAGGAATTATCTGATAGTCCTATTCCATAATGAAACAGATGTTTAGTGTTCTGGACATGTGTCTCGCTCATACGCTGTCTGAAAAAATGTCAAGTGCCCATTTTACTGCAAAGTATCCAGTGTTCAAATCTTAATCGCATATATTTCCCAGAAAGAAATCACGCCTTTTTGTAAAAATTCCAGTTCCTGCTTTGTCGTTTGCAGTGACATGCACACGTAAAGTCAGGATCTATGCCCAATTCAAGATGGCTGCCAGACTATCTAGAGTGAACTACTGGCATGTAGTTTCAGTACCTGTTACCGGAAATACGTAATTTTTCTCCCAGCGTGTTTCCTCTTTGACATTTTGGGCGCACATTGAGCGCGGATTGGAGTGCTCATTGTGATACTATTGCTGTGAGCCCCTCTACTCCAGGTGTTCACTGTCATGCCGGCCCCCACACCGCCCTCTGCTCCGTCCTCGGCCGCTGCCATGCAGGAGGCGCTAGAAAGCAGTGGACGCATCATCGAAAGACATCTGCAGGAGGAACGCGCCTACCCCGACCTGTCAGAGTTGCTGCAAGTTCCCGCTCCGAGTAAGAAACTAGAGGGGAGTGTGGAGGGCCCCTTGTAAAGAGCATTTTATTGTGTATGGTGTGATGGCAGTACTTGCCCAAGTTTCAGTGATGATGGCTATTAGTGTTAATAATGCAGAACCGGGTGCTGTTGTTGTGCCATCGGTACCTCTGATGAATCTGCTTCAGTGCTTCCCTGTCTCCTCTCCACTGCCCCCGTTGTTGCCATCTCCTGCAGTGTTTACATTTGTATTTATATTATATTTATGTGACAGCAAAATATTTCTACTGAAAAGGACGTGCATAGGATAGTTTGTGGTACAGTAGTTTCATAGAATTGTTGTTAAAACCCACCTTTCGTCAATGTCTGTTACAGTGCCGCCTACCGCAAAGCTTGTTGTTCACTTAGCCGAGTAAAGTATTTGTTACTAAGCTGTGTTATTTTGTCCAATTCAGCACCCGTTTGCGTGGTCAGCACGACACATGCTTAACAAACTGTAGCGCCTTGTATTTATGTAGGCATGCATGGGCATTTGAATAGTCTAAATTTAGCTGGAGAACAGTGGAGCGCTGAATATGCTCTTACCCTTTTCACCGTGGAAGACTTTTCTTGTATGGTAGTACCAGTCATTTAGAGTTCCAATGTTATTTAATAGATTATCTAAGGGTTGCTGTTTCTGGTCGCCTTTTATGTCTCACCTCAGATGTTAAATAAGATGAGGGCTTGGTAGAAGGACCCTGTGTAAATCCTTTAGGGTTGGTGTGATGTAGGTAATGTTAATTTCGGAGAGACAGGCTTCAGTTTGTGGCTGTTTGTTGCTGATGATGAATAGGAGGAATTCGATATTGGTCGGGTTACTGTTAAGGTTGGTCCTACACATCCAGTTGTCAATGAACTTCAGGCAGTTTTTGAGTCACGGATTGCCGTGACCAGTGGATTTTTTTCAGTTGAAGTTACGTATCATCAGAATCTTGATGGATATTGAGGCTGCTTTAAGAGAGTAATCAATATTTTCCTTTCAGAAGTTAACGATTAACGGGGTCCTTGTGGAGTCTTGGGGTAAATCTCGGGAGACGGGGAGTTTTTGAATCTTGAAGTACCAGCCCGTTTGAATTGGTGGCAATTATTGTGATAGGAGGTGCAGTTTAGGAAAAGGAGCATATATATATGTATTTAGTATTTTGGTCAGGATTTGATGATTGCCTGCATCAAACGTTGCAGAGATCAAGGATGGTCAGTATTGTTGGTAAATAAGAGGATCTAGTCAATTATGGGATGTGTAGATTTCTATGCCGAAGCTTGGACTGAAACCAGATTGGAAGTCCTGGAGGAGGTGGTTCATACTGATCTGTATTTTGAGTGGAATGGATGAAGACTGCTTTCTCACTGACTTTATCAATGAATGGAAAGAAGTTGGTGGATCTGTAGGTGGTGAGTTCAGTGCAGTTTTTCACTGTAGGGCGAGGATCTTCCCAGTTTTACGGTCATTAGGGAATGACATTCGATTGAGCGATACCTTGACCAGAGGTTAGGTTAGTATGCAACAGCAGGTCAAAGGCTATCCATTTGGGATTGGTTCGCGGGAGAGGGTGTTTGGTCGCAGAGTGGATGTCTATTTTAGTGATGGTGTTTTGGGTTGTGAATTTGTTTGTCGTCTTGTTGAATCTTGAGGAAGTGGTTGATGATATTAGACTTGTTTATTGCATGTGAAACTGGAGGGCCCATTAGGGGATGTATGCAGTCTTTGATTGTCTTGAAAAGTGTTGTGTTTCTTTTAGGTGCTTTTTTTATTCTGGTCTTGTGAGGTTGGTAGAGATGAGGAGAGCTTTTTTCTGTTTTGGGATTCACAGAGACGCCGGATCACTCACAGTGCTTCTTCGGCTAGCCATTTCTTCCACTATGTGGTTTTACTTCTGCATTAACAAGCATCCGCATATGGCATCCAGATTTGAGTCTTGTTTGAGGTGGCTCACCTTGATTAATTTATGTCTTTCCTGGACTCGAGTAATTCTGATTTCATACTTGTTACGAGGTGGCTCTTTGGTTCTGTTGTATTGTACAGATCTAATTGCCTTAAGTATATTTCAGCAGTTCTGTGGTGGTTTTTGCAGTCATCTATTGTTGTTTCTCAAGTCACCTACCATATCGAGTGTTGGTAGCCAGAGCAGTCATCCTGACCACCCTGTGTTTTGAACTTTTTTTTTTTTTTTTGCCGCACAATATGATGCGTTACTTTGTCTCCATTGTATTTTTTTTTTTTGATTCAACATCATCTTTTTTACTATGAACTATATTTGTTTTTGCTGTTGGTCAAGGTAGACCTGCTTACACTTGATTAAATTTGTTTTATGTATGTGGTCCTATGGAAGGTGGTTAACCAACCAACCTAACCACTGAAACGTAAAGATTAAGTAGCTTCATTACAGATATTACTTTGACGTTTGTGTTAATTTGTTTATATGTATTTAATGCACTTTATAGCTGTGACTACACTCAAATGTATTTGTGTATGTTTTTTAGTTTTTATTTGTAAGATATATTATCCGTTAAAATTTGTATTGTGAAGTTCACAGTCGTGATCATCATATTGGATTAATTCTTCATCTGTTTATCTCGGTTCTTTTCCCTCTTTTCTGTATATTTTGTCTCTGTTGTTACCATTATTGAGGGGATTCTTAAGTTTCCGTGTCCGGGAGGCTGTATGGAGAGCATAGTGTTTTGAATTGAATCAGAGTGCTTAGGGCGTTAGCTTTAACTTCACTTCTTTTCCTTTTGAGAAAGCTATGCTTGTTGTTGGTGAGCGTTTGTGAGTGCCACAGTGCAAAGTAACCACGTTTGAAGGACTCCTCTTTTTTTTTTTCTTCAATGTTGCCCATATGTTTTATTTGGAGATATATAATATAATATATATATATATATATATATATATATATATATATATATATATATATATATGTATGTATGTATGTTTTTCTTCTTGGAGCACGTCATGGCATTGGCAAGTGTTTGAAGCATCATTATGTTTTTTCATGTTTAGGTTGGCCTTTGTGTGGTGTGAATGAGAGGAAAGATTTACCAGGATGGTCAGTTCAATCCAGGGGCTTGTAATGGAGGCAATGATCAGTTGTGAAATCAAAGGTATTGGCTTTTGAAGTGAGTATGTTCATTGATGTGATGCTTGATGTATAGTTTAGAAAGAGTCATTTAGTTTCTTGGTGGAGTAAATGAAAGGGCGAAGTTTCTGAGGAATATGGAATAGGTGTGTTGAATGTTGTAAGGAAACGCCTATATTTGTATGGTCAACCCCAAGGTTTTTGACTTATGCTGCTGGTTTTTCGACTTCGAGAGTACACAGAGGCCTGCTATCCAGACCTCAGTGCCAGTGCCTTGACCCTAAAATGTATGTTGAATTGGCTATACCCAGTTGGAAATGGCTAACTTACCTGCGAGTCCTTAGTACATGGTTCCCTGGTACCCAGGGCATGTAAGTTAGAGGGTTACCCCAAGGATTGCACCGCTGATTATGCCACCCGGGAGGTCCCTTCAGGTAAAACAAGTCCCCCAGTCTGCCACTGCAGACTAACAGAGCAGTTGTGCATTGCTAGCCTGACTTTCCCATTGAGAGCAATGGCAAAGCCACCACTTGCAGCAGGATGACTTACAAACATGTCCAGGGGAAGACCTACTGAGTCCTATAGGCAGGGTGGAACATATGGCACAGGCGGGACATGCACTTTACATGTCTGGACAGTAAGACATGCAAAAGGACCATTTTTACTGTTGAAAGACTTGGTCAACTGATTGGCGAGTACATGGTTACACACTGACCCCTTAGCTATGGTAACTCTTGAATGGGGCGACCAAAGTGGGCACGCCAAGGTACCAAACAGCTTGTTACATTAAGCCTTACTTGTATCTGGAGTCAAAAATTAATGTAATTTGTTGCAGTGTCAGCTTCAGCAAAGTTGTTACTTTATTACCTTTAAAACTCCTGTGCCTTCCCTGGCACACCTGGGACCTGTTCCACAAGACAAATTTCTGCCCACCTGGAGAAACCTGTCAACAACTCTCAGGAAGGGGAACAATGAGGGATTGAAGGCCAGGGATGTGTTACCTCTCTCCTGCAGGAAGCCACTTAGTTGTTAATCCCAAAAGCCTGGCTTTAAAGTTCAAGCCGCCTTTGAAGAGCAGATGTGGGACAGCAGGGGCGAGGACTGCCCCATTGTTGAGGTAGACAGGCTGGCACAAGGAGCAGAGAGGGGAAGCAAGTTGCCAGACCAGTTTCCCCGACGCCCTGGACATACTGTTTAGGGTCAAGGACAACAAGTTTTCATGTTTATTTTGTCGTTGGGACAAGTTGGCTGCCAGTTTACAGAGAAGGGAACTGTCTGCAGTTGAGGTAAAGTGTGTCCATATGTTAATGCTGTTCAAACTTGTATTTATGGTTCATTAATTAAAAGCCTTCATTATTAGAGTGAGCGCTGTAAATAATCATTTTAAGGTCACACTGTACTACTGACAGTGGTTCCAGTTTGATAACAAGCATTTTCAATGCAACGGGTCTCGCATTTGTTCGAGATAGAGGTATTAGCGTTGTAAATAAAAAAGCAGCGCAATCGCGCAATGTAAAATGCAGCGCGTGTAAAATAAACGGATAAAGTAGTCCGGACTCCAGGCTGAAAACATCGAGCCTCGTATGTTTTTGAGACTTTACCGGTGCTTTGTAGGTGGGCTAAACACCGGAAAAGGCATGACGTATGCATGCCTTTCACAAATGAAAGCAAGCAGATTTTAAAAGGCAAGCCCACGAACCAATGTAAGTGACTGACGTGGCATGGGCGTGGTTTCAAGCCCAAAGAGAGATTACAGAATGGACGGAGCACTTTGCGCTCGTCCATAAAAAGGGTACACTCTTTTGAAAGGTTTAACAATATGAGGCTAAGTATAATGCTCCCAGAATGCTTTCTGATTAGACGCAAATGTTTGTAAAATCTTGTAAGCAAGAGTGATAATTTTTTGCTTTCAAAATAAAATGTTCAGAAAAAAATGCAAGTAGGAAAAAAATAATGTTTTGCTACTATGATTTTAGGTGCTATTTCTTTGAAGCGTCATTTAGTAAAATGTGTTGGTGCATGCTAGTATTTCCCAAAAATATTCCTAATGGAAAATCAGTGTAACCATTTTCAACAAGATTATGAGAAACATGAAAATAAACAAGCACTAGCAAAGCCAACTGGAAAAAAGATTTTGGTCTCAAAAAGAACACATTGCCACCAGTAGTATAACAAAGGCCCCGCAGCCACCCTCCAGGGGGCCTCTCAGCACAGCACCTCACCTGAGGGAGGCTGGAAGGGGGGGGTCCATGTTCTTTTCATGGGGGACCCATCCAATTTTGTTACTAATTGCCTCAGTGGTTCCTGGCACTGAACAAAACTACTGTGTGTGCCAAAACTCCCAGTAAAACCACCTGATAGAGAGAGAAATACGTTTAATAAGAACAAAATGTCTTTAACGCGAGAACTAATTAGGGACCCAATTCTTAAAGAATGTTACAAAAGTGCACCCATCAATCAATATTTTTTTTATAAAGAGCGCTACTCACCCGTGAGGGTCTCAAGGTGAGGGGGGGTAAGGGGGGTACGGGGACGGGAGGGTCACTGTTCGAACAACCGTGTCTTGAGTTTTTTTTCTGAAGAGCAGGAGGTCTTTGGTTTTGCAGAGGTTGGTGGGGAGGGAGTTCCAGGTTTTGGGGGCGAGGTAGGAGAAGGACCTGCCTCCTGTGGTGGTGCGTTGGATGCGGGGGACTGTGGCTAGGGTGAGGTCGGCTGATCGGAGGTTACGGGTGGGAGTGTGGAAGTTCACTCTGTCGTTGAGGTAGGTTGGGTCGGTGTTGTAGAGGGATTTGTGTGCGTGGATGAGGATCTTGAATGTGATTCTCTTTTCTATGGGGAGCCAGTGAAAGGATTTGAGGTGTGGTGAGATTCGTTCGTGGCGGGGGAGGCCAAGGACATGGTAAATGTCTTTGAATTAGAGGCTTTCATGAATTCACAAGAATTTAAGAAGTAGACCAGGAAATCGTACTCCTTGAAAATATTTGTCAACTGTATTTTGGCACAAGCAAATAAGCATGTGTAGATTGGCCCTTGGAAAATCTATTGAGTGTTTATAAGTTCACTTTTCCTCCAGCCACTTTTTTCCCAACCCCAACGTTCTCATTTTGGGAAAAGATTAGAGAAGAGCTAGTGAAAATCCTCAAAACATGCAAGTTAGTAGGTTTGCAGACTCAAAGGCACTCCAGCCCTGGAGCTATTGCTCACTGCTTTTTCCAGTCCTAATATGTAGATCTATAGAAAGGTGTAAAAATAAGGAAATTTCTATTGTAGGGATTGAAATTGCAAGTATTAAAGCCCTACTATAGCAGTAGCCCTGACAATCTGAGAGGCTATTATCAGAGGTCCTACATAATGAGATTGCTGCCCTAATTTGATGGTGTGTTTCATGACACCAAAGGGACAAGTAGATTTTTCTTACCGAACAAGTAGATTTAAGAAGCAACCTGTCCCAAGGACAAGTAGATATTTTATTAAATTCCACACCCCTGCCCGAGGTAGCCACACCGTGGGTGTGGGCTAAGGACATCTGCACACCAAGAGAGGGGTCATGCTATCTTGGGAGTGGGCAGAATGGTGCATTCTGGGATAGAAAGATGCCACACTCCACAGGAAGTGGTCACCAGCTAGGAGGGAACCTGGTAGTCTATTGCCTACCAACCACACCCTGCTCTGAGGGTAGTTTCTAAGCATAAAGGGAACATCCCTGGCACCCAAACCTCAGATCTCAGCTGACTCGGAAGAAGGACCGCCCTGCAGCACCGAGAGACCAGCAAAGAGAGGCTGCAGTGCAGGAATGTACCAGGTGTATAGTGAAGGAGAAGACTGTGTCTGCCGTGTTCTGTTCAAGCATAATTTGTCTTTAGAGAGCAGTGAGGCCAAGAGAACACCTCCTGTTTGCAGTACAGGGACACTACAGCTAAAAAAGCCTTGCAAGTTGGTAGCCCAAAGTCTGAAGGCTGCTATCACCGTCTCCGTGCAGCACCGAGGACCAAGACCCAACGGACAGAGTTGTACCCGAGTTTGCTGAGCCCAGGGGTGCTTTTGGCGAGTTGATGGGACCCTCAGAAGGTGAGGTATTGACGCAGGAAGGATTAGCCTGTGACCACAACAATGGGCACCTGGTAGTCCAGTGATGACTGGACTTCAGACAAACCGTAGAGGACCTTGTGAGATGTCCTCCCTGCAACTAGAACTCCCTCAACATCTTTGTGGAACACCTGCAGGGAGACCAGCATCAACAGTGTCACATTCACAGAATCCTTGGAGCATCTTCAGCACCCTTCATCCTTTGCATCACATCCATTCTGTAGGAATCCATTGCAACGCGGATAAAGTGCCTGAAACTGTTGAAGGACTGCTCCTGTGAAGGTAACTGTTCTTGAGGACCCTGTTGGTCCCACTGACTAGCACTCTGCCGGAGTTGGTCACCCTGACTGGCTCCTGCCGGAGTTGGCTACCCCAAGTACTTCTAACAGACTGCATTGACACTTACCTAATTTTTCTTTAAAGACGTTTTCAAGTGTCCAGTTTGTAAATTTTGTCAAGTCTTGTTCATGGTTGAGTAAAATGGCACGTATTCGTTATTTCTCGCAAAATCTATATCTTCGGATCCCTCCAGTGGATCGCTTTAATTCAAATGTCTAAATTATTATAAAAATACAACCCCTATTTTTATAAATTGGTTTGGGATTCATCAAATGACGTGTCAATTTCTCTTTTTTTTTAGTTGTTTTGGTGCTAATTCAATACCTAATACTTGTTCCTTTGTGTAAGCCTTGCTACTCAGTGCCATAGCTGCCCAGGATTGAGCTGGGGGTTTGACATATGAAACCCAATGGTTCTAAAGGGAAAGTCTGTAATCATGTAGAATTTGGATGTCTGGGTTAGTAGGATTAGAAAGTGGTAGGGAGAGAGTTGATTGAGAGAATGACCTGAGGTTTACTGGATTGACTTTTACTTTGCTTAGTCTAATTTTAGCTTACTGTTTTGCATAGCTTAATAAAATATGTTGTAAAAGTACTTGAATCATAGTTGACTATGCACTGAGCAACAGAATTTATCTATACAGTCTATTCCAATCATGGTAGAGCAAACAACATTATGGTATAGGATGTGCACCAAGACCATTAGCGTTACTCGAGGGGTGTGGAATTCCTATAGCCCAACACCCAGGACATATTGTTTGGAGTCAAGGACAACAAGTTTTCATGTTTATTTTGTCCTTGGGACAAGTAGGCTCAACCCCCTGGAGCACAAACCCTTTGGCTGCCAATTTACAGGGAAGGGAACTATCTGCAGTTGAGGTAATATTAGTGTGCATATGTTAATGCTGTTCGAACTTGTATTAATGGGGTCATTAAGGCAAAGTCTTTATTATTAGGGTGAGCGCTCTAAATAAACGTTGTAAGGTCACACTGCACTACTGACAGTGGTTCCAGAAAAAAAAGTTTACACACGTTTGAAAAGTTTAACAATATGAGGCTACGTATAATGCTTCCACAGTGCTCTCTGATTAGATGCAAATGTTTGCAGAAGCTTGTAAGCAAGATTGACGATTCTTTGCGTTCAAAATAAAATGTTCAGAAAAAATGCAAGTAGGAAAAAAACGTTTTGCTAAATTAATGTGAAATTTTAGGTACTGATTCTTTGAAGCATCATTTAGGGAAATGTGTTGATGTTTTCTAGTATTTCCCAAAAATATAATGGAAAATCAGTGTAACCATTTTCAACAAGGTTATGGGAAACATGAAAATAAACAAGCTCTGGCAAAGCCAACCAATCTGACATTGGTTGACAGTCTTTTTTTGGTTTTGCGTGTCTTGTTTTGACATGGCTTTTGTAACACTTGATAGTTGTGGGAGCTGCCAGGCTCTCACTATTGTAGCAAACATTGGCAAAAAAAATTCAAAAAATGTTTTTTTGTTTCAAAAAGCACACGTTGCTACAGTAGTTCCTGGCACTGGACAAAAACTTCTTTGTGTGCCAATATGCTCCCTGTGGAAGAGCAGGCCTTGAAAAATCATAAAAATGTTACTAGACCTGCAGGTCGAGTAGATTGAATAATCTGCTTGACCTAACTGTAATGTACTTGACCTGGAAACAGGTCTCAAATTGTGTGATCCTAGGTAAATATTGTATTTTGCAGTCGCCTTTTTCTTCATTCTCACACGAGTGCACCTTCAAATATGTGAATTCAACATTTCTGCTGTTAAAAAAAAAAAATCCTCTTTTGTTTGATTAAATACACTAAACGTTTGCTCCATGTATATTAAATCTAGCCCGCATATGGGGTACACATGATTCATGCATGACTTGCTTCTTAGTTTACTAATAGCTTTGCCATCAGGGCAGGAGTGTGTCTCAGTTTGTTTAAACACTCACTTTTAATAAATATATTACTGAAGCATGATGTGGTAGCACACTGTAATTTACAACAGTACATTTCCATGAAATGTCCAAAAACCTTCCCACTAACTTGCAGCTTTACTGATTAAACTATATCGTATAGTAACAATAATCTGTGAAAATTGGGTTTCAGCAAACATTTATCGTTTGCACATCACCAAGTAAAATGTTCTGACTTTTTTTTCTTCCTACTAAAATATTTTCTTTCATCACACAGAAGTACAAAAATGGTTGTTCACAGCTACTGAAATACATTTTGAAATGTTTGTAAAGCTGACTTAGTTAAATAAATGTTGTGTGTTAGGAAAAACCTGATACCAAAAGCCTTTCACTCACAAGGAAAAGTATTTGCATTGCAAGAAGACAAACTGACTTTTGACCTCTGTCTCTGGACACAGAACAAATGTGACAAGAATAAGATTTAAAGGCATCTTAATTGCTAATTCAGTTTCTGAATGAACAGAACACCTGTTCTTTGTCCACTTGGCAGAAGGGTCGACTGGAATCTAAAAATAGCTTGACCCCATAAAATAAAACTTGCCATAGTGAAGTAGTACTCCTGGAAAATATTTCTGGACTGTATTTTAGCACAAGGAAATATGCATGTGTAGGTTTGCCCAGGAAAAAAATCTAATGAGTGTTTACAAGTTCACTTTCTCTCCAACCCTTTTTTTCCCCCCAACTCTTGAAGAACTTCTACTTCTGCCCTTGTCAGGAATACATTTCCAACTATTCTCACTATGTGAAAAGATTAGATAAGAGCTGGTGAAGAGCTTTAAAACATGCAAGTTGGTAGGTTTGCACAAACTTGCACAAACCCAAAGGCATTCCAGCCCTGGAACTATTGCTTACTGCTTCCTCCAGCCCGAGTATGAAGCTCTGCGGAAAGGTGGAAAAATAAGGAAATTGTTATAGCAGGGCTTGAAATTGCTAGTATGCAAGGTCTACTATAGTATTTGCCCTGGCATAATCAGAGAGGCTATTATCAGAGGACTTACATAATGAGATTGCTGCCATAATTTGTTGCTGAACTAAAGGGAACCAATGGGACAAGTAGACTTTTTTTTTTTTTTGGAGGACAAGTAGATTTAAGAAGCATCCTGTCCCAAGACAATTAGATATTTCACTAAATTCCACACCCCTGGTTACTCTCACCTCTAGTTATCAGTACAAGACAATGTAGCGCACTCCCAATGAAATGGAGAAAGCAAATAGTATTTATATGGTGACATATTGTATATTATAATGTTATCATCAGGCATACGAACTCGTAATTGTATGTCCGTTATATTTCTACAGCGTGAACCTAAATAAAAGACAGGGGGGCACTGTACAGGTCAACGGAAAGGATACAGTCAGAAGGTGTTTGGAGGGGAAGCTGGATTCTGAGAGTAGAGGTGGACTTCTATATATTTTTTTTGACAGATAGGAACAATATAGTGTAATTATTTGTCTTTTTATTGCATATGGCTTCAGTGTTTCTAAAATTAAAGTTAACTTTGTTTTTTAGTTATTGTTATCTGTCAGTTGACATGAATGTTCTTTTAGGTCTTGTAAATTGTACATTTCGTTCAAATGCTGCCTGTGGTATATTTCCTTTTGTGTTTTTAATTACTCCTCAAACTTTGCTTGGGTTATGCCTTTTCATTGGATTGTGCCGTTTTCATTGCTGGTTCTATGTATGCTTGTATGTGTGTTTATAAAGGACAAGACTGGATGTAAAAAACGTAAAAAAACATGAGCAAAAAGAATACAAGAAAATGTGGTAGTGTTGTATATGCAAGTTATGGGAGGCACGTCTTTACATGCCTCTTCATGTACCAACCATTGTTTGGGTTTTGTAGATATTGTTATTAACTAAATGTTCCTTGAAGACATGTATTTTCCATTCCTTTCAAAATTGAAGAATGAAATGGTCAAATTAGATATGGATTGATTAGCAGTTAAGATTATGGGTGCATCAAAAGCTTGCTGTTGATTATTCTCTCTTTAATACATTGTGATGTTGAGCCTGGTGACATCATTGCAGTGGGTGTTTATATCTGTCTCTTTAAATCTTGAGCTTGCTTGCCAGGTATGGGTTTGTGAAAGTCTATGCTTCCAATGTGATTTGGCAGTTGATTCACTGTGGTACCATAAGCCACTTAACTTCAAAGTATAACATCTGTGTCATGCAGACATATTTTCGTAGGCCTTTGATTCTAGGTACTTTATTGAGTAGCCTCATCAAGGTAGTCATGGATGGTAGGATGACAAGCAAGGCATTCCCTCTGTCCAGGTCTGAGAGTACTAATGACTGTGAATGTCTGGGAAGAATGCCTTTACTCTGCGAAGCATAGAGTGCTGGTGCCATGCTCTTTGTATTTTGTTTTAATCTTTAGGCCTTGTAGTTCAAGCTGATGATGGTGGAAGCCAAGAGGCTTAAAGAGGAAAACCTGGCAAAGAGCTAAGTTCTAATTGGTGTCTGTGGATGCAGAGAGACTTTCCACTTTTTAGAAGTTGTTGATGGAGAGCCATTTCGGAACCTCTGCTTATTTTCTGTGATTGTCAATTGACACAAACTCGGTATTAAGGCAGTGGAGCTTCAGGTATTCCTTCAAGATTTGGCCTTGCATGGTGCATAGGCAGGATCTTAAACACTCAATGTTGTTGTTGAACATCGCTTATTAGAGCATTGTCAGCCATTTGGTGGACTTTCATACCCTTTTCTGCCATGCCTTCCATGTAAAGGTTGAAGATCAATAGAGACCAGATGGAGCCTTGTGTAAGGCAGGGCACAGGGATTGTTTGGAACCTTAAGGAGTTTATCTATGCCATTTGAATGTGTTACTCAGGTAGGGGGCTAACCGTTGGGCCAACCATTGCTGCTGATTCCTTCACAGCACATTCTTGCTGAGGAGTTGTTGAGCAGGATTTGATGTCGAACATTGCCAAGAGTTAGAGAAGGATGAGAAGGCAGGATTTCCTGATGTCAGAGAGCTGAAACGTGTGTTCAGCTGTCGTGGCTTCATTTTAAAGCCTTGCTTGGGCACACATATTTTATTTTAGGCCTGTGCCCTTTTACCTAGTTAAATGCTTCTTTTAATTTATTCATTTTAATTCATTTGAACATAACTGGCTTTTTAGAGGGGATGTTTTATTTTTCTAATCAGCCGCTATTCTGCAAAAGTGTTATTGCTTTCCTTGCACAATGCTCCACCCATTACCTCGGCCCAAGGCTGCTCAAGGACTGTATGTGATAGGGCGTGGCCAAGCCGCCAACCTAAATGGCGTTGTGGCTCTGAAGTTCCTGCAGAGGCTCCCTACACTCGGGCAGAAGAGTGCACCCGAGAGAGGACGAATGTCAAGGACGAAGCGCTGAGGAGTGGGGGTGACCTGTGGGGGTTCGGTTGGGTTTGGGGGGGAGACGCAGCTGCTGATTTTGTGGTGCGCAGGTGCAGCTGTTGCTGTGGCCCGAGCCTGCAGGCCTACGTGCTTCGGAGTCCCTGAGGTGACAGGGGCCACGGCAAGTCTGAGGGGCTGGGCCACCAAGCGGTGCGGGTCCGCCCGGGGTAGCCGGTTGCCGGTCCCTTCTCCCTCACCCCCCAAGCCCAGAGCGACGCTGAGGGAGTGTGCCACACCCCTACCTCCCCAGAACATTTGCTGAGGGGTGTAGTGATATTTGTGTGTTGACCACTGACTTCGTGTCGCACCAATTTGCACTTGGCTTAGTTGCCAATTGTCACTTTAGTGGTCACTAGTTATAGACTCCATTTTGGGTTCAACTTAGCCTCACTGCCACGTTGGAGGTGCGAGTAGTTTTCTGTACAAACAGGTTATGCAACTTGTTTTCTATTTCTGCGTGTTTTCTTGATCACCTAAGAACTAGTACAAAATATGGAGGAGTTAGGCAGTCAGCACGATAAGAATGTACCAGACTGATGTTTATGGTACAAGCAGGGAACGGTTTGTCTTTGGGAGGGACGCCTTGGGATTTTGGCCAATTCTCAACGCGTTTCTTTCAAAGCTTACCTAAACTAGCCAGCATTTTTTAATATTTATTTTTGATGGGAGGGTTTTTTCTTGAAAGCCCCTTCTCCGGTTGTTTAAGATATAAAAGGTGGCCCTGATCGGCAGTCAGAGATTCTGAGACCTCAGTCAGAATTTAGATGTCAAATGCCTGACATCCATCCTGTGAGGGTGGAGATCTCTTTTTCGCAGTCGAACTGGGTCATCGTCTTGCTGGCATGAGAAAGATGAAGCATCTGGCAGGCCCTACAGTGATGCATTTTTATTAATTATTTGCTTTGCACTGTGTATGAATATATATCCATATATCAGTATAACTGTTTGTATCCTTGCATGTATATATTTGCTGTCTATAAATTGAAGATTCTTTATATATGGTTTTACGTTATTGTTGCACATTCTGAAAGTACACTTTTTTACTATTCAAGCATTCCTTCACGAACCTTGCAAAAAAGCTATAATAAATGTCTTCTTCAGATTAAGAAGTGCATTCCTGAGAATCTTTTTGACTCCTTTTAGTCTTTATATTTTGGCTCATTCAAAAGTAAAGCAAAACAAGGGGGCCGCGTGGTGGTGCGGCCTAAAGCAGCCCTCTCTGCTGCTTTGGAGACACCCGCGGGGGTGGCTGGATACGTGTCCCGCTATATGGGGACACGGGCCTGGCTGTCGCCGTGAGGACCAGCGGCGACATGGGGGTGAGCCTTGCGCCCCCCCAATCTGCATCGGGGCTCTATGTTTGATGCTGTCTACCTGGCAAAGTGCCCATCAGCTGGGGCCTCAGTTGGGGTGCCACGTTCCTGAATGGTCTGCGCTGGCCATATGAGCAGTACCATGCTGCTGCATGGGTGCTTGGGGTTGTCTGCCTGGTGGCCTAGGTGAGGTCTGCTGGCCCAGTGGCTGCTGCCTGGAACGCCCCCGTGGTTCGGGGATTTCCCTGACGACTCTCGGTGAACTCCTGGACCGACGGTAGCTGGGGGGCAGCCACTGGTGGCCGTGGACAGAGATGACCCAATCAACGGAAACTTCCCTTTGGGAAGAGGCTGCAGGAATACATGGCTGTCACCCCTGTGAGGGAATCGGATGATGTACGGAGTGGTCAGATGCAAGATCAGACATCAGGAATGGAGGAAATATTGAGAGAGCTGAGGGCCGGATTTCTCACCATTGACAATAGATTTGACTTACTGACCACTAGGCTTGACAACATGAGCAGTAGATTGGACAAACACCAATCACGCCTGGAGGGTGCGAAGGATCAATTCTCTACCACTGAGGACTACACGGCGACGCTCAGAAAACGCCTTGAAAAGGTTGAGAGGAGGTTAAAGACTGTGGATATAAAGAATGAGAATTTGGAATCCAGAGCGCACCGTAATAATTTGCTTATAGCCAGTATTGCGGAATCCACCAATACTGGTTGGCTAGATTTGTTTGTAGAGAACCTACCGGTGGAATTACTAGGGCGCCAAGGCTTCATCTCAACCTTTGTGGTGGAGAAGGCACATCGTACCTTGGGCCCTAGGCCTCCCCCTGGGGCATCTGCCCGCTTAATATTTGCTCGCCTATTGAATTATAGAGACCAAGACATTGCCCTCCGACTTGCCAGAGAGAAAGGCCTATTACAGAATCAAGGAGCAGTCGTGTCCCTCTACCCTGATTTTACGCCTACAGTGCAGGAAACCAGGCAAAAATTCTCTGAAGTCAAGGCTACGTGCCTTTCTCTTGGTGTACGCCATGGCATGATATATCCAGCTTGGTTGAGAGTGGAGGTGAACGGCAAAGCGCGAAACTTTGATAACCCTAGTGATGCCATTAAGTTCTGCAAGCAACATCCCTGGTTGGCCGAATCCCCCCGCGTGGGCATGATGATCTTTATGCTGGGCCTGCTTGGAGCATTAAACTGTTTCCCCAGGGCAAGATGAGACTGCCTTGGACTTTGGCACCTGCCATGTTTGTTAAAACAACGTTCCCCCATTGATTATATAAGATAGTTGCTGTTTTGCTGCTCTACTGTTTATCACTCATGTTCTTTCTTTAAGTCGGGTTGAACTCTCCTATGCTACAGTGTCAATCCCATTAGCAGCTGGGAGTACTTCGCGGCTGCGTTGTCATGCTCCCATGGTTGATACCAAGCTATTTGTTCTGCTATTGTAATGGTCTTTGTTTAGGGTTTTGTGGGATTCGTTTGGCATTTTTGGGCCGGTGTGGGAGGGTTGTTTCACGCATATGGGTTGTGTGATGTAATGATATTCTGTTATGCAATGCAGTTTCTATACACGCTTACTCCATGTACATATGGCTGCACAGGTCCAGCCCCCACGACGAAAAACTCATTAGGCCTTACATTTCTATCCTGGAACATACACGGCCTCAATAATCCCCGAAAAGGTAAAATGATGCTGCAGTACCTCTGCAGGCACGCGGTGCAGATTGCTTTCCTGCAGGAAACACATCTCCCCACTGGCACAGTGCCCGCCTTTGCAGCCACGAGGGGCCTGCATCGATACTTTGCTAGTTACAGCTCCTACTCACAGGGGGTGTGTATCTTGAGTCATAAAACTGTGCCGTTTAGGCCACTGTCGACCTGGGTGGATGTCCATGGCAGATGGTTGCGGGGCTTTTGGATAACCATAAGGTCCTACTTGTAAATGTGTACGCTCCTAACATTGACACTCCTGAATTTTTTCGAAATATCCATTTGCACATTCCTAGCTTTGATATAGATCACATCCTTGTGGGTGGGAACTTTAATTTGGCGGTGGGACAAGCATTGGACACAACCTACCATGCCCTGATGTCCAAGCCTCTGTCCCTTAGGGCTCTGAGAGATCTCTGCAAAACCTTCGCTTTACATGACCCTTGGCGACTGTTTGGCAGTGGCACGTTGGCCTACACCGTTCATTCAGCACCCCGTAGTACCTGGTCGCGCATTGACCATTGACTTTTGACGGGCGAAACAGCACAGTGAATAACAGATGTCACGCACCTACCTCGGACATTATCTGACCATTCCCTGGTACTACTTGCACTTTCTATACCCGCAGCTTGTGGGGGCATGACATTTTGGAAGTTCCCGGACATGGCGTTGTTGGACGTTCCGTTCTGTGCAACCTTGCGGGAGGCGGTTGTCGACATTTTAAAAATAAATGAGGGGTTGGTGAGTACCTGGGTGGTATTGTGGGATGCCTGTAAGGCCTATATCAGAGGCATCTGCATTTCCACACACACACACTCTTGTCCTGCGAAAAATACGTTGTGATCTAGCGTGGGTGGAGGCACAGCTTGTCGACACTGACCCGGTAACTGAGGCTGACGCTATCTCCCCTCAACTGGGGTGTCGTAAGGCTTTGCTCGATGAGGTTAACGCATTGGCAGAGCGGGAGGTTCACTACATGGGCAAATATACAACAGCCCGTAGTTATGGAAAGTGGGATAGACCTGGGAGACTGCTGGCCAAACTGATCTGACCCCCCATGTCCTGCGTCCCATATACTTGAAATTAAAAGGCCTGATGGCAGTGTTGCCATTAGGACTGCTGAGTTCCAGGTAGAGCTTCTCAAATATTATTCCATGCTTTATACAGCGCAGGCCGGGTCCCACTTTACAGGACTAGTTAGATGACAGTGCTATGGTCTGGTTAACATCCCCCCCAACAACAGTTCCTTAGTGAACTCTTCTCTACTGAGGAGGTGTCGCAGGCGATACATTCCCTGTACACAACCAGTAACTATGCCAGAAAACTATAGACAACCCATCACACAGTTTCTCTTAGCTAATGGACTAACCAATGTGGGTGGGGAAGTTACGTTTGTGGTTAAGGCACACAACACATACAGAACAGAAATATTCTACTCATGGATCACCTTTCCTGTAGTCAATGCAAACTTAAATACATTTCACACATATAGAATAACAAATGTACCAAAACAAAGCTTTAGCAAATGGAAGCAGCCACACGTTTAAGGCATATTGTAAAGGGAAGCATGGAAAAGGCTCTAGCCGTTGTCGGTAATAGTATGAACACATTGTCCAACATTAAATAACATTTTGTCATCTGCAGTTGACATAATTCAAAATGGCATGTCACTTTTACATCATGGACAGTCTCCGGTTAGGTCCATTATGCAGCTAGGTTAGACCTTCTAAATTCTCAAAAGTGGCTGCGTTTCCTGTCCGCATGTTAACTCCAAGGAGTTATATGCCACATTTAATTTAACAAGGCAGCAACAGATATTGGGTAAGAAAGAAGCTAGTTATATCATGCTTAATATTGAAAAGTTGCCTTTTTCTGTGGTGGAGATTACATAGTCAGTATGATTAATACATTGAGTGATTAATCTGTCCATTTAGACATTTCAGTAACATATTTTCCTGTAGGCGCAGATTTGAGTGGCTAGGGGACAATTACAACCACAAGGTTGGTGGTTGCTCCTCGAATACAAATGTTTGAATGGCGAGTAAGGGGTCTTTCTTAGCGGAAGCAAATGCAAGACTTCTGTTAGTCATTTTATGATTTGTAAACGTGTGTCCTTGCACAGCGCATGCAATGCGGTCATGGCAAAACTTGGCTTGCTGTCTGAAGGGTACGCCTGTTCTTTTGGTTCGGCCAGTTTTTTACATAGTTTTGAATTGAAGTTATTTGATGCTGTGTGATGAAGGCTACTGTGGGATGAAACCTGGAATCACCTACATGATTTCGGTTTCCCAAGTTATAACTTGCTGCGGCAACGTGTTATTCCCCGCCCCTACCCAAGAGATACAAGTAGCAGAATTGTGGCTTCACATCCCTACTTCAAATATACATTTTGAGCAGCTTAACAGACTGAAGGCTCTTCTGTTTCAAAAACATGTGGCTCTGACATCAGCCAGAAAGACCTATGAACTCCAAGTAGCAAGGTAATCTGCAGAGATGCAATCTCTATTAAATACTAACTTCCCCAAACATTTTGGAAAATGGGTGAGCAGGATTTTTAATGCATCCAATACTGCTGGAATTGTGAACTTTTTTTTAAGGTTGTTGGTCTGGTTTTGTTAGCACTTTCCAGACTCTATTTGGAGTTAGACCTTTAGCCATTCATTCACTTTTTTAGAGTGCCTTTGGTGGATTCCCAATAACTTTGGCACTGGTTGGTGGTATCCTGCTGTTGCTATTTTTGATTCGCAATGGCTGTCCTATTTCAACAAAGTGGAGTGATGGAGCTCTCACCAGCCCACCTGTGTTGTGATCGCATGATGCAGTATTTTGGAGCTTCAGTGTTGGAGGAACTGGAATTTAATTGGTAAGGGTCATTTAGACCTATTCTCACTTGTGTGCAGCCAGTTTTCCATTGCCTGTGGTGCTTCTTCGAATGCTCTCCGAAGGTGTGTCTTGTTGTGCAGCCTGTTCCTTCTTTGGACACACATTTGTTAATTTTCTCGATGAAGTTTATGCATGGACTTGCTGCGGTTATGCGAGGCATCCTTTGAGTCACCACTTGTGGATGTCATGGCTTCTCCTACATCCAGCACTGCATGGAATGCTGCCCCAGCGGCCTGGCCTATGGCTGAGGCATCGACACGTGTGCTTCGTGGATCTTTCATCTATTGAGCTGGTCAACTTATCACCAGCCCAAGAAGGGGTCCTTCCTGGCTTCAATCTCCATTGATGACATTGCAGATTTCCTGCAGGACCTTGACTACTGCTGAATTAAACCTTGGGTATTTTTTGATTTAGATTCTAGATTGTCTTTTCAATTTGGGTTGCCTATCTACCTGCATTGTTAACTGCTACATTTTATCTTTTTTCTGTACATTTCAGGAGGCTTCTAGTATCATAGCTTTAGACTGTAGATATTTTTCGGTCTTGAGCCCTGCCCTCTTGTTCCGACAATAGGGAGGGTGTTGTGGGTTCATTTTAGAGCCTTGATAGGGCACAAATATCTTAGTCTAGGCCTTTGCCCTTTTACCTAGTTACAGGCTTCATTTAATTTGTTCATTTCAATTAATTTTAGGCTAACTGGCTTTTTAGCGAGAATGTTTCATTTTCTTAATCAGCTGCTATTTTGCTAAAGTTTTATTATTGCTTTCCTAGCACTACATTTCACCATGTCCCTCAGCCCAAGGCTGCTCAAGTACTTTACATGATAATTGTTAGAAATGGGGTCTCTAGTTGCCAGTCGGTTTGCACCCTGTCCAAGTAGGGACCCTCACTCTGGTCAGGGTAAGAGATACCTGCTCAGATAACCCATGCTCACCCCGTTGGTAGCTTGGCATGAGCAGTCAGGCTTATCTCAGAAGCAATGTGTAAAGTATTTGCACATAACACACAGTAACACAGTGAAAACACTACAAAAGGACACTGCATCAGTTTTAGAAAAATAGCTAATATTTATTGATTTAAAACAAGACCAAATATGATAAAAATCCAACGTACAGTAATAAAAATATGAATTCTGCAAGATTTACTCAAAAATACAGTTCCTCGAAGTCAATAGCTCCACCTGGGGCTATCACAGCATCGTGATCAACAAAACCAACAGTTCAGGCCAGCCGTGGTGTCGCGGGCCAGCTACGGTGTTGGGAAGACCCACAAACAGTACCTTGGATGTGTAGGGCGTTGTGATACTCGCTTTGTCAGTTCCGTAGTCGGTGCAGAAGTCATCGGCCCTTTAAGTCACACTCGTTGCAGATCGAACTCCGGGCTGATGAAGTCAGGAGTGCTAGTGTGGATGGCGTCGGGCTGCGGTGCGAAGTGGGATGATGCGACGTGCGGTGCCCACAGGTCACGTGCAGGCAGTGGCTCGGTGACGGCGTTCAGCGGCATCAGTGAGACCAGGGCTGCGGTGTGAAGCGGGCCGGTGCAACATGCGGTGTCCACAGGTCGCGGTACAGGCTGCGTCGTCGTCATTGCAGAAGCGCTGTCGTTGGTAGGCCCAAGCCAGCGGTGTGGGACGGGACTGTGCTTCGTGACCCTCACAAGTGGTGTCCACAGGCCACTGTGCAGGCAGGGATGCCTGGTGACAACACTGGAGTCGATAGTGCTGGCGTCGGTGGACCGGGGCTGTGGTGTGGTATGGGGCGGTGCTTTGTGTTCCTAATGAGGGGTGTCCTCAGGCCATGGTGCAGGCAGCGGCAGCAGTGTCTGCAGGAGCGTCGCAGTTGGGGAAGCCGAGGCTACGGTGTGAGCAGGCGATGCTGTAGTGCGGGACTCACAGGTCGCGGTGCGAGCAGCAGCTTGGTGAAGTCGTCTGATGACGGTGTCGGTGAGACCAGGGTAGCGATGCAGAGTGGAGCAATGCGACTTAGTGCGGCGTCTGGAAGTCACTGTGCGGCCAGCGGCTTTGTTGGTAGCTTCGCAGTGGTTTCTCCTCTTGAACAGCAGAAAACACAGTTCCCAGTGTTGCAGGTCAAGGAAACTGAAGTCTTTTGTGTCCCTGAGACTTCCAACAGGAGGCAAGCTCTACTCAAAGCTCTTGGAGAACTTTCTTAAGCAGGACACAAGCAAAGTTCACCCTTTGCACTCTTTTTAGCCAGAAACACCAACTGCAGGCCAGTCCAGCAAAGCAACACAGCAAAGGGACAGTACTCCTCCTTCAGCTCTTAACCTCTTCTCCTTGCAGAGGTTCCTCTTGATTCCAGAAAGATTCTAAAAGTCTGGGGTTTTGGGTCTTCTTCTTATACCCTGTTCTGCCTTTGAAGTTGGCAAATTTCAAAGCAAAGTCTCAAGTGTTTGCAAGATCCTTCCTTGTCCAGGCAAGGCCCCAGACACACACCAGGGTGTCAGAGGCTGCATTGTGTAATGGCAGTGTGATGGGTTGCTCCGACCCGACCCACACAATTCTCTTGCTTGTGCTGCCTCTGCCACAACTAACCTGGAGGCTAATGGAGAGACCGACGCTCTCATTGGTTGGTTGCAGCAACCGCTGGAACTGACGCGGGTTAAAAAAGGGATTTCTCTTTTGCCGAAAGGGAAGTTCGTGAGCTGGAGCCGGAACATCTCGGCACTTTTGAACCCGGAAGATCGGACGGATCGAGAGGACGCGGAGCAAGGTGCCACGGAGACCGCCGGCAGGCCGAGCGTGATGACGGGGCAGTGTGGAGCGGAGGAGCCCCAGAGAAGAAGCGGAGACTGTTGACCCCGGGGAGCCTACGCTTGAGCCGCCACGCTTCAGGAGAAGCGTGGCCACCCAGGTACGGAGACGCGAGCGGGGAAAGGAGCGGGGAAGCGGGAGGCGGGAGGTGGAGAAGAGTGGGAAAAGGAAAACGGGCACTTTTGGAGGGGGAAAAGCACTGATTTGGAGGGGTAAGATAACAGGGACACGGAGTAAGATTATATACAGGAATATAGAGAAAGAAAGAAAAAAGACAGGAAAACAAGGCACCAAGAAAACAGAATAGACGCAAGATAGAGGAAAGGGAGGAAGACAGCAGAGAAGTCTACCTACTTGAAATATTGTAGAAAGAGAGAGAGAGAGACGGAAAATCACATACAAGAGTAAAGAAGACCTAATCAGGACAAAGAGGGAAGGGCAGGAAAGAAGCCATCCAGGAGAGCAGCAGAAGAAAAAGCGCAAGGGAAAGAAATAAAAGAGTAAAGAGGAAAAAAAGAGATAGGACAAGGAAGGAAAGAAGAAAAGAGAAAAAAAGCTGAGAAAGAACAACCAATACTAAAACCTCTTCCCCACTTACCATATCTATTCTCTTTTTTTTGTTTTTCCACGCTCCGCGTGAGGTCCTGGAAGAAAGAAGAGAAGAAGACGAGCTAAGGTGTCAAGCAAAGAGGATATCACCACAGCCAAACTATTCTCAACAACTTTTCTCTCTAATACTTACCGTTTATACTGTTTCAAGAACAATAAAAGACAGTTCTCTGAAACCAAAACTACTGCCGTCTAGAGTCATAAATCAGCCATCCTCGTACAGGCAGGTACAGCCCATTCAGGTGTGAATGACCACTCCTTCCTCCGCTCTAGCTCAGATGGCGCATCAGGATATGTAGGCTACACCCGACCCCTTTTGTGTCACTGTCTAGAGAAGAGGTGTGAACAGCCCAACTCTCAAACTGACCCAGATGGGGAATCCACAAACAGGCAGAGTCACAGAATAGTTTAAGCAAGAAAATGCCTACTTTCGAAAAGTGGCATTTTCAAACGGACAATTTAAAAACCAACTTCAATAAAAGATGTATTTTTACATTGTGAGTTCAGAGACCCTAAACTCCACATTTTTATCTGCTCTCAAGGGGAATCTGCGCTATAAGGATATTTAAAGGCAGCCCCTATGTTAACCTATGAGAGCACTAGGCCTTGCACAGTGAAAACCGAATTTGGCAGTATTTCACTGTTAGGACATATAAAACACACTAGTATATATTCTTCCTTACACATACACTGCTCCCTGCCCCTGGGGCTACGTAGGGCCTACCTTAGGGGTGCCTGACATTTATTAAAAGGGAAGGTTTAGGCCTGGCAAGTGGGTACACTTGCCAAGTCGAATTGACAGTTTAAAACTGCACACATAGACACTGCAGTGGCAGGTCTGAGCCTTGGTTACAGGGCTACTAATATGGGTGGCACAGCCAGTGCTGCAGGCCCACTAGTAGCATTTGATTTACAGGCCCTTGGCACCTCTAGTGCACTTTACTAGGGACTTACCAGTAAATCAAATATGCTAATCATGGATAAACCAATCAACAGTACAATTTCTATAAGGAGCACTTGCACTTTAGCACTGAGTAGTGGTGGTAAAGTGTGCATAAACAATAAACCAGAAAAAATAGACCTGAAAAAATAGGAGGAAAAAAGGCAAAAGGTTTGGGTATAACTTGCAAAAAGGGCCATTTCCAACAATAATCTATCTAGTATTTTCGCCACAAGAATGCGTAGCCAGCCTCAACTCTTAGACACATCATCATGTCAGGCCTGTTTCTCAGAAGAAAACACGTTTTATTATAAAAACATCACACAGGCCAAAGAAGGTTAGAGAGGGCATTCCAGCCAGAGGATCCATCCTATGTTGTATGCCATTTCATTGCCTCGTTGCTGACCTCAACCCTGTCTCTGCAGCCAACCGAGTAGAAGGCGGGCAGTCACCTGCTTTTCAGGTATGGGGGAACAGGTGTTCCTTCCATGGACTAAGTACGGGCAGAGAAGACGGCTAACACTGCCATGCTCTCGCGTAGAAGCTAGGAAGTGTGGGTAGGAATTCGTAGGCACATGTTTATTCGTATATGCTGGGATTGTTTATCTGCTTTTCACTTCTGGTAACAATTCTGATTGTGTTATGTTTCATCTTCCTAATAATCGTAGCTCATATATTTTACCATAGATTGCAGTCTTTTCAATAAAGGCATTGAATGCTGTCCTGGATCTCTTTGTTTGCCTATATGTGTATGAGACCTGTGCTAATGAGAGAAAGGGTCATAATCTGGCAAACACGACATCCCTGAGGAGTCAATGTCATGCGTCAGGCTGCCACAAATCACCTTTATTTCTAAGTTTGGATGAGGTGCTGCTAGCTAGCTGAAAGGGTTAGGCCGACAGCTACCAGAGCGCGTGGCATTGACTCAGTCCCCTACACGTGGTGGTGCTGCCACCCAAAACCCGAGCAGTCTTGTCCCCATGACAAGAGACTTACTACACAGCCTTATGGTTAGGTGCTGTCTCTGTGGACTGTTCTGCCCTGACGTCTGATTGGTAGTTCATTAGAATGACATGGTTTTTCAATTTCGTATGCAGCTGTGTGGCAACCGCTTTCTTAATTTTCCTTCCGAGAAAAGGGAGGTGAAAGATTGGACAGTTGTTGGCTAGTCCATCTGAGTTCAGCAAAGCTTCTCAGGAGTTCAGCTGTCTGGCTTTGAGAGAGTTGGAGAAAATGCCCTTAGGTATACAACTTGGTTAAGCATGGGTAAGTACTTATTTCTGGGATGGACTGTTCTATGGTTGATTGGATAGTGGTTTCTTCGTAGCATATCATTGTCACAGAGTTGAGGAATCTAGAGAGTTCTTCTGTTTACGTTTCATTACGTGGAAGCCTGTCAGTGGTGTGGAATTCCTAGAGCCCAACATCCAGGAAATATTGTTTGGGGTCAAGGACAACAAGTTTTCATGGTTTTTTTTGTCCTTGGGACAAGTAGGCCTAACCCCTTGGAGCACAAACACTTTGGGTGCCAATTTACAAGGAAGGGAACTATCTGCAGTTGAGGTAATATTTGTGTCCCTATGTTAATGCTTTTTAAACTTGCATTTATTGGTCATTAATGCAAAGTCTTTATTATTAGGATGAACGCTCTAAATAAACGTAAGGTCATACTGCACTACTGACAGTGGTTCCAGTAAAAACAAGTGGACACACTTTTGAGAAGGTTACCAATATGAGGCTATGTATAATGCTCCCAGAATGATCTCTGATTAGATGCAAATGTTTGCAGAAGCTTGTAAGCAAGATAGATGATTCTTTGATTTAAAAAAAAAATGTTCAGAAAAAATGCAAGTAGGAAATAAAGGGGGTTATTCTAACTTTGGAGGAGTGTTAATCCGTCCCAAAAGTGACGGTAAAGTGACGGATATACCACCAGCCGTATTACGAGTTCCATAGGATATAATGGACTCGTAATACGGCTGGTGGTAAATCCGTCACTTTTCCGTCACTTTTGGGACGGATTAACACCTCCTCCAAAGTTAGAATAACCCCCAAAATGTTTTGCTAACTTACTGTGAAATTTTAGGTACTGTTTCATTGAATCATTCTTTAGTAAAATATGTTGATGCATGCTAGTATTGTCAAAAATATTCATAATGGAAAATCAGTCTAACCATTTTCAAGAAGTTTATGGGAAACATGAAAACAAGCAATCCCTGGCAAAGCCAACCAATCCAACATTGGTAGTCAGTCTTTTGGTTTTGTCAATGCGTGTCTTGTTTTGACATGGCTTTTGTAACACTATATTGTTGTGGGAGCTGCCACCATTGTAACAAACATTGACAAACAATGTTTTTTGGTCTCAAAAAGTACACATTGCCACAGTAGTTCCTGGCACTGGACAAAACTACTTTGTGTGCCAATATGCTGCTTGTGAAAGAGCAGTAAAGCCAGCCGATAGAGAGGGAAATAGAATTTAAAGAAATAGACCAGGAAATCGTACTTCTAGAAAATATTTGTGAACTGTATTTTAGCATGAGCAAATATGCATGTGTAAATTTGCCTAGGTGAACAGCATTTGAGTGCTTACAAGTTCACTTTCCCTCCAACCCCTTTTTTCCTAACCCTGGAAGAACTTCTACTTCTGCCCTTGTCACAAATACATTTCCAGCCATTCTCACTATGGGAAACGATAAGAGCTGGTGAAAGTCCTTAAAACAAGCAAGGTAGTAGGTTTGCACAGACTCAAAGGCCTTGCAGCCCTGTAACTATTGCTTACTGCTTTCTTTAGCCCCAATTTGTAGATCTGTGGAAAGGTGGAAACATAAGCAATTTGTTATGATAGGGCTTGGAATTGCTAGTTTTCAAGCCCTAATACAGTATTAGCCCTAGTATGTAGAACTGCACAGAGGTTTCAAAATAAGGAAATCGCTATAGTAAGGATTGAAATTGCAAGTATTCAAGCCCTACTGTAGTAGTAGCCCTGACATAATCAGAGAGGCTATTATTGGTGCTCTTATATAATGAGATTGCTGCCATTATTTGTCGCCGAAATACATGGCACCGAAGGGACAAGCAGATTTTTTTACAGGACAAGTAGATTTAAGAAGCAACCTTTTCCATGGGCAAGTAGATATTTTACTTAATTCTGCACCCCTGCCTGTGTTACTGGAACTGGTATAATTCAATGCTTGGCTGTAGTACAGTCTCACCTCATGGTTTTCTGTCAACATGACCATGTCTTCTATTGTTTAGATGTTATATTTGCTGCTCTTCCTTCTGGGTGTATATGGGAAACTCTTTGGAAGAACAGAACTGTTGGGTGTCAGGTGAGGTCTAGACTGTTTAATTTGATGTGATTTGCAGCTTTGATGTTTCAAGTCACTAGTAGGTTGCTAAAAAAGATTTTTCATGCTGTTGGTGGCCGCATCTCGTGCAAGACTTAAGTCATCTACGAAGATGTTGGAGTAGCTGGAGAATGCTAATGTCAAACATTTTGGGTGAGGAGTTGAACTGTAATCAGGAGGACCTTTGAGAAGGGAGGTGATGGTTTTGGCTGCTGAGAGTGTAAAGTGGCAGGTGGGGATTTCAGAGGATTTGATTGTGGACTGTTGTTGCATCTTGCACAAAAAGTTTGGTGGGTGCAGTTGGCATGTTGCAGGGATGTGGAATTCCTATCGCCCGACGCCCGGGACATCTTGTTTGGGGTCAAGGGCAACAAGTTTTTATGTTTACTTTGTCCTTGGGACAAGTAGGCCCAACCCTCTGCAGCACAAACCCTTTGGCTGCCTGTTTACAGAGAGTGGAATTCTCTGCAGTTGAGGTAATGTGTTTCCAAAAGATAATGCTGTCCGAACTTGTATTTATGGTTCATTATTTGAAAGCCTTCATTATTAGGGTGAGTGCTGTAAATAAATGTTTTAAGGTCACACTTCACTACTGACGTTGGTTCCAGTACAAAAAAAAAAAAACGTGTACACACGTTTGAAAAGTTTAGGCTAAGAGGCTAAGTATAATGCTCCCAGAATGCTCTCTGATTATATGCAAATGAAGTGTCATTTAGTAAAATGTGTTGATGCATGCTAGTATTTCCCAAAAATATTTCTAATGGAAAATTAGTGTAACCATTTTCAACACGATTATGGGAAGCATGAAAATAAACAAACACTGACAAAGCCAACTAATCTGACATATTTTTATAAGTCTTTTAGTTTCATCAATGTGTGTCTTGTTTTGACATGGCTTTTGTAACACTTTATTGTTGTGGGAGCTACCAGGCCCTCAACATTGTAACAAACATTGGCAAAACCCCCCCAAAAAGTTTTTGAACTCTTAAAGCACACGTTGCCACCAGCGGCATAACAAAGGCCCGCAGCCGCCCTCCAGGGGGCCCCTCCAGCACAGCACCTGCCCTGAGTGAGTCTGGAGAGGGGGCTCCTCCATGTTCTTTGCAAAGGGGCACCCTCCAGTTTCGTTACGTCACTGATTGCCACTGTAGTTCCTGACACTGAACAAAACTACTTTGTGTGGCAATATGCTCCTTGTGGAAGAGCAGAATGCCATCGCTCACAGTAAAGCCAGCCGAAAGAGAGAGAAATCGAAGTTTAATAAAAACAAAATGTCTTTGTTAACACGAGACCTAATTAGGGACCAAGACCCACATGTAGGTAGCTTTTTGCATGTCGCTGTTTGCGACATGCAAAAACCACATTGCGATACACAAACCCAGTTTTGCGATTCAGTAACCTGGTTACCGAATCACAAAACGGGTTTGCGACTCGCAATTAGTAAGGGGTGTTCCCTTCCTAATTGCAACTCGCAGTGCAATGTAGGATTGTTTTGTGACTGCGAACGCGGGCGCAAACCAATCGCAGTTTGCACCCATTTCAAATGGGTGCTAACACTTTCGCAAAAGGGAGGGGATCCCCATGGGACCCCTTCCCCATTGTGAATGTCACTGTAAACATTTTTTCAGAGCAGGCGGTGGTCCTGCGGACCACTGCCTGCTCTGAAAAAATGAAACGAAAACGTTTCATTTTTCGTTTTTTTGTTATGCATCTCGTTTTCCTTTAAGGAAAACGGGCTGCATTACAAAAACAAACAAAAAAAACTGCTTTATTGAAAAGCAGTCACAGACATGGTGGTCTGCTGTTTCCAGCAGGCCACCATTCGCGAGGGGATCGCAAATTGCGACCCACCTCATGATTATTCATGAGGTGGGCATTTGCGAAGCCCTTGCGAATCACAGATGGTGTCAAGGACACCATCCTACATTCGGATTTGCGACTCGCGATTTGCAGGTCACAAATCTGAACCTACCTACATGTGGCCCCAAATTCTTAAAGAAAGTGCACCCATGGTATTTATCGTACCCCTATAAAATATTTGTGAACTGTATTTTAGCATGGGTAAATACGATGTGTAGATTTGCTCATGTGAAAATCTATTGAGCATTTGCAAGTTCATTTTCCCTCCAGCCACTTTCTTCCCAACCCTGGAAGAAGTTCTAATTCTGCCATTGTCAGGAGTAAATGTCCAACCTTTCTTATTATGGGAAAATATTAGAGAGAAGCTGGTAAAAATCTTTTAAACATGCAGGTTAGTAGGTTTGCAGACTCAAAGGCATTCCAGCCCTGAAACTATTGCTTACTGCTTCCTCCAGCCCCAGTATGCAGATCTGCAGAAAGGTGGCAAAATAAGGAAATTGCTACAGTAGGGATTGAAACTCCAAGTATTCAAGCCCTACTATGGTAGTAGCCCTGGCATAATCAGAGAGGCTATTAATTGCTGCCATAATTTGTCGCCACACTACATGGCACCAAAGGGACAAGTAGATCTTTTTACAGGACAAGTAGATTTGAGAAGCAACCTGTCCCCTGGACAAGTAGATATTTTAATAAATTCCACACCCCTGTGTTGGATGATGTGTTACAGAAGAATCTGGAGGACAAGAATGAGTGTGATAGTTTGTGAGAACAAGGTATCTTTGACTAAGAGTGTGTTTGAAGGATGTGTAGGTTTTTCTTGTTTCCAAGTAAAACTTGATTACAAACAATAAAACACCACCGAAGTGAATATCTGCATTTCAGTAGAAACCGGAAAACAATAGATTTGTTTTTTTTTTTACACTTTGGTGCCAAAGTAACATAAATGCAACCTCTATCTTGAAGCACTTTTCGGTGAGGGATGGTCCTGTTATTACTCACTTACGCCATCATAAGCCACTTAATATGAGCTTGTGACCAACCACAAGGTCTACAGAGCCCCCAGACTACTTCCTCTCCTGTTCTGTAGTGGCCAGCAGGTTCACAGAGGAAAGCTCAGGTATGAGGATTGTGGCAAACAAAGATCACTGCCTGAGGACACCTTCAGATTAACATTTTGCCCATAAAGTGCTGTACCCAGCATTCTTTTTAGTTTTACATTACAGTGGACTGAAAAGTATGCCTATAGTAGCCACATCCCTGCACACATGTGCAGGCCCAGAACAGGTCTACACAATGGTTTTGATAGCTCAGCAAGAAAAAGAAAGTCATGATGCACTAGCAATTGAAGCAAGGCATCCTGTAGGTCATAAAGTTTCGTTTCTACTTCAGCTGATTATTCATAGAGCAACACAGCTTGTTTTCACCAAGGGAGCTACAGCCAACAGTATGCATACTAATTTCAGCTGGTGTTATCCACAGGTATTGAAGGAATAGGCCCTTATTAAACAGTAATGCATTTATTAGCCTACTTTTTTCTTGGTATATCAAGAAAAAGAATATGGTAGTGTAAGTACCCCATAATGAATATTTCATATCCTAGGGAGAAGATGCAAATTTAGCCAATGTTGCCATTTGCCTGAACACTGGAACAGTTGTTTTATTAGCCAATTCTATTTCTTTTAATAGTAGAACAAGACAGCGAGCACACATCAGTTCAGTCAGTAAAAACATATAAATACATTTGACAACATCTCCCCTACCCCCACAATAACAAAATAATTCCACTAAGAAGTGCAACCCATGATAAGCCCGCCATTTCCCCCAGATTTTCTCATATTTCCGAGGGCAACCTTGTGCTACATATTCTAGTTGAGAGCACCAGTCAACCCCCAGCTCACCATTTAGACATCGATGGTGTCACATGGCTTCTCCAGAGTTGAGCAAAATCTATTTTAGCCACTAGCCCTCCCAACTCCTCCAGAAGCCCCAGCAGCGCCACCTTAACAGTCAACTCGACCGGATGCCCCAGAACTGTAGAAGCCTCCTGCTTCACCACCTCCCAGAAGGAACGCACCCCCAGACATTCCCAGGCTACATGCTGAAGGTGTGCATCCAGATGGCCACATCTCAGACAGCCAGGAGGCGCCGCCTACATATACATTGCAGGCACAATGGGGACAAATATGTCATACAGAAGTAATTGATCTGTATTACCAGTAGGCGTGCGGGTATGGCCAGTTCTATAGGTGCAAGGTACGCTCCCCTCCAGTCATCCTCATCCAGATCTCCCACCCAAGCCATCCACCTGTCTTTCAGTCTGGCAAGGCCGTCAGGGGCATTTGTAAGCACAAGCAATAAATCTGAGTAATGGCTCCTTTCCCAAGGTGGCTTATTAGCAGTTTAGTCTCAAAAGGGGTATGATCTGGAAGGGACAAATCAGATGGCAGATGGACTTGCAGGGCGTGGCGCAGCAGGAGGAAGCAGAGAAACTGGGTATTGGCCAGGGCCTATTGTTCCTTCAGCTACTGAAACGACATCAAATGGTCACCATCATACACGTCCCCCCAGGTAGGTAATCCGAATATTGTCCCACTGCCTAAAGCCCCCCCAACCGAAACACCTGTCACGTCACGTGCCCTGCTATAAGGGTGTCAGTTTAGTAAGGTGCTGATTCCCAACCCGGCAGTCGTAGGGCCGCCCTCCATCACCGCACAGCCACTTGTGTGCAGTCAGGGGTGGCCTGCGGAAGTGGACCACTGTACAGTAGACCCACTACTCCATTGAATCCCAGGTGGTAGAGTTCCAGGAGATAAGCCGGATCATCCCACCTGCCAGTGAACCATTCATTGACCGGTACTAATTGGACAGCCAGATAGTATATGTAGTTGTCTGGTATTCCCCAATCCACCTTCGTAGCGAGATTTCCTTGCGGAGCAAAAAGCCACTCTGTCGCCCTCCCTCCCTCTCATATATAGGAGGCGAGTTTGGAGGTAATGAACCGGAACCAGGTACAAGGCACCGAATATGAGAAGTTTGTCAGAACATACATATAACAAAGGAGACAGATCATTTTGAAGAGGGCTTTGTGGCCCAGTGAGTTCTGGGGCAGGCGACAATATCGGGCTGGGTCTCGGCTCAGGGCCTTTGGATAGTGGCTGAAAGCTAAGCTGCCAGGCCAGATCTGGAAGCGAGGAAACTGTATTCTCAAGTATTTAAATGCATTTCGCATTATGGTGAAGAAGATGGATCATTTTCCGAAATGTCGGGCCAAAGCCCATTCGCACTAGGACATCCTCAAGGGAGTTCCAGACAAGGGTATCGAAGTCCTTGTGGAAGTCCACCAGCAGGAGTGCCAACCCGCCCTCCAGTCTCTCCTTCTGCTAAATCGCCACCTGGACCTGTTGGATGCAAAGATGCGTGTTCCTGCCTGGCATAAACCTGCATTGATCAGGGTGGATCAAATATGGCAACATGCGTGCGAATTGGGTCACCAGAATCTTCACATATATTTCTAAATCTGCTTTAATCAGTGAAATGGGAGGATAAGATGAACATTGGGCGCCGGGGCAGTTCACCCTTGGGTATGACCACAATCGTGGCACAGTCAAGGCCCGGAGCGAAGGAACCACATTGAAGCTCCTCTTTATAACCGTTCAATATATGGGGCACTGGGTGTGAGCAGAACTTCTTGTAATATTCAATGGGATACCCATTGGTGCCAGAGGTTTTCCCCGATTGAAGGTCTGAGATGGCGTCATCCACCTCCTCCTCTGTAAGTGGTAGATCTAGTTCTTTAGCCAAAGAGGATGGAATGGAGGGCAGTGGAATATCCCCAAAAATGGGGTTTGCTTGTTCGTCTGGAGGTTGGGGGACCTGTGTATAAAGATTTTTGTAATAGCAGGCAAAGGTGTGGGCAATCGCCTCCAGCTCCTCCTACTCAGAGCCCGCCCGGTCCCTGATGAGTGGTATCGCCTGGGCTGACATGTTGCGAGACGCCAACCAATACAGCAGCTTCTCAGCATTTTCACCTAGTTCATACACTTTCTGCATCGGGCCTGCCAGCATTGCCTAGCCTCCACAAGGGACATCTGCCGAAACTCCACTCCGTGCGCAAGCGCTCCAGCTGTCTCCCCAGCTCTCCACCGTCTGACCGCAGAACCCAACACTCCAAGTCCGCTATTCTACTCCCCAACCCAGTTATACGTTGAGATTGCTGTCCTTCTCGCCGTCTAACATGTCCTTTAATGTTCCCCTATGGGAGGGTTTGCCGTCTGCCCAAAAGACCCTTGCCGACGACACTGACCTAGAGTTCTTCCTGAAATGATTTCTTAGTTCTTGGTCTATGAGGTCTACACAATCGGGGTCTTTCAAGTACCATGCACTAAAGTGCCACATTGGGCGCTGATTTTGTGAGGGGGCGCCCCATCTCATAAGGATGGGAGCGTGGTCAGAGATACCGCAGGCGAGAATCTGGACTGAAGTGAAGACCAGAAGGCCCACCGCTGGCAGCCATAGCAGGTCTGTCTGCACTTCTGTGTCATGAGCCGCGGACTGGTGGGTGAATGCTCTCAATTGTGGATGCCAAGAATGCCATGTGTCGCAGAGGCTCAGGGAGTCTGCCAGTGCTGACAAGCATATCGATCCGGACCACCGGCCAGGTCGAGGGTCAGTAGCGGTGTCTCAGATACGGTCTCGGACCACATTAAAGTTGCCCCCTATAACTGTTGTACCCTGTGGGAGGGTCAACAGTAGGGTCTGCACGCTTGCCAGAGTGGGTCGTAGCATCTGAGAAGGAACATGACAAGAAGCCAAGTTGACCTGCTTACCGGCCATGTGGCCTTCTAGGCCAATGTACCTTCCCTGGGGGTCAGCATGGATCCTGGCCAACAATATACACAAGGATTTGTAGAGCATGAGGGCTCCCCCCCTAACCTTGAGCCTCTGGAGAATCCAGCATGGTACCCGATCGTAGCCAAAACAACCCAGAAAAGCACACAGGTTACCCGCCAGATGGGTCTCCGGCAGGATAAGAGCACTAGGGCAATATCTTTTTATATATCGCAGGACGGTTGATCTCTTAATGTGGTCTAGCAGACCGTTGACATTCCAATAGAGTATCGTAAGTGTGGCATTGGGTTCTATATGATTGTTGGGCTTGGCCGAGCACCTTCGTGAGACGGAGGCCGTTGTGTGCGTGGGCCACCCCGGGAAGACAGTGTTAACATGTCATCAGATAAGGCAGTCGCTGTGAACACGGCTAACTGGGAAAACAAACAGTTAAAGCAAACATCATAACATAACTCCCCAAGAGCCCCCCAAGGTCCCTCACCCCATACTTCTACCCCTGAAGCATCTGTCGCTCCTACCCAATGCATCTTGCAATAACCAGCAAGCTAAAAAAAACTCAGTTTGGGAATCTTCACAGCCAAATCATGCCTTCGATACAGATATGTCTCCTGACAGCAGCGGATTGAACAGCAAAAATAGTCCTGGTCACCCGGACCATGAAAGCCACCCCAGGACCAGCACCGGACCAGGCCACAGTCACCGGACCATCCTCTATCAGCCCAGCACTGAGTGCCTGTGATCAGTCTGATGGAATAGGCATCTCCTCCGTTGAGCCAAAGAGGGCAGGGTGGTGACCAAGGCAGCATCTAGGCCGGATCTCCGCCCGCGCCTCCTGTGACGGCGAGGCATCCGGGCGTCCACTCCGGTCCCCGCATCAGATCGATACTTACGTGAGCATTTCTTCTGTGATCGGGCCGGCAGGGGGGTCCCCTCAGGTTCTCCAGAACCTCTCACCAGCCCCGCTTTCCACTCCTCTACTTTTCTGCCACCTATTCCCATGCTTGCTCCAGAGCCTCAAAAAAGTACATGTTAGATTGAAAAATTATTTTAAGGCGGGCTGGGAAGAGCAGCGTATATATTGGAGATTCAGTGCCCGCAGTTTCAGCTTAACAGCCTCAAATGATCTGAGTTTCTGCTGCACTGCCCTAGAGTAATCTGGAAAGATCAGGATTCTAGAGTTCTGGTATCCGAGGACAGGTTGGGCCCTGCTCTCGTGTAGAATTGCATCACGGTCCATAAAGTTCATGCTCACTGGGCAGGGATGTGGAATTCCTATCCGGGACATCTTGTTTGGGGTCAAGGGCAACAAGTTTTTATGTTTACTTTGTCCTTGGGACAAGTAGGCCCAACCCTCTGCAGCACAAACCCTTTGACTGCCTGTTTACAGAGAGTGGAACTCTCTGCAGTTGAGGTAATGTATTTCCAAAAGATAATTCTGTTCGAACTTGTATTTATGGTTCATTATTTGAAAGCCTTCATTATTAGGGTGAGTGCTGTAAATAAATGTTTTAAGGCCACACTTCACTACTGACGTTGGTTCCAGTACAAAAAAAACAAAAACGTGTATACACATGTTTGAAAAGTTTAGGCTATGAGGCTAAGTGTAATGCTCCCAGAATGCTCTCTGATTAGATGCAAATGAAGTGACATTTCGTAAAATGTTTTGATGCATGCTAGTATTTCCCAAAAATATTTCTAATGGAAAATCAGTGTAACCATTTTCAACACGATTATGGGAAGCATGAAAGTAAACAAACACTGACAAAGCCAACTTATCTGACATATTTGTATAAGTCTTTTAGTTTCATCAATGCGTGTCTTGTTTTGACATGGCTTTTGTAACACTTTATTGTTGTGGGAGCTACCAGGCCCTCAACATTGTAACAAACACTGGCAAAAACCCCCCAAAACGTTTTTGAACTCTAAAAGCACACGTTGCCACCAGTGGCATAACAAAGGCCCCGCAGCCGCCCTCCAGGGGGCCCCTTCAGCACAGCACCTGCCCTGAGTGAGTCTGGAGAGGGGGCTCCTCCATGTTCTTTGCAAAGGGGCACCCTCCAGTTTCGTTACGTCACTGATTGCCACTGTAGTTCCTGACACTGAACAAAACTACTTTGTGTGCCAATATGCTCCTTGTGGAAAAGCAGAATGCGATCACTCATAGTAAAGCCAGCCGAAAGAGAGAGAAATAGAAGTTTAATAAAAACAAAATGTCTTTGTTAACACCAGACCTAATTAGGGACCAAGACCCACATGTAGGTAGCTTTTTGCATGTCGCAAACAGCGACTTTCGCTGTTTGCGACGTGCAAAAAGCACATTGCGATGCACAAACCCAGTTTTGCGATTCGGTAACCTGGTTACCAAATCGCAAAACGGGTTTGCGACTCACAGTTAGGAAGGGGTGTTCCCTTCCTAATTGCGACTCGCAGTGCAATGTAGGATTGTTTTGCGGGCGCAAACCAATCGCAGTTTGCACCCATTTCAAATGGGTGCTAACACTTTCGCAAAAGGGAAGGGGCCCCCGTGGGACCCCTTCCCCATTGTGAATGTCACTGTAAAAAAAAAATCAGAATAGGCAGTGGTCCTGCGGACCACTGCCTGCTCTGAAAAAATGAAACGAAAACGTTTCATTTTTCGTTTTTGTAATGCATCTCGTTTTCCTTTAAGGAAACGGGCTGCATTACAAAAAAAAACTGCTTTATTGAAAAGCAGTCACAGACATGGTGGTCTGCTGTCTCCAGCAGGCCACCATCGCTGTGAGGGCCGCCATTCGCAAGGGGGTCGTAAATTGCGACCCACCTCATGATTATTCATGAGGTGGGCATTTGCGAAGCCCTTGCGAATCACAGATGGTGTCAGGGACACCATCCTACATTCGGATTTGCGACTCGCAAATTGCGAGTCTCAATCTGAACCTACCTACATGTGGCCCCAAATTCTTAAAGAAAGTCACAAAAGTGCACCCATGGTATATGTCGTACCCATATAAAATATTTGTGAACTGTATTTTAGCATGGGTAAGTACGCATGTGTAGATTTGCTCATGTGAAAATCTATTGAGCATTTGCAAGTTCATTTTCCCTCCAGCCACTTTCTTCTCAACCCTGGAAGAAGTTCTAATTCTGCCATTGTCAGGAGTAAATGTCCAACCTTTCTTATTATGGGAAAATATTAGAGAGAAGCTGGTGAAAATCTTTAAAATATGCAGGTTAGTAGGTTTGCAGACTCAAAGGCATTCCAGCCCTGGAACTATTGCTTACTGCTTCCTCCAGCCCCAGTATGCAGATCTGCAGAATGGTGGCAAAATAAGGAAATTGCTACAATAGGGATTGAAACTGCAAGTATACAAGCCCTACTGTGGTAGTAGCCCTGGCATAATCAGAGAGGCTATTATCAGAGCTCTTACATAATGAGATTGCTGCCATAATTTGGCGCCACACTACATGGCACCAAAGGGACAAGTTTTACGAAATGTCACTTCATTTGCATCTAATAAGAGAGCATTCTGGGAGCATTACACTTAGCCTCATAGCCTAAACTTTTCAAACATGTGTATACACGTTTTTTTTTTTTTTGTACTGGAACCAACGTCAGTAGTGAAGTGTGACCTTAAAACATTTATTTACAGCACTCACCCTAATAATGAAGGCTTTCAAATAATGAACCATAAATACAAGTTCGAACAGAATTATCTTTTGGAAATACATTACCTCAACTGCAGAGAGTTCCACTCTCTGTAAACAGGCAGCCAAAGGGTTTGTGCTGCAGAGGGTTGGGCCTACTTGTCCCAAGGACAAAGTAAACATAAAAACTTGTTGCCCTTGACCCCAAACAAGATGTCCCGGGCGTCGGGCGTCGGGCGATAGGAATTCCGCATCCCTGAAATATTCTGCATACATTTTCCAGCTTGGCTGGGTTTGTTTAATGTGCAAATTATTCCCAGGAAAAATCAGCAACTTCACTATACTTTCCTGGTGTTTAAAAAAAAAAAAAAGAAATTAAAAAAAATTATATATATATAACGCTCTCCCTCCAGTGGTGTATATCTTTTGGGATGCAAGACTGTTAGGATGATTTTCTTTTTTACACACACACATATTCTTGGGCATGAAAGTACTAGGATGGTATTGACTGGCTTCGGGATGGAGTGCCTTCTGTTTGAAGATGGCAAGGAATTGCTTAAACAAATTACGTCCAGCTTGCAAAGTGTGTAAAGGCATGAAAGCAAGGATATCTGAAATCTCCTCTAACTTATTGTCCTGTGAACTAATTTCTCCTAATGACAATACACCCCTAGTGGTTCTAGAGTGACACTAGACCAAAATGTGTAAGAAATATTGGAATTATAAAATAACTTTTAATGGATTCCTCTTGCCATCACCTACATGAAGCAACTCACTCTTGTGGTATTTTAGTAACCTGTCTGTTTATCTGTGCTGAAGTCGAAATGTTGTAAAGTAATGCAACTTAAAGAGGGCTAATAGTTATGAAGGGGCTGGTGGATGATGTGGTATTAAAGAAGACTTCTGCTTAGGCGTACAGATATCGCTGTCTTTACTTCACTGCCAACGCATGAGTAGGGTTGTAACAGTCACCGCCTTAACACACAGCATGTCCACATTGGCTTTATTTGGGTTTTCCTAAGTTGTATTGAGCTACTAGTTGATCAGGCTGCTACACACATTGTGTCAGTTACAACAGTCTCCTCAGGGCAGGAGCGAAGCACTTATGTCTCCATTGTAAGCTGTTCTGACGTAAGCCGACCTATGCCATGGTCGTTGGCTTGAATTACAGCAGCACCGAAAGGAAAAACGAATTATGTCTGAGAGGAAGTAAACAAATTGCCCTCTCTGTAGAAATAGATGTACTACATATGTGCAGCTGCCATATTGGGTGAGTGGTTTGGCCTTAATCAAGCAGCTGTGATTGGAACAAACCGTACATGGTGGCCATCTTGAATTAGTCAAATGGGAACAGCAAGCCCAATTCATTATAGAAAGCACACACCAGGTGTGCGGGTGGCCATTTCAGATTGGTTAGACCTGACCATTGAAACAGTTTAGATTTATGGCGTTAAGGCATTTAATAAACAGCACATCATCTTGGAAGCTTTCATTTAAGTTATTATTTGCCAGCTCTCTGTGTTCTTTGGTACACTTTGCATTGGACAGTTATTTAAATGTTTCAACTAGGTAACAATCAAAAAACCATTGTAACATGCAGAATGTCATGCCGCCTCATTTTTTCTGATGCATCTTGATGAACCAACAATCAAATGGGGAAAATTGATAACAGGTTTTACCAGTTATTCAAGGGTATGCACACCAGTTTAAGTGTAGAAAGGAAGTTGGCACTTAACTTGCATTCATTAGATGTGGAGGGACAGAAAGTTCTAGAGAATTTACCTAATTTGTTGTGGATTAAATTAATTAAATGATTTATGTGGATTAAATGAATTTAAAGTGGCTATCAAGAAACTGGATTTGCATTAGTTTCTACTTACAAGCACAATCTTGGAGGGATCGTTTTGGGCAGAGGGCTCAAAAAGAGAAGGAAATTGATGACAGCTTTGTGTCTGCCCTAAGAAATGTAGCTTCTTAGTGCAAATTTGGAATGAAGGATGAGCATATAAGGGATCATATTTTGTTGAATTATAGGAACGATGGGGATCCGGGGGGGAACTGTGGCTAAAGAACAAGCCACCTTCTGAGGATGTCATAGCAATAGCTAAAAGAGTAGAGTACACAATGGATTGTGTGGGTATACCTGAAAGGGAAGATAAAAAAGATTTGCATAGCATTGTAGTATGTGTGATTAGCAAAAGTGTGGGGGTGAGGAGCTCTTATAAGTTCAAAGTTCATTGCTCTAAGGGTGGCATTACAAGGCACATGGCCAACAATAGAGTGCCCAGCGTTGCTAGCCACATACAAGAAATGTGGGCGTAAGGGTCTTTTTATGAAATGTGACACATTTTTAGTGAAGATTAAGAAGCTATTGCAGTTAAAAATGTCAATGAGAAAGCAGTGTTGAAAATTGGTAACACAAACCCTTGAAATCCCAGTGAAAATGTCATGGTCAATAACACACCTGTTTTTATGATGTATGATTTGCGTTACCGACTGAGTGTTATTTTTAAGGTAGTATTTGATTTCAAGTTTAAAAACAATGTCAAACTTTGCAAACTGATTTAAACTTGGGCATTATGGTGTTAAGGAAATTAAGATAAAAGGATAATAATGAGTATTAGAAAATGTAAGAATCATTACTCCTTGTAAAGGTATATGTTTCTATAAAAGGGCCAACATTCCAGGGTTGGGTGTATGTTTGGTTCCCAATGCTGAACCATAGATGTGTGTTCATCAGGTGCGGTGTGTGAAGAGTGTATATAATAAGAACATTGGATGTGTCAAAGGATATTCACATTAAATAAAACTGAAACCAAGTGCTTGCTCTGCTGTAGCAGAGGCTAGAAGGATACCTTTAAATGTCTAGGATGCTGTGCGAGCCAAGTTGGAGAAGCTGCAAAGACTGGACATCATTACACCTGTGGAGGCAACGGAGTGGTTGGCTCCGATAGTAGTGGCTAGAAAAGCAAATGTAAGGTTCTGTGTAGATTTAAGAGACCTAAATAAGAAAATTGTTATGGATAGAGTTCTCCTTTCAAATATCGCAGAAGTGTTGCCTAAAATGTGTAATGCCAACATCTTTACCTCGTTGGACTTAATGTCTGTGTATTCTCAAATTAAATACAGTAACTGTACCCTGGCTATCAAGAACTCACTAGTTCTGTTACACTGATGGGATGTTGTAAATTTCTCAGAATGCTCCTTGGTCAGAATTTATTGGAAAGTACCAAAACAACAATTTTGACACATGAAGTTTAAGCATGCTCCAGAATAGAGTACGGTTTGTACCTGGAAGGACAATCAAACGTACTATTGATGCTAATAACAAGGGTTTGTGTGAGTTTCTGGTACAAGGGATTGAAGGGAAAGAAAAACGTATTGCTAGTGTTTCCCAAGCTTTAAAGGAGGTGCATGCAAATTATTCAGTAATTTAAAGGTAAGCACTTGCTGTGTGCTGAGCCCTCAAACAATTTAGAAAATGTAGGTAGGAGGCTCATGTTTCTGTCTGGTTAGACCACACACCTTTTGAAGGGAAAATATTTTATGGAAAAGGGCTTGGATTTAATTTTGGCAAAACATGAGAAGTGGATTTTAGAACCGCAAGAATTCTCATTTTCAATTGATTGTGTCCCAGATGTAGACAGTTTAGTGGCAGACTGTCTCTCAAGATTGGGGATGGTTGAGAGTAAGTCTGGATGATGCAGTGTGGAATAATGAAAGTTTATGTGCCATAACTTGTGAAAGTATATTGCAGAAGGAATTGGAGTGGGATGAGACCGGGCAGCGTTTTAATTTCTGAAGGGAGGTTAACTGACAAAATTGGGGCTAAGGTCTGAATGATCAGAGATGAATTATCACTTTGCAGAGGTATTTTATTGAGAGGTGTTTGGTTACACCCGTAGCGTACTTGAAAGGGTGTTTAACACTACATATGAAGGACATTCAGGAGTGTAAACACCAAGGTAAGACTTGTGACAATTTCTGGTGGCAGGGTTTGGATTTAGAGATTGAGAGGTAATTTCACAAATGTGTTAAATGCCAAGAAAATGATATGGGCATGAGCTTGATAAAGCTACAGATTTATTGGGTCCTTTAAGAGGTGGGAATGCACTGCATTACCTGTTTGTATTGGTTGACCTGTGTTCAAGGTGGCCTGGAATTAGTGGTGTTTCTGACACATCTTTGGTGCACTTGAAAGTTTTGAAAAAAATATACAATCCTCGCCTTAGTTTTGGTTATGAAAATGTTGAAATAAAAGTTCTGTTGTGGTAAGTGAGAGATGAAGAAGGGGCTATCATGGAAAAATAACAGAAAAAAAACAACGGGGAGGTGAACGAGCAGAGACTAAGATGAGGTGACTATAAAGATGGACAAAAGGAGATAATCACCTTGATCCAAAAACTGAAACACTTCTGGCTATATGTGCCCTCTGCTTGACTCTGCAACTCCTGAGAAAGGTAGCAGTCCCTAGGCTTCACAAGAATCCCTCTGTCTGTGGAATAGTTCCCTCAGAGCCAAGAACCAACATCGCACTGTATGATCAAACTAATTGGTTGACTATGGTTATTTTCTTTACATGTTCATTTTGTTAGTCCATCTACAGAGTCCAAAGCCTCATTGTTTCAAGATGGTACACAATGAATTATGTTATTTTATTTCTTTTTTACTAGTACATACCTTCGTGAAAAAACATTCTAGTGTAGTATTGGGGACAGTTTTGATGCTATGAAATGAAAAGATAAAGGGCCATACATGAGAGATTTCAGAGTCCTGTGTGGCCACACATAAACATGTTTTTTAGCACTGTGCACAAATGATATATCACTGCAAAAGCTCTAAACTTAACCTAGATAGGAGGAACAAGATATCTTGAAGTAATTTGTGCAGATAAGGTAAATTGTAGATGTTGCTGAATTTGTAGGGCATAAGGGATGTTTGACTCCTGTAAAAATTATCAAGGGTTATTTGTGCAGCATAGCATTCTCCTTGCAATAAATAATGAAATTGCCTGAATAGCTTCAGTGTTACATACTTGCTAACCTATCTACATATGAAACCTCATGGAGGAAGATGTTATTTTGAGTCTGCAACACCCACATATACCTAGAATGGTATTAAAGCCAGATAATTGGCAGTCATGCCTGATAAAACCATTAATGCCAAGGAATGAACAATACACAGGTAGAACAAAAAAAAACACACACACTTTCTCTCTCTCTCTCTCTCCCATTTTGACTGCAGTCAAAGACCTGCAAAAGGTGCCGATTCCAACAACCTTCAGGACTATACAAATGGTGGAAACCTGATTGCAGGAATTCATTTAATTTAACATAACATTACATACTTAAGTAAATCTGTAATGTGATTTGAACGGGCCCTGGTGCATCTGTCTTATTAGCAGTAAAGGGACTGAAAGCATTTTATATAGCTCATCATACTTTTACATGCAGCAAAACCCAGTAGAGGTAAAACTAACAGCCATTTTACTTTGAAGGTGTTATTTTTCCCTCAGGAATGTGGCACTATACAATTAATTTCTCATACCTGTCAACCATTGAATAAAACATTTGGTGAAGTCAGGCGTTTAAAAGAGTAATCCAATTAGGTAAATGTAGAATGCTGGCTCTCTGTACAGTGTACTAAAATTAAGTACACTGTGCATAGAGTCCAGTGGATCCCCAAAGATGTGCCTGAGGCAGAAATAGATAGGTCTAGAGCTCTATTTGTGGTAGTGTGGGGGAGCAGCTAGGCTTATCCAAGAGTCGTGTTAAACACTTGTACTCACAGAGGCAATACATGAGACACACATAGAATAAATCTGATACCAATTTAGAAAAATAACAGTTGCTTTTATATATGCTTTGAACATCGTTGTGAGGTAAGCAGTTTTCAAAGTAAAAATACTTTACTGTTTCAAAAATCGACACAGTGCAATTTACAGTGTTAACCTACGGAGGGAAACAAAGATGCAGTTTCACAGGTAAGTACACGACTTACGATCCCAGTCTTCAGGGGTTTAGACTAGCACTGGGCAAGGTTCAGGTTGGTATCCAAGGTGCACCCACAGTGGTTTGGAGATGGCTGGGTGCAGAGATTAAAGTTGAGGTTGGTGGCCAATGTTAGTCAATTGAGGTGGGGGTGAAGGGGAGTTGACACGCTGCTCCCAGTAACAGAGGTAGCAGAGGTTGGTCTCCGAGCGTTGAGGTGAGCACCGGGCGAGGGTGATGGCACAGGTCCGCACCAAACTTACCTCAGCTGCACAGATGTGGCTGGGTGCAGAGTGCCAACACAGTGTCTGCAGCCAATGCTTTCCAGTGCAAACGGGGGGGGGGGGTATCTGCTGTAGTACTGTTCACAGGTGAGTAAAGCGGGGTCAAGGGTCCATCTCTTGGCATTGAGGTAAGTAAAAGGGGTGCCACAAGGCAGCACCAAAGTTAAACCCTCTTTGGCTAAGGGGTCGCCAGGTGGAGACTGTCAGCACAGCGTTGGGCGTCCAACGTATTTCAATGGAGGAGATGGCTTCCAGAAACGAGCTACAGGTTCTGGCCAGGAGGCCTGGAGGGGTGAACCCACAGCTGCCCAGGTTAGTTGAGATAAGTTGAGATGCCAGGGGTCGTAGAGACATCATCAGTTCAGCTCCCCAGGGCCTAAGTGCTGGGGTGTTTTTAGACATTGGAATCAGCTTACCAGGCAGGTCGGTGGGGGTGGGGGGTTGGATGTGGGAGGGTGGGGGTGGGGGGGCTTGGGAGTCCCTCAGATTTAAACTGCAGGCAACGCTGGGGAGTCCGACGGGGGTCAGCCCCCATTGGACTCTTGGTTGGAAGTGCCGGGGAACCTTCACTGGACCGGTGGGCCACTTCGAATCAGGCCATGGGCGTCGGGTACAGTGGTCACTTCTGGTGTCGGGTTTCGCGATTCCTCAGGCAGGCTTCCTCTTCTTTAAGATGGTTTCTTCTGGATAGGTCTGCTGCTCACAGGAGTTCTTGGTCTTTTTTGAAGGTAGGTAGTCCTCCCAAGGCTTTGGAGGTCGCTGGACTGCAGGACGGTCATCTTCTGGGTGCAGGTTTTTTTTAAAGCCGGTAGGGCTGGGGCCAAGTCAGTGGGTGTCTTCAGTCTTCTCTGCTGGCGAAGGGTTCGGTTCTTCTTAGGTTGCAGGAATCTCCTTCTGGGGTTCAGGAGGGGTTCTTCAATACTGAATTTAGGGGTGTTACATGGAGTGCCAGGTGGTGACTACACCCTTTCTTTGAAACTTCCTTTGGAAAGTAGCCTAGACCTAACCTGTTGGCCTAATTCCTTCCATGCAAGATGGAGGAATTTAAAAAGTAGTGCCTACTTCAGCTTGTTCACCTTAGGGGTAGGACTGGCATGAAATGGGCACTCCTACTAATTTACTTAATTGTCCTGCAAGTCCTGCTGCCCAAAGTGGGGTCTGGAACTGGAGGTCGACCTGCTCCACCATTTGGAGAGGCTTGGGTTCCATGTCAAAGGTGGCAAGGCCTTTGAACCTCCCAGCACTGTAACATCCATCCTGCCTGGGAGAGGTCACACCTCTGCCCAGAGCAGGCCTTTGTTCTGAGCCCTCGTGAGCACTGGCTCTCACCTCAGGGGGCCAGAAGTTTGTCTACGGTGGCTGTACTGGTTTTGACCAGTCAGTGCCCACCCTAGGAGTTGGTAGGCTGTGCAGGGGGCACCTCGAAGGTGCCCTCTGCATGCATATATTAATAAATCCATCACTGGATTCAATGAGGGTTTATTAATACGAGATGTTTGACATCAAACATCTCTATCTTCAGTGAAGCCATCATGTAACTGGGGAACTCGTAATGGCCGTTGTCCATCACATGTACTTAAAATGGGTTCATTGTTCACTTACTGTGTCTGAGAATCGACATAGCAGGGGCATATCTGCTCATGCAGGTATGCCCTCACATGTAATATAATGCACCCTGCCTTCAGATGTGGAAGGCCTTCCAGAGGGGTGACTTATATATATTGCATGCAATGTAAGGGGACAGGGCACACAAGATGTGTGCCATGTAATTGTTTCATTTTAGGTCTGCACCAAGACATGCAGTCTGCAAAGGTAGTTCTGGGTGCACTTAGATGAGAGGGTCCCTGAGGATAGCACAATCTGTGCTGCAGCCCTCAGGGGACTTCCTTTAGTACCCCATGCCCTAGGTACCAGGGGTACCATTTACTAGAGACTTACAGTGGCAACTCAAGGTTTGCTAATTGGGGAAAACGGCTGTACAGTTTTAGGGAAAGAGGTCTGGTATTGGAGACCTGTTTAGCAGTTGACGTTACACCAGAAACCAGACAAAAAAGTGGCAGGGGCCCATGTCAAGAGACACTTTCCTACAGTGAATGTGGGAGCAACTTGAAAAAAGCGGGCGATATACTCCAAATGCGAGTGAGTTGACAGCCTGATTTATTCTTTTTTTATACTAAAGTCATATCTATCTTTGCGCGGTGAACAGTGCGAGTTCCTCATTTTTTGTATTTTCGTCTTCTGCACTTAAGCATCACTGAGTTCGTCATCTGTTGAACAAGTAGATATTATTCCTTAACTCAACTAGTACTCATTTTATGTACCTCCGAAGGATGAAAGTCTACCATTCTACAGTTCAGACCTATGACTTCCCAGAGTGAGTGAGTGAGTGAGAAAGAAACACTGGAACTCTCCTCACACAAACACAACACACTTTTTTCTCTAACTGTAATGGCGAGGAGGATCACGAGTAACTACTCATAAGCAGGACCGTATTTTTTTTTAACAGCGTCACTGTTTTTGTCAACTGTCTGTTTTTTATCAATAGTGTTGCTGTTTAAATGGTGAACATTCTTTGTTTCATATTTTTGGGTAGCCTTTAACCTTTCTCAAGTACTCATGACAATTGTGATTAAATGGCCAGGTTTTAGAAGCTATGGTGAGGAAGCTGACTGTTTCAAATACTAAATTCCAACTTTTGGCAGTCTTTCCTTGTCATGCTTAATGATTCATGTCTTTTTTCTTCCTTTTAGATTGTCCCACCGTTTCTGGATTATCAGATATGGATTATCCTTTGCAAGGACCAGGTTTACTGACAATCCCTAACCTCCCAGAAATCAGTTCCATTCGCAGGGTCCCTCTACCCCCGGAACTGGTTGAGCAGTTTGGACGTATCCTTAAGTGCAAGAAAATATACATTGTCATCTTGCAAACTGTCCACAAGTTTGTTTATGATTCTTTGTGAAACTGGCTTCTTCTGCCTCTGAGACTGTGCTTCCTCCATATTTTGTTGCTCTCTAGTGGCGGGACACATTGTTTCTCATGCTTATTGCTTTATACTTTATTATAATAAGTGTTGGGTAGTAGTAAACCCACACACAAATCGTACATGGTAATTTGCTTTTTTAGATTTCCAACCCTCGAAATGTATTTGGCAAACCATCATCCATTATGTGTTAAACTTGAATATGCACTCTTCTACATTTCACATTGCATAATGTTGCTTTTGCCTTCCAAAAGCAGGCCAGTTAACTGTAGAACACTTTATAAATCTTCCTTGCCTCCTGAAAATCTGTTTAAAATTTGGAAAGTCAAATGTCCTCCATTGCCAGGTGACTTGCAACTTTTTTTGCAGCACATCTGTATTCTAAAATGTTTTCGAAACATGAAATCTATTTGTGTTGTTTTTTGTGTTCTCATTACTGAATGGTGATGATATTTAGAAGCTCCATGACCCTTACATCAGCTGTAATTTAGATATGCAATGTAACTGTATGATGGGAGTGTTCCCTGAAATCAGCAGAGCCTGGCTGACTATAGACAGTGACATCTTCATGTGGAACTATGAAGATGGGTAAGTATAGTACATGCAGATGTGATTATGCTCAAACAGAGCATTGAAAAAGACACTGATAGGATGATGTATCATGTGGTACTTACTGACCTATTACCTTGCCAATAATCTGGGGTTGTGTGCAAATACATTTCGACCACACAAAGTGCTTTGGGCTCCGAAAAGGGCAACAGGGGTATACAAATAGCAAGTTTGTATGACACAAAATATAGGTGTGGTATTATTTTGGAAGTACTATAACGTCCTTGTCTTTTTCTTTTTTTTTTTAAACAGTCATGAGTGTAGACATTGTAGATTGCAAACAGTTAAAGTATTAAACTCAGTGGGCTGTTCATAGTATTTATGTGACACTTAAATTACTAATTTGAATATTGCAAAATTCCTTTCCCCCACTCTTCCCTCTCTGTTTGCGATGAGGACTAAAACTGTGTCGGACAGCATTGTGAATTGTGGGGAGTCAACATGTATAAGACAGCTGTGGGTATATAGTATGGATACTGTCTCTCTACCAATTGTGAGATCAAGCATTGTACACGTTTATTAGGCTGCCAGTAAGTAAAAAGATTCACTGCTTACTGTCTAATTGGACAGTAAAGAGTTGGGACACCCGATTACAAGTAGGATAAAAATAGGTTCTTACTACTTCAAAATCTCTATTTATCCAGCAGGTCCTTCAGAAGCCTCTCCATTACAATCAAGGTTAACAGTATTCGATGCCAGTGGATTGTTTTATAGTTTGCCAGCATAGTGTCTTTTGCAGTCCCCAGGCATTTGTGCATGTCCATATGATCAGCCCTAGAATAATCCCAATGAACCTAAAGAACTTCTTAATGGCCAGGCAATGGATGCCAGGTCCCAGATGGAAGACTAAATTGTCCTCAACATTACATTTAAAAATGTACAACTAAGTAAATGACGTGGTATAGCGCTAAATTCTAATCCATAATCAAATCATATATTTGAAAATTGGTTATTATGAGCTGGTAAATTAAGATCCTGGTCTCTTGAATGTCATATCAAAATTTGGATCCTACATGTGGTGACTAAAGGAACGACTTTAAAAAAAAAAATGGATTTGAGATCAAATCACTGTTCAGAATATTTGTAATTGCAACAACTGTAATGGTAGGGAGCTTAAACCAGTATTCCACAGAAATCTCTTTACATTGAGGAGAGCCTCATTGGAACTGAACATTACAGCTACCATTGCGTTTGGGGCTTGTGGTTTTGCATGAAGTCCCGTCAAGTCCTGGCCAAAATAGTCAGAGAGGAGGCCCATTAATTGTGCCTCAGACACCCACGTACTTTGGTCACTTTCAACAGGTTGGGTTACAATGCCTATCTCTGTCCCCAGGCATCACCAACATCAGTTATTAACACTCATATTACATAGTAAGGCTTACATATTTATATCATGGAGTGTCCAAGGGTTACCTGCACATCTCAAGGTGGATACTGGAGTAACTGTCCTGGCATGGGGTGGATGTGGCTCTCGTCCAGGAGACCCACTTGACTAATATTCCTGAACATGAATTTGCTACGGAATTGTGCATTCACAGGCTCACATCTTCACACTCTTTTAAATTTTTTTTTTTTTAATGCAAATGGGACTGCAGTTCGGTTCAGAAGATGGCTGCACTTTAGACCCATTTGTGCCATTTATGGTAGCCAAGTTAGATTCGACATTTTCCAAGGCATCTTTAGTTGTAGAAACATCACCTTTGTGAATGTATGTTGTCCTAATATTAATGACCCAAGCTTTATTCTAGAGGTTTAGAATAAATGCCTGTGTCAAATCACAATACTATCTGGGGGTGGGGGACAGGGGAGGTTATGGAAGTCTTTGGCATCACACTGGGCTATGACCCAGACTGTTCATACAATCATAATCATTGTCACACTGCTGCATTTTAAGCCTTGAGAGTCATTCTCAACACCTACAGTCTAGTTGATATTTGACAAGACACACAGATGTACAAGAGGATACATCCCCACTGTACACAATTCTCAGTCTGCTCTACTGAATCACCGCTAATCATGTAAACACTTGGGTAACCAATATTACCACACTCATACATTTTCTTATGTTGTCATTGTATTGCTTGCTGTGAGACTCACTGGTGTATAACACAAAACTTGAGCTGGAGCCCTGCTTGATCTGCCTTTAAGGATGAAATTAAGGACACAATTGAAGAGTAGTTTACCATAAATATGGGAACGGTGAAGGTTGTTGGGATACTCTGGAAAAGGTTGAAGGCTACCATTAGGGAGTTATGTATCTCTTAGATGGTTTTCAAATGCCATGCTGCTGAGAGCAACTTAATAGGCTACCGCTTGATACCCATTTTCACCAAAAAAAAATTATGAACTCTGGCATTACCAGCATATATCGAAGAGAAGTTCAATACATCTAATGCCACTGTGGAGAGAGAGAGTGCACGTTTCGGGTAAGAAAATGCAACTGCCTCCTTGTTTGAGGAGGGGGAGTACCCAAGTAGGAAATTAACCAGCTTTACCCATCACTCGTGGACACCTAACAAGGTTACCTAGACCAGTACAAAATAGGTGGACATGAGACAATTAAGATTTTAACCAAGGTCTCAAATAGAGATAGAGGGTAGAAGTAATAAAAACTGTTCATGTTAGCAAGACCAGCAGCAAAGCCACAAGTAATGATGGTGTCCATCGTGAGTTTTACAAAGAATACTCAAAAATCATTGCACCATGCGGATTAGGAATGTTTTAGGAGGCTGTCACTGGGGGTTCCTCCCGCCTTCTATCCAGGAGGCACTGTTTATTTCTTTATACAAACAAGGGAAACCTCCAGACCAATGGGGGTCTTTTAGGCCATTGTTACTTAAAAAAAATCGGCAATATGATCTTCACCAAGGTACTGGTAAACAGATTGATGCAGCTACTTCCTGATAATGGACCAGTCTCGGAAAGTCCACCTAGCACAATTTACAACTTTAGTCTCAAATTTAGATTAGCTGAACCTGCGGTTAGTCTTGTGGCAGTGTTCCTGGATTCTGCGAAGGCATTTGATTTACTTGAGTGGTCCTTTCTGGTCTCCACCTTGAAAAGGATGGGCTTTTCAAGTGGTTTTCTGAGTTGGGCGAAACTCCTTTTTAAAAATAGCCTTCTATCGAGCATCACAAAGGGCACCAGATAGGGCTGCCCCCTTTCACCTATAGTGTTTACCTGTCATGCTAGTGCACCTCACCTCTGTGCTTAGGCAACTGCACTCTGAAACAGGCGTTGTTTTCAGATTTCAAAATCTGCTGTTACCATCATATGCTTACTGTATTCCTTTACACATCAGAAATCCTAGAGATAACTTGTCACTCATTGTTATTTAATTTTTGAAATATAGTCTCCTTTTGAGTTTAACCCATAATCTTTTGTTCTTCCACCCCCTTCCAGCCGTCCACTGGTGCCTGGCTGCCCCGAGATAAAGATGCACTGTGTAGAGAAAATTCTGGCAAGACAGTTTTGACTTCAGAAGTAAAGTGTGGTGTGTTAGAATTCCCTTTAACTCACAGGTCCTTACACCTTGAAGAAGATTATGGTTAGTTGTAAGCTATGTCCCTCTTCCCCTCATTAAAACCTTCTTTAAGGTGGTAAAAATACTCATGGTCAGGCTTGCATGGACTGGAAAACTGTCCAGGGTAAAGTTAGAAAATGACCCTACAATATAAAGTTGCAGGACTCGCAGCTCCAGACTTCGAATTACATTATTTATGTGCACAAGGCCCTAGCTAGCCCAGTGGGTAGGGTGCTGTGTAGGTGAAAGGTAGGACATATGTCTTTATGTACTACATGTCTTGGTAGTGACAAACAGCCTATCCACTTTCTAACTACTGTGAGTGCTGCCTCTCTCATAGGATTGCATTGGAAATACCCTAACATAAGTGGTATTATCTAATCTAAGACGGGTAGGGTTGGCATGTTTGGTATGGTTGTAATGGTAGTGAGAAATGATGCTTAATGGTTTAGGTGGATTTTTATTACCATTAGATAAATGCCACTATTAGAAAGTGAGCATTTCTCTGTGCTTATGACCCTGGTGTATTGCATCTTGCCTCCAATCCATGTCTGGGGCACAGTGACAGTTGGACTTTGCGCATACTATTCAGACAAGCTACACAAGGGGGGCTGGAGGTGTCACAAGAGTGCATCTCCATACCGAATGGTCTTCCTGGGCTGAGAAAAGGAGAGGCATGGGCACAACTGCATTTGTAAAGGCTGTGCCCTGGCCTCACACAAAGGGCTTCTTAACCCCCCCACTGATGTCTGGAGCCAGTGCTGGAGGAGAGAGGAGACATTCCTTGAACTGGTTAGTGCTGGTTGGAACCTCTTCTCCCACTTTTGTGGAGGCTGTGCAAAATGAGCTTAAGTACAGGGGGCTGTCCCCTTCATTTTTTGTGCACTTTTGGATCTGGGACTGAACATCTATCAGGAGGACTGCTGGACGGCAGCAAAGGACTCATCTGGACTGCTCTTCTGTTTGTTGCCCTGCTGCCTGGTGTCTGCTGGGTGGTACAAAGGACTCATCTGGATTGCTTTTCTGCCTGTTGCCCTGCCTGCGAGCTGCTCCCTGACTTTGGTTCCCCTGAGCACTGCTGGACTGTCAGGGGAAACCACCCCCACCTGCCTGAGAGTGCTGGCCTCTTCTGTCTGTGGCCTGCCTGACCATTTGTGCCCCAGTGTTCCCCCAGAAAGCCCACGAAGTGAAGGGTGCTGGTTTTGCTTCTGGTTTCTACAGGGATAACGCATGAGGAGTGCTTCATTCCCAGCCTTGGTGCAGAGGAGAGCGTAATTAGAGTGCTCCTGATTGGACTATTTTCAGCTTGTGAAGAGCGCTTTATGACCTCGGCGCGTGTACAGCCTCTATTTTTTGCTACCTCAGGTACAGGTAAGCACCTTTGTGTCCCCCTGTGCCCTCCCCCTGTTGCAGGTAGAACAGAGAGGAGCCCGCCGGCAGCCTCTCTGTGAGCTCGAGTGAAGCACTCCCCTGTTGCACAAGCGGGCCCTCCGTTGTGCCGGACAATCACTGCCGCAGCCTGAGGCAGTAGATGCCATGCTGGGCTTGCGCACCCTGTCGGGTGCAGCTGTGCTGCACGAGGGAGCAGGAGTGGTCCCAGGACTGTGTCGCCGGGCAGCAAGGAGGGACCTGCCATCTATGCTGGTGCAAATGTCACCTCGTGAGGGGTCCGGCCGCAGTCTGGGAGGCCCTGGAGAGTTGCAGGACATATTGGTGTTAGTGCAGCATGAAGGTAGGCCCACAGTGACCAGCCGCCGCCCTTCTCGGAAGCGGGCGATTGGCTTGTCTTTGGACATATGTGGGGAGACCATGAGAGATCTCCCTGTCAACAGAGAAGTTCCGAAGTGAGGTTGGACTGAAAAAGGGATTCCCTTGACAGTTATTGGAGTACCGTAATCACTGTAGTGGGCATGCAGGGGCTCCTGCGGCCACCATGGACGTACAGGCTCTTATTTAGGGGATGATTTATGAGCATCACTGATAGGATAGTGAGAACCATTTCAGGGATCGCATAAAAGGTGCGGAATCTCTGACTTGTGTGTTCATTTTCCGACCTGCAGACTTCCTACCCTGATAACCAATTATGTCATTGTGTCTTGAATTACCAGGACAATAAGCACATCTCAGGCGTTGCACTAGGTCTTCCAGACATATTTCCAATATAACATTATTATATAACATAGGTGGTAACGATGTTCCTATGACGTGCTAGGTGGAAATGTTCCCTTTTTTTGTTCATGATGATGTGTTGGCATTCCTGAGAATGTTTATTCTGACTTGTGCATTATTGGTGATAATGATGACCTGACTACTGCCTGTGTTGCAGGATACCAGTAACCTACTTGTTTACCTGACTACTGCTTATTTTTGCAGAGTACTAGTAACCTGTGTGACGTTCTGACAACTGCTTGGGTAGCAGGGTATTACTGATTTTTGTCAAGTTTGGTATAATGATGTTTAATGCATTGCAGTTTATTTTCATGTACCTTGTTGTGTTTCCTTTCTGGTGTGTTTATTGTGTAACGTTGTAGGAGGCTGGCCTGGCTTATAGTGGGTACCTGATGGTACTTACACCTTGTGCCAGGTCCAGTTATCCCTTATTAGTAGATTAGTAGTGATCTAGCAGCTTAGGCTAATAGAGGTAGCTATAGCAGAGCAGCTTAGGCTGAACTAGGAGACATGCAAAGCTCCTACTATACCACTTATATCATATAGCACTATATCATAAGAATCACAATACTCAGAGTTACTAAAAATAAAGGTACTTTATTTTAGTGACAATGTGTCAGAAATATCTCAGAGGATATACTCCCTTAGGAGGTAAGTAAATTACACAAAATATACACACAAACCAAAATCAGTTAAGTAAACAGTTAGAAAAGTAGTGCAAACACTGCAGTATACCATAGGATGCAATAGGCCTAGGGGCAACACAAATCATATACTAAGAAAGTGGAATGCGAACCACTTAGGGACCCCAGGCCTAGTGTAGTGTGTAGAGGGTCGCTGGGAGTGTAAGAAAACACTAAGGGTGTCCAAGATACTCCAACCCAAGACCCTGAAAAGTAGGAGTAAAGTTACCCTACTTCCCCAGAAACACATTAAAGTCGTGATAGGAGATTCTGCAAAGACAACAACTGACTGCAAAGCACTGAAGACGGATTCCTGGACCTGTAAAGGAAGGGGACCAAGTCCAAGAGTCACGAAAGTGTTGGGGGGAGAGGGGGGGGGGCAGGAGCCCACTAAACCCCGGATGAAGGTGCAAAAGGGCTGCCTCTGGGTGGAAGAACGGAAGATGCCAGGAACTTCTCCTTTGGTCAGAATATGTCTCACGGCGTGCTGGAGGATGCAGAGTTGTTTCCTCGCAGAAAGCCTTGCTAGCTGCACAGGTCGCGGTTGAAGAAAATGTTTGCTGGCTGGGCCCAGGAAGGACCAGGAGGTCGCCACTTGGAGGAGGAGACAGAGGGGGCGCTTAGCAGCACAGAGCCCCCGCAGAAGCAGGCAGCACCCGCAGAAGCACTTGAACAGGCGTTCAAGAAATCTGAGCACGCCGGTCGTCGCAACACTACAAAGGAGGGTCCCACGAAGTCGGTGGTCAACTCAGCGAGTTGAGCAATGCAGGATAGAGTGCTGGGGACCTGGTTATGCTGTGCACAAAGGATTCCTTGCAAAAGTGCACTGAAGCCCTAGCAGCTGCAGATCACACAGTACACAGGATTACAGTCTGGCGTGGGGACCTCCACCAAATTTGGACAGAAGGACCACTGGACTGTTGGGGCACTTGGATCCAGCTCCTGTGTTCCAGGGAGCACGCTCGTCAAGATGAGAGGGGACCCAGGTGACCGGTGAAGCAGAAGTTTGGTGCCTGCGTTAGCAGGGGGAAGATTCCGTCGACCCACCGGAGATTTCTTCTTGGCTTCCAGTGCAGGGTGAAGGCAGACAGCCCACAGTGCATGCACCACCAGGCAACAGTCGAGAAAGCTGGCAGGATTAGGCGTTACAATATTGCTGGTAGTCGTCTTGCTACTTTGTTGCTGTTTTGCAGGTCTCCTGGAGCAGTCAGCGGTCGATCCTTGGCAGACGTCGAAGAGGGAGATGCAGAGAAACTCTGGTGAGCTCTAGCATTCGTTATCTGGCGAGAAACCCACAGGAAAGACCCTAAATAACCCTCAGAGGAGGATTGGCCACCTAACCAGGTAAGCACCTATCAGGAGGAGTCTCTGACGTCACCTGCTGCCACTGGCCACTCAGAGGCCTCCACTGTGCCCTCACACCTCTGAATTTAAGATGGCAGAGGTCTGGGACACACTGGAGGGAGCTCTGGGCACCAGCCCTGGGGTGTTGATGGACAGGGGAGTGGTCACTCCCCTTTCCTTTGTCCAGTTTCGCACCAGAGCAGGGGCTGGGGGATCCCTGAACCAGTGTAGACTGGCTTATGCAAGCATTTCCAGAGGCTGGGGGAGGCTACTCCTCCCCAACCTTTAAAACCTATTTCCAAAGGGAGAGGGTGTAACACCCTCTCTCAGAGGAAATCCTTTGTTCTGCCTTCCTGGGACTGGGCTGCCCAGACCCCAGGAGGGCAGAAGCCTGTCTGTGGGTTGGCAGCAGCAGTAGCTGCAGTGAAAACCCCAGAGAGCTAGTTTGGCAGTACCCGGGGTCCATGCTGGAGCCCCGGGGATGCATGGGATTGGCACCCCACTACCAAATTTGGCATGGGGGGACAATTCCATGATCTTAGACATGCTACATGGCCATATTCGGAGTTACCATTGTGAAGCTACATATAGGTATTGACCTATATGTAGTGCATGCGTGTAATGGTGTCCCCGCACTCACAAAGTCTGGGAACATTGCCCTGAACAATGTAGGGGCACCTTGGCTAGTGTTAGGGTGCCCTCCCACTTAGTAACTTTGCACCGAACCTTCACTAAGTGAGGGTTAGACATATAGGTGACTTATAAGTTACTTAAGTGCAGTGTAAAAATGGCTGTGAAATAACGTGGACGTTATTTCACTCAGGCTGCAGTGGCAGTCCTGTGTAAGAAATGTCTGAGCTCCCTATGGGTGGCAAAAGAAATGCTGCAGCCGATAGGGATCTCCTGGAGCCCCAATACCCTGGGTACCTAGGTACCATATACTAGGGAATTATAAGGGTGTTCCAGTGTTCCAATCAGAATTGGTGAAAATGGTCACTAGCCTGCAGTGAGAATTTTAAAGACCGAGAGAGCATAAGCACTGGGGTTCTGGTTGGCAGAGCCTCAGTGACACAGGCACCACACGGAACACATTCAGGCCACAAACTATGAGCACTGGGGTCCTGGCTAGCAGGATCCCAGTGAGACCGGCAAAAACAAACTGACACACAAGTAAAAATGGAGTAACATGCCAGGAAAGATGGTACTTTCCTTCAAACGTGTGCTGTGTTGTTTACACATTGCCTCTGGGATAAGCCTGACTACCAAGGGGGTGAGCAGGGGTTATCTTGGGTGTGTAGCCCTCTCGCCCTGACTAGAGTGGTCAGTTGTACCTGGCTTAGGTGTATACCCCAGCCAACCAGAAACCCCATTTCTAACACTAGTGTTTTAATATTAATGCAGTAACTGAGTTGATCAATTACGTATATTTAGCCATGGTGTTCGTAAGCCTATTCATGTTGTTGTTTTCCACTGTTTAATTTCAGCTGTATGAAATGTCCTACCTAATAATAAACGTGTGGTGTAACAGACATCAAACTGGTTACATTACTATCCTGTCTCCCTTATACATTTCGTTTTGTTTGTCTGTAGTACTGAAAACCAACACAAAATTAAAAAATAAATAAAGTAGTCTCTTAACGTGACAAAATCCCGTGTGGTTCTGTCTCAGGGTATAGCTTATTAGATCTTGATTAATACCAGACTGTACCTGGGAGGAAGGTGCAACATATGCCCTGGGACCTGAGAATATTTTAGGAAATGAATTTGCATTTTTTTAGGTTACCTGGAAGCTCAAGCTATTTAACAAAGTTATATATGCTATCCCTGGAGTGGTTTTCTCTTGCATTTTGCCTACGAAGTAGAGTTAGTTTGGTAACTAGAAAACTTGAAGTCTTAGAATGGGAAGGCAATATAAAATAATCTTTTGTTCTTTTGATAGATATAGATGTGGATAGTGGTTGGTTATTGGTTGTATTAGAAGGAAAACTTTCTATATAGACTGTCTCCAATTTTAATTCTGGCTGAGGGCATAGTGAATAATTTTATATTACTTAAGTGTCATCTCATGTCTTGTTTCTGTAGTAGGCGCTGATAGAAATGTAGACTTTCCTGGCAGTAAGGTCTGAATAATCCATTTAATTTCCTGCAAACGGAGTTCCATGCCTAAAGTATGCGGCGGAGGATTAGTATTTAAGGGACTGAGTTGGCTGGGGGATAAGCAGGCAGGTGTTCTCAAGCTTCAAGAAAGACAAAGTTCTCGGATCGAAAATATTCTATGTTGTCTTTCATACCTTTAGAATAAGGTGATGGAGTTTTCTTTAGGCCTGCCTCGCCTTCCAGTTGTAATGATTTCAGATTTGAAGATGTGCATGAGGATGTGGTTTCAGAACTATCATTGTTTTTTAGCCACAGTTTCCTAAGCCTGTGTTGATTCTTATAGACATTTTAGAGCTCGGTGCTAGATGCCTTTTTGTCTTTTGTGTCCTAGAATATTTCAAGGAATTGCAGGCTATTTCTGGGCTGCCTAACCAGACTAGTGGCCTCATTTAGAACCATTGGTTGTTTGGATTAGCCAAGAGACGTGGAAAAATCATAAAAGCTGTGGGTGCTTACAAAATTGTCTAGGACCTGATTCAATTGGCTGTTGCATAGGGGAATGCAATGCAATGCAATGAGTGGCCAGGAGCCAAGTTGACAAATCATAGTACTGAATGTGTTTGATATATGGCCACATAATGCAAAGTTGGAATAGAGAAAGCTGAACAACAAGCTAACTTCGCTGGTCTGTTTGTTTTGTCTATATTTGAGCACATGATGTGAAGGTTATTGAATTGTGAAGTATTGTGTTTTAATCAGAAGTGTGCTTTTACTCAGTTCAATGTGCTGTTTACCTGGTATTCATCAAATAAATTTGAAGGTTACGTGTGCTATGTTGCCTTATGAACATATGGTAGTAAGGCTGTGAGCATCGAGATTCAGAAGTCTAACCAACTTTTAAGATGCCATTGAGACCTGTTTAAGCAAGTTATTTGCCTCTCATTGCCACCCTTCATCTTCCATGTTACAGAGGAGACTGGGAATTATTTTATAACATTTGCAAAACGTATGCGTATGTACCAAAGCTTTTTGGGCATATTTGGATATCAGGCAATTTATAGCAATGCACATTAGTTAAATATAAATTGACTAATTAGAACAATTTAAAATTCCATGAGTACTTCCCCACCAGAAAGACAGTGGAAGATAGTAACATTATTGCAAAACGATGGCCAACGCCCTTAAAGCTAGTTGTAGGAAGTTGGCTCTGTATATACAATCTCAAAGTGAGAGATAGTGTGCAGAGAGTCCAAGGGTTCCCTTTAGAGGGTGATAGTGGCAAAATTAGATAATTCTAATGCTCTACTTTGTGGTAGTGCGGTCGAGCAGTAGGCTTATCAGAGGGTAGTGTTAAGCATTTGTTGTACACACACAGGAAATAAATGAGGGACACACACACTCAGACTTAACTCCAGGCCAATAGTTTTTATATAGAAAAATATATTTTCTTAATTTATTTTAGAACCGCGAGGTTCAAGATTTGAGGTAAGTACATAACATGCAAGGTACTTCACACAGGTAAGTACAGAACTTTGATTTAAAACAGTAGTACATACAGTTTTGGTTATAATGGCAATAGGTTATTTTAAAAGTGGACACTGCATAAACCAACTATTCCTGGCGGAGGTAAGTTTGGTTAGGTTTCTCAGGTAAGTAGAGCACTTACACAGTCCATCTACTGGGCATAGGCAGCCCACCGTTGGGGGTTCAAGGCAACCCCAAAACCACAGCACCAGCAACACAGGGTCGGTCAGGTGCAGAGGTCAAAGGAGGGCCCAAAACACATAGGCGCCTTTGAAGACCAGGGGTGCTCCGGTCATAGTCTGCTTACAGGTAAATACCTGCGTCCTTCGGGGAGCAGACCAATGGGGTTTTGTAGAGCACTGGGGGGGACACAAACGAGCCCACAAAACGCACCCTCAGCGGCACAGGGGCGGCTGGGTGCAGTAGGCAAAGTAGGCATCGGGTTTGCTTCTGAAAGCAATGCAGGGACCCAGGGGTCACTTAGGCGATGCAGGCAGGGCACAGAGGGGTTTCTCGGGCCAGCCACTGACTGGGCTAGGAGAAGGGCTGGTCACTCCTGCACTGGTAGGTGGTCGGACTCCTTTGTTACCAGGCAGTCGCGGTCAGGGGGAGCCTCTGGATCCTCTATGCAGGCGTCGATGTGGGGGTGCAGGGAGGTCGACTCAGGGTGTCCACGTCGTTGGAGTCCCATGGGAGTCCTCTCTGTGGTGTTGGTTGTCCTGGACTCGAGCTGGGGGCGTTGGGTGGAGAGTGTGAAGTCTCACGCTTCCGGCGGGAAGAGAGAGTCTCTTTAAAAGTTGCTTCTTTGTTGCAAAGTTGTTGCAGTTTCTGAACAGTGCCGCTGGTCCTTTAGGTGTTTGACAGTCCTCTGAGTCCTCAGGGGTCACTGGTCCCGTCGGATGCGTCGCTGTGCAGGTTCTTTGAGTCTGGAGACAGGCCGGTGGGGCTGGGGCGAAGTCAGTTGGTGTCTCCGTGTCTGCGGGGCTTTCAGGTCAGCAGTCCTTCTTCTTTCTTCAGGTTGTAGGAATCTGATTTCCTGGGTTCAGGGTCGCCCCTAAATTTTAAATTTAGGGGTGTGTTTAGGTCTGGGGGGCAGTAGCCAATGGCTATTGTCCTTGAGGGTGGCTACACCGTCTTTGTGCCTCCTCCCTGATGGGAGGGGGTGGGGGTCACATCCCTATTCCTATGGGGGGAATCCCCCAAACTCAAGATGGAGGATTTCTAAAGGCAGGGGTCACCTTAGGGGTTGTCCTGACTGGTAGGTGACTCCTCCTTGTTTTTCTCATTATCTCCTCCGGACTTGCCACCAAAAGTGGGGGCTGTGTGCTCTGGGGCAGGCATCTCCACTAGCTGGGATGTCCTGGTGTGCTGGAACAACAGGCAGGAGCTTTTGAGGATCACCACCAGGTGTTACAGTTCCTGCAGTAGGAGGTGAGAAGCACCTCCACCCTGTACAGGCTTTGTTCCTGGCCACAGAGTGACAAAGGCACTCACCCCATGTGGCCAGAAACTCGTCTGGTTGTGGCAGGCTGGCAGAAACTGGGCAGCCTAGCACTAGGAGTCGGACTGGTATTCAGGGGGCACCTCTAAGATGCCCTCTGGGTGTATTTTAGAATAAATCCAACACTGGCATCAGTGTGCATTTATTGTGCTGAGAAGTTTGATACCAAACTTCCCAGATTTCAGAGTAGCCATTATGGAACACTGGAGTTCGTAATTGACAGACTCCCAGACTATATACTCTTTATGGCTACCCTGCACTTACAATGTCTAAGGTTTGGCTTAGACACTGTAGGGGCATAGTGATCATGCAACTATGCCCTCACCTGTGGTATAGTGCACCCTGCCTTAGGGCTGTAAGGGGTGACTTACCTATGCCACAGGCAGTGAGAGGTGGGCATGGCACCCTGAGGGGAGTGCCATGTTGACTTAGTCATTTTCTCCCCACCAGCGCAGATAAGCTGTGAGGCAGTGTGCATGTGCTGAGTGAGGGGTCCCCGGGTGGCATAATACATGCTGCAGCCCTTAGAGACCTCCCCTGGCCACAGGGCCCTTGGTACCAGGGGTACCATTTACAAGGGACTTATCTGTGTGCCAGGGCTGTGCCAATTGTGGGAGCAAAGGTACAGTTTATGGAAATAACACTGATGCTGGGGCCTGGTTAGCAGGGTCCCAGTCATAACTGGCATCAACAAAAGGCAAAACGTTAGGGGGGGAAACCATGCCAAAGGAGGCATGTCCCTACACTAGTGTATGTTTAAAAATATTCCAATTCAGTCCAATTGTGAATGCTTTGAGAGTGGTAATGAAAAAGATTTAAAAGTGTAAGTTTATCTCTTTCCATTGAATAAAATTCAGATTTGTACTTGATTTGGTTATGGAATGAGCTAATATTTCTCTCTTTCTGTACAACCCACCTTTTAATTAATTTTCCATGTCTGTTAAAGCCGCAGAGACCTTTGCGCGTTTTTTGAAGATGGAAAAAAGCATAGGCATTATTTGGATAAAAAAGTACATGTTCTTACCTAGCCCGAGAGTAAGTGTTGTGTGCATTTAGTCATGTGTCTCTAAGGTTCCTTAAGTGCATTAACTACTTTGATAGAGCAATGCAGAGTAGGGGTAATAATTTCCTTAGGTATTGGCTCTTTCTATTGGCGATCTTTTTAATTGTGTTTGTTTTCTTGAGAAGCAGATTTCTGTATGTAAGGGATATGTTTTTTCTTTCTTTATGACGTTGATGCTTTTTTGAGACTTGTGAGTAGGTACGATGAGTACGGAGGTTAATTTTTTATTTGAATTGTTAGGTTAAGATTTGTATAATACTGTTTTACTGTAAGGTAGCCTGTAAAGTACCGAATCATTAGCAGAGCTGCTAACTGACGGAGTATTCATTGAGGGGGTGATCTGGTTTGAAGATTTTGCCTAAAAATAACATAACTATTTCAAAGGTACAAATAGATTGTCAACTTGGTCCTGGCTTGTGCTGCTAAGAAGAAGATGTAGCAACCAGCCTTTGATTGTCTAAAATCTCAAGACAAACTACTTGGCTAAAGTGGATCTTAGCTTAGTAGGCATGGGCAGTTTGAATTTAGAATGCAGTTAATAGGCCTTATTTACAGGTTTGTCAATAATGTTCTCTTATCTATAGGCAGACAAAACAAACACTAATGCAGTAACAAGCTCAACAATCAAAGCCTAGAATAAGTCTTTCAGCTGCAATCTTCTATATCCTTATAAAAAAAATAAGAGAAAGCTACTTTTTTGATGGAGTTAGTCTAAATCAATTGAATTTTTTGTCACTGATTGAACTAGAATTTGGGATTGGGGGGGGGGGAAATTCCTCAGATTGCTTGGCTGCCAGTCCTCAAACCACTTTTTGGTGGAACTATTTTCAAGCAGGACCCATGTTTTCTTTTTAGGAAACTAAAGAGCAGTTGTATTATTCCATTTGTTGACAGCTATACCAGACAGTCCTGGAATATTATGGTTACTCATTGTAGTGACAAAAAATTTGATGATATAGTGCATGCTACATGATATACTCATGTCATAAAAAGGAATCCAAAATAAAGAATAAGTCAGACCAATGTAGTTAAATATACATTAAACAAGGTTGAACTTATAGATGACCCCTGTCGAACCCACTGGTCTATTGTTTTGAAATCAGATCTAAAAAATCCCAGTTTACTAGCTTTACAAATTTCTGCAAGATGCTGTCCATTGTGCTATTTTGTAATCTCGACTAAAGTGTGAAATTCTGTTACGAAAACAAAAAGAATGGTTTCAAAGCCTACATTGAGATTTTTGGACCCTGCTGGTCATCAAGATATTACTTTTAGGACAACGAGCTCTCACTGACCAGTGGTGGCGTACTTCAACGTTGGGCTGTGTTCCTTGTTGGGTTGGCGCCGCAATGCCAAACGGGCCCCACAGTGGGGCTGTTTACAGGCAGTCTTTTTTGTCGCATGTTAAACCAAACTCTTTGGGAAGGCCCCTTAGGATTTTAGGTGATTTTAACATTCACATAGCTTTCCTGACAAAGTAGATTAGGTATTGAAAGGCCCTGAAGAAGTGCAATTGATCTTTTTTAAGGGCAGTTAAGACACAAAACTTGTCGACTAGAAAAGAGGATCTTGGTATCATAGTAGTTCCAAAGGTACATTAATCAATGTTTTTATCCCATTTACAGAGGGCCCATGAATAAAACAGACCTAGAGGAGACATTTAGTTAATTTTAATATCTCTTTTAGACTAGTCTACAGAGTATTTATTATTGAAAAGCAGCAGTGGTCCCGTTAAGAAACATGTCCTACATTTTCTTAAACCCAGTTAGGGAATGCAAACACATGGATGGTGGTCTGCTGTTCCTGTGGGCCACCATTATTATGTTTGTAACCAATCACAGTGCATAACAAGTAACAACCCGCCTAATTATTTATTTGTTGGGTCATTCTGCGATCTCCTTGTGACTGGAGATTCAGCAATGCAACCTAATAGTACATAGGCAGCAGTGCAAAATTACAGAAAGGTTGCAAACAGCTGGGACACTCTACACCAGTTGTCTTCAAACTGTTTAATGCCGCGCCCCCCCAGTTGAAAAATAAAAATCTTTGGGCCCCCCTCAGAATTTTTCACAATTATTTTAGAAAGATGGCAATGTTTAAATATGTCTAAACCTATTTAAACATTGCCGTGAAGTACTGTTACCTTTTTAAATCTGCAATAACATGCTTCTGCTTAAAACAAAGGCATGTTATCTGTATAATATTTCTTTTGGCCAGCGTTTGCCCCCCTCCCATTGGATCACTTGAGGCCCCCTTAGGGGGGCCCGCCCCCCAGTTTGAAGACCTCTGCTCTACACCGATAAACAGTGTATCTAGGTAAAGATTAATTTGTAGAAAGAAAGAAATGTGTTAATGTGCTTCTCTAGAATTTTAGTAGGAAGTGGAAGTTGTGATGTAGATCTTTAGCTATTAACTAAGTTTTTAATCCACTCATTCAGAATGTACCACTGGAAATGTTACATAATTCAGTAAAATGACCTCTCATTTGCCGTAATTACAGGGTGGCTTGAGATAAGTGTAGCAGTATTGTTGTGCTTCTGGTTTTTAGGCCCACACGCAAATCTAGCGATTAAAAGTATTTGTCACAGGAATGTGGGCGGTACTTATTGGGTACAAATCTGCATGTGGTGTCCCCTTTCAAGGTACAGATCTGTTTCCATTTAACACCTTCTCTGAGAAGTTAGTGAATTGAAACTGGGGCTTTGGAGTAGAGGTGAGGAGGTTGTTGGTGTACAGTAGTGACTGAAAGTTTTTTTTTATGCTCCTCCAGCCATTAAAGAGGTATTAAGCAGAGGCTGTGCAGGTCAAGGCTGGGCAGCTTCTTGTAATTTTACTGGTTTAATTCTCTTGCCTGTAAAATTATTTCCAGTGTTGTTATATTCAGAAAAACCATGGTGCAGAAACATTTGGCTGTTTACAATTGGGCAGAGTGGGATCCCACCTGTAAATATCTTCCTGCCCAATTTGTAATCTTGGCTATTGTGTCAGTGCCTCAGTGAGGGACAAGTGATGAACAAACTTGAGAATGGAATCAGTTTTAATGGTTGAAATTAAGCCCTGTTTTATCAGCATTTCTTCAGCGGAGAATAGAGGAGATTTGATAGTGTCCCTGGAGGTTCAGTAAGCCAAGTCCTAACCTGCTGCCCAGCAGCAGCAGGGATTGGACTAGAGGAGCAAATTGATATAATTGTATTGTGGAAGAGGAGTGCTGAACAGTCACTAAACTTTTGTATGGTACTGTTCCAAAGATTGCAACTAGGATCATTGATCACTGTAATTGCACACTGATGATCTGTATTTCTTATCAGCATAATTAACTTAATTTTCTTTTTCACTGCTGAGTAATAAATGCATGATACTGTCATGGGTTCCTTTTAGTACCTAGGTTGGGCACCCTTATTTTAGATTTAGACCCATAGCCTGTGCCCTTTCACATACTTGCACGTTTTAATTAATTTCTAATTTTATTATATTTTAGCACAGCTCACTTTTCAGCTTGTTGTTTTTATATTTTGATCAACTGCCTTTTCTGAGAAGACATAGTTATTCGTGTCCTACATTTTATCTGCACCTCTCCACGCATTTCACTCTGTGCCATGTTCAAGGATGCCATGTTCGTTACATGATATTCTAACACTTTTTGCCGCTCCAGGAGTTAGGAGACAGCCCTTGTCCATAGACATGTTATCACACCAGACCTGTTCTTAGGCATATATGGTATTTATTTGGCAAAACATGGTATGCTCTACTGCCATTCTAGCTATGGCCGTCAGAGGACGTACTCTATTCCATTGAGAGTTTTGCTGATCTTAGTCCTGACCTTTAAAACAACTGAGAGTATTGCCAGCAGATAACAGACAGACCCTTATCTGCTTTCCTGCTCTGGGGTCTGCACTCCTCTCTTAGGCTGAGATAGACAGAGGGGCTAACTTCACTATGCTCTCAGGTTTTACACATTAGAGCTTTAGGTTGGAGTCATTAGACTTGATAATCATACCAGGATGGTAGGATTGTTCATTTCCTTTACTGTAATGGTAACCATAGTCACTGTATTATGTCTTATCTGATTAATCATCACAGCACACACTTTTTATAATCAAATGCAATTATTTCAATAAATTCATTGAAAACTATACTGAGTTTCTTCGTTTGCCTTGGTATGTGTGTGACTTAGTGCAACTGAGAGAAAAGGTATGACCTGTTCAGTACGATTTTCCTGAGGAGTGAGATTGTCTTATTTTTAGGCTGCTACAAATCACCTTTACTTTCTAGGTTTGGGTGAAGTGCTGCTTGCTAGCCGACAAGGTCAGGACGACAGCTTTCAGATGTTGTAGGTCCGACTCAGTCAACTACACTCTGTAGTGCTCCCGCCCTAACACTATGTAAGAGAGAGTAAGAGTCCTACGACAATACAGTGACAATATATTTAAATGTATAGGATACTTAAATGAAAAACATGCTAGTATCCCTTCTATGTCATTGTGACATTCCGATAATTAGATGTACAATTTAAGGGAAAGCATTTTAAAGTGTTTTTGTTGGGTAATTTACCTAAAGAAAGTTGCTGGTTTTCACCCTTTGTAAAGACTACTATATCTGCCAGCTCTACATATGTTTGTTTTATTCACAGGGGTGATCTTGCATACTTTGATGGCTTAAGTGAAACCATACTTTCTGTTGGACTTGTAAAACCTAAAGAAGGTAAGAAAGAATATAGAATATACCAATGTATTTTCTATTATAATGTTATGAAAGCATGTTTTATTGGGGGAGTAATGTGACAACTTTTTTATCTGTTGTAAATCTGCCTGCACTTTTTTAAGTTTAAACTGATGGTAGCTAGATACTTTGGTATTGACTACACCATTTAAAAAGCACTGTCCTCTACACAGCTTAATGGTGTTAAGGCAATATCTGCCCACCAGAGCTCTGCAATATTAAAAATCCTGCAGAATCATTCAACATATAGTGAAGCTAATGAAGCCGAGGCGCTGCTAATTAGTAGGGTTAGAACACTGCCCTTTGATTTGTGACAAGATCAAAAACACCCAGGATATGGTTGACAACTACATTATTTCTGCAATACCCCTAATTAGACAGTCTCGAATTGAGTATCATTTCATTTTGTTAAACATGGTATACTTTGGTGTGCTTTATTTCAAACTCACTACTAAGCTCTTTAGCCATTGAGCACCTCTCCAACCTCCTGATCTTCCACGCAACCCTCTCTTTCCCCAGTCCACTGGCATCCACTCACCACCAATTCTCATGTAACAATACCATTGCTTTATGAGCTATTCTATTGACATGGGTAAAACACAATCAAAAGATATTTTTCCCTCCTAGTATATTTATAGAAAATGTTCAGTAAATTTTCTCTTGCATTTCTCCAGACTTTTCACCAGTCATTCACCCTCCTTACCTTAATTCTTAACATTCTACCAACTATAGATCACTTTCACTATTCATGCCATAATATACTCCCATCTTTGCAAACCTAGCCTGTACTAAGAGAATGTAGTGTATTGCCGTACTCTTATGTACCAACATCCACGTCCCTTCTTTTTCTTCTAACTTCCCCTTGCTAAACCATCATATAGTGCTCATTTTGGCCTATAAATCATCCTCTTTTGTTATCCACCATAATGCAAACCGTTTGTCAAATTTTGCTTCCCCAAAAACTTACTCAGTCTCCCAATCTGACATAATTCCTATCTTCCAGTCACTTCAAACAATTGAAAAAAAATGTTTTTCTTACAAACTTGCCTACCACTTAACAATGTGCATTAAATGGTTGTGACCAAAGAACATCAAACAAGGTTTTTACCCCACTTATTGTCTCATTTTATCAAAGCTATGTTTTCATCTTCTAGGCTTTTCAGTGTTCTCAAGTAAAGTAAAGGAGACACAGCTTTGCATAACGATGAATAAATACATTTCCAACCTCCTTGCATTCTCATTCCTTGTTTCTTTCTCTTGATATTAAACTACCTAACCCCAGGTCTCCAGCTCCTAAGCATCTTCATTCGTCAAAACTCCAGATGCCTCCTCTGAAAATATGCATGTGCTTTTCATCACTTCTTTAAAATCATAGAAATCACCTCCACAGTTCCTATAATGTGGTTTATTGAAACTGCACATTAATACTACCTTCAGTTACGTCTCAAGTTTGGCCCACCACAGCCATCTCTTTACATTTTTCATCCTTCTAGCTTAATCAGTGGCTTAAGACAAAGCTTCAGAAACAGTTGCAGAAGGAATTCCATCAACTACTGCAGAAAAAATAAGGGGACTGTGCTTCATTCTAAAAATCATAAATGTTATACTCTCACTACCTGTTGTTGAACATGTATTGAAAGTAGGAATTCAGATTTTTTTTTATACCCCAAAACAAAAAAAGGATTGTAAAGGAGAAATTTAGGATGTTAGCCCTTCTACAGATCTCCCTGTAGCTCCTAAGTCCACAAGTGTACTGGATGTATACCAATGATCTGTAGGGTGTTCATTTTCAAATCTCAATTGCAAGAAAACAAGCACTCTAAAGTGTCACAATGATGTTTCCATTTGACCACAAATCTGCTCCAAAAGTAGTTTTAATCTGCAGGACAATATTAATGGTACACCTCACCCAAAAAAGGTCTTTACCTAACCCTACTAGCTAGATTGTCTGATAAAGCCTTGATAGCAACAAGGTTTTAAGACACAACCCTTTCTTTTCAGTAAACCTTGACAAATCTACACTGGCCCCAGTACAGCTTATTCATTAGTTAGGTGTTACGATGACCACATTAGAAGAAAATGTATATCCTTTGGAGGTAAGATTTTCCTTTGCAATAGACATCCTGAATTCCTTGATGTGTACCTTATCCCTCCGTTCGCCAAATATTCTCTCATTTCTCCTGGTCTCCATGACTTTGTGTGTGTTCAAAGTGCACAATGCAACATTAAAATGATGCCTGGGGTAGAGGGAGGGACTGAGGGTGACAGTGGAGTTTGTGGAGTGGGTAAGGAGGTCATTGAACTTCAATATATGTTTAGTGAAGGGATGGGTGGCAGGTAAGCTAGCTAGTAATTCATTTACATTTGTGGAGATACTGGCATAAGATGTTCTTTAAATGCTTTATTTTCCTTGTATTAGAGTTTCATGGAGTAGACCTTAGTTCAAGAAACAACGAGAGGTTTCGTGATAACAGACAATACTTATTTATGAGCACAGTCACAAGACATTAATTGTCATTAGAGAGCTTGTCATTTTAATGCAAAGTGAATTTAAGTTTCATCACTGCATTGTTATACTTTGACTTCCTTAGCCCACATCTTAGGGCAGTTTACCAACTGATGGGAACAGCAATGCTTTTAAATATTTCTAGTCTGAAAAGTCCTAAACCAGTTTGTCATTTTTCCTCATTCTGCTTATGTTTCCTTTGTTTTGGATCACTGTTGCATGTCTTTCACCTCGTCCTCATAAAAGGAACTAGAGCCCGCAGTGCCACTCGGGTCATGGCAATGCACTGTTTTGCCAACATTAATATGGCAAATGTAAGCTTAACCTTCCCTTTGTTGGAATTACATAGAAAACCTAAATGCCATTTAGTTACAAGATTGGATGTACCCTGCCACTTGGGAGACCCTCTTCAAAATCTCTTCGATATTCCTGAACACAGCGATATTTATATTAGTTGGAAGAAGGTTGAACTCTTGTTTTTGTGCAAAAGTTCTAGAGTTATATTTTTGTGAGTCAGTTTGCTGAATTGTATTAACTTGAAGTGTTCATGAAGATAAGCCCTGTCAAGGTCTAGTCGCTCTTCAGAGAAATTTGTGCCACATTTTTTTTCTTCCTCTCTCAGAAGCATTCCTCCATGCCTTCAATTTGTGATTTGGTTAGCATAGACATTTGTATTTTCCCCACCTGATGTAGCACACTGAACAGTATTTGCCATTTGTGATTGTGGCACTTGGGGGAAACTCAGTCCACTGTCCTGGTCTGCTATCTAAAACTGCTGACTCTGATTTAGTCCAGAGGACAAAATGTGAACCGTTTAATCCACTTTATGAATATGGTCAGAAGTTCATCTGACGCACTACACAAACAGCCAGATAACCAGATCAGCTACTTTTTTGGTCTCTTGAGTTTAGGCCTCTCTTCTTCCTTTGGTTTTCAGAATCACTTGCATTATTTGCCTTTGGTTTATACTTTTACATGGAGACCAATGTAGCTTCATACTCAGTGGGAATACTAGACCATTGGTTACTTTGTGATGTAGTAGACGTTGCTTACTTAATACCTTAACGTGACTATTTACTACAGAAAGTGGGCTTATGTTTTATCATCTTGTTATTTTTCTTTGGGTTTGGCAATAGAACAGTCACAATTTCTCACATTGATAGCAGTATCTCCCTTTGTCATCTCTTCCAGAATAGGCTGCTAGCTGTGTTCCATGTGCCTGGTAGAACTCCATTAGGAGACTTTTTCCCTTGTGGCTTGCTGTTGGTCAAGTCTTCAATTGCCGCTAGTTACTTCTAATAAGAAGTACAAAATGTATGGTGAATCTCTCTCTCTAAAATAGGAGACTATATTTAGGTATCTGGGCAATACTGGGATCCAGCTATTAGATTTAAAATGCCTTAAGGTATACTACAAGGATATCCTTTATTAGGTAACAAGCCTGTATTTAGTATCCAAGGTTCAAATGTCAGCTGGATTGGAGGGATTCTTAAGTTCTAAAGGCGGGCTTCTTATCTTGATGAATGTGTGACTGCATGAACAGCCCACCCCCACCAGACCACAAAGTAATATGCAACCATAAAGAAGGTTGTTAAACTGATACAAGGAAATGTAGGAAATAATTAATTTCCTCACTAATAAAAATAACAAGAAAGTACACACACTAACACAACTCAACTGAGGATCCACTGATAGCCCTGGGGAATGTCCCCGACCAATTTTATGGCACTGTAAGTGGCAGAAACATGTCTGCACCCTTAAACGGATGTTGGGCCATGGTACCCCAAAACATCCAATAAGGTTGTTTACCTTTTTAATCATACCTTAATGTACTTTAAATCTAATAGCTGAATCCCAGTATTGCTCAGATAACCATTATATCTTAAGAACTCTACCACCATCTGGGATCAAGCCCATCCTGATAGTACCATCTCACCAGTGTGAAATGAGGTAGTCGGTGATCTAGCATGCCACATTATGTGGGTAAGACCACCTCATCCAAATCTTTTTGGCCTACTAGGGGCTTGAGCTGTGAACTAGAAACTGTAGTCTCCTATTTTGGAGACAGATTCATCGTACCTCTTGTGCTTCTTATTGTTTTGTGGAAGGAAGTGCAGTGCATAATCCTCCTTTTCTTTTGAAGTGATATGACACTAGTTATGTCTCTTCCTGCTTTTCATCCTTCTGTTTCCTAGATAGTTTGTGTACTGGCTTCTTTTGTATATCTGTCTTCTGGGACATCACATAGAGCATAGAGGTTTGTAACTCCTTAAAAAAGACATGAAAAGCCCCATTTATTCCGTACTGGCTATTTAAAATGAACATATCCTATAGTTACAGGGATTTCGCCATATGTTTAGGCTCCTCAAATAGGTTTGCAAATTACGAGCAGTATCTCCTCCTCTACATGTCTTGCATGCATTTACCCGGAATATAAACCTAACACGGTTCTCTAGAATGTGTGTATTATGCTCTGTCAAATGCATCACTCACATTTCAGGTCTAGTAGGGACTAACTTCACGTTCTTTGTATTGTGTCCACATTTTCCTATGTTACTTATGAATAGCCTGTTTTACAAAATTTTTCTACAATATTTCTCAAATCCACATCTCCAACTTGGGCTAATTTGATGGCCTCCCACTCTAGCACATAGGAGAAGCTAGTGCTGCCATTCATAGAGGCCATGGGAAAACTTATGTTTTGGTGTCATTATTGAACCCTGCGCCCTTAAGAGCCTCATCTCTAAACAACCAGGTAGAGGCTTTCTGGGAGATAGGTGTTCACCTATCTTGGGCAGGTGATCAGAAAATAACTTTCCAACGAATAATGCATTTACCAAGTCTAAAGTATATTACACTATTTATATACACGTTGTTTGATCTTATATAAATCACGTATATAAGGAAATCCTTACCTTTTCTTCCCTCAAAATACCCACTTTTTCTATGCACCGTAGTTCCTTGGGTAGTGTTTTTGCACGTCCTATCTAAACAGTGTATTCGTTGAGTGTCTCTCTACTCCATGGTTGGGTGTGCACTTAAAGTCTTCGGCTCATGCTACTTGGGTAGGTGTCTTGTGTCTTTTCTTTGCCACCTAAAAAAAATCCTGATATTTAGTATTCGTTGCATTTTCATTAACAATGATCATCTCATGTCCCACTATTAAAATAAATTGTGTATCTTTAGCACCACTGGTGCAGAGGTCAGTGCACGTTACTCTTTGGCCAGGCTGCTGGTTCATTCCTCTTCTTGGCACATAGACACGAAAGTATTTTCTTCGTTATGTAGAGCTGCCCAGTCAGATTCATGTAACCCTCTCACTAGATGGCTTATGACCATGTTTTTTTGTTCTTTGAATTTGATACAAGTTCACAAAATTAGAACTGTGCATATACTTAGTGAAATATTGGATTGCATGCAGTATTGAAGGACCTTATAACTGAGAATTAGAGTGCCACTCCTGCGTTTGTTACAGTTTGAGTTCATGTCATAGCACATTATGAACACCCAAATATACTAGCTCAGCATTCATCTGTTAGTTTAGATTAGTTTTGCATCTGCAGGTCATCATGCATAGCAGTCAGCCCCACCTTCATCTACCATCTCTGCCTGTTCTTCCCTCTCCTTGTGTGGTAATTGCTCCACTCCTGACTTCTGTTCCTCCACTATCGATTTGTGAGTTGCTGTATAGACACCTGATTGATGATTTGCCAGGTAAAATTGTAGTAGGGCCCAGATATTTCTGGGTCACACTGTTGGTTGCAGTAGACTCGGGCTAGAGGTCTGAGTTATCATTGCAGTATATCAGATCTTTAATCTACCTGTTAATGGTAAGGGCCTCTTCGGCAACACATTGCTATCTGTCCTTTTACCATATGTAACACTAAAGCTATATGTGAGAACTCTTAGGCACTTCCCAGAAATATCCTAAAATTGCCCTAATCATTATCTGTGATTGTGGGATAGTCCACCATCTTGGATCTCTTAGAAAACACTTTTTCTTATTTTTTTTTTTTTTCCAGCAATACAACAGTAAAACCTTTCTGTGTGCCCTTGGCAACCAAATGAGTCCCACTTATGTTGGAATAACATAACCCTTTCTCACACATGTCCAGCATCGCGGTTTAACCATTATTGTGTTGTGTCCTCTCAAGGACGAATTTTATATGGTCTCTCTGTCCGAGTTGTCTAAGGTGGGACCTAATCCGATTCACCCTCTGTCTACCGATGTCCTGGTTTTTGAGTTCCTGTGGTCGTGTTAACTCTCAGACTTTGTCTGTCATCTATGTCTGTGTAGATTCAGTGCAAATCTCAGTCCCATTGTCTGTTGCATTTTCTGCCTTAAGGGGTCTGCAGCATCTCAGCCCAGAATGTTAAGTGCTCCTCTACCTTTTTGTCTCTGTGCACGTTTTTCTTACTTCCTGTTCGATTGGCAGATCTATTATGTCTCGGCTCCATGCAGTGACTGTGGGGCCTTCTTTGACAGCCAGTTTATCGCTTATGCAACGTTAAGCTCTCTTGGAAAACATCTACACAGAATGCATTTCATGCCTTACATGCTCATGCCAGGTGTGCAAAATTTGCATTAAAAGCTCTGTATCGGACATAGCAAGAGAGTTCTGCACAGAGCCCAAACTGAATATGCAATAATTTAATAATATGCATTCAGTGACCCCTTCCATAAAGGGAGACTTCCCCTGTTTGCTGGCAGCCTTAGGTTCAAAGTGTGTCTATTAAGGGTCTACCTGGCTCAATATACCGCTCACCTCTGGCTGCAGTTGCTCCTTCAGACTATTTAATTGGGTACATTTGGGTGAGCATGTAATCTCATTGCAAAGTGGAAATTGCTTACATGAGAGGTAGTACGTGTCAGGGCACACCCAGGATACAAGATATGAGTTTCTGCAGGTCTGCACTTGGGACAGAAATATGTCTAGTGGACTGACATCACCGTTGCCTTTAATACCGTACAGTGGTAGAGAGGATTTATCCATGAACATGTCCCTCATGCTGTTGATAGCTATTGACTTTGTGCTCTCTAATTATTTGGGATGAGTGGATTATCGAGTAATGGGGCCACAGGGGAAAAAGAACAGGTCATTTTGTATGCATTCCCCAGATTCTTGCACACCCACCTGGTACAGTTGACTGTGTTGGACTCTCTGGAAGTCAGAGAGTGGCTCTGTTCCCTTGCCATAACATAATTTGAGAGTTTTTAGACTCGGCCATATCCCTTTCCATAATCAGATTGGGATTGAAAGTTGGAGGATGCCACCAGTGATGGACTAACCGCACCAAGGCACAGTAGTGGTGCAATTACAGAACAGGTGTTGCAATACCTCCCTTTTGCAGAACTATTGAGTGCTTTTCCCATTGGATTTAGGGCTGTCCCATCTATGCCAGACACACTAGCAATAACTTCAATTCACTGAACTCTGCATGAGCAGTAGGGTAAATTACTGAAGAGGTACAACATTGCAGCACCACCATCTTCATGAGGGCTATTCTTTCCTAGTCCTGGACAGTATGAGTTTGATCTAATAGTCTACTAGGTTGCACCTGATGACTTCAGTGCCCCCTTAATTGATGGCTTTTAAGTAGGAGTTCGAGTACTCTCTTCTAGAAGATAGGGTGAGTGGTAGCATCACTGACTTCTTGTGATTCAGAATTAGCCATGGCAACTCACCAAATACTAAGAATGATTGGTTAACAGGGTTGAGGTTTGAGGTTTAATCCGTGCTTCTTAAGAAACATCTAGATGTCATCCATGTATATCGACAGATGTATTCTATTAACGAAAAAATATGTGCCGGTGGAGTGGAATAGATGCAGGGTAGCTGCCAGTGGCTCTAGTGCCATCACAAATTGTAAAGGAGAAATGGGACACCTTAGCTTGTTTTCTGTGCAACTTATGTGTGTGTATATATCTATATATATATCTATATATATCTATACTCTCTCACCACCCACACCCTCTTCAGCTTTGCAACGAGAAATGAAGTCCTCATACATGGAAAGTAGGTGTGGTGCAATTATAGCTAGTTACTTTTTACAAAACTCAGCCGGCAAACCATCCCTTCAACAAGACCTCCCTTACTCCATTGTTCTCACCGCTGTTCCTTTTTCCTCTATTTTGATAGGTGCAGTGTATGTCTTAATGGTCATTCTCCAGCCATGCTAATGCTATCTGCTCAAACTACTTGCTTATGGTATCCAACTGCAAAGAGTATTGAAAGGACTGTAGGTTACTGTAGAATTCCGTGAAGGCCATCAATATGTCTGAGCTTCTGTATAACTGGTCTTGCATGAAGCTGTATCTGTATATACTATATCAGCATAAGAAAGTGTGCGCAGAGACCAGGGGGCTCCCAAGAGGCTTAACAGAAGCTAAAGTAGAAAATACTAATGCTCTCTTTTGTGGTAGTGTGGTCAAGCAGTTAGGCTTATCTGTGCAAAGCATTTGTTGTACACATACAGACATTAGAAGAAGCACAAACTCCATGACTTAACCCCAGACCAATTGTTTTTATATAAAAAAAATCTTTTGTTAATTTATTTCTAGAACCACAAGATTCAATTTGCAGGTAAGTACATAAATGAATAAGTGTTTTACATATGTATCAATATTACTATGATTGGGTTCGGTAAATTATACACTTTTAGAATAAATGGCAGTAATCTGTTTTAAAAGTTGACACAGCGCAATTTTCAGAAACAGTTCCTGGGGGGAAGAAAAGTTAGTATGATTTACAGATAAGTACTTGACTTACAGTTCCAGTCTCTGGGGGTTAGGAAGTCCACAGGTTGGTGTTCAAGTCAACCCCAAACACCCACCACCTACGACATGGGGCCGGCTGGATGCAGAGGTCAAAGTTGAGGCAATTTTAACATGGTCTCCCTGTGGAGACTGGGGGCACTCTGTTTCAGATCTGCAGGCAGGCAGGTAACTACCCACGTCTTCGGAGGGCAGACCTGGGGGTTTAGGGGATCACGGTGGGGTGGGTTGGCATGGTGGGGGGCTACAAGTAGGCACCAAACACACACCCTCAGTGGCATTGGGTGGCTGGGTGCAGGGTGCTAACAGAGCGTTGGGCTCCCAGTGCTTTCCTATGAGGGGGCCCTTAGATGCAGAAGGCTGGGTCCAGGGGGTCGGTTTCGGGAAATCACAGGCTACGCAAGCAGGAGGGCCGCCTGCTGAACGTTGCTGCACCAGAGGTCGGGTTCCCCAAGGCTAGGAGGCTGCGGGTTCAGTGTACCTTTAGGCGACTGGTATCTTCGTCCGAAGCTTTTGCAGTCAGGGGGGTCCTCTGGATTCACACTGCAGGCGTCATCATGGTGGACAGGGGAGGTCAGCCCAGTGTGGGCACTTGCTCTGAATCACCTGGGGATCCTCTCTAGTCGGTTGGGCCACCTGGACATTGGCCATTGGTGTCAGGTGCAGAGTGGTCAGGACTCGCGGATCCAGGAAGACTCTGGAGTCCTTGGATGTTATTTTTTCTTGGACAGGGCTGCTGTCTACAGGAGCTCTTGGTCCTCGGTGATGCAGGCAGTGCTATGGAAGCTGGGTGGAGGTCGCTGGACCTGCAGGATGCGTTGTCTTCTTTTTGCAGGTTCTTTGAAGCAGGAGGCAGGCCAGTAGGGCTGGGGCCAAGTCAGTTTTCATCTCCCTCCTTCTCTGCTGGGGTTTCAGCTTAGTAGTCCCTCTTCTCCTCAGCTCTGGACATCTTAGAGATGATCCTAGCTGGGTGGTCACTCCTCCCTGTTTTCCCTAATTATTCCCGCTGGGCTTGCTGCCAAAAGTGGGGTTTTGACCGGGGGTGCAACTCCACTAGTTGAAGTGCCGTGGGGGACTGTAACAAGAGGCTTGAACCTTTGAGGCTCACCACCAGGTGTTACAGTTCCTGCAGTGGGAGGTGCGAAGCACCTCCACCCACGACAGGCTTTGTTTCTGGCCACAGAGAGCACAAAGGCTCTCACCCCTTGTGTTTAGAAACTTGTCTGGAAGTGGCAGGCTGGCACAGACTGGTCAGTCCTGCACTAGCAGTTTGGGTAACCTAGAATACTTGTTTTCTTTGCCTTTTTCTCCCCACCAGCACACACAAGCTGCAAAGGCAGTGTGCATGTGCTTGGTGAGGGGTCCCCTAGGGTGGCATAATACATGCTTCAGCCTTTGAGGACCTTCCCTGACCACGGGGCCCTTGGTACCATGGGTACCTTTTACAAGGGACTTAACTGTGTGCCATGGATGTGCCAGTTGTAGAACAAAGGGGCAGATTTTGGGAGAGAACACTGGTGCTGGGGCCTGGTTAACAGGCACCAAGCACACACACACAATCAAAGTTGGCATCAATATCAGGCAAAACGTGGGGGGGGGGGCTTTCCTTCAGATTTTTGATTAATTTAGCCAATTTCTTGCTTTCCCAATTCCTATACCCACACTTTCTTTCTTCCCGCTGCTTCCTCTTTGTATTCTAGCAATATAGATTCTGTGATGGCCAGAATTCATCCTGGATAGAGCTCTCGTTCTCTCCAGGAAGGTGCAGAGTGTCTTAATACTCATTCTCCAGCCATTCTGATTCCGAAAACTCAACCCCCATCTACATCGTGTGCGGATTACCGGCCCATATCTCTTATAACTGAGGTCAAAATATATGTTACCTTGGTAGCCTCCAGGCTCAAACGTGTTCTCCCCACCCTGATACATCTGGATCAAAGCGACTTCATGCCAATGTGTAGCACACGGCACTGCATCCAGTGCCTTCACATGGTCCTTGCCCACTGGCATCGTCTCCCAACCGATCTAGCGTTACCTTTTCTTGACTTTGAAAAGCCATTTGATACAGTGGATTGGGACTGTTTGGGGGCAGTTTTGATGCTCGCCGTGCTGGGACCCCGCTTCTGTCTTGGAGGTGCTGTTATGTATGCTATCTGGTGCCAATCAGAGTGCACCCTGTGGACTGAGTTTAAAAGGAAGCATGCCTGTATGTGAAGACCTCCTGAAGGAACATTTGCCATACAAGGTTGGATAAAGAACAAATCAAACAAAACTTTACTGGATCGCAACCCCCCAATACCCACCCCGCCACTTCCTCCCAGAAGCAACTATCACCCCCCTGAACAATGAAAATCTCAAAAAGAAGCTACAAACTCAATAGTAGGAGAATGGTGTAGTCGACCACTCCTCTTTGAAGGATAAGTGGTAGCACTCGACTATAACTCAATATGTTTTCCCAGGGGATATTGTTCCCTTGCTCGCAGTCATGGGTTTTTCCAGGTTAATGACAATGTGGGGCTACGAGAACGATTAGAGTCCACATCGCTGTGTGCTGGAGCATGTGATTCTCTCAGGATCGTTTGTATTCAGTGGATGCTCTTCATCTGTATCTGCTCCAGCAAGTTGTTGGGTCACTCAAGAGGATGGAGGGTGCCATCAAGCCTGAGGAGACCTGGAGGAGAAATCGGAGCTAGGGCTATGGTGTCACTGCCGTGATCGGGTCCGACTGCATTGGGGTTTAGGCCTCGATCCCGCAGTGGGTTGTTTTGGGCTGCCAGAGGGGTGTATATGTGTCTTCACCAAGCGCTGACAGGGACAATTCTCTGTGAGCCACTGCCACGCCATTTCTGGGGAATCAAAGAAATGAGTTCTGTTTGTGTGGGCCACTTGAAGTCTTGCTGGGAAGAGGAGCCTTTCAGTCATAGGAGGACCCATGTAACTGAAAATTCTAACCGCTGATCGGTTTGGCTGATACTCAGAGACAGTTTGAATTTATCAGAGGTCACTGAACAGTTTTTCAATAAATGTCTCCATGCGTTGCATTGTGCTTTATATCGCCACCCCTAATAAATGGAGGTTATTTCTCCAGGAGTGACACTAAGGTCTCCATTTATTACCTCAGAAATTTTTTAATGTTTGGGAGTTTTTTGTTGTTTTGTTGCATTACTACCTTCAATGTAGGATATTCTTTTCTTCAAGTCTAACGTTTTGTTTGTCCTGTCTCTCATAGGGTTGTGGAATTTAATAAAATATTTACTTGTCCATGGGACAGTTTGCTTCATAAATTTACTTGTCCTATAAAACAATCCTCTTGCCCTTTTGGTGCCACATAGTGTTGCAATATACTATAGAAGGAATCTCATTATATGTGAGCTCTGATAACCTCTATGATAATGTCAGATCTTATGCTGTAGTAGGGTTTGAATTGTAGCAATTCCCGCATTTTGTCACCTTTCCACAGATCTACATACTGGGCCTGGAGTTAATGATAAGCAAAAGGTTCAGGGTTGGAATGAGCTATTGAGTCTGTGCCAACCTACTAACTTAAATGTTCTAGGGGTTTTCGCCAGCTCTTTTCTGAGGTTTTTTTCCCCGTACTGAGAAAGGTTGGAAATGTACTCCTGACAAGGGCAGAAGAAATACTTATTCCATGTTAGGTAAAAAAAAAAAGTGGTTAGAGGGAAAGTGAACTCATAAGCACTTAACAGATTTGCAGGTGCTAAAATGCAATTAATGGATATTTTCCAGTTATGATTCCCTGGCCTACTTCTATAAATTATTGCAAATCTATGACAGCTCTAAATTCACATTAGTTCAAGGGTGTATCCAGTGGGGGCACTTTTGTGACTTTAAGGCCCCTAATTAGGTCTTGAGTTAGCCAAGACCTTTTGTTTTTATTAAAAGTATGTTTTTCTCTCTCTTTCATTCTATAGATTGGCTTCTCTTTGACAGCAATCTGCTGTTTCACAACAGGCATACAAAGTAGTTTTGTTCAGTGCCATGGACATCTATGACAATGTGTCCTTTTTGAGACCAAAAATATTAATGCTTGCTGTTAGTGTTTGTTACATTGGTGAGGGTCTTCCAGCACCTACAATACAGTTCTGCAAAAAACATGTCAAAACAACACACACATTGGAAGCCAGCCTATTGGTTTTGTCAATCTCCAACCTATTGGTGTTGCCATTGATTGTTTATTTTCATGTTTCTCTGAATCTTGTTGAAACTGGTCGATCAGATTTACCATTATGAATATTTTTGCCGAATAGTAGCATGCTTCAACACATTTTACTAGAAGATGCTTCAAAGAAATAGTACTTAAAATTTCACATTAGTTTAGCAAATCCTTTTTTTTTTTAGTTGGATGTGGTGAGCAAAGGCTCCTTAATCTTGCTTTTAAGTTTCTGCAAATATTTGCATCTAATCAGAGAGCATTCTGGAAGCATTATATGTCACCTCATATTGTTTAACTTTGCAAACGTGTGTACACATTTTTATACTGGGACCACTATCAGCAGTGCAGTCCGAGCTTACATTTTCTATACAGTACTCACCCTACTAGTAAAGGCTTTGCAGGTTCTAACAGCATTGACATATGGACCCAAATATTACCTCTACTGCAGAAAATACCCTTCCCTGATACATGATGTGATACTGTAAATTGACAGCCAAAGGGTTTGTGCTGCATGGGGTTTGACACACTTGTCCCAAGGACAAAATAAACATGAAAACTTGTTGTCCTTGACCCCAAACAATATGTCTTGGGTATCAAGCTATAGGAATTTCACAACCTGTCTCTCAGGCATCTAGTCAAAAGCAGATTGATTGCGCATCTATCTTCCCATCTATAGTGGAAAGCTGTTGTTGCATCTCACACATCATTTGCTTCACTTCTGAGGTTAGGCTTGTGTCAGATTTGTTCATCTGAATGTCCACCTGTTCTGACTGTTTTCTGTGGAACTTTAGATTTGAAGGTTTATCCATCTTCCACATTTTGCATGAACAGATAAATGGAAGAAGAGGCAGATTCTGGTACTTTGCTTCGGTTCCCTTTTTCTCGGCTAGCCCCGCTGAGCAACAGCAAGCTGATAAACTAATTGGACAGTGATCATATACCTGGTCACAAGTATCTGGACTTTGCTTCTTGGTGGTCGTGGTGGCAACGGCAGTGGTCTTGTGTCATTGACTGACCTGAAAACATATCAAAACTAATATTACTATTACTACTGCACTATTTGTAATCGAGTGTATTTCGATATCCCAATGAAAACTTTTAAGATTGCTTCTGCTTTTCCAAACTAAAGAAAAAAAGCATAAGCTGTGAGTATTTAGCACTATTGTGTGTTCTCACTAGAAACATGAAATTATTTGCATAAATATTTTTTGGGATATTTCTAAGATTAGTTTGATCTATAAATAATAGTGTAAACATATTACTTTACGAATTGGTTAGGATTTGAACAAGTTTAAATGGTTGATGGATGTATCATCTTAATACAGAAACATTCCAGCTGTTTGGGATGTACATTTTTTTTTATATCCAATTATATTTCATATAAACGTAAAACATGAGGGTGAATACATGACAGCAAGATAGGTTGAATCATATTGTTACAAATCATTCATTTACAATTGACAACACACCCCTCTGCTCGAATCAAAACATAATTACACTCCGCAAAAATTCAACCCATGCCCATGGTGGGCCTGCCATTTCCCCCAGATTGTCTCATATTTCTGAGGGCAACCAAGTGCCTCATCAATTGGCTTTTCTAGTTGAGAGCACTTGTCAACCCCCACTCGCCATTTCGAGATCAACGGCACCACTGGGCGCCTCCATAACTTTGCAGTGCCTCTTTTGGCCACCAGGCATGCAACCCCAACAAATATTCGATCAGAACTTGGCCCCCCAAACTCTTCCAAAAGGCCCAACAGCACCACTATGCCTGTCAACTCAATCGAGCACCCCAGAACCTCAGAAATTTCCCACTCCACGCCCACTCAGAAGGGACGCACCCCCAAGCACTCCCAGGCCACGTGCAGTAGATACGCCTCTAGATGACCACACCTGAGGCAGCCAGGACTGGTCGCCGGACACACGTGTCGCATGCACAGTGGGGACAGATATGTCATGTGGAAATAATTTTGCTTCACCATCCTCAACCTTGCGGATATAGCCAGTTCCCTGGTGCAAGGTTTCCCTCCCTCCAATCATCCTCATCCAGATCTCCCACCTAGTCAGTCCACCTCTCCCGCTGCCCTGCGAGACCAACAGGTTCGTTAGTATGAAACTAACAATAGATTTGGGTAATAGCACCCTTCTCCAGACGTCCCATGAGAAGTTTTGCCACAAGGGGGCTATGATCAGGAAGGGACAAGCCAGGCGGGAGGTGAAACCCGCAGGGCATGGAGCATTTGGCGGAAGCGAAAGGCTTGGGTATTGGCCAAGGCATGGTGGTCTTTCAGCTGCTGAAAGGCATCAAATGGTCACCACAGCACACTTCCCCCCAGGTAGGTAATCCCAATATTTTCCCATTGTCTAAAGCCCTCCAACAGGGACACCTGCTGCAGCCATGTGCCCTGCCACAGGGGCGTCATCCTAGTAAAGCGCCGATCCCAGCCCGTCAGCAGCAGAGCCGTCCTCCAACACAGCAGCGCGACCTGCATACAATCAGGGGTGGTCCGTGGAACCGGACCACTACAGCAATTCGAGTAGACCATCGAACCCCAGGTGGCAGAGTTCCAGGCGATAAGCCGGGTCATCCCATCCCCCATTGAGCCACTCGTTAACTGGTACCAACTAGGCTAGATAGTAGATGTAAAGGTATTCTCATCATTTCCTAGGGTTCAAGCGCAGCCCCATGGCCTCACCATATAACTGCAAGTGCTCAAGGCAACGAGGCCTGGATGTCATCCGCGTACAGGGACACCCGGTCCTCACGATGGTCCCCCACCTCCAGACACTGATGAGCGGGTCACAATACAGGAGGTATGCCAGCGGCTCAGTGGCCAGGGTGAATAGCGGGGGGTTGATGGGGCAAGCCTGACGCACCCCCCCCTTCTAATCGGGAAATGATCTGATGTAATACCATTGACACGCATATGTGCTGAGGAGTCATGGTAAAGAAGCTGAATGTTGGGCCAAAACCCATGCGCACCAGGACTTCCTTGAGAAAGTTACAAGCCAGGGTGTCAAAAGCCTAGTGGAAGTCCACCAGAAGTGTCAACCTGCCCTCCAGTCTCTGCAAAAGTGCCACCTCAACCCACCGTGTACAATGGCGCGTGCTCCTGCCCGGCATAAACCCGCATTGATCAGGGTGGAGCAGGTAGGACAGTGTGTGCGGGCCAGTCGGGTCACCAAGACCTTTGTGTATATTTTAATATCGGCGTCAATCAGCGAGATCGGCCAGTAGGAATAACACTGGTCTAGGGGCAGGTTGCCCTTAGGTACAACTACAAACGTGGCGCAGTCAAGGCCCGGGGGAAAGGAGCCACGCAGAAGCGCCTCCTTATAGGCGGTCACCAAGTGAGGCACCAGGTCGATTGGAACTGTTTATAGTATTCGACCGGATACCCATCGAGGCCCGGGGTTTTCCCAGACTGAAGGGCTGAGATGGCGTCCCCCACCTCCTTCTCTGTCAATGGTAGGTCCAAATCCTGGGCCAAAGACGACGGAATGGAGGGCAGTGGACTACCCCCAGGATTGGGTTTTCCTGTTCCTCCCTGGGCTGAGGGACCTGTGCATAGAGATCCTTATAATAGGAGGCAAAAGTGGGGGCAATCACCTGTAGCTCCTCTTTTATAGAGCCAGTCTGTTCTCCAATGAGCTGTACCCCCTGGGCCATGACATCCTGAGTCACCAACCAATAGAGCAGCTTTCCGGTTTTATCGCCCAGCTTGTAGACCCTCTGGGTTGAGGCCTGCCAACATAGATTAGCCTCCGCTAGTGACACCTGCTGGAGCTCCTCACGTAGGAGCACCAGCTGTCTCCTCACCCCCACCCCCCCTTCCATCCGATGGGCTTGACGCTCCAGGTCCGCCATCCTGTCCTCCAGCTCAGTTATTTGCTGGGATGGCCGGTCCTCCCGCTGCCTGACATACCGCCTGATGACACCCCTCAAGGAGGGTTTCTGGCCACCCAGAGGGCCACCGCCGAAGCCACTGATACAGTATTCTCCCTAAAGTAATTTCCTAGTTATTGGTCTGTGTACACAGGCGGGATCCTTTAAGTAACATGCACTAAAGCACCACATCAGGCGCAGAGTCTGCGCAGGGGCGCTCAAGCACAGCAAGACCGGAGCATGATCCCAGATACTGCAAGCGAGAATCTGAACCGAGGTCAAGGCCAGGGGATTCACAGCTGGAAGCCATATCGGGTGTATCCACGCATCTGCATGACAGGCACGTCGATCCAGCCCACCGGCCAGAACGGGAGGTAGTGGAGTGGGAGCGCATTAAAATTCCCCCCTATAATTGTTGTACCCTCCGGAATGGACAGCAGCAAGGAGCTTAACCCTCCCAGAGTGGGCCGAAGAAGCTGCTGAGGAACATAGCAGGAGATCAGATTGATCTGTCTGCCCACCAGGCGGCCCTCCACTCTGACGTACCTCCCCTGGGGGCTGGTGTTAACCCTGTCCACCAACATTGGGAGCAACCTATAAGACATGAGCGTCACCCCTTTGGAGCCCCTGGAGACTAAGCGTCTGTAGGAAATTGGCTCTGTATATACTATATCAAAATGAGATATAGTGTGCACAGAGTTCAGGAGTTCCCCAGAAGCTTGACAGAGTCAAAAATAGATAATACTAATGCTCTACTTGTGGTAGTGTAGTTGAGCAGTTAGGCTTATCAGAGGGCAGTGTTAAGCATTTGTAGTACACACACAGCAATAGAAGAAACACACAATGACTTAACTCCAGACCAATAGGATTTTATATAGAAAGATATATTTTTGTTACTTTATTACTAAAACCACAAGGTTCAGTTCAGAAGTAAATAATGTTGCAGGTAAGTACTTAGCAGAGACATCAGTGTAACTTTGTTTCACTTTAGTCAAGTAAACAGTGTTTAAGAAAACAGAATATCTATTTTAAAAGTGGACACTGTGCATTTTCTGAACAGTTCCTGGGGGAAGAAAATAAAGTACAGTTTTAGAGGTAAGTTCACAACTTACAGTGCCAGTCGCTTGGGTATAGGTAGTTCAAGATAACCCCAAACACCCACCAGCAGCAGCACGGGGCCGGCCAGGTGCAGAGGTCAAAGTTGAGCAATTCTAACGTGGGCGCCCATGGAGAGAGGGGTACTTGAAATTCGATCTTTCAGCAGTTAAGTACCCGCAGCTCGGAGGGCAGATAATGGGGGATTAGAGGACCACTGGAGGGGCCCCTAGTAGGCACCAATCCCACACACTTAGCAGCTCTGGGGCGGCCGGGTGCAGGGTGCAAACAGGGCATTGGGTTTCCAATCAAACTCTATTATTTGAGGTCCTAGGCGGTGGGGGTAGTGGGGAAGACACCACTGGTCAGACAGGGAAGAGGGCTGCCTGTTGATCGTCGCTGCACCGGGTGTTGATTTCTTCAAGGCCTGTGGGCTGCGGGTGCAGTGTGTCCTTTGGCGTCGGTTATCTTTGTCCAGGGCAGTCGGGGGGGGGGGCGGGAATCCTTGGGATTCCCTCTGCAGGCGTTATTGTAGAGGGGTGGAGAGGTCAACCCAGGGCGGGCACTTGGTCAGCGTTGTCTGGGGGTCCTCTGGTTGGTTGAGCCACCTGGACTCTGGCCGTGGGCGTCTGGTGCAGAGTGGTTAGGACTCACACTTCTGGACTGAGGTGGGAGTCCTTTAGAAGTAGTTTCTTCTTCTTTAATTTTGGACAGGTCCACTGTCCAGGGGAGTTTCTTGGTCCTCGGTGATGCAGACAGTCCGCTAGAGGTTTTTCAGGGGACGCTGGTCCTGCAGAACGCATTGCTTATTTCCTTGCAGCTTTTTGAAGTAAGAGACGGGCCGGTAGCGCTGGGGCCGAGTCAGTTGGTGTCTCCCTCTCTTCTCTGTGGGGGTTTCAGCTCAGCAGTCCTTCTTCTTTCTTGAGGTAGTCAGGAATCTGATTAGCTTGGTTCAGGGAGCCCTTAAATACAATATTTGGGGGCGTTTTAGGGGTCAGAGGGCAGGAGCCAATGGCTAATGTCCCTGAGGGTGGCTACACCCTCCTTGTGTCCACTCCCTTTGGGGAGGAGGGCACATTCCTATCCCTACTGGTCCCTGTCCTCCGAACCAAGATGGAGGGTTCTGCAGTGAGGGGGTCACTTTAGCTCTAAACACCTTAGGGGTGGTCCCAGCTGAAGTGGTCACTCCTCCTTGTTTTTCTTAAGTTTCCCTCCGAACTGGCCTCCCAAAGTGGGCGCTTGTCCGGGCGGCGGGCATCTCCACTATCTGGAGTGTCCTGGGGCACTGTAACACGAGGCCTGAGGCTTTGAAGTTTACTGCTAGGTGTTACAGTTCCTGCAGGGGGAGGTATGAAGCGCCTCCGCCCAGAGCAGACTTTGTTTCTGTCCTGATAGAGCACAAAGGCTGTCACCCCAGGGGGTCAGAAACTCGTCTCTTAGTGGCAGGCTGGCATTGACCAATCAGTCCTACAGTAGACGATTGGGTAAAATACAGGGGGCATCTCTGAGATTCCTCTGTGTGCATTTTGTTTTAATAAATCCAACACTGGCATCAGTGTGGGTTTATTGTGCTGATACGTTTGATACCAAACTTCCCAGTATTTAGTGTAGCCATTATGGAACTGTGGAGTTCGTTTTGACAAACTCACAGACCATATACTCAATAAGGATACACTGCACTTGCAATGTCTAAGAATGGACTTAGACACTGTAGGGGCATATTGCTCATGCAGCTATGCCCTCACTTGTGGTTTAGTGCAACCTGCCTTATGGCTGTAAGGCCTGCTAGAGGGGTGACTTAACTATGCCACAGGCAGTGTTTTGTGAGAATGGCACCCTGAGGGGGATGTTATGTTGACTTTGCCTTTTGCTCCGCAATGGCAGTGTGCATGTGTTAGGTGAGGGGTCCCATAGGGTGGCACAACACATGTTGCAGCCCTTAGGGACCTTCCCTGGTCACAGGGCCCTTGAAACCAATGGTACCTTTTACAAGGGACTTATCTGTATGCCAGAGTTGTGCCAATTGTGGAAACAATGGTACATTTTTAGGGAAAGAGCATTGGTTCTGGGGCCTGGTTAGCAGGATCCCAGCACACACTGTCAAGTCAGCATCAATATCAGGCAAAACGTGGGGGGTAACTGCAACAAGGGCCATTTTACTACAGCGTGATACACCTGATCATAGCTGCAGCGACTGAGAAACATTCATTGGGTCCCCGCTATTTGGGTCTCTTTCAGTAAGGCAACACCAGGGCGATATCTCTTGATAAATTGTAGAACAGCATATCTCTTAAAGCGATCTAACAGACCGTTGACATTCCAGGAGAGTGTTGCGAATATGATGCTGATTTATTAATGGGTGCTGCGCAGAGCCAGTGTCACTCATAAGGTGTACATGGCTAACCTAGGAGAGAAATGGTTAACACAAACACAACACAACTCTACATAAACCCCCGCCAAAGCTCCCCACCCAATACTTGTACCCCTGAAGCATCTGTCTCCTCTTCCCAACACATTTGCAAATCAGTAAGATGGAACAACTCAATTTTGGGGGTCCTTGCTGCTTAGCAGTGCCTTAATTATGGATGTGCCGCCTGACTATAGCTAATGAAACAATATGAGGCAGTCCCAGTTGCCCAGACCACAAACCACCTCACACCTAACATCCCTGGCATCTGCCATGCACTGCGGCCCCGGTCCTAAACTCCGGGCCACAGCTCCCCTCAACAGTCTTCCTCGCCCATGATCAATCCGAGGGGATCAGCGTCTCTTCGGCTGACGCAAAGAGTGCTGGGGTGGCCGCCAGGCCAGCGTCCAGGGCTGTCTCCGCCTGCAGCTCATGCAACTGTGAGGCCGCCAGATGTCCTTTCCGCTCCCCAGCCTCAGCTTGTGACTTCCGCTAGCGAAAGCGCTTCCTTTGTATTCAGGCCAGGAGGGGGCCCACTAGGATCTCCAGTGACTTTTGCCCCCACCCACCCCCCAGCTCCGCAAACCTCAGGAAGCATTTTTCTGCAGCCCACTCCTATGCCTGCTCCGGGGTGTCGAAGAAGTACGTGTTAAATTCAAAGATTACTTTCAGGCGGCAGCATATAGTGAAGATTCATAACTAGTAACTTCTGTTAAATGGCCTATAAAGGACCTATGTTTTTGCTGCACCACCCTGGAATTGTCTGGAAAGATCCTGATTTTGGAATTCCGGTATTGAAGGTCCGCCTGGGTCCTGGCCTCATGTAGTATCGCATGATGGTTCCTAAAATTCAAGATCTTCACGATGATTGGTTGGGGTGTGCGCCGACCAGTGGCCAAGGTGCCAGCGAGTGATGCACAGGTTCTGCAATGAAGGTGGAGGATAGTTTCTCTGCGGGCACCCAGGAGAGAAACCACTCCTCAAGCTCCACATTCAGATCGGCAGCACCCAAGTTCTCCGGCAGGCCCAAGTTATTGCGCCTCACCCGGTTCTCCTCATCCTCTGCTCGCCCGTTCAGCACCGCTACCGAAGACGTTAACTTCGACACCTCGTTCTTGAGGGCGGCCAGCCTGTCTTCTGCTGTGGAGATAGGTTTTTCAGCCTCGTTGACCCCCCAGTTAATCCCTGTAAGTCCTGCTGGATCAGTGAAAGGTCTATTCAGAGCTCGTCGACCTTGAGTTTCACAGCTCCCCTTGAATATTTGATCGCCTTCAGGATGGCACCGAAGTCCGGCTGAAATGCTGCATGTCCTGGTGAGGAAACAGCTGCTCCAGCCGCACTGTCCACCGTGGGGGTGGGGACCGTGTATTGATCCATCTTAGTCTGGGCCTGTGTCGGCTGCGGCAGCCTGCCCTGGCCCATAGCAAGGCCATCCATCTGCCACAGGGACAGAGGACAGCAGGCCCCAAGAGGTGACCCCCAGATGCCCACAGCAGTGAACTTCAGTCCAGACTTGGCCCAGTGCACCGCCGGCAGACACCCGGTCCTCCACTCAGCCGCACTCTCGTCAGTCCATAGTGGCGCTACCAAACCCTGCCGGAGGAGGGGGCCACCAGGACGCAAAGCCCGCCAGGCTGCTGCCCCGCGGGCACCTCAGGCATAAGCTGTGGGGGGCGGAGCCCTCAGGGCCGGCCCGTTTTCCTGCCCCCCCCCCCCCCCCACACTCACCACCTCAAAAAGTTCCAACTCTCCCCACAGCATCTGGCCACACCTTCTTGCCCAACTCCCCCTGTGTACTAGGAGTCACCAGTCCCTGGAAGCCCAGGGGATTTTCTCTCTGCCGTCCACCACAATGCTGTCCATAGGGAGGTGGGAAGCCCGCAGAAGCCCTGATGCCCCCTGTGCCTCCAGAGATGCTGCCCACGGGGTGGGGGACGGTCAGAGAGGAACAGGGCCCGACCACTACCCCCGTCTGGGGGAGGGCCTCTGCTGCGGCCCATTACCCATTATCTGGACGTCCCCTCCGGCCGCACCAAAGTTTCAAATTAAATGCTGGTGCTTCTTTGTTCCTGTAATATATCATTGGGGAAGACCCAGCGGAGGATAAAACATTAACATGAAGTGCAGTTTTTTTTTTTTACAGTGGTGTGAAATATATGTCACCCTTTAATTGGTTTGGTAGCTTAGTTTGGCATGTTTAATTCCGGACATGGTTGTCTCACTCTGTTAATTTTCATATAAAATGTCATCTAGAGTTCTTTCAATATTTAGTGGCTGATGGCTGCTCTTTTAAGATGTGACAGTTGAGCTGCACCCACTTAACCAACTGCTTTGGAAAGCAGTGATTGAATTGCTGTAGACATATCTGGCTACCCATGCCACTAATCGTAAGGGTACCTAGTGCCTCCCTTGTTTTATCTTTTGAGATATTATAGTTTCCCTTTTGCCAGTTGAATGGCCTGTGTTTGTCAAAGGTCAACCACCGTTCCACAGTCTTAATTCAATTTCTGTTAATTTAGAGTTGCTCTCAATACTTACCAGACAGTTGTCTGGAGTACCTTCATCTTTAAATGCCCGAAGTCCTTGTTTGGCATGCTTGTAAATTAACATAGGAATGTTAACTTTTTATTATTTTTATCCTGATGATGACCCTGTACATTTATGTTCTTTGGGTTGAAACGTTGATAATCACATTGTTGTACTGTCTTTTATCTCCCCTGAAAGAGGAATCATGTGGACGATTGTTTATCTTTAGTCTACCTGCTGATTTTTTAAAATTATTGACAGCCACTGTTTATTATATTCCATGTGTTTTTTTTGTTCATTTTCTCCATATTAATCACTGGAGCAGTGCCCTGTCAGTTGTTTACTTTTGTATAACTCAGCTATTAAGTTTGTTTTGAACTGGCTATTCAATATTATTATTGATTGTAATACATTCACGAAATGATCACTGTGATATCCATGTTCCTTTTGTGGTCATATTTGATTATTTTCTTTGGTTACAACTTATGTGTACTTTAATAATTATGGTGGCATATAAATCATCCCAAAAAACTACTGTATGTTTTAATGTTGGATATATATAAAGAAGCATTTAGAGCAGATCTGTTTTTTGCAAATTTTCTTACCTCATTAATCAAGGCACATTTTAATGTCACTGCCAATTTTTATATTTTTTTCCAGGGATTTTTCAGCCTCATATTAGGTACCTCCTTGTTCTGGCTACTCCAGTTGACATAGTAATCCTGGGATTGAGTTTTGCTGGACTACAAGCAGGTAAACAGGATGCATTTTGACTAGTATTTTCCATGATCTGTCATGGCTATTTGACTTGCTTTGCATCTCCTCTCTGTGTGCCTGTATCTAATTCCTCTAGTATTTTTGCAGGTGGCCAGATTCAACAGTTAAAATGAAATGGACAATATACCTATAGTTAAAGCATTTGGATGAATGAGAAGCCAGGATGTTGCAAATAGAAGTGTTTCTGGCTGGCGTACATGTGTAGAAAACTACAGTTGTAAAACTTTAAGAACGAGGATATGCTCAAGTTGAAAAAGTTAGAAACGTGGTCATGTTAATGTAATCAGGGCAGTTCATTTCTGTCCAGATAAAAATAATAGTTTGAAAACATTGGAACATTCTAAGGAAGACCAGAACCCCACAGTTGACCAAAGAGGTTTCCTTAATGGCACAAGAGACAGCAGCAATCACATTGTGCCTTAATTTAAAGAAATGACCACACCACTTACGACTTATTATCATTACAGTGTGCTACTGTAAAACATAACTATTTGTGGTCTTATGTACAAACCCATTTAGGTCAAAAGCTCAAAATACCAGTCATATCTCCTTCATCATTGGAAGCTTAGAGAATCAGAATGGCAAGTGAAGTTGTCATACGCCGGAACAATTACAAATGTACATGCATGGTCAGATATATAGTGAGTAGTTATACCTGTGGCAATCAAGTGTTGGGTGGGATGCTTAAATTAATCCCAGGCACTGGCAGTTACTCGGGCTTCATCCTAGTCCTTTTTTTTTTCTTACCCACCTTGACACTGCAGATAAGACCCAGCCATATGGAAATGTACCTCAACCCTGCTCCATTAGGAGCATTCCAGCATGAACTGCCAAGCTTGGTCCAATCCAAACCAGAACACAAGCAACACAAGACAATTTTCACCCTACTTGCAGCTTTTCAGTCAAGTGCAGCTAGGTTCTAGTGGCACAGTGAGCACAGGAACTAAGTCTGGGCATACCCATAACACTTAAGTCATTACACTGAAGTGATCAGAAAAGTAATTGGTTACCTGAGAGCATATACAAGCACCCTCATGCAGTCTGTGTAACTATTATCTTAAACAGTACTAGTGTCTGTAACCTTTTACTATAGTGACTTTTCTCTGCAATTGTGTACTGTGTACTGTGGCAAGGTATCTGACAGACATCTGCGAGCATCGAAGTACCATTAGATGCAGACAGGATGCAACCCGTTTAACAGAACATTACATTCAGAACAACCATGATCCCGATGATATGGAGTGGTTTGTCATAGACAAACTCAGCAATCCGACTATAACTATGAAACAAAAACTGTTATATTATGAACAGAGATGGGTATGGAGGCTGCACACAGACACCATGGGACTCAATCATAATATCCAATGGTCAGCCCTGTAAACCCTTAGCAACACTCCCCTTACCTAACTTTTACTCTTCCATCGCTCCCCTCCCTCCTCTACCCTTTTTTCCGCTTCCCTGTTTCCTTTTTCCTTCCCCCTTGCCCTTTCCCCCACTTCTTCCCCCCTTTGTTTCCTAGTCCCCCCTCTTTTCCTGTCCTCCCCCCACCTTTTTGTCCCTCTACCCCACCCTACATTTCAATTTCTCCCCATCCTTTTTCTCTCTGACCCTGCTTTTCCTTCTCTTCTCTCTTGTTGCCTCTTCCGTCTTCACTTCTCTCCCCCCTTTCTTCCCCCTCCCTCTCCTCTTTTCTCCTTCTCCCCCCCCCCCCTCCCTGGTTTCCCCACTTTTCATTCTCTTCTTTCTTGTTGCCTCTTCCGTCTTCTCTTCTCTCCCCCCTTTCTTCCCCCTCCCTCTCCTCTTTTCTCCTTTTTCTCTCTCCCCCACCCCTTTCCCTTTTTCCCCCCTTCTATTCCCCCCTCTCTCCCTGGTTTCTTTCCTTTCTTTTCTTTTTTTCCCCGGGTACACAGGTGGTTTTGGCCCTCCGCCCCAAACCGGGGTTGGGCCCATTGCTTCCAACTGCATCGATTGGAGCAGCCGCCGCTCGGTGCCCTTGCTCATGCTCCCGGTTGCTGTAGCAACCGTCTGACAAGCGTGCCTCCGAGTGCTGAGACTTCATTTTCCAGCATTCAGGGGCCAGGGTAGACGCACCGCGTCCCCTAATTACTCCATTTCTTCCGGCAGCCGGGAACGCGTGTCCCTGACTGCTGGGCTGGCCGGAAGTTCCGCAGCATTGACGCTTCAGCTGAGGCACACGTGAGCATAATTGACAATAATCAGCCCTTCCATTTAAAGCCCGCCGCATTCAGGCCCAAGTGAACAAGCGGCTGGGACACGAACCACTTAGGTGCACGAGCATGTTGCTGCCTTTGGAGTAGTAAGTCTAAAAACTCCCCCAGTGGACCCCCCCCCCTTTGATTCTTCATCGCTTCTTCTCTTCTTTTGAGATAAGTATCCATGTTTGTGTGTCTAGTAATTATGTCCTTTCTCTTTTACAAGTTTTTATTACAGGTGTGTTACGTAATGACTCTTCTGCAACAGACTGATATAGTGATCACACAGCAGTCTTTTTCCGCATTATTAACCACCTCTGTGTTACTAGCCTGTTAGCATGTAGTAGCTCGACCTCTTTAGCCATATTTTAATCCATATCTCCTCCTTAGAGGACACCCCCCTCCGTCAGTTCCCAGACCAGAGGCTAACTTCCTTTTTTCGCAGGGTAAGACCATCTTAATAGGTTTCCCTGGAAAAAAGACCTTAAAACTCTTGCATGTGTATGTGTGTATTTTCCACAACATGTTTCTGTCACCATCAGTGTGCTGTGGTTTGGAGTGAAGTGGCACAGATATTTCACGACCGTTTACTTGTTATCTTATTTAGTTTTTTAGGCCATACCCCCTCAAATTCTCCAGGTAGGCCTATTTTCTTAGAGCACTTATCTTTCCCAATGAGCATAAAATTCTGCTCCTCACCTTTAGGGATTCTTGACCCTGATGAATGCCCCAGACCATTTGGGCTCTTAGTGCGGGCAGAAACATGTTGGTTCCCATCTTTTAGACCCCCTAAGTCATCACACTCAAAGGAGTCCCCATCCCCGTTTTTACTCTTACCTACGAACACCTACATTAAACTTCTTAACTAAACAGGTGATTTGTAAGATAATTTTATCTTTCACTACCCTTATCTGGCTACCTTGTATAATCCAGCAAGATTAAATCTCCGCACTCCCTCTATAGTTCTTTTAACAACGAGGTTGAGTCCGCCCAAGTAGTATCTTACCTGGGTGGGGCTAGGTGTCATATGATGAAGCATGACACTATAATGTGTGTGAGACCACCTAGTCCGTAAAGGGAACACCCTCATAGGTCTAGTCACCCGTCACACCCATACGTCCTCTTGCACTACGGCAAGCTCTCAACCAGCGTACATTGAACAGGCCACAAGAGACCTGTTCTCCCCCTACACCACCTACACACTTTGTGTGTTTGCATTCTTAAGTTGTGACACAGCAACATATTGGCTCTACGTAAATCCAAAGAAATAATACATAGTCTTTAAATAGCAAGCTTTTTTTTTTTCTTCCCCCCAACAAAAGAAGCTATCCTGCTTACTAATTTTCTCAGTTAATTTAATCCACTCAGTGAAGTGCTATCAATCCATGTTTTACATACTAGACACCTTGCAAGCAGCATTAGGTAAAAGATTAGTTTAGCCTCTCTATGTTCCAAAACAATTGAGCCATTCTTGCTGATACCAAGTACAGATAAAATTGGGCTTATGTCCAGCTGACAATTAATGATGGCTACACTTATTTTAACTACGTGTTCCCAAAACACTTTGAAGCAGGGCAGCTCACAAACGTGAGTGTTGTCTGCATTTGCAGTTTCGCACTTCTTTTTAGATGACTTTCCCCATGAGTTATCACATTTCGCCTTCTTCTGGGAGGGGGTCCAATAGGCCCTCTGCATGATAAAAAGATGATTTCTGTTGAAGGCAGAAGGGTTTAGTAAATGTAATCCTTGCAATAGTTCTGTCATTCTCAATGTGGCACTTTTGATGCTATTGCCTGCTTCACACAGATCCCTGGATAGTCATAGAAGGTCAGGTAGCACTGGTTGGGGGAGGGAGAGGCTTTCAAGTGTTCCTTCTTTAGATTGAAGTATACCAGATAGCGCAGCTGTCTGGTTTGCTAAAGACATTTTAAGGACATTCAGAAAGCTTCCTTGTGAATAAGTTCCGTCCATTGCTTACCATTGGCTTTGTGATTTGTAATTCACATTCTATGGCTTTCTATTTGCGTCTTTTATTTTAGGTTGTCCAGCATGAGCTTATCCTTTCCAAGGAGCAAAGCCTTTTCACACTACCTCTCCTTGTATTCTTCCATGAGTGCTCCTTGCTCTAAACAGGCCTGTAAATTTTGTTTTCACCTTGTCCCGTTTGCTGTGAGTTCACAGACAGAGGTCAGATGTCAGTCTCTGTCTTCCGAGGGAGGTTGGTATTTACTTTTCTTTCCCTGACTTCAAAGTGAGAGGGTTTGTGAAAATCTTGATTGATACTGAAAGTAGGAAAGTGTTTTCTTCTAGAACACAACATTTAAATAAACTGTGCAAGTTTATCAGAATTAGGAAAGCACAAATGAATCACTTTTTCTCGTTAATTCTGAAGTGTTTTGGAAACCAGTACTTTAATATGATCAAATGAAATCAATGCCCGGGTTGATGCCATTTCAGCACCTTCTCATTTGTGTGCTGTATAGTTTTATTAGTAAAAGAGTATATCTGTGCAAATGTAATGGTAATTTCAATTGAAAATGTGTTGTCTGTAATGACAGTGTGCTACCACACCACCCATACTCCACTCTGTGACTCCACTCTAATTTGCACCATCCCACTCGACATCACTGCGCTCTACTCTGCACCACTACATTTCACTGCACTCTACTCCATCTTGCACCACTCCACTCTATGCCACTTCACTCTGCGCCTCTCTACTCTGCACCACTTTACTGGCTTCACTCTACCCCACTGTACTCTTTGCCACTTCACTCTACACCACCCCAGTGTAGGCCACCGACCCAACTCTGCATAACTCCACTTTTTGCCACTCCACTCTACACCATTCTGCAACACTGCTGATGCGCTCTACCCTGTACCACTACGCCAATCCACTGCTCACCATTCTTATCGGCACCACTGAAATCTATTCCACTGCCCTCTAAACCTTTTTTAATCTATGCCATTATACTATGCACAACTCTAATCTACACCATATAATTCTGACACTGCATTGTACGCTGATGAATTCTATGCCACTGCACTCTACATCTCTATGCTCTGCAACACTATGCCAGTGCACTGTACATCAGTCCACTCCACTTTACGCTGTTCGACTCCACTCTGTGCTACTCGCGTACACAATCGTATATGCAGCTCCACTCTATGACATTCTACTTTACAACACTCCAGGCCACTCTCCTCAACGCAACTAACTTTTAGCCATGCTGAATACTGGTGTGTAACATGGCTAAAATACATTGGCAAAGCCAATAGCTCTTGCATAGGTGAGACTTTTTGGCCTTGCCAATGCTTGTTTCCTCTCCCTGTGCTTACCCTCTGTCCTGCAACTGCGTGGGTCAGCATAAAAACCTGCTGCCATCTAGTGGCGCAAGCTGCTCGGGCTTTTCGGTCTCAAATGTTTTCCTAAACTCAGAGTTAACTACTCATAAGCTTGACTGTTTACACGCTAGATTTGTCTAGTAATTGCAGAATTTTCTCATATTTAACTCAATGGCTATGACCCTCTTTCTCCATAACCGTTTTTTGGCCACAGTTTTTATATTGCAGGTTTTTCAGTCTGTTAAATATTTTGATTCAGCATATGCTTTGCAGTTATGAGTAATATTTGATGAATGGTTACAAGTGCTCAGTGTTTGATACTAAATTAATTTAGTAACGCTGATATAACAGGCAGTGGAAAAGCCAATAGGTCTTGCCTTGGTAACAAATTGACTTTGCCAATGCTTTTTTGGCCGAATTGGCAAAATATAAAAAAACAAAAATAGGGAAAAAGAGGCACAGTGATGCGGCTACTGTGGTGGTTTCCTGTTTTTTGTTTAACTTACTGATTTAGGATTGCATATGCCACTAATTGAATCGGATATCATTGGTTCAATTAATGTGGGGAAAGGGATACCTAAATTTTGTGTGGTAGTTAGGGATTAATATTCTTCACGGCGGTTGGAATGCAAATTTACCTTAATTTTGTATGTACCTTTGCCTCAAACCTGCTTGCTTCTTGGGTAACACTACTTACTTTGTACTTGGGCTTCATGTCTTTCTTCATGCCCATTTCTTTGCAAGTAACATTCTGTTGAATGTACCCATTCTGTGTCTGCATCTGTCCTCCACACTGACCTCCTGTTCCAAACGGCCACTCTTCCACAAAGAGTTTAATTTAGATGGATCCGGATATTAAAAATGCATGGTGAAGTTGGTACTGCTTTGATCATCTGCAGACTTTTGAGCATGATGAAAACTGATTTTTTTATTGTATGCGCTGTGGACTCTGGCTTAATGACTTGTTAATGTCAGCTCCATTGTTTTACAGTTTTTGTGTGGCATGCGGTGTGAGAGAACTAATGCCCAATGCCAGTACATTACTGCAAATATTACCACAACGTGCATCCACGGTCACACGCAGCTGGTTTGGTTCTCTTTCAAGTGTTGTGCTGAAGCTGCTTTTGTGTAAAGTGATGTCTCTCACAGCAAGTAGCTCTGGGGCTAAACCCAAGCAGGAGCACCTACAACATGAATACATCGAAGTGGCAATTAGGAACAGATAAATGAGCAGGCCTGACCTAGAAACGTCCTCTCTTTGAACAACTGAAGTTACAGTCCTACCATCTACTAAATAGCAGTACCCTTGAAGACCTAATTAGCAGCCCCTTGCTAATATAAGGCCCTATGGAATTTCTAGTGCTAAGCCTGTCTCCGTTCTTCTCCATTTGGTGTGAGGATCTCCACCGTCACTGTAAAGTAATACAGGCATATACGCTTTGGCGGCCTGAGAAACCTGTCCTTGTACTCCATTTTGTGCCATGCTAAACCAGGGACATTCTAAATCGATTCCGCTTTGTAAGGGTGAACATTAAAAAACATCAACTCTACCATTTTCCAAATCCCTTTTTTGGAGTTGCTATTATTTACCATGGATATTAACTCACATTGCTATGATCATGAGGTTCTTTCAAGCACAACCGAAAGCCCTTGATATTTCCCTGTATATATGCACCTATCCATTACTGTACGTTTCCAACCCATGAGCAGACCAGTAGCCCTTATTGAAGCGATGGTCCTGCAATAGCCTAGCAGCGGACAGACTGGTAGCCTGATTCTAGTGCATGTTATCCCTAAAGAGCCACCTCTGTATTCCTACGACCCTGCATTAATATTGTCCTTGACTTAAAACTTCCAATTCTCGCCTCCTTATTTTGCATTCCCCGCTTTCCTTTTCTCTGAGTACAATTTACTGTAAGTCACATGCATATTTCAATGAATCCATTCGATTATATTTCTACAAGATTGACCACACCTTATTTCAAAGATCCCAACCTCTACTCCTTTGAAACTTGCACCTCTGCATTCTACCAGTACCCAACCTCTTACAACAAATCTATTAATACCAACAGCAGTCATCCTGAGCTCGCATACCCCTTAAAACCCCTCGTGTAAAGATCACACTTAACTCCTTAATCTACCATAAATAAACTGGCGTAAATGTATGAAATGGTTTCTTTAGAAGCTCTAGACAAATCCAATAAGCAACAATAACCACCAGAGCAGCATGCTTCCCGATGTCAATCGCTTCAACACTTCGTCATGGGTGATAGGCACTATATAAATGCAAGTACAATACATTCGTTTTCCAGCTATCTCCACCATGCGCTTCTCTCCCACCTCCCACTCCATGTTGCGCTCTCTGCTGAGTTTGCTCCCCCCATGCGCTGGTCCCTTTCATCCATGTGCTTCTCTCCCACCACCACATGCACCGTGTTGCTCTCTCTCACCCGTGGCCTTCTGTCGTGTTCTCTTCCTGTTGTTCTTCTCCCTCCTGTCTGCTTTGTGCTGCTTTTTCCTTTCCTCCGCCCTCTGACCCAAATCTCCGTTACCTCCCATCACTTTTTTCCTTTTTAAATGGCACTTTAGCGCTAAAAACAAAATTAATCATTTTATTTACAGGTCCAAGTAGCGTCCCCTATCTTGGATCAGTAAATAAAAATGTAAAGCAAGTGCCACCCTAAATATTCTGTTGGTGTGCATGTGTTCGGATGGATGCACGTGTGAGTTGATTAATGTGACTGCCATTGCGCTTTTTTAATACAAAAAATGTTATTTCTTTTTTTACGTTGCTTGCCAGCATCCTGGCTCTGTACAGCACCGCCAAAAGCAATTTACAATGCCATTAGGTCCCAAAGGCGAGATGCTTGTTTGCATTGTGGCACTTGTAGGCTTGGACTTGTAGTGGAATAGTCAGAAGCCAGAAAACAGGATTTGATAAACAGTTCGCAAATGACTAATGCTTCTTGAGATCTCTGCATTACAAGAAAGATCCATTTCAAAGCTTATGTTTTCTTATTTTAAATGTTAAGCTATTTTAAATAGGCACATATAGCGCAAAATGACTAACTTCCCAAAGGAGAATCTCAACATTAAGCAGATCAGGAAAGACAAATCTTCAGAGGAGCCACGTTTTCAGCAGTTTTTTTTAACCTTCCACAGTCAATGCAAAATCAATTATGACAAAGAAGACTGTTCCAATGATAAGGGGCGAGATGGGAAAATTAACGACCTCCCCACCTCCCCACCTGAAGGTCAGATGCAGCTAGGACTTAAAAGAGCTTTATTCTTAGACCTCGGATTCTGCTTGGACAGTACCAAGTGACCCTAGCTCGTAGGTAGAAGGGGCCGTTCCCCACAAGGGATTTGTGCGCAAGACAATGGAGCTTAAACAGATTGGGCTTTCTGGCAGGTAGCCAATGTAAAGCTCTTAAGGTAGGTACAGAAAGGGAGCTCAGAGATGTTTACAAACTAATCGGGCCGCAGTATTTTGTACCACCTGTAATTTGAAAAGTAGAGTCTCGTTGCCCACTACCAAAAGCGCATTCCCATAAGCTTGGTGACTTGTGATGAGGGCCTGTATCAGTGTTTTCCTGGTAGTCATAGTAAGCCAAGGGAATAAGCAATGTAGGGTGCTGAAACAGGTGCCACGGATAATGTATTATCCACAAAAAAAGCCAAGGGTTTTTGCCACACACAGTTATTTGTCTAATAAAGCTCACAAATAACTGTGTTAGTATAGAAATTGTGAGTGCTAACAGTGTTGCAGTAAATCCAGGGGAATGTACAAGTAACAGTAGCTAATAGTTGTCAAGTGACAGTTAATACCAAGAAGAGATGTACTGCTGATATTTTGCTTATGACATTACCCATAATTGATCCCTGAAGTCCCTTTTAAGGGACAAAACTCGTTGGCTAGGCTGACCGATTTTTTTTTTTTTACAGTTATTTTTACTTGGATTTTTTGGATTTTCTGAAGGCAAATGATTATATTGCCATAACATCATGGGCAGATGGAATTTCTTTGACTTATATCTGGATAAAATGATCAAGGACTACACAAAATCTTGAGTGTTTCTCTTATTTGTATGTGTGATTGTGTGTAGCGTAGGAGGTTCACTGGCAGTTGGACCTCGGGGTTAAGCACCAAAGTTGATTAATTATTTAAACTTGGACTAGTGCGAGGGTTGGACCATTACTGCCAAATCTGAGTGTATTAGTTGCATAACAGCAGGAATGTATTGGTTATGTTTGACACTATCAATAGGTTTGTTTTTGTGTTTTTTTTGTGTTATGGCAGGTAGTGGAAATCTGAATGACAGCTTGTCGGGTGGAATGCAGCTTCTTCCAGACCCTCTATATTCACTTCCAACTGACAATACTTACCTTTTGACAATAACATCTAATGATAATGGGCGTATTTTCTTGGCTGGAAAAGATGGCTGCCTCTATGAAGTGGCTTATCAGGTAAGGCTTGGTTTGATGGTATAGAAACATTCAGGAGTGGCCTTTTGTTTATTTTCATGATGTCGTAATTACTTTTTGTGACATCAGTTTCTTTTAAACCACGTGAACTCACCAAGAGCCCCATATGACACAGAATGTGACTGTAATGTCTACTTTTGGCTGACAATCTTTTTCAAAGTGACATTGTGTATAGATTGTGAGGATCTGCTGGAGTTTTGTTTACAACCTCCTAAGCAAAGCAAGACTTTCCCCATAGTAAATTTGCATGTACATTGAGTCTTGTGAGGCCAAACCCTTGTTAAATGGTGTGTGTTTTCGGTGCATATTAGAAATGTGTTTATACCTTCTTCCTGCAGACCCCACATCATAAAATACCCCCAGGCATCAGACTGGATCTGGAAAATTATATACTGGCATGGTGCCATTATTGATTAGGATAGCAAAGCCCCTTGATGCCAGTTCATGTGCTGTGTTTGTACATATGTCATGATTCAAAGCTCAGTCTTTAGTGTCTTTTGTCTAATATATTCTTGGGATTGATTCAAGAGGGCTCATGTAAAATGTAGGGTTAATCAGTGACAATACAATTAATGCGAGAATGAAAGGGAGTGTGTTCAGAATATGGCAAAAGGAGACTAATGTTTCAAAGGAAGAAGCATAACAGAAGTCTTAGATTGGAGTGAGTAGGGTGGTTAGCTGGATTATATCAAAGATGCCTCCAAATTACAAAGTTAGTGCAGTCAAGAGGTTTTGTGAAAAGGATAGATGGTGCACGGAAAGCTTAACAATGCAAACAGTCACAAAGATCTGGGTTTAATCCATAATTATTTTGGCCCACCACACCACCCCAGTTTGGATCCAGCCATATGCAAATCAATCTTGACTCTGTCCCCAGTGGGAACAGTCCAGTCCGAACTGCCAAGCCACGTCCTCCCTGGACCGTAAACAACCATCCTCGGACAGGTTTTAGGGTATCACCTTTCATCAGCCAGGCTAGCTTGAATCCAGTGGCACAGACGGCAAGGGACCCACATCTGGGCATACCCTTCCCACTTAGGGCGACAAAAGCCAAAAGAACAGGTGATGGAAGGAATGCTAAACAATGCAAACATTCATCCCCAATCACAAAGATCTGGGTTTAATCCATTGTTTTTTTGCCCACCACGCCACCCCAGTTTGAACCTAGTCATGAGGTTTTGTGGCTACTTTGGGCAAGGATCTAAGTACAGGCAATAAAGAGCCAATAATTTTCTCTCTTGTTTTTCTTAGAATTATCTAGTGTCGGGACTCCTTTTTGTAGCTTAACCTCTTAAGCATTGTAAAACATTTAGTTTTCGTTGATAACTGATAATATTTCTGATATTGCTACCAATGGATATGCATCTCCAAGGAAATAATAAAAAGTTCAAGGTTCAAGGTAATGGAGCTATAATAGCCTATAACGAATACAGTTCTATAAAATCCTGAGTAGACCTGCTAGCTTGACAGAAGACAGTTGTGTCTCACACTTTATACTTTTCTGTTGTGATTGATTTACTTTTGTTGTCATCAGTTTGTTCTAGACTGCTAATAATCTTTTCGCCAAATGTTTAGCAAGATTGTTCAAACCCATTGCTATCTATCCATAAGGTTGTTACGCTTTTGTAATCCCATATGAGCATTTTACCTTTTAAATGCACCATGATTAATATTACACTTATATAGAATTACTGACTCGAGGTCATTATCAGCTGTTTCAGTAGGAACTGAACAAACTGAACTTTATGTGAAATGAGAATATTTCTGGTGTGTGAACCATTCCCTTTTTTGCCATTCACTTTCTGTTCTGTATTAAAAACTTTAGGCTTTGCAAAGGACACACAAGTTAGTTGCTTATACCATTCTTTTCATTCATGTCTAAATGCTAATTTGCCAGTCAGTGTTTCTGCTAGTCTTCCTTTTTTTATTTTTTAAAAATACTGTTTTATTTATTAAATATAGAGTTAAACTGTGGTCACCCGGTCCTCTTCATACCCCATAGTAATATGAGGACCTGATTTTACTACATTTTTGCAATTTGGGACCTCCCATAATTTAACATGAGGGTGGCCCAATCAATTTCTAAATGGAAGCTACTCTGGAACACATTAAGTGATGGCTGTTCAGGAGACCGCATGTGCATCTCCAAAGCCTCGGCCTAATCCCATTCTCTCTCACCATGTGCTTCACACATAACTTTCAGGAAGCTCCAGTCTCAACAATCTGTGATGAAATCTCAGACAATCTGCTGCTTTTTACTGGGTGCAGCATTCACACGGTCACACTGGATGCAAACATACTCTTCAGGAATCTGATCTGTAAGCATTTGTAGTCTGAAATAAAATGCAGGCCACCTGCTCTCCAGTTTTACTTCCGTCAAACTTTCCCTTCCCAGACATGGATATAACTAGTATGTATGACGTCTGCGCTTACATATATGTGCTGCTTGTTTCACTGCCTGTTAATACAGCGAAAGGCTTGAGGTTTGTTGGAGGATCAAGAAATGTTATGGTGTCTACTTCCTACAACACCAATAAATGTCATAGTCCAGTTTCAAAAAACAGTTGTAGCACTGGAGACAAACCTATTCAAAATCTAACATCTGAACTGGCCTAGTAATTGCTCAGTAAAACATCATGCTGTAGGAAGGCACCAGTCAATATAAGTGGTGTTGTGCCTTACACGTAAACAGAGCTGGGTGTATGTGAATATTACTGTAAGGCTATTTTAGCATTTACACTGGCACATTATTTAGCTCTGGGCCTGAGACCTGTGCCCTCTGACCTAGTTACATTTCACTTGTATTCCTTTTATTCTTTTAGCAAAGCTTCATTTTTAGTGAAGTTGTTTTTATTATTTAATCAGTTGTTCTTCCATGCAGAGTTTGTTGTTCATTTCTTTGCACAACATTTTAATCCTGTGCTCAGCCCAAGGCTGTACACAATAGTTTACCGGGTATTGCTGGTCCAAAGAGTACATTGTCTGGCCTACATAGGAAAATATGTCTTGTCATGTCAGGGCAGTTTTTAGCACAAAAGATGTGTTGTTAAATTCTACACTGCCCACACCATTTTAGAGGGGACATTCCATGCAGCTTGCCATCTCATATTGCACGTTGTTGTCACAGTTTCTGCTGAATCTGTGCTTCTTTTCTTCATCCATGCATGAGGATTCCCTGCAGACGAACAGAGCTCTTCTGTAACTATACCACAGGTATGGGGATTGGATTTCCTTCTGGGGACTAGATGGATAGATTGGGGCGTACACTGCTATTGCTCTCATGTAGAATCTTAGTGGTGCAGGTAGGGATTTTAAAATCACTATTGTGACAGTAAGTTGGGACTTTTCCTTTGTTTAAGTTTTCTAGTCACCGCTATAATAATATTGTGTATCATTATTTAGATAATCGTAATTCAGCAATTCATACATTTTTATGTAGAACGCAGTTGCTTCAATAAAACGTATTGAACCAAATCCTGCTTCTGTTTGTCTTTGCATCTTTGAGGCGTGTATAACTGATAAAAAAGGGGCAAGATCTGTTTCTCCACGACTTCCGTGAGGAGTCTTGGAGTGTCATGGGATAGGCTGCCACAAATCACCTTCACTCTTAGGTTCTGGTGAGGTGCTGCTAGCTATCCAAAAGGGTCAGTCCGACAGCTATCATGCAGTATGGGATCAGACTCATTTCCCCACGCTCAGTGGTGCTGCCGCCCAAAGTCCAGCAGTCTCATTCTTACAGCGAGAGTCCTACGACAATACCTCTACCTTAAACTGTTCATGTGAAGGCTTGAGTAGTGTATTGTCTTCTAAACGTTCTAGTGTTGGTGAGTTTAGCAATGAGTTCTACACAATTTTTCCTGGCTTGGAAAATAATGATATTGTTTCTTATGCCACCCTATTGTTTTCTGTTTTTTCCTTTGAAGGCTGAAACAGGATGGTTCAGCCAGCGCTGCAGGAAAATAAATCATTCGAAGAGTGCTCTCTCCTTCCTTGTCCCATCAGTGCTGCAGTTTACATTCTCTGAGGATGGTGAGTATTAAGAGCTTGTTGAAAAAGAAAATAGTTTGTTACCAATACAGTTTAAGATATTTTTTTCTCTGTTCCTAGACCTTCCTTTATGCCTGCAACAAGAATGGCACAATTTTAATATCAAAAGTGATAGTATATTCTCCCTTTCCTTGAATTTTGGTGGTGGCAGGATTATGTTATGGTGCGATGGCTGGAAGGATGGGACCCAGCATTTTAAAAGGAAATTTAATTGACATTTGCATTTTGATTTTGTTTCCCTAGACCCTATACTGCAAATTGCTATTGACAACTCCCGGAACACTTTATACACACGGTCAGAGAAAGGCGTTCTTCAGGTACAAAGTTCTTGTATTTTCTTTCCATGCCCAATACTTTACTAAGGAAAATGTACAAGTCCACATGAAATAGTTGGCAGATATTGATGTTTAATTTTAGAAATGCAATCATTGTTAGGTTTTTAAAGATTTTTTTAATGGTTTTCTTCATTACATTCATAGGAGTTCACAGCACTAAAGAGAAAAGACCACCTTTTGCAGACTGTCAAATGTTTTGGCTCACTACAAACGTGCAGTGTTCAACAAGATCAGCTTTGAGTGTCATGCCTACAAATTAGGATGCAAGTCATGTTTGTGAAAAAATCAGGTGTATCGCAGGATTCTGGCAACTACGATCAAATAACTTTTTAGAATTTTCTATGAAGTAGCAAATCCTTTTACTGGGTTTCACACAGACTGTGTGAGTGCCAAGTGTTCTAATTTCACCTGAAAATGGAAATGTTTGGTAAGCGTTGTGCTTCACATCCTCTTGGGAAGCCATGTCATCAAGCTGTTTTTCAAAATATTTTCCTGGTCTGCAAATGGCAAAGATTACATAATTTGAAAATGCCATCCCTGTCACAGATGTGTGAAACTGAGCGGCAAGGTTCGTTCTTATATCCTAGTCCATCACATGAAAAAATATATATATATATCCCACTGCTGCTCAGCCACCCTGCAAGTCTAACCAGATGTAACCATATATGGTAGCTACAAATGCGCCAGGATACATGTTCCTCTGGAGCCTGTAGAGAACGCCGAATATATATTTGCCCCTTTGTAAAAACTCATCTATTGCTCAGTAGGTGGGTTACTTGCAGCAGGACTATGTCTTAAGGCCACTGTGCCAAGTGTTTCAGGACCGCCCCTCTCTTTAATTTTTTCCACAGCCTGTTTACATTCCAAGAGCGCATCATGTAGGGTGTCTGTGCCTCAGTGTGCCCTGGATGTGTAGAGTACATGGCAACATTTGGTAGAGTGCACCTAGGGACTCGCCCTCAGATTTGTCCTATGGTCGACCATACCTCCCCCTCCCAGAGTCACCCCTTGGCTCCCTTCAGAAAGATGCCAGACTAAACCACATTCCTAGCAGCCATCGGTCTGACGGTTCTTTGGTGGGCCAGGCACCCAGGGGTGTGACAGTACTCATTTGCAGGTAATACCATGCTGTCAGTGTCCTAGCTAGATAAATTCCTGATCCCTACACGCCTACTGGGGTGCTCGAGGAGCTGAAACACCTTCCCAAGGGCATCTCTAACCATGCACATCCGAACCTGAGGCTAACGCTTAATGCTCCCAGCACTACCCTGGCCTGGAGCCTAGACTTATGGGTGCTGACAGACTGCAGACCAAGAGGTTTACCCAGGAGACAACAGAACTAGATTTCCAAGAGAACAAGGGCTCAGTTGCCTTCTTAAGGGATGTGTACAATACAGTGATACTTGGCCACCTTATTGTGCATGTACCCGGGAAGAGGAAAGACCGAGATAGAGAGATGAGGGAGCTAGATGCCAGACTGGCAGCCTGGGAGGCCCACTATGCTCAACACCCAGATGATCATATAGTTTCCCAAATAGAGAAAATGGGACGACTATCGAGCCCTGCTGCACCAGGAGGTGTAGATGCTTTATAAGTCCAACCCTGTACAACGTGGCCAACAAGGCGGGAAAACTACTAGCATGGAGGGAGGTGGGGGTGCGCCGGGAAAGATGGGCAGAGATGAGTCTAGGAAATCCACACTGAGGAGGGCCGCATGGTGACAATGGTGGTGGTTGCAGCTGCCCGGGCATTTGCCAACTAGTTGCAAGAACCATTCTCCTCACAAATGGTCTTGGGTCCTACAAAGGACTTGGATTGGCTCCTCCGTGATATCCCAGTATCTCAGTTGGAGAGGGGGACTGTCAAATCCCTTGAGGGAGTTATACAGGAGGGTGAGATTACAGATGCTCTATCACAGTCTAATTTCGGGGAAACACTGTATCCAAATGGGCTGCCCCCGGAAATCTTTTTTTTTTCTTTTTTATAATAACTTTATTTTTCAGTTTCTCCCCCCAAACATTACAGCAACTGAGAGCGTCAATAAGCGGCAATCGGATAAGTAAATGTGAACAGATATCATAATCCAACAGTCCTAATAGAGTATTCTCTCCCCCACCGATTCCCTGTGCAGAATCAAACAAATTTTAGCATCAAGCAGTACAACACATTTTCATCCTTTCATGTAGTTGCCTCCCTGTCCCTGTTTCTCCCTCCCTTTCCCCAGTCGCATCCCCTTCACTGCCTGAAGATGCTGGTTCTATCTCTGGGTCTAGGAAAATGTTACTGAATTCCTTCCATTCAGTAATGTCTTCTGTTATTTTGTCATCTTTGGTGTAGTCTCATGTGCGTTTCCTCATCTACAGACAATTCCAGTACATCCGCTTGCCAACAATCATAATCTGGTGCCCTCTGTCCCATCCCCAGAAATCTTTAAGTGTGTATGATGCCAAGTAGTTAAACCATTTGGGCTATGCCTCTGACATCAGATCTGCAGTGGAACTCCCTCGCGACCTCTGACAAGTGAATATTGTCCTGATCCACAAACAAGGAAAAACCCAGAGAAATGCTCTTCCTATAGGCCAGTCACGCTCCTTAACTTTGAGACAAGAGTGCTTGCCAAGGTACTGGTGACCTGGCTGATGCCCGTAATCCATATGGTTGTTGCACCAGACCAACCAAGGTTCATATACTTTAGATCCAACAGGCATAACCTGCAGTGCCTTTTTGGGTGTTTGGTGCTTGAGGGATGCATGTGAGAACCAGCCACTCCATGCTCTGGACACAGCAAAGGCATTTAACTCTGTAGAATAGCCCTACTTGTTGGCACTGTTTGAGAGGATGGGATTCAGGTATTCCATCTATCTGGATGCAGGCTGCTCATGCCCATGGCATGAGTATGGGTCTATGGTACAATGTCGGAAGATTTGCGTTGGGAAGGGGGACGAGACAGGAATGCCCCTTGTTCCCCTCTTCTCTTCGTGATAGCAAGGGGACCCCTGGCTAACTGAATCCGAGGGAGCACCCTTCTCAGGGGATTGCTCTGGCCCCTCGACTTTGAGGGCATTACCTTGCTGAATTCAGACGACTTCTCTTGTACCTATGGGAGCCTGAGAACTCAGTTGATAGGATCCTTAATGTGTTCGCGGTTTGTGGCTGGTTCTCCAGACTGTGCATTATTTGTGTGCCATCCCCTTGGTTGGATGGGAGAGTGGAAGTGCTTGATACCTCCTGAGTAAAGGGGATTTCGCTACCTAGGTATTTGTTACTAGGGACCAACAGCTCTTCTTTAACAATAACCTGGGCAGAATTCTAGAGGAGTTTAAACGGGATATAAGCCACTGAGCCATGGGCGTGGACTACCCATATCATTGTTGCGTGCAAACCTACAGGCTGAGTGGTTCTGCTAGGAATTTGGGGGGAACTAAGATTGGACAGATATGTGCTCCTCTCTTGTAATGCTGCTTTCATGGTGGCTAGGCAGGACATTGTTCAAGTATGGGGGGCAGCCCGCATACCAACAGTGGGTAGGTGTGAGACTAATATTGACTGGTGTATGAGGGCTGAACAGCAAATCTATAAGACCAGAGCATGCCCAGGTAAATTCACTGAGATATGGGGCCCTTGGCGAGGTCTGATGGCAGGCATGGAATGAACTATCTCTGGAGCACTAGATCTAGCTCCTGTAGTAGTTAAAGGGGTCTCAGTAGGGGGAAGTAGCATTTGAAAGCCACAGAAGAGGTTCCTGTACCCCCCCAGGTCATGTGGGGTACCCAAGAGGAGGAAGAGACATTTTAGGACTGAGCACTAGCAGACCTAGACTTGGTTTGCCGGTGTCTATTCTGATTTGTTGGTGGTGGGAGCTTGCATTGGTATTCCTTTTGTTTTTTGTATGGAATGCTAAGAAATATTCAATAAAAAAAGTAAAATAAATAAACAAATTATTGCATCACTCAGTGCAGGAGTAATCCCCTCAGTAGTTCAAGAATGCTTTACTTCATTTAAGAGATTGAGCTGCCCCTTAACTTCTAGAAACCTGCTGATATTTTGAAACATTTGAAGTGTACCAGGGATTACCATTCTGACAACTTAGATGGATTCTAGCATGTGTATCTGTGAATGGTACTAGTGCTGCAGAACTTTAGAAATAGATTTATATAGGGACACGGCTCCATGATCAAAAGAGGAAGCTGCCTCCAGTCTGTTAGCTGTAATTTTAGTTTGGTCACTAACGGGTCTACCTTAAGCTGCCAGTAGTCTGGCCTCAGTGAAATGAGGAGGCCCAAGTACTTGAAGGGCGCAGTTAACAATCACTGGTAGGACCTCATTAGCGGTCGTCCCCACTGTTGTCAGAACCAGTTTATGCCAGTTAACCATAGGTCTGAGGCCTCCCCATAGACCTGCAGTATCTGAAAGAAACAAGGGACGAACAGATGCAGGCATTCCATAAAGAGAAGCACCTTATTGGCGTAGAAAGAATTCTGATGTTTCTCTCCACTGCTCCAATCTATGTCCCATATCGCTCTTCCTCCATTTCTACTTTGTTTGTCGTGGAATCTGTCCTCAGGTGGAGACTGGGAGACCGTTTGGACGTAGGAGTATGATAAAGTTACCTTTATAGATCGTTCATTACTGCTATTTCTTCAGTTATCTTCAATAATCACCCCCTCCCTGTCATCTCTTGATTGGAGACAAAACATTCATTGGTGCCCCTCCCTTTTTTTGTATTCATGATGAGGACTGGCGAGAGCGCAGTCATGTGTGAAGGAATAGGATGCCCAGAGACCTTCCTAAACAGGTATTAAACCAGCGTCTGATCTCACAAGCAGGTGGTGCGCTAGATTGATATTGACGTTAAGAGTAACTAAGTTTCTGTAAAAGTAACTTTATCTTTACTTTCCAGGTCTACGATTTGGGTTGTGATGGTCAAGGGATGAGCAGAATCGCATCCGTCTCACAAAATTCAATTGTTTCTGCAGCTGGAAATATTGCCAGGTAATATTGCCACCATGTTGGGAATTTTTATCTAACATTACATTTTCAGACAAACATTTGTGAAAACTGTTAAGGAATTGCTGACATTTTTTCTGATTAAAGTGTCACTGTCAGATGTGGTTTTTCACGCCCTAGCTGTACCGATAATACTGCAGTACTAATTATGTTTTTAGAACATTGTTTTGAGCCCTGTCTGTTTTGATGAGCAGCTGATGTATATTCAGCTTCACAAAAAATAGCTTAAACTGTATTTTTTCTGCTTGCATTTTGGTTTTCCTTCCAATGAGAGTTCACATTTCTATTTATTTCTCAACCCTCCATTTGCATCACCTTCTCTTGCAACGTCTTCACTTCTTTGAACCTTATTATGAGGTTCCTGAATTTAGGCAAATTAGATCCTCCTTTATCTCCGCAGACGTAGATGACGACTGTAAAATGGTTTGTTTTCTAGTTTGGCATTAATCAAATGGTAGCTGATTTTCATTTTTTTTACTCTTAGGACGATTGACCGCACTGTTTTTAAGCCAATTATTCAGATTGCTGTCATCGAAAAATCAGAATCCATAGACTGCCAATTGTTAGCAGTCACACAATCAGGTAAGATATAAAATTTCTGTTTTGAAAATGTTTAAACTATTTAATTGGAACGATTCTTAGTGCACATATGTGCCTCAAAGCTTTTGTTTTTCATGTGTTTGATCCAAAAGATATATTGAATGTTTGTGTAATACAATAAAGGTGGTGCATTTCAAACCAATCGTTGACCAGACAAGATATTGATGAATCTCATTTCAGACTATTGGGACTGAAGAGACTCATTAAAAATGCAGACTCCATGCTTATTTGGAAGTAATCACAAAGATCAGCAGGGTTCAGGGACAGGGAAATGGGTTGGGGTAGGCATAAGGAGGGGGAGAGCAAAGAAAGGGAAAGAATTGGGAGGGTGTGGTCGAGAGAAAGCCTGACTGAGCCAGGAAGAGAGTCACATGGATGGTCAAGAGGATTGTGGTCTGTCTGTGTCTGCGTCTGCGTTGGGTCTGAAGAGCCTGATTAGGGGGCAGGTAGAGACTAAAGAGCTCTTATTTTCAATTTGTGTATAACGGAGTCCAAAGTTTCCCAAGTGCGCTTAGGGGATACCTAGAGAGTGGGTTTCAGCAGTGTTTCTGTTTCAAAGGTATGTGACCCATGCCCACCAAGAGTGATGAGATTTCCTTTTTTTTTTTTTAAACAATTTTATTAAGGGTTTGTGAATTACAAGGGTTAAATTATAGTATAGCAGCATATTTCACAAAAAGATTTTACAGAAGGTTGGTGTGAACGATGGAACATAAAACATCTGGCGACATGGATTTGTATAGTGGGTTGCCACTATACAAACCATATATACCAGTAACATCCCAGGTTCCCTGTAATAAATGGATATGAGAGAAGAGTGTAAGATATGTGTAACCTCAATCAATAATAGAGGGAGTCAAAAGGGAGGGGAGAAATGCTAGATGGAGGGGGCAATGTTGGAGGGGGGTCACGAGGAAGATCGGCAACTATGTGCAGGAGAGAAGAGGTAGCCGTGTGTTGGACGTCACCTAGGGCGGGGCGATGAGGGGACGATTGTACATGTCTCAACTTCTATCTTGCAGCAGTCACCGAGAGCCAATGCTGGAGGGAAGAGAGACAGGTGATATTGCCCAGTGGGCCCAGCTTTGAGTTTCACTTTTTAGGAACTCATACAAATCCAAGTTGGAAAGTTTATACTTCTGTTTTAGTGCATCAAATGATAAGGGCGCGTTACTTTCATATAAATCTGAAACTTTGGCAATCCCTTTAGTGGCTGAGTCAAAACTCAAAGCCCCTGGGGGCTAGATGTTATGATCTTATTACTCCATGAAGAGTTTGAGGCAAATTTGTTAATGCTGTAAGCTAGAAGCTTATCCATTATTAATAGGGCTTTAATAATATCTTTAAGAATGTTATTGGAGTGGACAAAATTGTGGTAAGACATAGTCAGATTAGCTAATAAAGAGAATGGGTAGCTAATGTTTTTTTTTTTTAATACTGAGCCAAGGAAGCACATTTGGTGGGGGTGGTGCAATTCCACTACTGGATATCCTGAGCTGCTAAGAAAGCTGTTTAGTAGTTAAACCAATCCAGGAGGTCCCTATGTTAATGGGAGACCTGAGCATTTTAAAACTCATTCTGGGTTTCCTCTTACTCCACAGAAATTAAACGCATAATTTGTTAGCTGTTTAAAAAATTGATTTGAATAAGCAGATCTGGCACATGCTGAACAGAAACTAACTAATGGGTTCACCATCATCTTCAAAGTTTTTAATCTGCCCCACCATGAAATATTTTTAGTAGACGAAGCCATTTAAAGGTTTTTAAATTTATCAATTGTTCTATGGTCGTTCTGGGACATGGATTCATCCAAATTGTTACAGAACCTAATTCCCAAGTATTTGATACATTTTGCTTGCCATTGGAATTGTGAGTTCCACAGACAGGAAGATGTAAAACATCTGTTTTTGTCTCTGTCCAAAAAGTAACCTGAAATAAAAAGAAAACGTATTAATGATGTCCATAATGGCAGGAAAAGCGGACTCAGGTGTATCAGTAAAGGATTAAAATATTGTTTGCATAAGTGTAGCAATGTTGAAAGATTCCTTAAACATCAGTGTCAAGTGTCAATGGCCAGTAAAAAATGTAATGGTGAGCACGGGCAGCCTTGATGGGTGCATTGTTGAAAGGGTATCAAAGATGATAATTCGTCATTGGCTCTAATTCTTCTGGGAGTCTTGGCCTACACAGACATGACCATATAGATGTAAAATCCCCTCAGGCTGTATCTATTTAAGGCTGCCTCCAGTAGCCTCCATGACACCTTATCACACGCTTTCTACGCATTCGTGGCTATAGCTGCTTTGGTAGGAGCTTGTGGAATGGATTATTTTTCAATAATGTGGCAAAACAGCCAAATATTATTGCTTGCTAATCTGCCTTTGATGAACCAGTCTGAGTGGCATGGACTATCCGTGTAATCATGCGGGTGGCCTCCTAATTTATTAATGAGATTGGTTTGAAATTCTGGATATCAGAAGGATCCTTCCCTTCTTTGGGGATCACTACAATAGTGGCCTTCACAGCGGTACCTGAGACCGCTACTGAAAAGGCAAAATGTTTTAGTATGGTTTCCAAAAGGTCCATAATTGTGGATTCATAATGGAAGACAAGGGGTCTTTCCAGATGGAATATGTTTAATCGCCTTCCAGATCTCGCAATGCTATATTGGTTTGTTTAGTTTCATATGGTCCTCATCAGAAATTGATTTTATTTGCATAGCCTGGAGAAAAGTGAGACAAATATCTTTTGGAGTGGAAACTGAGGGGCAATATAAGTTGGTATAGAATTTCTGAAAACATTCCCAAATATTACCAGTCTTGGTTTCAGTTGAAACTTGGGGGGGGGGGGGGGGGGGGGGGGGGGGGGGGGGGGGTCTTTAAACTTAAAAAATGAAGGTGGAGTTTCTTTTAAGTAGACAGCTAAAGAATTTCCTAACTTTTTTTTAAAAAAGTGAGCACGCTTACTGATTATTTTGTTGTATTCATATTCAAGTTTTTTTTTTTACTGTTGTTAATGCTGAGGGGTCTTTTGACCATCTAAATATTATTTCCTGGAATTTGATATTAGCCGAACGCTGTTCCAAGAGGGATTTGATTTCTTTGATTTTCTTGGACACATGACTTATCATTTGGCCTCTAAAAACAAACATTTCCATGTGTCCCAAAGATTGACTAGGGAGAAGACAGCCGAGATTGATCTATAGAAACTGGATTGACTTATTCCTTAAGACCTGCATGTCTAGATCATTCTCCTGAACTAAAGTGTTTATGCACCACAACCGTGTTTTGGGCTGAGGGGGTAAAAAAAAATGTTTTCTTGCAATTTCTAATTTGAGAATTAGAAACATACATGAATACAATGTACATTGTACTACTGTATGCAGTCAATACCAAAACATAGGACATAAACATGGTCAATCAACAATTGGTCATCTGAAAGGAGGGAGAGGGAAGAAAGGGCGGGAGAGGGAAGAAAGAGAAAGAAAGGAGGGGGGAAATGAGAAGGTACTGAGATAGGGACACTCCGGGAAGGGGGGGTATGTATTCTGGATCAGTACGCAATGCCCGAAAATCAGAGGGTGCGGTGGCTTATAGCAGTAACTATCAGCCTTTTCAATCTGTTTACAGGGCTATCCTATTCATTGTAGAGGTTGTGGTGCTGGCAGCCGACCGGTGGGGGAAGAGGGAGGAATAGTTATGAGTAGCTTATTGATCTCTTATTCTGTCGGTCAGCCCAATTATTGCAGTGCATCTTGGGGCAGCCTTAGATTCGGGTGGGTATGTAGGAATAATGACAGGGAGATACGGCAGAGGCAACAGGGGGAGCAAGAGGATCTAGAGTGGCAACAGTGTAGAGGGGAGGGAGGGAGTGGGGGGATCATGTTAGAGGCACCCAGCGCCATGGTCTGTGGGACGGAAGGAGGGGGGGAGAAAGAAGCGGGGGTGGGACTAATAGAGCGTACCGTGGAGGGGATCTACGGTGGGGCTAGTTGAGAGGTGAATGTGTTCGTAGATAGATAAATGAGAGAGGGCGACGTGCTATGACATGATGTGAAGGGCACCAGCCTGGATTAAAAGAGAGGTATAAGTGAATGCGCAGATATAGTCTATGGATGTGCCAGTGTATAGTCTGCGAATTTTCCATGGATATGTTTCATATTTTCTATTAATATTCTGCGAATGAGTAGACTATTCCGGTTTATGATTCTCCAGAGAGGAAGGGTGTCCAAACCTGTGTAAATAGGGAAGACTGGTCTTGTAAATTATAGATGACATGTTCATGCGCCACAGTTTGTGCCATTGCCACTATCCACTCCTCTGATGTAGGTTTAATGGGTGATCTCCAATGGTGGAGGATGCATATCTTGGCTAGCGCAAGAGCAGTATGTATGAGGCGGCGTTGCGGTCCTAACAGGTTAGGGAGGTCCCCCATATCATGGAGAAGAGTAAGAGAGGTAGGGAGTGGGTGCCGTAGCGCAATAGATCCACCGAGAATAGTTCTCACTGTCTCCCAAAAGAGGTGGATCGAGGGGCAATCACAAAGGATGTGTATTAAATCGCTACGTGTCTCAGCACAGCGCCAGCAGTTGGGGTAGGGCAAAAAAAACATTTTGCACAATTTTACTGGGGCCCAGTGCCAGTCATATATTATTTTGAAGAGACAAAACTTCAGGCGGGCCTCTCGCGTACACCTGTCAAAGGCGTTCATAATATCTATCCAGTCTTCCTCCTCGAAGTCTGTTTGGAGGCAGCACCGCCATCTGGCCATCGAGGTGATGGGTGAGCACTCCATAGGGACCCGACATTACTCCTTTGGAACGTCCCCACATTTTTAAGTAAGACAGAACAGGGGAGGTTTGGATGGTCCATGGGGGAGACCCCCATAGCACTGCTGAGACAGAGCCGAAGTTGCAGATATCGCCATGCTTGGTTTAGTTGAAGGCCAAATTCCTCCTGTAGCTTTGCAAAGGATTTTAATTTGCCATTCTCTACGAGCTGGTCCAAATGGTTAATACCTGCTGAGCTCCACTGTGTCCAGTAGAACGAGGTCCCTCTTATGCACAGCCAATCATTAGCCCATATAGGGGCCCCTTTATGTAGATGGGGGTGTGTGCCAAGGAGAAAGTGTGACCGACGTCAAGCTGTAAATGTTGCCTCTAACATTGGGTGTCTGGGCCTTACAGGCTCTGTATAAGATGCTGAAAGCAATTGACGCTCAATAAGGACCCATTGTGGGGGGTCCGGTACTTCCGGTAACATATACGCCAATTGAGAGAGGTAGAGGGCTAGAGCATACTGTTCTACTGACGGAAGTCCCATGCACCCGCTGGAGTGGTGGGCCATGAGCTTGGCAGATAAGCGGGGGCGAGCCGAGCCCCACGCAAAGGCTTGGATTGATGCATCAATTCTCCTGAGAGTCAGTAGGGGTATTTTCATGAAAGGTAAAACGTGGCAGGGTGGCCATCCTCACCGCTTGGACCCTACCCCACATAATGAGCCCCAGATGGGACCATTTGTCAAAGTCCTGAGACATACAGGTCATTAGGGGGCCCAGATTATCTGCCACCATATGGTCCAGGCCCCTATTTACTAGGATCCTTAGATATTTAAGGTGGGATGATTTCCATCGGAATGGGAAACCATAGATCGCCGCCCTTGTAGTAATAATGGGGAAGGGTAGTGCCTCGCTCTTGTCCCAGTTCACCTGGCATCTGGATAGGAGTGCAAATCCATCTCTATCAAGGCTGGAATGGAGCGTTTCAGGTCTGTTAAGATGAGTAGTATATCATCCGTGTATAAATAGAGCTTAGAAACTTCCCCCTGTACCGGCATACCAGTTGGGAGAGGAGATTGGCGGATGGTGGCCGCCAGTGGCTCCATTGCTAGGAGAAATAAGAGAGGTGATAACTGACACCACTGTCTCGTTCCTCTGCACACCTGGAAGGGGTCAGAGATAAATCAACTGCAGTTGACCTGTGCCGTGGGGCAATCATAGAGTAAATGCACTTAGGATAAAAAGTGATCGCCACGGCCAAACATCTTTAGAGTGCAAACAGGTAGTCCCATTCAATGCGGTCAAACGCTTTTTCAACATCTAGGGAAAGGGTGAAGGCCTCCTCCGGGAGGTCTCTAGCTAACCAGAGGGCATGTGGGAGAGAGCGGAGATGGTTCCCGAATGTGCGCCCTGGGGCAAATCCCACCTGTGTGGGGTGGATTAAGGCCGGGAGTACTTTATGTAGGTGGGACGCCAGGATACTGGTGAGTATTTTAATATTGCTATTCAGGAGGGATATAGGGCGATAGCTGCTGCAGAGGAGAGGGTCTTGTCCAGGTTCGGGAAGGACCGCTATCACTGCTGTATTAGAAATAGAGGCTAGAGACCCCTCACGACTGGCTTTGCAGAAGGTGTCATATAGAAAGTCAACCGAGTCACTGCTAGTCTATTTATAGAATCCTGCCGGGAGGACGCCCTCCCCCAGTGATTTATGGTATGGGAGGTTGGATATTGCCTGTGCTATTTCAGTCTTACTAATCTCCCCTTCTAGTAGGGCACGTCCCTCATCTGTCAGTTGAGGGAGGTGTCTCCCATCCAAAAAAGGAGTCTAATTGAGTGGGGCTAGCTGACGTTTATGGAATGTAGAAGTCCTGATAAAACTTTGAAAACTCTTAGACTATGTCTTTTGGGCGAGTGAAGCGCTCGCTGGTGGAGGAGAAGAGCGTGGGTATGGCCTGTGCAGCTTCCCGTTGGTGGAGTTGAGCCACCAGGAGTCTGCCCACCTTCTCATCTTGTTTGCAAGGCTGTCCTAGTAGGCATTGCAAAGCATACTCACCCTGAGAGGTGTATAGTTTGTTGAGGGCCATCCTTGCCTGCTCCAGGCGTTGACGCGCAGGTAGCGAGGGTTTATCTGTATACAACTGAGTAAGAGACGCAATGTTAAGTTCTAGTTCAATTTGGCAAATGTTCTTTTGCTATTGGAAATCACTGCATCCCTCATCATCTGCCCCCGTAGAGTGGCTTTCGCAGCCACCTACAGTACTCTCTGAAAGCGGACTGAGCCCTGATTATCCAGTAGATAAATGGTGATGTGTCCGCAATTGAGTTTTCCCCTGGGACATTCGATATCAGTGTATTGGGAAGCACCTCGGTTTACGTCCCAGGGAGGAAGATCCATGTCCACAAGGCTAAGATCAGTGAAATGTCAGAGAGAGCACATTCTAGTATCCGTACATCTCAGGTCTGCGCCACTATTTTTTGCGATACGAAGAAGTAGTCCAGCCTCGAATGGGTACCATGTACCGGAGAAAGGAAAGTGTATTCCCAGTCTACCAGGTGCGTGAGCCTCCAGAGGTCCACAAGACCGTGATTGGAGAACATGAGTGCTCTGTTGGGGTTATTACCGGTGTCGATGGGACCAGTCCTATCTAACACCGCATCCCTGGCGAGGCTCCAGTCTCCCCGATCAGGTAACATGAGGCCCCCATTTCTGTGAGTAGACTAGATAGACGGAGGAGGCAGAACAGTTTTTGACCTGTGGGTGCATAAACATATCCGACACATAGCGATTGATTACTGATCCCTAGTTTGGCAATTACATACCTCCCTTCTGGGTCAGACCATGATTTGACTACCTTTGCAGGGAGAGTTGTACACAACAGAATTGCCACCCCACACTTTCTGGACGTCCCGCCTTCCAACAGCTGTGTGGGGCAGGGCAACTACTGAAAATTGCTCTCCCGATCCAGTCTCAACACAATTTGCTAGATTCAACATCATTGAGATCCGTCTCCTGTAGGAGGGCTACGTCTGCCTGTTTGGATCGTAAATAGGAAAGTATTTTTTTCCGCTTCACATAATGGGTCAAGCCATTGACATTCCGGGAGAGGATTTGGAGCGGACAGGGAGGGGTGGTAGCCCTATTAGTCATGGCGGCAGTGTGCGTCTGCAGCTAGCAGAGGCAGGGGAAGGAGGGAAAGATTGGAGGAAAAGGGGCGAGTTGGAAGGAGGGCACTAGGAATGAGGGGGGTTAAGATCAGTGAGGGGGGGGAGAAAAGTGCAGGGGGAGGCGCTGGGTGCTCGTCTGCAACGATCTTCAGTGAGAGAATGAAATAAAATATAGAGAGGGAAACAGAAGCGCAGTAGTAATGTAGGGGAGGGAGAGGATATGAGGGGAAGTAATGGAACAGGGAGAGAAAGATAGAAAGGAAAGTGTATAGGAGGGAAGGGGGAATAGTAAAGAGAAAAAAAAAAGGGGGGGGTGAAGGAAGTGAAGGGAACCTGTCCTTAGGTGGGAGAGGATCCTCAGGAGTCCGAAACTGTAAATTGAGGGTCCAGACCTGAAGAGATCACATGCCCAAGAGGGACCCCAGTAGGAAGCGGGGGCGCCAGACAGGCATGAGGAGGTAAGGGACAAGGGCCTGATAGTGGGATTCGAGAAGGGGGTGGGGTCAAGTAGCAGCGTGGGTGGGTCATATGCCTGCAAAGTCTACTGAGACCATTAAAGAGAAGGAGGGTCTGTGGCGAGAGGGAGATCTTGAGTCTTCTGTGTCTCCCTGTCTAGTCATGGGGCGAAGTAGTAAAGGGTAGGGGGAGGAGGCAACAGTGTGGTACAATAGGTGGTGGGGGAGGGGTATATATTAACGCTGGCCGTGGTGGAGACGCATTCTCTGTGGCAGGAGTGATGAGCGGGGAGGGGGCTTTGTTAGTCTGGTATACTATGAGAGCGCAGGGATAACATCAACAACTTCGACCATAGTTCCTCTTCTGCAAGATATATTTTAACTTGAAGGGTATGTATAACAGTAAAAGATGCATCTGTAAACCTGTGATGAAAACCAAGCTAACCCCCCTCGGTCGCAGGGACTAATTTGTCTTAGGAGTGAAGGGGTCATGTGGAGGCAGGGTAGGGAGGGGGAGGAGGGAAGATGTTAAGAATGGATAAAGTATGGGTTGCCCATAAGGCAATATAACGATATAGCAAAAGAGCAAAGAGCTAGGGTGGGCCTAGCTTACGGACAGTCAAATAATGAAACAATGAGCCGGGGAGTAGTACTGCGGGCCTAGAGCACATGAAGTTACAAACACACACACAGGCTGCTGGGTGCTTGCCTCTCGGCTGGGGTCAAGCGTATTACTGACAGACCCCCCATGGCTCTCCATGCTTGCCGGACCCAGGATACCTCCAAGGGTGGAGGTGGGGACGGGCTTCAGTGGAGAGTGAGATTTATCCCTGTCCATCTGCTGGGTATAATGCGCCACAGCTAGGAGTGCTTTGCCTCTGTCATCATGGGGTCTCGAAAGTCTTGCCGGGTCACTACCTCTTTGATGAGTCTCTGTACCACTGAGGGGCCGTCCTTCCGATGGAATAAGCGGTAGTAGTGCATCCGAGGAGTCCTTAGTCGCGTCAGCGGGCAGATTCTGAGGGGTCAGGTCCATAAACGTGGTCGACCGGTCATCAAGATAGAGCCGTAGATCTTCCGGATCGTGGAAGTGTTTTGACTGTCCATTTTTAGTAACCCGCATTCGTGCCAGTTCGAAGAGTCCATATTTCACCTCCAGTTGGCGTCGGCGAGGACGGAGTGATAAGAATGCCTTGCGGTTTTCGTTTGTCTACCACAAAGCGAATCTCATATCCGTCGGCTCGAAACGGACCCTGGGAGTGTGCCGCAGTAAGAAGCTGCTGGACTTGTGTATGTAGCAGAAGGCAGGTGATGACAAGGTGGGGTCTGCGTGGGTCCTCAGCCCTTTTCGGCCCTAAACAAAGTACCCTTTGAAACTCCAGTGGGGAGGGAGGGGGGTCAAAGGAAAGGCTTGTTAGAGTAGGGAGGGTCTCTTTAAGAAAAGCCTGAATATCCGTCCCTTTGATATGTTCTGGCAAGCCCCCATATAAGTCCCTAGTATATGGTACCCAGGGCATTGAGGCACCAGGGGTTCCCCATGGGCTGCAGCATGTATTATGCCACCCACGGGAGGCCATGTAAAATGTGTCTGCAGGTCTGCCATTGCACCCTTTCACTTTAGGTCACTGCACCAGGTCACTGTAAGTCACCCCTAAGGAAGGCCCTCTTAGCCCAGAGGACAGGGTGCAAATGTCTGTGTGTGAGGGCATCCCTGCATGAGCAGCGGTGCCCGCACGAATTCCAGCTCCATTATTCTGGACTTCGTGAGTGCGGGGAATGCTTTGAAGGGCACACTTGTTGCCCTTCTTGCTTAAACCAGTCTGCACCAGTTCAGGGACCTCCAGTCCCTGCTCTGGCACAAAACTGGACAGTGGAAACGGGCGGGAGTAACCACTCCCCTGTTTATCACCTCCCCACCCCAGGTAGCCACTTGATTCTACCATTTCCAAGGTGGGCATCTGAGTGGCCAGGACAGGCAGGTGATGTCACAGCCCCCTCCTGATGGGATTGTTCACCTAGCAAGGTGACCATCTCCTTCCTGGGCTATTTGGGGTCTCCCTCTTGGGTGGGTCCTCAGATTCGACAAACAAGATTCCAGCAGGACTCCTCTGCAACGTTTACTTAAACTTCTGGCCACTGGAACCACAACTGGACTTCTGAGGAACCTACAATCTGCAGCTCCAGCAAAGACTTAGCTGTGCAACATTTCTCCGGCTCCTTCCAGCAACTGCAACATTTCCCCAGCTGTGCATCCTCTGAGAACTGCAAGTCTTCAGTCTGCACAAGAAGCAAGAAATAATCTTCCTTGGAGTAAAGGAGTCACTCCCCTGCATCCGCAGGCCCCAACTGTAACGACTGGCTCCTTGGATCTCTTCTCCTCCAGATCTGCGTGAATCCTGCATCATGGGTGGTGGCCTGGAGTGGTCCCCTTGGTCCTCTCTAAAAGCTATCCAACTTGGGAGATGGTAAGCCCTTGCCTCTCCACGCAGGATAGTACCCCCGTGCATTGCGTCCCTTGCACCTACCAAGGCTTGTTGGCATCTTCTCTAAGGGATCTTCAGTCTCCGTGTAGGCCCCAGCACTCTTCCCTGCGACACACATCCCTCTGCGTGCTTCTCCTGCGACTCCTTTCCTAGTTGTGCTGCGTTGGCCTCACCTCAACTCCTGTGCTTGCTGCCTCTGGGTCGCGGGTGGGGGCTGCCTCCTCTTCCTGTGACTCTCCTCAGTGCTGAGGGTCACCCAGGACTCACCTCCATGGGTTGACTCCCCCTGGACCTTGCTGGTCCCCGGCAGCTCCACGTTTCTTTATCCACGACATTTGTCATTGCCAAGGCTTTTTGGTGGTTTTTCCACACCACTGACTGACTGCAATCCTTTTTCCGGCGTGGGACGTTGACTGCATCACTCCAGGAACTCTTCAGCTGCTCCAGGGCTGCACTGCTGACTGTCTTCGTCCACGGTTGATCTGGTCCTATGTCCACAGACTGGTGGGTAGTGTCTCCTGCCACCACCGGACTCTCCAATGTGAACTGGACTTGGTCCCCTTCTTTTCCATGTCTTCCTCTTCCAGAATCCACCTTTGTTTTCTTGCAGTCTTGTCTGGGTCTTGCAACATCCTTCTCTGAAGTCCTTTTGGTGGGTTTTGGGCAAATCGGTTACTTACCTCTTTTCTCCTGGTCACAGGGGGCACTCTGGTACATACCGTGTGGGATTCCTAGTTCTCCAGCTCCCCTCCACCAATGCCACTGCCTTGGGTGGGGGCCTGACTTTCACATTCCACTTATTAGTATATGGTTTGGTCTATTGCTTTCACTGTTTTCTATTGCATTCTATGCTAATTCCTTTACTTACCTCCAGTTTGGGTATTGCCTATGTAGTATTTTGGTATTTGTGTTACCATAATAAAGTGCCCTTATTTCTGTAACACTGTGTGATTCTTTAACGTGTGTGAGTGTTGTGTGACTACAGTGGTACTGCATAAGCTTTGCATGTCTACTAGATAAGTCTTGGCTGCTCATCCACAGCTACCTCTAGAGAGCTTGGCTTCCTAGACACTGACTACACCTCACCAATAGAGGATACCTGGACCTGGTATAAGGTGTAAGTACCTACCACACACACCAGGCCAGCTTCCTACATGGATGACTAGCCACAACATCCCCAATTCCAAAATGACATTAACAGTTATTAATGTGATAGAATACAGCAACTAAATCTATCCACTAATATTCCATGCTTAACTAACAGTCTCACCCGTGCAATCCGGACCTGCAACAAAAGACATGTTAACAACATTAACAGTTAAAACTGGATTCAGTTGCCAGCCCCCATGGACATCTTTGCTTTACGAGGGTACTTACCCTAGCTTGGCGATGAGAGGTACCATAAGTCAAAACTTTGAAATCTAGGGCATGAGAGTTAACATTAGGACAGAACAATCATCATATTGCCTGAACCCTAAGTCCAAGGCAGAGTATAATGGTGGAGAAGGATTTCATTATCATTGCGAGCCAGGGTTATCACTGCTGTCTTCCATACGGTATTCAAAAGTGTTATCAAGGAAAGTGTCTAGCTTTGTCAGTTCGAAAATGATGTGGGTTTGACCCTTGAAGACGATCCTCAACATGGACGGACCATCAAATGAGTGTTGCATCGCTCTATCTGTAAGAGTTTTCCTAAATGTCAAGAAACTTCCTGATAAGATCATCTCTAGTGAAATCCTGAGAAATGGCAATCCTGGACTTGATTTTCTTGGTGCATACCAGGATAAGTTTGGTATGATGATGTTCGAGTAATTTTAAAAATAGCACACGGGAGGTGTAGCATTCTTGGGTTTATGGGTCGGTCTCTAGTGTGCATGCTCCATTTCAGCGACTCTTTCAAATAAGATGTTGAGAACTGACGGGAGCCAGCCTTCAAGAGACGTAATCACTGAAAGGTATTCCACTGTGATTGTTCCACCATATCCATATTTAGAAGCATTGTGGGGTTTGCAGTATTGACCCGAAGTTTTTGAGGCTCCTCCAAGGGGGTTGTATTCTCTATAGATGATTCTCTTTCGTCATGCTTTTTAGGTAATACTGTTGAATTGGGTTGTGAGTCAGTGGTAAATATCTTCCCTGCTACCACCTGACTGTAATTTGGGACTTCAGAACCGAACAAAATGTACCTGTTTTTGGAGGAGTAGCATCAACCACAGGTAGAACTTTGCAGGTTTGGATGGGAACTGAGAGGCCTCACAGTAGGCTTTGGATGCATTCGTGATGACTGGAAATGTTTTTTCCTTCCCAGGTTTATTATGTCAACCAGGCTTACCCTTACTGTCATCCATATGAATTACACTTATGCTTCCTTATTCTTCCCTTTGTCTAAATGTTTGTTAAATTGTTTTCAATTTTTTCATTTGCTGTTTGTTTTTATAAGTCAGAAGCATTCTTTTGAACGATCATCATTGGTAAATTGAGCCCCTAGTTTCTTGGGTCACTCCCTATCACAGGCATTGTGCCTGAATAAACCGGATTAGATTCAGCTGAATCAATATGAACTACGTTTGTCTTCGGAATTTTGTTTTGGTTCATCTCTCCCCATTCTAGGATGTGTTACTGGGTTGTGAGCCCTTTGAGGAGATGCTGATATTATTGTAGAACTTTTGGAATCTTGGTCCTGGGAATTGTGTAGTGAAAAAGAAAATTCTGCCCCATTCAGCAACTTTTTTCCATAGTCATGATGGAGTTAAGTACAAGTTCTGTACAAGTTCTGATTTCAAGTTTGAACATATTCTAGTAGGAAGAAGTTGCAATAGACTTATCAGTTCATCCAATCTTGTCAAATTAGAGGTACACTTCATTAGTCTTGTCAATTTTGTCTCCACCCCAATTTAGAGGGTTCCAAACTGTTGTATTTTCTTGCATTTATCTGAGTAGAGTGACCTGTTCACTGATGAGAGCTGAATGAAATTCCAGGGCCACCAATAGTGTTGTGAGAGTAGAGCTAATTACGCCCACATCAATGGATACTATTTAAAGGGTGCAAATGTAGTAGGCTGTTTACTAAATTTGTTCCGAGGGCTCACTAGGACCTTGAGGCGAGGCCTGCGGAGATGCCAGCCTACACTCTGAAAACGCTGCCACAGCTGACGATCTGAAGCCTCTTTTCTGGACTGAGCTCATCTTTTGCGAGGACTGCTGGCCCCTGTGTCATTTGTAGGCTGTGATATCGGTTTAAAGCTGCTGTTTTTGACAGACATTTTTGCTGGCGCTTTTTCATAGCTTGAGGTACAGTTGGAGATCCAAGTCACTGGAAGTTACCCCCGCAGCAACTGAAATTCCTTGAATAATTTGATAATGGCTTCAATAACCACAGTTGATGGTAAGCAGGTTTATACATAGTAGTTAGGTGCAGTGTGCTGTACTGATGATCGTGCTGACAGCAAGAGTTCAGTTGAACTATGTAGCCCCCCCCCCCCCCCCCCCCCCCCCCCCGCTGCAAACCACGCCAGAGGCTGCCTTACAGAGAAGTGGTCGGGAACTGGCAATGCTTACACCGAGTTTGTGCCAAACTCTTGCGCAACCGACGCCACCTATCCAGAGTACCTGAGTACCAATGTACTGAGGCCCCCACTGGCCAAGGCTGCGACACAACCCCACCCTCCCGTCCTCGCCGCACAGCCTTCGCTCGGCAGGGATCCCAAATGTCCGGATGCAGAGGGCGCAAGGAACTCGAGGAGGGCGGGATGCTGCAGTTTTCCAAAATTTGTTTTCTCTCCCCGTGTTAGCCATGGAGAAGTGTGTGGGCCAGGCTGTTGTTGAATTTGTGCAATTTACTTTTGTGTACATTTTTGAAATGTTAGTGGAATTAGCTGAAGTGCAGATCTAATCATTTGGCGTTATTTTTTTTCGAAATGGGTCCTCGCTACAAAATTTGGTGTTAAAAAAAAAAAGTGTAAGAATTAACTACGCGCATTCTGTTGTTACTGCGAAGGGCGTGTAATTATGCTAAATGTCGTAATTTCGGAATTTTCACATAGTAATCATAATGGAAAATTACAGCGTTACACCAGCAAAATGTAAATTTCGTCCAAGCTTAAAGTGTGCCACATGGCCTCCTTATTACTGCCCTCTGGCATATAACGCCCATCGTGGGTTTTGCGCACGCCAGCTAACGCCTGCCAGTTTTTTATGCAAATGCCTCAAAACCCTAGCTTTGTCATTACACTGTAATGACATGCTGTATATTTTGTATTCAGATGGTACAAACCGCAGCATGGCTTGCAACTCTAGCCTTGTTTCAGTGTTCCCCCAGCGATGATATCAAGTGTTCAGGGTGGCATTTCAAGGGCTCCACTTATTTAGGGTCATCACAGCCTAGATCGCAGTAGGGCTCAGGCGAATCAGATTACCTGTGATTTTTTTTTTACACAACTCACTCTCTTGGACGTCTGTGCTTCCTGATAGCACTGAGTTGTGAGACTACCTCACCTGTTGATATTCCACATTGGCTCAACTTGCATCCTGTAGCCTCTTTTTCATCCAGTCGCCTGAGCAGCTTTCATCGTACTGTCATCACCCTTTGTTTTTAGGCTACCTCTGGTTCTCTTGTGTCCTCACTGTCTAGTGTGATCAAGAGTGAGGAGGAAAATCCAGCTTCCAGGGCTCATTTATGTAGCATAGCCCAGGGATAAATGAGGATCTCTTTTTAACCTTGAGGTAAACTGTCTTCTTAAAATAAATAACAGTAGCTTTTCCCGGCTTCCTAACCTTTTACCCTTTTCCCAAGTTAGACCCCACCTTCAAATTAACCTTCATCTTAACTCTTTATATTTACCTCTCGCTTCTTGTTTCACTATTCAGTGGAGAAGTGTGGCTCAATGGTTAGAGCGGCAGACCCTGAGGCAGAGATCTGGCTCAAGACCAGGGTTCAAGTCCCGCTTCGGCAGGTCTTGGGCTCAATTCCCCTTGACCAGATAATTCTCGCCTCGGTGCCTAATCTAATTCATGGGTCCCACTCTGCAACTCTGGGCAATAGCTTGCTTAATCTCCACAACGGCCCCAACAGCGCTTGGATGCCTGGCTTTACCCTGGGGGTGCTCAGGAGTGGGTGCCTCACAGGGAAAAGCCAGGAGGGGTTCCATAGCGGTATGAGTACAGCGCCTTGAGACCCTAACGGGTGAGTAGTGCGCTATACAAGTGCTAATTTACATTTACTGTTTTCAATTTTTTTTCCGGCACAGAGATAAACTTAAACGCAAAGCAAAATACATTATTCTAAAAAGTGATTTAAATTAATTTTTACTGCACTCACCATATTTATTTACTTTATTTATGTGTCTTCGTCCATTTTGCAACAAGTCACACTGCACTGTCCAGGACGACTCGCCTGCAAAATGGACATAACAGAATTTTTAAACCAGGTCTTTGCGTTTCTCAAGCACTAGATCTTCTGTAGATTAATGTGCTTTTAGGATTTCCTTGTTGTCAAGATTTGGAGTCCTCGCTATATTAGTAAAAAAAAGATAGCATGCTAGAATAAGTTAACAGCCCAGTCTCCTGAATATTTCGTCTGCATAGTCTCAGACAATGAGTGGACAAAGCTCTTTCTGGAGAAGTGTGCTGGCACCTTAAAGATCTTTTTGTTTTTGTTTGATTCTCCTCTTACGTGACCTTCTTACCAAGTGGGTTCCGGGGTGATCTGCAAACCAGAGTTATATTTCATAAACATCTGCATGTCGTCTTAACCAGTTAGCATTTTTCTTCACTTCTTACAAACCAGGTTTCTCATTTTTTGCTGCCATATGGTTGTTCATCACTCCTCTGTACCTGTGTAGTACCCATGGTCAAACTGCTGAGAGAGAACATCTGTTCCTTAGACGTTTGTGTCAGGTTATTGAGGCCTATATGCAAATTTAGCCTCAACTACAGACAAAATAGACCGGATAAAGTAAAAAAAAAAAACACCCCTTCCCTAAAAGGACCACCAGAACAACAATAAGAGAGCTCGAACTGTGCCCTTAAATGCATCCTAAGCAAATGGATACCTTGGAGGTTTTGGATGTTAGGTCTGTCCTGTAGGCATGCTGAAGAGTCTTCATAGTATTGACGGCAAGATCGGCAGGGTAACTGTACAGATAGACCACGAAAAAGGAGAAAATGGGAAAGCAGGTAACCAAGCTTGATATTGCAAAGTGCTGGATTCCTGATGTTGAGGATGAAGCCAATACCAGGGGGTAAAACTCTTTAAAAAATGGAGAGGAGATAAGGGCTAAAAACAGGTTTTGACTCTGGATCCTGGAACAACATTAGAATCGTGGGAAGCCTAGCAGTCAGCGAACACCGACAAGATAAAAACTGTGTTGAAAATAAGTAGGTGAAGCTTTTCGTAAGATTTTAGTTCTCCCCATGCCCATTTTGGAGAGTCCATCCAACCTAGGTCTGGAAACTCCTGCGTGATTTATCATAACCTGCTTGCCTTTACTGGGACTCGTGATGCAGTGCTGCATCTGCATAGAGAGAAATGGGTACTATCTTTTGCAGTGCTGCATCTGGATAGAGAGAAATGGGTACTATCTTGTGCAGTGCTGCATCTGGATAGAGAGACGTGTACTATCATGTGAGGTGCTGCTTCTGGATAGAGGGAAATGTGTATTATCATGTGAGGTGCTGCTTCTGGATAGAGGGAAATGTGTATTATCTTGTGCAGTGCTGCACCTGGATAGAGAGACGTGTACTATCTTGTGCAGTGCTGCATCTGGATAGAGAGAAATGTGTACTATCTTGTGCAGTGCTGCATCTGGATAGGGAGAAATGTGTATTATCTTGTGCAGTGCTGCATCTGGATAGAGAGAAATGTGTATTATCTTGTGCAGTGCTGCATCTGGATAGAGAGACGTGTACTATCTTGTGAGGTGCTGCTTCTGGATAGAGAGAAATGTGTGTTATCTTGTAGTGTTGTAATTCTGTCCGTGTTCCTTACTTCACACTTATAGTGCAATGTTCTTTGCAGATATTAAGAAATGCTTCAGTTGCATTATCTGACCATAGTTCTCTTTTCGACCATTTGGAGTGTACATGTCTAAGCATAACATTAATGAAATGAAACTTAATTTATAAAGCACACAAATACCCATAGGTGTTGCAGCTCTAAAAGCAGAACCCGAAACTGGATGGGGAATGCAGCCTTAAAGGAGCACAGGTAGGTTTAGAGAGAGAGAAGAGGCAGATTTTATTATTATTAGAATATTTTTGGGAGGGGGCAACATAGAGGGCTAACTTTTGCTACACATATAGACATTATGCTGCCATGATGCTTTCCTTTTGAGGCTTATTTACGGTAAGTAACATTTCCCTATTGTCTGTCCTGTCACTAAAAAAAACATCCAATCTTACTGTGAGCACAATCATCGATAATGCAGTATTTTCTAACTATCTTTAACTCCGTGTTTGTTTTTTTCAGGTGTACGAATGTATTTTAGCACAGTGCCATTTAAACATCCGGATGCTCGCCCCTGCATGTTGGCATTGGTTAGCATTCGTTTACCCCCTGGATTTTCTGCCTCTTCTACAGTAGAAAAACCATCAAAAGTGCACAAAGCTCTTTATACTAAAGGTAGGAGAGAGGTGTTGATTCATGGAGCCGTTTTGTATGCCTGTCTGAATTATGAGGCTTAGCTGTGGAAGAGAGAACATCAAGTTATTCTAGTGAAAGTGGAAATAATGCTGATAATAATTCTATAGAACCATAGCTAAAGAGAAGTTTTTTTTCAAAACTCTTCCTCAGTGGACAGTGAGATCATCACTTAAAACCAAAATACATTTGAAAGTGTAAAGGGTCAATGTTTTTGAATGATCCGTTGCTCTTCAGTGGGGTTGACCAGCTTCTCTCAAAGCATTAATTGTTTCTACACACTTACTGGATTTTATTTTTTGCAGCCAACTTGTTTCATGCACTATTGTTTTCAACCCCCTTCTTTAATAACAGCTGGCTCAGCACTAGTGCTCAGATGTGGCTGCTTGAGATCTACTGCCGCCTTAACAGGCATTCTTAGTCTCATCATTCTTAATGCTGGAGGCTCTCCATCATGATATTATCTTTGATATTCATCTGTACCCGGAATACCAGGACACCTCCTAATTCATACAATTTTCATTGTTTAAAAGCATTTCCCTAGGAAAATGTCCCCAAAAAAGTAACAGTTTTAGACTTTTTAAATAGTTTTCTTGAAAGCCAATTGGAATTTAGTTTAAGCAATAAAACATATTTGGCTATAAAGCCATTTGTAATTGTTCCTGCATAATTGAAAAACAGAAAGCAGGGAAGGATGCACATAACTGGTCATCCTTTTCACATAAAATTTTGATATTGCTTTTTTACTTCTGGAGATCCATGGTCTCCAAATGCTCAGCAAGTCGGAGAGGCTTTCGATATTTCTGCTTTGTAAAGAAAGAATGCTGAGAGTCACCAAAAATTGTGCAGCTAAGTAGCATTTTGAATGAGTGCATCTATCTAAAACCATCAGGATCCTTCTCACACTCATCTGCTTGCCGTCCCAGATCGATGGCTTTATGTACCACTGCATCTTTGTAACACCCTTCCCACTGTCAGCACCCGAAATGCCTATAATGGCTGAGGCAAGGAAATTTTAATGGCTACAGTCCTTCCATGCTACAGTGTATATTTCCCTCTTCTCCTGTCTAGTTTGACATTTATTTCTTCAAATATCCCTGGCAGGTTATTGGTAATTAAAATTGCAAAAGGCAGAGACCTCCGTGGTGATCTCGGTGCCCGAATATTTCAGAACTCTGCTTCTCAAAGCGATAGATGTCTGACGCAGAGGCACAAGCTTCCCCCAGTGGTCAGGAATTATGGTGTGTGCTGTGTCCAGTTTGCAGCGTTGGGGGGGGTCTGTAAAATACGTAAAGGGGGAAAAAAGACAGACTTCATTATGTAGTCTTTTGGGGTTAATAGTTCTGCTTGTTTTCCCATGCAGTAGTGAAGGCGATAGTTGGAGTCCTACCAAAACTGCCTCAAGGCTGGAGGCATAGATACTGACTGACGCCTGGGACTATCCAGCGCTTCCTTTCCGGTAGACAATTTTCTGAACTGCCGATACAACCTTATATTGCTTACATTTCCAAATAGTTTCTCTGCCTTCATCTTCTATGAAAATCTAGTACACTGGTTCTGACAAGTGTCTTAGAATCCCCTTTATTGTTAAACATTAAATGGTGGAAACTATTCTTAGCAGGGCTTCCCATTTCTGCCTCTGATAAATTTGTACTTAATTCAATTGCTTGCCTAATTCCTGCCGCCACAAAATGTGATCACAAGATGTCAATTATCAAGCCCATGCAGTAGCAACCCCTGTAAGCCTGCATCACTTTCAGGTTACCTTGCATCACATTTAAGACCATTCACAGACAACTTCATTGGTAGCCTCAGTTGTACGAGAAGCAATAACAGTTTAATGCTGTAAATTCGTCCAATTAGAAACCAAGAAAACTTTGTTCAAGTCCTCTCCTGCCTGAAAGCTTCTATCTTACCTTTTTTGTGTTGACAGTTTCTCAGGCCAGTATTGCTAGTATGCTTCTTTGAGGAAACTGCTTTTTGCAGTTGCTTTGTATTGCTGTGTAATTTGTGTTGTTACTTGTATAATGCTCTACAACCCCTGTGGATAAATCTTCACTTTATCAGACGTAAGTGACCTGGAAACACATGCTTAATACATAATACGTGTGTGCTTAAAGTACATTGTTTGCTATTTACACTTGGGTCAAGCAACACAGAGATATGATTTCTGTTGTTGTACAAATCTTTTGCTTGTATTTGTGTTTTAAGATTGTTCTTCTATCTGTTATCGTACGGTTTGTTACTGCAGGTGTGTTGTTGATGGCTGCTGCTGAAAATGAGGACAATGACATTTTATGGTGCGTCAATCATGACTCCTTTCCCTTTCAAAAGCCAATGATGGAAACACAGGTAATTCATAAAAAAAAGTACAGCTATGGAATTTTTAAATAAAAAGTTTCATAAAGCAGAATCTTCCTCAGTGGGCAATGGGAAGTAGTGAAATAAAAAGTACAAAAACCATGAAATTGTCAATGCATTAGAAGTGTAAACAGCAAGCAAGATGCAGGTAACAGTTTAATTATATTCTTGTTTTAAGGTGGAGTTTATAAGTATTTTTCGCCCTGAAAAAGTGCTTTCCTACTTCATTAGCATCAACAAGCTCATCTGAAAGATTACTAACTCAACCGTTAGATTTTATCTTGATTAGATTTGTCAAATCTGCTCCTCAGATTGTTTAACTCTTTCGGTGGTTCATTCATAGGTTGTTTCGAAATGTTGAGGCATTTTCAGTCCTGGATATTCTTTCACCAACTTGAATTCCTGATTTTAGGGCCATATTTGGTCAGTGTTATCCATATAGCACCAAATGGTCTATATCTCTTGGTGTATGACTGCATTGTGCCTGGGAATCTAGTTCAAAAGTAAGTATTCACTTTGTGAAAACCACGCGAAGAATATGTTTGCCTATAACCGTTCTAGATCTCGCACTCTTTTCCCTCAAGACATTTATTGTAGAAAAATTACAAAATGTGCACCAAATTAATTAATCAGCACCTTGTAGTTTGACACTCTGCTTGCTACAACACTTGCTCTAAGATGTCATATCAACCTCATAGCTGTACTTAAGAAAAGGGAGCTGAAGCACCATAGGCCAAGTGGATATTTGTGTTGTGGTTTTATGTGTGGGTGCATCTGTGCATGGCATTCCAGCTTCTGTTGTAATAATGAGGCAAGAGATTTGTATCCAGCAGTGATCCCATTCATATGGACAGCACCACAAGCTCAAGCAGTTACAAAAATGCCCATTTGCACCTCTACAACATTTCTAAATTCTGCCCGCATTCGGAATTCTCATCATTTAGGCAGTTGTGCTATCCATATTTGTGTACTGCCCTCCCATCTCCCTCATTCCCACACTCAAAACATTGTCTAAAATGTATATGGTTCAAAACGGAGCTTTCAAGCTTACTTTTGGTCTGAAAAACATGACCACATTTCTGCATATTGAATTAAATTAAACTATATTCCTATCAGTTAATCACACCCCCTCTGTCATTTGGAAGTGTGGCAATCAAAAAATCTCCAAGTACCGAACAGTCATATTTGTACTGAACAACATCAAAAGAATTCTCCATTAGTCTGAAGACACTAAGTTTATCACCTGCAAAGACGCCTTCCTAAGACACTATGAAATAATATTTCCAAATACCTCAAAAAATGTCCCAAATGTAAAGAGCTTCAAAGCGGCTGTGAAAAGCATAATTTTAAACAATGTCTCCTGATGACAGATGGTTTCTTGAACTTTGTTTTCAGCAGTTGGTTTATGCTTGCTTTTGTCGAGTCCTTTCTAACTTAAGCACTCCCTCCAACCAGCCAACCCCTATGCCTTAAGACTAGAATTATTTTCTGTTATATGCTCTGCACAGCATTTCAGTTCATTTAAATATCAATTTACTAACCCACAACAAATGTCCTGTACATCACGAATCAATTGTAATGTATTGCCAAATAACTTCAGCAATATTGCACTTTTAGTGACCACATTGGTGACTTAGGTTTTGAGAGTTTGATCCATTCACTGAAAGAAACTATTCTGTTCTGTGACCGCTAACTGTGAATCTGAGACGCTGCAGACCTGGGCATCTTCTGAGCCTTCCATTAGTTTGGAGATTTAAAAGCATTAAGCATTTTTGAAGCACAACTTATTCCCTTAATTGAACGAAGGACTTTTACCAAGTTTGTAACCAAACATTCTCGTATGTTTCGGACTTAGTCATAGATAACTGGAATGAAAGAAAGAGTTAACCTGCAGAGCTGAAATGTTACACACCTGTACCTTGCAGGTGCCTTAAGGAAGTGCTTTAGGGCTGGTGGAAGTGAAATTAGTACTGGTTTTCAGTTTTTTATTCGAATTAAAATCAAGCCCTCATCTCTATATTTCAGTTCCAAATTGAAGAAACCAGACACCCGAGGCAGTGCTGATACAATGCCAGTTCATTAATGCATGTTGGCAGTTTTTTTTTTAACTTGTAAATCCGACCAATCTGTTTCCTTTTCCTTTGTTTATTAGATGACCACTCGTGTGGATGGGCATTCCTGGGCACTTTCTGCCATAGACGAGTGTAAATATGAAAAAATCACAACGCCTTTAAATAAGGACATTGTTCCTATTACAGACTCACCGGTCCTTGCACAACAGCACATGATCCCACCAAAGAAGTTCGTTCTTTTATCTGCACAGGTCAGTGCAAATCAGCTCTTACTGTGGCACACTATGATTACTTTTTATAACTTATTTAAATTGCAAGTATGACTACACATCGTTTTGTTTAAATGACTAATTAGCGTAACCTGATTTTAAGCCATTTATGTTGTTCTTTTCAGCTATGTGTTTTAATTACTTAGTAATGTATTTTTACTAGGCGTCAAAGTTGTGATTTGTATGATTGCTTCACTAAATATATATTTCTTTATCCTACTCTTCGTAACAAACTAACAGCGTTTTTTCAATAGTTTAATATTGAATGAAGTTGGGTTACAATGTGTCCTCATTGTTTATAGATTTACTGCTGTATAAGGCTTTAAATGAATGTGTACTCAATCATGTACATATTTGACATGGGGTGATTTGTTTTTTATCGTAAGTTTACTTAATTATTAGCTCGGATACTGGGCCAGCTCCAAATTAGTTTAAGCATATTGTTAGTCTATGCCTCTTTTATTTATACTCATTTTTGTTTTGCCATGGCAGGGGATTTCCTGTGCTCTTGCTCTTTACTCATTCAAAATGAAATGCTGCTTTTGCAATAAATGTAGCACTCAAGGGGGCGTGGCCAATATGGCAGACATATAGAATGTGCCTTTCCGTCTCTACCGTCCCTGCCACCTGTCTGACCCGGTTTCCCTGCCCCGCACCCTGGCTAGCGTGAGCCCATGGTGCACACAAGATCGGCGGTGACAGACCCCCTTAGATAAGGTGAAGAAGCTACCTTCTCCATATCAACAACTACATCTGGCGGCAAAAACTGAGAGCGACGGGCTACCCTGAACAACATGGCACTCTGAGGCCCTCCGCGCAGGCGTGACACAGATGAAGTGGCTCCCTACGAATGGAGGGAGAGCCTCTGTGGATTAGGGACCTTCTCCCAGTCCAGTGGAGTGATGGCCGGCAGCTGAAGGTACTCCACAGGGCCATGTGAAAGCAGCAGACCCCCCGATCTCGTTGCGACCTGCTGGGCGCGGCCTTCCCCGTACTCAAGGGTTCACTGTGCAGCCTTGGCGGGCCCATCTACGACATTGTGCACATCTCACCCCGAAGACAGAGTCGTGTTTGGGGCGTGGGGAGGCCCGGGCCACCCTTTCACCTTAGGGCCCCAGGCCGCTGAGAGACACCCCTCACTCCTCTCCTCCTGACCCCAGCAAAAGCCAGACAGCACACATCATTACCACATGAGGGCTCAGGCGGGAGGTTGAGTTGGCTCATATGCCCCCATCCAGAGGGCTGAATGGACTGTATGCCTCAAACGCACTCCACACATCCATGGAGTAAGGCAACTCCCAAGGACATTCTGGCCCACACTGCTGCATGAACGAGCTGGGCCTCACAGGGGAAGATGCCTGACTTGCACCACGCAGACTTCCTGCACTAAGACGCACCTGTCTCCCAGAGAGATGCCCCAGTACATACTACTACAGCAGTGCGGGCCTCCAACTGTGACTGGGTGGTGAACTCCCACAGGTCGGGGCACTGCTGGTGGTCTGCCTTTGCAGCCCCTTGCGAGCTCCCGGATCCCAACTTGTCACCGCATCATACTGGGTGAGTGCTGCTACAAGTTTATGGAACCAGAGGGGCTCCTGCGATCGCAGTAAGGGGATCCACTACGCTGCAACCTGCTTCGACCCTAGGCGCTGCAGGCTTCTGAGATTGGCTGGGCACTAGACCGAGAGCCTTGCCACAAATACACAGAACACACACACCCCACCGGGGCCATTCTGGGACGCATCTCAAGACTTTCCTCACTGAAGTGACAGCACTTGTGGTGGCTGTGGAGTTCATGCGATTGGTGGGCCGTTCTCAGAGGGGTGGGAAATGCTATCCCTCAACAGAAACAAGGCTTGGGCCCACTATGGGTTACTCCTTCAATGATCAACTGTGGGCCAAGCAAGGTTAGAGTCACTGCTAGTGCCACCACTGTCTTGCACCTGCACTTCAGGGCACTTATAGCACTCCCATTGAGGGGGACCCTAGTGCCTCCCTCCCAAACCAGACCTTCATTGATGAAAGGAGTCATGGCCAAGACACGTGGGAAGAGGGACTGTACCGTAAATGACATGTTAACAAAATATGCTAGGCCCTTCTCTGGTGACCATACCTTACTCTCTAGTCCAGACTCTGCACCCAACAGTGAAGAGGCCGAAAGTCCGGTGACTCACTCCTTCCTAAAGGCCGTGTTTGCATCCCTTGGGTAAGATCTCTGAACAGTCAAGAAAGCTCTGTCAAGCCACCTCAAGCATATTCGCTGCGATCGTGATGAGGTGGGGGGGATGGGATCAGAGTCTCAACCATTGAAGACCACGCCACGAGCTATGATGAAAAAATCTAGCAGCTACAGCAGGAGGGCATTAGGCTCGGAGACCAGCAGCGTGACTTGCAGCCACATGCCAACAGATTGTGATGAAACAACATACATATCAGGGATATCCCCACGGGTTCGGAAGGCACGGATTTAGGAGAGTATGTACAGGGTCTTTATTGGTCTATCTTGGAAGTGTCGCCAGAGATTGCCATTCAGATAGACAGGGCACACCGAGTGGGACCACCACGACTGGACAAAACACCCCCTGCGGACATAATGGTGTGCGTTCATGACTTTCAACTTAAGGGACGCATCCTCCTCATCGCCAGAGTCTGACACCCGATACAGTTTAAAGGGCAGAAACCAATGCTATATCAAGACCTACCAGTCTCTACGTTAGAGAAACACCAAGATTTCCAACTACTCACTTATGAAGTAAAGGCCTCTTGTACTCTTGGGGTCATCCCTTCTGGGTGATCTTCAGCCCATATGACAATCTTCTCCAGCTACGCTCAGTCAAGGAAACTTGTCAGCTGCTCAACATTGACAACTCCCCTACTGATGACTCACAGGCCAGTCCTCGAGAACAGAACGCCTGCAGGCGGTGTCAACGCCGAGGTACCAGGTCTTCGTCAGGGGTCGGGACTGAGATCCGATCCAGAGACCATAGCACTGGAGCGACTTGCAGTGCTAGAGACGCTATCCGGTTACTCCGCTGGAGCAGACAATATCTGATCTTCGTCGAGACCCCAGAGACTACTTCACAGGCTGAGATGGGTAGGTCGTGAGGTGGAAGCGGAAGACTCCCAGTGCCACATCATGCACCTGTCTTTTTAACTCCCACTGGGGCTGTCTGGCCTTTGGGACAACTCATCTATAAACAATAACAATGTTGAGCCTGTTGTTCTTTCTTGTTTTTTGGGGTTTGTTTTGGGGATAACTCACAGAGCATGGTTATTTATGGTTTATCCAACAAATCTCTATATGAGTATACCTGTAGTCGAAGGCTGCAATGGATGTCATGCTTCCACCTCTAGGGTATTCCACTGCTTGACCACCACGTCTCTGCCAAGCCCAGTACCATAAAGATCATCACCCTTAACGTGAAGGGACTTAAAATCCCTGTCAAACACCGTGCCATCGTGTCTTACCTGGACCTCTGTCTCCTCCAAAAACCCACTGACTAGCAAACGACTGGCACAGAATGCATTTGCGAGCCTTTCTGCACCAACTCTTTTCCTCTACCCCATCCAGAATCTCAGAGGTGGCCATACTAGTGCTCCGCAGCTTTCAAGGAAAGATAGGTCCTAAAGTACTTGAAATCAAATGTAGATTACAAGCCCATTCAGTGACCCTTGGCAGTCAAACCTTTACCATGGGGACCATCTACACCCCTAATAAAGGACAGGAAAGTTTCCTCTGCCATGCAGTAGCTGAGGTGATGGGCACTCGGGATATGCTGGTATTTCTATGGGAGAATCTTAACTTTGTATTCAACAATGACTTGGACAGATCTGCTCATTGCTATGGACAGACTGGGGCCCTTTCCCAGGAAGGTGTGCTTTGGCTGTGGGAGTGGGTCTGAGTGACATCTGGCGTGCACTACACCCCCACACCCGGGATTACACATTCTACTCAAACTCGCATAAAACCTATGTTCACATAGGTCATTTCCTGGGAATGACAAACCTCCAGTCCTTGGTCAAAGCATCAGAAATAGAGCCCCGCTCTTTCTGATCATGCAGTGGTCTTCCTCTTCATAACCCTCCCTCCGATGAGAAGACACCCCCCCCGGGCTTTGGCTGATGCATGAAACCCTACTTCACAGACCTGAAGTAGTTAAGAAGGTCAACAGGGCGTTAGTAGATTTTCTGGCACTAAACGACACTGGCAATATTTCGAGCTTCACACTTTGGGTAACCCTTAAAGCATCAGAGGCGAGGTGATAGCTATCTCAGCAGCAGACAACAAACTCCACAGGGATGAAAGGTGTGATTATCCTAAGAGGTCGTGCAACATCAGAACAGACGGCCGTTCTGGGTCAGCCAATCTAGATTGAAGAGGTTTTCTCTGCCACTGCCCGACAAACTCCTCAAATCTCTAGGGACGGACGACTTTCTGGTTCTCCTTTACAAAATGTTTTGCACAACCTTTACCTCCGTACTGACTTGACCTTTCAATTCAGTCACAGGCCCAAACAAAGAGCCACCCTCTATGTTAGAGGCCTATACAATGGTCACCCCAAAACCTGGGAAAGATCCATTCCACTGCACCTCATACGGCCCGATATGCCTCCTTACTGTAGACTTTAAATTATTTACCAGCATTTTAGATGCCCACCTTGGTGCCTTCTTGCCAGGTCTAATTGCACCAGATCAGGCAGGCTTTGTGCCACACTGCCACTGCAGTGATAACAGAAAACATACTATACACCTGATCAACAAAGCCCAACATTCCAATCGTTAGAGGATGCTCCTGGTTATAGACGCCGAAAAGGCATTCGATCGGGTCCTATTGGCCCTACTTAGAGGCCACACTTAAACATATTGGCTTCAACTAACAATTTTGTAAATGGATCAATAGCAATTATGGCCTCCCGACCGTGGCCATCCGAGTGAATGGGCAAGCATCTACTCCATTTCTCATATGCAGGGGTACCCGCCAGTGATGTCTCCTCTCACCTCTGCTCTTCGTGCCATTCATGGAACCCATAGCCCAGGGTAAATGCGATAATCCCACTATTAAGGGCATCCCTTTTGGGGAGGGAAGAGCACACTATCAGTCTTTATGCTGACAATGCCATAATAGCTCTGGAGGAACCAATCACATCCCCTCGGCCCTTACCCTCTTGATGAGTTAGATACTTTCAGGCAAGGGACTGGATTTTGTCTTAATGTTCACAAATTACAGGCCCTTTATTTTTTCGCTGACCACCGAAACAGAACTTTCAGATCAATATGCAACTCAGTGAACCACTACCTCTTTTACCTATTTAGGTATTCAGCTGACCTCATCAGCCAGAGAAAATTATCCGGCCACACATCAAAATCGACTTAACTACATGGAAGCATTTCTGTCTCTCTTGACTTGGATGAGTGACTGCCCTGAAGATTCGGCTGTGCCGAAGATTTTGTTCCTATTCCAAGGTCTCTGTAGGACACTGGCCTGGTGTGTGGTGGGTACCTAAGGTACTTAGACCTTATACCAGGTATCCCGTATTAGAGTAGTGTAGGCAGTGTCTAGAAGCCAGACTCACTAGAGGTAGCTGTGGATGATCAGCCAACGCTTATCTAGCCTAAGCCTACCTAAATGCAGGATCCCCACAGCTTACGTCAAGATTCCTGAAATCTTTGATGACTGTATTAAGTATCTTGGGCTTTGTGATAATAAAGAACTTTGTGAATGATTCAGTTAGGATCTAAATTACTGTGGTGTTGCTTTCAAAACATTGAGCTTTAGTACCTGAGTGACAGCCTTCAGCCCATTAACTAGTGGATTGGACCTCAATTTTATTATTACAAACTATGTACTTGATGACCTTGCAGAAGTGTAAATTTTAACCTTAGTGTTTCTATATCTCGTTTTGTAATTCGTTTTTAATGTTTTATACAGCTTTTAGTCTTTTCGGATGAGTTTCTACCCTTTTATTTCCACTGCCGGGTGCCACTGCCCTCAACAGTGTTATGAGAGATGTCTTATGGAAAAACTACAGTAATGTGAAATTCCACCAGACTTCTTTAGGGCGGTAACCACTCCCTACACTGACACGTGAGTGAAAGTTAGTTTCCCATCATGTGCACCCTCAACAAAAATTCACTGTAGAGGCTTCAAACAAGGCTGTATCCTCATGCACTATTGTTCAGTCTCTAAGCAGCAGACCTGCTGGCTTCTTGGCTTCCATCTCAGCTTTTCCACCTAAATTTGCTGGTCAGAAAATTCAGACACAGAAAATTCAGAAATGTGAGCAGGGCTTCAATGATCATTGAATGCACTTGAGCAGTTATGCCAAGAAAATAGAATTGAAATAAAAATGGCTAAAAATAAGCTTGTTATCTTTCTCTGAAAACTAATTAAAACGGGTTCTGCAGCCTTCAGCGATGTGAAAGAGTGTTCGCCATCATACACATACTTGGGGATGTAGGTGAACGAAAGAAGGCACACGCTCATTCACCTGAATGCTGAGAAAAACATCTCTTGATCACTAACTGATGTTTTCCAAAAGGTATGTGAGAGTCTAGCCTGCCCAGAAAAAATACAGTTTGACGTGATCATCAGCAAACTAATGGCTACATTATCATATGGCTCCAATGCACTGCAAATGAACCGGACACTTGGCTATATAGGGAACAGCTCAACTGTTGCTGGCAAATTTTCCACCTGCCTATATGCACCTGATTAGCTCTTTGATTTGATCTCAGTCTCCATAGACAAAATCTTATGCTTATGGCTAAATTTCTTACTGTGGCAAAGCAAAGACTGCCAACGATGGATCTCAAAAGAGCCATATATAGTGAGAACACTTGGAACACTCGCATTACACAATCAGGATGCAGCAGATCTTTGGGAGCCCCGCACCACTCTAAATTACCTGGGTAAGAAGGCACTCACCAAGCAGGTGAAAATCATCTCTGCCATGACTGATTTTCGAGGAGCTGGCAAAAAATGCGCACATGGTAGCTGGATGCTCCAATTTTACGACCCTCTGCGACTGCCTACATTCTTAACTTCGCCTCTTTCAAAGCCACAGCAATAACAGCTAACGCGACTATGATTTGTTCAGATACCGTTAAAAGGCTATAGATGTGGTAGACTGAAGGGAATCTATGGATCCCACATGTGGATTATGTAATTATCCTACAGAGTTACTATTCCTCATTACGTGTATCTGTGATCAGCTTTCTTAGCACAGAAAAGTTTAGTTAAGGCTGATGTTTAGAATTCTAAACATGTGTTTTCGTAACAAAGCATTGGAAGCCTACCTAAATGCAGGATCCCCACAGCTGACGTCCAGATTCCTGAAATCTTTGATGACTGTATTAAGTATCTTGGGCTTTGTGATAATAAAGAACTTTGTGAATGATTCAGTTAGGATCTAAATTACTGTGGTATTGCTTTCAAAACATTGAGCTTTAGTACCTGAGTGACAGCCTTCAGTCCATTAACTAGTGGATTGGACCTCAATCGTATTATTACAAACTATGTACTTGATGACCTTGTAGAAGTGTAAATTTAAACTTAATGTTTCTATATCTTGTTTTGTAATTAGTTTTTAATGTTTTATACAGCTTTTAGTCTTTTCGGATGAGTTTCTACCCTTTTTTTTCCCTTGCTGAGTGCTTTATTCCAACTTGCCTATGACATTTTAGTAATCTGCTATGATTTAATACAGAAAAGGTTGATGTCAGTACGAAAGTGGACTTTTTGTCCATCATTTGAGGCTTTGAACTGCTGTTTGGGGCTTGTTATGGTTGGAGTTTCCCACTGATTAGTGTTGAAATTTTTATGTTATAATCTGTATGTATGTATAAGTATGATAAAGGCTTAGTCTGATTATGGCCATGATTTTTGCGAATTGTGCTAAATAAAATCTATCTACCTCACTATTTTTCTAGGGAAGCAACATTTTTCATAAGCTTAGACCTGTGGATCAACTACGACATTTGCTTGTCAGTAATGCAGGCGGCGATGGAGAGGAAATTGAGCGTTTCTTCAAGCTTCATCAGGTAATTTACTATTATTATTGATGTTATGGTATTTTATGGATTATTTCTGAAGCACAGCTACCACTACTGGTGACCCCAGTGTTGTTAAAACAAATAGATTAATTATTATGCTATATTTATTTAATTAATGATCAAAACATAAATAGTAGCTACATAGGAAAATAAAGAATTGAGGATTGTTGAAGGATAAGAGCAAATGGTACATTCGTTCATAATGTGAATTTGGTTTAAACACAACCTTGTTAATGGTTGATAGAAGTGTGCTAGGATTTCACAGGGATCACCAGTCTGTTTATTGCCATAGTTCTCTGCACTAACCAGCTATGTGCACTATTCACAGATTGCATTGGATCTAGAACATGAAGAATCTTTGGTAATCTAACCTCATGCAAGTCTGAAATGTGTCTTGCATATCTTGGTTGCTATGAAATGTTACAATAAGAAAAATATGATCTCTATTCTTACAAAGGAGTTTTAAAGAATGAGGTACTAATTCAACACTCTGTCCAGTTGATATATCTGATAACCACAGTTAAAATTTGTCTTTAGAGGCGAAACTTTCCATACATTTTTAGTAAGGCATAGCTAGTCTAAGCACCAGTGCATTCTTAAAGAAGCAAGCCTTACTGGTCTAATGATGTCTTAGGTTCATGGTCTGAGAACGGAAAAGAAATGTGGATTCAGCATTCCATCCTCAAATCCCAATACTAAATCTTTGCCTTCTGAAGGCCATCTCCAACCTCATCGCTTCCCTAGCCATTGACTCCCACCACTAAGTCCTACTTGGCGACCTCAATTTTCACGGTGACGACCCAGGCAATGCTAAATCCACCTCCCTCCTAGAAAACCTGAACAACATTGGCCTCACCGAACTGGTCACCAAACCCACGCATTAGGCCGCACACAAACTCAACTCCATCTTCACCTCCAACAAAAGAATCAAATTTATGTACATCATAGAACTCATCTGGACGGACCACGCCATCATTCACTTCACCGTCTTTGACGCACAGCACACCACCCCGAAGCATCACAGCTCCCCCCACCGCAGCTGGGGCAATGTAATGGAGACACTGTGGACTCATGCCCTCAGGGCCACCCAACCCAAAGCTTTGTCAGACCTCGGCTAGGCCATCCAGAACTTCTGTGCATGGATCACCAAATGGGTGATGGGGGAATTGGATGGGGGAATTGGAGAGATTCGAGGAGGCTGCAGGTTTTAGAATCAACTATGCGAAATCTAGCATCGTTTACATCACGCTTCCGAAAGTCGACCAGACATACCTGGAACAATGTTTCCCATTCATGTGGGCACCTCAAGGAGTTACTTACTTGGGACTCCAGATAATCCCAACGATGGGGCGTATGATAGACAGCAACTATGCATAGCTCATGCAGGGTGCCAGGGCAGACCTAATATCCTGGAAATAATATGTACTATTTTGGCTCGGCAGATTAGAGGCAGTTAAGATGTCACTGTTTCTGAAGATGCTGTACGTCATACAAACTCTGCCGCTACAGCCTCCCCACTCAGTCCTTGCTAAACTACAAGGGCTAATAGATGATTTCATTTGGGTATGCAAAAAGGCAGGATTGCGGGGAAATATGCTTATCTGGCTCCAGGGTAGGGAGGATTGGGCATCCCATGTGTAAATAAATATTACCAGGTGACTCAACTATGATACATGGTGGAGTGGGCAAGACCCCGCACGGAGAAGCACTGGGACTTCATCAATCAGGCAGTGGCCGGCATCCACAGATTGGCTGCCTAAACCCCATAGGCCTCCGGCTGTCTATTTCCCCAGTCCTAAGAGCCACTCTGGGAGTCTGGAATGCAGTCCAGACACGCCACAACCTATCTTCTTGCATATCACCCCTGACTCCCTTTATAGGTAATCCAGAGTTTTCCCCTGCAGCACAAGGCACCTCCTTTGACACTTGGCAGAATGAAGGTTGCAAGAGGCAGGGAGATACCTTTGATGCGGAGGGCATCATGGATTTTTCGCAATTGCAAACGTTACTACCTGCCCTCCACTGCTAGATGGCAATACTTGGCCTTAAGGCATTGGCTCCTACATCCAATCATCCGCCCTCATGCGAGCCACACTGTGTCCAGCTTTGAAAAGTGACTGATCACTCGCTCATATGATAAGCTTATCCTCTCAGATATTTACAAATGTCTCAACATCCCTCCAGAATTTAACAAGTCCCCGGCGCAGAAACCCTGGGAATGGGAGTGCAAGCGCACTTTCACAGACAAAGAATGGAGGACTATCTGGCGCGGTGCGCACAAATCGGCAACTAATGTGATGGGTAAAGAGACATTGATTAAAACAGTTCACTACTGGTATTACACACCGGACAGAGTGGCTAGTTGGAAGAGGGGTGCAGACGGACTGTGTTAGGGACACTGTGGAGAGCCTGGCACCCTGGTGCACGTGCTGTGGAACTCCCCCAGATTATGGTCTTAGAGGAATGCATTACTGGCCGATATTAACAGAATTTGGAACACACTTACCGAGATTCCCTAGCTACGTGCTTCTGGGCCTACCGAACCCACTCACATACCCACTCTCCTTGCCGAAGGGGTGAGCGATCACCTTGGCACTGGGCGCAGCTAAACAAGTCCTACTGGCATGCTGGGGGACAGACCTTATCCCAACACATTTGAAATGGATCCATAAACTGTGGGATTTTGTGGGCATGGAACAATTAACGGCTTGTATAACACACACATTGCCACAATTTGAGAAAACCTGGGGAAGCTGTGTGCCTTTCCTGTCTGATGAATTTAGAGAACTCACTTGCCCTACCTACGTAAGCATATTAGGCCACACATGATCCCCACACACTACCTCATGAGCGGGAAGGGCCCTCTCTCTTGTCGTCTTAGGCTCCACGCTACAAGCTAAAGCAGAGCTTTGTGAGGTTGTTTAATGTAGTTCCCCCCCTTCCTACCCTTGGTCTAAATACATGTTCTGCCCACCAGCCGTTGGATGTTGGTGGTTGTATGTTGTATTGTTTGAAATATGAATAAACAGACTTGAATCATAAAAAATTAAGGCACATAGTAAATACCCGCTTACTACTCTGTAGTATGGATGCATTTGGATTGAGGAAGTTGACTTCAAACTTTGAAGTAATGGAATGCTGTGCAGAGCTTAGAGTAATCTGTAAGAGCCCGGTAGAGTGGAATGGAGGAGGACTTGAATGCTGAATAAGGGCGAATATCACCGTGGCCAATTAAGAGGAAAGTAACACATGGGTTAGATGTTGTTTTGAAGAAGAGGGTATACTGTTCATTCCTAAAAAGTAGGAACAAGGGAGCTTGCCAGATCTGGTTGAGAAGGGGGTCACCGGCCTTGAGCCTCATAAGGCTGCCACTGCATGTGTTACATAAGCGACTGGAGACCTTCATCTTATTTGCCAGATTTGGTGAAGTGGTTGAGTTTCCCACATTGCTGGTGATTCTGTACATTTTCAAGGTGATATAGGTGAAAGCACTAGAGTTCTTTGAGGTGAGCAACACATTGTCAAGCATTCTTGGTCTCCTTTATCACTTGTGAAGTAACTAGGTACACACTCATTGGGTTTAAGGTCAGATGTGATTCTAGGATACCAGCAAAACGGGCGTGACTTTCATAGAGGGGTGATGTAACCTGGTTTGTTTGTCTGTGCTAAAGTCTGTTTAAGAGAAAAAAGCTTACATTGTGCAAAGCCTGACAAGTTTATACCAGAGGGTTTGTGTCATTGTTTTATTTACCTATTTTAAAGTAGAGGGTTGATTTGCAGTATTAGAGATTAGGTGCAATTAAGGCCTTGTAGGGTGTTTGGCAAAATTCATTTCTGCAAGTTTTCTCTTGGTTAATTATCAAAACCTCTGCCTTTAGAAGGCTAAATTTAAAGAACAACTCAAACATCCAGGCTTACATAGTGCTGAGGCATTTTTGAGTTGGCAGATGTAATTTCCTGATGTATCTTGAAGAAGGAGTTGGGCAATCTCCGATTACTGATTATTTTGGTATTTTGTCAGCCAACAAGGTGATAAAGGGTTTAATCTAGACATTGAATCTTACTGGAAATAAGAATGATTGTTAAGAGGGCTGAAGGCCACAGTTATGTTGTCACATCTGAAGTTGTCCTTTTGGACTAACTGTGATTCTTTGTTCAGATTGAATGAAGCCTAGTGAAGGACAATGTTATAGAATCCCAATTCTTGTGTAGATGGCGTTGAGTAGTGTTTTAAATGTGTGATAAGTTGCAAAGACTGGGGAGATGTATCATAATGAGGGCATGTGTACCTGCAATAGCTTCTCATTAGGTCTGTTGTTTGACTGAGCAATTGTGAAGAGTAATGCAACATTTTGAGTAAAAAGTCTAATTTTTTAAGTGCATGGCTGTTATAATGTTTATTCCATTTTCTTTAAGGAAGATCAAGCCTGTGCCACCTGCTTGATTCTTGCCTGTTCTACTGCAGCATGTGATAGAGAGGTGTCAGCCTGGGCTACGCGGGCATTTTTCAGGTAAAGTGTTATCAGACATTCTTTAAGTTTTTAACAACTCTTTTGACATATTAATGTTTATTGTTTTCTGCACAAGGAAGAGGTAAAACCAAGAGACTTGCATTCAGCATTTCACCCTATGCAGTGGACGCAGACAGTGATGTCACATACACAGAGGGATTCTCTCAACCATGTCTAATCCATAAACCTATTAATAAAGATCTTGACATGAAGTCCACGGGCCTCATATTTTTGTATATTTCATCTTGCAACACCTCCACTTATATATCATACATTTTCCTGTGGCAGAGTAATACATACCATTTATTCATTTGTTGAATGGAGGGGGTGGCGCCTGGCTATGCCACATTTACCACCTAAAAGCTAATTCCAGCTAACGTCGTTTTTGCTCTGGTTGAGGCCCACCCATCCATGATACCCAGTATACCTACTCTAGGGTCAGGGATACCGACCATCTGGATTGGGGTCCTACTCTCACTTCACCCAGAGTTGAGATTCCTTTGAGATCTCAGTCTTTAAATCCAGGCATTTGTGTTACAAGGGGTAAGTAGGTGCCCCTCCACAAAGGGGTTAGGTTTGTTAATTTATTGGACCAGCTTATTTATTATAGTTCTTCACGCCAGCTAGCAGAGGAAGCTGAGTGATGGGGGGGGGGGGGGTGTTTCTGTACAACAGGTGCATAATATCACGGCTTTCAAGTGAACTGAGTTCTAAATTGATAATTGAGTCAGAGCTGTCACTAAGTAGCAACTCCCTTATCTTAAGCATGTCACAGCCCAGTAATACAGTCGTACATCCGGTAAGACAAGTCCACCTTCAAATGTTGCCATGATGCATTTTGTGTAGGAGACCCTTGCTGTTTTTTCAGGCCATCTCCTCTCCCCCAAAACCTGGATATATTTTGCGACCATGGTTCTGACTTCTGCAAAAATGATTTGAGGTGTAAGGGAATGCAGAGGGATAATTCTGCAGAATGGATAGGAAGCGGGGAGCATGATAATTTTGTATAACGCAATACACCCCTTCATTGAGAGTGGCAATTTAGAGTATGCTTCCATTTCCTTGCAATATGCATGTATCACAGGTGCGAGAATGTGGCTTCAGGCCTCCTCCGGCTTCAGAGTATGCACAAATACCATAAGTGATTGTCCACCATCTACATGGGGGGCACATAAAGTGGGGTGTGGTCTGTTGTCCCTTATCTGTATGTAAGTGGACTTATGCCAGTTAACCACCAGTCCAGATGCCTCCCCATAGGTCCAGAGTCTTCTGTTTCCTTGGCAACAAGCTGACTTGGTCCTGCATGTAGAGCAACAAATCACCTGCACAGATGTATATTCTATCTTCTGAAATGTCAGTCCAGTGGAATCCCTCGAGTTGGGTGTCCACTCTAATCCATATTCCTCGGCCTGTCATGAAGTCACTCTGGTCGGTGTGGATCAGTGTTCAGATTTTTGTGATTAGGCGATTACCCAGCACCTTTGGAAATATTTTCAGCTCTGCATTAATCAAGGGTATTGACCTGTAGGATGAACAGAGGTCTGGGCTTTGTGGTTTAAGGATCGCCATGATCGTGGCCAGTTGGAGGTGCCAAGAAAAGGTTCAGTTGCTCACCACATCCTCGTACATGTTCGATAAGTGCAGCAGCACCACAGAAGTTAAGTTCTTTAGGGATGCCATTAGGTCCCAGGGATTTCCTATATGAAGAGGGGCCAATCGCCGCATAGATTTCCTCAGAGGCGTCTAGTTCAGTGCAATCTTCCCTAGAGAGAGTTGACACAGGTATATAATTTATTATAGTATGAGAGTTCATAATAGCTGAATTAAGGAGTCACTCCGTTCAAACACTCAGACTTCTGGGCGAATGCTGAAGCAATCTTGTAGGAGTCTATAATCTTGCCATTGTTATCAGTACATATCAACGGGATAAATCTAGTGGAGGCCGCTCTATTGCCCAGCCAGTATTTGTTTCCCCTTATTAACTTATCTGTATATGAGGTATTGGGACAGAGTCCATGCTGATCTCAGTGTATCTAATAGCTTTGCTTTGGTTCTAATTGAAGAGGGGAGAATTGGGCACATTCCTTTTCGTAGTGGTCAGATAGAGCATGCTGCATGTTGTTGGAACAGAATGAGTAACTTCTAAGTTTCTATGTGATCCATTTCTCTCTTGTGCATCTAGGAAAAACGCACCCTTGAATAACTGCAATACCGGCACCCCAGATTGTAGTATGGGAGGCAACCCAGTCGATGTTTAGGTCAAAGTAGTCAGTGGTGGCCCCTCTGAGGCAATCCGTGAGGCTTGAGTGTCTCTGCTACCATGTGTAAAGCTGCCAACATTCCTTTGAGCCCCCTCCGAAAGACCCAGTGTGAGCTCCACCGGGGCAGGGTCTCATAGACATTGGTGAAGGATGAATGTGCTCTTAACCAACCCTAGGTGGATTGCAAGACTCATATGGATATGCAATCTTGTATGGACGCACTTCTATATTGGGATGAAAGTATGTAAATTTAGTAAGTTTTGGATGCTATCTTTGTCATGCATCTCATATTCCCAAAGATTCAGCCCAGGCATGGAGAGTAGTTTGGCAGGGTGTTTTCATTGAAGAGTATAGGCCCGTGGTCTTGTCCCCCGTGATGGCCCAAAAAGTTGCTGTTTATCCGCAATAGATTGGTCTCTCATTGTAGTAGAACTTCAGGCTTATGCTTTAGCGTATTGCATAACTGCTCTCCATTTATGTTTATCTAACAGCCCAATAAATGTCCATGTAATAATCCTATAGGTCTTGAGTGAGCTCATGTTCACCTGTCTCTTGCAGTATGTACAGATGCAGTGCTTCTCCGCTAAGTGCCAATCCTGTCTCTTCAAACTTCACTGGGCTCAGTGGAGTTGGTTCTCATCTCCCTCCCATCCTATACTACGACAATTGAAGCATCTATTGCCGTAATATCTTTTCCTAGTAACCAATAACTCTAAATAGTCAGGAAGGCTTGGCTCATTCACAAATCCCCCACCTTCTTGCTCATAGATTTACCCCATAATATAATTGTTCGTGGACTCCTTTTTAAGTATACAATGGACCACACACACACACTTAAAACCGCCAAGTTGAATTGATTCATGAAGGGCAGGGAGTCACCCATCGCCGTGTTCAGACAACTAAGGGGAAGGGGCTGTCCCATGTCATTGCTCACCCAGCCCCTGTGCTCTAGATTGGTTTTTGAGAGTAGAATCATGGCACCCAGGTGCTGAAGAGTGTTCCTATCTGTCTAGGCCAGAGTTCCTTCAAGGAGCTGACTTAGTCCGTCCTCACCATTTTCTGCTTCTGAGCCTAGAGGAAGAGACCATTTGCCAGGTTTCAGCCCTACCATCAACATGTGGCCCTCTTGCCTGGGGCCGCAGCTTTTGCTCCTCTTTCTATGCCAAGAGGTCCTCTGCTGTATCGAACATGTAGGTTAGCGCCTGAATAATCTTGTGGGTGATAAGCTGGGCAATTCCAATCTACATAACACAACTTGACATTCTGAATGGCCCTGAGCCTAGCCAGGTACAGTAGCATAGAGCTGACATGCATCACCCTCATTTTAGCTTTAACTGCAGCAAAGTTTTTTAATTGTTGCTGAACTATTTTGTTGTAGTCTGGAAAAATCATGATCTTGCCAGATGGCAGAAAAACAGTTTTTTGGGTCTGGGGTGCCCGGAGGATGGCATCTCTGTTGTGATAGTTCAGCAGCCTCAGTATAACAGGAATTGGGTGGGGGCAGGAGGTGTTTTCTATGCCCTCTCAATAACGAAGCAAGAGAAAAAGTCCTGTGTTGGAACCCAGGTTTTAAACCAGTTTGAGAAAACTGTTTCAATGTGGTTCCTGTCCAAACCTTTAGGGATCTCCACCAGGCTCAGATTGATGCACCAGGATTGCCCCTCAGTATCTTCAGCTCACCTTTCCAACTACATTTGTAACCTCACAGATTTGAACAAAATCTGTCTTGAGCAGGCGTAAGTCATCTTCCTGAGAAGACTCTGTTTTTGACCTCTGTTGGCCTCTTTGCAGTGGTCTTGCTGTAGAAGTAAACTCTAAGACCCCGTGCCATCCAGCCTGCCCTCCAATGCTTGGGAGCAGTCTCCTATCATTTGCAGAATTGTTGAATGTAGGTTCACCCACTGTGTCCATTACAGCTGCACTGGAGCAGCCACGCTTGGCCTCAGTCTGCCCACCCCTGCCCTTGTGAACTGGTCAATTTTCCCCTGAGAGAAGCTAGTTGCCCCACCCCTTCACCATCACACCGGTCAGGATAGTGTCCCAGGCATACTTCGCAACACCGCTGAAGAGGGGGCAGTGAGGAGGGGGACGAGGGTGGGGGAGGTTAGCGGTTAGTGGAAGGAAGAGTCAAGCAGATAAAGGAGGCAGGTGACACCGCAGGATTGGGGGTGGGGGGAGAGGGCACCCATTCAAAGCGCAAATCACTGGGCTGCCTCAAGGGAACTGGAGCCTTTTTTGCTTTGGTGGGATGATTGTGTTGTACCCAGAGGTGGTAAGTAAATTCAGGGGTATGCAGCCGTGGCATTGCTGCTGTGCCCAAGGTTTTTTGTTGTGACCTGCTTCTGTACCTGCAGAACTGCACAAGTAGCCCGCTGTTGTTAGGATAGCCCCCTCCTGTACTTTCGTCCAAGGGTGATGCTGCAATCCTGTTCTGGTGGCTAAAGCCCTCTTCACCCCCGAACCTCACCTCAACACCCTTCTGGGGCAGCGCCCACCCAGGTTGGTGAGACACCTCCATTGTACAATAAATCAGGAGGTGGGGGTAAGAAAGAAAAGAAAGAGGGTGCAACTCGGGATTTCCAGTTGGGCTGGATCACCTTGCCTCCTGGTCACCAACCCAGCGTCTTCTTTCAAGGGAATGCAGCTCTCACTCACTGGTCTGACTCTGATGATCCCAGCAAGGTAGCGTGTGGGTCAGACTCTTCAGACTTCATCCCAAACATCTTAGGCCTGGGATATCGGAATATCAGGCATGTAGGTGACTGCTGGTGACAGGGTTCCACAGGATGTTGCCTGAATTGGCTGGGTTAGGCCAGAGCTTCTGGGTGTGGCGACCGCCATGTTAGGTGGCCAGGCTATGCCCTTATTTTCTTTTTCTTTCTAAACAGCTTTAATTGTTTTTGGTACAGAGATAAAATAAATTAAAGCACAAAAGATACATTACAGTGGATATTCACTGCAAGCAAGTTTATGAAAAATAGATGGGATAAAATCAATAAGTCAATAGTTTTGAATATCAATTGAAGAGACAAGGAGCACCGAAAAGAGAAAAGAAGACATTGAACACCCCATCGGGGAATTTCGAGATCCTTACTAACTTCTGTGAAATCTGAGGTAGAAGATATTTTACAGATATTTGGGAATTATAGTAAACATATATTTGCCATTACTTGTAACATTTCTGTCACTCCTAGAAAATGTGTGCAGTAAAGGGCTCAAATCTTCTAGTGCTTTCCCATCTTGTCTTCAAGTTCCTCCACTGTAAAGCTGTTGAATCCAGGCCAGGCAATGTCCATGTTTGGGCAGGGGCCAAACTAGCTTTCAATCATGTGACATATCCATTTCAATGCATGTGTTCTCTTTTAAGCGTTAATTGATTTCCTTCCAATATTATGTTATGTGGTGACAGAATTATCATGTGCAGCATTGTGCCAGGTACAGATCATTCCTTCTAAAACAAATTAGATGTGTTGAATTTTAAATTGTCACTATCTTGTGAGTATTTTATAAGTATTTCCTATATTCTGGGAGCAAATATGACTTTGCTGCACTTAATTAGAATGTGGAACACATCTTTCCTGATAATTCTCAGTCAATTTCGTTTTCCCAGGTCCTTATGTAAGGATGGTTGAGAAGAGCTTCCCGATTACCTACTTACTAGGTCTACATTTGTAGAATGTAGAATGTTTCATCTAATTGGGATTGTATACATAATGACTCTTAACAGTATTTCCTCCTTTGTTTACTCTGTCTGAACTATATATCTGCTGGATCAGTGAGAGATAGCTCAAAAGACTTCATGCAACTGTTAACATCCACATGCATTTTGTATACTAGCAGTACCCCTGCTAATGTGGCATTGTGAGGCCTGCTGTACCGGGCCCTTTGTATAGCTGGCCTGCATATAAGCCCGGGTTTTATGTCATGGGCGACATAGGTGAGGGAGAATAGGTGTCTCTTCCTCACTTAACTATTTGCTTCCAGTAGTGTAATAAGGCAGAAGAGGACATTTGAGTTACTTGAAAAATATCCTTCCTAGTTATTAAGACTGGGATCTGATTTGGTCTCCCTCCACTTTTAATATAAGCTTGCTTCATCATTCTGCAGCCGTCATATCGTTTAGGGAGCCTCCGGTTCAGAGAAATTGAGGAATGGAAGGGATAGTGGATAGGACCTCTTCCCAGTAAATATACTGTGCAAGAAGCAACATGTGCATCCCCGACCTTGTTCAGCCACGTTCAAACACCTATTTGTAGTGTTGTAAAGAGTTTTTGAGGCACAATGAATCAGCAATTAAGTGTTTTTGAACATGTCTCTTCGACTTCTATTGGGCCAGCTGATACTAGCTGTTTTCCCCTATTAGTAAAATAATAAAAATAGTGCAATTTGTAAAGCATGTAGCTACTTCACACTAAGTGTCCCAGCACTATGTCCAGCTCCCGGAGGTCCTCTGCACAGCAGATAAATTGTAAAATCAACCCGAACTAAATAACCAGGTTTGTAAGCCTTTACAGAAAAGTGGTTCCACTGGGGCCTGCCGAGCTTGAAGAGGCGGAGAGTTTGGCAATTTTTATGCTAAATAGGAAACTGCCCCATAACATACTCTATTTGCAGTAAGCCCACAAAGCCTCCTGAGGATCTGAGGCTCCTTAAAGGGAGGTACAGCTTGATGAAAGAATGCAAGTATAGAGGATCCTTATTCGAAAAACCTTGTAACAATAGCACAGTGCTTTAAAAGGAAAGTCTCATCTTCAGAGGCAACCAGTGCACCTTAGTAAGCGCAGTCCCCGTGGGGGACACATCTGGAGAGGTTCAACAGAAGGTGGCCCGCCACGTTCTGCACACGCTGAAGCCTCATCAGCCGGGATTGGCACACCCCTAAATATAGAATGTTACAGTAGTCCAGCCTGGAAGTAACCAATGCCTGGACTGCTGTTTTTTGGAAGCTTCTGGCAGGAAACAAAAGATTTTTTTGAGGGTATTTAGAATCCAGAGACATTTCCCTGCCAGAGCTGTGATTTGGCTGTCAAAGGTAAGCTTCTTGTCAAACCAAATACCCAGGTTCTTAGCCCTCTACATCCTCCTAAGCCTAGGTTTGAGAGAGGCTGGCCACCATGCGGAGGACCACATAGAGGATTGTTTGCTTAGAATGAGAACCTCCTTTTTTTCTGTATTCACCTTAAGACAATTGAGGTCCATCCACTGAGCGACTGCCGTAAGACAGGCCCTCAACGAGATAGCCGTGTTAACCAATTTCTTTGACAAGGTGAGGATCAGCTGAGTATCATCGGCATACGTTATGATGTTAAAACTGTGAAGCTCGATGATCTCAGCCAGGGGGACGCATATATAAGGTAAATATGGTTGGGCTAAGAGAGGAGCAATGAGGTGCTCCCTCCTGCAGTGGAAAAACCTGAGAGTTAAAGGGTTTTTGAAACCCCTGGAAGGTGCGTTCCTGCAGGCAACCCATTGCAAGGCTTTATAGTCAACACTGCAACTCCACAAACACTTAATTAAAAGGTTGTGTGACAGTGTCGAAAGCCTCACTGAGGTCCAACATAAGCAGTGCTGTGGTGTTGCCACTGTCAAGAATTTGCAGGATGGATTCTGAGGCAAGCAGCAGGGCAGACTCTGTACTATGTGAGGGGCGGAAGCCTGATGTGTCCTGTGAAGTAGGTGCTTAGCCTCAAAAAATAGGTGCTGGCTAACATACTTTTCTGTGATCTTTGAGGAAAAAGAGAACAGCGAGATGGCGTGATCATTTTCTGGCTTAGTTAGGCCTAGCAGTGTTTTTTTGAGGTTTGGCACCACCATAGCATGTTTCCATCGCTGTGGAACCCATCCTGATGCAGTGGAGCTGCTATGTAGCTGGCAGCACAGCCTCCACCCCCCTCTCCACAATGGGAGGGGAGGCTGGATTGAGTGGAGAACCAGACTTGACCGATGCGAACAAAAGGGACAATTAAAAATGTTCTTTGGGCTTGAAACATAGCAGTCTAGCGCTGTCAGCTGAAGGTTCAAACCATGTGTTGAGATACGGAGCGTCTCTGAAAATCCCAGGAAAGGAGGAGACGATGGCTGCCATCTTATTTGGGAAAAACTGGGCTTGAGTATTACAGCCCTCAGACGAATGTGGGGGGAGGCTGAGGCTCGGGACAATGAGGATAGGGAATTGACAATTTAGTTTTTTTTTTTTTTTTTAAGTGGAGCTCTGAGTAGCAAATAATTTATTGGCGTAAAAATCGCAATGGACCTGCCTAATACAGTTATGATGTATCTGAAGGGATGTCCAGTAATCGGCTTTGCTGACAGGATCATAGTCTCTACACCACAAATACTCAAGTCCCTTGCAGTTATTTTTAAGTGAGAGCAATTTATCACTAAATGTTGGAAATGGCTATTTTGGCAGGGTTATCCCCAAACCTTTTGCTTCTGACCTCCTATGTATGATCTTGTGCTGAATTTGTTTTTGCTGGCTTTAGGACTCTGGGCACTTTACCGCTGCTGACCAGTGCTAAAGTGCAAGTGATCTCTGTCTAAATTATGTTGGTAATTGGTTTTTCTATGATTGGCATATTTGATTTACTAGTACGTCCCTAGTAAAGTGCACTGTGTGTGCCCAGGGCCTCTAAATCAAATGCTACTAGTGGGCTTGCATCACTGATTGTACCACCCCCATGAGTAGCTCTGTAAACATGTCTCCGTTCTACCACTGCAGTGCCTGTGTGTACAGTTTTAAACTACCATTTGGACCTGGCAAGGGCACCCACTCACCAGGCCCAAACCTTCCCTTTTACTACATGTGTCACACCTAAAGTAGGTCCAAGGCAGCCGCATGGCAGGTTGCAGTGCATTTAAAAGGTAGGATGGACATGCACTAGTGTTTTTTTAAATGTCTAGGTAGTAAAATACTGCTAAATTCGTGTTTTACTATTGCAGGGCCTATCTCTGCCACAGGGTAACATGGGGATTGCCTTCAAATATCTTTTAAGTGTAACTACCCATTGGGAGCAGATAGAGATATGGAGTTTTGGGTTTCTAAACTCACAGTTCTAAAAATGTCTTCTGGTGAAGTTGGATTTCAAATTGTAAGTTTGAAAATGCCACTTTTAGAAAGTGGGCATTTTCATGCTTAACCATTCTGTGCCTAGGCCAGTCTGTCGAATACACATCTGGGTCAGGTTGACAGTTGAGCTGTTTGTGAATTCACTCTAGACAGTCACACAAAGGAAGCTGAGATGTGCCCTGCATATCCTGATGGGACTTCCTGAGCTAGAGTGGTGGGAGATGGTGACACTTGCATCTGAATAGGGCTGTACCTGTCCTTACACAAAGCTGTCTTCAACCTCCTGCAGTATGTCTCGGGCCAGTGCAGGAAAGGCAGGGTCTTGTTTTGCCTACTTCAAAGACACAAATGGGTATAAGTACTGGACCTCTGACCCCACAAAGTTAGAACACTTCTGGACTGAGGACATTCTGCCTGGAAGAAGAGCTGAATGCCAAAGGAAGGACTGCCGCTCTGCCTGTTGCTTTGTAGTGCTGGCCTGGTGCTTCTGTCCTAGGAGTGGAATGACTGAACTTTGCTCTCTACATCCTGCTTTCCAAGGTTCTCCAAGGGCTTGAACTGAGCTTGCCTCCGGTTGTTTAGTCAAAGACTTCATCCGCCAGTGCCTGGGCTCTTCTGCTGAGACGTGCCAAGTGGTGCCAACTCAGTTTCTAGGCCCTTGGAAGTGTATGCTGGTGACCTAAAGAAGAAAATCCATGCACTGGCGGGCCATGGCAAGGAAATTGACGCAGAGCCTGTACTGCGGCTGAAGAATCGTGCAGCGCCTGTCTAACAGCTGCAGAACGGGCGCAGCGCATGTTTCCCTGGGGCTCCATCAACACAGCGCATCTGGATTTTCCACGCATCGTCCCTGGGACGTCAATTTCTTATCGACCCGCACCGCGGTAAGGAATTGAGGCTGTGTTTCTGAAAATCAACGCATCACCTTTCCTGCAAGGAAAGATTGATGCATCCCCTCCCCGGCTGGTAAGGAACCAACGCATCGCCTCTCCTGCTTGGAAAGAATCAACCGATCCCCTCCACTGTGCAGTAATGAACCAATGCATTGCTTTGCTTTTTGGCGCCTTACCTCCTCTGCGGCCCACATTATTTGTTTTGACGCATCCTAGGTACTGTGTTAAGCCTGGCTGCTCATTCCAAGCTACCAAGTGGGTGGTCACTGTTTATTTTAGCTGTAGGACTCCCTTATCCTGTCTAGAGTGAGGGTCTCCTCTTGGAAAGGTTGTAAGCAACTGTCAACTAGAGACCCCATTTCTAACACTAAACCATTCAGCTGAAAGTTTTGTTCTTCTTATAGTTCGGTTAGCCAATGGAGTGATTTGATCTAGAGCACCGGAAATCCAACTGTCCATTTGCAAGTTGGGTGTCATAGCTGTTGAGAGTAGGTCAGTTCGTGTCCAGCGCCTGTGTGAGGTTGGCTGGGGTCAACCTAGCCCACTTCCATGTTCTTACACCTGCACAGAGGGGAGGGCGGATAGAGATTTAACAAAGGAAACTGAGAAAGTGATAGCAAAGTGGTGGGATGACAGGCGTGGAAGAAGGGAGTCAATAGATAAATTGGCCGTATTTGGAAAAAAATGGGATGAATGATATTTCTATGTCTGTTTGTTTGCAAAGAGACTGATTGGGAGAGCTAGAGGCACTCCAAATCCACTACCAAGGCTGCTGCCATAGTGTCATCAAAGTGGAGGTTGAGATCTCCGATGACTAAAATGTTGGAATAAGGCAAGCGAGTGGAGATATTTACTTGAAAAGGTTAAAGAAAAAAACTCGCTTCACACCCCACAATGGATTGTTCAGAGAAAGAACAGAGCACAGTCTTGTGTAAAGATAATGACAATCCCTCCCCCTCTCTGAGATTGCCTGTATGGTCCTGCAATGGCAAAGCCTTGGGGAAGACTAAAAGAATGTCCAGCCTGGAGCTCTCCGTAAACCTGGTTTCTGACAAAAACATTGTCAGGTAAGTGGCCTACCAAGAAGTCGTATATCTCAAGTTTGTGCTTGGTCAGATAATTACAATTAAGAGAGAAGAACTGAGCAGGGGGGAGAACTGACAAAAGAATGTTAAAAGCAAACAAAAGTTGAGAAACGCATAAACCTAAAGGGGGCATGGCTATGGCATTACAAAATGCTGAAAGGGGAGGGGCACAAAACAAGACAAACTGGAGCCCAGCAGCTCCCCTCCCTCCTGGAAAGCTTCCCCACCAGGGAGGAGTACTGGAAGAAGAATGTTAAAAGCAAACAAAAGGTGAGAAAGAAAACAAAATTATTAAAACAATTTAGGTAGCCTATTCTAAGATGGCTCCCAGAGAATATGGACCCAGGCAACTCCAGTGTGGCAGACCACTTAAAGGAAATAAAATGACACTACACTACAAGGCTTAATACAGTATGGGCCATATGTACGAAAGCTTTTTCCCATAGACACAGAATGGGTAAAATCCTTTGCTACATCTGGCCCTATGTCTTTTTGTGGCTTTATCGTCTTCAGGAGCCTTATGCCCATAGTACATTCATAAGTGGTGATTGGAGGTAAAGTGTAGATTCTGGACTGAATTCCTCACTTCTTGCACACTTTGCTTGTTGCTACTGCTAGGCTATTGAGGTGGATGGGACTCATTTGCCTGCAGGACACACCACATGCACAGGAGTCCCATTCCCTTCAGAACATGCAGTGTTATCCCTTTTGTGATTACAACGCTTTTGATGGTAAGAGGGAAGTCACTGACATGCATTCCTAGTAGTTTTCCAGATGCATATCTGGTCACCATCAAGATCATTAACCAGTAACACTCCATTATGGGTTGTATAGCATGCATGATTACATCACAGTACTTCCCCAGGGATTTCTGCAACATTTGCTTGTAGTCGTATATTCCAAGGTGTAACATTGAGAGAAAATGTTGTGCAGAACATATGACAAGTTACTCTTGTGGCCTTTCAATTAAGTGCTATTCTGTTCCACACTTTATTTATATTCTGTGCTCTAACAGTGTTGTGATTGGGCTGTTCAAGGAAAGGACAGCTGTACTCTTTCTTAGGTACCATCATCTTGAATTTATGATTTGGCTTGTTTGTGCCAGCTAATGTTAGGCAAACAAGGAGCACTTCTTGCAGTCCACATATTTGAATGCTGACAATGTTACACATATAGACCAAAGGAAACTGAGAGCGACGATTATTCTTGCACTTAAGTTGCCATACATATTTTTCAAATCCATATTAATTTCTCAAAGAATAGTACATTATTCATTGTTAAGTTTTTAAAACCTATTTGTTTGCTAAGGTATGTTTTGAATTACTGAATAATAAAGTATATATATTTGTTTTATTTTGGCTGGCTGATGTAAGGTATGGCGGAGAAGCTCAAATGCGGATTGCATCGACATTAGGAGCCCCAAGCAATGTTGGGCCTGTCTTAGGTTCTCCTGTGCCTGTGGGTGAGTGTTGAGTACATGTGTATAACGATCTAAGGATTATCATTTGTTTAATAATAAATTTATTGACAGTGCACATTTCTTTATTATAATTGTTTATTGATGTTTCAAGTAAAACAAATGTGTCATACCCCACAAAAACACTTGCATCAAGATTTTACCAATCTGGTCTGCATACATAATAACATTTGTTTGAGGTAGTATAGTGAAAACCAAATTGAAATATATATATATATATATATATTTTATTTACGTAGGCAGTAATCTAGTAAACCATGTTATTTATTTGTTAGCAGAATTCGTCTTTGTACGCATGCCACATCTTACAGGGATCCTATGTGTATATTCAGAAATGCTTTTTGTAGAAATTGAGCTTAATTGAAATCCAGTGGTTAAGAGGTACATCCGAAACCTTCAGTCCAACATTATCACTGTTCCATTCTACATGCGTTTTCAGGTCCAATTCTGCCAGTATCCATTTACTTAGGTCCCGAGTCAATGAATGTGTACTTCACCAGGGTTTGACTTACAGACCACAGCTTTGTCTCTTGTTACGTCTTTTCATCTTGTATCTTCTCTGCTCTGTTGGCTGCATGTGAGATGTTTTTTCTAAAATGTTCTGTTGGACTTGCTTTTTTCCCCTGCTGAAGCGATATTTAAAATTAATGCAATGGTATCCTTGCAATCATAGATAGAGGATTCATAGATTCATGCTTCTTTATTCATTTCATAGTGAAATATTTGTGATGACCACTCAGAAGGGAGTACAAAGAAGGTAGAGATTGACTCAATTCCTGAAAGGTGTTTGCCACGTTTACCCAGATGAGTAACACAAGGAACATAGGGAGCTAGTCAGTTATTTAAAGATGTGTGGACTGACCTGCATGAGAAGGGCAAACATAAGAGTTTCTCAGTTTCCAGGGGAGGTGTTTGTGAGGTCCACTCAGATCAGGTGTAAAAGAGGTGGAAAGTTACTATGTTCCCCAGGAAGGGTGTTAGTTTCACTCAGGTGAGGTGAACGAAATGTTGACTGTTACTCAGCTTACATTTAAGATCTACGAATTGTATATTATGTACTACCCTTTGCCTTTGGTCTTGTACAGGAAAGACTGAAGGGAACAATACAGATTTGCTGATCATTATTTTAACTTTTAGAATGGGAATAAAGTAATGTAGATATCTTGTGAATTAACAAGTTTGAGTAGTAACGAAATGGTAAACCTCTGCCTCTGTAACATAGATATATTTAGAAGCATGCCTGTTCTAGTAGTCAGGTAAAGCACTAATTGTATTTTTCTTAAGCTGTAGTTACCGGACAGTTAATCCCACAGCATGTTTACAAAAGCAAAGTAGAATTCGTGACATTTAAAAGAACGCCTCAGACAGTGAATAATTTTGAAAGACTAACTTAGGAGCCTTCTGATCACATTCTTTTGGGATGGGACTGTCAATGCATGAAGTATGAATGCATTCCCATGCCCAAGTGTCCCAAATGTGTGTGTAACTGGTATCCTGACTTTTATTTTGGACCTAGCCTCATGCTGATTTAAGTGTGCGTTCAGAGGCTTAAGTCTGCCCTTGACTATGCAAGCTCCTGTACCTGTCTTGTCTTGTTATTGGTGCACTAATCATTCCGTCAGGGTAGACAAAGGAAGCAGTGGAAATGACATACCATGTTTTTAGAATTGACAGTGTGGCTAGACCTTTTTCTCTTTGTCCCTGAGAGTGTCTTTTGCACTCCTCTCTTGCTGTTATGTGAGTGCCTAGAACCTTGTGCTGTCATCCAGTATGTATGTCGAGTGTGCATGTATTTAGTGTCCATCTTCCACATGTGCTGTAATTGGACTGTCTGTATGCGTGAGTCTGAGTATTAAAACCCGTTTGATCTATTCGTTCCATGCCCCTAATTTAGTATGGCAAAAAAATGAAGGCTAGGGTCAGCTTACCTAGATAATGGAAATTTATTGCCACCATTCCTGTGGATTGGTAGTGCAGATTTGGAAACTGAAGTGAGGAGGAAAGAGAGAGAGAGCTACCTTAAGAATTTCCTTGAGGATTGTTACTAGCAAGGGCATACTGATTAGTTATTCCTAAGTACTGTCATTTGATTGATGGTAGGGGTGACGGATGGAACTGCAGTTTCTTTTGTGCAGGGTAAGGAAGTGTCTAATGGGGGCCTGCCCTATTTAGTATCCTTCACAACATCTTCAGAGAGGCTAATGACAGTCAGGTGCACAAACCTTACACTCCTTTATGCCTGTGTTGGTTTCGCAGTTGGGAGAAAGGTCCAGTGCTGCCAGCTGTGAGAAGCAATAGTCTTCACAAAGGTTGTGTCTTGAGACCAGACATAGGAGGACAGTAGAAAGGAGAACCACACCAAATCGGTTTTGCACTTTGAGACAATGGATCTGCATCCCCTGTCTAGAAAATACATATAAAGAGTAGGATCCTACTATCCCATTTTGTTCCAGTTTCAGGCCCTTCATGATCAGCTTAGGGAGTGCTCCCCAGAGTGCTCAAATGGCTGCTGTACAACCAGGGCTAGTCTTCCAGGGATGATGGGAGGCCACCTGAAGTCTGCACTTGCTGCTGGAGGGTCTGCCTGAAGTGGCTGCAAGTGCTCCCGTCTTCTGAGAAGAGGGAAGGAGTCTGACTGGCTCTGAATGGGGATAGACTGTCCAGGAGAAGAGGCCCAGTGCTCCTCCACAATTTCTCATTAAGTTGTATGGTGGGAACCTCTACAAGCCTTCATGACTGTGATAGCCCTATTGGCCTACCAGCAATGCAGTGACTGTGGTGGCTGTTAGTCGTCTTTACCTGCTTCGGTCCCAGCCAGGTATCCCAGTTGTGACGCCAGCCAAGTGGCCCAGTTAGGGCTGACTAATGTCTGGGGCTACTAAACTGAGCCTGGGCAGCCATTTGCACAGATGGGGACTGTGCCAGGCTTCCACTGTAGCCTCATATAATATCATCATTCACCACATGCCTCCACCTGCGGGAGGCTGGCACAAGAGGCTTACTTGTTACCCATTACATCACTAAGTAGAAGCGCTTTTGAAACGCATGAACTAAAGGCCTATTTGACTTGTAGGATACAGCAAAACTGCACCTGAGCTTGTTACTTAGTTCTACCCTACTCATTTTGGGAGGGGGGGGGGGGGGGGACAAGATTATCAAGAGTCTCCTGAGAGAAATTAGCATAAGGTAACTCAATGGGTGTAGCTCCAAAAGGGAGAATCATAACCAGGATCAATGCCCTGTAAACTGGATTGAAATGTGTAGTATTTAGTATTGCTTTATTTGTTTCTAAAAAGACAAGCAATGGACTGGACATTGAAGTTATTGCATCTTTTATGTGATTGTTGAGTTCTGAGCTTGTGTGCTGCATACTACCTCCCTGAATAGCTTGTGACTGCTCAGCTGGGCTTCCCTGAGAGTCAAGTGCTGAAAAGGTTTTACTTGGCCCATTTCGCAGAGCCTCAGTAGGTCAGGCCCCTGTACACCAGTAGCAAGCAATCTCAGTCACCATGGTTGGGGCCCAGTAATTCTGGTTTCGTCTGTGGCCATCAGAATGGATTCTCATATTCTTTACTGATAGATCTTGCAGGAATGATGTGCGGTTTAGTCGAGGCCATGTGCATATCTTCTCTCCTCCTCATGTTTATTAATAACTTACAAGATAGTGTCATTTGCTAACTCCGGTTCTTCATAGTACACTATCTCTCTTTGTGACTACTTGTCCCTCGTCATATAGTTGTATAGTTGATGGCATGTTTCACGTATGGGGCGGTTAGGCTATTATGCAATGGTTTATGTCATGTGTCTGTAACAAGTAACTGCAGAGACTCACATGCACAGGACCATCACCGGTTATTATTTTGTGACTAGCATGGGGGAAGCAGGTTCTGGTTTTACCGCTGGACATTGTTATGATCTAAGGTCCAAGAATAGGAGTCTACAGAAGTTACGTTAGTCTATTTACATTAGTTCTTGCTGTACCTTCTAGAGGAGTGGTGTTTGTGCCTTCATCTGGCACTAAAATTGAGTTCGAGGTACGATAGTAATCAGTGACGCACACATTAAGCAGCCTGCTGGTCCCATTTCATATTAATAAGTGGTAGAATTGTGAGTATAAAAAGTTTGATACACTGAGGTTATATCCTCAAAACGTGAGTTGTTTATGTAATGTAATTAAGAAATTAAATTTTGACAGTGGCCATAGTGTGAATATTACTGATAAGATAGCAGAAAGGTAACAAGGTGAAAATTCATCAGAACATTCAGTCAAGTTTTTTTTTTTTTCCCCAATCTTTCGTAGGTTCCCCATTTTCCATCAGCAGTCCACTGCCTAATCCCAGTTTTTTGGGAACACCAACACAAGGTATATTCTATATAATAATTGTAATGTTTATCTGTTTTTATGAGCATTAATGTTAAATATTTTGATGTTATTTTTCATTAGGTATTCAACCACCCAGTGTATCTACTCCGCTTTATTCTTTGGCGACACCAGGACAACACTGTGCTCCATCAGTGGGTTATGGTGGCATGACCAGCCCCGAGGTGGTGTTTTCTGGGAAGCATAATGGCATCTGCATCTATTTCTCTCGAATTATAGGGTGAGTTATGAACTGGAAACAAGATGCCACAACAGGCAAATTAAAGATGAATGTAGATTTATGTCCTAGAAAGTGAAAGGACGAAGATTATCTTGGGAGGGGGTGGAGGGATGGTGCTGGGAAATTGTTTTATCGGTTGATCACCTGGCTTTAATCCTATACATATGCTCTCAAAAGTCTCAAGTGAATGAACAAAATGCTAGATATCGTAACAGAAAGATTAATTTCTATTAAGGACTCGGAGATGAGGATTATGCTTTATAATCTTTACTTCGCTGATCATAAAATTCACAGCAGCCATATTAACATCAGCTTATTATAAAAAAAAACTAACATTCTCAAAAGGCCATGGGGTGGTACACAATAACAACAACCAATCATATGCTGACAGTCATAACATTGTCACTGTCCATGCTGCCTCTTTTCTTTGTGCCAATCATGCAGACCTCTTGTGCCCATGAGTCTTGTTTGGAGCCATTAAGTCCTAAAAAAAATCTGGAAAGGAACGAGAAACCCTTGAAACTGCTTCCTCAAAATAGACAAACTTCTCATGCCAACAACAGTTGTATGAAAATAAAAAGATCAATGCAATCCAGATGCAGTTAAGAATCAGTACTATCACAAAATCAATCAGAGTAAACCTCTACTTACTGAATACGTGGAGGGAAACATGTGAGATAATCCTCGCCTCCAAGTCCTTAATAGAATTAAAACTTTCTGCTACAATATCTGGGAAATTTGTCATTCTGTGCCAGGACTGAAGGCAAGGATTATGCTAGTTCAAAGCTTGACAACCACTAAATGGGCTATATCCATCCCTCGCTTCAAACAGAGCTTCTTGAAAGTGGAATCAGAGGACTAATCTGACACATTTTGATATCCTCCCGATGAGTGCCAAGCTGAAACGCTTTAGATGCCATGGCTCATCTGGCTGAGTGCACCCCAAATATCCCTACATTGATTCTGGCTTCACTCAATATCCAAAGAACCCATTGGGCGATCATGGGGGAAGAGACCGGTCTGTGCGGTTTTTGCAAGGCAATCAAAAGTTGTAGTTCACCTGGTAGACAGAACTCCTCCATCATTTCTTCATATACTTTCAGGCATTGGACAACACAATTTAGGAGAATTCTCAAAAGCAGGATAATATATAATTCTAGTGTAGCCCTTCTGCTAACCGTAAAAGATACCCCTTGCGCGGAAAACTCTCGGCCTTTAATATCAAGAGCCCTAACATCTGAGACCCTATTACATGAGACCAGGCACAGTGACACAGCCAGTTTAGCAGAAAGCACCTTACGGGACAAAAAATGACTGGATTGCCAGAAAAGAAAAAGTTTAAGGAATTGGCTGGATTCCCAAAGAGCAGAATAATATGGCTGTGGTGGCAAAGATAAACGAATGCCGCAACAATTTTCGTACAAAAAAGATGTTTTCCCACAGGAGATCCATCTATCGGCGCACGACCCACTGATATGGCATAGCTAAAGGTATAAATAGTTCGATAAGCTAACGTCTGTGGAGAGTTCTGAAAAAAATGAAGAATTTGTACTAATATCTGCACCTACAGGATCCAGGACTCGTCGTAATACACCAACCCATCCATCTCCTCCAGGCCGATTTGTGTCACTTGATTGCTGTCTGCCCAGGCCTTGGACAAGAGGATCTCAGCCTATCTTGAAAATCCCAGGATTTTCCACCTGTGCTTGTAATCAGCCACACCATAAGGCAGAGTGAACTGTCCATCACTAGCAGGTGAGTTTGAAGGTTCGGATCGAGGAGAAGATTCTGAAAGAGGGGAAATAAGATTGGAGCATCCCAAAAAAAGTTCCATCAGAACTGGGAACCAAACTTTCAACCTCCAAAGTGCATCACCAAGACCACCTCTAGTAGCTGCCGGCGAACCTGAGCTGCCACACTTGTTATCTCGATCGGAGGGAAAGCATGCCCCTTCTCCTGCTTCCAAACTTGGAGGAATGCATCGATCGCCAATGCCAGTGGGTCCGGCCTCCAGCTGAAGAATTTGGGAAGCTGATGGTAGAAGTGGTGAAAAGAAGAAAAATTTGGTCAAACACATGCAAAGAGAAGGGAGAAGCACGTATCTGCGGCTGCTGAGCAGCAAAGGAACGAGTCTGCATTGACTGTGACAATAAATTGCTATGACTGTCAGTATATGATTGGATGTTATTTTTGTAACTTCCCATGCCGTTATGGGAATGTTAGTTTTATTGTTTTATAAAAACCTGACTTTAATATGGCTGCTGTGAATTCTATAATCAGCGAAGTAAAAATTATAACGCATAATCCTCGCCTGCGTTCCTGGCATAGAATTATATAGCTCCATCGTTTTAGGCTCATTTTTTATAGCTGAGTAAAGTTTTTTCATGTTTGATCATTAATTTCAAGTTCCACAAAATTGTTAGATTTTTCTACTGATATTTTGTTCTGTTAAGGGTCAGCAGTCTCTCGAATATTTTTTTTAAAAAATGGATCCTGATTCACAATAAAGTACACTGATGTCTAGTGTAGAGGAATATACATGAATATATCTTCACACCATCGAATTGGTATAACTTGAAATGTATTGCAAGCTACATTTATAAAAGGAATATTCATATTTATGTAATTTGGTGAGGTCATGCTGCAACTTCAGTGCATTCTGCATAGTGGTGTGGTCGGAGTGTGTGAGCTGGGTGTCATATGTTCACCTTCTTCAGGGCCTACTGCAGCCTTTCATTCCCCAGAGATGTATAAACTAGTGTTGAGATATCAGAATTACTTATTTTTTAAATGGCAAGTGACACTTGAATAGGCGGCACGCATAACAACACTTGGCTATTATGCCGCAGATGGGTTTTCAACCCGTGGCATTACAATCACGGCCTGTGGCGCAGGGCCTGTGGTCTGTTTTCGGCCCGTCGTGCCTGCCACTGGCCTACCTGCAGCATCTCTCTTCTTTCCAGCGGCAAGGTCGGGAGGCCCAGGGTCGCCTGGATACTTCACGCTCTGCTCCTGCGTCGTGGGTGTTCCCCGTGATGCACACGATTGCTTACTTGAAGCATTTTCAGATAGTACTCTGTCAAGCAGGGATTGCGCCATACCAATGATCCGATGGGATTCTATGATGTGTTTTGTAGGAATTGTCACACCTTCTGGATAACGACGTGATAAGGCATCTGCTACAATATTCTGTGATCCAAGTATATAAGTAATAAAAAAAAGTCATATTGACTACAGAAGAAAGCCCATTGTCCTTGTCGGGTATTCCGACATTGAACATTTCGGAGACATTGTAGATTCCGACGATCAGTTCTGACCTCAAAAGGCTCTTTAGTCCCCATTAGGAAATGTCCCCATTCAATACAGGCTACTTTTAAGGTGAGAAATTCTTGCTGAATACTGAATAGTTGCATTTGGAATCCATCAGAACATGAGATAAATGGAGGACTTGGGTGTACTAATCCACAATAGTATTGTGGTATCTATTCATAAGGTGATGAATCTGTAAATGGAAATATCCCATCAGAAAACAAAGTTCCTTACCTTCGGTAGTGATCTTTCTGGTGGATACTCTAATCTACCTGTATATACCTCACTGAGCCCAGGTACATAATACTTTACGAATGTAGTAAGTTTCACTGTATTCTCACACTTGATCTCAGCTCTCCTTGTCTTTGCCTCTTAAGGCTTAAAAGAAATGGATACAAAACTGATGTCAGGCACCAGGGAGGCGTTTAATGGCTCTGGTGATATCACATCTATACTTCAACCTATGCTGAGATGGAGCCAGTGCTACTTACCTGTACAGCAGGAGAGCCATTGCAAAATTTCTGGACCCAATCATGGGTCTTAGGTATTCAAAAGGTGAAGAATAGGCTTCCGGTTGAAATGGTGGTGCTCTAACCTTAAAGTGTGTGGCCCGAGGCTTGCCATAGCAAGGACCCCCAGCCTGCAGCTCCACTGACCATGAAAGGCTAGTCCCAAGAATGGGCCATGGAGTGAGGTGCCATCGGGGGGGGAATGTTTTAGAGTTGAGGGGACTTTTTGGCAGCTGCGTCCTTGGTACAAACAAGAGCTGTTATCTGCTGGGGACCTGCTGCCTGAAACAAAGATGGCGGTGCCAACCTAATGTGAGCTGCACGGAGGCACCCAGGGAGCTAGAGGCATCAGTGCATGGAAATGCTTGAAATCCCCCCGTACCCCACCCCCATCCCCCCACCACCACCAAACTCATCCAAAGCGTATGTGGCTAGAGGTTCCAGTTAAATGAGAACAAGGCATGTCCCCAGATTTGTCAATGCGAGGGCCCCTTTCTAGCTAGACTAGGTGCCACTATGGGGAGAGCTACCTATTCTCCTTACAACGGAGAGTTAACCAGATTCATCCTCACGCGACCTCTGCTCTGGGATGAAAATGGTCACAGGTGCTTACTGACCAGGTGCAAGATGGTGACATAGGAACGCTGTGTTAACCCCACAGGGGAGTGACATTATCAGGATTGACTGACCTGCACTCTGAATGCAAGCCATTTAAAACAGATGAAGACAGTCCTGGAGATGGCTCAGATAAATGAAAATGAATAGTTGCTCCATAGGTAAGGGCCCCAAGACTGATGATTGTAGAAGGAAAAACGCACACCTCTAACAGGGCTTTATAAGGAGCTGTTGAATGTTGGTCCTGCCCTGCGAGCACTGAAGAGACTGAGAAATAAACCCCTCGGGGTGCAAATCTGAGTTGTTCTCCTAAGACGGTCCTTACTGGTGCTATGTCCCCTCTCTGAGTTCCAGTCTCTTCCTTCACCAACCACCATTCCCGTTGAATCCTACATATCCGGGGGGTGGATTACACCTTTGCGTGGATATGGATGGTTCGTGCCGGTAGGGTGAAGCCCAGACCCTCCAGGCACATTGGAAATGGTGCCATTGACAAATTCCTGAGTAAATGTAACCCTCTGCATCGCCATGTCTTTGCTGTTCCCGGCCTCCCCTTTGTCCCAGGAGAACTTAAAGGACTGTCTTGCAGAATTCAAATCATGCTTCTATAGGACCCTCACTACAGAAATAACATTGTGAGCTGAGTTAAAATAAGACGACAAAGGAGTAAGAGATGACCTGCAGTCCATGAACCACAGGCTGGAAGCTACAGTGTCCTGACTGGACTCCATAGAAACGGCAGAGCAGCTTATCTACATCACAGTTGCCCTAATGGAACCACTAGCACAGCTTATGTAAAAACAAATGTGAAGACCTTGACGGGATAATATTTGCAACCAAAATTTAAAGGAAGAATGCAAGAGCAATGGCATCTGTACTTGCTTGACTAAGATTGTCAACAGATCCTACAAGATGTTAGCCCTGTTGGAATTTTCAGGGCACACAGAGTTTGTGAGGCATTCGAGAGATCCAGAAACGTGACCTAGAGATTTTTTTTGCCCAAAAGAATGACCGACTGTAGGAAGCTGGCTTTTTTGTATAGTGCACTAAAAAATAAGTACACCATGCAGAGACCAGTGAATCCCCAATTGGTTGACACAGGCTCAAGTGGATGATACTAATGCTATCTTTTGTGGTAGTGGACGAGCAATTAAACTTACCAGAGGGCAGTGCAAAGAATTTGTTGGCCTCACGGAAGCAATAAATGAGACACACACTCAAAGAATAAATCCAAGACTGAATTAGAAAAATAACACTTCTTTTTATATGTTTTGAAAACACGAACTTTGATCAAAAGTAACTACTGTTTTTGTTACGAATTTTCAGAGGTAATCCTATAGAAGGAAAAGTCAGTGATGCATACAAATAGTGACAGTCTGTGTCATGGGTTCACCTTCAAGATTCGAAGTTGTAGAGGGTCAAGGTCCAAAGCACTACCAGCAGTTTGTCGGGTGGCGCCTGGATTTCACAGGGAGCAGGGTGCTGGTGAGGTGGTGGCTAGGTACAGTGTGATGAAGGGGGCCACCTGGAAACAGGCTGCACAGGGGGACTTTGGGACAAGTCCAAGAGCTTCCAAATTGGGGCTTGGGTCGTAAGGGGTCTTAGAGAAAGGGGGCACAGCCAGTTCTTTGATACCCGGTCCAAACGACCGCATACAGAGTTGTCAGAGCTGCTTGACTGGTGCACAAAGATGCTGCTCGTAGTTAGGGTCCAACAGCTGGCAGAGGCAAATTCATGACTGCTGAGCCACTCACCAAATGGACCTCAGTGGTGATCACGTCCTCTGATGGCTGCTCAGTCCTGGTGCTGTGGGAATCTGGAATGGACTTTCACTCTTGGTGCTTAGTGCAGGGTGTTCGGTACCCTGAGGTTGGTGCTGTACGGCTCCGTTTGGTCCTTGTGTCTTCACACTTGGTGGGGAGACAGGTCTAGTCCTCCAGAGCACGAGTACTTTCTCCTGATCGTCTGCAGCATCAGTCGTGCTGGGGAGCTGCAAGGCAGTGGACTGGACTCTGCTTGTCGGTGCTGTGGTCTGCAGGAAAGTAGCTCCTCTACTCCAAGGGAGACTGGCAGCGATTTGCCAAATGCTGGCAGGCTACCCAGGGCTTTAGTAGTTCTCCAGCATGCAGGATGAGTCCCTCTGGCGCAATTGTTGAGAGAGTTGCAAGCAGGCAGGATTTTGCGCAAAAGTTCTCTGCTCTCCTGCTGTTCTCATCAAGCATTGACTCTGCTTTTTCCTTCTTCTCTTGATCCGTTGAATCTGAGTTCTTGGGTGTAGGTTCTCATGTCAGGAGGTCAGAAATGTGTCTATGGTGGCTGAACTGGTTAAGACCAGTCAGTCAATACACTATGAGTTGGTAGGTTTTTCCGGGGGTACCTTAATACGAAATGTTTGATAACAAACATCTCTAGTTTCAGCGCAGCCATCATGTAGCTGGGGAACTCGTATTGACCAGTTTCCAGCACATATATTTAAAATGGTTTCCCTGTCCATGTACTCTGTCTAAGAATCAACAAAGTCATAGGAGGGGCACATCTGCTTATGCAAATGTGTCCTCACATGTGATATAATGCACCCTGCCTTAGGGTTGGAATGCCTTCTATAGGGGTGACTTACAAATATCATATGCAGTGGTAGGAGACATGGCACATAGGGATGTGTGCCAAGTCGTGGTTTCACTTTTGTCTGCACCAAGACATGCAGCCTGAGGGTGCAACACTGTGTGGGTTTGGTGAGGGGTCCCTTAGAGTGGCACAATTTGTGCTGCAGCCCTTATGGACCTTCTTTAGTACCCCAGGCCCTACCAGGGTTACAATTTACTAGGGACTTACAAGGGTGCTAAATGTTGTGCCAGCTGGGAAAAACAACTGTACCATTTTGGGAGTGAGATTTGGCACCGGGGACCTGGTTAGCAGGGACCCAGTCCACTTTCAGTCAAAATCACATCATGTACCAGGCAACACTAACCACAAATAAAAAGAAGCACCCTAATGGGAGTAAGAAAATTCGAATACTGTTTGTTGAAAGACAGCAGGGTCTTACTGTATCAAGACCTCTCAAGAGCCACCTTATAGTGAAGAAGGAATTTCCAACTGCTTATGTCTAGTGCCGGGATATCCTTCCGGAGATGAGTGTGCACTTCAGAAATGAATAAATAAATAAAAATAAAATACTCAGAGGCAAAGATGCACATTGGACAGGGTAGAAAGTGAGATGAATGAGACATTAACCTCAAATGAGGCAAAGTAAAGAGAAGCCTTTACAAACTTTTACCTTGAAATATATACTAAAGAGGAGAAACAACAGATAGTATAAGAGAACACGTTGATTAGGTTCAATTCTCCCACGTAACCCTCTCTATTAAGGATTTAGAGCAGCCCATAGAGTTATGTAAGTTGAGACCTGCCCTCTAGAATATGCTTCCACTTAAAACATCCAGATAAGATTGCTTCCTCTTAGTGTTTTATAAAGCCTTCAATCTTCAGTTGAGTAAACATTTATAAATGTATTCAGTCTCTGTAGAGGGCTAGGGCATGACTCTGATAACAAGAGAGAAAGATGTTTCTGTAATCCTGAAACCCTGAAGAGATCTGCAAACTGTGTGCCATACAGGCCTGTCACTCTTTTAAACACAGATGTTAAGTTTTATATACTTATGGGAGGCTTTACCTGTTAGATTTATCAGGGATAGATGGGGTCAGCTAACAGCCATAGAATTGCACACCTAGTAGAAAAATCTGTCAAGAAAAGCATCCCAATGGTATTACTCAGTCGATGCACAAAAGGCATTCAAACACATTTTGGGTATTTTGCAGGACATTCTTTTTTTAATTTCAAGATAGGTTTTATTGGGGTTTTGCTTGAGTGAAATACAGATACAGTAAAGAAATATAGAGGAATGAACAACAAGTTCTCGTGGGGGTAACATATTGGGTAATAGAGGCCAATACTATAGTATACGATGTACGGGAACAGTTTCTTCTGTGTATGATGTGTGTAGTTGTGTGAGCGAGTATTACAGGGAGCTGGCTAGATGGTGGTTATTTGAAGAATGTTACCCCTACTGATCGTATGATTTGTGACAGGAAGAAAGGAAGTGAAATAGGAGAGGCTGGAGAGAAGCTAGGCTAGATAGGTGGAAAAGTAGGAGTGGGAGGTGCGAGAAGGGATGATTAGGGACCCTAGATTGACCTGGATATGAAATAGGTAGAGGGCATGGAGTGAGGGGATAGCATGACTTATAGGTGCGTATTTTGAACAAAAGTGTCTAACTTGGACCACATTTTTTTCCTTGAATTAGTTTTTAGAATTGCTTTGAAGGAGTTGTCCTCTTCTCTGGTGAATTGTACCCATTCCCTCCAAGTGTGTGGGCATAGTTTAGAGAGGTCTTTGCATTTGGAAAGAATGACTTTGAGACCGTTAATTTGCAGGAGGTTCTTATCAAAATTAAACCAGGTCCCAAAACACAGTGCTGATTATTGGCCAGATATCAGAGCCCAAAGGCCCAGATTCGGTCCAACCCCCTACAGCACTTGTTGGAAACAAAGCAGAGATGCCAGCTCTTGCCTCCTCTTTTTGTGTTGGTGGTTGAGAAGCTGGGAGAAATAATTATTTGTAGTAGTGACTTTAAAGGGATCAAGTTCAGTCCTGGTGAGCACCAGATCTGCCTGCATACGCATGTGATGCTTTCACTGTCTGATCCTTTGCGCTCCTTTCTTACAACCCTTGAGAAACTCGAGAGGTTTGAAGTGGTCTCAGGTTTTAAAATTAATAAACCAAAAATAAAAGATGCTGGTACTGCAGCTCCCATGCAAGACATATGTTAAAAGCTGACACTTTCGATGGGCAGGTTGCTCAATCACATATTGTGATTTGCAGCTCAAATTGTTATTTGAAGGGCTGGGTGGTGGGTAGCTAACTGGCTGGCCTTCCGCAGTCAAATATAGACAGACATTAAACATTGGAACCCAATGCATATTTCGTGGGTAGGTAGAATCAATGTGAATAAAACGAATGTGGTACCTAGATCACTTTACCTTTTTCAAACACTACCATCCCCCATGCCTACAAAAGAATTGCAAGACATCCATGCAGTGGTTGTAGATTTTGTATGGGCAGTCTGTAGGCTTCATCTAAGTAAAATGTGTTGTAGTTGCCCTGTGAGCAAAGATGTCTGAGTTGCCCCAACATCCTGCATTACAATTACGCAGCACACATTTGGCTTATTGTAGACGTGACGGCAGGTAGGTGGATAAGGATGGGTCTTAATGGACTGGTCGATTACTGGAAGACCCCTGAGGAATGTAACTTGGCTATCACAATCTCAAAGACCTAAAAAACACATACATCTGTCCATCCTCTCTAAGGTAGTACTGGATATGGAATAGAATAACTATGGGAGAATGTACATCTTTCCCCTCGTCTAGCATCCCCTGTTTATCAACCCTATTTCACACTCAGAATGTAAAAAGACGCTTTTAGAATATGGCTGGAGGAAGATTATCGGGTACTGTCAAACATTTTAGGAGAAGCAGATTAAGTCTTTTGAGAAATAGTAAGGACAATTCAGGCTACTAGAGATGAATAGCATGCAGCTACGGTCTTGGACACTGTACCCTGTAAACAAAATGTCTGCCTTGAGGGAGCTTAAATTCAAGACGAAAATTGCATTTGTTTCTAACCACTAGGTGGATGATATCAGGTATATACAATCCACTATGTGAGGCAGAGACTGGGTGGTTATCAGCATCTTGGGGTGTGGTGGGTTGGGGGGTAGTAGTCATTACAGAGGGTGATTACTGAAACAGCTTGGTATAGGTTGTCTGGGGACCTATCAAGACACTTTAGAGTGGTCTCCTGTAGGAAGACTATCTACAAAGTCATGTTTCACCAATGTATGACCCATGATAGATTATTAACAACCTACCCCAATGTAGATAGTAGAAGCTGGCAATGTGGGGTGGAGACGGGGGCGATATTGCACATCTGGTGGAAGTGCTCAGCAATTATATCTTTCTGGAAAGAAGACCTACACCAAATTAAGGAGTTTGGGACATCAGTTACCTGAGGAACCAAGGGTGGTACTCCTGATTCTAAACTGAGGTAAAGGAACAGATTCACACGTGCCACAACAATATTTCTTGGCAAATGACAGGGCAGCCAACATTCTGATTGAGTAACACTTACTGCAACTTATGAACATCCTATAGCTCCAGGGAAGGTGTGGAGACGTGGGTGGATTGCATTGTAGCTGTTAGAAGGGAAGGTTATACCCTCAGTTGTTTCTTCTCTCCCTGATGGTCAGTGTTTCTAAGGTCATGTGTTATATTTGATTAAAAACAATAAAAAGACCTTTGTGAAAAGATAAGGAACCTACAATTAGAGTATCCACCAGAAACATTGTTATTGAACGAAAGTAGTGTTTTCTTTGTTGTTTCTGTAGGAAATTTGGATGTTTATCAGAACCTCGTTCCAATCGTTTTTCACTATAAATATTAGCCTTCATATTATTGTAGTCTGTTTTCTTTGTGCTAAATGGCTCACAAGCCAGTCAGTTTCTCAGTCATACTGCAGTGTATCCCATTTTCTGTAAACTCATCAATTCCTAGCCTATATTTAAAGAACAATAGCGATAACTTCAGCATGTTCCAGAATTTAGGTAACTATCCATTTCTATCTATTTGCCAATGTCTACAAATTTTGAGTCATTTTCCTTACATAGTGGGTAAATGTATACAACACAGGTTAATATGTTTCAGTTCCTAACATTCACCTTCAATTATCTCCATTATTACAATTGCAGTCAAGCTATATAATTGATCTGTAGCATCAAACACAGACAGGATTAAATGTAGGAGAATAACTAAGGACACGTTGTTTTTCCTCAGTAATGAAAGAGCCACAGTCATAGATTTACATATGAGAAGTAGTTGATGAATAGGTAATAACCGGAGCTATGTATATTAACTAATGAAGTAACTTCCCTTAATTGTTTATAAATATTTGAAGCGTGCCCACGAGGTCTTGATGTATTAAATGAGAATTAATGAAATTATTTGAAAGTATATACACAGGTATGGGGTTATCAATATAGTGAGCCCACTAGCACTAAATGGTAGTGGGAAGTATGAAAAGAATTGCAGGTAAGGGTCTGTTTTGACATGGGTACCTCTCCCCCCCTTATTTGCCTGGTTTCCAGTGCAATTGTGACTAAAAGTGCACTGGATCCCTGCTAAACTGGTCCCCAGTGTCAGATCTCTTTCCCTAAAACTGCAAAATCGTTTTCCCCAAATGGCAAACCTTCACCTTCCGCTATAAGTCCCTAGTAAATGGTACCCCTGGTACCTAGGGCATAGGGTACTGAAGGAAGGCCCCTGAGGGCTGCGGCACGAATTGTGCCAACCTCAGGGGACCCTGTCACTAAGTGCACGCAGTGCTGCTGTTGCAGGATTCGTGTCTTGAGGCTGGACTAAAATGAGAACATGCAGTGGCACACAGCCTGTGTGCCCTGTCCACTTTACACTGCATGCAACATATGTAAGTCACCCCTCTAGCAGGCCTTCCAGCACTAAAAGTAGGGTGTATTATATTAGATGTGAGGGCATACCTGCATGAGCAGATATGCCCCTGCTATGTCTGTGTCGATTGTCAGACATAGTAAGTGAACAGTGAAGCCATTTTAAGTACATGTGCTGGACACTGGTCATTGTGTGTTCCCCAGCTACATAATGACTTCACTGGCAATAAGGATGTTCGGTATCAAACGTCTTGTTTTAATAAACCCTCACAGAATCCAGTGATGGCTGTATTAATATATGCACTCAAGGGCACCTTAGAGGGGCCCCCTGAAAAATCTACCAACTCCTAGTGTGGGCACTGACTGATCAAAACCAGTACAGCCACCTTAAGACAGAGTTCTGGCCCCCTGAGGTGAGAACCAGTCCTCTCGATGGCTGAGAACAAAGGTCTGCTGTGGACAGAGGTGTGACCTCCTCTCCCAGGCAGGATGGACATTCCATGGCGCGGAGCTTCAAAGAACTCGCTGCCTTTGCAATGTGACCCAGGCCTTTCCAAATGGTGGAAGAGGCCGACGCTCAGTTTCGGACTCCACTTTTAGTGGCAAGACTGGCAGGAAAATTTGTTAAACTAGGAGGAGTGCCCACTACATGGCAGCCCCACTTCTAGGGTGGACACGCTGAAGTGGTCACTCCTTTTTAAATTCCTCCATCGTTTGTGGAAGGAATTAGGCCAATAGGGTTAAGGCTATGCCACTTCCCAAAGGAAGTGGTCAAAGGAAGAGTGTAGTCACCCTATAGGTGAGTAGCCCGTTGGCTACCAACTGGCACTCCCTGTAATGCCCCTAAATTCAACCCTAGAATCGGATTCCTGTCGACCTAAGAAGAGCCTGACAAAACAAAAGTTGCCCAGCAGAGAAGACTGAAGACGCCAGCTAACTTGGCCCCAGCCCTACCGGCCTGTCTGCAGCCTTCAAAGAAACCTGCACCCAGAAGATGACTGTCCTGTAGCCCAGCGACCTTCAAAGCCTTGGGAGAACTGCCTGCTTTTGATAAAGACCAAAAACTCCTGTGGACAGCGGACATCTCCAGAAGAAACCATCTCCAAAGAAGTCGTCGTCTGCCTGAGGAACCGCAAAAAAGCTACCTGGAACCACCTCTGCACCCGACGCCCCCAGCCCGAGTCCAAGTAGCCCACCAGTCCAGTGAAGATTCCCCAGCGCTTCTGACCTAGAGTCCACTGTGGGCTGAGCCCTGCTGCATTCCACAGCGACACCTGCAGCCTAAATCTGAAGACTCCCCTGACCATGACTTGCCTGGTAAGCTGTCTCCGATGCCAAAAGACAACCCTGCACCCGGAGCCCCTGGGCCTTAAAGAGCTGAACCGTCTGTGTCCCTACAACCCCTGGCATCTCAATTTACCTGGGCAGCTGTGGGTTGACCTCTCCCGGCCTTCTGGTCAGAGCCTGCAGTCCGTTCTGAAAGTCATCTCCTCTGTTGAATAACTGGGCACTTGATGCTGTGTTGGCACTCTGCACTCGACAGCCGCTGAGGGTGTAAGTTTGGTGCTGCCTTGTGGCCCCCCTTGTACTTACCGTAACTCCAGGAGATCGACCCTTGACCCTGCTTTACTCACCTGTAAGCAGCGCTTCAGCAGAGACCCCCTGTCTGCATTTGATATCATTGGGCACCCGACTCTGTATTGGCACTCTGCACCCGGCGCCCTTGTGCCATTGAGAGCGTAAGTTTGGCACTACCTTGTGATCCCCCTCCCTGGGTCTCGCTTCAGCCCTGGAGACGAACCTCTGACCTTGCTTGTACTTACCTGGAGCATGGCGCCCTCATCCCCCCAGTCTCCATTGATTAACATTTGGCACGGGCTCCGACTTTGACCTCTGCCCCAGCCACCCCCGTGCCTCTGTGGGTGCACTCTTGGTACCAACCTGAACCTCGCCCAGTGCTAGTCTAAATCTCTAAGCACTGGGATCGTAAGTTGTGTACTTGCCTGTGAAACTGTATTCTTGTTTTCCTCCCGTAGGATAACATTGAAGACTCTGAAAATGCCACTTTGTCGATTTTTGAAACAGCAAAATATATTTAATTAAAAAACTGATTACCTTATAACTAAGTTCTGTGGTTCAAAGCATATATAAAAGCAACTGTTATTTTTCTAAATTGGTATCAGATTTATTATTTGAGTGATTGTCTCATTTATTTCCTCTGTGAGTACAGCAAATGCTTAACACAGATCTTTTATAAGCCTTCCTGCTCGCCCACAGTACCACAAAAAGAGTACTAGACCTATCCATTTCTGCCTCTGCAAACCTTTGGGGATCCACTGGACTCTGCACATTGTACTGTATTTTAGTGCACTATATAGAAAGTCAGCTTCCTACAAGAATGAAATGGCTGTTAAGTGCCACTGATTCATTATATTAGCCCTCCAAAGTTTACTGCAAATATAAACGAATTCAGCAATATCTTTAATGAGGAAAAACTTGAAATTCATTTGATTATTTAAACTGCTCTAATAGAGGAATGAATTGATGTTTTATCATCGCGTAAATATAGAAGAAATGTTCGTATTAATTTAACATGTGAGGCGTAAATTAAATGGCTTAAACTTATGAAGAGCGATGCAAAGCATAAATCATTTTTGTATGTTTACGTGATGTGCCGGTCATGTGATGATTAAATAAGGGTTGTGTGTATTCTTATTTTGAGGAAGGCCGAATGCCAAAACAAATCAACCTCTGTCATAGCTCAAAACAAAGCTGTGGAACGTGATGCGCATTGAGTTTTTTTAATGTGTAGTTGCGGTTGGGTCTCATTTTCCCTTGAAAACTGATTACTTCTTTTCATAAAAACTTTCACGCTGTTCGGTGAGTCTGTACTTAACTTTCTTAAAAAAAAAAAAGTTCATCCACTTTGGGTTTGACATGGCAAGTTAAACGCCAGAAATATTAACTTTGTCAGTGCTTATTTTCTGGTGCTGTCAATGTTTTCATTTAGTTTTGCTCTCCTACCTTCCTTATTTTGTTGTGGCATGTGCTTATATAATACAGTTCTTGCCGCTTTTCTATAGCCATTTGGCACTATTCTTTAACAAATTGTAGCAAGACAGGAAAGGAAAACATCAGTTTTTTTTTAGGTATGTGCAAGGCGTTTTAAAATGTGGCAGTTTGCAACATGTCCTATATTTTTCAACTGTTTACAACCACAATAAGGGCATTGGCTCCAGTGTATGCTCTAAAAAATATTGTATCATCCAGAGTTTGAAGTCAATTTATCATTGGTGGTGGGATATTTTATATTTTTTTATTGTGAGTATCTTAACAGGATTTTTTTTTTTAAATTAAATACGGCACAATGGCTAGCCTTCAGTTTGTCATACAGATAGGAGCATGGATTAAAATGGGGCCCCCCGAATGAGTGTGGTGAAAAATCAAGTCATTGTAGCTTACCCATTGACACATTGTATGGGATTTCACTGCTTAAGGGTAAACCATGCAGAGATATTGTTTGCTAACCACCCTAGGTACATCAAACTTATTAATGTCACCAAGTTCAATACAGATAATAGAGGGGAAGGCCACTACAGCTAACACATGAAATACATGAAATAAACATTTTTGTTTTATGAAATAATGTTGTGATTTTGTAACTCCATAAAACCTCTTGAATTCTTGAGCTACAGGAACTGAAACAGCTACATTTGATAGAAATGTTTTCATATTTAGTTTCTTTCACTGGTTGACTGCCCTCCCTTTTCTCTTCCTTTAGCAACATTTGGGATGGAAGTATAGTTGTGGACAAAATATTCAAATATGGAAACCGTGAGGTTACTGCGGTAAGATTATTTTCAGAAACGTTGATGGTTACTTATTATTGATACCATATTTTCCGCTTGATGGTGCTATGGGGTATACCTCACACCTGCAATAGGTCTGAACAGCAATTTTTAGTCAGGATAAAAGGATGTTTACAAAATGTTGTTTTTACATCCCAGCCTCGTTAGCTTAATATGTGTGAACTTCCTTTAGGAGACTGTGTCTAGTGTATAGCATGTATCCTAGTAATTTTAGAATCGCTTAAAATTCTACAGTGCCTTGGTATTGTAGCGAGTGAGCCTCGCTATTTCAATCTATCAGTTTATCGTAGCTCCCACATTTGGACGGATTTCCTTTTTTTTTTTGCTTAGATCTTCTAAAACATAATTTATTTATGTTTTGAAACTCCTTTTGCTAGCAGTCTATTCTGTAACAATATCTATGCATTCAAGTCTGTAAAATGCATTATTTTGTTACAAAAATGTCTCATTAAGTACTACCTTGTATGTGCTAATACTCTGAAAAGTGGGATCGGGGGTCATTTTAACTGATCCTGATCTTCTTTCAAAAAGCATATTGTGGTGAAGGGGCATGAACCAAGTGCCTAGGTATTGGTGCCTGCTGTTAAAGTTCCATAGGGACATTGGTAACACAATCTTCTAGAAATCCAAGACAGACCTCATGTTTACTGTTTGTATTCTGGCAAAGACCTGGAATTCACTCCTGTAATGTGAGTGCAGTTTCACTGTGTGCCTTGTAAATCCGGCTCAGAATGCCTTTCTGATGTCAAAGATCACTGCATCTTAAGATGTTATCTGGTCCTGCATCTTCGAATAATGAGATTTGTGGCTGGTAAAACTGATCTGATGATTTTTGTAATGGTTCCTTCCTTTCTTTTTCCTGGAAGTGGAAATGTACTTTACTAATTTACTGTCTGTATGATTGGTTGTTCTGTGAGGATTTTTTCAACAGTCTGGTTTGTCCTGTATGTTTTCAAAAGATCAAGTTTTGACAACCCCAGTAAATACCCTGACAATGTTAGTCTTGACCATGTTTTTCATTCTTAATATTTCTGTATGTTGACTACTGAAGAAGCTGCACACTGCTGTGTTTCATTAAAGGTGGAAAGCTGGCGAGTAGTGTATGTAGGAAGCTGACTCTGTACATACTATATCAAATGAGATATAGTGTGCACAGAGTCTAGGGGTACCCGACAGGCTTAACAGAGTCTATAGTAGATAGTACTAATGCTCTCTTTTGTGGTATTGTGGTCGAGCAGTTAGGCTTATTAGAGGATAGTGCAAAGCATTTGTTGTACACACACAGACAATAGAAGAAGCACACACTCAGTGACTTAACTCCAGACCAATGGTTTTTATATAGCAAAAATATATTTTCTTAATTTATTTTTAGAACCACAAGATTCAAGTTGCAGGTACTGCAATAGATTTGTATTTCACACATGTATCAACAGTACTTTGTTTGAAATTGATAACTTATACAGTTATTGAATTATTGGTAATAATAATCTGTTTTAAAAATAGACACTGCAATTTTCAGTAACAGTTCCTGGGGGAAAACAAATTAGATAGTTTTACAGGTAAGGACAACACTTACAGTTCCAATCTCTGAGGATTTGTAAGTCCACAGGTTTGGGGTTCAAGTTAACCCCAAACCTCCACCACCAGCAACATGGGCCGGCCGGGTGCAGAGGTCAAAGTGTAGGAAAAATTAACATGGGCTCCTATGGAGACTGGAGGCACTCTGTTTCAGATCTGCAGGCAGGTAAGTACCTGTGACTTGAGAAGGCTAACCTGGGTGGTATAGAGGAGCAGTGGGGAGGGTGGGGGGTTTGGGGCACAAGTATGCACCAAACATACACCTTCTGCAGCACTGAGGCGGCCGGGTGCAGGGTGCAAACAAAATGTTGGGTCTTCAATGATTCTCTATTAGGGGACCCCAGGGGTCACTCAGAGGCTGCAGGCGAGGTCCAGGGGGTCGTCTCGGGCACACCACCGGCTGGACAGGGAGGGAGGGCTGCCTGCTGAATGCGGCTGCACTGGGTGTCAGTTTCTCCAAGTCCTGGGGGGCTGTGGGTGCAGCGGGTCCTTTGCGTCGAATATCTTGGTACAAAGCTTTTGCGGTCAGAGGTTCCTCAGGATACCTTCGATGTGGTCCTAGATGGGTTGGTCACTCCTCCCTGTTTTCTGTAATTTTCCCGACTGACTTACTGCCAAAAGTGGGCCTTCGCCTGGTGGTGGTGGTGGTGGGGGGGGGATCAGCTTCACTAGCTGGAGTGGAGTGAGGCACTGTAATCTGAGGCTTGAGACTTTGAGGCTTACCACCAGGTGTTACAGTTCCTGTAGGGGGGAGGTGTGAAGCACCTCCACCCAGGACAGGCTTTGCTTCTGACTACAGAGTGCAAAAAGGCTCTCACCCCGTGTGGTGAGAAACTTGTCTGAAAGTGGCAGGCTGGCACAGACCGGTCAGTCCTACACTAGCAGTTGGGCCAACATACGGGGGGGGGCATCTTTAAGATGCCTTCTGTGTGCATGTTTTAATAAATACTGTGGGTTTATTGTGCTGAGAAGTTTGATACCCAACTTCCAAGTGTTCAGTGAAGCCATTATGGAGCTGTGGAGTTCGTAATGAAAAACCCTCAGACCAAATACTCAATATGGTTACACTGCACTTACATTGTCTAACAATGGACTTAGACACTTTATGGGCATATTGCTCATGCAACTATGCCCTTACTGGTGGTATAGGGCCCCTGCCTTAGGGCTCTAAAGTCTGCTAGAGGGGTGACTTATTTATGCCACAGGCAGTGGTTTGTGGGCATGGCTCCCACCCACCCCCTAGCCGGTGTTGCTTCTTCCCTCCCACCGCACCCACCCCTTGCCGGTGTTGCTTCTTCCCTCCCACCCGCACCCACCCCTTGCCGGTGTTGCATCTTCCCTCCCACCCGCACCCACCCCTTGCCGGTGTTGCATCTTCCCTCCCACCCGCACCCACCCCTTGCCGGTGTTGCTTCTTGCCTCGCACCCGCACCCACCCATTGCCGGTGTTGCTTCTTACCTCCCACCCGCACCCACCCCTTGCCGGTGTTGCTTCTTGCCTCCCACCCACCCCTTGCCGGTGTTGCTTCTTGCCTCCCACCCGCACCCACCCCTTACCGGTGTTGCCTCTTGCCTCCCACCCGCACCCACCCCTTGCCGGTGTTGCCTCTTGCCTCCCACCCGCACCCACCCCTTGCCGGTGTTGCCTCTTGCCTCCCACCCGCACCCACCCCTTGCCGGTGTTGCTTCTCCCCCCACCCGCACCCACCCCTTGCCGGTGCATTTCTTCCCTCCGAACCCCACCCACAGTAAAAATCACAATAGGTTGCAATGGGCCTAGGGGGAAAACAAACCATATACTAAATTAGTGGAATGCGAAAGTTGGTCTCCCACCTAGGCAAGTGTAGTGTGTAGAGTGTCAGGGGGAGTGTAAGAAAACACAAAAGTTAAGTAATAGACCCCACCCCAGAGCCCAGGAAAACAGGAGTAAATCACAGTAAGTTTCTTGAAACACACTAGAAGTTGTGATAGGAGATTTGCAGTCTCTTCTGGTTCTTGCATAGACACCAACGATGGATTACTAGACCTGAAGACCAATGGAAGAATGGGACCAAGTCCAAGAAGCACTGAAGAGTCCAGGGAGAATAGGAGCCCCTGCTAACCCGGATGAATTTGCAAAAGAATATCCACAGGTGAGTAGACAAAGTCAGTTATGCACCCAAGAAGACAGATGCGGGTTCCTGGTTGCTGCAGATGTCCCACGCCGGGTGGATGATTGCAGTCTGGTTTGTGCCGCTGGGTTCTGCCAACAAGCCTTGGCACAAGCAAAGCTCGCAGTTAGCGGCAAATGGCTCTGCCCGGGACCAGGAGGGACCTGGCGGACTCTACCCAGGAAGGGGAGTCAGAGGGGCCTCTCAGCAGATCAGAGAGCCCTCAGAAGACCAGGCAGCGCGCACAGGAGTCCCACAGCACCGGGACAAAGAAGGTGCAAATGTAGGCCCATGCAGCATTACACAAAGGGATCCCATGCCGCTGGAGAACCACTCAGGAAGATGTGCGTCGCAGGATGGAGTGGTGGGGGCTTAAGCTGTGCTGTTCACGAAGAACTTCTTGGAAGGTTGCACACAAGCCTTGGCAACTGCAAGTCACTCGCTGCACGGGGATACTTTCTTGCGTGGGGAGGCACGCTCTTACCTCCACCAAAATTGGACAGCTGGACCTTGGGACTGTCTGGGTCACTTTAGTCTACCACCCGTGTTGCTGGATCCACGCTTGTCATCTGGAGATGGGACACAAGCCACCGGTCGTTGCTGCAGAGAGGTGCCTGCTGAAGCAGGGAAGTGACTTTGTCACACCACTGGAGATTCCTTCAGTTCTTCTGGTGCAGGCTGAAGACAGGCAGTTCTCGGAGGATGCACGACATGGAAACTGTTGCAGTTGCTAGTAGGAGCTGAAGTTACAATTTTGCAGAAGTTGTCTTTGCTTCTTTGTTGCAGTTTGTAGAGTTCCTGGAGGGTTCAGCTGCGGTTCCATCGGTAGAAGATGAAGTAAAGGATGCAGAGGATTCCTGCTGGATTCTTGCAATCCGAATCAGAAGAAACAGCCAGGGGAGAGACCCTAAATAGACCCTAAATAGGATTGTTCCCTGAACCGGTGTAGACTGGGTTATACAATGAGGGCACCATCTGTGCCTTACAGACCATTTCCAGAGGCTGTGGGAGGCTATCCCGCCCCCATGCCTGCAACACCTATTTCCAAAGAGAGAGGGTGTAACATCCCTCTCGGAAAGGAAATCTGCCTGCCTGGGCTTTAGCTGCTCAAGCAACAGGAGGGCAGAAACCGGTCTGTGAGGTGACAGCATTTGGTGCTGCCTGGAAATCCTCAGGAGGCTGGTATGGCAGTACTGGGGGTCCACTGTGGAGCCACCAGAGTGTATGGGATTTTGGAACAATACTGGAATCAGTGTTGGGGTACCATTCCCAGTTGTTAGACAGCTTACATGGCCATATTCAGGGTTACTATTGTGGAGCTGGACATAGGTGCACGCGTAAAATGGTACCCCAGCACTCATGAAGTCTGGGAAAATGGTCCTGGACGACGTGAGGGCACTTCTGCTAGTGCAGCGGTGCCCTCACACACAGGTACTTTGCACCCAGCCTTCATTGTTGGAAGGCCTGACATATAGGTGACATAAAGGTGACTTATAAGTGACCTGGTGTAGTGAAAATGGCTGTGAAATAGTCTTGCAGAAGCCTTTTCATGGGCTCCTTGTGGGTGGCAAAAGTAATGCTGCAGCCCATATGGATCCCCTGGAACCCCAATGCCCTGGGTACCTAGGTACCATATACTAAGGAGGTATAAGGGAGGACCAGTATGCCAGTTTGAAGTGAAATACTGAGTTACTAATATGTTAGGAGAAATTTGGAAACCGAGAGAGCATGAGCACTGGGGTCCTGATTAGCAGGACTCCATTGACACTTTAGAATACAGTGAAACATACTGACAAGCAGGCCACAAAACCTTAAGCACTGGGGTCCTGACTAGCAAGATCCCAGTGACACAGTCAAAACAGACTGACATCAGGCAGAAATTGGGGGTAACATGCCAAAAAGAGGGTACTTTCCTACAGTTGAACCCCCCTCCCCCAACTGTCACACAATTTTCCTTTTTTTCATTTTTGGGCTTCTTCCCTCCCACTACCACCTTTTTCAATAGAGGGAAGAACACCCCCCGCCCCCCACCCACCCCCAAATAACTAGCTCTCTACTTTCAGCCAGACTGCTTTGATGTTATTAAATGGAGCATTTATTTGCTAAACCTGAGGAAACGTTTCATGTCAGTGCAGTGTGATTTATAGGATACTAGTGGTTTGGAGACTTGACCTGAAAATGTGCTCAGTGAGGTGGTACCTCATACAGTTTATACACTTCAAACGTAGATCCTCTAACAAGACCTTCTATTTTGATGTATTATTTGCCTGTTTCAGAGATGTCTAAGCTAAAGTCATAGATATTATTCCTAAAGATGTGGCACCATTTTTTATTTTTTCCTGGGATTTCAAAAACCCTATAGGCAAGTTAGATAAAGCTACTGCTTTCTTCATATGTATTTTGAGACAACAACAGTATGTGGCTTGATTATTTGTACCTTTCTCACCAAATTATAATTGGTTCTTTGATGAGAAAAACAGAAGTACAAATGATAGGCATAATATTTTTCAAACTCTGTCACCAGGTAGCACATCTAAGCAAGATTTGTACTACATTTCTTGATGTTAAAACCCTTCACTGCTGAAAGTAATCTAGCCAGGTATCAATATTCCTAATTACTTCTGGCATAGTAAGCAGATAATCAACAGCTTTATGTGAAACAATTATTAAATAAGTTGTCTCCCGGCTTCAAATAGTCTGGATGAACAAAGTACATTAATTACTCAGTTTGTGCAGAAGTTAATGCATCATATTGCAAGAGGTATGGCAATCTATTTAGTTACTAGGTAGTTGCATTCTGAATTTGCTTCTGCCATACATTTCAAGCTTTTTTGATAGGTCACTGTTTGTTGAAAAACTTTTAGAAACAAAGTGTTCGATGGCATATGTTGCTGCAGATACACATGTTGAGCACAGTCCGCTGCCTGGTGTTGGGCTCGGAGTATTACAAGTTGTTTTTCTTCGAAGAAGTCTTTTTTGGTCACGGGACCGAAGGACTCCTCCCTCTTCGGCTCCATTGCGCATGGGCGTCGACTCCATCTTAGATTGTTTTTTTCCACTGTCGGGTTCGGACGTGTTCCTTTTCGCTCCGTGTTTCGGTTCGGAAAGTTAGTCAGAATCTCGGAAGAAAGCGTCGGTATTGTTCCGTTCGGTATCGGGATAGTTAGGTACATCGACACCGATCATCGGAAGACTTTGGGGTAGCTTCGATCCCCCATCGGTGCCTGGTCGGCCCGACCGCGTGGGACGCCGAAGCCGATGGAACGGACCCCGTTCCGTTTCTGCCCAAAATGTCACAGTAAGTATCCTTATACAGATCAACACTTGGTCTGTAACTTGTGCTTGTCCCCCGAGCACAAGGAGGATACCTGTGAGGCCTGTCGAGCCTTCCGGTCCAGAAAAACACTCCAGGACCGAAGAGCCAGGCGTCTACAAATGGCGTCCACGCCGACAAAACAACGTTTCGACGACGAAGAGGAAACATTCTTGGTTCCGGACTCAGAATCCGGAGACTCCGACGTCGAACAACAACAACAACAACAAACAGTGAGTAAGACGTCGAAAATAAAGACCATTGAAAAAACAAAAGCCCAGGGGACGCCACTGCCAACAGGCCATGGCTCGACCCATAAAACCGGCGACCCGTCGAAGGCGCCGAAAAAGGGCACGCCCATAGCGAAGACACCCGACTCCGGTCGAGGGACCGCCATGGAGCAACCTCGGAGCCGAGATAGCGGCTCCGAGAAGCAAAAACAAGATGCCGGCACCGAAAAACATCGGCACCGAGACACACTGCCGAAAGCCACAAAAATTTGGTCGGTACCGAAGCCGAAAAAAGATTCTCTCTCGGCGCCGAAAAGTTCCACACCTCCTTCCTACACAGAGGAACAAGGAATAAGTGGCCAGATGCACAGATTTGGACAAGAGCTCCAAAGTGTAGAATCAGACTACACACAAAAGAGACTGTACATCCAACAAGACACAGGGAAGATATCAACCCTTCCCCCAATAATGAGAAAAAGAAGGATCGGATTTCTCAAGGATGACGCACAACCACAAGCCAAAGTGGTTAAAAAAGTCACGCCTCCGCCCTCTCCACCACAACAGGCATCGCCGGCACAAACTCCGCCACAAATGCACTCACCAGCGCAAACTACTATAAGTCAAGATAATCAGGATCAAGACGCTTGGGACTTATACGACACCCCAGTGCCGGACAATGATCCCGATTCATACCCCACAAAGCCGTCACCGCCAGAGGACAGTACCTCATACTCGCAACTGGTGGCTAGGGCAGCAGAATTCCACAATGTCCAACTGCATTCCGATCCTATAGAGGATGATTTTTTATTTAACACCCTCTCGGCTACACATAGCCAATATCAATGTCTCCCAATGCTACCAGGGATGTTACGGCACGCAAAACAAATTTCTGAAGAGCCCGTCAAATCAAGAGCCATCACCCCAAGGGTGGATAAGAAATATAAACCACCACCCACAGACCCAGTGTTTATTACTTCGCAGTTACCACCTGACTCCGTAGTAGTAGGGGCAGCTCGCAAAAGAGCAAATTCCCATACATCTGGCGACGCCCCACCTCCGGACAAAGAAAGCCGAAAATTTGATGCGGCAGGAAAAAGTCGCATCACCGGCAGCTAACCAATGGCGCATCGCAAATTCTCAAGCGCTGCTAGCCCGATATGACCGCGCACACTGGGATGAGATGCAACTTCTCATAGACCATCTTCCCCAGGAATACCAAAAAAGGGCGCAGCAAATAGTTGAAGAGGGACAAACGATCTCGAACAATCAAATCCGCTCTTCAATGGACGCAGCCGATACTGCAGCAAGAACAGTCAACACTGCTGTCACCATAAGGAGACACGCATGGCTCCGCACTTCAGGGTTCAAACCTGAAATCCAGCAGGCTGTCCTTAATATGCCCTTCAACGAAAAACAACTTTTTGGCGTTGAAGTGGACACAGCCATTGAAAAACTTAAAAAGGACACAGACACGGCCAAAGCCATGGGCGCACTCTACTCCCCGCAGAGCAGAGGCTCTTTTAGAAAAACTCCATTTAGAGGGGGGTTTCGTGGCCAACCCACAGACACCACCAGCCAACAAACAAGAACCACACCCTATCAGGGTTCATTCCAAAGGGGAGGTTTCAGGGGATATAGAGGGGGTCAATTCCCAAGGAGTAGGGGGAAATTCCAAACTCCAAAAACACCTCCACCTAAACAGTGACTTTCAAGTCACACAACCCCTTCACTCAACACCAGTGGGGGGAAGACTAAGCCAATTCTACCAATCTTGGCAGCAGATTACAACAGACAATTGGGTACTAGCAATAATCCAACATGGCTATTGCATAGAATTCCACAAATTCCCACCAAACATCCCTCCAAAAACACGCAAAATGTCACTACAACATTTAGAACTTTTAGGACTAGAAGTTCAAGCACTACTGCAAAAGGATGCAATAGAATTAGTACCAGTACAACAAAAAAACACAGGAGTTTACTCCCTGTACTTTCTAATTCCAAAAAAAGACAAAACATTAAGACCAATATTAGATCTCAGGACACTAAATACCTACATCATATCGGACCACTTTCACATGGTCACACTACAAGACATCATTCCACTGCTCAAACAGCAAGATTACATGACCACATTAGACCTAAAAGATGCGTACTTTCATATACCGATACATCCTTCTCACAGAAAGTACCTAAGGTTCGTATTCAAAGGAATACATTACCAATTCAAGGTGTTGCCATTCGGAATAACAACTGCACCAAGAGTATTCACAAAATGTCTAGCAGTAGTAGCAGCACATATCAGGAGACAACAAATACATGTGTTTCCTTACCTAGACGATTGGCTAATCAAGACCAACACAGTAAGAAAGTGCACAAACAACACCACATATGTCATACAAACCCTTCACAAACTGGGTTTCTCCATCAACTATACAAAGTCACACCTCGAACCGTGTCAGACACAACAATATCTAGGGGCAACCATCAACACATCAAAAGGAATTGCCACTCCAAGTCCACAAAGAGTTCAAGCATTCCACAAGGTAATAAGTGCTATGTTTCCAAACCAAAAGATACAAGCAAAATTTGTGCTAAAACTTCTAGGCATGATGTCATCATGCATAGCCATTGTCCCAAACGCAAGACTACACATGCGACCCTTACAACAGTGCCTAGCATCACAATGGTCACAAGCACAGGGTCAACTTCTAGATCTGGTGTTGGTAGACCGCCAAACATACCTCTCGCTTCTATGGTGGAACAGCAACAATTTAAACAAAGGGCGGACATTTCAGGACCCAGTGCCTCAATACGTTATAACAACAGATGCTTCCATGACAGGGTGGGGAGCACACCTCAATCACCACAGCATTCAAGGACAATGGGACGTACACCAAACAAAATTTCATATAAATTACCTAGAACTGTTAGCAGTATTTCTAGCGTTAAAAGCCTTTCAACCCATAATAACACACAAATACATTCTTGTCAAAACAGACAACATGACAACAATGTATTATTTAAACAAACAAGGAGGAACACACTCAACACAATTGTGTCTCCTAACACAAAAAATATGGCAGTGGGCGATTCACAACCACATTCGCCTAATAGCACAATTTATTCCAGGGATCCAAAACCAACTAGCAGACAACCTTTCGCTAGATCACCAACAAGTCCACGAATGGGAAATTCACCCCCAAGTTCTGAACAATTACTTTCAAATTTGGGGAACACCCCAGATAGATTTGTTCGCAACAAAAGAAAACGCAAAATGCCAAAACTTCGCATCCAGGTACCCACACCGCGAATCACAAGGCAATGCTCTATGGATGAGTTGGTCAGGGATATTTGCATACGCTTTTCCCCCTCTCCCTCTCCTTCCATATCTAGTAAACAAATTGAGTCAAAACCAACTCAAACTCATACTGATAGCACCCACATGGGCAAGACAACCTTGGTATACAACTCTACTAGACCTTTCACTAGTACCGCATGTCAAACTACCCAACAGACCAGATCTGTTAACATAACACAAACAACAGATCAGGCATCCAAACCCAGCATCATTGAATCTAGCAATTTGGCTCCTGAAATCCTAGAATTCGGACACTTAGACCTCACACAAGAATGTATGGAGGTCATAAAACAAGCTAGAAAAGCTTCCACTAGACACTGCTATGCATCTAAGTGGAAAAGATTTGTTTGCTACTGCCATACCAATCAAATCCAACCATTGCATGCCTCTACAAAGGACATAGTGGGATACTTACTACATTTGCAAAAAGCAACCCTCGCTTTTTCATCTATAAAAATACACCTCGCAGCAATATCTGCTTACCTACAAACTACTCATTCATCGTCTCTATTTAGAATACCAGTTATTAAAGCATTCATGGAAGGGCTAAAAAGAATTATACCACCAAGAACACCACCAGTTCCTTCATGGAACCTTAACATCGTCTTAACAAGACTCATGGGTCCACCTTTTGAACCCATGCATTCCTGTGAAATGCAATATTTAACGTGGAAAGTCGCATTTCTCATTGCAATCACATCCCTCAGAAGAGTAAGTGAAATACAGGCATTTACCATACAAGAACCATTTATTCAAATACACAAAAATAAAATAGTTCTAAGAACAAATCCAAAATTTCTACCAAAAGTAATCTCACCATTCCATTTAAATCAAACAGTAGAATTACCAGTGTTCTTCCCACAGCCAGATTCCGTGGCTGAAAGGGCACTACATACATTAGACATCAAAAGAGCACTAATGTACTACATTCACAGAACAAAGTTAATCAGGAAAACAAAACAACTGTTCATAGCTTTTCAAAAACCACACATAGGAAATCCAATCTCTAAACAAGGCATTGCTAGATGGATAGTCAGATGTATTCAAACATGCTATCTTAAAGCCAAGAGAGAATTGCCTATTACACCAAAGGCACACTCAACCAGAAAGAAAGGTGCTACAATGGCCTTTCTAGGAAACATTCCTATGAGCGAAATATGTAAGGCTGCAACCTGGTCTACGCCTCATACATTTACTAAACACTACTGTGTAGATGTACTAAATGCACAACAAGCTACAGTGGGCCAAGCTGTACTAAGAACATTATTCCAAACTACTTCAACTCCTACAGGCTAAACCACCGCTTTTAGGGGAGGCAACTGCTTTATAGTCTATGCTCAACATGTGTATCTGCAGCAACATATGCCATCGAACTGAAAATGTCACTTACCCAGTGTACATCTGTTCGTGGCATTAGTCGCTGCAGATTCACATGTGCCCTCCCGCCTCCCCGGGAAGCCTGTAGCCGTTTAGAAGTAAATCTTAAATCTTAAACATTTGTACATTTGTAAATAATTATTATAAACTTTTTATGTACATACGTATTCACTCCATTGCATGGGCACTATTTATAGCAAACAACTCCAGCCTCACCCTCTGCGGGGAAAACAATCTAAGATGGAGTCGACGCCCATGCGCAATGGAGCCGAAGAGGGAGGAGTCCTTCGGTCCCGTGACCATAAAAGACTTCTTCGAAGAAAAACAACTTGTAATACTCCGAGCCCAACACCAGGCAGCGGACTGTGCTCAACATGTGAATCTGCAGCGACTAATGCCACGAACAGATGTACACTGGGTAAGTGACATTTTCAATATCATACTTTTCAAAAGTTAGACAGAGTTGATGGGATTGACTACAAAAAGCTTAATTGTGGCCTATATCCTCAGCTCTGAAAAAGCCTCCTGAATCTACTAGCCGTCTCACACCGGAGTGTAAGGCACTTCAATTTTTCTGTAAGTGTCAGTGTGGAGATGGTGGCAAATACAAACAATTGCCTATGCTGCAATATTTCTTTCTATTTAAGTCACTCATTTTTTTCTATTAATATACACACCATGAAGGGAAAACCAAGACAAATATATATTATCACAATTTTATTGATTTAATGTGAATAACTTTTAAATACATAACAAAATGCTTCTTCGTGTATGGTCACTTTAACATTTTTTGACTGCAGCTGCTGGTTTTTACACTCTGAGAGTGCACTGAGGTCTGCTTATCAGACCTCCTTGCCAGTTTCCTGAATGCAAAATGTGTATGTTCCACTTTCTATACCCAATTGGCATAGGCCTTCTTACCTGTAAGTCCCTAGTACACGTTACCTAGGGCAGGTAAATTAGAGAGGCACTCCAGGGACTTCAGCACTGCATTGGGCTTGGGAGCGCTGGATGGTGAAAGAGGGGTTTTGCCATGTTTGAAGTGTGCAGAATGGTGCATATTGGGATTGCTAGATGCTACCCTTTCCAGGAAGTGGTTATCGGGAGAGAGGGAACATGGTAGACTATTGACTACTGACCACGTCTACCTTGAGGGCACTGTCTGAGCATCAAAGGGGCACCCAGAACTCTGATCTTGACTGGACTGGAAGGAGGACTGGAGAAGGGCTACCCTGCTGTACTGTAGAACTGGTATAGAGAGGCTGCACTGCCGTGCATTGCACCTGGTGACTATCAAAAGAGAAGGGATATTTCCATGTTGTGTCCTTGTCGTGGATAAGTAGCCTCTAGAGCCCAGCCGAAGCAAGAGACTACAAACGGCAGTTAGCTGACCTCCCTTTCACAGCACACGACTACAACAGCTGAATAAGTCTGGTAGGGCAGGTTGGTAGCCCAGAATCTTAAGACTGCCCCCATCTGCTGCCTGCCTGGAATTGTGGGAAGATTGCTTCACCTGCTTAAGTAACTGTTTCTGAGGGACTCATTGGTCTCCCTGTCTGACTCCTTACAGGAGTTGGTTGCCTAAAGTGACTGCAATACAGTTAGTCCAACCTTTTGCTGAAAACGTTTTTAAATGTCAAAGTTGTTGAATTTGCCAATGCTTGCTTGTGGTTAAGTGAAATGCTTTAATTTACTGTTCATTTGTAAATGCTATATCTCTAGAACCTTCTGGTGGATCTTTTTTGTTGTGGTGTCCGAAAATACAGTCTATTTGTATAATTTGGTGTTTGATTTCTTGAGTGTCTAGTCAATTTCTTCTTCGTTTGTTTTGGTTCTGAATGTCAACTGAAGTGTTAATTATTTCAAGTACTTAATCTGAAAAAGATTAACACTGTGTTTTGTTTTCTGCAGATGGATAGCAGTGTTCAGCCTTATTTGCTGGAGTCTGTGCTTCAGGAACTGAAAGGTTTGCAGGAATTTCTGGACAGAAACTCCCAGTTTGCTGCAGGATCACTTGGGAACCCAAGGTAAGATCTCATGTACAGTACATAGCAAAGCAAAGTAGCATATTTACACCAAAGCAAAGTAGTATATTTACCCCAGTGAGTTATTCAGCAAGATTAAAGTTACTTTCAACAGTTCTGTGACTTTCTTGCTTTTTGTGTTCTTCCTGTTGTGTTTCTCCCTATTTTGTGAAGTCCCTCCTTTAAGCTCATTCTATTTCTCATTGAAGTCACTCCTGCAGTTTGTGGTGTTGTGTGGTAGGAGTCTGTTGGGGTTGCTTCTGAGGATTTTAGGCCTGTGAGATATCATTTAAGGGATTTTTTGGAGATTGGTCTTTCTGATGGATACTTCTAACCAAAGTTTCCTTACTTTGTGAAATCCCTCGTGCCAGACTGGCTCCAGATTTTTTGTCTCAGCTATTCTCTTGAGCAATGGTAGGTAACACTGTGCGGCTTCACTTCGGATCCGTTCCGTCCCGGAAAGGGCAAAACATGCCTCCTCATCTTCCTGCCAGTCATCGGGAGAAGTTGCATGGACATCTGTATACGTACAAGCTCGTTCCCCCTTTTCGGAACCAATTCCCGTCCCAATCTTGATCCATCCTGAGTTCCTAGTGTCATTGACAAGGCTGAACAGTTTCAAATCTTCAAGGAAGCTACGTGGTGGATCTTCGGTACCTTTCTGGACCCCTCTGGTGCACCTTTGGGCCCCGTGGATCCAAGGAGGCCTTCATTCGGTTTACCCCTGGCAGATCTGTTCCGATGCTGACTTCACCTCTTGTCCCTGTTCTCTCGTAGGGGATTTCCATGCATAGTCATAAGCACTGAATAGTTCCGCGCGCCTGCGGGGACCCCGGATCACTGTTGTGTAATATATTCTTAAGTGCAATCATCCGCTCCTTGACAAAAAATGTCTGTGAAAAACACTTAAGAATAACAATGTGAAGCCTATGTGAACAGCTACACAGGCCAAATTGTTAGAAGAAAAAACAGTTGTAGTGTAAATTCACGTTTAAACCTCAATTTATTCTATAAATACATAAATAAATACATTCTCATATTTTATTTACACCTCTCATGAGAATAAAACAATGTAGGGCAGTGTAGCCCATAGGCTGCCATTATACAGAATGAAAATAGAGCTGTGCCTTTAAGAAAGTAAAGTCTTCCTGTTTCCCATCATGCACAGCAAAAGGCAGTTGCCTCAGTTTTTTTTTCCGGCTCCTTTGACAGGACCCTGAAGCATTGAGCTCTACCTCACAAAATCCTTTTGTGACAGAAATTCATTTAAAATCTTTTGAATTTCAATTTCACTCGACGTTTTTAACATTGAGTGATCATTTTCTATTTTTTTCTGTTAGATTCTGACAGAATTTTGAGGTTTTTCTACTTCAGAAATGCCTTCACTGTTTGACAAATGCCCTTCTTGTGGCAGAAAAAAGGCCAAAACAGATCCACATCGGGTCTGCATAATTTGCCTTCCATCCAGCCACAAACCGGAGTCGTGTGACATCTGCAAAACCTTCTCCAGAAGGACCCTTCGTGACAGGGAGAAGATCCGACTCCAGGCGAAAGAGGACAGGAGGAAAAGTGGTCATTCTACCACAGAGCGAGGAGAAGGTCAGTCTTCTACCAGGGCTCACACTGTTTCCTCTATAACTCCGACCAGACCGGCTCAAAAACGGCACAGGTCTCCGACGACGTCGAGGGCGTCGACGTCGAGGCAAGGAACGGCGCCAACATGCTCGCCGTCGAGGAGTGGTTCGCCGGCGAGAAAGAGACATCGCTCGCCGTCGACGACGATTTCGCCGTCGAGACGGCGTGGACTTTCGCCGTCGACACGGCGAGGACGTTCCACGTCGAGGAGATCTGAATCCGGCTCGCCGTCGACACGGCGAGAGCGATCAACGTCGAGGGGTGCTCGACGTCGTAGGCGTTCACCGTCATCACGGCGACGTCGAGGGTCGTCGTCGAGAGATTCTCAACGGCGAGAAGAATCGACGGCAAAGGGCACTCGCCGTCACCGTACTTCGACGTCGAGGAGTGTGTCGACGTCGAGACAATCAAAAAGACCTAGAAGGGTTTATACAACCTCAGAATCCTCGGCTTCACTCATCCTCCTTCCAGCGTCTCCACAACTCTCTCCTCGACAATCACCATTGCCACAGACGCCGGTAACACCTACGGCGCCTCTTCCGGCTCCTCCTTCAGAGTCTGTTTTGAGGACTCCAACGCGGTCTGTAAGACGTTCGGGACATTCCTCTAGACGCTCTTCTTCCTCTCGGCACCGTCATGAATCACAGAGATCTCAGCATTCACATCACAGGCGTTCTTCTTCGTCTATACGGGACTACTCTCCAACCCTATCGGACTCACCGTCCCCGAGAGTGTCCCCCATAGATGATGTGAATACGTTCCAGGAGGTCTTAGTACGAGGGGCGACCAAGCTGAACATCCCGCTGGCGGTACCTGCCCCATCGACGTCAGTGATCTTCGAGACCTTGCATCACAGGACATCTTCCAGACCTTTGCTTCCACTGGTTCCAGGTCTCCTTGAACCAGCAATGGATATTTTCCTTGCACCGGCCGCAACAAAGTCTGCTCCTTCCAGACTTATTAAAAAATATCGTCCACCAGAACAAGATCCTCTATTCTTGAGGTCGGACCCAGTACCTGATTCGGTGGTCATAGTAGCGGCAAAGAAACTGCATTCAACCTCACCGTCTTCTTCTTCGCCTCCAGATAAAGAGAGCAGAAAGATAGATGCTGCAGGACGAAAAGTATGTTCTACTGCAGCCGTCACGATGAAGGCAGCCAGCGCTACTGCGTTATTAGGGCGATACGACCGTGCCCTCTGGGACTCTTTAATGCAGTTTGCGGAACATCTTCCTAAGGATAAAAGGGAAGATTTCCTGGAGGTCGTGGGTGAGGGAGCCATGGTTTCTAACCAAATTATAAGTGCTGCAGCTGACTCTTCGGTGCTATCCGCACACAATTATGCACACGGGATAGCGCTCAGAAGGCATGCATGGTTGAGACTTACATCACTCAAACCTGAAGCGCAGCAGAGAATACAAAACTTGCCTTTCTCGGGCTCCACCTTGTTCGGTTCTCATGCCGATGACGAGATGGCTAGAATGAAGGCTGAACTAGATACCCTGAAAGCGGTAGGCATGGAAAGACCGAAAGAACAAAGAAAGGTTTTCCGGCCATATCAACGACGACTTTTCACCCACCGGTATCAGTCGCCACACTGGATGTCTTCGCGCCCCCAGCAGCAGCAACAACAGCAGCATCAAAGGGGTTTCTCCACTCAGCGAAGGTCGACAAGGGGTCGTTCAACACCTCAAACTCAGGCAACTCGACAGGCTCCCACGTCTAAGCCCTGAATCTTTGCTTCCCCCTCCTCCGTTATCCACTCCGGTAGGGGGAAGTATCTCAAATCATCTGGACGAGTGGCTACGCATCACAACAGACGCCTGGGTATTGAATATTGTGAGACATGGTTACGCTCTCAGATTCACCAGTTCTCCGCCATCTGTTCCACCCAAAACAGCCAACCACCATCTCGAAGCTCTACAGTTAGAGGTCAATATCCTATTGCAAAAAAGAGCCATAGAACCCGTTCCCATCAGCCAACAAGGGAAGGGGATTTATTCGAGATATTTCCTTGTACCGAAAAAAGACAAACAAGAGTTTCGTCCCATCTTAGATCTGAGGACAGCAAACAAATGGATTCGCAAAGAAAAATTCAGGATGTTAGCCTTACACCAAATTTACCCACATCTACGTCAGGGCGACTGGCTCTGTGCGATAGATCTTTGCGACGCTTACTTTCATATCCCAGTAACCAAGAAACATAGAAAATTCCTAAGGTTCATCGTCGGAAAATGCCATTACCAATTTGCAGTTCTACCTTTCGGCCTAAAATCAGCGGCGAGAACTTTTTCCAAATGCATGGCGGTAGTAGCCGCCCACTTGAGTAAACATCGAATATTCGTCTACCCCTATCTAGACGATTGGCTCATAAAGGCCTCCAGTTGTCTCGAGGCACAACAACATTTCGAATGGACTCTACAACTGCTGCAAAAACTTGGTCTTCAAGTCAATCTCCTGAAATCTACAGCAACACCTGTTCAGAGGTTGCATTACTTAGGGGCCATTGTAGATACCAGGCTAGGAAAGGTGTTTCCTTCGGAGGAACGACGGTTATCGATTCTCCAAAAGTGCAAACAACTGCAGGAAAGACCTCAAGCCACTGCAAGAATAATAGCTTCTCTACTGGGCTCGATGGCGTCTTGTATCCATCTGGTTCCCAATGCTCGCCTCCATATGAGACCATTGCAGGAAAATCTGGAGGATCAGTGGTGTCAACTGAGGGACGATTGGGAGAACAAAGTCCTTCTTTCTCCTCACACCCTACAATCCCTCAAGTGGTGGTGTTTACCCAGCAATCTCTTGGTGGGGATTCCGTTCCAACAACGGCCTCCATCTCAAACCATCGTAACAGATGCGTCACTTCTCGGATGGGGGGCGCACATGGAACATCTTCGAGTCCAAGGCGAGTGGTCACAGAGAGAGAGTCTCTATCACATCAACCTGCTGGAACTTCGCGCAGTCCACCTTGCGCTCAAAGCCTTCCTTCCCTCTCTGAGAACGGAAACTCTCCTTCTCCAGACAGACAACGTGGCCACTATGTACTACGTGAACAAACAAGGAGGCACCAGGTCCAGAATTTTATCCAGAGAGGCTCAGACAATCTGGCATTGGCTTCTAGCCAGGAACCTGTCGCTAGTGGCAACTCACCTGCCCGGCATCCAGAATGTTCAAGCGGATGCCCTCAGTCAGGTAATGGACGAGAACCACGAATGGGTACTACACGACGAAGTCGTTCATTCCATTTTCGCACTCTGGGGTACCCCCTCTACAGACCTATTCGCAACCCCAGAAAACAAAAAATGCCAAAACTTCGCCTCCAGATATTACCATCCAGGGACAATGGGGAATGCCCTATGGATAAGCTGGTCAGGAGCATTTCTTTACGCTTTTCCACCGCTTCCCCTGATTCCGGCGGTCCTCCAGAAGCTGTCCAATGCTCAGACCAAAATGATCCTAATTGCTCCGGAGTTGCCACGCCAGTGGTGGTTCCCAGACCTTCTTCACCGGTCACTCAAACCACACATCAGGCAACCATATCGTCCGGACCTTCTCACGAAGTTCAGAGGGCAGATATCTCATCCCAACCCCTCATCGTTGAGTTTGGCAGCATGGCTCCTGAGCTAGTGCAATATGGACACTTGAACCTACCTCAGGACTGTATGGAAATTCTGAAGGAAGCAAAGCGCCCTTCCACACGATCAGCCTATGCAAGCAAGTGGAAGAGATTCTGCATTTGGTGTTTACACAACAACATTGACCCGGTTTCCTGTGGAGAACAATCTATCCTGCCATACTTGTTAAGTTTGGCAAAATCGGGCTTACAACTGTCGTCAATAAAAGTTCACTTGGCGGCGGTAACGGCATACAGAAAGAGTCCTTCACAAACTTCCTTTTTTCGGATTCCGATTATTAAGGATTTCCTAGAAGGTTTAAAGAAGGTTTTTCCTCCCATTAGAAAGCCTTCTCCTCCATGGGAACTGAACGTTGTCTTATCACGTCTGATGCTGCCGCCATTCGAGCCGATACATAAGGCATCGCTGCAGCATCTCACATGGAAAGCTGCTTTTCTGGTGGCAATCACTTCAGCACGTAGGGTCAGCGAAATCCAGGCCCTTTGTGCTCAGGAACCCTACACGGTTTTTCATTCTGCGAAAGTGGTAATGAGAACTCATCCAAAATTTTTACCTAAGGTAGTCTCCGACTTCCATGTGAACCAAACAATTTCATTACCGACTTTCTTTCAGAATCCAGCTACTCCTGCTGAGAGAACTCTGCACTCTCTGGATGTAAAGAGAGTCTTGAAATTTTACTTGGACAGGACAAAAAGCTTACGAAAATCACAACAGCTTTTTATTAACTATGGCCCAATCAGAACAGGTTTGGGCACATCTAAACAATCTTTATCCAGGTGGATTGTTTCATGTATAATGTTATGTTATCAGTTAGCAAACAAATCCCTTGGTGGTAGGCCAAAAGCCCACTCTACCAGAGGGAAAGCAGCTACTGTAGCCTTGATGAGAAATGTCCCTTTGGCAGAAATATGCAAGGCTGCCACTTGGAGGTCGGTCCATACCTTTACTAAGCATTACTTCCTTGATACAGACGCTAGGGCAGATGCGCAGGTTGGACAGGCCTTGCTCAAGAATTTGTTTGCATGATTCATGTTTTCTCAGTATTCTTATGTCTACTCCACCGCGGTTATGGGGATGGGCTTGCTACTCTATTCAGTGCTTATGACTATACATGGAAATCCCCTACGAGAGAAGGAATGGTTTCTTACCTGTAACTCCAGTTCTCTCGTAGGGGTATTTCCATGATAGTCATAAGCAACCCTCCCTCCTCCCCGGTGCAGTTGACATAGAACATGAATATTATTGAGGTTGGTACTCCAACAAATGTTTTGTTTCTTCATGTCAGGTTACTAGCCTCCAAAAAAGAACTGAGGCAACTGCATTTTGCTGTGCATGATGGGAAACAGGAAGACTTTACTTTCTTAAAGGCACAGCTCTATTTTCATTCTGTATAATGGCAGCCTATGGGCTACACTGCCCTACATTGTTTTATTCTCATGAGAGGTGTAAATAAAATATGAGAATGTATTTATTTATGTATTTATAGAATAAATTGAGGTTTAAACGTGAATTTACACTACAACTGTTTTTTCTTCTAACAATTTGGCCTGTGTAGCTGTTCACATAGGCTGCACATTGTTATTCTTAAGTGTTTTTCACAGACCTTTTTTGTCAAGGAGCTGATGATTGCACTTAAGAATATATTACACAACAGTGCTCCGGGGTCCCCGCAGGCGCGCGGAACTATTCAGTGCTTATGACTATCATGGAAATACCCCTACGAGAGAACTGGAGTTACAGGTAAGAAACCATTCCTTCTGTGGTCTGCCCCTACTCCATGGCCACTGCTTGATCCGACTCGCCCTATAAAGTACTACTCCAGGGCCCCATACGTTGACATCAGTAGTGACACTGGAGGAAGTCACTATAGTCCCGGGCATGGAAGCAAATCCACCACAACCTTGATCGACATAGCGGCTACTTTGACCACTCATAAAACCCTTTTCTGATTTTCATATCTATATGTGTACTTTATACCTTGCCTGACACTGGCCTCACCTCTCCACCTGGCCCATCTATAGAGGAATCTGCTGCTTTGTAATGGTTATAGGAAGAGCAGCAGAATTGCTTGCCCTTTGCTCAGTGGAGATACAAACCAGTGTACTCATGGAAGTTGTGCAGCCTAATAGGCCTCCTCAGAAGCACTCCTCCGTTTTGGGAGGCTATAACAGACATACTTTGGACACCTGGTGAAAAGCCAGGATATTGCTCTCTTGTCAACTGCCAATTAGCCTAGGAAGCTCAGACCAGCTCTAGGGATCTCATCTTTCCTCCTGCAGGACCTGACATACCAGCACCTCGTAGGATATGGCGGCTGATGAGTTGCCAAAAGCCCCGGATGACCTTTGCGCCAACCTCCATCAAATAACAGATAATTTAGGATGGCTAAGACACAGCGAAGTATGCGATCAAGTGGTGCTCTGACACTACAGAGTGTCTGAGTAGGGCAAATGGCACCAGCATAATGCTCCAGTGTCCGTGTTTGGCTATGTTCTACAGGTTTTTTGAATGATGTTAAACAATCTCTTATTGACAAGCTTTTGATGGCACCTGTTTCCTTGGGGGCAAGGTGGCCTGAGCACTAGAGTGGTTTAAGGAAATAAGGCAACAGCACACTCTTGTTCTAGCCCTCTCCCCATGGCAGTTTACCAAGCAGTACTACCCCTTTTGAGGCTTCGGAAAGGGATTACACCAGAGACCACGACAAACCCTGCCTCAGCAACAACAGACCTCCCAGGCCCTTCGGGGCAGAGGTTGGCAACAAACCAGGGCAACAAACGCCTCAGTCACCTGCCCACTGCCATCCCTGCACCAGTTTACCCAAAGCGGCACAATGTCACTTGGTCGGAGGCTGGAGAAGTTATTATCTCCACTTGTGGAAAAGCTTCACATCAAACAGATGGATTCTATAAAGCGTCCAGCATGGTTACAGAGTTACAGCCTGCCCTTACTTTCCACTCCTCCAAACTTGCGACATGGACCGCACTGACTTCTGGAGGACCACTTGTCCATTCTGTGAAGGGAAGTTCAATGTCTCTTGGAGCCATAGAGATGGTACTGGGTATCAGATATCAAGACTGACTGCTGTTCCTGCTACTTTCTACTGCCAAAGAAATACAGAGGACTTCCTCCTATGTTAGACCTCTGCCCCCTGAAATTCTTCCTCAAGAGGACAAGTTCAAGATGCTCACTCAGCCTAAGTTCTGTCTGCTCTTGATCCAGGTTATTAGATGGTGTTATTAGATTTGCATGATGCCTATTTCCACATTGCCGGTTGTTAGACTTGTCAGCCTTAGGGTGGTCTTCCCTCAAACTTTTTTCCTGCGTTGCCTCACTTTTCCTGATTGTTTTTGTTGGCCTTAGGATGCTGGGCACTTTACCAGTTCTAAAGTGCATGTGCTCACTCCCCTAAACATGGTAACATTGGTGTTTCCACAATTGGCATACTTTATTTATAAGTCCATATTAAAGTGCACTATACATGTCCAGGACTTGTACATTAAATGCTACTAGTTGGCCTGCAGCACTGATTGTGCCACCCACGTAAGTAGCCCTTTAAACATGTCTCAGGCATGCCACTGCAGGACATGTGTGTGCAGGTTGACTGCCATGTTGATTTGGCATTTAAAGCTCCTTGCCAAGCCTTAGACTCCCCTTTTGTTAAATATATGTCACCCCTAAGGTAGGCCCCAGGTAGCCCATTAGGCAGAGTGCTATGTAATTAAAAAGCAGGACATATACGTTTACATTTTGTATTTCAGGGCAATGAAAAATTCCCAAATTCGTTTTTCACTGTTGTGAGGCCTACACCTCTCATTGGTTAACATTGTGGATTCCTTATTACCTTTAATAAAGTGCAATTTCTGGTTTAGAAGGAGTAGACCTGTCATGTTTAGTACCCATGCAATTGTAGTGATAAATCTTCTTTGATGGTAAAGTCAGATTCACTATTACAATTTAGAAAATGCCTCTTTAGAAATTTGGTGTTATACTACTCTTAACCCAGTGTGCCTACAGCCTGTCTCCAATACACGCCTTGGCTAGAGTGACAGCTGGTTTCCTGCATTCCCTCCAGACAGCCTCACACAAATTAAGGATAGGTGTGACTGAATGACCATCTGCTTGTTGATGGTCTATCCTGGGCTGGATGGGAGAGAGGAGCTGACACTTGCACCTGAATAGGTAGTGTCTTGCTCTCACACAAAGGACTGATTAACCCCCCTGTAGCAAGTCCGGAGTCAGGGCATCTGAGACTACCAAATTAGTACACTTCTGGACCTATGAAGAACTCTGCCAGGAAGGATTGCTGTGCAGGTACAAGGACTGCCACTCTGGACTGCTGCTCTGGAAGAACTGCTTTTCTGCTGTGCTGCCCTCCTGCCTGCTCTCCTCTGCCCTGCTGAGGAAGCACTGGATCTGTCTTGCTTGGTACCAAAGGTGACTCCGAGGGCTTGCTGGCTTGGCTTCTGTTCTTCTGAAGTCTCAGGGTCACAAAAGACTTCCAAATAGGAAGCAAAATATAGGTGCTGTGGCAGGTCCTGTGCTGCCAAGCCCTGCCAACCTGGTCCGGGCCCTTGGAAGTGAGTATAAAGTGCTGCAACTTCCAAAATCTTTGCATCACTGTCATTGTGCCCCCTGAATTGACACATCTCCTTCAATACCGATGCACTGCCGTGTTGATCCTGACATATCCAGCCTTTACAAGCTCAGTTGTATGATATCCTACTTTTCGCCATATCATTATTTCAGCAGGGACCTGCTGTGGCAATAATTAAAGCATATTCTATTGTTAAGGACTAAAGCAGCTTTCCTCTCGAAGATGGTTACACCTTTCCACATTGTGGAGTCTCTCACCCTGTAGCTTTCTTCACTCCATCTCAACAATCTAAGGAGAAGATTAGTTGATTGTGGGAGTCTCTGGAGCAAGGAAGGGAAGGGGCTGTGCAGAAGTGAGTCATCTGTAGATGGGCCATCTTTTGTATAGAGACTTGCTATACAATGCATACTAAACAGCCTATGGAAGGCCTACGGGCTCATTCAGCAAGAGCCACAGGTGCTACCACCTCGTTGGCAACCAATGTGCCTGTTTTTGACATCGGCAGGCACAGATGTAGGCGCACATTTATGAAACACTACTGGTTGAATATCCAGGTTTGGTGGTAAGGACATTTTGCCCTTTTGGTCCTGCGGGATTTACTGGTCTGAACCATTCCACAAATCTGCAGTTAGAAGTATCCATCAGAAGAACTAGTTACTCTCCTTCAGTAATGCTCTTTCTGATAGATTATCTATCTGCGGATTCCTCACCTGCCCTCCTCCCTATTCTGTGTATTTGACTTATTGGTCAATAATAAAAAGATTCCAAATTAGGGATCTGCACACTGGCACAATCCGATTACTAAGGACTCCACATGCTTGGGCAGATATCAGAAAGAAATTGACTTTGGCACGTAGAGTTGGTGGTTATATTGCAGCCCAGAGGGACTTTCTTAGAATAATACTCAGGATAAAGTCTGGTGCCTGGGGATATTCACAAGGTGAGAAATTTACGGTTAGATAGAGAGTTAACCAGAAAGAGCGTTACCGAAGGAGGTCATTTGGGCCACTTTCCTTGTTGAGACATAAAAACATAAAGACGCGCTTTTTGGATAGTGAGCGACCTGAGTACCGCCCCAGTTTTTCTGTGCACCTTTGATGTGCACTTGTTTGCAGAGCTGCAGTTGCTGAGTTTGTATTGGAGACGTATCGTATTCTGTATACTCTTTAGTTTCTGTAACGTGCCACACTTTAATTCTGTAATGTAGAATTAGGGATATAATGCTCTCAAACCATGTTAGCATTAATCTTAATGATGAGTTTCAGTATGTAAGTTGTTCCGTAGTGCAAAACAAGGCAGAATAGACTTTTCATTGCAATGTATTTATTGTCAGTTTAAAACTGACTGATGCACCTAATCCTAGCATGAGCTAAGGGTATCCTGTGGGTTGCTGCTATTTTGGCAAACCTTTTTATGTAATTACACATTAACATGCAGTTGCAGACACAACCATAACTCATAAAGTATTCTGCTGGTTTAATGCATGTTCTTCATTCTCTTGAGCGTGGCATGTTTTTCTGTTGTCAGACACCCTCCCCTATCTTCCGATTTCCCCCATAAAGTAATCAAAGCAGGGACTGCAGATCTTCTCAGGGACAAGCAATATCTTGTTTTGTCTGAAGGAGGCTTGTTTCCATTAATGATATTGTGTTAGTGGGGCTGCCCCATCCATCCATCAGTCATAAGATGGTAATTTCTTCCAATACTTATGGAAGATTGTACCCCCTATATGTAGTAATGCGTCTTTTGATTTCTGGCACCTGATACAATTTAATCCCCAGTCTTCTACCTTTCCCCTGCTCTATCAGGATTCCAGTAGACAATGTGAATATATTTGAAATGTATCAGCAGTAGGTGGGTTATTTTGTTCATTCTACCTCTTCCAGTGGGATCTAAGTCCCTTTCCCATTTCTGCTACAAGACTGAGAGAATTAGGAGTATTGACTACCTAGTAATTTGTATACCCAAGGGACCCTCTTTGTTCTGATGAGCTCAATGGCCACTTTACTTCCAGTGGACTATCTGTGTCCCTCTAGCAAGTATTTCACCTGCACATAACAGGATTACTGGTAGTTGTGTAACACAACTCTTCCTTTACCTCTTCCTGTGACTAAATGTTATTGCCTGCTTGTCCATCCCTGATATCAGTGATTACTATCTGACCCTGCCCACTAGAATCACTTGAACTAACCAGCGTGATGCATTGAAAAGGATAAAGTGGAAGAAAAGAGTCATAGGAAAGAGTACATTTTGGCAGGGAAGGTGACGGACACAACCACAGTAGAAGGATTTCATCAATGAGACCTTATGAAACAGTTAATTACTTTTGGTAACGCTCTTTCTGGTGGGATACTATATCTGCCTGCGAATTCCTCATCTTTTGAACATCCCAAGGGCAAGTCTGGCTCAGGGAACTCTTCAGTAGCTCTCCCACGCCTGTAAAGGGTGTTGGCTCCACCATGCAACATGTGATGTTTTGAGACATCCCTGGAGCCATAAAGCTTACAAGTGGGCTTGATGACATCAGCTCCCTTTTTTCCTGCCATTGGCACGTTCTAGAACTCTTCATATTTCAAAAGTATTGACAGTTGTTCTTTATAAATACAAGTTAGGTGTGCTTTTTCTTTGAAATGCCACCGTCAAAGCGGTCAGAATTCAAACCTTGTCAGACTGTGATGGACAGATGTCCATTAGGGACCCTCACAACATCTGTCTCTGGTGCCTAGGGTCTGACCTTGAAGTCAACGCTTGTGCGTTCTGTCAAAAGGTGCAAGTTGCTGAAAGAGTGAGAGGACAAAATGTTCATGGCCAGGACGGGAGAAGACTGACAGAAATCTTGAGTGAGGTTAAAGACACAAGAGTTACCACCTTTATCGAAATCTTCTACAAATCAGCACAAGAAAAAGAAGAGACCAGGATGGCTGCCATATGTTGAGAAGTGAGTCGCCACGACCTTCAACTTCACCTTTCCTGGTTTCGAACCAACAACCAATGGAAGAGGTAGTAGGATCCAATTCCGGTGGTGCCACCGGATCCAGCACTAAGGGTTTGCTGACATCCACCATTCAGGTCCCTTCAATCCGTTCCTGCTGTTGCCTGCTGTATGTGATAGAGACTTCTAGTTGCACATTCCTTACCTTTGATTTCTCCCCAAGCGTCAGATTGGATCTGGAAAAATTTTGTAAGCATTGCCTCTGCGTGCTGTTAGTTGGCATTTGTAGGAAAGTGCTCCTTTGGCATGGTTATCGCCCCCCAAACTCTCCCTATAGTTTTTGCCTGATATCTGATTCTAACTTGACTGTGTGTGTGCAGGGATCCTGCTAACCAGTCCCCAGCACCTGTGTTCTTTCCATAAACTGTACCATTGCTTCCAAAATTGGCACACCCCTGGCACATAGCTAACTCCCTTGTAAAAGATACCAGTGGTACCAAGGACCCTAGGGCCAGGGAGGGTCTCTAAGGACTGCAGCATGTATTGTACCACCCCTAGTACCCCTCACCAAACACATGCTCATTGGCATTTCAGATTGTGTGTTGATGGGGAGAAAAAGTTAGTTGACATGGCATCCCTCTCTAGGTGTCATGCCAACAAACCACTGCCTGGGGCATAGGTAAGTCAGCCCTAAAGTAGGGTGCACTATACCACAGGTGAGGGCATAGCTGCATGAGCAATATGCCCCTACAGTGTCTAAGTCCATTCTTAGACATTGTAAGTGCAATGTGGCCATATTGAGTACATGGGCTGGGAGTTTGTCATTACGAACTCCACAGCTCCATGATGATTCACTGAAGACTGGGAAGTTTGGTATCAAACTTCAAAGCTCAATAAACCCACACTGATGCCAGTGTTGGATTTTTGGAAACATGCACACAGAGTGCCATGCCCCCTGTATTTCACCCAACTCTCTACTGTAAGACTGAGTGGTCTGTGCCAGCCTGCCACTAACAGAGAAGTTTGTGACCCCAATGGGGTGAGAGCCTTTCAGCTCTCTGGGGTCAGGGACAAAGCCTGCTCTGGGTGGAGATACGTCACACCTCCACCTGCATGAATTGCACCACTTGGTGGTGAGCCTCAAAGGCTCCTGCCTTTTGTTACACTTCCCCAGGCCACTGCAGCTAGTGGAGATGCTATCCCAAGCCCTACTTTTGGCGGCAGGTCCGGTGGGAAAATTACTAAACACAAGGAGGTGTGCCCACTCCAGTTGGGACCACCTCTGGTATGCCCAGAGCTGAGGTGAACCCCTCCTTGCAGAAAGTTACATATTGTTTTGAAGGCTGTTAGCCAATAGAATTAGGGATGTTCCTCCCATCCCCAAAGGGAGTGGGTACAGGAAGGGTGTAGCCACCCTCAGGAACAGTAGCCATTCGTTACTGCCCTGTAACCCCTTTAATACCTCTACTTCTAGTATTTAGGGACACTTCTGAACCTTGCTCTTAAGATTCCTGCTAACCTGAAAAGAAGGAGGACTGTAGACCCACTCCAGATGACAACTGATTTGGCCCCAGCCCTACTGGCCTTTCTGCAGCTTCAAGACTCCTGCTACAAGAAGACGACATGTCCTGCAGGACCAGCAACCTCTACAAACCCCCAGAGGACTGCCTGCCTACCCAAGGACCAAGATCTTCTGAGGACAGTGGCCCTCTCCACAAAGAAACCTCCAAGAAGAACTCCAGAACCGCCCTGATTCCAGAGTCCTGCCCACTCTGCACCAGATGCCCATGAACCCATGTCCAGGTGGCCATGGGTCCAGAGAAGGTCCCCAGGTGGTTCCGGCCTCAAGTCCATATTGGGTTGTCTCCACCTGACGAACATGACAAAGCCTGCAGCCTAATTCCAGAGGACCCTCCTGACTGCGACTTGATCCGGTGAATATTTCCCGATGCCTAAAGGTACCCCTGCACATGCAGCCCATGGCCTTGGGGAACCCAACCAACGATCTAGCATCGTCCAATGGGCTCCCTTCTCACCTGTCCAGCCACTGCGTTTCTTCACCCGACTCCCTGGACCAAGCCTGCAACATCTTTGTGACCCCCGGGGTTCGTCCATTGAAAAGCATTGGCGCCCGACGCTGTGTTTGCTTTAGCCTCTGTAAAGACTCTGGGGATCCACTGGACTCTGTGCACACTATACCTTACTTTGGTATAGTGTATAGAGAGCCAGCGTCCTACAGCGTGCATGAGCTCTGCATCTGTCATCGGCATCATCCGCGCTAGATATGACATAGCGGGTACTATACAGGCGCTACACCACACGCTGATGTCAGTTCTTTTTTTTTTTTTTTTTTTTGCATCAGGAAGCACTGATCTGAAGAGAGCTAACCCCCTCAGTCAATTTTTATTAAACTTATTTTATTGACATTTAAAGGTAGAACAAAACAAGGACCGCTGAGGTTTGCATGCAATGAGAATTCCTACAGCAGGGGACACTCTTAGACACTAGGAATTAATTACCTGGAAAATGTCGGAGGAAACGTTCCAGTGGCACTTCATAGAGAGCCAAGGAGTTCAATGCACCATGCGTCCCTCTAGCAAGAATCCAACCAACAATACTAAACCCTTCCCTTCCCATGTACGTTATTGTTCCCAGTGTATCACTGCATAACTGTGTCCCCCACATAGTGTGCCACTCTGTGGATTGTGCCCCTGGGTAGAAGTTATCAGGGTGCCCTAGTTCCTCATCAACTGTACTTAACAAGTTTATGAAAGTGTCTAGGGAGTCTGGGGTGGGTTCCTTGAGGCAGTCTACTAGATGGTCCCATGTTTTGAGACTGTGCGGTGACTGATGGGTTCGGCTACATTCTGGAATAGCACCTGCCCCTCCATTTCCGCCCAACACAGCAAAGCATCCTTCCATTATTCTATGCAATTGCTTCTGGGGGCTTTCCAGTGTAGTGTGATTTCTCTTTTTGCCAATAGGATAGCCAAGTCTCAAATGTTTTGGTGATCCTACGGGATCTGGGACATGGGAATCCCCCAAGAGGCCAGCCAGCAGAGTAGTCGGGATCGTTCTATCTGTTACCGCAGATATGCAGTGGAACACCCTCCTTCCAGAACTCCGTCAACTGAGGGCAGGACCACAGCATATGGAGAAAATCTGCTCCCTGTTCAGTACAGTGGGAGCAATGGGCCTGTACTGCTCTGAATACTTGAGATATCTTTCCCGGGGTAAGGTATGCCCTGTGTAGTATGTAAAAATGTATTAGTTTAAAGCGGGCATTTCTAGAAACTGCATACATGTGGGAAATTATGTTTGCCCATAGGGTGTCATTGAGTTGGGAGCCAATGTCATCCTCACATTTTAAGTGGAGGGCATCCAAAGGGAGAAAGGTTTCCGTTCGTAATGCACCGTACCATACAGGACTGTGACTGCCTTCACTTTACCATTAATAGTACACAGACTCTGGCAGCCCAGGTGGGTACGGGGTTCTGTCGTTCACCTCTTCCAGTCCCGCTTGAATATAATTTTCGATGCTTTGTGTTGTAAAAATTGACTCAGTGGGAGTCCGTATTTCTCTGTTAAAGTTTCAGAGGGTGCTAACTTCCGGTCTCTCCCAGTGTGGTGGTGGAGTACTCCACCCATCTTTCTGTGCCTCTAAGGGCGCTCGGCCCCCAGGGAGGGTCGCCAAACACCTAAGTGGAGTTCATGGGCGTAAGGCAAGGAGGTCCGGGTGCATTGTAGGCTACGCAACCAACAGCATTTTATCACCTGTGAAACTGCAGAGTCCCTAGGGTGCGCTTGTTTGGGATGTAAGAGAATACGGAGGAGAGTGTGATAAGGTAGGATGTTTGGTGGCATCGCCTGATCCATCTGGGATTTTGCGTGCAGCTATTGGGCAAACTACTGGAGTTGGCCAACTAGGTAGTATAGCTCCATATCTGGAGCCGCTAGTCCCCCACCTCCTGTTATGCGCTGGAGTTTGGTCAGGACTATTCTACGTCTCCTCTTGCCATATATGAGGTCTACCAGTATGGAGTTCAATTTCAGAAGAAGGACTTGGGTATGGGAATTGGTCCAATATTAACACGGTTTCATCGACAGTGGCCCTTAGGCGCCACGCCTGGTTGAGAACACCCAGCTTTTCAGGGGATGTCCAAGCCATTCTTATGGACATGCTCTTTGAAGGCTCCCTTCTCTTCAGAGAGAAAGCAGACTCGGCGCTTAAGCGCTTCAAGGATTCTCATGCTACGGCCAGGTCCTTGGGCCTCACGTCAGCCCCTTACCCCCTCAGGTTTTGCCATAACCTGCTCCTCTGACAATTCATCAAGTCAGAGAGATGGGTTTTGCAGATAGTCCCAAAGGACTACTCCCCCCGCCTTCGAGACTACCACTCCATCCATGCTACCATCCCATGACAGGATGACCGAGGATTTCTTGGCACTTCTACTAGATGAAGTTATGGTTCTCTTGGCCAAGGGAGCTAGAGGGAGGTATACTTTTCCAGAAGTAGGTTGCTTTTGCTATTCCTGCTACTTTCTGGTACCCAACAAGGGCATGGACCTCCACACTATCCTAGACTTTAGGACCCTCTATCTCTTCCTCAAGATGGAGAAGTTCAAAATACTTACTCAGGCTCAAGTCCTTTCTGACCTGGACCCAGGAGACTGAATGGTAGCGTTGAACTAACAGGACACTTATTTTCATATTCCTGTCCTGCATGTCCACAGATGTTACTTGCGGTTCACGGTAGGCCACAAGCACTTTGTTTATTGTGCTCCTCTTTGGCCTTACCAGCGCCCCTTCAGTGTTTACCAAGGTGATGGTGGTGGTTGCAACTCATCTTCGCAGATCAGGGGTTTTAGTCTTCCCCTATCTCGACTGGCTGTTAAAGGCGTCTCGCCCCTGGCTGTCATCTCCCAACTCCAGACTGCGGCAGACCCCCTGCATGTGCTGGGGTTCACTATAAATGTACCGAAGTCAGACCTGACGCCCTCTCAAAAGCTCACTTTCATCTGAGCTGTTCTGGACACAGTGCAGTTTTGGACTCTTCCTCCTGAGCAGCGATTCCAGGATTTTAAGGTTATAATGCAGATGTTTCAGCCTCTATCCTGGATTTCAGTGAGAATAACTCTGAGGCTGCTGGGCCTCATGGCTTCCTGCATCCTGCTGGTGACACATGCCAGATGGCATATACGGGCTCTACAGTGAGACCTGAAGTTCCAGTGGGAGCAGCATCAGGTGAATCTCTCAGACAATGTCCAGATCTTGGAGGGAACCGCACAAGATTTGCAGTAGAGGCTCACAAAACGCAAATGGGTCAGAAGCAGATCCCTATACCTTCCCCAACAGTAGTGAGAGATGCGTCACTCCTGGGTTGGTGGGCCATCTGGGAGAAGTGGAGATCAGAGGCATCTGGTCTCCAGCAGAAACCGGGCTCCAAATCAACCTGTTTGAGCTCCAAGCAGTTCAGCTGGCATTGAAAGAATTTCTCCCATTGTCAAGGTAAAGACAGCACCACAGCTATGTGGTACTGCAGCAAGCAGGGCAGAATGGGGTCGTGGACCCTTTGTCAGGTGGCTCTGCGCCTCTGTACTTGGCTGGATCAGCTGGGCTTATCCCTGGTGGTTCAACATCTGGCAAGCTCTCTGAATGTCAGAGCAGATGAACTCAGCTGGAAATGCCTACTGTATCATGAATGGAGTCTCCATCTGGAAGTGGCACAAGGTCTCTTTCAGCAGCGGGGAGAGCCTTGGTTAGATCTGTTCACCCCTGCAGAAAACGCACAGTGTTAGCAGTATTGCTTGTTGGAGTTTCCAAGGTGGCAGTCCCTCGGGGACTCTTCATCTTGAGTGGAACTCGCACTTTCTGTATGCCTTTCTGCCTGTACCACTTTGCCCAGAGTTCTGAAGAAGAACAAAAACAACCATGCCCAAGTAATCCTTATTGCTCCAGACTGAGCAAGGTGAGCCTGGTATCCTGAGCTGTTGAGCATGTCCACAGATCCTCCGAAAAGACTCTCCCTTTAGGAGGAACGGCTGTTGGAGCAGCAGAAAGGTTCGGCACTCGAACCTGCCCGCTCTCCACCTTCGTGCGTGAAGATTGAGCGTCAGCAGGTGACTGCTTTTGACCTTCCATTAGAAGTCTGAAATTTTATCTTAGCAGCCAGGCATCCCTTCACCAAATCATTATACGCCCGTTGGACGTAATTTGTGGCATGATTCAAGACAAGTCTGTTGACCCCCGTTCTACCCCTCTTTCTGAGGTTGTGCTGTTTATACTTTCTCTGGCCCAGCAGGGCTTTGCTATTGGCACTCTCAAAGGTTATTTGTCTGCAATTTCTACTTTTTTGAGGTTGCCTAATCGACCTTCTTTTTTTAAACCCCTTATTGTAAATCAGTTCCTTAAAGGCCTTTCACATAGGTTTCCTACATCCCAAGTCATTGTGACCCTATGGGATTTGAATTTGGTTTTGACTTTTCTGCAATGCGCTTCTTTCGAGCCTCTCCACAATTGTCCTCTCAGACATCTCACTTTGAAAACAGCTTTCATTGTCACTACCTCTGCCCGCAAGGTGAGTGAGCTGAAGGCATTAAAACTAAGCACCCTACCTTTTGATCCATGCTGACAAAGTGGTGCTTCGCATTAGGGCTTCATTTTTACCAGAAGTGGTCACGCCGTTTCATGTAGGCTGGTCCTTCACCTTGCCTACTCTTTACGCACCCCACTTCCACCGCCTGGACCCAAAAAGAGCGTTGATCGTACAAAAGAGTTCCAGATGGACGATCAACTCTATTGGTTATGTGGGTGCGAAGAAAGGTCGGGTAGTGCAAAAGCGGACTATATCCAGATGGCTCATACACTGTACGCAATGGCCAAGAAGCAATCCCCTGAAGGTTTGTGTGCTCATTCTACCAGATCCAAAGTAGCGACCACTGTTAGCACAGAGTTCCTGTTCTTGATATCTACCAGGTGGCCACGTTAGCATCCTTGCACACGTTTACCAAACACTGCTGCCTTGACAGTCAGGCCCAGAGGGATTAGCACTTTGCCTGTTCGGTCCTTCAGGGCTTTCTAGTATGATCTTGGTTCGCAGACCCACCTCCAGGGATAGTATTGCTTGGGTATTTGTTCAAAGGTAAGGAATCTGCAACTAGAAGTCCCTTTGAGATAAACAAGTTACTTACCTTCGGTAACTTCTTATCTGGTAGAAATGTATTCTAGTTGCAGATTCATTATTAACCCACCCATACTCCCTGTTCTGCGAACTGATTTCTAGGGGCAGGGACTCCCCTTTCAGGCCTTAGTTATGACGCACCAGTAGTCTTTATGGCTCTGCGCTTCTGGTGTGGAAAGTCGTTAAAAGAAACTGATATCAGCATGCCAGAGTGGCTCCTATATAGGACCCGCAACATCGTGTCCAGCGCGGATGACACCGATGAGAATTGCAGAGCCAATCAACACCAGCTAATGGCATGCAGGGGTACTGTTAACGAAAATCTTCCAGATCCAGTCTAATGCCTTGGTAGAATTCAAATGGAAGGACTCTTTAACTAGAATATGTCTCCACTTGATAAGGGTAAGGGATAGAAGAGGGTAAGTAACTTGTTCGTCATACGTAATCCAACCCCGACTCCACCTGTGTCAATGGGATTGACACGGAGAACGACGCTACCCCCTCCGGTCACCAAGCCTGCTTTACCCTCTGAACCAGGCACAAGCATCTCACTGGTGCTGCGGATGCCACCGCCCACACACTCTGCTCCCCATTCCAGGAACTTATTCTGCTATAACTGCTATCTCTTCCTCTTCCGGTGCCATACACACCAGAGAGTCTACCACTGATGCCCCACTATTCCAGAAGAGAGGCTCAGATACTCTTGGAAGAAGAAGAAGAAGAAGAGGATTATTTTGGGGAAACAAACCCTCAAGACAGAAGATGAAGAGTATGGCTCATTGGATCCAGACTTTGTGGGTTTGAAGGATGCCAGGGGGAACTCATGTCACCAACTTGCCTTCCTCCCCCAGATGTGTTCTCCTATCACACACCAACCAAGAGGGCTGCAAACATGTTAAAACTACAGCTCCCTTCCCCAGAGGTCAGATCCAATATAATTGAGGTTCTGCACTCCGATACAGCTGAACCCTTCCTTCTGTTTAATGAGGCACTAATGGAGGCTCTGTGGGCCATATGGGAAAAAAACAGTTACCTTTACAGCCGTCTGAAGACAGATTGTCTGACAATATAAGAGAGCCCCAGGAAATCCCAGCTTCTTCCCCAGACAACCTTATGGTGCAACCATCTTCTTCCTTTAAAATAGCACAGGCCTCTTTTTCCTCTACAACGGGAACGTGCGCCAGTGGCCATAGCCAGATGCAGGCGTCTGAGGCACCGATACGTGTTATGCCCAGGCAGGAAGCCACATTAATCTTTGTGCATGAGATTACTTGCTACTCGACCTAACCTCATAGCAAAGATTTTAGCTAACACCTTATTGTCTATATTTATAAAGTGATATTTGTTGATATGAACAGAGTTCTAGGGGTTTTTGAGAAGAAAAGGTTTACCATTCAGGACCAGATGTCCATGCTGGCCCAGGAGAGGATGTAAACTTCAAGAACAACAAGGTGCTAGATGTATTGCTTGAATTAATGTTGACCACTGGCAATCATTTGGGGCCACATTCCAGGCCATAGTTTTTGCCCACCGTGCCACTCTAGACAAAGGCCCATCTTATACAAAGTAGTATCGACCCTGCTCCTTGTCTAAACATTACATCCCAAACTTCTATACCCACAAGCATCCTGAGATCAGTTCCAACTCACTTAGCTGGAACTAAGCTGCACCCGACTGATGAGCTCTAATAACAGTGAAACCGGCTTTGGAGTGCTTATATTCTGGTTTAGAGCGAATATGACCTGGCAGTTTGGGCTGGACTTTTCCTTTTGGAGCAGGACCTAGACTGGTTTGCAAATAGCTGGGTCTAAGCTCAGGTGTCCTATTGGGCAAAAGAACAATGGGTTGGAATGCTACCCTGAGCGATTTGCTAGTGGTTAGACAAATTCCAAGCATTCCTCCCATCAACTTGCGTTCTGGAAGTGAGCATGGGACCCATTTCTGGGATTAAACTGCAATATCAGCAAGGTGATGGATGGAATACTTGAATTAATCTCAATCACTGGTAGTCACTTGGGGCTGCATTCTAGTCCATTGCTTTTTTTGTCCTCCATGCCACTCTAGACAAAGGCCTACCTTATGTAAATCATTACCAAACCTGTTCCGCATGGGAACAGTTCATCCCAAACTACCAGGCAAGACCCCCTCCAGAAGGGACCACAAGCAACCCCAGACCGGTTTTGACCTACTTCTTCATCAGCGAGGTATACTTTTGAGTCCCATTTCTCAGGCGATGCCCACTGGTTAGACTTGTTGCAAGCATTCCTCCCATCACCTTGTGTGTGTTTGATGACCCACGAGAGGATGCAGCCCAAGATGGACTTCTGGTCAAGGAGGGCATCTGAGTCCATTGAGTATGGTGGCATTGATACTGAGGTACTGAAGGGATCATTACTAAGTAAATATTCGTAAAGATTGCGTGCCTAGCTAAGTTGCTGGGGATGATATAATAAGAGGGTTTTCTACTGATGAAGGTGCCTTGTGAATGCACCGAGTAAGAGAGGTGCTGTGGGGGATCTTGTGTAAGCATACCCCGATTGTGGAGAAGGACACAGTTGAATAATTCTAAAGGAGTGAAAGCAGACTCTGTACCAACCCATGAAGTCTGTCCTCATTCTTAAGTTTGTTCTCACACCCTAAAACTATTGCTTGAAGCTAAGGGACACTCAAAAGCAGTCAGAGCAGTCTTGTGAAGATGTTTTTTAAACTTGTGATTATTTAGCAGTTGTGTAGTGTACAGTAGGACAATACAGTACACATGTCGGCATCACATAAAAGAAAACACGATTTGAAAGTGCCTGCGAACAAAGTGTACAGTTTAGAAAAATAAATATTTCACATGAGATGGCTGGATACCCATCGCAACTTCCAATGCAGGTCCAGTACATTACAGTATTGTCCCGGATCATGTCTGACGGACAACATTTAGTAAATGTTTTGTTTCATATACCTGAACAGAACTAATGAATACATAACAATCAAAGAAATTAACATTGTAACAAAAGATACAGCGACAGCAGCAGCAAGTCTTGTTAAGATTTAGTTGATGTATGTTGTTGTTTCAATGTTTTACATGGTTGCACAAGCAACTTATTGATTCTGAGCTCACTGATCCCAGAGAGCATGAAAAAGAGACCTCTGACACAGTTACAGGGTTACCAGTTTGATACCTGGTGCCCGCAAGAAGGGTAGTTTGGAACCCCCAATTGAGAGACAGAATAAGAACCACTTAGGGCTCAAGTTTCTGACAAATGCAAACAAACCAAGCCCACTTCAGGGAAGCAGGAAGGTCAGAACACAGAAGGAAGAAGTCCTTCAAGAGTGGCAGGTGCTTTAAACTGTCTCCAGGCAAGTCACAAAAAGAGAAATTAGTTTTCTAGGATTGCATACACTATTAGGATGTGATTCCCAGGAGAACAGGGTAGAGCATATCCTTGTGTCTTTTAGCTGGGAGGTGGTTTGAAGGTAAGCTGATACGTTTTAGAACCTACTTCCACAGGGTCACAGTGAACTGAGTACCTGTCACTGCTCTATGAAGTAACTGTGCCATCCAGACCCTGGTGGTGGAAAGGTTGGTCTCCTTGGAAAAGAGGGAGAAAAGGAGTCATTTGTAGGGTAAGGATTGTTCTTAAAGGGTGCAGGGGGAGTGGCCACCCTGTGACTGTGATTTCCTTAGAGTGCAGGGGATAGTTTCCCAGAGGAAGGTAAATGTATGCTCCCGCTTGCGTTCCATAGGTGGAACGTGGACAAGGGTGCCTCACTACAGAGTACTGGTCCAAAGGTTAGGGTACAGGGACCAAAGGTGAAAGCAAGGGGTAGGGTGTGGGTCCCTCCCGCATAGGGGGACCGTTGGGGTAGGACATACTTGCTCTGACAAGGAGGACCCAAAGACTGGAGCCGGTAAGACTACTTTTGAAAGCCTTGCAGTGCCAGGAAAGTGTTCATGGTAAGTGTACAGACCCTGAATAGAAAGGCCAATCTCAGTGTCTCCCCAGAGATAGGAGAGATCTGAGTGGAAGGAAGGTATCTACATTCTGGGCTTATAAACCCCACTGTGAAAGACCTAAATGGACTGAGGCAAAAGAGACGATCCATGGCTTTGGGCCAAGAGAGTTTGCTCAAGGGAAGGAATTTAAGGAGACTGCTGATTGCCCTCCCAGGAAACTTTCAAGGAGCCTTCTGTGGGCCTATTGGTGACAGGCAAAAAGGGTGTCTTTCACCCTGTGTCTGGTTCTGATCTGGAAGGCTTGGCACTGAGAAGTGGTTTCCCAAGGCCTGAGTGTGCTGAAAGGGCCTGGACTGTGTCTAGAGAAGCCCAAGTAACCTGTAAGTGACACCTTGTCAGTCCACATGCCAGGTGTGATGCCTACCCAAGGCACTGTATTTGATCCTCACCCGTGAGTGAATAACCAGTGGCTTGGTTTTAGTAATCTGACAGGTGTCAGTAGTTTGTGCTTGTTTGTTGCCTTGCGGACAGAGCTGATCCTGGGTTAGGGATAGAGATTTGACACAAGAGGCAGATTAGGTATCATAGCCTGGTTTGCCACGGTACTGTTTCTATACTGGGGTGTACTTCGGAGAAGGATAGAGTTCATTTTCTCAGGGTTGAGGTCTGCAAATGAAGAGAAGGGTTCCCTAAAGACTGTTAGTGGCTCGGGCAGAACTTGACAGAGGTATAGTGGTAGGTTCAGAGGTGCTTGCAACAGTCAAGTGCCTCCTCACAAGCTGTACATTGTGCGTGTTCTACCGCCTGAGCAGGGAGGTCCATCAATGTATTGTTTAGTCTACCTTAGTTCTTTGCTAGTTGTGACCTGTATAGTCACTTTTTGTGACTGACCGCCCCAGATTTTTTTTCATTTTTTTGGACCGGGTTTTTCTTCCTGTTAGTACTGTGACACCGTTATTTAGTGCTTTGGTGTGTGTGCTCTCTAGTCATGAAATCGTATAGGTAAAATGTGTGTCACCCAAAAGGTCTTTTTAAATTTTCTGTAGGGCCATGGTAGATGGCACAGCAAATTCACCAGTGACTCAGAAATGTAATGTCATATATAGGCTTCAGTGTGTATTCACACCACCCTCATATAAGCAAAAATATCCCTGCCAAGAGCTCCACTCTCCTATGGATGGACTGCAATTTAAAAGCACCTCAATCTCACATGGCAAGGTAATGTGGAAAGCAATTTTTTTTATAAAAATTATTTAACCTTAACGTTTGCCTTGTAAGCCCAGGAGGCTGGGCAGTTAATAGATATTATTATATATGTATATTTGAAAATATGCCCTCCCGCTGACTGAAGGCATAAAAACTATGCTTGCTGTGGTAAACTTTTCCATGACCACGCCTAGGTGTGTTTACATTTTTGACCAGTAAAAGGCTAGAAAACTAATTCAGAGTTTCCACTTAATTTTTTTTAATCTGATTTAATTATATTTTCTGAGAACTTTAATCAGAAAGTAAATGTATAAGAATGTACTTTAGCTGCATGAGGCAGAATTGAATTAAAACTGTTTCTGCCTCTCATCACACCTCCAGAGCTGCAGTACGCATTCTTTGAAGGGACAGTTAACAACCCTGGCTCAGAATTCAGCCTCTGAGCCCAGGTAAAACATAGTGGTGTTAACCATTGGCTCTTTAGCAGGAGTTACCCATTTGAAGGGGTGTTGGACAGCTGACAGAACAAAGATCAGCCATATCACTCATTTCATTTGATGAAACCAGAGATGATGACTCCTTCTCATCCACAGGACCGTACTAGCTAGCCAGGCTCCACGTCTTGGTGGGGCAGAGAACCAGATCTTACTCTCAGATTGGAGGAGACCTCCTTTAAATAAGGGAGTGTCTACCAACCTGAAGAAAGGCCTGCCAGCTGGCAGGAGGGTTTTGCCATTTTGAAACTCTGGTTCCTGCTTAATTTTACAGGAAGGCAAAGAGAAAATGCTGCACCAAGAGAAGGATTCGGGACTGCCAGGAGGCTCACAGAGGGCTGGATGCTGCTGAGACCTGGGCGGAGAGAGAGACTTGATGCCTCAAAGCATGCCTTGAGGATCTAGGAAGAACTAAAGGACTGATTAGGGGCAAGGCAACATTTCCACAATTTGAATAGCAGTTGAACTTAGTCATTTTTCTACTTCTAGAGGACCTCAGAAAAGGTGCTGAGACTTGCCCAGTGTGGTCATACTAAAGGTGGGCACGAAAAATAGTTTCACCCTACTTAGACCTCATTGCCACGCTGAAAACAGATTTAAGTAAGACCTCGCAATAAAAGGTGTCCAGCCTTGTGGAGCCCGGCATGGCTACAGTTTCTAGCCTTGCCCCGCTGGAGAATTTTGAGCATTAAAAAAGTGACTAAGACTGAGGGTAAAACCTTGGACCAAAGTTGTGTGGCAAACCACTTGACCCGCAAAACAACCTCCATGACTACGAAATCCAGCTTTGTTGCACTCAGAGCATTTGGCACCAAAATCAGTTGTGGGGGATCGACAACGATGCATTCCACTCACTTCAGAGAACCCTTGTTGGCCTCCGCCTCAGAACTTGCCCCGCTGAACAAATATGAATTGCATTTCACATACTAAGCCAAAAGGTAAACAAAATCGATCAAGTCAATCTTCTGACATCTGCTCCTTCACAGTCCATCTGAAATCGCACCTCTTATAATTGTAAAAATTCGTGTATCTGGTTCCTTTTATTCAATATTAAATATCTAGGTGTAATTTTGATCATTCAGATTTTCTCTATTTCCCTAAATTGGGTTGGGAATTTTATTGTATTGTGCTAAATAGTTTAAAATTTGTAGTATTGCTTGCACTTACCAAATATTTCTTTGGGGATTGCCTACTGCTTGTGCAAAAGCTTACCAGGGGTTGACCAAGGATCCTCTAAGAACACTGCTTTGTAAGCGACTTTGTTTTTATTAAGTGGATAAGAGTTGTCCCCTTCTGATAAAAATTGACGGGTACTACCACCAGCTGTGATTTCCACATCACCAAAACCTGGGAACCATGCACATGAAAAGAAGTGCAAGTGATCAAATTCTACTAGCAGGAAAGGTAAATAGTGTACACCTGGAAAGCAAATATTATTGACTATTCACTGCTTATTCCATATTACACCTGAAAATAACAGAGCTTATTCCTGCTGTGTATTCTGTATTGCTTTGCTTTAGAGTGTCCATGACAAAAACTGGCTTGCATTTTTCAAGATGTAGTCTTATTCTATTGTGTTAGCTGTTACACGTCATGTAGAGACCTGCAGATATATGTGGTAAACCTGATGTAGGTAATCATATTAAGTAAACTTGATGGGTTAGGAAACTAAGAGAATTAACTGAGAAATATTACACAGGTGTCACCTGAGCGTTCTGGGAATAGGTGCATATTTTATATTTGTGTGTACTAAAAGTTTACGGAGAGCCTATTTTTTTTATTTATCAAAGATATGTAATAATATGGCAAGAACAGACAACTGTTAAGATGGTAAGCTTTTTTTCTTTTTTGTTTTAGCAGTGACTTTGCATGTATTCTATAAGTTATTTGTATTTCTCCCAGGCCTGCATCCGGGGAAGTGTAATTAATGAGGGTACTCTGGCAAAGCATCTTATTAGTCTTGAAATGCTTTTTTGAGTTTTTAATGTATGCACATTGTAGGAATTTGGCTCTGTATATACTATTTCAAAGTAAGAAATAGTGTGCACAGAGTCCAAGGGTTCCCCTTAGAGGTAAGATAGTGGCAAAAAGAGATAATTCTAATGCTCTATTTTGTGGTAGTGTGGTCGAGCAGTATGCTTATCAGAGGGTAGTGTTAAGCATTTGTTGTACACACACAGGCAATAAATGAGGAACACACACTCCGAGACAATTCCAGGCCAATAGGTTTTTATATAGAATAATATCTTTTCTTAGTTTATTTTAAGAACCACAGGTTCAAGATTTGCAAACAATACTTTAAATGAAAGGTATTTCACTCCGGTATCTTAGGAACTTTGAATCATCACAATAGCATGTACAGTTTTGGCAAAAATGGCAATAAGCTATTTTAAAAATGGACACAGTGCAAAAATCAACAGTTCCTGGGGGAGGTAAGTATTTGTTATGTTCACAAGTAAGTAAAGCACTTACAGGGTTCAAAGTTGGGTCCAATGTAGCCCACTGTTGGGGGTTCAGGGCAACACCAAAGTTACCACACCAGCAGCTCAGGGCCGGTCAGGTGCAGAGGTCAAAGTGGTGCCCAAAACACATAGGCTTCAATGGAGATAGGGGTGCCCCGGTTCCAGTCTGCCAGCAGGTAAGTATCCGCGTCTTCAGAGGGCAGACCAGGGAGGTTTTGTAGGGCACAGGGGGGGACACAAGCAGGCACAGAAAGTACACCCTCAGTGGCACAGGGGCGGCCGGGTGCAGAGTGCAAACAGGCATCTGGTTCGCAATAGGTTTCAATGGGAGACCCAGGGGTCTCTTCAGCGATGCAGGCAGGCAAGGGTGGGGCTCCTCGGGGTAGCCACCACCTAGGCTAGGAAGAGGGCCACCTGGGGGTCGCTCCTGCACTGGAGTTCGGTTCCTTCAGGTCCTGGGGGCTGCGGTGCAGTGTCTTTACCAGGCGTCTGGTTCCTTGAAGCAGGCAGTCGCTGTCAGGGGAGCCTCTGGATTCCCTCTGCAGGTGTCGCTGTGGGGACTCAGGGGGTTCAACTCTGGCTACTCATGGGATCGCAGTCGCCAGGGTGTCCTCCCTCTAGTGTTAGTTTTCCGCAGGTCGAGCCGGTGGCATTGGGTGCAGAGTGGAAAGTTTCACGCTTCCGGCGGGAAACGTGTGGTCTTTAAAAGTTGCTTCTTTGTTGCTTCTTTGTTGCAAAGTTGCAGTTTCTTTGGAACAGGGCCGCTGTCCTCAGGAGTTCTTGGTCCTTTTAGATGCAGGGTAGTCCTCTGAGGCTTCAGAGGTCGCTGGACCCTGGGGGATGCGTCGCTGTTGCAGTTTTTCTTGAAGTGGGGAGACAGGCCGGTTGGGCTGGGGCCAAAGCAGTTGGTGTCTCCGTCTTCTCTGCAGGGCTTCAGGTCAGCAGTCCTTCTTAGTCTTCAAGTTGTAGGAATCTATCTTTCTTGCTTCTAAATACTCAATTTAGGGGGGTGTTTAGGTCTGGGAGGTTAGTAGCCAATGGCTACTAGCCCTGAGGGTGGCTACACCCTCTTTGTGCCTCCTCCCGGTGTGGAGGGGGGTCACATCCCTAATCCTATTGGGGGAATCCTCCATCTGCAAGATGGAGGATTTCTAAAAGTCAGTCACCTCAGCTCAGGACACCTTAGGGGTTGTCCTGACTGGCCAGTGACTCCTCCTTGTGTTTCTCATTATCTCCTCCAGCCTTGCCACCAAAAGTGGGGGCAGTGGCCGGAGGGGCGGGCATCTCCACTAGCTGGGATGCCCTGTGGCGCTGTAACGAAAGGGGTGAGCCTTTGAGGCGCACCACCAGGTGTTACAGTTCCTGCAGGGGGAGGTGTGAAGCACCTCCACCCAGTACAGGCTTTGTTCCTGGCCACAGAGTGACAAAGGCACTCTCCCTATGTGGCCAGCAACATGTCTGGTGTGTGGCAGGCTGGCAGAAACTGGTCAGCCTACACTGGAAGTCGGGTATGTTTTCAGGGGGCATCTCTAAGATGCCCTCTGGGTGTATTTCACAATAAAATGTACATTGGCATCAGTGTGCATTTATTGTGCTGAGAAGTTTGATACCAAACATCCCAGTTTTCAGGGTAGCCATTATGGTGCTGTGGAGGTCGTGTATGACAGACTCCCAGACCATATACTCTTATGGCTACCCTGCACTTAAAATGTCTAAGGTTTTGCTTAGACACTGTAGGGGCATAGTGCTCATGCACCTATGCCCTCACCTGTGGTATAGAGCACCCTGCCTTAGGGCTGTAAGGCCTGCTAGAGGGGTGACTTATCTATGCCATAGGCAGTGTGAGGTTGGCATGGCACCCTGAGGGGAGTACCATGTCGACATAGTCATTTTCTCCCCACCAGCACACATAAGCTGGCAAGCAGTGTGTCTGTGCTGAGTGAGGGGTCCCTAGGGTGGCATAAGACATGCTGCAGTCCTTTAGAGACCTTCCCTGGCATCAGGACCCTTGGTGCCAGGGGTACCAGTTACAAGGGACTTATCTGTATGCCATGGTGTGCCAATTGTGGAGACAAAGGTACAGTTTAGGGAAAGAACACTGGTTCTGGAGCCTGGTTAGCAGGCCTCAGCACACTTTCAAATCACAACTTGGCATCAGCAAGGGCAAAAGGTCAGGGGGTAACCATGCCAAGGAGGCATTTCCTTACACACATGACACAGGGGTCATTTGGGGATGCAATAGGAGGCAGACCTTGGAAATGACGACTGAGAGAAAAGAGGCTAATAGACGTCCGAGTACGAGATTATTACTGGACAGTTTGTTGTTTTTAATCCGGTTATTTTGAATAGCTCCACCTAGTGATGCCGCTGTGCTGCACTATGAGAAGTGTAGAAAGCAGCATGCATCTGAATCTACTTCTCTTACACTTTATACTGTGAGGTAAAATTCTTGTTAACAGTGGTGCTCTATCTTCGATAAAGGCAGCAGCTTGAAGGGCCTTGAAGTTAATGTCATTACTTATTCTTGAGTTTCATCCTTACGTCAGTGTTGTTACAGGGAGATGTGCTGGCACATGGGAAGTGCCCACAAGAGGGAGGATAATGAATCCTCCCACTTCTCGCCTCTCTCCCTGAAGCCTAAAAACACCCAGATGCTATAAACAGGTCAGCTAGTGTATTTAAGGACACTCAAAGGAGGCGGGGGCTTAGTCTGAGTGTCTTTTCAGTGCAGCGGCCTACACCTAGTCAGTGGTCACGTCTAGGACCTTGCTTAGAGATGATGTTGGGACTGTCCTTCATGGAATCATCTGCATAACTTTATTTAAATTACTTAATGTTTTTGTAAATGATAGCTTCAGTACGCCTGCCAACATGCAACAGAGACTGCTGGGATTCATACGCCCCGATGTTGGAAGTTCTCAACAAGCACAGCAAGAGCTCCAGAGGAAGTATCACAGTAAGAACAGGTTATATAAGTCTAAAAATATCTGAGATACAGGGGGGATAAGACACATTTACAGACAGTCTAAAAGAGTTCTCATTCTTGTTTTCAGTATTTTCCTTGATTGTATTTAGAAACTTGAATTCCATTACATCTTAAATGAAGAGGGGAAATCAAGCTACTTTTTTCACATTTCCACTTCACTAATTCAAGGACGTTTTTGCCGTATAGTTGGCAGTACTGCTCTGATTCCATCCCTTTCACTTTGCTATAGTCTAACAGAAAGTATAACATAAGTTAAGAATAGTGTGAAATGCAATTACCTTGGCATTGTAATCAACTTAACAGCTTTAAGGACGACTAATAACAAGCACATAGTTTGCAGCCATGTTTTCTGTTTAAACTAACTCTCTTCAGTAACTCAGCAAATACTTTGCTTATAAATTCAATGTTCAGCTTGGCTATGGGAAACTAACTTTTATATTTCTCTGTAAACTAACTTTTATATTTCTCTGTAAACTAATTTTTATATTTCTCTGTATTGTAGCAGAGGCTCAGTTAAATGAAAAGATTTCCCTTCAGTGGATCCAGCAGCTTGTTCGTAAAACATGCCAGGCATTGGCTTTATGGAAACTATTGTGTGAACACCAGTTCAGTGTTATTGTGGGTGAACTCCAGAAGGTATGACATTGAATAACTCTAGGTGATACTTTATCACTGTCCATTAAATTAAGGGTGTTGTATTGACTGTGGTTGATATTTTGTATAGGTCTTTATGCACCAACCAAGACACTTTCTAATTTGTAATTAAAAAGTTCAAAAATGTGCAATTGGAAATGACATTTGCATATAGTTAGCCTCATCAAGAATTGTGTGGCGGAGCTGCTTATTAGTGCATTAGTGATCCTAGCAAGTGTAGTGATAGTGGGTGTAATAATAAGTATGCTTTCAGTTTATTTCATGGTTTTCACTTCATCAGGTGCAGGCCAGCTAGAATGTGCAAACATTTTGACACAGATTCCTTAAAATTACTAATCCAAAGTCAACGGTATTTTTGAAGTGGCTATTCCCACTCACAGTAATAGAAAAAACCCACACCACTGCTTCACTACTCTCACATTTTCCTCCTAATCTACTCACCTTCCCCTTCCTCTGTACAAGATCAAATGTTCACCACCCGATTCCTTCTTCTTCACCCTCCTCATCATTCTCCTCCTTCACTCCAAACTCCTTCTCATCATCCTACACGCACCATCCTCCTGTAACATATTATTTGATTGCCTCTTCTCAGGCATGACTATATTCTTTGTCTTTTGATCACTCTGCTAACACCCTTAACATCCAAGAGTATTACTGTGCTCATTCCCATATGTGTATTTTATCTTCCCTAGCCTTTGGTTGGGTGTACCGCCTATTGTTTGGTGTCTTCCATATGTGCCCCCCCCCCCCCCCCCCCTTAATAACAGTTTATCACTAATTCTCCCACAGGTGGTTGGTTCACATGAGCTGCTTCTTGTGGGGAAGTGTGCCTGTACTAGGCAAGTGTGATTCTTTTATGCTACCCTAATACCATGTGTGAATACCCCCAATTGTAGGTTGTCAGCTGCCCTCTTGGATGTGTTGGTCTGCTTGTCCAAGTTTAGTTAAACTGTGCCACCTATTCTTGATCTGAACTGTCCTTATGAAACCCCTTTTCAGACTCATTGTTCAGACAATTTATATTTGTGATCCTCTTACTGTTAATATATTACTCATTTGGCCCAAAGTTGTCAACATATTTCAGTGCTTTTTATGGGTGTTAGATGTAGTGTCTGCTACCTTTAAATTGATGTGTAGACTTGCTTGCTCGAAGCAGGAGGACATACAATATCAGTCAATGAAAGGGAGCACATCATTTCCAAAATTTAATGAATCGATACATTCAGAATACCCCTATGAAAAGAACAATTTTTGTGCTGGACGTCTCCCTGAGCTCTTCTAGTTTTCTACAGTTTTTTCTCTATTTTAAAGAAGAATCCACTTCAGAAAAAGACTAAGATCTGCAGATTCTGACTAAACAGCTAAATTAGCACCAGGAAAGAGAGGGCTCTTCAGGTCATGTGGAACATGTGGAAAGAAATGGCTGCAATCAGGAAATTCACACAAGAAGTGCATCTACTTTCTGCACCCTGAAAACAAGGTAAAAGACTATAAGATATGCCGCACCTTTTCTCAAAAGACATTGAAAGGTGGTTTGGTTAAAAAAAATTAGTCTAAGGACACCCCTCTATCTGTGGAGAACTATGATGATTTCTGAAAGACTGAAAAATCCCGTAAGAGGGATAGGTCTCATGGGCGAGTGCCACCAGGGTCACCAGAAAAGGCAATGAAAAAGGCCCATGATGGGTCTTCAGAACGTTCAATAAAGTCAGAGGAACATTCAAATTCATTTAAAAAGAAAAAAGGTCTCATCCGAGAAGGTTCAATCTAAGCTTACTACTCCTTCACTAAAGTAGATACACTTAAAAAAAAAATCCGTCTATGGCAAAACGTCTCAAAACAGTTTCTAAACCACATATTGAATTCTCGTTGTTGACGACACTGTCAATGACCTCGTTGACGACAGCGTCGACCTAAATTTTTGCATTATGTCACAAAGACAACCCTATTTGCCCATGCGGACCAGGGTCCGTATTAATTAAGTAAACAAAGTCCATCATGCGTCTCCTTCTATTACATAGGGCGCCCTTGCAATAGCATAAGGAAACCAACAACCAGTGTATTGCTTACGCAATCCAGTGGCCAGATCTCTAATAGCCTGCATATACAGATTTACTCAGACTTAGAAGGTTTCTGTTGCTGTTACATATTATCCAATATGTATGCAAACAACAGTACAACTTAATCCAAAATGTGTTCTGACGACACAGTGCTTAAGTGAGTGAATAAATACATACCATATGTACAAAAGACACCATAAAACCTCCCTGGTTTGTTACATAGTTTTTCTGTCAAACATGTACAAACAGTGTTGTACATTGTGGATCACAAATGATCTAGTAACCAAGAGAGATAATTGTTTACATTTTGATCCCCTATAAGTTAAACTGTCTCTTTGGGACCAAGTCATCTGGTTCAGTACCATTAATGAGTACATTACGTTTTTTATCAGCCATTAAAATGTGATGTCTGGGAGATTCAGAGTTGTGATAGATTGACAGTTACTCAATTGAAAAAGCTGGACCTGTCTCGCTCAGAATTATTTTGCCTATGTACAGTGTCAACCATCCATTTGCGGAGCCTCATGGCGGTGAATCTGTCACAAGTCCAAATTTCCCGGACATCACGCTTTAATGGGAGACGTTTGACCCGAAATGCACAGGTAGAAGTGTTTCATAAGTAGATGAAGTGCTGTCTAACAGAGAAAGTTGTTATTCATGTAGACATCCTATCTTTTGTGGTGATATGGACTTAATTTGGTTAATACACAACATAATGTACAACGTAATGTACTCCTTAATGGTACTGAGCCATGCACTCACTTAAGCACTGTGTCGTCTGCAGTTATTTTGTATTAAGTTGTACTGTCATTTGCATATATATTAGATAATACATAACAGCACCAGAAACCTTCTCAGTTTGAGTATTTTGGTATAAACAATCCAAATGAGAATGGATCACTGGACTGTGTAAACAATACATTGGTTGTTGGTCTACCCATACTATTGCAAGAGGGGGACATTTACATCTGCGGCATCACCAGTGATAACAATACTATCCACTAGAATCTTTTGACAATGGCACAGTCGACCAAGATGTCATTGATCAAGTTATTGATGGCGAGGACACCGCCGACACCGTTGACGATGACCACACCGCCAATGAAAACCTCGCCGATGACATTATCAATCACTGCATCGTCAAAGGAAAAACATTGCCATAGTCAACAATTTCCGTGGGACTCCCACTTGGACAACGGGGAATTATTCAAGCATGTGAACATGTGAATCTATAAAAGATGGCAATACTGGAGAACTATAGTTACAGGTAAGTAACTTACTTTCTTTGTTAGCCTTACTCATAGTCCCTCTATTAACCTTTAGGCTAGGGACTGGGGTAGCTGTTACTGAGGGTCTTGGGAGCTCGAATTGTTTAGCTGGCTCACTCGGATGTGTCATATATTTTCTTATCTACTGAAATTTAGCATATGTTTGACAGCATTGTTTTCAGAATGTAGATTGTTTTGGCATGCCTTGCTTGGAATTCATCCCTTGTCCTTGGCTTGTTTTAACATAATTTTTGCTCTTCTGAAGATTTATGGATAAAGCAAACATGAATTTTATTTTGTCGCTTTTGCTGCAGTTCTCCAACACTGGATATTTCTTAGATTAACTGGCTTGGATTATTTCCTCTTCTAAATCTGGAAATCCTTGGGAAGACAAGCTGCATAAGGAGTGACACATTGCATTCATTTAAACATTTACTGGGAACATCATATCCAGTTCGTGTGAACTGGCTGGGAGCCAGTTTGACAAAGTGGAAGACTTTAATTTCTACTCTCCAGTCACCTGTCTGTTGCCAGATCGATTTGCTTCAGTGATCCGGGCACATGATCACAGTTCAGCTGAACAGTCTGACCTGGAGACAGGTTCATGACTCGAGCCAGCAGCATTCCACACCACTTTCAGTAGGTGGGTATGATTTTGACCACCTTAAACTTTGGGGCATTAGCCTGTCGCCAAGGCCGTTAGAGAAGGTCTGAATACTTCTTGGTCACGTCCGATCACAGACAATATGGACTTGGTCCAGGCCTTGGAAACTAGGACAATAGTTTCAGTTAATTCTCTTGGCCATACAACAGCATAAACGGCACATAAGGAAATCCAATAAAAGCAAGTAAAGCAACACATGGACCTCAACCATGAACACAATCAAAAGGTAGTAAATAAATCAAATGATAATGTAAATCCGGCAGGCAATAATCCAGTGAACGGTTCATCATAGACGGCGGTCCAAAAAACAGATGTTATGGATTCTGTCACCCAGGAAAAATTAAAGCTATCAGAAGCCAATGGTAATATCCAATCAGGTGATAAATATAGCAAAACATACCAGGCCTCTGAAGCCGATAAAACTCCAGATTGGTGGAGCTCGCTCATGGCAATGTTGCCTCCAATCTGACAAACTGGAAGTCTAGATCGACCTTATTAACTTAATGGCCCCACACCTTTTAAGTATAAGCGCAAAATTAGAACTCATGACAAACTTGGTTACAAAGGTCCAGGAAGGCTTATTCTCGATCTCGCAAGATGTGCTCCTGGAGCCCGATATTAGTGGAGCCACTCTAGCAACCAGTGTGGCTGTGTGGCACTGAAGCTCAGGCGGAGGAGCTCCTTAATAATGTTGGAAGAGCCCTTGCCCTGACTGAACCAGCGTGGAAACCTTGCATTGGTGAGCGGGGGCCGCTGGAGTTTAGCTGCGGTGCCTGTGAGTAGTGGGCATCGGGAGTATAGCGGTGACTTCCAATCCCGAACTGGGCCTCAGAGGCCCTGTGACGACAGGGGCCAGGGTTGAACTTAACTCCCAACCCCCCAGATCTCATCTAGATACCACTGACTCAGTGGCAAGAGCCATGGGAGCATCCGTTTCCATACTTAGCTGGATGTTGTCTCTTTGGTGCTAAAACAGATTCTGCATTAGAAAGATTTGAAGACAGTGGAAAAAGGCCAGATCCCTGGGCCTTCAGTCCCAGTCTATGTACTGTACACAATTATGGGGCTTCAGCAGCACGCCACCCAACAACAGGCAAACCCTTTCTACAGAAAATATCGAGTGTGGGGCAAAGGAAGTCTGAGCACTGCCAGTTCACTCTGCTTCCATATGGTCTCACTTCAGATCTTCCAGCCTTCACAAAGGTGATGGCAGTGGTTGTGGCCCCTCTCAGATGGGTAGGAATCCCAGTATTTCCTTCATTGAACAACTGGTTCATTAAATCTAGCTCTCTGGAAATTATGTCTCACCACTTTGAGGTGATAATCTAGTTGTTCAACCTAGGCTTTTTGATCAACAAGCCTAGATCTTACCAAGGACCCTCTCACCACATGCTATTCATAGGGGCAGAACTGGACACCACATCAAGTTAAGCCTTCCCTCCTCCTCAGAGGGTTCAATATATTCAGGCTATGATTCCGATGTTCCAGAGTGGAGCGATCATTCCAGTCCTGCTTAGGCTATTAGCCTTCTCCATTCTGTTGGTTACCCATGCATGCTGACTAATGGGGGCCTTCCAGTGGTGTCTTTGCCGGCAGTGGTTCAAACACCCTGCAAAGCTCCAATGCTGCATCAAAATATCCAGTAAAACTATGGTCGATCTAATTCCCTCTCATTAAAAGCAGCACATAAGCAGATCTCTGGGTCCACATTTCTGTGCTCTGCAGCTGTAAACACCACTGTGACTACTTTGCAGTCTCAGAAAAGGGGATGCCTCCTCAAATACAGTCAATGGCAGGCTCTTTGAGGACGAAGGATAAGTGATCATCCTCCTCCTTGACTGCAGCATTGTTCACGGCTGCCTTGTCAGCTACCTCACTAGTGTCCTTTCCAGTAGCTACACAGTAGCTAACACCCTCCAGTCAGTGTCCAAATGCTTGCCAACCACCTTGGTGATGAATTGTCATTCAGATATTCTCTGTGATAATCGTTAATTATCTCATCAAGAGAGACACATTTGAAGGATACAGTGAAGATTTACTTGCTGGCTAACATCTCGTCAGTGACTCCTCGAGTACAGGACTAGTTTTAAACAGTGTCATGGGTTCTGCAAGATCACCCTTCACTCCAGCTCCATGTAATTAGGTTGCAGGTTTCACTTCTGAATATTACAGCTCTGTCACCTCCATAGATTCTGGGCTAGCTCTTTTATAGCCAAGATGAGAACATAAGTCAAGAAAGAGGCAGTTCAGGTGATGCTCAATCTGGTGCTACCTTTGGACCGCAGGAGTTAATCCTACATTTCTCCTAGTGTACAGAGTTGGAGTTGGAGTACTATGAAGATACTTGAGAGGAACAGAAGCTCTACCGCCTTCTATTATTCTTTAGTACTTTTTATTAGTATCAAGAACACCCATACAACGGATGGTAGTTGATGACGCCATCTAGACTCATGCTTGCTTTTTCAGCAGGCAAAGAATCTTTTATTTTGAGGTTGTCTGGGAAGGTACCTTCGGTGAAGGAGGCATTGATGCTGATGATGATGAAGAGGTGTACAAGAGCAAGCCCTTCAAGAGATTTCAAAATGGATGACTGTACAATATCATCCTGATAAGTACTATGGTATGCATGAAAAGTGGCATTGTACAAAAAACGTTGGCCTAGAATGCTTTTGAGTAATTGTAATAGTCTTTAAGGTCAGTGCAAGGGGAAAGTGACCTAGACTTTCACGGCATGTAATCAACTTAAAAAGAATTTGAAACAATCTCTATGTACTATAAATGTAAAACAAGCGAGATTTATTATCCACATATATTTTATATCATGTTGGATCAGACGATTAATAGTATAAATCCTGTCATAACATGTAATTTACATTTGTTTGGGTAGGTGCTCCTAAAAAAACAGTGAAAGTGCTGAGGTGCAAGTGAGTGATGGTGATATATACAAGTAGTGCAGAGTGTGGTGGTATGCAAATTATCGACTTCCAGTGGCTCCTAAAATCCAGGAGGCCCTGGAGTGTCACAACATTTATTTTTGTCTCATCCACTCTTTGGACATGTGTCGACGTTTCGACCCCGTATTCTGGTAAGTCAGGATGGGGTCATCATCAGGACAGGGAAAATTGCATTGGAAGCACCTAAATTCCAGTGGGGGATTAAATCAGGTAACATCTGTGATCTCCAGGAAAGGTAGTCCCGGAGTCTGGGTATCTGTATCAGTCTGTCGACTTGTGGTGATGGGAGAGTCAAAGATCACTTAACTCCAGTGTTCGGAGGCTCAATGTATTGAGCATACCGGGGGCTAAGACTAGCCAGGGAGCGCCACTTGTATGAGGCTCCAATGATTTGGTATAAAGGTCACTCCCACAGCGGTCAACAGGCCTTATTAATCGGCCAATGCCCGGGTTTCCAAAACCCCTGGGAGAGGTCTGCGAAAAATCGTCAGGAATCGTGAGTAATTGTAAGCAACTGGGATTGATGCACGCACTCCACTGATCTCCTTTTTGTTTTGTTTTTCTATGCTGATTGAAAAAGTGGTATGCATGTATAGAGATTCTTAAAAGTAATAACAAGGTTATGTTCAAACTTCACATTGAGCAATTAATCATGCATACTTGTCCCTAAAGGTAGTAGAAAAATGCAGGATGACTCTGTCTTCTCCGTTAGTGTTACAGAAGTGTAGAATTCCTCACTTCTTTCCTTAAAAGAAATACACACCCTTTTTCAGGCGTACTTAAAATATATCTTTTTCAAGAGGATTATGCTGATTTTGAATTTTGAGATTGGAGACAGGGAAATTCGCTGTCAAAGTTTTAGGAAATTACTGGTTTGAAGGTAGCTATTTGCTAACCACATGATCGATGCCAGAGAGCAGACCTGAGTCTGAGTGCCGAGCTGCAGTGCTGAAGCACCGCTGCTGCTAAAAATGCTGAACAGGCCCCAAACGGCCCCCTGTCGGAAACAGCGAAGGCGGGCCACTCTATGCGCACAGTCCCTGCTGAAGCCAGTTTCCAACCAGCCAACAGGTTGAGTTGCTCGTTCAAGTAGGCCGAGTGATCAGCTGTGCACAGCAGCAATCAAGCAGTGGTGGCAAATGAGCAGAAAGGGCCCTAGGCCGCGGCCCACTGGCCTACAGGCCTTAGGCATCCTCAAAGTCATCCGACAGGCACCTAACCTGAAGCCAAGAGTACATCACAGAGCCCGTTTGGTATCTCCGGGCTAACCTAGGTAAAGGAGAACAAAGGTGCCCTCGCCAGCCCGACCACACCCGCAGTCTGCTCTTAACCACCCGGGCCCTTGCCTAGAGCCCATCTCTCAGATCTCTTCCAGATCCCAACAGAACTCACAAGTGAGGCCCGCAAGTGGGGCCCCGCATCAGATATAGGGCAACCGTTCTGGCACCTGCACTCGCTGCCACTCTCTTGTCCTCGATAGGCTCTTTTCTCCTTTGCCTTTGTCCAAGGGCATTGAGAGCCTGAAGAAGTTGCAAAGAGCCATAGATGGAAGCACATATGGAGGAGGGCTAATAGAGGACAACAGAGGCAGGTGAAAAGGAACTGAGGAGCTATTAGCGGCACACATAAGGAGCGCAAGGGCACAATACAACACACAAGAACTTAAGTGCTGAACCTAAAATACAGAGTAACAACCATTGCACATTCCAGTCCTCAGTCTTAAAACAAAGTGCAACAGATTCACACAGTGTCTACCTCCTGGCCACCTTTTTGAATAACTGACCACCTTGATAAGGTGCTTCCACGCTTGATAAGGAAGTCACTCACTCTGTCACTCAAACCATTTCCCTGGCGGGTGGACAGCCTATAGCAAGCCCCATCGGGGCTCAAGCAAGCTTGTCACAGGTAAGCGCACTTCCAGATTAAGTACATCTGCATCCATCGGGACATGAAGTCAGGAGTGCAGAGGCGTTTGGTGCACCAGATGCAAAAATTACTCCAAACGACCACAGCTAAGTACCGAACAAGTTGGTCAATTACCTTAGCAGGCATAAGAAAGCCCCCTCAGGCAAGCAACCTGCACCCAATGGAACATGAACACGGTAGTGCAAAGGAGTGCAGAGCGCCCGTAACAACACATCCGTACTGGCCGACATTGGGCAAGTACCCAGTATGATGACGAACTACACCGAAGTACCCCAGCCAACTCTAATAGGTAACAAAGTCCTTCTGGTGCCCCAATCTGCCTCTCTAGGCTCACACAACACACTAAACCATTGTAATCGGATGAAACTTTTCAAGAACATTAGGTCCCTGGAAAACCTCAAATCACTAGACATGGCCTAGGTAGCATTTGTAAAACCAAGGGAATTTCAAAGGACAGAATCTACTCTGATCACCATGGCTTCCCCCATCCCAGGCCAAAAGGTGCTTGAAGAAAAATACATTTTCTAGAGATGGGGTATTAGGGTCTCATTCTACAATGATAATTGCTTTCCAACCCCTCTAGCAAGCTCTCCAGAGGTAGCATACTCAGAGATAACATCACAACGACCCATCACAGTCATGTGAAAACCAACCCGGGGGAGCTCTGCACTGCGGAATATAACGACCTACAATCCATGGAATAGCAGGAAGCAACCTCCCTTTTCCATTTTAAAAAGAAAGTCCTATTGGTTCTTCAAGATCGAGCTTGGAGATCCCAGAGGTGCTGTAGCAAGTAAGTGCACCAACAAAAACTGATTTGTTTTGGCTCCCCGTGGCCCTGTAAGGCAGGAGGGAAGCATGAATGGGGAAAATAACTCGGTATAACAATAAGCAGGCCTCTAAGATCACCGAAATGCAGATACCACTACTCTCAATATGTTCATGGAACATATCTGGAATCGAGAACAAGATCACAAACCCTGTAGTGGTTGAATATCTAAGGCTGTTTCAAGTGATTTTGCTGCAAGAGACTTGGACTGAACACTTGGTGCCTCTAAGTGGGTCACATGGAGATATCAAAGATTGCCACAAGGCAGAGCAAAAGGTGTCGCTCAAAGGTGGGCCTTTCAATATACATCTTGCTGCAACTGAAAATCTAAGTCAAACTAATCCTCTGCACAGCAAACTGACAGTAAAAATAGAGGGCTGAGCGTGCAAAGAAAAACATCTTTTAATATTACTAAACTTTTATATCAACCAGCAACGGAATTTAAGACTGGCTGCTGGTCTGAGATTGGATTCTACACTCCTGAGCCTGAAATCAGCTCATGATGCACAGTTCACAATAGCTTCTGGGGATTTTAATGCGAACCTCTTCCCTTCTCTCGCCAACAGTGAAACTCTCCTGGCACAAGACAACACATTGAAAATTCCACCACAAGCAGCGCCACCACTTAGATGTAGCGACCAGCTGGGTTCACTGCTTGCCACAAACCTAACAGCTTCAGGGCTTAATAGGAGATTTACAAGGGTCACACCGCCGGCCCGGACGCACTCCTCTAAAAGGTCATTCACTGTGATAGACTATAGGGCATCTCGATTAGCCCTCTTCAAATATATTGCGCACTTAAGCATTGAAGAATGTTAGGAAAGTGACCATAGTCAACAGAAAACATCAGTCAACTCCGAACCTGCTCTCTACGCTTCAGCCAACATTTTCACTTCAGACCTAACATCAGAAAATCTTAAGCGGCTGCGCTGGCAAGCACAACAGCAAGACACACTCTTATTAGAGTGTATGAATCTGTCAGGAGAATACCCCTTCTGACGTTCAACCGCTGTCGGCGACTGGAAGCAGTATTGCAGAGTTCTGATGAGGCACAGCAAAAAGAAAACCTCCCACATTACACTAACTACCAACCAGGAAAACTCAGCATGATTGGTGAAAAATCTCATTTTACCAAATAAGTCTCTAAACTGGGAATACCGCCTGTTGAAATGTAACCTCCTAATGAAGGAACAAAAAGTCAAAGTAAGGGAACTGCGTGAAGAGTATAAGAGGGCAACCCTGTAATTCGAGAGACTCTACGGCCATCTGGAACATAATCCACAGGTTAAGCAATGACAACTCTGCTCTAAATGAAGCAAATATGTGAGGAAGGATGGACGCAACACCTACAAAAACATTACTCAGCAAGGCAAGAAGGTCCCTCTGCTACCACAATGGAAGGGACCCAACAAGCTGCAGCAGCCCCCTAACTCAGATCCGCCCGACAAGGCAAGAAGAGACCTTTGTAAGCATGGTGGAATGGATCCAACAAGGCTGCAGCAGCCCTCAGACTCAGAACCTTCTAGTAAGGCAGTACCTAGAAGGAGACATGTCTACGCAAAAAGAGCTGGGTGTGTTTGAGATGAAGCAGACAAATAGGTAGCAAGTTGAAATGAACTCAAAATAATTAGAAACAATAATACCAATGAGCTATTCTGATGGCACCCCAGGTGCGAATGACCTCCACCGTGCCCTGTACAAAATTAATCTAGCATCGGCAAAAAAACTTTGCCTACTCTCTAGTGCTGTGAACCTCCATCAAGCAGTTCAGGACTCCGGGCATGGATCAATAATCCACCCAATCTTTAAAGGGAGTAACATAGGTGACCCAGCAAATTACCACCTCATAGCCCTGCTTGAAGTTGCGGCCAGGCACTACCTAACCTTAGTGCTACAAGACCTGCAAGAATGGATGGTTAATTTGGCATTCATTCCTTGCAATCAAGCAGGATTTCGCTCCGACCAAGGAACTCTGTCAAACCTTGCCACCGTGACTCTGTATTGAGAAGGCCTTTGGCTCAAAATCAACTTTACGTTCATGTTTCATTGGAATTCAGGCAGCATTCGCTGGGGTCCCCCAAAAATTATTTTGGGAAAGACTCACCTCCCTTGGGATACTTTTGAAAATCTTTTGAGCTATTCAACTTCTATAACAAAAAACTGGCAGCGTATAAATGTATGGAATTGCTCAGAACTCTTGCTGTATTGAAACAAAATGTGTGTGCTTGCCCCCCCTTACTTTTTAACATCTACCTATTAAGCCTATCTATAGAATTTGATTACATAAGTGCCCACCCACCAAATCTCAGGGGCCTTCGTCTCAAGCATGTGCTTTACGCAGATGATCTGCTCCTGATGAGCATGACCTCCGCAGGTTTGCAAAGGCTTCTAGTTGCACTATCAAGTTTCATCAAGTGTCATATGAGGGGAAAAGTGCCCCCCTTTGTCATGGTTAAACCCCCAGTCCACTTGTCACCTGATATCTGATGCTAACTTGACTGAGTGTGTGCTGGGATCCTGCTAACCAGGCACCAGCACCTGTGTTCTTTGCCTAAACTGTACCATTGCGTCCACCATTGACACACCCCTGGCACACAGCTAAATCCCTTGTTAAAGGTACCTGTGGTACCAAGGACCCTGTGGCCAGGGAGGATCTCTAAGGGCTGCAGCATGTATTATGCCACCCTAAGGGACCCCTCATCACGCCCATGCACACTGCCATTGCAGATTCTGTGGGTTGGTGAGGAGAAAAAGATAAAGTCGACATGGTATCCCTCTCTGGGTGCCATTCCCACAAAACATTGCCTGGGTAAGTCACCCTTCTAGCAGGCCTTACAGCCCGAAGGCAGGGTGCACTATACCACCGGGCATAGCTGCATGAGCAATATGCCCCTACAGTGTTAAAGTCCATTCTTAGACATTGTAAGTGCAGTATGGCCATATTGTGTACATGACCTTAGAGTTTGTCAGTACAAACTACACAGCTCCGTGATGGCTTCACTGAAGACTGGTAAGTTTAGTGTCAAACTTCACAGCTCAGAAAACCCACACTGATGACAGTATTGGATTTATTGAAAAATGCACACAGAGGTCATCTTAGAGATGCCCCCTGTATTTCACCCAAACCTTAAGTGTGAGGCTGACTGGTCTGTGCCAGCCTGCCACTAACAGACACGTTTCTGCACCCATGGGTGGGGAGCCTTTGTGCTCTTGTGTTTCAGGGACAAAGCCTGATCTGGGTGGAGATGCTTCACACCTCCCTCCCGCCCCCTTGCAGGAATAGCAACACTGGGTGGTTAGCCTCAAAGGCTCCTGCCGTTTGTTCTGCTGCCACTGGGTACTCCAGACAGTAGAGATGCCCATTCCCCGAACCAAGCCCCACTTTTGGCGGCAGATCTGGCAGGAGAATTGGTAAACACCAGGAGGAGTGTCCATCCCAGCTGGGACCGCCCAGCGCTGAGGTGAATCCATCCTGGCAGAATCCTCCATCTTGTTTTGGAGGATGTTAGTCAATAGGGTTAGGAATGTGCCCCCCCTCCCCAAAGAGGAGTGGGCACAGGAAGGGTGTAGTCACCCTCAGGGTAAGTAGTCATTGGCTACTGACCTCTGTAACGTCCCTAAATCTAGTATTCTAGGGGCACCCCTGAACCCTGTTCTTTAGATTTCTGGTGACCAGAAAGAAGGAGGACTGAAGAGCTGCACCAGCAGAGAAGACTTCAGACGACAACTGACTTGGCCCCAGCCCTACCCATCTGTCTGCAGCTTCAAGACTCCTGCTACAAAAAGGTGACTCATCCTGCCAGGCCAGCGACCTCTACAAACCACCAGAGGACTGTCTGCCTAACCAAGGACCAAGATCTCTGGCGTACAGCAACCCTTTCAAACAAAGAACCCTCTTAGAAGGACTCCAGACCCTCCCGGATTTTCTACTCTGCACCACACACCCAAGGCCCGCGTCCAGGTCATCCACCGGTCCATAGAAGGTCCCCAGGCCATTCCAACTTCGAGTCCGCCCTGGATTTGACCTCTCCTGACCAACACGACGATGCCTGCAGCCTAAATTCAGAGGACCTCCCTGACTGCGACCGGCTCCGGTGAAGATTTCCCAACGTCTAAAGGGACCCCTGCTCCTGCAGCCCCCTGGCCTTGGGGAGCCCAACCGATGGTCCAGCAACGTCCTGTGGGCTCTCTACTTAACTGTCCAGCTGTTGGTCTTCTTCAGCTGACTCCCTGTACCAAGCCTGCAGCATCTTTGTGACCCCTAGGGTTCCTCTATTGAAAAGCATTGGCTGTCCAGAGCTGTGTTTGCACCTGCCCACCCCAGTGCCTCTGAGGGTGAGTGTTTGATGCTGATCTGTGGAACCAGGTGCTGATCTAAACCCCCCCCCAGGTCTGTGCCATGAAGTTGCGGGTACAAGCCGTCTAAGTGCCCCCAGTCTCAATAGGATTCCATTCGGTCCCCGACACCAACTTTGACCTTTGCATCCGGCCGGCCCCATGTTGCTGGTGGTGCACCATTGGTGTAGCCATAAACTTTGACCTTTGGACACCTTAACCCTCGAAGACTGGGATCGTAAGCCAGTACTGCAGATTGTGTTATCACTTTTCCTCCCCTAGGACTGCATTGCTTTCTGTGAGAAAATGCAATGTCTATTTTTGAAATTGAAAAGTATTACTTACCTGAAAACTGTTGTTTCTGTGAATTCCAAACAAAGGGCATTTGATACTTGAAAGTGATACATTCTTGAAACTGTGCGTACCTGCAACAAAGATCCTTTTGGTTCTAAAAATAAAGTAATAAAGTATATTTTTGATACATAGAACATTGGCCTGAAGGTAGTCATTGAGGGTGTGCCTTATTTCTTGACTGTGCATGTACAACAAATGCTTAACACTACCCTCTGATAAACCTAACTGCTCCACCACACTACCACACAACAGAGCATTAACATTATATATTTTAGCTTCTGTAAAGCCTCTGGGGATCCACTGGACTTTGTGCACACTATACCTTACTTTGGTATAGTATATACAGAGCCAGCTTCCTACAGCATAAACTAGAAATGAATTATATAAAAAACAAAAGTGGTGAAATTCAGCAAGAAAAATAAAACCCCTGGAGCACGGTTGATAAGTGTCAGAATCAAAATGTACATACCTTGGAATATTATTCAACCCAACAGGCGCCTTTAATGCACAAATTGATTCAGTGAAATCCAAAGCTGCCTCCCTAACGTTCAGTTTTAACACCCTTTTGAATTCTTTACAAGGTCTAACCCTGGGACCACTGCACAAGGTAATGGGGTCTCGTATGGGTGCAAAATACTGGTGGGAATAAAGGTTTGAAAGGCTGCTGTACCTACTAATCGCTAAATATTATTGGTCAGTACAAAGGCTTCCTAACTATACAACTCAGGCTCAACTACGCCTTGAGCTAGCCCTGACAAAACAATTGCCGCAAAGTGTTCCCTTTAAGAAATGTGCCACAGATTTAGCATGGCAGAGGGCAGTGCAATAGCAGCATGCGTTTGGCTCGAAATTAATCCGCTAAAATTAAAGTCCGTCTTTAGATGCAGTCGCACCGTCACCCTGCAATTGCTGCTAGCCTCTGAATTGTGGAGCAAAAGGACCTCATCTGCTGAATTTTAAGATTCTCAACAGATCTGCTTGACTTTTCTGTATGCAAGAAAATAAAGTGAACCAGGCCAAGCTCAGCCATGCCTGGCAAAGCATTAACTCTTATGTTTCCTTAAAGCCACAAGCATATTTCAAACTGGGATTTCCACATCACCTCAAACCTAATTAATGCACCTTCGTTTAGGCTTCCAGCTAACCTTAGATGAATTTCTTCCTTGGCTAAAACCAGCACAGATAAACTGCAGACTCAGTGGTGCAGAGAAAGAAACATGAATGCACATCCTTTGCCTCTGCCCGGCCATGTTCTCAGGCAGCAGAAAAATATTGCGGGGAGCCTTCAGTCAGTTAGCACTTCGAACATGCAGGCAAGCCATTATTGCAGAACTCAGCCCGTAAACTCACAGCTTAAAATCAGCCTGGTAAAATTCCTTGGAATTTTCGAAGCTAGAACAAAAAGCAACATGGATGAAGTAGAGGCCCCATATAGTACTGGCAAGAAGTACAGGTCTGTTTCAGCTCACTAAACTTATACAAATAGAGGCAAACCACGGAGTCTGACAGACCCGGCTCGTGGTTGTAAATAAAAATAATGACCAACAACACTGTAGACCTGCTCAGCAAGTACCAACAATAGGACCCGCAAAGAAAAGTCCTTGAAACATGCACAAATACTTTGAAACTATCTGTACTGTATAGCCATGTCTATGAAAATCACCTCATACATCCTTTTAAACACACAGTCACTTTGTACTTTCATAAACATTCAGCGCCAAGAAATTCACTTTTTTATAAACTTTTTTTGCAGGCATAAAATGTTATTGCTCTTTTTTATATATTCTTGCCAGTGTAATGGTTTTAGTTAACTATGCACTTTGATAATAAAAAACATAAACATGCCTGTCCTTTGACAATAAGATCAACAAGGCAGAAATGAAAACATTTTATAGAAATCTCTGCCTTTGTATTTTGTATGTAGTTCTAGAGATTAACTTAAAAATGTGATTTTCATTTGTGATATAATTGAATAGGCTAACTAACTCATAAAACTCTGTTTTAGGGTAAATGTTTGCACTTTTTATCATTTAAATCTAGTCCGTAAAGTAAAGCCTGTAAATAATTTACTAGCAAAGTTCATTGATGCCAACGCTAATCACATATTCGTACATTATAACACTAAAACATGCTCTTGAGTTAAAATTTAAATACACATAGAAAATTGGTTGTTCTAATACTAATCATTTCTTAAAATATTAGGCTGAAAATGCTTACAGGAGTGAATAAACCTACTCAACTGATTTAATCATTTCTTTGTTGGTCTTAAGTTCAGGCGCTCACTTGCGTCCATGAAAACGTGACAGTGCATCCTAGTTATTAAAATAAAAACACAGTCGAATTCATAAAGACAGATGACCCACAATTTAAACTGATTGGACAATCTAAATGGCCTAAGACTCTCCCCATTGTGCACAGTATTCCTTCAAGTAAACAAAAAAAATGGCGCTGTTTTCTCCGTCCACCCAATATACTAAGATTTATCATTTAGGTACTTGTCAGCATGGACCTATATCGACAATGCCAGACACACACTACCGACTCAGCTATTTTCTCCATGAATTTAGTCCCCGACAAGAAAATGGGATTGAAATTCCACTTAACCAACTAATAACAGCCGGCCTGCTTAGCGTATGTTCAGTGACCTAAGAATGTTTTTCAAGAACATTCTCCTGTATTCTGACAATGCCGGGCACACACAAAAAACATGTACAAGTGACTCTTGTTTGTACCCACAAAGTCGACAAGAATGTCACTGTGCTTGCTGTCTCTATGAAGGGACCATGTCTTTGGTTTCCATCATAATAAATCGAAAAAACATAAATTGATGTTTCAATGACTGGGTGAAGGGTATTGCTAGATAATCCTGAGCCCGTAGAGATTTGTATGATGTTAATTTGGTCCAGGCATGATGTCTTCTTGAGAGCGTGTGTTTGTCAGTGGTTGAAGACAGCAACCTAGTGGCACCATTTGCCTTCGGGTAAAACTCCACTTTACCCAGACTCTTGTCCCATGCTTCTTGCAAGCCTTGTTCCTTAGTGGAGGTGTTTAAGTGATGACCCCATGTGCCTTTATCGTTACAATGCAGTTGCTCTTCAATTTCAATCCTGCATAGGTTGTTGATGGTACCAGTCTTTGCTGCTCGCCTTCTCCAACAAAATTTAATATAGGCACATTTACTCTGATGTTCATAATTTTTCAGACCAAATTCTAAGCATACCTCAGCCGGGGATCTGAAATACTGATTTGTAAACCTTTGTTTGAACTTGGTTATAGAAAGCTGCTTCCTTACCCAGCATTATTTCGGCCCCATAAGTAACAGTGGGCATTAGCTGTGCTGCCATAACAGAAAGCAGATGATTATATGACGGGCATCTCAATTTTTGTTTTAATAATTTGAATCCGTGGGTCAAGGAATGGGCCTTAGCTTGAGCAGCAGCAAGCTGCGGTTTAAAGGTCAAGAGATGATTAAATGCGTAAATGCTTGACATTCAAAAAGTAAATTTACACTTGTAAATTGATTGATATAATATTTTGCTGTAAGGGTGCAATGTTTAACGTGGATTTATCATACTTCAGGGACCGGTCTGGGTGTTCTGTGGCAGGGATGTCATGGAAAATGTAGAAACATGTACAAATGTATGTGTTAGCAGGTGGTCACCAACAGTTGGCGCCTTGTTCTCCCTTGAAATGGTCGGGTTTTTGTAAAGGAGTAAAACCATTCCCTCTGTTGGAGCGGACTGTGAACCATCTCAAATGTGGTGCAGGATTTGGGGAAGTGCAATTCCACCAATCCGTTTGGTCTCCTATTTATTTAATTGCGCTTTTCTCCATTAGCTCAAGTGAAACTCGCCTCTGTGCCGAAGTTAATTAGGTACTCAAAAAACCTTTCTAGGAGTGGTTTGTGAAGTTCATAATCCCTCACCCTTGCAAGGTGTAACTTTATGATTTTGTTTGTCAATTCATGTCTTACACAATGCATAAGATGTAAGCATATGGTATTTTTCTCCTTTACAGGAATTTCAAGATCAGTTGAAGGTCACAAGTTTCAAAGACCTGGTGATCAGAGACAAGGAGCTAACCGGGGCACTTATTGCTTCCCTCATCAACTGCTACATCAAGGATAATGCCACTGTGGATGGCATAAGCTCTCATTTGCAGGACGTCTGCCCACTTCTGTACAGCACGGATGATGCAGTTTGTTCCAAGGTACCAAAATTATAAATGCATGTCACAACTAATTATTTGATTAGTTATCTTCAGCTTTAAGAAGTCTGTAACTAAAAGCCTCTTGTGAACCATTCCAAGACTTAGTGTCCACCCGTTCTTTATCCTCGGTTAGCTTTATTGTCGCTCTTATTTGCTTCTTATTCAATGGCTTTCCCTCTTCTCTTTGTTTTCATCCCTCCCATGGAGCATAGACCCTTTACCATTCTTTTGTTTGGATAACTTGTATCATTCTGCTACTCAGAGAACTACTACTTTGTTTTTCTTTAAGCATTTTAGGAGAGTGCATATATGTTTGAGCTCTCTCCCTGTTGTTTTGCTTACCTCCTCAAATACTTCTCCCATTTCTGCCTGCCCCCCCAACCCACTCTCATGTTCTGATTTACCTATTGGTTCCACCCCTACCACACACTGTGTCCTTCGTGTTGCTCCCTTTTCTTCCCAACCTCAATTGTTTTTCTTTTTAGTTTTTAATTAATCCCCCACCCCCATTTCCATTGTTCCCACCTCCCAGTTACCTTGTCATGACAGATTGAAGAGTTACACATAGGCCTGCTTTTTAAATCCCTCTCGACTCCCTCCAGTGCACCTTCAGGCCTCAAGGAATAGAGATACCATCCACTTGGGATACTGCTAGAAGGTTCACCCTTGATGCCAGGTGGACAATCCACAGTTAACTTGCCTCCGGCTCATGTTCTTACTCCACTGCCATAACCCGCACCAGAAGTGAATGATTATGACCCAGGTGTTGAGTTCCTTCAGCTCAATGAAGGGAACAATTGGTACAACAACTTACAGGGGGCTAGTGGCCATAGTCCTGCCCCGGAGACTGTTCCCTTTTCTCCTCCTGAACTGCCCACCGAGGAGTCAGCTTCCTGCACCATGATAATGCGTTAGGGCGGATGAAGTTCTTGACCTCCAACTTCCAACATTGGAGCTTAAAACCAATGTCTTAGTAGAAGTTTGTCAACTAGTGCAAACATCTTCTAAGCCTCTTCTCCCCTCCTAATGAGGCACTAACCGATACATTGTTGGGTGGTTTGGACCAAAACATACTCTGGTCCCCTAGTTAATAGACAAGCTGCCAGGTATCCTTATTCTGCCCCTTGCAACACAGCTTTTCTTTCACAGCCTTTCTCACCCAAAAGCCTAGTGATGCAAGCTTTTATGAGCCATTCTAATCCCAACACATCTCCTACTACTCCCTGACTGGGAGTCTGAGCGAGTGGAAACATTAGGCAAATGTGCCTCTTTAACTACCAGCTTGGCCCTTCGATCTGTTAATGACAACTTATTGTTGGGCCATTATTCACACTTTCGTTGGGATTTGGTGGCACAAGTCCTCCGTAGTGTGCCAGAAGGCCTTTGGTCTGTTGTCTCGCAGGCAATTCAAGATGATTATAATGCTGGCAAGTTCTTTATTGTGGTTGCACACCACTGATACCATTGGGGGGCCAGAGACTGCGATTCACTGGGTTCTTCAGTGACGTCCAGCCCTCCCTAATGGACATGTACTTTGTTGGGACTTGACTGTTTGGGGAGAAAGTTGACTGATCTGAAGCGTTTTAAGGGAGAGCAGGACTACCACTCGCTTTCTGGGCCTTTCCACTCCACCTCGCCAACTACAGCAGTTCCATTGCTTCTTCTGCAGCTTTGGCCACAGTGGCCCATGCTGCCAACCTGTCCAACCCCCACAGTGAACCCTGCAGTTTTGCGGTAGCGGCCATGGTTCTGACTGCCAAGGTCAGCACACCACTCAGACTGATGCCCAATGGTAGCATTGGAAGTATATGGTGTCAATCTTATATATCCTTCCTGCCGGCCTATCAGCACTACGTGCATTTTGTGTTGGGAGAGGAGCATTTTCAGTTCTCTGTACTCCTCTTTGGTCTCACTAGTGCCCCTCAGATGTTCAGTGGCAGCACTCCTTGAGAGGTCTGGGGTACCAGTTTTTCCCTACTTTGGCGACTGGCTGTTGAAGGCAGGTTTACACCAGGCAGTCATCAACTATTTCCAGATTATGGTGAACCTCCTGCGATTTAGGGGGTTAACTGTCAACGAGCCAAATTGTCACCTGACTCCTTCTCGGACGCTCCCTTATATCGGAGCCACTCTCACCTTGGTTCAGTTTTATGCCTTTCCTGCAGGAAGGAGTCCAGGGCATTTAGGCTGTGACCCCAGTCTTTTAGCTTTGGTTCTGGATTTCAGTGAGGTTGGCTCTGAGACAGCTGAGTCTGATGGTCTCCTGAATCCTACTGGTTGAGCACACCAGGAGGCATTTGCGGGCTGTGCTGTGGGATCTGAATTCTCAGTGGGCCCAACATCAAGGGGACCTCTTCGACCATGTTCAGATTTCGGAGCAAACTGCAAAAGGTCTGTAGTGGTGGTTACTGGACTGTAATTGGGTCCGACCCCATTCTCTTCCCCACCCAGAGCTGACAGTGGTGATAGATTGTAAGGAAATGCCTCCTTGGCATGGTTACCCCCTAACGTTTTGCCTTTGCTGATGCTAAGTTATAATTTGAAAGTGTGCTGGGACCCTGCTAACCAGGCCCCAGCACCGGTGTTCTTTCCCTAAACTGTACCATTGTCCCCACAATTGGCACAACCATGGCACTCAGGTAAGTCCCTTGTAACTGGTACCCCTGGTACCAAGGGCCCTGATGCCAGGTAAGGTCTGTAAGGGCTGCAGCATGTCTTATGCCACCCTGGGGACCCCTCACTCAGCACATGGACAGTGCCTTACAGCTTGTGTGTGCTGGTGGGGAGAAAATGACTAAGTCGACATGGCACTCCCCTCAGAGTGCCATGCCAACCTCACACTGCCTGTGACATAGGTAAGTCACCCCTCTAGCAGACCTGACAGGCTTAAGGCAGGGTGCACCATACTACGGGTGAGGGCATATGTGCATGAGCACTATGCCCCTACAGTGTCTAAGCAAAACCTTAGACATTGTAAGTGCAGGGTAGCCATAAGAGTATATGGTGTGGGAGTTTGTCAAACACGAACTCCACAGTCCCATAATGGCTACACTGAAATCTGGAAAGTTTGGTATCAAACTTCTCAGCACAATAAATGCACACTGATGCCAGTGTGCAATTTATTGTAACATACACCCAGAGGGCATCTTAGAGATGCCCCCTGAATACCTACACGACTTCCAGTGTAGGTTGACCAGTTTTTGCCAGCCTTCCACACACCAGACATATTGCTGGCCACATGGGGAGAGTGCCTTTGTCACTCTGTGGCCAGGAACAAAGCCTGTGCTGGGTGAAGGTGCTTCTTACCTCCCCCTGTAGGAACTGTAGTTACAACAGGGCTACACCCCTTTTGTTACAGCGCCCCAGGGCATCCCAGGTAGTGGAGATGCCCGCTCCTCCGGCCACTGCCCCCACTTTTGGCGGCAAGGCTTGAGGAGATAATGAGAAAAACAAGGAGGAGTCACCTACCAGTCACGACAGCCCCTAAGGTGTCCTGAGCTGAGGTGACCCCTGCCTTGAGAAATCATCCATCTTGAGTTTGGAGGATTCCCCCAATAGGATTAAGGATGTGCCCCCCTCCCCACAGGGATGAGGCATAAAGAAGGTGTAGCCACCCTCAAGGACAGTAGCCATTGGCTACTGCCCTCCCAGACCTAAACACACCCCTAAATTCAGTATTTAGGGGTGACTCAGAATCCAGGAAATCAGATTCCTGCAACCTGAACTAAAAAGAAAGACTGCTGACCTACAAGCCTCCAGAGACGACCAAAGACAACAACTGCTTTGGCCCCAGCCCTACCGGCCTGTCTCCTGACTCGAAAACCTGCAACCAGCGACACATCCAACAGGGACCAGCGACCTCTGAAGCCTCAGAGGACTGCCCTGAATCCCAGGACCAAGAAACACCCGTGAGCAGCGGCTCTGCTCAACAATCAGCAACAAATTTGCAACTTTTCTACAGCTTCAAAGACCTCACTCTTCCCACCGGAAGCGTGAGACTTCACACTCTGCACCAGGCGCCCCCGGCTCGAGATCCAGAGAACCAACACCACCGGGAGGAGTCCCCGGCGACTGCGACCCCGTGAGTAGCCCGAGACGACCCCTTTGGACCCCCACAGTGATGCCTGCAGAGAGAAACCAGAGGCTCCCGCTGACAGCGTCTGCCTGTAACAAGGGACCCGACGCCTGGACCAAGCACTGCACCCGCAGCCCCCAGGACCAGAAGGAATCGAACTTCATTGTAGGAGTGACCAACAGGCGACCCTCTGCCTAGCCCAGGTGGTGGCTGGCTTGAGAAGCCCCCCTGTGCCCTGCCTGCACCGCTAGAGTGACCTCCGGGTCCCTCCATTGAATCCAATACAAAACCCGACGCCAGCTTTGTACGCTGCACCTGGCCGCCCCTGTGCCGCTGAGGGTGTGTTTTGTGTGCCTACTTGTGTCCTCCCTCAGTGCTCTATAATACCCACCTGGTCTGCCCTCTGAGGACGCAGGTACTTACCTGCTGGCAGACTGGCACCGGAGCACCCCTGTTCTCCATAGGCGCCTATGAGTTTTGGGCACCTCTTTGACCTCTGCACCTGACCGGCCCTGAGCTTCTGTTGTGGTAACTTTGGGGTTGCCTTGAACCCCCAAAGGTGGGCTGCCTATGCCCAGGAACTGAGACTTGTAAATGTCTTACTTACCTCACAATCTAACCAATATTTACCTCACCCAGGCCCTGTTGATTTTTGCACTGTCTACTTTTAAAATAGCTTATTGCCATTTTAACAAAAACTGTATATGTTATTACTCTAATCCAAGGTTCCTAACTTACCTGTGTATAGTACCTTGCATTTTATGTATTTACCTCAAATCTTGACCTTGTGGTTCTAAAAATAAATTAAGAAAATATATTTTTCTATATAAAAACCTATTAGCCTGGAGTTAAGTCTTTGACTGTGTGTTCCTTATTTATTGCCTCTGTGTGTACAACAAATGCTTAACACTACCCTCTGATAAGCCTACTGCTCGACCACACTACCACAAAATAGAGCATTAGAATTATCTAATTTTGCCACTATCTTTTCTCTAAGGGGAACGCTTGGACTCTGTGCATACTATCTCTTACTTTGAGATAGTATATACACAGCCAACTTCCTACACCCCCACTTTTTTTTTTACCTGATATGTGATGTTAACTTGACTGTGTTCTTACCCTAAAACTATACCATTGTTTACACTGCTGGCACACAGCTAAGCCCCAGTGGTACCAAGGGCCCTGTGGCCAGGGAGGGTTTCTAAGGGCTGCAGCATGTATTATGCCACCCTAAAAGGGTCCCTCACCAAACACATGCACACTGCCATTGCAGCTTGTGTGTGTTGGTGGGGAGAGAAAAGAAGTCGACAAGCCCCCCCCCCGGGTGCCATGTCCGCAAACCACTGCTTGTGGCATAGGTAAGTCACTCTTCGGGCAGGCCTTACAGCACTAATGCAGGATGCACTATACCTCAGGTGAGGACATAGCTGCATGAGCAATATGCCCCTACAGAGTTTACGTCCATTCTTAGACATTGTAAGTGCAGTATGGCCATACTGAGTACATGGTCTGGGAGTTTGTCATTACAAACTCCACAGCTCCATGATGGCTCCACTAAGAACTGGGAAGTTTGCTATTAAACTTCTCAGCTCAAAAAACCCACATTGATGCCAGTGTTGTATTTGGTAAAAAATGCACACGGTGGGCATCTTCGAGATGCCCCCTGTATTTCACCCAGCTTTCTAGTGTGAGGCTGACGGGTCTGTGCCAGCCTGCCACTAACAGACAAGTTTCTGACCCCATGGACCCCATGGGGTGAGTGCCTTTTGCTTTCAGGGGTCAGGGGCAAAGCCTGCTCTGGGTGGAGGTGCTTCACACCTCCCTCCTGCAGGAACTGTAACACTTGAACGTGAGCCTCACAAGGCTCCTGCCTTTTGTTACACTGCCCCAGGGCACTGCAGCTAGTGGAGATGCCCCCTTTGGACCATGCCCCCTTTTGGCGGCAGGTCCGGCGGGAAAATTAGTAAACACCAGGAGGAGTGGTCAGCACAGCTGGGACCCTCCTTTGGGTGCCCAGAACTGAGGTGAACCCCTCCTGGCAGAATCCTCCATCTTGGTTTGGCCATTGGCTACTGTCCTCTGACGCCTGTAGCACCCCTAAATCTAGTTTTTAGGGGCACCCCGAACCGTGCTCTTCAGTTTCCTGGAGACCTGAAGGAATAAGGACTGAAGAGCCGCAGTAGCAGAGAAGTCTCCAGACGACAACTGACTTGGCCCCAACCCTACTGGCCTACCTGGAGCTTCAAGATTCCTGCTACAAAAAGGCAACACATCTGACCAAGATCTCCTGAGGACAGATGCCCTGTCCACAAAGAAACCTCCAAGATGGACTCCAGAACTGCCCCAAATCCGCAAGTCCTGCTGACTCTGCACCCATTGCCCATGTCCCGTGTCGAGGTGACCCACTGGTCCAGAGAAGGCCCCCCCCCAGGTGATTCCGACCTCGAGTCCACCTTGAGTTGACCCCTCCTGACCAACACGACGCCAGCAGCCTAAATCCAGAGGACTCCCCTGACTGCGACCGCCTCCGGCGAGGATTTCCAGATTCCTAAAAGTTCCCCTGCACCTGCAGCCCACTGGCTTTGGGGAACCCAACCGACGGTCTAGCAACGTCTTTGTGACCCCCGGTATATTTTTGATACATAAAGCATTGGCCTGGAGTTAATTATTGAGTGTGTGCCTCATTTCTTGACTGTGTGTACAACAAATGCTTAGCACTACCCTCTGATAAGCCTAACTGCTCGTCCACAGTCTCACAAAAGAGAGCATTACTATTATCTGCTTTAGGCTCTTTAAAGCCTCTGGGGATGCACTGGACTCTGTCTGCACCATACCTTACTTTGGTATAGTATATACTGAGCCAGCTTCCTACACATGAGACTCATGTATGCCTTTCTGCCAATAACACTCCTTCTCAGAGTTCTCAAGAAGATCAGGCCAGACCAGGCTCAAGTCATCCTAGTGGATCCGGATTGGACACAGAGAGTATGGTATCCAGAACTCCTGGGTTTGAGCATACGCCCTCCGATGAGGCTTCCCATCCAGGAGTTCTGAACCTGGGCCTTTCTCAATTTCCATCTATGCTTTGAGATAGACCAGTGACAGCTGAAAAACTTTAACACTCTTCCAGCGGTGGTTGAGGTATCCCTCAACAAAAGATATGTACTTCTTTTGTTGGAACAAATTTGTGGCTTAGAGTGGTAATCTCCAGATTAACTCTTCCAAGCCAAATTATCTGATTTTCTGTTATTTGTTCTGTCTCTTGCTTGGCAAGTGATATGATTTTTTTTTTAAAGGAGTGCAACATTTTTCCCTCTTCTGTTTTTGTCATGCCCCAAAGTGATCCTAATTTTGTCCTGACTTACCTGTTCTCACCCTATTTGAGCCGCTTCACAGCTGTTTCATACTGCTCCTTACCATCAGACTGTTCCTCGTTGCCATCACCTTGGTACATAGAGCTTCAGGCTGCAGACAGAGGAATGCTTCCTGCCCAAATGTTTTGGTGCAGTTTTACGTTGGTCAATTCATCCCCCTCTTCTAAAGAGGAGGACGGACTTCATTGTTTGGGTTCCAAAAGCGTGATGAACTTCTACATATATTGTACCAAAGACTACCAGGTGGAGTGGACAGTACGCTCTTTTTGGGGTTCTCTGGAGCAATAAATGGAAAGCCATTGCAGAAGAGAACCACTTCTCACTGGATTGTGCTCTACATTAAGATCTGCTACGCACTGGGCAAAAAGCAGCTTCCAGAAGGACTGTGTGCTCCATCTACCAGCTGCTACTACTGCATTGGCATGCGGCGTCCCTGTCCTAGACATTTGCCAGGTGGCTATGTGGTCATCCCCTTTTTCATGATGCATGTTTGCAAGGACAGTCAAGTTCGCCATGAGTTTTGCTTTGGAATCTATTCAGAAAGTGAGTAATCTGCAGCTAGAAGTATCTATCAGAAGAACAAGTTACTTACCTTTGGTAACGCTCTTTCTAGTTAACACTCTAGATGCAGATTCCTTACCGACCTCCTCCACCCTGTGGTGTGATTGGACTCATTTCCATTATTAAGATCCCAAGTCTAGAAATCTGCACACTGTGTACCAATATGCTTTAGGGCTCCGCACCTGATGATAAGGAAGCAACTGCTGTTAGTATGCAGGAGTGACACCTATTTAGATCCTGCATGTCTGTTCCAGTCCACAGCGGAGCTGCATGACATCTCCTTCTGGTGTGCAGAAGTAATGCTCAAAAGTTTCCAGGTCCAGTCTAACAACTGGGGATTATTCCAAAGTTGAGGAATCTGCAACTGTACACATACTATCATAAGGAGTGTTAACGAAGGCAAGTAACTTGTTCATTTTTAAAATTTTGGGGGGGGATCAACCCCTCCTTTTTTTTTTTTTTTTTTTTTTTTTATGTAACTCAAAATGTATTTAACATTTCAAGCGGCAGCTGGCATTTTGAAATCATCATAAATAGAAAAGTGTCACCTGCATTATCCAGTAGATGATTTACTGAATAACAAGGCTGCATGGCGTAATGCCACTTTCATGATCATTCACACGTTTTCATGTTTTTTTTTTTTGTCGATGCTATGCAACATCGATGTAAAGCATTTTCGTTAAAAAGCTTTGGCCAAGCCAGTTGGTCACAAAGGCTAGACCTATTGGCTTTGCCAGTGCTTAAATTTATAGCAGCATTACTTGGATGAGTGTGTATCACATGCAGATTGGGTAGGTGTTGCATGTGTAAACTGGACCACCATTTTTAAAACTCACATTATTTACATTACAAAAAGATATCTTTTCACATTTTAAGACCAATAGACTACCTGTTGTAAAGAATTGAATCCATGCCTCAGAATATACAGCATTGATTAGAAGAAAGTTGTATGGCATTATGGTTCTAAGCAGTCTCTACTTGGGGGGGGGCCATAGGGGGGCAGCAGGGGAGCAAACGTTATGGAATACTCATTTACAGGTTGTGACGTTAAGCAAAGGTGGTCTATTAAAATCCATTCTATTGTAAATAAGGAAGGTCACTATACCAAATAGTGAACATTCTTTTAGCTAAAAGGAAAGGTTGTGAAGTGAAAATACATGGTAAAAAATTAGCCATATGTGTATCATGATCACTAGGTAATCATAGCATTTCTGAGCAGTTAGTGTATAAGGGCCAGTAGTATGATTCTGAATGTCATATAATTTCCCTTGTCCTTATCCCTGTTGTATATACATTCTGTAAGGAAATACCTTTTTTTGTATGGACACTCAGGTTTTTTTGACTGATGCTGCTGGTTTTGTGACTCAGTCCACTGAGGCGTACTAACCAGACCTTAGTGCCCTGACCCCAAAAGGTGTATGTTAGTCATACCTAATTGGCCTAGGCTAACTTATCTGTAAGTCCCTAGTATATGGTACCCAGGGCATGCACGTTAGAGGGTCATCCCAAGGATTGCTGGCTGGTTGTGCCACCCTGGATGTGACAGGCATAACAAGTCTCCCAGTCCACCACTGCAGAATGGGAGAGCATTTTTAAAGTGCTATCCCAACATTGACATTTAAAAGAATGGTAAAGTAATATTTCGCCCTGCAGTATGCAAAGTGTGTGCTCCCGGCAGGGTGAGGCATATTTCATGCGCGGAGCAGGTACTTTGCAAATTCTGGCAGTACAATTGTGAAACTGTTCATTTTACTATGGAAAGACTTGGTTGCCCCATTGGTGAGTACAGGGTTACATGCTGACCCTTCAGCTGTGCTTACTCCTGAATGGTGCAGCCAAAGTTGATACTCCAAGGTGTCAAACAACTCTTCACATTAAGCCCAACTGATCTTCAAGTTGCAATTAACGTAACTTCTGACTGTGTGCAACTTTAGTAAAGCTGCTACTTTGTTGCCTTTGGTGTTCTTTGCCCTCAGCGGTTGAACATGGGGGTTTGTCTGTTAGACAGATATCACGCATCCAGGGGAGATGTGCTAATGACTCCCAGGAAAATAGACAATAGAGAGCTGCACTGGAGAGAGGTGTTACACCCTGCCCCTCCCACCCCCTGAGGAAGCGACACGAATGTTGGCCCTAAAGGCTAGCATTGGAGCTGAAGCAGCCTTTGAAGTGCAAATGTGAAACACCTGAGAAAGAGAGGTGAATCTTGTTGTCAAACTAGTTTTTCAGTCTTGTTTAACTTACTTGGTAGCCATATCTTTTTGTTGGGCTAGGGAGCTCTGGATGCAAAGAGATAGGTTCTGCCATACTGGGAGTAAGATAAATGGTGCATTTTGGGATAGCCAGATGCCACACTGTAGGAGGCTGGACTGGCTTGTAGTGAGTACCAAGGGGTACTTACACCTTGCACCAGGCCCAGGTATCCCTTATTAGTGTATAGGGTGTCTAGCAGCTTAGGCTGATAGATAATGGTAGCTTAGCAGAGCAGCTTAGGCTTCACTAGGAGACGAGTGAAGCTCTTACAGTACCACTAGTGTCATATGCACAATATCATAAGAAAACACAATACACAGATATACTAAAAATAAAGGTACTTTATTTTTTATGACAATATGCCAAAAGTATCTCAGTGAGTACCCTCAGTATGAGGATATCAAATATACACAAGATATATGTACACAATACCAAAAATATGCAGTATAGTATTAGAAAACAGTGCAAACAATGTATAGTTACAATAGGATGCAATGGGGACACATAGGGATAGGGGCAACACAAACCATATACTCCAAAAGTAAAATGCGAACCACGAATGGACCCCAAACCTATGTGACCTTGTAGAGGGTCGCTGGGACTGTAAGAAAACAGTGAGGGTTAGAAAAATAGCCCACCCCAAGACCCTGAAAAGTGAGTGCAAAGTGCACTAAAGTTCCCCAAAGAGCACAGAAGTCGTGATAGGGGAATTTTGCAGGAAAGACCACAACCAGCAATGCAACAACGATGGATTTCCAGACGAGGCTACCTGTGGAACAAGGGGGCCAAGTCCAAAAGTCACGAACAAGTTGGGAGTGGGCAGATGCCCAGGAAATGCCAGCTGTGGGTGCAAAGAAGCTGCTACTGGACAGTAGAAGATGAGGATTCTGCGCGAACGACAAGGGCTAGAAACTTCCCCTTTGGAGGATGGATGTCCCACGTCGTGAAGAGTCGTGCAGAAGTGTTTTCCTGCAGAAAGACCGCAAACAAGCCTTGCTAGCTGCAAAGCTCGCGGTTAGGGTTTTTGGATGCTGCTGTGGCCCAGGAGGGACCAGGATGTCGCCAATTGCGTCAGGGGACAGAGGGGCGCCCAGCAAGACAAGGAGCCCTCTCAGAAGCAGGCAGCACCCGCAGAAGTGCCGGAACAGGCACTACGAAGTGGAGTGAAACGGTGCTCACCCGAAGTTGCACAAGAGAGTCCCACGCCGCCGGAGGACAACTCAGGAGGTCGTGCAATGCAGGTTAGAGTGCCGTGGACCCAGGCTTGGCTGTGCACAAAGGAAATCTTCGTGGAGTGCACAGGAGCCGGAGTACCTGCAAAACACGCGGTTCCCAGCAATGCAGTCTGGCGTGGGGAGGCAAGGACTTACCTCCACCAAACTTGGACTGAAGAGTCACTGGACTGTGGGAGTCACTTGGACAGAGTTGCTGAGTTCAAGGGACCTCGCTCGTCGTGCTGAGAGGAGACCCAGAGGACCGGTGATGCAGTTCTTTGGTGCCTGCGGTTGCAGGGGGAAGATTCCGTCGACCCACAGGAGATTTCTTCGGAGCTTCTAGTGCAGAGAGGAGGCAGACTACCCCCACAGCATGCACCACCAGGAAAACAGTCGAGAAGGCAGCTGGATCAGCGTTACAGTGTCGCAGTAGTCGTCGTTGCTACTTTGTTGCAGTTTTGCAGGCTTCCAGCGCGGTCAGCAGTCGATTCCTTGGCAGAAGGTGAAGCGAGAGATGCAGAGGAACTCTGATGAGCTCTTGCATTCGTTATCTAAGGAATTCCCCAAAGCAGAGACCCTAAATAGCCAGAAAAGAGGCTTTGGCTACTTAGGAGAGAGGATAGGCTAGCAACACCTGAAGGAGCCTATTAGAAGGAGTCTCTGGCGTCACCTGCTGGCCCTGGCCACTCAGAGCAGTCCAGTGTGCCAGCAGCACCTCTGTTTCCAAAATGGCAGAGGTCTGGAGCACACTGGAGGAGCTCTGGGCACCTCCCAGGGGAGGTGCAGGTCAGGGGAGTGGTCACTCCCCTTTCCTTTGTCCAGTTTCATGCCAGAGCAGGGCTGAGGGGTCCCTGAACCGGTGTAGACTGGCTTATGCAGAAATGGGCACCATCTGTACCCATGAAAGCATTTCCAGAGGCTGGGGGAGGCTACTCCCCCCCCTGCCTTAACACCTTTTTCCAAAGGGAGAGGGTGTAACACCCTCTCTCTGAGGAAGTCCTTTGTTCTGCCTTCCTGGGCCAAGCCTGGCTGGACCCCAGGAGGGCAGAAACCTGTCTGAGGGGTTGGCAGCAGCTGCAGTGAAACCCCTGAAAAGGCAGTTTGGCAGTACCCGGGTCTGTGCTAGAGACCCGTGGGATCATGGGATTGTGCCAACTATGCCAGGATGGCATAGAGGGGGCAATTCCATGATCATAGACATGTTACATGGCCATATTCGGAGTTACCATTGTGAAGCTACACATAGGTAGTGACCTATATGTAGTGCACGCGTGTAATGGTGTCCCCGCACTCACAAAGTCCGGGGAATTGGCCCTGAACAATGTGGGGGCACCTTGGCTAGTGCCAGGGTGCCCACACACTAAGTAACTTAGCACCCAACCTTTACCAGGTAAAGGTTAGACATATAGGCGACTTATAAGTTACTTAAGTGCAGTGTAAAATGGCTGTGAAATAACGTGAATGTTATTTCACTCAGGCTGCAGTGGCAGGCCTGTGTAAGAATTGTCAGAGCTCCCTATGGGTGACAAAAGAAATGCTGCAGCCCATAGGGATCTCCTGGAACCCCAATACCCTGGGTACCTTAGTACCATATACTAGGGAATTATAAGGGTGTTCCAGTAAGCCAATATAGATTGGTAAAATTGGTCACTAGCCTGTTAATGACAATTTGGAAAGAAATGAGAGAGCATAACCACTGAGGTTCTGATTAGCAGAGCCTCAGTGAGACAGTTAGTCATAACACAGGTAACACATACAGGGCACACTTATGAGCACTGGGGTCCTGGCTGGCAGGGTCCCAGTGACACATACAACTAAAACAACATATACAGGGAGTGCAGAATTATTAGGCAAATTAGTATTTTGACCACATCATCCTCTTTATGCATGTTGTCTTACTCCAAGCTGTATAGGCTCGAAAGCCTACTACCAATTAAGCATATTAGGTGATGTGCATCTCTGTAATGAGAAGGGGTGTGGTCTAATGACATCAACACCCTATATCAGGTGTGCATAATTATTAGGCAACTTCCTTTCCTTTGGCAAAATGGGTCAAAAGAAGGACTTGACAGGCTCAGAAAAGTCAAAAATAGTGAGATATCTTGCAGAGGGATGCAGCACTTTTAAAATTGCAAAGCTTCTGAAGCGTGATCATCGAACAATCAAGCGTTTCATTCAAAATAGTCAACAGGGTCGCAAGAAGCGTGTGGAAAAACCAAGGCGCAAAATAACTGCCCATGAACTGAGAAAAGTCAAGCGTGCAGCTGCCACGATGCCACTTGCCACCAGTTTGGCCATATTTCAGAGCTGCAACATCACTGGAGTGCCCAAAAGCACAAGGTGTGCAATACTCAGAGACATGGCCAAGGTAAGAAAGGCTGAAAGACGACCACCACTGAACAAGACACACAAGCAGAAACGTCAAGACTGGGCCAAGAAATATCTCAAGACTGATTTTTCTAAGGTTTTATGGACTGATGAAATGAGAGTGAGTCTTGATGGGCCAGATGGATGGGCCCGTGGCTGGATTGGTAGACGCCAGCAAGGTGGAGGTGGAGTACTGGTTTGGGCTGGTATCATCAAAGATGAGCTTGTGGGGCCTTTTCGGGTTGAGGATGGAGTCAAGCTCAACTCCCAGTCCTACTGCCAGTTCCTGGAAGACACCTTCTTCAAGCAGTGGTACAGGAAGAAGTCTGCATCCTTCAAGAAAAACATGATTTTCATGCAGGACAATGCTCCATCACACGCGTCCGAGTACTCCACAGCGTGGCTGGCAAGAAAGGGTATAAAAGAAGGAAATCTAATGACATGGCCTCCTTGTTCACCTGATCTGAACCCCATTGAGAACCTGTGGTCCATGATCAAATGTGAGATTTACAAGGAGGGAAAACAGTACACCTCTCTGAACAGTGTCTGGGAGGCTGTGGTTGCTGCTGCACGCAATGTTGATGGTGAACAGATCAAAACACTGACAGAATCCATGGATGGCAGGCTTTTGAGTGTCCTTGCAAAGAAAGGTGGCTATATTGGTCACTGATTTGTTTTTGTTTTGTTTTTGAATGTCAGAAATGTATATTTGTGAATGTTGAGATGTTATATTGGTTTCACTGGTAATGATAAATAATTGAAATGGGTATATATTTTTTTTTTGTTAAGTTGCCTAATAATTATGCACAGTGATAGTCACCTGCACACACAGATATCCCCCTAACATAGCTAAAACTAAAAACAAACTAAAAACTACTTCCAAAAATATTCAGCTTTGATATTAATGAGTTTTTTGGGTTCATTGAGAACATGGTTGTTGTTCAATAATAAAATTAATCCTCACAAATACAACTTGCCTAATAATTCTGCACTCCCTGTATACAGTGAAATATGGGGGTAACATGCCAGGTAAGATGGTACTTTCCTACACACACTTTCCAGGAAGAGGTCATCCTACCCTGGGAGCATTTAGTAAGCATGAACACTGCACCCAGAATAACTCAGATGTGAATTCGACTGGAAAAAGGATTGATGAAGGACTGCCCTTCTGCACCATAGAAACACAGGAGGAAACAGGGAGGATGCGTCGGTGTGGACTGCACCTGTTGAATCTTGTGACAAGCAAAAGAGAGGGACTTTGACTGCTGTGTCCTGCTTGAGGAGGTTTTGTCTCCAGAGCCCAGCCAAAGCAAAGAGACTCCATGGGTCAGATGGTGTGTTCATAGCACAGAGCCACAACAGCTGAGAACCCTGCTGGGGCATGTTGGTAGGCCAGAATCTTTAAGCTGCTGCCACCTGCCACCATGCAACAGCAGAGATCAAGACCCAGTGCTCAAAGCTGCACCCAAGTTTGCTGAGCCCAGGAGAGTCATCAGAGAGCAGCTTAGTCGCTCAGAAGCCAAGTTATCACTGAGGGAAGGATTTGGCTATGACCACAGTGCCGGACGACTGGTAGCCCAGTGGCTACTGGACTTCAACCAACACAGAGACGAGTTTGAGTGGTTTTGACCCAATGACCAGGACCGTCTCACTCCCAACGTGGAGCGAGAAATAGCCGCAGGTAGACCCCTTTCGACTGCACCCAATCCACAGCATCCTTAAGCATCTTCAACATTCTTCATCCCTTGTATCAGAACCACTTCCATAGGAAACCACTGCAACAGATAGAAGTGCCTGGAACTGACTGAGTATACTTCCCCTCCTGAGGTAACTGATTCTGAGGACCATGGCTGGGCCCCCTGACTGGATCCTTAGTAGAGTTGGTTGCCTAAAGTAAATAAGTGACACTATTAAAACTAGCGCAACATTTTGGTGAAGAAGGTTCTACGTGTCAAATTTGTTGAATTTGCCACTGCTTGTTTGCATTTTAGTGAAATGCCTTGAATTACTACACCTTGTACATTTTATTTCTCCAGAATCTTATGGTAAATCTTTTTTTATTGTGATGTCTAAAAATACATAAAAATGCAGTTCATTTTTATAATTAGGTGTTTGACATCTTGGGTGTCTTGTTGATTTCTTCTTTGTTTTTGTAGTGTTTAAATGCTTCGCACTTGTTCCTTTGTCTAAGCCTTGCTGCACAGATCCACAGTTACCCAGGGTCAAGCTGAAGGTTTGACAAACAAGCTCTACTGGTCCTAAAGGGGTTGGTTAAGTGTATTACATGTTGAAATCGCACACCCACACAATATAATACTCCCCCCTATTTCCTCACAAATTCCATTTATATTATGGGGATTCAGTACTTTTCTTTCAAAATCAATAATTCCTAAACTGTAGAATGTATGGCCTACTCCATAAGTTTGAGTTTTGTTTTCCCCATATTGTGCTGTGCCCTAACCCTAAACCCCATCTCTAATGCTACTCTCATCACCTCACCGATAATGTTATGTATCCTACCCCATCCTCTGCCTGTAACCTTATTCCCATCATGTATCAGTTACTATTAATAAAACAAATAGTAAGCGTAACCCACTTTTTTTTGTATCCGTAGCACTAACGCAAGTACATTTTGTAACCATAGCACTGACCCTTTCCTAATCCTTAACCTTTGTCCATACCTTCCCTCTTTCCTTTACTCTTATTCTAGTTTCCTTAACATTAACTCTATTTAAAAGTCTTTCTACATGTTTTTCCTGTTTTTCATAAATAATTTGTTTTCATACCTGTTAGACTTCTCATCCTTGGCATGGTCTCTCCTAACCTTTTGCCTCTGTTTCTCAGGTTGTTGATCTGTGCTGGACTCTGTTTTAGCTGTTTTTGATACGCTGGGCACTTTACCACTGTTACCCAGTGCTAAAGTACAAGTGCTCCTATGTAAAGCGTATGTGTAATTGGCTTTCCATGATTGGCATATTTGATTTACTAGTAAGTCCCTAGTGCACTGCACTATAGGTGCCCACAGCCTGTAAATCAAATGCTACTAGTGGGCCTGCAGCACTGGGTGTGGCACCCACATGAGTGAGCCCTGTAAACATGGCTCAGACCTGCCACTGCAGTATCTGTGTGTGCAGTTTTAACCTGCCAATTCGACTTTGCAAGTATACCCACTTGCCAGGCCTAAACCTTCCCTTCTCTTGCATGTAAGGCACCCCTAAGGTAGGCCCTAGGTAGTCCCATGGCAGGGTGCAGTGTATGTTTAACCCCTACGGTGCCTCCCCGTCCTGCACCCAGGAACTGGGGGGAGCGCTAGCGCTCCCCCCATGGGCTCCCCTTCCACCCCCAATCCCCCCCCCCCTTTGACATCAAGAAACCTCTAGGTGCCAGGGCAAATTTAGTTTTTGTGTTTATTTTTTTATTTATTTTTTTAGAGATGGGGAGCGACCCATTAGGCAAGGGTCGCTCGGGGCAGATCGGCCGATTTTAGGTCAATCTGGCCCCAAGGGGGGCAGAAACCACTAGGCACCGGGGATTTTTGCACCAATGTCACGCAAGGGGAGCGACCCCATAGGCAACGGTCGCTACCGGGGGGTCTGGGGGGTTATATTTATTTTAGGACATTTCTGCCCCCCCTGGGGCAGGCTGAGCTAGAGGCCAAAATCTACAGGTAGGCACTTTGCAAAAGACACCTCTGTTTTCTGTCAAAAATTGTGATGTGTCCATGTTGTGTTTTGGGGCATTTCCTGTTGCGGACGCTAAGCCTACCCACACAAGTGAGGTATCATGTTTATCAGGAGATTTGGGGGAACGCTGGGTGGAAGGAAATTTGTGGCTCCTCTCAGATTCCAGAACTTTCTGTCACCGAAATGTGAGGAAAATGTGTTTTTTTTAAACCAAATTTTGAGGTTTGCAAAGGATTCTGGGTAACAGAACCAGGTCAGAGCCCCACAAGTCACCCCTCCTTGGATTCCCCTAGGTCTCTAGTTTAAAAAAATGAACAGGTTTGATAGGTTTCCCTAGGTGCCGGCTGAGCTAGAGGCCAACATCTACAGGTAGGCACTTTGCAAAAAAGACCTCTGTTTTCTGTCAAAAATTGTGATGTGTCCACGTTGTGTTTTGGGGCATTTCCTGTCGCGGGCGCTAGGCCTAACCACACAAGTGAGGTATCGTTGTTATCGGGAGACTTGGGGGAACATAGAATAGCAAAACAAGTGTTATTGCCCCTTGTCTTTCTCTGCATTTTTTCCTTCAAATATAAGAGAGTGTGTAAAAAAGACGTCTATTTGAGAAATGCCCTGTAATTCACATGCTAGTATGGGCACCCCGGAATTCAGAGATGTGCAAATAACCACTGCTCCTCAACACCTTATCTTGTGCCCATTTTGGAAATACAAAGGTTTTCTTGATAGCTATTTTTTACTCTTTATATTTCAGCAAATGAATTGCTGTATACCCGGTATAGAATGAAAACCCACTGCAGGGTGCAGCTCATTTATTGGCTCTGGTTACCTAGGGTTCTTGATGAACCTACAAGTCCTATATATCCCCGCAACCAGAAGAGTCCAGCAGACGTAACGTTATATTGCTTTAAAAAATCTGACATTGCAGGAAAAAGTTAGAGTAAAACGTAGAGACAAAATTGCTGTTTTTTTCACCTCAATTTCAATATTTATTTTTTTCAGTTGTTATTTTCTGTAGGAAACCCTTGTAGGATCTACACAAATTACCCCTTCCTGAATTCAGAATTTTGTCTACTATTTAGAAATGTTTAGGTTTCTGGGATCCAGCATTGGTTTCACGCCCATTTCTGTCAATGACTGGAAGGAGGGTGAAAGCACAAAAAAATCGTAAAAATGGGGTATGTCCCAGTAAAATGCCGAATTTGTGTTGAAAAATTGGGTTTTCTGATTCAAGTCTGCTTGTTCCTGAAAGCTGGGAAGCTGGTGATTTTAGCACTGCAAACCCTTTGTTGATGGCATTTTCAGGGAAAAAACCACAAGCGTTCTTCTGCAGCCACTTTTTCCCATTTTTTTTAAAAAAAAACGAATTTTTCACTGTATTTTGGCTAATTTCTTGGCCTCCTTCAGGGGAACCCACAAAGTCTGGGTACCTCTAAAATCCCTAGGATGTTGGAAAAAAAGGACGCACATTTGGATTGGCTAGCTTATGTGGACAAAACGTTATGAGGGCCTAAGCGCGAACTGCCCCAAATAGCCAAAAACTAGACCTGGCACAGGAGGGGGAAAAGGCCTGGCAGCGAAGGTGTTAAGGTAGGACATATACTAATGTGTTTTATATCTCCTAACACTAAAATACAGCCAAATTCGGTTTTCTCTGTGCAAGCCCTATCTCTCTCATAGGTTAATATGGGGGCTGCCTTTAAATATTATTAAAGTGCAGGTTCTATTTGGGAGCAGATAGAAATTTTGAGTTTAGGGTCTCGGAACTCACATTTTAAAAAGACATCTTTTGATAAAGGTTGTTTTTAGATTGTGTTTGAAAGTGCCACTTCTATAAAGTAGGCATTTTCTTGCTTAAACCATTCTGTGACTCTGCCTGTTTGTGGATTCCCTGTCTGGGTCAATTTGACATTTGGGCTGTTTGCACCTCTCCTCTAGACAGTGACACAAAGGGAGCTGGGGTGTAGCCTGCATATCCTGATCTGCCATCTGTGCTGGTTGGGAAGGGAGGAGTGGTCACTTACACCTGAATGGGCTGTCCCTGCCCTTACACAATGCAGTCTCCAACCCCCTGGTGTGGGGGTATGTCTGGGGCCTGGCCTGGGCAAGGCAGGATCTTACAAATGAGAGTGTCTTTCCTTTGAAGTTTGCCTATTTCAAAGGCAGAAAGGAGTATAAGTAGTGACCCAAAAACCCCTGGAAATTAGATCACTTCTGGAATCAAGAGGAACCTCTGCCAAGGAAAAGAGCTGAGGAGAACTGCTGCCCCTACCTGTGACCGTGCTTTTTTGGGCTGTCCTGCAGTTGCTGCCTCTGTCTGTGATAGGGGACAAAGACTGGACTTTGTTGTGCATTCCTACTTGAGTATAATCTCCAAAGGCTTGAATTGAGCTTGTCTCCTGTTGTTGAAGTCTTACGGCCATCAAAGACTTCCCCTGCCAGCACCTTGACTCTCTGCTGAGACTGCTGCCCTGCCAAGTGGTGCCCTATCCCAGTCCCTGGGCCCTTGAAAGGTGAAGTTGGCAGACAACTGAAAATCCACGCACAGAACGTCATGTGGTCGTATTTGTTTATATGTGTAGCCAGTACGTTTTTAAACATGAAAATAGTTTTTAAACTTAAATGTATAGAACATATGAAATGAGCACACCACTTATGGACACTTTAAATGGTTTGTGCTATTTTCATTATCGTCAGATTGGTAATGTGTACTTTTCTGTTGCCAAATGTGCCCACAAGCACATTAAGCTATGTTAGCCACATCATTTTTGAATTTCCTCTTTTTAACAGAGGCTATTGTTTGTTCTGTAAATAAACAGTTTTTTTTATTTTGTTTCTCATTTTAGGCCAATGAGTTACTTCAGCGATCTAGACAGCTTCCAAGTAAAGTGGAAAAAGAAAGAACACTAAGGGAGTCTTTAAAGGAATACCAGAAAATCAGCCATCAAGTCGATCTTTCAAACGTCTGTTCTCAGTATCGACAAGGTAAGATATAGTGATGGTGTTTCTTAGACCAAAAAAACAGAGGCGACATGTTAAAATAAGTATAATTGACTTTTGTTCCATCACATATGTTCATTACAATTTTAGACTGATTTTTAAGGAGGTTTTTAGTAATTGCCATGTATGGTTACTTTGTACATCTGCTTAGGCAATGTAATTGCTGTATTAAATGTCACTGAATCACACGAGAAATGTGTGGTAATACAAATGCTATCAATAAAGACTACAGAGAAAGTCTTTCCCTCCATTCCCTCTGACAGATTTCGAAAGAAGTAGGTGACATGGAAAACAACGTGGTAGTCTCATCGATATTCTCAAATTCACCCAATTTACTAATCTGGTACACTCACGCCCCTCAGAAGACCACTTCCAGTTCCCTATAGCCAAGACATCAAGGATAGTGAAGATGCGTCAAGCGCATCCCAAAAATTCACCTTGAGACAGCTACGACAGTAGCCAGATCGGTGAACAATGCAGTCGAATACATGCAGAAATGCTTGGATACATTTCATAGTCTTTTATTGTATTGTTACATTATTATTTTCATTGGGTCTATTATGATTAAAACATTCTACTCGAATTATCATTTTTGAGGAGCCAGAGAATCAAATTGATTGCATGATACATGGCAAGTTATGGCCATTTGGCTGATGCAGGTGAACCAAGGTACATGCCATTTGACAGGTAACAGCTCTTTGGTAAGAAGGCAAACATCTTGCAGGGGGCAGTTCAACAGACCTTGGCCCTGGCTATCTTCTTGTCTCTGGCCTCACTGCTAAGCAGTATCATGAGCAATATCTCTAGTTTGTGGCTTTTCTATGACAGATTCAAATATCACAACAGATACGTGTCTCCGGGGTTGCTTTTTTGGACATACAGCAGCAAAGGTAGTGCCAGAGGAGACCACACAGTGTGAGTCCTCCCTTTCCTCCATTTGCCAATAATTTCTCTATCCCTCTATCCAACGGAAAGTGCATTATTAGTCATATGGGTACAATTACCTCAGACAAATTAGTCCTATCCTCTCCATTTTCTGAATGCCCATTTGACTAATTCCACACTGCTTTCTACGTTTTCACTGCCTATGTTTTGATCTTGAAGGTGGAGATTCTGTCTTTCCAGGTCAAGGAAAATGTATTTATGTGGTGCTAACCACAGAGAAGGGCTGGGAATGTTACTACTGTCATTACTTGGTCCTCAGTAGGGATGGTGCCCTGGCATCTATTCTAATGTTGAGGGTGCTGAGCTCCTATCTGAGACTAATCAAGTTCAAGATGATGTGCATGGTGCAAGTAATTGTTCTTAAACTTGCAAGGTTCCTATATCCGCAATCCCATCCTGTTCTCTCACAGAATACTTCCACTTTTGCTTGACTTAGCGCACTACCAGTTTACAGTTATGTTTTTTGGACTTTTGGGGTTGTTGTCTACCCCTGCAGATTTAAACCAAGGTGTTAATGCTGGTAGCTGCGCTTTTGTAAATGTCCGGTTGCATGTCTTTTCCATAGTTACATTACTGGTTTGTGTAGACAAGCTTGCCTCAGTTGCGGTGCAAATCAGATGAAGAAAGATTGGAGGCGTTGCTTGAAGATAAGAGGAAGGTTGTGTTAATTGGGGTTGCTGCATGGTGGGGGATGTGTCCACTCCCCAACCCCACCACGAAACAGCATTAATGGAAGGTCTGGGTGGTGTGGGCCCCAAATATCAAATACAAAATATTGTTATATTAAATATTGCTATATGTTAATGTTATCAAAATATTGAGGACAAAAATAATGTTGGGTAAATATGTATAGATACCGAGCTTCAAATATGGACCCTGACAATATAGATCTTCAAGGTATGTAGTAGTGGAGTTGAGAATATTAACTCTATACATCCCTGTATGTGCTTCCCTTTCAATATTTTGTTCTTCGATTTTTGGCTATCATATTAAAGATCTAGATCAATGCCGTAGTGATGATCTACTGGGGCTTTCTCGTTACTCTCCCTTCTGTCGGTATTGTTCTCTATCACAGTAGCTTTTCTCTCATCGACCCAGCTTGCACTCCTTCGTCTGGGTCGGGGATTGGGATGACTTTGACGCTGTGTAGTGCTTTCCTCTTATTTAGTTTCTAAGCACTAACATAACACAACAGAAATGCACTTCTGAGGTCAAAGAAGACTTTTATTGTTATTTTATTCTTCCCCAACCACAATGTTTATGAATGAATGACGAATTAGTAGCTTTCAAGTCCGCGTTAATCAAACAAAATATATCAGTTTGCAATATACACAGCAGGTTATATTTATAAGATATTGAATGCAAAGCAAAACAAATACTTCACCGTGTAGGAACTATTTACAGCTACATCTTTCTAAGGTCTGCAAGCTGAGACCCCTGTCAGCCGCGAGAAAGAGTGTCATCTACCCACACGGGATGCTGGCAACTGGCGCCAAGCTCCAGCACGAGGTCCGGCAGATTCGAATCTGACTCTCTGCAGCCTGTTACATTCGTTACAAAGGTGTGCCCCCTCCTCTCAGACCTGGGAAACTGAGCAAGCCTTTTGGAGACTGGCCAGGTCTCCAAGACTACTCCTGTTCCCAAGCTCAAGGGAAGAGAAACGACGCCCATGTACTCTCTCTTATCAGGTCTAGTCTACTGTGAGAGCAAAACATCTTGGTTCTCTGGTGCAAAAACACAGCTTGGAAAAATACAGCAATGTCTAACTCCACGTTAAAGGCAATGGGCAGCTAACCTAAATATCAAATGCAATGTCATGTTAAAGGCAATAGGCAGCTAACCTAAATATCAAATGCAATGTCTAGTGTCATGTCAAAGCCAATAGGCATCTAAGCTGAATACAAAATACAATGTCTTATATCATGTCAAAGCCCATAGGCAGCTGAGCTGAATACAAAGTGTAATGTATAATATCATGTCAAAGCCAATAGGCAGTTAAGCTGAATACAAAATGTAATATATGATATCATGTCAAAGCCAATAGGCAGAATATCTAATAGCATGTCAAAGTCAATAGGCAGCTAAATTGAATACATCATGTCAAAGCCAATAGGAATGCAATGTCAAAGCCAATAGGCGGCTAGACTGGATACAGCATGTCAAAGCCAATAGGCAGAATACAGAATGTAATGGCTAATGCAATGTCAAAGCCCATAGGCGGCTAAACTGAATACAGAAAGCAATGGCTAATGCCATGTCAAAGCCAATAGGCGGCTCAACTGAACAAAACATACCATGTGCTACTGGTGAACATTGAGCAACTAATATGCGCAGTGGTGAAACACAAAGTCATTGGTCAAAACAAAACTCCATCAAATAGCAGGACATTCCGCCCTTTGACCAATGAATTTTTGTTTCACATATCTCATATTTCAAACAAACAAAAAAAAAAACATTATCAGCAAATCAAATTTCAATGATCAAAGCAATCCCTGTAAAGCAATAGAAGTGAATTAACACATTGATTTCATAACCTTTCACATCAGATACATCTATACAGAAAAGACTGGGCAATTTTTTTTTTCTGAATGAGTCTCTAATTCAACAGTGTTAGCAATTTGATGTGGCATGAGTTCTGCTCATGTAAAGGTGCACGGTCCACCTGAAAGGTTTTCTGGAAGGTAAGCAAAAGTCAGAGTTCCATACGAGAGGGGAAAAAAAAAAAAAACACAGCAAACAAGTTGAACTTGAACTGAAGGCGCAGTTTGCGCAAAATGGATCCATGGTGCTGGCACTTTACTCAGCCAGGTTCAGGTTGGGGATTCGGTCCCTTCCCCGACCCCACACGCACACACCGGAAGGGGGACCACACAGCACACTCAGGGACAGTGGCGAAACGTGGTAGGATCTGCAAAAGAAACAAGTATGACTTTTCTTGCAAATAACATTTTTCATTTAAACTGCACCCTTCCTCTTTCTTTCCCTGTTTTATAATCAGCAGGACGTTTTTGGGGCCCTTTGTTATATTTTCTGCAGGTTCTGGAGGGTCACTTGGGGCTTCAGCCCACACATCAGTACTGAGGTTTTTATCTGCTGCACCACAGCTTCCCTTTTCTTGCACTGTCAGAAGGGCTGGGGCAGACTCCTTCTTTACCAAACCTCCATTCACTGCATTTTTGTCAAGTTGGGCCATTCTGTCTCCAATTTGTATGAATGAATCAGATTCTTTTCTAGGTATCAGCATAATTTCGATTTTTCCTTGGTAATTTGCAGCAATCACTCTCCCTAAAACCTGATCACTTTGCCATTTCTGTCCTGGTAACTTTCCTCTCCCCAACTGCTCTGTGACTGCTTGCATGACAGATTGCTTTTGTGCATGCTGCACAGTTTTTATCAAATCTAGGGGAATGGGCATCTCTCTCATCTCTGCCCACCTGTAAGTGGCCTTTTCACATTTCTGGGGCACCCACATAGCCATCCCCACTAAGGCAGAATTCTGGGTGAACACTTCTCTCTCTGCATTTTTCTCATTAACATCTGCAAGGTAATTGAACCAGTTAGGTACAAGCCATGTGGCTAAAACATTATCAAAGAAACAAAAATCAGCATAAAAATGACACATCTCACGTAGCTCTTGCTTTAAAATCTGACACACATTATACAACTCCATTCCTTCTACGGTGCCAGAAAACAACATTTCAGTCAATGAATCATCAGTAAAACAAACATGCTTTTTATCTTCAGTAGACACGAATTCAAATGGTGCACACAACTTCATTAGTAACTCTTTTATCTGTGGTACTCTAGCCCTGTCTTGCAAGTACCAGATCCATTGTATGATTCTAGCTAGGGGCAGTATTTTCTTCCCTTGTTCTTGAATTACATGTACATCAGTTTTTCCTTCTTGCACTGCGCAGAAACCTAAAGTCTGCATTATTTCATTTGCCAAATCACAAGCGCGCAGCTGCATATTATTTTTCACAGTGACCATATACAAAAGTGTTAGGATTTCTCTCAAATGAGGGCTATTCTTTTTCCAAAAATCAAACAAGCTAATGAAACTCGGGGTGTCTTGCTCTAAAATCCTTCGTTTTACTTGTGCATTTTGCAACGTAACTCGTAAATCACATTCTGGTCTCTCGTCCCTGTTATCAGTTAAGGAAGGCACTTTGGCTGCCAAAAACCCTGGCTCACACGGAAACTCAATGCAGCTCGGAGCTGTCTTAACCCCCTCATTACTGGAATGGGACAAGAAAGATTCTTCAAAAACAGCCCTTTTATAACTTTCAGTCTTATTTTGAATTATTGTATCCTGGCTAATTTGCTCACGTAAATTCCTATTTTCATGTTCCAACTTCCTACATTTCTCCTGCATTTCTCTGTAAGCAGATAAAGGTATCCAGACCTTTCTGTCATCATTACTTCCAAAACACACGTTTTCTACATATATACAACAGGAATTATTTCTCAAAACAACATCAGGCATTTTAGCTACACATGCATTTTCTTCTGTAATTCCCCAAACAGAAAACAATTCACAGTTTTTCTTAGCACCATCAGGCAGTTCATCAACACATGTATTCTCAGACATGGTCTGCCGTGCTACTGTGATTCTCCAAACAGAAAACAATTTCTGTAATTCTCCAAACAACAAAAAACAATTACACTTTTAAAGTGTGCACTTAGAAATCTACTAACTTGTCAAACCCCTTTAATCACCTCTTAATGACCGACCCCACTCCTGGTACCAATTGTAGTGCTTTCCTCTTATTTAGTTTCTAAGCACTAACATAACACAACAGAAATGCACTTCTGAGGTCAAAGAAGACTTTTATTGTTATTTTATTCTTCCCCAACCACAATGTTTATGAATGAATGACGAATTAGTAGCTTTCAAGTCCGCGTTAATCAAACAAAATATATCAGTTTGCAATATACACAGCAGGTTATATTTATAAGATATTGAATGCAAAGCAAAACAAATACTTCACCGTGTAGGAACTATTTACAGCTACATCTTTCTAAGGTCTGCAAGCTGAGACCCCTGTCAGCCGCGAGAAAGAGTGTCATCTACCCACACGGGATGCTGGCAACTGGCGCCAAGCTCCAGCACGAGGTCCGGCAGATTCGAATCTGACTCTCTGCAGCCTGTTACATTCGTTACAAAGGTGTGCCCCCTCCTCTCAGACCTGGGAAACTGAGCAAGCCTTTTGGAGACTGGCCAGGTCTCCAAGACTACTCCTGTTCCCAAGCTCAAGGGAAGAGAAACGACGCCCATGTACTCTCTCTTATCAGGTCTAGTCTACTGTGAGAGCAAAACATCTTGGTTCTCTGGTGCAAAAACACAGCTTGGAAAAATACAGCAATGTCTAACTCCACGTTAAAGGCAATGGGCAGCTAACCTAAATATCAAATGCAATGTCATGTTAAAGGCAATAGGCAGCTAACCTAAATATCAAATGCAATGTCTAGTGTCATGTCAAAGCCAATAGGCATCTAAGCTGAATACAAAATACAATGTCTTATATCATGTCAAAGCCCATAGGCAGCTGAGCTGAATACAAAGTGTAATGTATAATATCATGTCAAAGCCAATAGGCAGTTAAGCTGAATACAAAATGTAATATATGATATCATGTCAAAGCCAATAGGCAGAATATCTAATAGCATGTCAAAGTCAATAGGCAGCTAAATTGAATACATCATGTCAAAGCCAATAGGAATGCAATGTCAAAGCCAATAGGCGGCTAGACTGGATACAGCATGTCAAAGCCAATAGGCAGAATACAGAATGTAATGGCTAATGCAATGTCAAAGCCCATAGGCGGCTAAACTGAATACAGAAAGCAATGGCTAATGCCATGTCAAAGCCAATAGGCGGCTCAACTGAACAAAACATACCATGTGCTACTGGTGAACATTGAGCAACTAATATGCGCAGTGGTGAAACACAAAGTCATTGGTCAAAACAAAACTCCATCAAATAGCAGGACACGCTGCAGTAGGGGCCTTGCCCTTTGGGGCCTCCCCCATTTGCTTTCTCCATGGCAAGCATGTCTCGCCTTTGACAGAATGGATGCCGTTCCACTACTGTCCTCTTGTGTTGTGCAAAATAGCTATGGGCCTATTTCAATCAACTCTGCAACCTCCCTCCCGAGCATGACAAGGTCTCTTGTGGTGTCTGCTTCTCCATCATCTGGCTAGGTATCTCAAAATATTGTGGCGAAGCGTCAACAACACCCCTGACCTCTTCAAAACCCAGGACCTCGAGGACGAGCCCCAGCCTGAAAGGTCGACCGAGGAAGAGGCCTTTTCGCCTGAAGCTAGCTTGGTTTCTGATTTGGAGATTGAAGACTAGCCGCCTGTCTAGCAGGATGTGAGTATGAACCCTCCTCTCCATACCCTTCGACATCACTTGCACTTCAAGCAGCCCCCACCCAGGAGCCAGGCATCCAGCCTCAAAGCCAACAGACAGCCTTCTGGTATGCCATAGCGACCTAGCCATAGTCAGCACCAAATACACACTTTGGGCACCACACTCAGAAGATATTGAAGCTGATGCACACTCTGTGCGACCGTCACCACCTCAGCACTGATCACTCCACCGAAAAGTCCTATGGAGCGAAATCCTTAGCGTCAATACTGCTTCTTACGCTGATTCCATTGAACCAGTTCTCCAGAGGCTGCAGGACGAAGTTGTCGCCTGTCAGCATCACATCCTCATTCATCCTCACATTAGACTCATTGTCACCCAGCTACAGGCATTGAATAAAGTTGAATTGAAGTGGTATCTTAGCTTTGAGGAACCACTTGATCTACCGCAACCGCCCAAGATCTGAAAGAGGCATGACAAAGCCCTTGGCCCTCTGCCATTGCCTCATCCACTTACTCCCCCCTTTCCGCCCCCTCTTTTTTCTACCGCTCCATCACCCCCCACCCTGTCTACTGACGCTCTTTCCTTCACTCCACTGGAGTCACCACATTCTGGCATTTGGGAAGCATAGTCAGTGGGACCCAGGGGAACCTTATGAGACACTTCCACAGGTTGATCCTTGGTATCTTTAAGATGTAGATCCTCCCTGCCAGATGACACTACCTCCTACTATGAGGTCCTTGGCAGGGTGCCCTCTTTCCATAAAGTGGTGATGCCATTGAGTAGGATATCCTATTGGAAGACCTTTCCTTTTCCTAGAGCTCCATGCAGTAGTTGACAGTGCTAAAGGGGATGCTTACACTGGCTTTGGACATTTCCAGAGACCCAGTTACCCCAGGATGGCAAAAAAAATAATATATAATGCCTTTCCCTCTGACCCGGTCTACTTCAAGGGTCAACTCCCTCCCCATCCTTATTCACTGGTGCTCCTCACTGCCTGCAAAAGGACCAGTAGGCAGGACACCAGCGACGTACACCCCGCGGACAAAAAAAAGTTTTAAAAAAGTAAGGAAATGTGTCGCTGCGCAATCTGCCAACCAATGTCACATTGCTTATTCCATAGGTTTGCTTTCTCAGTATGACAGGGCTCACTGGAATGAAATGGTGGAGCTCCTCCAGCATCTCCCAGATGAGAACCGTAAAAGAGGCCAGGAAATAGTCACAGAAGGCAAACTAATCTCCGACACCACTGTGAGATGTGCCTTTGATACTGATGACACTGCTGCTTGCGGCATAATTTCTAGCGTGCTCATAGACAGATACACCTAGCTCCGTGTCTCTGGCTTGAAGCTGGATGTTTAACAGCATCTCCTCATCTTGCCCTTTGATGGAGAGCACCTCTTCGGGCTTCAGGTTGATGAGATGCTGGAGTAGATCATGAAGGACACGGAGACCACCAAGGTCATGGGCGTACTCCTAGCTCCTTCCCTTCTGTGGTCCTTTTGGTAGTCTGCCTACCAAGGCGGCTAAGGCAACATCCCAAAAGACTTCCATCTTTTTTCAGCATCAGCAACGGGTTATTTCCAAGGTGCATAATGGGGCAACAGAACCAAAGGTAGAGGCAAAGGTGCTTCTTCCAAGGGAACTGCCCCTGCCAAGTAGTGATTTGGCCCTCCATCTACCAGATAACACAGCACCTGTTGGGGGTTTGCTCCCCACGGGTTCTTCACCGCTTGCCAAAAAATCATCTCAGATCAATGGGTATAAGACCTCATCCTACTTGGTTACTGTTTGGAGCTCACTTCCTGTCCTCCCAATATCACAGTCCGCAGACATGTCCTCTCCCCACAATTCCAGTGCCTGCTTTGGGAAAAGGTAGCCACTGTCCTGAAGTGTTCCATAGAGCCAGTGCCATCACACCACCTGCAAGGCACAGGGGTGTATTGCCTTTATTTTCTAATTCCCAAGAAGGATGGGTCCCTCAGGCCTATACTAGACCCTAGGCCCCTCAACAAAACCATCCTGTCAGAACATCTGTACATGGTCACTCTGCAGGATGTCATTCCTGCATTGTGAAAAGGTGACTTCATAGCTACCCTCGACCTCAAAGACTCCTACCTCCACATCCCAATTCATCTGGTGTGCCGTTTTTACCTCTGGTTTGTGGCAAGTGGCAAACATCAGTTCAAAGTAGTGCTGTTCATTGTTGCAACTACTCTGTGTTTAGAAAGTGTTTAGCAGTGCTAGATTCGCACCTGTGGGACGTCTTAACACTGGATGACTGGCTGATTAAGAGAGCAACTCAGCAGCAATGTCTCACACATTCTCATGCTACTATAATACTTCTACACAACCTGGGGTTTACTATCCACACTACAAATCCCACCTCCAGCCCCTTCAGATTCAACCTTATCTGGGAACGGTTCTTAACTCAGGGCCTCCTGCATTGCCATGGCCCCCACCGGCAGTTGCAAGAATGCTTAGCACAGCAGTGGTCTCAGACGGAGGCTTATTGTGTGGATCTAGTGTTAATCAGGTGCTGAACTTATCACTCTTTCCAGTGGTGGAACACCAGCAACCTGTAGAAAGGTGGCCCTTTCTCGACCATATTCCTCAGATCACCATTACAGCAAATGCTTCCCTCGCAGGCTGGGGGCACTTTTACAAGACCCCACTGTCCATGGTCAGTGGGAACTCTGTCACCAGGGTCACCACATAAATTACTTCGAGCTGTTGGCCGTCCACCTAGCATTAAAGGCCTTCCTGTGCCACATTGTGGGAATGAAATCCTCACTTGGGTGGACAGTATAACCTTCATATACTATCTACATAAACAAGGCGGCACTTACTTTTCCCCAATTGTTGGCGTTGGGTCCAGGCATTTGTTGCCTTCACAGAGCTACAGGGGGTGGGCTATTTCCAAATTAGACATAGCCAGGTGGATAGATAAACATATTCAGACATATTATGCAAAAGCTAACAGACCATTACCTATCCCCCAGAACCGACTACACACGTTAAAAAGGGACATCTATGGCCTTCTTAGGAAACATTCTTATAGCTAATATTTGTTAAGCATCTATCTGGTCTACACACACTTTTACAAAACTCTATTGTGTGGCTGTATTGGCACGCTAGGAGGCTAATGTTGGCCAGTCTGTTCTCTGTACACTTTTATAATCACTGTAACATCCTCAGGCTAGCCACCACTTAGGCCAGGACTGCTTTTCAGTCCATGCACAGCATCTGTATGTACAGCCACACATGCTTCAAACGGAAAATGTTCCTTAACCTGTGAGCACCTGCTCGTGGCATGGAGTGCAGTAAAGTCACATGTGCCCAACCTCCTCCCCAGAAGCCGTTCGATATTTCATATGTTTCCTTTACTTTTTCTACATAGTCATCTCTTTATGTAGTGCTAAACGTCATTTCCATCCTCACTCCCTATGTGGAAAACAGTCTAACCATGGTGCCAGTGGCCTTGTGCATTACCAGTAACAGGTGGAGTCACTGTACCTCAAGACTTGAGAAGACTTCTTTGAAGAAAAACAACTTGCACACTTCTGGGCCCAATACTAAATGGCAGGAGTATGCACAGCATGTAAATCTACAGCACTACATGCCAAAATCAGATACGTAACATTTTCCTTTGAAAAGGTGTTTTTTAAAATTGCTGTATGTAAAAAGGAAAGACGGCATTATTACCTCAATTATTTAAATTTGACTTTGAAGTAGTCAACATTACCACATACAGAATTAACATTATTATACCCATTCAGAAACTGCCAGAGGCACTCTCTCCCAGTAGGGATGTGAAAAGACTTTTCATTTCCGAGCCTCAGTTTCTTTTTGTAGACCACACATATCATATTTTCCATCTGGGAGCATTTTAGACCTTCTTGCGTTCCACCAAGAAATCTTTGCCGAGAGTGTCTAACCCTGATCCTAGGTTGCAGCTAAGTTCTCAAAAACAGAACTTCTTTGATCTCCAGTTCCTACTTCAGGGATCTGAGACCCTGTAAAAGGACAGCCTTCTTTACGACTGTAGTTGTTAAATCATGAGGCTGCTGAGACAATGATATATCTGACTGTCATCTCTCTGGATCAGTTCACAGCATCCCACTTGGTGTTAAAGAGGGTGACAGATCTCAAAAGCATAAGAATTCTGATCCGCAGAGGCACCCGGAGTCAGCCATCATGTTATGCTCATAGACCATTAGCCATCCGGTGCAGCATCACTGAAGTCCTAAATGCTTAGCAAGGAACTGCAAATTCTTATTTGCCAGATAGTGCAGATATTGTACCACAGATACTTTGTCTTACTGTAGAAAGTTGGATTGCTATGTGGGGCAGGTTCAACCACCATCGCTCATAACTAGATCCTATTCCGGCAAATACTGTTTCTTTTAAGACAGCCTCACCTACCCCTTAGTAGCACAGAACTGTAAATTCAGGCTACTTTTGAGAACATTGGATCAAGAACTAAGTCAATAAAGTTCCCAGATCATTTTAGTAATAGAAGATATTTTATGATTGAAGTCAGGCTCAAACGGCACCAACGGCAAACATAGCTTTTCAAGGCAAACTTCTAGCTTTCCATTCAACATGGATTCCACATTATGCATGGTCACTGTGCACTTGTCCACTGGAGGCTTCTTACAAATCCTGAAGCTTATAAAGACTCCCAACTCCAGACTGCTGCTTTTTTTTTTAAACACATTTTTTATTGTTTTCGGTATATGCCATATATTGTTATTTACTGGATATTACAGAGTAATATTTTCCATAGTATATAATACAAAGCATTATTGTCTTGGTAGCGCTGTATTCCATTATTTACCATTTGCATGTTCAGTTTTCTAGTACATTACAGCGCTTTATCTATGAGTTTGATCCAATATAACTCATAACATTTAAACCTTATTCTCCTTCCTTCATGCTCTAACTTGACATTTTGTTCTTGTAGGGGGACCATAGCAATGGTGCAGTACAGTTTTAATCTCCTGTCTTCAACACATTTACACTGTTCAGCATATAGTTTTGGGGAGTTCTTAACCACCAACTGTATCCAGCGGCATCATCCCAGCGCCCCATTCCTACTTAATAAAACACTAGTAGTGGCAGCTAGGTTATATCAACTCTAGTAATTTATCAAGGGCCATTTTATACTTGTATTCAGGCCTCTTCCTCTTCACATGCTGCTTTAGAAACATCCAATATCTCATCCCAGTCTAAAGCTATTGGTAGTCTTCTCGGTTCTCTGCTCTCCTCTCTCCTGAGGGCGGCACTCTCTGCCCTTCCCCATTCCAACACCTCCATACTCCATTGCGCCACAGAGGGAGCTAGTGTGGCCTTCCAGCGCCTGGTCAGTAGACGTTTTGCCAGTAAGAGTGCTAAGTTTGCAAGTCGTGTGGTCACTTTTCCTTTTCTTGTGTGAGGAAGCAGTCCAAGCAAACACACCTCCGCTGTTCCCCATATAGTGTTTCCTATTACCTTCTCTAATATGGTGCTCACCCCATTCCAGTATTGGGAGATATTAGGACAACTCCACAGCATGTGTAATAATTCTGCCTCCTCAACCCCACATCTGGGACAATTTGACGGCACCGCCGGATACAGCAAATGCAATTTGCGTGGTGTGAGATATGCTCTATGTAGTATAGCATATTGTATAAACTTAAATCTTGTATTACGGGATACAACTCCAGACTGCTGCTTACCGTTTGTTGGGCTAGAGGGTTGGATAAGAGTAAGTTGTCTTGTGTAAACATGCACAGTTCACATGTGAAGGTGTCTCTGACTGAAGTCCCATGGCAGATGGGCTCATTTGGCTCTTCCTTGTCTACCTAAGCCAGTAGTCTGCAACCCCTCCTTTCCAGTTGTCAGCTCAGGCCCTGGGGCTGGTGTTGCCGGGCCTGTTACAACTGTTCAGCTTCACAAAGAGTCTTTCAGGTGCCTTTTTGTGTCCCTGAGGACTATCAGCAGATTTGGCAACCCTTATCTTTTCACAGACAAAAGAGTTCTTAGTGGAGTTTGGCATGCTCTCACCCACAGTTCAGCATTCTCTCATCTGCTTCCAAGCCCGGATTGAGCCATGTATCTTTATGATTTGGCTGTCTTCTCCACGTGTTCAGACCTCCAGTGTCCTGTCACTTGAGCCCCACATGGCTGGGCTTCAATGACTAACAAGCCACACACACACACTCAACCTTCAGTCACTTCCTTCTGGTCGGGGGTAGGGTGGGGGACAAAGGAAAGGGGATCTTTGTCTCGTCTTGCAGGTAAGAGGCAGCAGAAATATGTCTGTGCAATCTGACGTCTTGATGTATAAGACCATTAGTTATAGCATCTAGCAGAGGTTGGGATAATGCCCTTTCTGTTCCCCCACAGAATTTCTTCAGTAATTCAGAAGCCTGTGGAAATTGTCTGAGTGGTCAGTTAGAAGCTTTCAGAATGTGAGCTATGAACTAGTAACAGTAGAGAATGCTCACTTGCAGGCCATTTATGTTGATACAATCCAACAATAAACCCGTGCTGGTCTTCTTCATACTTCTTGTTGACCTCTGATTCTAATCCTTCTTGTCCTTAGCAGCTTAACTAGTGGAGTAGTCCTCTAATTCCTTTGCTGGTTCATCTGCCTGCAGCGGAAATACTGTTATTAGGCAGAAAACCCTTGTAGAGTCGTGCAGAGGGATTCGGGCTCCACCATTCTGCAGCAGCCACATGCAAACGACAGTCAGGCGGTTCACCTGAAGCTGAGAAGCTAAATACAGTATACACACATGTAATTATCAGCACACACATAATGAGTCTTGCTACGTGTATTTACTTTTTAGAGGAAACTCGCACTGAGTAACCAGTTACTATATTCAGAATACCAACAGTCTAGTCTAATGAAAGTAGTTGGGGTGTATGATTTCTCACTTACCTTGTGTCGTGTAGCAACCATAACATTCAGACCTCGAGAATAGGGGCTTTAGGTCTTGGGAACGTGTCTGTGCAACATTTTTCAATGTTTTATAGTGATCTATTTAGTTGCAGTAAATCTGTCACCAGTTTGTGAATGTGTCATCCATCCCTTGTCATGGAACCAGAGGCCCAGACCGAGTATTGGGGGGATGCCCCACTAGCACCTTACTCTTCCTCTCACTCAGCAGAATCTTAGATGGGGCTACGTTTTGGAATATAGTGCTTCATTAATTAACTTACATTTTTGTTTCCGATTTTGCTTCTGGCACCAAAAATTAGCTTGTTGTGAAGGTAGATTTTTACCCCTTATTGCTACAGATGTTGCTATTGTGCCTCACTATTGTTCAGCATGCTATATGGGATAAAGCTGAGGGCAGCACTAGATCTACTCCCCAAAGTTATACAGATTGTTTGAAGAGATGGGCAATCCTAGTTCAGTTGTGTCTGCTGATGGTTGTGTCAGCTAGCTCGGTGCTCTCCACTGCTCCACAGAATGACAAAGTTCCCACTGAAGGCAGTGAGTGGGAGGGGAGCTCACTTTCCTTGCCGAGATCTGTGAACCATGGAATCTATGTACACCATGTCCCAAAGCCCTCTTCTGGGTCAGGTGTTGGCCCTGGAAACAGAATTAGACCTTTTCAGACTGGTAGCCACAGCGAGCGACAGTGGCATCTTTATTGCTCTTTGGAGAGAGGACATGCTTGTTTATACGGGCATTTATCTTCAATGATAAACAGAAATCCATCCACAACAGTGTTACTTCTTTGTCTTTGAGCAAGACAGAGAGCTACATGTCTCCTATCTACAGCCTTACAGCTGTGTGGATCTGATAAGCGTAGGTTAAGCAGTCAGTAACTGAGTCATCACCTCTGTAATCAGACCCAAACAGAATGGTGCTAATATTAATTAGGGGGGGTCAAGGGATAGCAGCTGCTATTCCTGGCTTGTCTTGGGGTCCTCTGGCATTGCATTTTCTAACATTCATCTCTGGGTTCATGAAGACAGTGGCATGTAATAAACGTGTACAGGTCTCTGTAAACCTGTTTATTGTCTGAATTTATTTGTTCTACTTTACTACTTCCTCCCCAGCCTCAATTTGAAGAGGTTTGTTTGGTTGAGAGTGGCACAGTGTTTCTCATGTGGTATTTGATGTAATTTGGAGAAGGTTTCATCTTGTTGCTTGCCATTCCTAACATTTTGGCAAATCGTTATCTACGCCTCTACGCCTCTGTACTTCTGTACCCTTCAGAATGAGAAAGCCAAAAGCTAATGTGGTTGCTTCAGACAGAATGATACCATCATGTAATATGGGAACATTTACTCTTTGTAAGATATCTTTGCATTGCTGGCACATTTACTCTTAGACATGTGACCTTTGATACTATTGAGGGACATCAAATAAATTGGATATTCGTTTTACGATAGAATTGCAAATATCATTTGGTATAAAATGCTTATTACTTGTCGTATGTTTTTTTATTTTTTTTAATTTCTTTGGGCCAGTGCGTTTCTATGAAGGTGTGGTAGAATTGTGCTTGACTGCTGCAGAAAAGAAGGATCCTCAAGGCCTTGCGCTCCATTTCTATAAAAATGGAGAACCTGAGGAGGATGTTGTGGGTCTACAGGCTTTTCAAGAAAGGTATGTTTTTTAACTTTATTTTGAGGTGTATATATTGGAATAACAAATTGCAATTAAGCCTATAAAGGGAAAGTGGCCTTGAATGTTTTGAGCATTGCCTGACAAAGTGGTTCTACCTGTGAGGCTTCGGCCTACCTTGCAGGAAACTCCAGACAGAGCTTCTCCATGATAGATTTTATTATAAAGGAGCAGTGGGATACTGGTGTCGGCAGGAGACTCCTGATTTTTAAAGCAAAAAAATATTTATTTTAGCTGTTACCCACCTACAAATGACTCCGTTGTAATGTTAATAAATGAGGAAAATAAAATCTCATGATTTCTTTTTTTCTTTTTACTCCTGCTTTCCTTTTTTCAGTCGTTGGTATGTACACTCCTGTAAAACTGTATCTCTTCTTCTCTCTCTTTTTGTATGATTTAAGGAACCTTTGGGTTAATGCTCACTTAACTGATAGAACAGTGTGGGAGTGGCCCAGCATATCTCAGTGAGATCGGGCCAGAACGTATTTAACATGTCTTCCGTGGGTGCCCTATGAATGGTGCTTTAGTTTTGTCTTCGTAGGATTACTCAGTCGATACGTAGGAAAAGGGTTGCAATATAAAAACATTAAATAGAAATATAGAAAAAAACTGATTCAGCAATCTTTAACAGTAGGTCAAGGCTGACTTTTAGAAAAGTCCAAACATAACTAGAAGTAATTACAGTTTATGATAAGGTCAACTGTTTTTAGATTTCCAAAAAAGGGGACTCTTTACTTTCTAGTCCACTACCCTGCACAGTGGTTAGCATTGAAGCTACTTGTGTCTTGTCTCAGTCCTCATGGCACTTTTTTGTTACAGCAGAATTAAAGGGAAGACAGGACAGGTAGGGCTGCAGGTGAATGAAAAATAAATCCCTTTCATGTTGTTATTGGATATGAAAGCAGCTTTTCTAAAGAAAGCGATCAGACGGGTGAATATGCAGTGTAAAAATCAATGAGTATGATAGAAGAAGCAGATAGAAGGAAACCTAGGACCTGAAACATAGCAGTAGACATTGAAATTGTGAGTTCATAGTGGTTGGGTGAGTGGGGTGGCACAGTATTGGGGTAAACAGATTGACCCGGGCAGTTGGAAGATCCTGTCAAATCTCCATTGTATGCAAACTGATAAAAAAAGCTCGAAACAGTGAGAACATTTGAAGACACTGTAGTACTCTGTTGGGTTTGCAGGTGCATCACAATAGCACTTCTCATTTTTGTTTTCTTATCTTGTATTTCACTACTTCAGGGTATTTTATTTTGTTTTACAGGTGTTTGTATTGTGTTCATGCTGTCTTGTGCCTCCTTAAACGCAAACCCATCTTGCTGCTACCCGTACTGAAACACATTTGGGCCAACAGTTGAAGTCAACTAGGCAAACCTCACTAGATTTGTTATGTCTTCAGCAGATTCATAGTTGTCACTAGGGTGACTTTCAATCAGTTGAGACTTTTCAGCTAGAGGCACTAGGCTTCCTGAGACTTGTAGGGCCTTATTACTAATTGGAAAAGAGGAACACAATCCTAGCATACTTTGGGCCATTGCCGAGAAACCTAGCCTTGCTGTGAGTCCCCCTTGTCAGATGGGCCAGGTTGACAGCTAAACAGCTACACTGTAAGTATTATGGCCTGATCCATTTTTTTATATTCTATTTATTAAGTTTTAACATATAACTGGGTACACTTAACAAACGACGCATAACTAGTTTGGAGTATAAACAACGACATCACTTATCGAAGAAGATAGGTCAGGTAATTAGATGTATAAAATGTAAACAGAAGACAGTCCTCAATTCCTGGGTTTAGATTGAAAGACAGTTGAATTGAACAGGATGAAAATATAATGTATAGCATGAATTATGAATAAGTCAACGAAAGTTACAAAAATGTATCATGAACCTGTTAGATTCAACTATATTCAAAGGGATATCAAAATAAACAGTCTTTAAGGTAGGAACCCCATATGCTGCCAGAGATCTCTACTCAATCATTCAATTTGTAAATCAAGCACTTATGTACTGACATTTGCATCATGGTCTTAAACTATTTCTCAAATATAGGGAGGATGAAAGATTTCCAGTGTCTTATGAAGCAGACTTTAACCACTACCAAATTTGAGTCAAGCCACCACCACTTTTTTTTTTAACTTGTGTGGCCTGTTACACCTCCTTAGTCCCAGGAGAGGGCTTTTTTAGGTTCAGATAATCAATTAAACTCTTGAGCTGACACCAAACAGATTTCCAGTAGGATTGTGTTAATGGGCATGACCAGAGTATGTTAACCATATGTCATGTCGACATTTAGTATAGCATGTGCAGTATTCCCAGAGTTAAGCTCCATAAAGTTTCTTTAGAGTGCTAGTCAACCATACTGTAAGCTAAACGTCAGTCTGGATTAACTTAAGCTTCTGTTGTGGTTATAGAGAAGGTCCCCAAATTCTTCCTCAGATAATTTTTGGGTTCTTTTTGTTGCCATTTGTGTCGTAGAAATTCGGCCGTGTGTTTAGAGTAAAGGTTGTCTATAAGTTTTGTACAGGCCTGAGGAACATTTCCTGTTGCCACCCCATTATGTTAGGTAGAAATTTAGAGTAAATTCTTGTGAGTTGGGCAGGTGTGATCTGTTGGCTTTAAGCAGACATAATGCAATTGAAAGTATTTGCACAGTTGGTGCTGATCAAGATGGAACTCATCTTGAAGAGTTGTAAATGGTTTCAAGGGGGCTTAAATTATTAAATGATTAAACTTTTCTATGTCACATTTTTGCCACTTAAGCCAGTTAAGTGAGTGACCATCAATCAGTAGGTCTGTCTGTTATGCCCTACCAGAGTCTGGAGGCTCCAGTGTTAATTTTCACCTAGATGTTTATGACCTTGATTCCAGGCATTAGTGGATGCTGCTATGATCGGGTTGGTTTGTGCAGCATCTGAGAGATATCAGGAGTAGAGTATTTAAGGGCAGATTGCACCCAGTTGGGTGCTTCCAGGTCTAAGTTGAAATGGTATACGCCTGTTGTGAGAAATGTCGGGCCATTCAGTAGATTACAATTTTTAGAAGACATAGGCCATCTGTAATGTCTGCGGCATGTACACTGGTGGTACAAGTCATATGATGTGATCTTGCCATATATGTGCTTTGATTCAACTATCTATTTTTCTCATTAAGTGTAAACGAACATTGACTGGTAGCATGCCAAGAACATAGTTGTATCTTGGGATCACCACCATTTTTATTGTCTGTACTATACCCGAAAGGGAAAGCAATGGCTTATCACACTTTAGGAACTCTCTTTGCTTTCGGTCTGGTAATAGATGCAGATTGTCCTGCACCATAGTTAGGATATTTCTACCCACAAAAATACCTAAATATTTCAGCTTTGAAATTAACAAAGGGTTAGCTGTCCAAAGAGGTAGATGTGGTGTATTTAGACATGTAGGGCTTCACTCTTGCTTCAGTTCATTTTATAACCAGAAAAGACTGAAACATGTGAACTGATGGACATTGGAGAAGGAATTTACATTCTGGGAGAGGAAAGTCAATAAGCAATCGGACAACTTGTAGAGCACAACTTATCACCCTTGAGGGTACCCAGTCGCTGGGAAGGTCCAGGGTCTCAATCGAAGCACCAGGTTTCCAGCAACCTACGGAATTCCTGTAAAGTAGGGGAGATCCTGAGGTGCAGGAGGAGGCCGTTCCAGGCTTTGGCTCTGAGGTAGTGGAAGGAACATCCTCCTGCTCTGCTGCCTTGTATGGGGGATATGGACCAGTGCAAGGGAGGCAAAGTTGAGGTGTCTGGCGGTGGTGGTCAGTGTATGCAGGTCTGAGGTCATGCAAGGCCTTGAATGCATTGGTTAAGAGCTTAAACTGGCATCTCTTCTGAACCAGAAGCTAGTGGATTTTTTTTGAGGTGGGGGATCATGTGGGTGTGACAAGGAATATCCACAATGAGTCTTGCTGCGGATTGGATGGTCTGGAGTCTTTGAACTAGGTGGGCCTCGAGCCCCACGTAGAGGGTGTTTCCGTAGTCAGTGGACTAGTGATAAGGGCTTGGGTAATGGTGCCACTCTCATTTTGGGAAAGCCACTTGAAATCTGAAAATCTTATGTAACTTGTGCAGGATGAACAAGCAGGAGGATGACACTGCATTGACTTTGGACCTCATGGTGAATCTGTTCTCCAGGATGATACTGAGATTCCTGGCATGCTCAGCTGGAGTTTGACCCAGTTCTGTGGGTCTTCAGGAAGTGTCACAGGGTGAGTTGTTGCTGCCGAAGATCAAGACTTCCATCTTGCCTGTGGTGAACTTAAGGCAGTTATTTCTCATCCAATTTGTGACACTGGTCATGCCTTGGTGGAAATTGGTTCTGGAGGCCATGAAGTTTTAAGAGAGAGAGGATGAGCTGCATGTCGAATTAGGATAGACAGTTGAGTCTGTGGGTCTGAATGTGTTGGCAAGGTGATTCATTTAGATGTTGAAGAGGGTGAAGCTGATTGATGAGCCTTGAGGGACTCCACAGATAATTGATTTAGGTTGGGAGGTGAAGGGTGGACTTTTTGTGTTCTGTTGGTGAAAAAGGAGGTGATCCATGTGAGAGCGAGCGGCCCCTTGGATGCCTATGTTGTGAAGTCTGACGATGAACGTGTGGTGGAAGACGGTGTGAAAGGCTGCTGAGAGATCGAGAATGATAAGGGCAGCTATCTCTCGTTTGTCGAGGAGTGCCTAGGTGACATCTGCGGCCTCGATCAGGGCTGTCTCAGTGGTGTAGTTGCTACAGAATCTGCATGGGGGTTTTGCAGAAGGTGATGGTGTTTAGTTGGTTGATGCCTTTTTTGATGACTTTGGCCAGGAAAGGAAGCAGGGAGATGGGTCTGTAGTTGCTAAGTTTGTTGGGGCGTCCACTGAAGGTTTCTTCAGCAGGGGTTTGATTTCTGCATGCTTCTAGTCTTCTGGGAAGGTGGCAGAATCCAGGGGGGTGTTGAGTAGGGCGGAAAGTTTGAGGCAGATCCTGGATGCCCCTAGGTTGAAGATGTGGTGGGGACATGAGTCGGTTGGGGCCCCTGAGTGAATGAACTTCATGATGGTGTCCGGAGTGGTGAGGTGGTTCCTAGTGTTTTGGTTAGTTCTTGTTGTTGATGGGATTGACGATGTAAGCGCAGTCAGTGATCCAGGTGTTGAAGCTTTCAATGCCCTGTTTCAGGTTGTTGTGGTGTTTGTGCAGGTTTGAGGCAAGGCTAATGGTCTCTGAGGCTGTCGGAGGACTCTTACCATGGAGGCAAGACTGCTGGTTTCTGGCAGCAGCACCACCGCATGTAGGGGACTTAGTCGATCCCACACCAACTACTAGCTGTCTGCCTAACCCTCTTAGCTAGCAGTAACTCACCCAAACCTAAAAAGTAATGGTGATTTATGGCAGCCTGATTCATGACACTGTGACTCCTCAGGGGAGTCATGGTTGGCAAATACAGCCCTTTTACCTCACTAGTACAAGTCTCACACAAGCACAGGCAGGCAAAGAGATGCAGGACAGTTGTCAGTGCATTTATTGATAAGACTGCACTCTATGATCAAGTATTTGAGATGCGATTATTAGGAAGATGAAACATCACAGTTAGAAATGAGGCAGTGCGTCTGAAGCAAATAAACAATCCCAGCATACTGGAATTGAACAGCACCTACAAATTCATACCTAAACTTCTAGCACGTACCTGAGACCATAGGTCAGCAAAGTGGCACACAGCATAGTATGGCTTCTCTGGCTGGAATGATCCCTCTAACCTTCTTTGGCCTGTGTGATGTTTTTATAGCAAAACGTGTTGTTTTCTGAAAAAACACGCTTGTCGTGGTAATGTGACTAAGCATTGAGGTTGGCTGCGCACTCTTGTGGCAACAATACTAGACAGATTATTATGTACAGCCTTGGGTAGAGGTTCAAGGTGAAATGTTGTACAAGGAAAGTATTAACAAAACGTTCACGCAGTAGCTACTGATTCGAAAAATAACTCATCCCTGCTAAAAGCAAGTGTTGCTAAAATGAATAAATGAAAATGAATTATGTAGCTAGGTAAAAGGGCACGGGACGCATGCCTGTGCTAAAATAAGTGTGCCCAAGTAAGGTGCTAAAATGAAACCATGATAAGGCCTTGTTCCAGCTGTGACAGGTGGTGTTGGGTTTGGGTGGTATGGGGGTCAGGATGATGAAATGTACGATTGAGTGGTCGGGCCATGTGAGTTTGGTGGTGTGGCTGTATGTTATGCGGTTGCTTGAGGTGGCGATTGCGTCGAGTATGTGCATTGCGATGTGTGTGTGGGGTCGTGTACAAGTTGAGTGAGGCTGATGTTCAGGCTATCTAGGAGGTTTGCAGAGTTGGGGTCAGCTATGTCGTCGAGGTAGAAGTTGAAGTTGCCCAAAAACATGTCCTTCGAAACGATAGTGTGGGGGTAATAAAATCCATGATGAGATTGCAGAAGATGGTTTGAGTTTCTGGTGGAGGGTATATGGGGCTACCCTAATGGTGGATTTGTCACCCGTTTGGATACTGAAGTTGAGGTGTTCCATTGTTGGGATGGTGTCATCCGTGGCAGTGGTGCATTTGATGATGGCGATTCTTTCACCTGACTTGTTGATGCGGTTATGGTGGGTGATTCTGTATCCTGCTGGTGTGGCGGTGGTGATGTCGGGGGCTGATGCATGGTTAAGCCAGGTCTCTGTTAGAAAGACAGTGTCAGGTGCGAGAGTGTCGATAAGGTGCCAGACCTCTGTGGCGTGTTTACTGAGTGAACGAGTGGTGAGGAGGACTGTGAATGCATGCTGGTGGTGAGTATCTGATGTTGCGCCTCGAGTGTGTTGGGTGTTGCAGAGAGGGGTGAGGGCATGCATGTAGTGGCACGTGAAGTGTCTGAGGGTGCTTGTGAAAGGTCCTACCGTTGTGTGTGTTGCAGCGTGTTGGCAGTGTTCGTGGTGGCGTCTAAGGTGCAAAGGGTTGGTAGAAGTGTAGCTGTGGGTGGGGGTTGGACCAGGGTTCTTGGCTCTGGGCACAGTCCAGGCGTGGACTGGTGTAATAGAATGTCATCTGCATGTAACATTAACTTTAACTGTGGGAATACCCAAAATGGCCTCTATTGATTTAACCACTATTGCTAGAGCCTTTAAAGCAACTGGAAACAGTAATGGGGATAAAGATTTGCCTTGTCAGGTGCCTCTCCTGATGTGTGTTATAGTGTATAGGAACCCTTTGCAATTGATCTTCGCAGTAAAGCCTTCATATAGCCATTTCATCATAGTTATGAAATTCAGGCCAGTGCCTATTCTGGTCATTGTCCTAAAAAGATAGCTCCACTCCTCTCTTTGTGTTAGCATCTTTAAGTATATCAACTTGTAGGTGGACTTTGCCTGCGGCCCATATCATATGTGAGGACCCCACAGAATATACATTTAAAGTGATGTAGTCTTTGAATTGAGTCAACAGTTGTGTTTTAGCCTTTAATCTTGGTGATTCAAGTTGTAAGTCCAGCTCAATTGGTATTGGGGCCAGGTATCCCTTTAGGTTTAATTTTACAACTTTATATGGACAGAAGTAAGTTAGTATGTATCAACAAATAATCAATTTTAGTTTATGTGCTATAGGGGAATACCAGGAATGTGTAGTCTTGTTCCATTGGGTGAAGGAGTCTCCATGGTTCAGTACAAAAGTGATTGTGTAAGAGTTAATGAAGGACACCTTTGTCTGGGCTGCTGCAGAGGTCTGGCAGTTCCTAGTAATGGAGAACTGCACCTGGCTCCATATTTCAATCTCCTCTTTTAATCACCTAAAGTCGATGGAATTCTGCCATAATCATGTTTTGAGATAAAACGTTAGCTGGGCTTGTTGGGGTGGGGGTTTATACAGAGCCCACTATTATGGATTTTAATTTTACAAAATGTACATGCAACCTGGGTCGATCAGTGTCTTTTGTACTTTTATTGTTAGGTTTTTGTGAAAGAGTATTGCAACTTATTTTTTTTCTGTAAGGCTTGGTATCTTTTATAGCTGCATCATTCTTGTGGCAGGAGCACGAAGATGAAAAAATACGGCCCACTGATTCTTTCCTAAGAGTATCCAATACTGTTTGTGAGCTATTGGTCTTTTGGAGGCTTTTAGGTACACACTTTTTTTTTCTTCATCTTGCATAGTTTGTCATCCTGCTGACATTCAAGGATCAAATAGATAACGGCTTGTTTATGGCCATGTGGCAGCATTAGGACCAGTGAGGGGGGCGTTCAATGTTAGTTTGTGACGTGAAGGCCCAGTTTGCTGTAAAGTATCAAAGAAGGGATATGTGATAAACACATGTAGAAATATAGAAAAGTGGGCTGGGGAGTAGTATAACTGATCAAGGTTTAATAGGGGGATCTAAATTTATCTCTGCTAGTGGCAAGTTTGCTTCTGAATTGCAATCTCTAGTCGATTATTTGTGTTTCAGAGCAAATGTAGTGGTACAGCTGTTTTTGGAAGAATGTATGGTTTTAGCGGCATATAATAAAAACCAGGTATCCTCAGTGGGTATTTTAGATCATTCCGTGGAGCATGGTCTAGGGAGTGTAAGGTTTCAAGTTCTTGTGGGTAATTCAATTTTTTTGGTCTGGTGTTTATCATTACGGTGCATTAGGGGAGGGCCTAGTAGGCCATATTGAAGATCATGGGCTTTCTGTCTGAGGCTCAGTACTAGGAATTGCTTCATGGCAAGGTTAGTTATGATGGGGGGAAATCAGCTGCGCTTTGCTGTTTGAATGATTCACTGTGCTTGCTGGTCCCGGAGGAACCAATGGCTTTGAGTCAAAACTGAGTCGATGTGCCTGTTTGATTTCTAGCCGTAGACTGAATTCCATATTGAGGAGCTGGAACAGCAAAGTATTTAAAAAACATTAACTTGCTGTCGTTTTCCTACAGTTCAGGAATGCCATTTAGACAAATGTTGTCATGTCTACTTCTGGCTTTTGACTCCCTGACTGTTTTTTTGGAGGCTACGGAATTCTGTTGCCCCAATTGGGACATTTAACACTATGGGGTCTTTCTGGCTGCAGACAGAAAGCTATCATTTCTGTATGCAGTAATTCAGCTCCTTAGTTGTATTTATTGTAGACTTCTCAGCTACACTGATATCTTAATTTCCATCAGTTCCTTCATTAGGGGGTCTAAAGTCCTGTTCATCATGGGGGTGTCGCTCTCCAGTAGTCTTTCTTTTGGCCAGATTTAATTGCTTCAGAGAACTAGAATTGTCTGGATGCTTTGGTGCCAGACATTTATTCACTTGTAGGCCTTCAAACTAAGCACAGGGGCCCCCAATCAGTGAAATGAAGCGGTCATTCCATAATGTATTGCCCTATATTGTTTGAGCAAAGGATTTGTAATTTGGGTCCTTTTTGACGCCTTCTGGAGAGCAGGAGATTCAGTCCTCATGTGAACATGGCGTGGTTCATGCATCCGGCAAATGAGAAGAAGGCCCACCTGTCCCAAACAAGACAAAGGATCACCACATACCTAGTGTTCCATATATCTTTGGTAAATCCTTGTAGCAGGAGGTGGCAGTGTGAGGTTATATGTGGTAGCAATCCGGCTAAAAATGGTCCTGGTCAGGGGATGGTTGCTGGCCCAGGGGAGCTGGTGGGACTGGTGGTAGAACTTGATGCTGTATAGTGGTTATCTATGGCAGCACTGGCACCTCTCGCTTCAGAATGGTAGTCTTTGTGTTCCCTGTAGCTGTGCAGTCGGGGGCAGTTGGGGCCGCCTGGATTACCGGTGTCTGCGATCCATGTGTAGAATTCCGAGCGTATCTGCTCAGATCTCTGAACTGGGTGATAAACAGATGTCTCAGATGTAGAAGCTACTTTCAGATACCCACAAGTCTTCCCTCATGTTAGATAAAGTACATTCTTTTAAACGCCATAGGTGCAGAGACGATAGGAACCCCAGTTTTGATGGTTTATGGAGCATTCCTCTCAGAGCTGATTAGAGGGCAGCATTCTAAGACGTGGCCAAGCCCAGTCTCCTGATAATTCATTTGACAAAGTGGAGCAAAATGTCTCCTGGCAGTAAGTGCTCTCATTTGACTCCTGGCCAACTCACTTTTATATCCTTCCTTGTGAATATATTGAAAACTATTACATTAGATGATAATAGCACTTCTTCATTAAAGTGCTTAGAAATGCTAAAACAGCGGTATTAAGCACTATATTAAAATGTACGTATAACTTTTAGGTTGAGCACAGCACCGCGTGAGCACTGCTTTTCCGACGTGTTGGTATGTATCTGGGCTTTTAACCACACCCACCGCACTCCCATCATTATCACTCGTTCATGGGCTTGCCCTTCAAAAATCCTTTATTTTCGTTGGTAAATGCGTTACGTTTATCCCTCCTTGGGGCGGTTTAGTTTCTGCCTTGGACAGTTCCCCTATTACATGGCTAATTACACTTTTGCCGATACGTTTGATTTCAAGCGAACTTCTTTTCCATTTTGTGTGCTGCTTCACGCTGATGCTGTGGTGCTTTGAATCGGCTCGCTTATATGAAACTGTATTACTTTCCATTTTCAATTTGTGGCAAGAAAAGTCCGGTTAGGAGTTTACAACACTAATAGCTCTGACTCAAGCAAATGCGAGACCGATTGCATTGCAAATGCTTGTTAACATTATCATGGTGTTGCTTGAATGTGAACTTACCTTGAAAAAAAAAAAGACAGGAGGCTTTTGGCAAAACAGTCACAGTTGGTTTAATTAAACACTATGGCCGGCAGAATAATTATTGAAGCCGGATCTGAGGACTGTCTCAAAGCACAATTGATCTGAGCGGTGTTTTATACATTTCTCTGAGCACCATAAAGCAATTACAGCATTCCTTTTAGGTAAAGAATGTGGACCGTTTTCTTGAAGTCATAAATAAGGTCCTGATAACAAATGCCGGTGGGCCTCAACCTTGCGTGGAAACAATGTGGGCCATGGGGTAACGTGTCCAAATGTCCAGCCTGAGGGGTGTTTGATTGCTGCATGTTTCTGTGTTCTGATTGGCTAGGTGTTCCTAACTTCATGTGGCATCTGACTTTATGGTGTTTCGGGAATGTGTGCACCCCTCTGGCCATGTGTTTTATTGGGGCCAATTTCCTTGGACCATTGTGGTGTTGCTGCACATACCTGTGGGATTGATCTGACTTTCTTGTTTGCACATTTGTCAGCTGGTTACATACCGCCCCACCTGTGACCTTTTAATCAGTAACCTAAGGCCTAGGCCTCAGAGCCTGCCTGACCATGTACTTCTGAGACGGGGTTGATGGAGAGATCATGAGAGGTGAATTTGACAATAGTGATGCAATTTTGTTCTTATATATGAATGGGTCATGGTGTGCATTGACATAGATTTTTTTTTTGTCCAATATTAACAATGGAAAGACAACTATTTGCAATGCAGACTGCCCTGCACTAGACATTTGTAAGCGGGAGACTTGCTCTTTCCTTCATTCATTTGTTACCTTTATGTCTGGGCTTAAACGGTAGAAGCGAACGAGTCCTTGGCATTTCCGTATTTAACACATCTTCAGATACAGGTTATTCCCTTATTAATGGTCCAACTATCACCTCTGTAGGGAACTTGTTCAAGCATTTCAGAATCCCGAGAGGTAAATGTGAAACTGGAAGTTGCCTTTCTTCATTGACATTGTTACTAGTGAGGAGTAATTTTATTTTCTCTGCATATTCTTCAAACTCTCCTTCGTTCATCCTGTCCTATTTTAAACAACTCTTTTCACTGATATAAATATAGCAGCTTTGAGCAACACCAGTTAAACCTTGTGCGCTTTGTTCCGAAAATGCTAAATAACGCATAAGTAAATTTGCTTTGGCATCTCTGGTATGATTTTAGTGCTGTCAATCTGTAAAGGAGGTAAATAGTCATTGGTTACAGTGTTGCTGAATATGTATACATTCTACTTCTGTGATTATTTTTTTCTGTGGACAGTTGACTATCACATATTGCATATAGCTATAAAGAATGCAGTGTAAATGTGCATAAGTGAAGATGGTAAAGAAAAACCCTTTGTGCGTAATGAATGTCTTCAGTTGTTTTGCTTTTCAGATTAAATGGGTACAAGTGCATCACGGATACGCTCCAGGAACTGGTGAACCAGAGCAAAGCTGCTCCTCAGTCTCCTAGTGTTCCCAAAAAACCTGGCCCTCCTGTACTGTCCTCGGATCCCAATATGCTGAGCAATGAGGAAGCAGAACAGCATGTAAGGATTTATTGTAAAATCCCAAACTACATTTTTAGCACTCATGGTTACTTTTCTTGTAATTTTCTAACCTTCTGATATACCAAAAATATATCACAGTTTTTTAATGGCAGAAATACCCATTACAATCTCATGGCAGTGACATGTGGAATGGAAATTGTCAGCCAAAGTCCTTGGCCATCGGGTGCTAAAAACGTTGTCTGGAACTGATCTGTTAAAAAGTATTTCTAACCTTTTTTCTCCCTTTCTTGCCTTTACATGATTCCCTTCATTTCTCTTAAACATTGTGGGTTTTATGCGGACTAGCCTTATTTGTCCACATCTGTAGCACATAGTCAGTCCCATTGCTTGATTTGTGTTAAGCTGAGGCAGGATATGAAAGGACTGTGACTAGTTGCATGTACTTAATTAAATATGCAAATGTGTAGGTGTGAACCTTTTAGTTGTGGTTCAGACGTCATTGGCTGAAACTTTAACATCTAATGGCAAATACTTACAAAACTCTTTAATATTGCTTGGTAGCTCTGGCACAACTCTGGTCTCGTGGCTTTCCTCTGACATAAGGATCCAATGATGGTGGTGAAATTCAATGAACAATAGTAGAAGGAGGCAGTAAGATCCCTATCTGAGGTCTCTTGGGCTGTGGATCCCATTGCAGCCCCTACCTTAGGGTCTTTCCTAAAGACTCCTGGTATAACTGGACTCCAGCAGGGAGTGGGACCTTCCAGGAGGCTGAGATGTGTTGTGTTAAGTTGTGAGAACAACTGCAGACAAAAAAGTATGTAGCAGAGTGTATATCTGGCTGTGAGCCTGACACCCTCGCCATCCCCTGGATGAAACTAGAATCCCATAACAACTAATATGTTGGCAAAGCCCTTCAAGAGATCCTGGAAGGGGTACTTTGGGTCATCCAGAGGCACTGGTGCTAGCTTAGGCAGTGGCAGACTATCTTTGTAAGACCATCAAGAAATATGCACCTCACAGAAAATGAGATCCTCCATTTGGAGTGTTTTGCACACACATAGTAAGGAGATGTGCCCTTGATGGAGGTTGAGATAGCAGTGCTATAAGAGTGAAATAGGGTAGAGTTAGCAAATTTTATGACCCGTGCATTTGCATCAATTTCTCACAGTTACCTGCTGCAACCAGTAGTAAGAATTTAATGGTAGAAGGGCTGCACTTTCTGTATTGAGGGTTTCCCTTGTGGGGGGGGATTCTTTTTGGAGTGGAGGTTGGTTGAGGAGGAATTCTTTTAGTAGCTTATTGAAGGTCTGATGGGAAGGGTTAGATATGATGTGAATAGGTATCGAGTTCCAGATTCTCGGGGCGTTGCTTGTGAAGGAACATGTCCGAGTTTTTTGCTTCTGGGTTTTGGGCAGGAAGAGGAGGAAGGTGTGATCTTGTTTGACCTGCTTTCAAGAGTTTATTGGCGAGGTATTCTGGATTCCCAGTGTGAAGGGCTTTGTGTGTTAGGCAGGCAGTTCGGAACGAGCAACGGGCTTCGATTGGGAGCCGTTTTAGAGACTTCAGGGCAGGGGAGATGTGGTCATATTTTTTAATTCCAGTCACCAGTCTGGCAGCTGCATGGAGGGTGGCCCTCATGGGGGCAAGTTGGGATTTGGCCATGCCAGTAAGGATGAAGATCCCATAGTCAAGAGTACCAGTGCTTGTGTGGCCTGTTTGAGATCGTCTTGGGGAGTGAAAGATTTGATTTTGTTCAGTAGTTTAAGGCTGTGGAAAGCATTGTTGGCGTTCTTCTTGATGTGGTCCTGCATAGTCAGGTTGGAGTCCAGAGTGATTCCCAGTGACTTGACCATGCTCGTAGGGGTGAGATTGCTTTTGAGAGCGTCAATGGATTTCAGCCATTCTTGCATCTAGGGGAGCTGGTTTGATTTTGAAAGGAGGAATAATTCTGTCTTATCCTGGTTGAGTTTGAGATGGTTGTGGGATAGCCAACAGTGAGCATCTTTGAGGGTGTTGTTTATGTGGTGGATGTCTTCTAAAGAGGATATTTCAATGTAAAGTTGAGTGTTGTCAGCATAGAGATGGAAGGGGATGTTGGCTCGATTGAGAATGGTGGTACGAGGGTCCATGTAGATGTTAAAGAGTGTGGGAGAGAGGACAGATCCTTGGGGGACTCCTCTGGTGATTGAGGTGGGCGAGGTCATGTTATGTATTTTACTTGTTGTGTTCGGTTTTGTAGGAAGGAAGAGAACCAGTAGAGGACTGTGCCTTCTATGCCTACTCTCTTTTGGAGAGAGTCCAGAAGGAGCTTGTGCTCGACTGTGTCGAAGGCTGCTGTTAGGTCAAGGAGAATCAGAAGGCAGCATCGGTCAGCGTCAAAGGTGTTGCGGAGGTCATCTACTATGTTGAGATTGGCTGTTTCTGTACTACAGCCTTTTTGGAAGCCTAATTGTAGAGGGTTAAGAAGGTTATCATCAATGTGTTGGGTTAGTTGGTGGAGAACACATTTCTTGAGAGTTTTGGCAAGGAGAAGGGTAGGTTGGAGACTGGTCTGTAATTATGGAGGATGTTGGGGTCGGCTCCTGGTTTCTTAAGAATCAACGTGATTTGGCCTAGTTTGAGGCAGTCAGGAATCACACTGGTTTGTAGGGAGCTGTTGATGATCTTGGTCCAGATCAGGGTGAGAGACTGGTGGAGTATTTTTGCCAGGGAGGATGGGAGAGGGTCAGCTAGGTGAGAGGATGTTTTGGAGGTGGACACTAGTTTGCAGATGTCTGATGCCAGGAGAGGGTGGAAGGTTGTCCATCCAGCGGGGGTCAACAGTTGAATGTGGTAGGGAGATAGACTTCAGTTCTAAGGGGCAGGTTGTCAGAGGGGGATGGGCAATGGATATTATTTTTAGTGGTAGGCGGTGGGGGGAGCTCTGTTTGGTGGAGTATTCGGTACTAGGGAAAGCTCAATCTCAGTGATTTTATCGTTGATGAAGTTTGCGAAATTGACACACGTGTCTTTGGTTGCAGGTATGGGGTTAGGGGGAGGTTTAGTAGTTTGTTGTTTGATGATGTTGAAGAGCTCCTTAGGGCAGTTTTTGGCTCTGTCTAGAGCATTGTGGAAGAAGATGTTTTTTTTGTTGGTTATGTGTTTTTTGTAGCTTCTCCATTCCCTTTTGAGTTGTTAAAGGTGGGTAGTGGAAGGGTCGGATCTCCAGAGTCTTTCAGCTGCTCTAAGTTTTCTTCTTTCTAAATTGAGATCATTGTTAAACCAGGCTCTGGATGGTGTGTTTCTCGCTCTTTTCAGTTTCATAGGGGCTAATTCATCAAGCATGCTAGTAATAGTTGAGTTGTACTGGGCGGTTAACTCCGTAGTTGAGAGGTTGGTCGAAGGGGGAGGTAGTAGGGAGCTGATTTTTTCGTAAAGAGTAGTTAAAGAGATTTGGTCAATGTTTATTTTCCATTTAAGTGTCTTTTGAGATTGGGTAGTGTGTTGGGGAGTATAGTTAAGATGGAATAGAATGATGTGATGGTCTGACCAGTCGACAGGAAGGATATCGTCAATCGTGAGTGAGTCTTTATGAGCTATAATTGTATCTAGTGTAGCTCCTTTGATGTGGGTTTGGCCCTTGCAGTGCTGGGCAAGGTCTTTGCTGTGTAGAAGGCCATTTAAGGATTGGATGAGAGCATTGTTCTCGTCATTCCATCGGAGGTTGAGGTCGCCCAAGATGATGGAGTTGGGGCATGAGAGGGAGCAGTGCGTTATTAGGTCAGCTAGGTGATCAATGAAAGGTAGCGTGTTACCTGGGGGGTGGTAGAGAAGGTGGAAGGTCACCTTGGAATTGTCACTCGTCTTGATGGAGACATTAAGGTGTTCACAAGAGTTGTAGTTGAATGAGTCTTTTATCTCTATTTCAATATTATTTTTGTGAGTGATGGCAATGCCTCCCCCAAGGCGGTCTTTTCTATCTTTGTTGGTAATTGAGAAACCAGGAGGGACGAGGATATCCATGAACGGTTGCGAGTGTTCAGTCAGCCAAGTTTCTGTGACGAAGGCAATGTCAATATTATGATTAAGGATGGCATCAGCTAGATCCACTGCATGTTTGACTGCCGATCTGCAGTTAATGAGCGTACAGTTTGTATGCTGATAGATCTTGGGGTCTGGAATGGAAGGGGTCAGGGGGATATTGACGAGGTGAGCTGGGGGTCTTGGTGAGGATGGAGGTATGAGATGTCGACCTAGACCTGTGATGACGTGGATGTTGGATGGGGGGTTCGGGATGGATAACAGCGAGTTTTAGGACTGAGCGAGTTTGATTGCTTCGTTGTGTGACTATGGCGAGTTAGTTATTTTTGGCCTTGAGGTGTTAAGGTAGAAGGGCCTGGAGGGCCAGTTAAGAATCTGTGGGGTGGTCATGTCCGGTGTAGGCGTGTGTGCCAGGGTTGGGAGGGGTGAATCAACAAGTTGAGGTTTCTCGCTATGATGTTGATGCCCTGTATGATGAGTTTAAGTTGGGATTCAAGGTTGGAGAGCCGTTCGTTAATTTTAGAAGTGGGAGTGGAGTTGGTTGGAGGGGTGCGGGTGATGTCGCTCTTATTGTGAGGGGTCTGATGCGACTGTTTCTGATGGTTCTTTAGATCCCTGGGTAGTATGTGGGAGGAGACAGTAGTAGAGTGTTTGGGATTGGAATCTGGAGGTGCGTTAGAGGTGACATAGGAAGTGGGCGGAACAAGAGTGTCTCTTCGATTTGTAGAGTCTAGTCTGTTTGTGGGAGGTAGGAGAGGGGGTTTGGGAGGGGGAACTGTGCTAGGGGAATCTTGGAGAGGTTCAGGGAGTGGGGGTGGTATTGTGTGAGAGGATGACGGTGGTGTGGGCTGGAGATCCTTTAAGGATGTTGTGATTGAAGGTTGTAGGGTTTAGGGAGTTAGGGGCTTGGTCAGGGGCAAGGGGTTGATGGGGATGGGTGAGTCGCTCAAGTTGTGGATGGTGTCTGTAGGAACGGTGGGGGAGCTGGGGTAGTGTTAGAAGGGGGTTGGTGGTGGGGGTAGAGTGAAGTTCTATGGGGCTGGGGATCTTAGGGGTGGGGCTCGTGTGTTGGGGCGTTGTGGTTGTGAGAAGGCTGACTTTAAAGAAGGGAATATGGGCTTGAAAGCTCTGAGGTTAGTGTCGTTAGCTTGAATCATGATGGTTCTGTTTCTGAAAATGGAGATGATGACATTTCCCTGGAACGTGGGCGAGCTGGAGATTGAGAGTTTGCAGCCATATGGGATGTTGGTAGTTTTAGAGGTGAGGAGGTGGCTGGTAGGTAGAGTGTTCCATCTAGCTGGGCGTTTGGTGAAGAAGATAAGATCTGTCCTTTTTGGGCTTTTATGGGCATTGCAGTAGGTGTCGGCAATAATAGCTCCAGGTGTTGCCTGATTAGTTTGCGATTAAAGTTTTTAAGCGCAGTGGAGGAGAGGTTGTAGCATGGCTGCGACTTTCAAATGATGAGAGGGCATTTATGTTTGGAAATCGCAAGGCTGTTCATCCATAATGAGGGACTCCAGTCTGAATTTATTAGCAGTGTGGAACCTACTAGAATCTGCATCTGGTTGAAGAAATCTGTTCATTGTACTATATATAGCTGACAAGGAATCAGTGATGCCTAATCATCCGGCTTGCCTTTCCTTTATGTGAAGTCAAGTATTAGAAAGGATATTAACAATTTTCTTTTTCTCTAAGATAATGACATTGTCATGAGTATACTGAGATCATCTTTTAGTGCCATGTGTAAAAAAGAAGCTGGCTATCTATGTGGTGTACCATTGTAAAGGGACACTAGGCAGATAGTCCAGGGCGACCATTATTGGCTGATTAAGATAATAACCCTAAAAGCTCTCTTTTGTGTTAGTGTGGGTGAGCAGTTAGGTTAATTAGAGGACAGTGTTAAGCTTTTATTGCACACAGAGTCAGCAAGCGAGATTCATGCTCAATAAAGTAATCTAACACCAATTTATAAAAAATAACGGATTTTATATGAATTTAGATACCAAGATCATTGAAACTGAGTAAGTACTTTTCGTGATATGAATTTTCATACATTTCAAAAGATGCAATTTCTGGAGCGGTAATGTGATCATATGGGGGGAAAACATATACTGCATTATGGCACTTAGAAGCAACTTACAGGACCAATCATCTGGAGTTAAGGTACGTATGGGGCAAGATCCAAGGCAGCACCAACAGGTCACTTCAGGAGGCACAGGGGCATCCGGGTGCAGAGGTGCTTTTCAGCGTCTGGATCCCCAGTGTTATCCTATGGGAAAGAAACAGATGCTGCATTCGGACACCCAGCAACGACTTACAGGACTGTTATTTTGAACTTGAGGTGAGTATGGGTGAAGGGCAAGGCTGCACCAGGAGGTCACCTCGATCCGACTGCTGAGGTGTTATGCATGTCCCATTCACTTCAATCGAGATCGTCCAGTCAGAAAGAGGCTGCAAGAGGGTCTGGGGGGGCCACTCCTGGGGATTCCACAGGGGGTTCAGGTCTCAAAATGCTCGGGACGTGGGGACACATTTGGGCCTCTTCTTCGGCCGGGTTCAGAGGTGTCTGGCTTTTGGCATCAGAGGTACTCACGGTAGAGGGGCCTGCCTAAAGAGGCTGCAGGTGGCATTGGGAAATCCAAGGTGGGTTTTGGCGCCGGAGGGCCTCTGGACCACGTTGACACTGTTGGCCCACTTCAACTTGGGCTATGTGGTCAGTGGTGCTGTCTTCGTGAGTCTTCTTTGGAGCCTGCAAGGTGCAGGGAAGCTGCTCCGCTACTCCACAGGAGATCCTGGCTACTTGTACAAGTGCTGGCAGTCCTTCCAGGCTTTTGGAGGCAGAACAGCTGAGGATGAATCATCTTTGGCACAATTGTTAAGGACAGCAGACTGGCTGGCGGGGATGGGGTCAAGTCAGTTGCTGTTCCTCAGATCTTGCTTTTTGTAGCTCTTCAGGTCCTTCTTCTCACAAGGTGGTGGAATTACTAATTTTGTGTTCACTTCAGACTTCAGTCCAGCTGAGCAGTGCAACACGTCTTCCTGACTAGCTATTTTTCCCACTTGTCCTGGTGCCAAATGGGCCTCAGGGCAAGGGGCTACTTTTCCCAGGAATAGGGGAAGCGGGGTTCGCATGCCAAAGGTGGCAGGGACTTTGAAATCCCTGGCCTTGGCATACAGGTTTACTAGCCATCCTGTTAGCGGAGGTGATAACACCTCCTGCCAGAGCAGGTACTGTTTCTGACCTCTGATATCAGAGGCTGTCACCTTAAGGGGGCCAGAAACTCATCTGTGGGGGCAGGCGTCAAGACCATTCAGCCAGCACACTAGAAGACTAGTAGGTTTCAGGGGGCACCTCTAAGGTGCCCTCTGAGTGTATGTCATAATCAGTAAGGTTTTATTAATGCAAGGTGTTTGATACCAAACACCACTATTTTCAGTGCAGTCATCATGTAGCTAGGTCACTCGTGCTGTCAGTGTCCAGTACATGTTTCAAGATGGCTGCCCAGTCACTTGCCATGCCTAGGAATGGAGCTAGACATCACAGGGGCATATCTGCTTGTACAGATGTGTCCTCACATATATTATTAAAATGCAACCTGACTTAGGGCTCTTAAGGCCTGCTATAGGGGTGACTTCCCTATAATGCATGAAGTGACTTTGACATGGCACACAATGTGTGTGCAATTTATGTGTGGGTCCCTTAGGGTGACATAAGTTATGCTGCAGCCCTTAGGGGCCCTCTTTTGTTCCCATGCCTGTAGGCACTAGTTGTACCAGTTACCAGGGACTTACGAAGGTGGTAAAGTCCTGTGCCAATTGTAAACAATTCGACATATCTTGTTTTTAAGTAAAGAGCACTGGCACTGAGGTCTGTTTAGTAGGCCTCAGTGCACTGTCAGTGTCAAAAATTAGCATCGAGTAATTCTAAAGGGGGCAAAAAGTGGGGGGACATCTGGAAAGAAGCCCAGTTTCCTACACCTTAAATATGATTGCCACTGTCTAGCCTAAGGCTCTCCATCAACAAATCCACATCTCACCTCCCATCATACAGAGCCTGCACTTCATTGGTGCTAAGTCCATCTGTGTTTCTGGAGAAAGGTGCTCTTGAAGCTTTGATATTTTACATTGTTGTCTCTGTTAGTTTTATGGTTGGGGCCTTTTGCTCTTTGACAACTGCTTACTCTTTTTAGTTAAACATATTCCTGTAATGGACTTAATATTAGGCGTGTCTGCCAGACCAGATCTGCGTTTCCAAGAAGGCATCTTGGGACATACAGTAGTGAATGACGGATGCTAATCTAGCGTGTGCAAGGCATTCTGCGCTTTTCTAGCTGTGGCCACAGTGGTAGCAAATGCATCTTCCATTGGTTGGGGAGGTCATCTGAGGAAACTCTTTAACTGCATAAATCTGTTCGAGCTGCATGCCATTCGGCTGGCCCTCAAGGCATTACTGTTATCGATCAAGAGCAAATTGATTTGGATGCCATGTGCTGCTGCAGCTATTAGGGTTGTGCTGGCTCTTGTTTTCTCTGTCTGGATGTGTTTATGTTGTGGTGCCTGCTAACACTATGGAATCTGATTGTCAGTCTGTCATCTGGCAGTGTTTCTCAACATCAGGGCAGACAGACTTAGCAGGTGTCATTTTGCTGACAACCAGTGGTTTTTGCACACAGAGTTGGCTGAGGGATCTTTGTTGTATAGAATAAGCCAGTGGTGGACATGTTCAACACATGTTGAAATGCTTGGTATCCATTTCCGACATAAGGGTCGCTGGGGAACATACGCTAACTCTGGTGGGATGTCTGCATTTGGTACATATTTGCACCACTGCCTGGCATCCCAGGTGAGCTGATGAACATGAGATAGGCCAAAGCCTAGGTTCCAGAATACTTTGTACGAAGCAAAGTTCCAGGATTCTTCATCCGAACATCGACAATTTACACTTCATGCATGGTGTTTGAGCAGAAACAGCTTAGTGACTTAAACTTTCTGGCTGAAATTGTGAATGTCATTCTGGCAGGTCACTGCCTGTCCACCAAATTCATCTCTTCAGCTCATTGATCTTTGTTTGCCTCCTCTTATGTGACCAAGCTTAAACAGACACAGTTGGCATATTTTCTCTAATTTGTTTTGTCTTTATTTTGGACCTGCAACTGTTTGCTGTCAGCATTGGTTAAAGTTTATTAATCTGCTTTTTCCGCCTTACCTCGTTGCCTGTTGAGATGTTTTTCTTTCTAAGATATTGCCCCCGTTTCCTTTATCAAGCTGCATGGGTTATGGCTTCTTACTCTGAAAACTGTTTGCTCATTGCAATCACTTCTGCACTTTGCGTGAAGGAGCTTCAGGCTTTGTCAGGGAGCCCTAGACCACTCCACATGCAACTCCATTTACGAGCTTCTTCCCTGAAATCTGGACCAATGCATACTCTTCCAAAAGTGGTGTCACCCTTTCATTTTAGACAGTCATTTACGCTTCCCAAATTCTTTGTTTTTCCACATCCATCCAAAGAGGATGAGAGATTGCATTGATTGGGCTCTTGGTAATCCCTTAGTTCCTATATTGATATGACTAAGGAGTATTGCATTAGAGCTGTTCCTTGGTTTCACTGGTGCAAAGGGGAAGAAAGTGTTCATGAAGCAAACTTTATCCAGGTGAATTGTCCTCAACATCATGCATTTGGTTAAAAAAGAGCGTTCTGAAGACCTTAAGGTTCTACTTGATCAAAGGCTGCGAACATGGCTCTAGCTTGGGTTGTTTCCATTTTGCAGAGCTATCACTGTGTGGGCTGCATCCTTATTTTCACTAGGTACTATTGCATCGATTACCTGGTCTGTAAATAGAAACTTCCATCAGAAGAATGTTATCTTTGGTAATTTTCTTTCAGGTGGTTCCTCTATCTACGTGCAGATTTCATTACTTCCTGCCCACCTTCCCTTCCTGAGTAATGGGCTTTAAGGTCTAACCAGGTTCTAGGTTAGGATCACTCACTGCCTGTTATCGCATCACTCTCCTCAGCCGCTCTCCCTATCTAAGGGCATGGCAGAAAGAAAGAAGGCTAATGGCTGTATGGGGCAGCATATCACCTTGCCCGCCTTCTTAGCCCCACCTCATCCTTCCAAAGAAAAGGAGACACTCCACCTTCTGGACCCAAAAATAGTGTGTACTTCTTCTTTGATTGTACCAGAGAGTTCTGGATGGACCATCACGTTTTCATTGGATACCGTGGGGCGAGGAAAGGAAAGGCCGTACAGAAATGGACCATCTTACAATGGATAGTGGTCTGCATTAAAATGGGCTGTGCATTTTTCCACGAAAGAACCCCTTGAGGGCTGGGGTGCTCAATCCACCAGAGCTAGGACTGTGACCACTGCATTAGCTAGTGGAGTTCCAGTCCTGTACATCTATCAGGCAGTCATGTGGGTGACTACATGCACATTCACCAAGCACTGTTGCCTGGATATCCATATTAGTCATGACTGGCATTATGACTGTTCAATGCTCCAGGACTTCGTGGTCTGAATCAGTTTACAGACATCCCTCTGGTGATGTATTGCTTGGGTATTTAGTCTAAAGTAAGGAATCTGTGGCTAGAGGTTTCTATCAGATGGACAAGTTACTTACCTTGTGTGTAATACCTTATCTTTTAGAGGCTCTATATAGCCACAGATTCCTTGCCGACACTCTCATCCTACTGCAGACGGACTTCTCTGCATTGGGTACCTTTCTGAGTTCCTTAGTGCCTGCACACCAGTTATCAGCATAGCTAGTGACTCTGTGCGTCTGGCACCGAAAGGTTGCAAAAAGAAACTGATGTCACCGTGCTAGGTGACGTGTATATAGGCACTGTATACATCACTTCCTGCGCTGACGTCACAGAGCAGAAGAACGGCACCTACCTGTGCACAGAGGTACTGCTTAAAAAGTTTCCAGGTACAGTCTGACACCTGGGGATAATTCTAAGGTAGGGAATCTGCAGCTAGATAGAGTCTCTGCCAGATTTTACCAAAGGTGAGTAACTATTTGATGATGCCCCACTGTATAGCTTGGTGGGCAGACTCTATTTGGATTAAATATGACTCCATTCTGTTTTGGCTCATAAGCTTAAGCCGAGTAAATGAGCTACTGGCATTGTTTGTTCAGATTCTAATACTATTTTTCATAAGTACATAGTTGTTTATACATTTATGATGTTCTATTCCGAGGTCTTGTCATATTTATGTTCCAGTAAGGAGATTATACACCCTCCTCTGATTCTCAGGTGATGTTGGACTCAATTTTACTTTGGCATCACTAAGAGGCTTCTCATTCCTGTAAACAGACCTCTAGAGAATCAGTTGCCTGGTGGGTTGTCCCCAACACAGACCATAAGCATTGCACCATGGATGGTCCTCATGCATAGCTTTTTTTGGTTAGATTCTAGTGGTTATCGAGGTGACCATCTCCCTTACAGTTAATAGCTTGCCAGTGCCATGGGTAAGGAATAAGGGTTGATTAGTTCTACGATTTAGTAGAGTTCACTTATGTAGTCCACTGTCCTCCACTGTTCCCCCATTCACCTCTCAGAAGTATAGCAGCTACATCATTGCTTATAGCCAGAGAACCTCTCCTTGAAGTCTGCCATGAATTGACGTGCTCCCTGCAGTTCTGGAAAGAGTCAGCAGTTCTTCGGGTGGTGCCCTTCACAAGTTGTTTGCTAGTTGCAATTCAAAACAATTGAATCTATGTTTCAATCATAGTGACGAATGAGAATGTACTCATGTTTCGCTATAGATCACCAGAATTGAGTTATTTTAGAGATCATATGCAACCTACTTTTTTCCATATGATTCTATGTGTACACTCTTCACTCTTTCTTTCTTTCTTTGAAGCTCTCAATATGACCTGCAAGGATGGAGGTTAGGCCCCTCCACTTCTTCGACTGAATGTAAGATAGGCAGCACATATTGCTTTAATGTTTGCCTGCTATTTCAGTTGGTAAATAAAATATACTGATATTTTCGGTGCTACGATTGGAAATCATTCAAAGCATGTTAATCTCTGAAAGATAACACTGGAGAAATGATTCTGCAGGTAAGTAACTTAGGGCCAGATGTAGCAAAGGTTTTTACCCATTCTGTGTCTATGGGAAAAAGTGTTCGTACATATGGCCCTTAGTTTCTTATTTAAGTTCAGCCGCATTTAGAAGAATAAGAAATGCACTTTTTGCGATACATCTGGTGTCTGATCTATTTCTTTTTTCCATCTTAGTTTGAGCAGATGCTAAAACTCACGCAGCGTTCAACAGATGAACTGTTTAATATTGCATTATATAATTGGCTAATCCAGACTGACCTGACGGACAAGCTATTAGAGGTAAGATGCTGTATAGTGATGGGATTAGTTAAAGGAATTAGATATTTTCAAAAGACATACATTGCAGACTTTTGTTCACTATAAAATATGAGAGCAATTTAATGCTATAAATGTGGAAAATAATATCTAAATGTATATATTTTGTTTTATTCTGTTTCCATCATTTTAGTTTCATGATTATTTGTATATTTCTTTTAGATAAATTCTCCATATTTGGAGCCTTATTTGGTTCGTATGGCCAAGATTGATCAAAATAAGGTCAGATATATGGATTTGCTTTGGAGACACTATGAGAAAAATCGGAATTTCGGTAATGCTGCCAGAGTATTGGCAAAGCTGGCAGATATGCACAGGTACAATTTGGCAAGATCTATAAATAAAATGTTAGCTTAATTTGTAAATTCCAGTGCCTGGTAGCTTACACATTATATCCCTCCCATGCCATTGACAATCTTTGATACCATTAGGAGGAAAACAGTTCAACCTATTTAAAGACTGTGATGCATGCTTGGCTGGCTATGCCCCTCTTTTAGCCAAACCATTGCTGCCTTTTTAACTTTTGTCTCTATGCATTGAGACAAAACAATATGCAGAGGTTTTCAAAAAGAGTGTACATGGCATACTGTTATGGAAAACTAAGTACTCGTTGTCAGGAATGGTAATGTTCCATCTGCATTTCAAAAAGTTCCTTGGGCCCTAGCTTTCCGGAGGTGAGTGGTGAGGGGAGAATCCCCCGCTGGCATCTGAATTATGTATCCATCCACCCCACAGAAAGAAAAAATGTAGGCCACCAATAGTGAAGGAACCTCCTACCTCCTTACAAGAAAGGAGCCTCAAGGTGAGACCAATGTAAAATATTTACCTAGGGAATCAAGGGAATTTTGAAAGGCAGGCCCAGGAACGAATTAAAGTGATGAGCGTGCTTAAAGCCCACAGAATAGATTACAACATGTTGAGAAGAGCATCGCATGGGCTGCTATGCTCGACCTAAAAAGGGCTCCTGAACCACATAGTAAATGTATGTTAGTTATACTCAACCTGTGGCAAGGCCGTACAGTGGATGCGCTCCATCCTGACTGGCAGAACACAGAGCCAGACTCCCGCCCTATCTGCCAGAACCTACAGAGATGAGCTGTGGATTGCCCCAGGGCTCCTCCCAGAACCCCATACTCTTCAGCATCTACATAGCCCAGTTGCATCCATGGCCAGAAGCCACGGACTGAACATAGTGTCCTATGCCGACAAAACCCAGCTGATGATCTCACTGACCAAAAACCCTACAACTGCCGAGAACAACTTCCACAACCAGATGGAAGCCTTCGCTGCCTGGATGAAAGAGAACTGCCTCAAGCTCAAATCAGAAAAGACAGAGATCCTCATCCTGGGACCCTCCACATGCGCTAAAGCCCCCCAACTCCCTCCCTCCCTCAGCAAACCACACACAGCCTCAGCTTCATTCTGGATTCAATTCTTGCTATGACCTGCCAGGTCAACTCTGTTGCATCCTCCTATTTCCACACACTCCAACTTCTCCAGAAAATCTTCATATGGGTCCCAAACGACTGCATTTGAAGAAACTACAGCACACCCAGAATGCCTCCACAAGACTCCTCTTCAACATCCTCTGCCGCCAGTGCATCTCCAAACATCTGACAGACCTCCACTGGCTCCCCGTCGAGTTAAACATCAGCTTCAAACTCCTCGTCCACGCATACAAGGCTCTCCACGACCTAGGACCTACCTACCTCAACCACAGCATCACCTTCACTCCCCCGCCAGTCCTTTCTCCTCCGCTCAAGAGGCACTTTCCACTGTACCCTGCACATGGAAGACCTCAGCTGGAGGAAGATGCCTCACCTACCTCTCAGCAAAGAGCTGGAACACCTTGCCTCTTCACCTCAGGCAGTCACCATGGTTACCTCAATTCAGGAAGTACCTTAAAACCTGGCTCTTCGACTGAAGCTCAGAGGATGACAGTCTTGACCAACCCCACCCCCCCCCCCCCATTATCGCCTTGAGACCCTTACGGGTCAGTAGTGGCTCTGGAGTCCTTAGATGTTGTTTCTTCTTGGACAGGGCCGCTATCCACTGGAGTTCTTGGTCCTCGGTAATGCAGGCAGTCCTCTGGAGGATTGGAACACATGGCGGGACCCACAAGATGAGTCACTTTACTTTTGCAGGTTCTCTGAAGCAGGAGACATGCTGGTAGGGCTGGGGCCAGGTCAGTTTGAGTCTTCCTTCTTCTCTCCTGGGGTTTCAGCTAAGCAGTCCTTCTTTCTTGTGAGGTCGCCAGAAATCCAATGAGCTGTGTACAGGGGAGCCCTTAAATCCTTCATTCAGTAGCCAATGGCAACTGTCGCTGAAGGTGGTTACACCCTTCTTGTGTCCACTCCGTTTGGGGAGGGGGGACACAAACCTAACACTATTGGCCCCTGTCCTCCAAACTAAGATGGAGGATTCTGCAGGGAGGGGTCACCTCAGCTCTGGGCACCTTATGGGTGGTCCTAGCTGGGGTGGTAGGTACTCCCTGCTTTCCCTAATTTTCCCTCCGGACTTGCCACCAAAAGTGGGGCTTTGTCATGGGGGGTGGTGAGAGGGGGGACGGGCAACTCAACTAGCTAGAGTGGCGTGGGGCACTGCAACAAGAGGCTTGAGCCTTTGAGGCTCACCGCCAGGTGTTAAAGTTCCTGCAGGGAAGAAGGTGTGAAATACCTCTACCCAGGGCAGGCTTTGTTTCTGGCCACAGAGAGCACAAAGGCTCTCACCCCATGTGATCAGAAACCCATCTGAAAGTGGTAGGCTGGCACAGACTGGTCAGTCCTGCATTAGGAGTTTGGCTAACATACAGGGGGCACCCCTAAGATGCCCTCTGGGTGCATTTTTCAATTAATCCCACACTGACATCAATGTGGGTTTATTGTGCTGAGACGTTTGATACCAAACTTCCCAGTATTCAGTGAATTCTTTATGGAGCTGTGAAGTTCGTAATGGTAAACTCCCAGACCATAGACTCAATATGGCTACACTGCACTTACAATGTCTAAGAATGGGCTTCTACACTGTAGGGGCATATTGCTCATCCAGCTATGCCCTCACCTGCCATAGGACTGTAAATCCTGCTAGATGGGTGACTTACCTATGCCACGGGCAGTGGTTGGTGAGCATGGCACTCTGAGATCGTTGACATGTCGACTTTACCTTTCTCTCCCCACCAGTACACACAAGCTGCAAAGGCAGTGTGCATGTGCTTGGTGAGAGGTCCCCCAGGGTGGCATAATAGATGCTGCAGCCCTTGGGGACCTTCCCTGGCCACAGGGCCCTTTTCACCATGGGTATCTTTTACAAGGGACTTAACTGGGTTCTATGGGTGTGCCAGTTGTAGAAACAAAGGTACATATTTTGGGAAAGAACACTGGTGCTGGGGCCTGGTTAGCAGGGTCCCAGCACACTCTCAATCAAAGTTGACATCAATACCAGGCAAAAATGGGGGGGTGGGACCATGCCAACAAGGGCACTTACCTACACAACCCCCTCCCAAATGAAAGAGGATGAGACTAACCATTCTCAAGAGAGTCTTCATTATCTAAGTGGAAGAACATGGAAAGTCCATCTGCATTGGCATGGGCAGTCCTAGGTCTGTGTTCCACTGAAAAGTCCATTCCCTGTAGGGATATGGACCACCTCAAAACTTTAGGGTTTTCACCTTCCATTTGCATTAGCCAGCTCAGAGGCCTGTGGTCGGTTTGAGGAATAAAATGATTATCAAACAAGTATGGTCTCAGCTTTTTCAGGGAGCAAACCACTGCAAAGGCCTCCCTCTCAGTGGCACTCCAACGTTGCTTCCTGGGGAGTAGCCTCATGCTAATGAAAGCAACAAGCTGGCCAAGGCCATCATCATTGGTTTGGGACAGGACTTCTCCTATCCCATGTTCAGAGTCATCTGTCTGCACAGTGAACTGCCTAGAATAATCTGGGGCTTTGAGAACTGGTGCTGAGCACATTTCCTCCTTCAGGGTGTCAAAGGCAGTTTGACAGTCAAGGGTCCAGTTTACCTTTCTGGGCATTTTCTTGGAGGTTAGTTCAGTGAGGGGAGTCACAATGGATCCATACCCCTTCACTAACCTCCTGCAGTAACCAGTCAAGCCAAGGAATGCCCTGACTTGAGTCTGGGTTTTTGGAGCTTCCCAGTCCAGAATTGTCAGGATCTTAGGCTTTAAGGGTTGCACTTGGTCTCCACCTATAAGGTGACCCAAATATACAACTGTGCCCTGCTCTTTTTGGCATTTTGATGCTTTAATAGTGAGGCCTGCTGATTGGAAGGCCTGCAAAACCTTGCCCAGGTGGATCGGGTGGCGCTAAAGACAGCAATAACATCTAGATATGTTGCATAAAAAGGACTCCAAGCCAGCAAGAACTTGATTCACCAACCTTTGGAAGGTGGCAAGTGCATTCTTTAAGCCAAAGGGCATAAGAGTAAACTGATAATGCCCATCAGGTGTAGAGAATGCTGTCTTTTCCTTTGCTCCAGGTGCCATCCTAATTTGCCAGTACCCGCAGTCAAAGGTACTTAAGAATTTGGCTGCACCCAATTTGTCAATTAATTTGTCTGCAATTTGTATAGGGTGTAAATATATCTTAGTGACAAAGTTGAAACCTCTATAGTCCTCAGAGACCCATTCCTCTCTTGCCATCTTAGAACCTCATTCCTCTCTTGCCATCTTTGGTATGAGGTTTGGGGGCTAAGACCACGGGGCTAGCTCAGGGACTGTCAGAGTCGCTCAGTTACCCCTAACTCCATCATCTTGTGGACTTCCACATGGATGCTTTCTTTTACTTGGTCAGACTGTCTGTATATTTTTGTTTTGACTGGTAAACTGTCCCCTGTGTCCACATCATGGGTACACAGGTGAGTATGTCTAGGGGTCAAAGAGAGGAGCCCAGCATACTGCTGTAAGACGTGCCTGCAGTCAGCTTGCTGTTGGCCAGAGAGGTTGCCTGAATATATAACTCCATCTACTGACCCATCCTTAGGGTCATTTGAGAGGAGGTCAGGGAGAGGTTCACTTTCTGCTTCCTGACACTCATCATTAGCCATTAGCCATCAGCATGGTTATATCTGCCCTATCATTATAGAGTTTCAGCAAGTTAACATGGATCACTCTCTTTGGTCTCCTGCTAGTGTCCAGGTCTGCCAGGTAGGTGACCTCACTCTTTTTCTCCAGGATTGGGTAAGGGCCACTCCATCTGTCCTGGGAGCCACAGGCTCCAGAACCCTGGTGTGAATTCTACCAGTGGAGCCTTTTGGTCATACCAGAGCTTCTGGAGCTGTTGCCTGGCTTCAGGGTATTTCGATGTCTTTCCAATGTACTCAGCCATCCTTGAGCAGAGGCCAAGCATATAGTCCACATCTAGTTTAGGCTCATGGAGGTGTCTCTCCTAGCCTCATTCAACAAGTGCCAGTTGTCCCCTTACAGGGTGGCCAAACAGGCGTTGAAAGGGGGAAAACCTTACTCCCCTCTGAGGCACCTCTCTAAGCAAAAAGCAGGCATGGCAGGAGGACATCCTATCTCCTTACGAGTTTTTAATAGAGCCCCATGATCATACCCTTCAACGTCTTGTAGAATCTCTCACCAAGTCCATTGGTATGTGGATGGTATCGTGTGGTGAATTTATAAGTCACCACACACTCATTCCACACGTGTTTCAAGTAAGCGGACATTAAGTTTGTACATCTGTCAGAAACCACCTCCTTAGGAAGACTCACTCTAGTAAAAATGCCAATCAGGGCCTTGGCTACTGCAGGAGCTGTAGTAGACCTAAGGGGAATTGCTCCAGGGTATCTGGTAGCATGATCCGCTACTACTAGTATCTCCTGGTTCCCTGAGGCTGCTGGTGGCTCAAGTGGACCCACAATGTCCACACTAAGTTCAGGGATTCCCAGCATGGCTGCATGGGTTTTGAGCTTTACCTCAGCCCAAGCTAAGGACTCCAGATCATTCCCTAACAAGCGTTCCACTGGGATTGCAGAAGAGACCCCTACATGTTTCAGGCAATAACCCCTCCCCGTTCTAAAGTCACCAAATCCTTGGGATGGACCTTAGTTACGTTGTCAGCATTGATGACTGGATAAGTTTGTCCAACAAAATACTGTCCTTGGGAAACCAGTTTCTCTGTCACCATGGTGACACTAGTGCCTGTGTCCCTCAGGGCTTCTTCTTTTGTACCATTAATTAAGAGCTGCTGTCTGTATTGTTGCATGTTAGGCGGCCAAATAGTAATTGTGGCTACATCCACCCACCTCCAGAGACTAGAGTAGCTTTAGTGTGTACCCTGATTTGCTCTGGGCACTCTGTTGATCCCACCTGGAGACTGGCTATACCAGTACTAACTGAAGCAGTGCTAGGAGGATTCTTTTTGGGACAGGCCAACTCTCCAGTTTGGTGTCTATGCTGTTTACAGGTGTAACACTGGGCCTTCTTGGGATCAGAGTTTTTACCCTTATACCCATTTGTGGACTGTGAGGGACAACCCTCTTCTGCAGGTTTTTGGGACACTTGTGAAGACTCTTTGCTTTTGTCCTTAGGTGACTCACCGCCCTTCCCTTGGGGAGGCTTTGTGACCCCTTTCTTTTGGTCACTCCTTGTGGGAGTCTTGGTCACCCTAGTCTTGACCTAATGGTCCGCCTTCTTTCCCAATTCTTGGTAAGAAATTTGGCCTAGGTCTACCATATATTGATGCAACTTGTCATTGAAGCAGTTACTTTAAAGACGTTCTTTCATAAACAAATTATAAAGCCCATCATAGCCATGCACTCCACTGCCAGTTATCCAACCATCCAGTGTTTTCACTGAGTAGTCTACAAAATCAACCCAGGACTGGCTTGATGTTTTGTGAGGCCCCCCGAACCTAATTCTGTACTTCTCAGTGGTAAATCCAAAGCCCTCAATCTGGGTAGCCTTCGTGTGGTCATAGGATTCAGCATCTGCACCATTAAATATGAGGAGTCCATCCCTACACTTACCAGTTAACAGTTCCTAAAGGCGAGCTCCCCAGTGAGATCTGTTTAACTTTCTGGTTGCACAGGCTCTCTCAAAAGCTGTGAACCATTTGGTGATATCATCACCTTCCTCATATTTAGAGACATTCCCTTTGGGGCTTTTTTTTTTAGGATATCAGTTTTCTCTCAGACCCTATTTATGTTGCTGCCATCATTAATGGGTGCTAAAGCCCATTTCTGCTCCCTCCCTTTCTGTAGCTAGGAGTTGTTGCTCCAAAGTTAATCTTTAGGGCAATCTTGCTAAAAGGAGATCCTCTTCATTGAGGCTGCCCTCAATGTTCCCGAGAAGCTGGACTATTCTGTGGCAGATCCAGATCCTGTGAGTACTAGCTTTGGAGATAGGTACCTTGGGACCCTGATCTTCCTAGTTAGGTGAGGAGGAGGGGGGAGTTAATCCTCCTCATCTTTAACATCTTCCCTGTCTGATGGAAGGTCTTCCTCCTCAGCAGTGTGGTCCCTGGTGTACTCTGCCAAGAGCTCCTGGAGATTGACCTTGGGAGGGTTGGACCTGTTATAATATTTTTCAGCTTGCAGAGGGACCTTAACTTTCCCATCCCCAGATAAAGGGAAGGGGTGAGGTTGAGTTCCACAACCATTTCCCCTGAGCTGCTAATTATGTTACTAAAGTTGGGATTACTTTTTAGAAACTAAAAACTACTTGTAGTTACTAACCCCTAACTTAAAATAACTTTTACATCTAAAAAGAAATGCTAAGTGGACTTAACCAAGGCCCTGGGAAGACTTAAAACATTTAGAAAATTTGCCAAATTCAAAAATCAGTTTCTAAAGGCAATTTTGGAATTTAGTTATGTGATCAGGTATAGGCTGAGTAGTCCAGCAAATGCAAAGTCGTAGACCCTACCGCTGATACACCAATGTAGGAAGCTGGCTCTGTATATACTATATAAAAATTAGATATAGTGTGCACAGAATCCAGTGGTTCCCAGAGGCTTAACAGAGGCTAAAGTAGATAATACAAATGCTCTATTTTGTGGCAGTGTGGTCGAGTAGTTTGGCTTATCAGAGGTTAGTGCAAAACATTTGTTGTACACACACAGACAATAGAAGAAGCACACACTCAATGACTTAACTCCACACCAATTGTTTTTATATAGAAAAAATATATGTTGTTAATTTATTTCTAGAACCACAAGATTCAAGTTGCACGTAAGCACATCAATAAGTACATATTTCACATATGAATCAATATTACTTTGATTGGAATTGGTAAGTTATACAATTGTTGAATGAATGGCAATAATCTGTTTTAATAATTGACAGTACAATTTTCAGAAACCGTTCGTAGTGGGAAGAAAAGTTTGTACGGTTTGCAGGTAAGTACAGTGCATACAGTTCCAGTCTCCGGGAGTTTGGAAATCTACAGGTTGGGGTTCAGTTTAACCCCAAACACCCACCACCAGCAACATGGGCCGGCCTGGTGCAGAGGTCAAAGCTGAGAAAAATATAACATGGGCTACTATGGAGACTGGGGGCACCTGTTTCAGATCTGATTGCAGGAAAGTACCCTTGTCTTCGGAGGGCAGACCTGGGGGATTTATAAGAGCACTAGGGGGCCACAAGTAAGCACCAAAATCACACCCTCAGCGGCACAGGGGTGGCCGGGTGCAGGGTGCAAACAGAGCCTCGGGCTCCCAATGCTTTCCTATGAGGGGACCCTGTGGGTCAGGTAGATGCTTCAGGCTCGATCCAGGAGGTCTGTTTCAGAGAACCACAGGCTGGACAAGTAGGAGGGCCGCTTGCTGAGCGTTGCTGCTCTGGAGGTCGGGTTCTCCAAAGTCTGGGGGCTTCGGGTGCAGTGTACCTTTTTGGCTTCGGATATCTTCATCTGGAGCTTTTGCGGTCAGAGGGTTCTCTGCATTCTCACTGCAGGCGTCGTCGTGGGGGTACACTAGAGGTCAGCCCAGGCTGGGCACTTGCTCGGAATCACCTGGGGATCCTCTCTAGTCCGATGGGCCACCTGGACACGGGCCGTGGGCATCGGGTGCGGAGTGGTCAGGACTCACAGATCCTGGGGACTCTTGAGTCCTTAGATGCCGTTTCTTCTTGTACAGTGCTGATATCCACAGGAGTTCTTGGTCGTCGGTGATGCAGGCTGTCCTCTGGAGGCTTGGCAGAGGTAGCTGAACCCGCAGGATGTGTCGCTTTCCTTTTGCAAGTTTTCTGATGCATGAGACAGGCTGGTAGGACTGAGGCCAAGTAATTTTTCGTCGTCTTTCTTTTCTGCTGGGGTTTCAGCTTAGCAGTCCTTCTTTCTTGTGAGGTCCCCAGGAATCTGACAAACTGGGTTCAGGGAGAACTTAAATCCTTGATTTAGGGGCATTACAGGGGTGAGAGGGCAGTAGCCAATGGCTACTGTCCCTGAGGGTGGCTACACCCGTCTTGTGTCTCCTCCCTTTGGGGAGGGGGACACAAACCTAACCCTATTGGTCCTTGTCCTGCAAAGTAAGATGGAGGATTCTGCAGAGAGGGAGTACCTGAACTCTCGTCACTCCTCCCTGCTTTCCCTCCTGACGGACTTGCTGCCAAAAGTGGGGCTTTGTCTGGGGGTGGGGCAAGTCCACTAACTGGAGTACCCTGGTGAACGAGGCTTGTGCCCTTGAGGCTCACCTCTAGGTATCACAGTTCCTGGAGGGGGGAGGTGTGAACCACCTCCACCCAGGACAGGCTTTGTTTCTGGCCACAGAGAGCACAAAGGCTCTCACCCCATGTGGTCAGAAACATGTCTGAAAGTGGCAGGCTGGCACAGACTGGTCAGTCCTGCACTAGCAGTTGGGCTAACATACAGGCGGCATCTTTAAGATGCCCTCTGGGTTCATTTTTCAATAAATCCCACACTGGCATCAGTGTGGATTTATTGTGCTGAACAGTTTGATACCAAACTTCCCAGTATTCCGTGAAGCCATTATGGAGATGTGGAGTTTGTAATGACAAACTCCCAGATCATAGACTCAATATGGCTACACTGCACTTACAATGTCTAAGAATGGGCTTCTACACTGTAGGGGTATATTGCTCATCCACCTATGCCCTCATCTCTGGTATAGTGCACCCTTCCTTAGGGCTTTAAGTCATGCTAGAGGGGTGACTTACCTATGCCATAGGCAGTGGTTGGTGTGCATGGCACCCTGAGATGGTTGCCATGTCGACATTGCCCCCCCCCCCCCCCACAAGTACAGTAGTGTGCATGTGCTTGGTGTGGAGTTCCCCAGGGTGAGATAATACATGGTGCAGGTCTTGGGGACCTTCCTTGGCCACAGGGCCCTTGGTACCATGGTTACCTTTTACAAGGGACTTAATTGTGTTCCATGGGTGTGGAAACAAAGGTACAGATTTTGGGAAAGAACACTGGTTACCAGGGTCCCAGCACACTGTCAATCAAAGTTGGCATCAATACCAGGCAAACAGTGGCGGGGTAACCTTGCCAACAAGGGCACTTTCCTACAACGATCCTATTCCGTCCAGCCACTGTGTCACCCATGCTGCCTAGCCTCTGCGTAGTCCGGGATGTGGGATCCACTCTACTTGTGGATCAGGGAGGTAGGGGTCTGGCCAGTCCATTCACGGCTCTTCCTCCCATGGTGCATTCCCTTCCGCACCTCTGGATAGGGAATCCAAAAGGATGGACACATTTGGGACAGAAATGTCTTCCACCACCCTGGCAATGCGGTCCCTGAAGCACCACCACATGCCTTGTGGGCCGGTATTCCTACACCCTGTGGGATACGGTTGCACAAGTGCTGCCACGGGTCCCGGATGAGGCTTAGGTTATACTTTCCCAAGCAGTTGCTGATGGGAGAGAAGCAACAAAGTTCACAATCCTATGCGGACTGGACACAACCGACTCACTGGGCAGAGTGGTTGCATCAACAGTGTCCCTGAGGTGCCACACCTGGTTGAAGAAGTCTGGCTTCTCATGGGATGTCCAAGGCATCCTTATGGACATGCCCTTTGATGGCACCCATCTCTTCGGAGAGAAAGGAGACTTGACGCTCAAGTGTTTTAAGGATTCTCGTGCGACGGCCAGCACTTTAGGACTCTTGGTGGCCCCTTGTCCCCATCAGTCTGATTTTTGTGGCTACGGAAGGGGGCGCCCAGTCACGTTCCTTTCAATCCAACTACTGTGCCACACATGTTACCCAGCCTCTTTGTGGCCAGGGATGTGGGATCCACCCTACTTGGGGATCAGGGAACTAGTGGTCTGGCCAGTCCACACGTGCACTCCTCCCCTCATCCCCCCTGCATCTGTCTCCAAACCTTCCTAGTCTTACAGTTCCCCACCAGGGACCAGTCAAAGGCAGGATCCGCCATCACCTGCTCCACTTATAATTCATCACATCAGACAGGTTGATTATGGAGGTAGTCCAAAGAGGCTTCTCCTTCCCCTTCGAGACTACACGTCCATCCATGCCACCGTCCTACGATCGGATGATGAAGGATTACTTGGCACTTCTTTGGGAGGAAGTTATGGCTCCCTTGGCTGAGGGAGCCATAGACAGGGCCCCTGTGCAAGAAGTAGGTTGTGGTTTTTATTCCTGCTACTTTTTGGTGCCGAAAAAAGACGAGGGCTTTCGCCCTGTCCTAGACTTGCGGCCCCTCTATCTTTCTCAAGAAGAAGCGGCTCAAAATGCTCACTCTGACTGAGGTCCTCTTGGCCCTGGACCCAGGAGACTGGATGGTATCGTTGGACTTGCAGAACGCGTATTTCCATATCCCCATTTTGCCTGTCCACAAGCATTACTTGTGGTTTATGGTAGGCTACAAGCACTTTGAAGTCACCATGCTTCCCTTTGGACTTATCAGCGCCCCTCGGGTGTTCACCAAAGTGATGACGGTGGACGCAGCTCATCTGCGCAGATGAGGAGTTTCAGTCTTCCCCTATCTCGACGACTGGCTGTTGAAGGCAGGCTCACCCCAGGTTGTCACCTCCCATCTTCAGACATCGGCCGACCTCATGCATTCACTGGGGTTTACTATAAATGTGACATACCAAAGTCACACCTAACTCCCTCTCAAACGCACCCTTTCATTGAAGCTGTTTGGGGACACAGTGCAGTTTCAAGCTTGTCCTCCAGAGTGGCAAGTCCAAGATACTGAGGCTATGATACTGATGTTTCAGTAACTATCCTGTATTTCGGTGAGAATGTCTCTGAGGCTGCTGTGCCTCTCATGGCCTCCTGCATCCTGCTGGAGACACATGCCAGGTGGCATATGGGGGCTCTGCAGTGGGACCTGAAGTTCAAGTGGGCGCAACATATGGGGAATCTCTCCAACATGGTCCAGATCTCAGAAGGAACTTCACAAGAACTGCAGTGTTGGCTAAAACACCGTGATTGGGTTAGAGGCAAATCCCACTCCCTTCCCTAACCAGATCTGACAGTAGTGACGGGTGTGTCACTTCTGGGATGGGGCGACCACCTGGGAGAGGTGGAGATCAGAAGCATCTGGTCTCCGGCAGAGTATGGACTCCACATCAACCTTTTGGCGCTCCAGGCGATCAGATTAGCATTGAAAGCAATTCTTCCTTCTCTCAAAGGTAAGGTAGTGTAGCTATTCACGGACAATACCACCACCATGTGGTGCTACAACAAGCAGGGAAAGGTGGGGTCATGGACTCTTTGTCAAGAGGCTCTGCACCTCTGGATGTGGCTTGAACAACAGGGCATTCCCCTGGTGGTTCAACATACGGTGGGCTCTCTGAATGCCAGAGTAAATGAACTCAGCCGACAACGCTTAGTTCATCACAAATGGCATCTCCATCCGGAGGTGGCGAAAGTTCTCTTTCGGCAGTAGGGAGAGAGTTCGCCTCCCAGAGAATGTGCAATGTCAGCAGTGTTGAGTTCCCAAGGCAGCAATCGTTATGCAACGATTTTCGTCTCGAGTGGAACTCAGGCAATCCTGTACGCCTTTCCGCCCATACCACGTCTGCCCAGACTTCTCAATAAGATCAAGAACGACTGGGCCCAAGTAATCCTTGTGGCTCTGGACTGGGCACGAAGAGTCTGATATCCCGAGCTATTGAGCATGGCCATCGTTCCTCTGATCTGACTGCCCCCTTGTAAGAATCTTTTGTCTCAGAAGCGGAGAGGGTTTTCCACCCAAACCTGTCCAGTCTCCATCTTCTTGCATGATGAGTGAGAGGCAGCAGTTGATAGCTTTTAACCTACCGTCCGAAGTCTGTATTGTAATTTGGCAGCCAGGCATCCCTCCACCAAAATGGTATACGTGTGCTGTTAGGGAGAATGTGAGGCATAATGCCCAGACAAGACTGTTGACCCCCCCCCCCCACCCCCTCCCCCACAACCCTCTTTCTGAGGCGTTGTTGTTTATCCTTCTCTGTTCCAGCAGGGCTCTGCTATGGGCACTCTCAAAGCTTATCTGTCTGCCATTTCTCCTTTTTTGTGGTTGCCTGATCAACCTTCCTTGTTCAAGTCTCCAATTATAAGGAGGTTCCTTAAAGGCCTTCCTCTTATGTTTCCCCCCCCCCCCCCCCCACCATCTCCATTCATTATGCCACAGTGGGATTTGAATTTAGTTTTGGCATTTCTGATGTTCGCTCCTTTTGAGACTCTCCACAATTGTCATCTCAGTCTTCTACCTTTGAAAACAGCCTTCCTTGTGGCCATTACGTCTCCTCGCAAGCTGAGTGAGCTGCATTCATTGTCATCTAAGCTGCCCCACCTTTCTATCTATCCTGATAAAGTGGTACTTTGCACTAGGGCCTCCTTTCTTCCAAAAGTGGTTACAACCTTCTATGTATGCCAATCCATTACCTTGCCTACTTTTTACACCTCTCTGCATTCTTCTAAGGGAGAGAAGAGACTCCACCCCCTGGACCCAAAAAGAGCATTGGCATTCCACCTAGATCGTACCAAAGAGTCCAGGGTGGGTAATCAACTCTTTGTTGCTTATGTGAGTGCTTAGAAAGGTCAGACAGTGCAGAAGAGAACCATCTCCAGATGGGTCATACGCTGCATTAAAATGTGCTGCGCACTGGCTAATGAGCCACCCCGAGGGCTTGCATGCACATTCTACCAGAGCCAAAGCTGCAACCACTGTGTTAGCACGCAGAGTTCAAGTTCTTGACACCTGTTAGACGGCAGAGTGAGCACTTTTGCCCACGTTTAACAAACACTACTGCCTGGAGAGTCGGGTCTGTAGGGACTGGCACTTAGCCTGTTCAGTCCTGCAGATCTTTCTAGTATGATTTTGGTTTGCAGACCCACCTCCTGGGATGGTATTGCCTGCGTATCTATTCTAAGGTAAGGAATCTGCAACTAGATGTCTCAGATGGGCAAGTTACTTACCTTTGGTGAAGCCTTATCTGGTAGAGACAATATCTAATTGCATATTGTTTACCATCCCACTCATTCTCCCTGCTCTGCAAACTGATTTCTAGGAACGGGGGCTCTCTTTGAGGGCCTTAGTTTTGATGCACCAGTGCCAGTGTTCTTCATGGCTCTTATCATTATCCCTAGAACTTTCTAGTTGCTTATTATGTTCACTTGTTGGTTTTAGGTCTTGAACTTCAACTGATGAGTGTTTTAAAACACTTGAGAAAAGTCTAATCTAGCAAGGTCCTAAAGAAAAGCCTATCTTTGGTATTCATTTTTGCTAGGTTTGAGGCAAGTAAATATAGATCCATGTTGAGCCTCAAATTTGTATGGTAATTAGAGATAGCTTAATTAGCCAACAAGTTACACCACTAAAATAATAATTTTCATTTTGGCATTAATACATTTTTACCATGCTTTTTTTCTTACTATGTAGCACAGAAATTTCACTTCAGCAGCGCCTTGAGTACATTTCCCGTGCCATTTTAAGTGCTAAGAGCTCCACTTCAATGTCGTCTGTTGCCACAGATGGGGAATTCCTACATGAACTAGAGGAGAAAATGGAAGTAAGTAAATGAATCTATGGTATTCTTTAAATGTAACCTACTCATATATTTGTATACTTGCATTGCTGAGCCTGTGGTATCACCACTCTTTGGTTCAATTTTTGAGCAAGTTAAAACTTCATGATACTTCCTAGTAAAAGCATAATAAAAAGACGCCTCAAGTGGCGCTATTACTGCTTTATGAAATTGTAAATAAAATGTCATCAGTCCTCCATTAGCTATTTTTGGTTTGATTAGAGACTGCTCCAGCTGTCTGTCAGAGCTCCTGTAAAAATTATCTAAAGAGGAGCTTTAAGTCAACCCTCAACAGCCATTGGTTGCTTTAAGGAAGATAAGTTGTTCCAATGGTCCAACTCTCTCTTCTATTTAGCAAATGCCCATTTTCATAAAGCTGTGGGTCACCAAATGAGGTATGGACCACTTTTCCTCAGGTAAGTTCCTTGTAGCAGAAAAAGAGATTGCTGAGCCCACCCTGGTTCAAATGTAAGAGTCCAATCTTCACAGGCAGTCTTTTCAATCAATGCGCTAAGTCATATAGTTGAATTCAATGTTCTTTTATTACAGAATCTTAAAAAAACAACAGCCGGCACATGTTTTGCTCCCTAAATGGTTTGTGTACCTGGGGCTTTCTCAAGGCTTACAAGAACAGAGGAAATAGGGTAAAAGTGAACTTAAACTCTACAGGTACAGCCATCACCCGAAGTGCAAGGTTATTGTGTTTACCCTGTGTGAAGAGTGATGATTTAGACAAAACCGTTTACGATGGTGCGTCTAATAAGAGAAAAGAGATCTTTACCCCGTGTTGGTTACAAGATGATATGTAGAAGAAGATTAAGAATCCTAAAGTATCGAGAGTACACAAGTGTAGTAAAATAGAGATGGCAATTGGTTAATGGTTGAAGTTGGAAGGATCTGATTTCAGTTAAGATAAGGACTTAGACAGAAGTCACTCTAGAGTGTGATGGGATTTGGACAGTGAACAATAAGCAAAAAAGGGCCCTCAGCCCCAGGCAAACTCCTACATCATCATACAATACCTACTAATACAATTTTGGATGTGTCTGTTTTTGATTAGCACAGATTGTGTAGGTAGCCGGTCAAAAATATATCTGTACTGGCAAAGACATATAATAATGTATGCATTAGAATCCATCCAACTGAACAAACGTGTGTAGGTAGTTTTTAGGAGGGAGAGATATAAAAGACAGGCAGTTTCATCTATGTAACTAATAGTCAATGCTGTAAAAATCAACTACAAGTCTAGTGATTCCACATATTGCATCCAAAAACAAAATTAATTTTGTGCATAAAATCATATGGATTTTTACATAAATACTATACGATAGAATGGCTGTAAGTCTTAACATCCAAAATGCCAGATTGATGCATCACATTTAGTTAAGATCAACATTGGTATCTATTAATGGTCTCAGTGTACATTTATAAAAGTGTCATTTACAAAGAACTGGAAAGAACGCTGTGCAACTCGAGCTTAATAACTAAATTCGAATATTCAGAGGATATTGCAAAAATTAGGCTGCAGATATTGCCTTCCAGATGGTAAGTGAGAAGCCAAATCAACCTCTAAGTTGTAGAGAACATTATATTTTAAACATAAAACATATTTTTTTTTTTGAGAGAACATTAGTTATATTAAAGGTCCCAGTGCACATTTTCAGATTGCTGGGAAGCCAATATTTAGTTTAAATTACATTACATTTTGAATAATGAGACCAGGCCAAGTCAAAATAAGTATATTAATAATATATTGAGTCAATAACACTGTTAATGCATCAGAACAAGGCTGAATAGGGGTGCAGGATGTATTTACCCTAACGGGGTCAGGTCAATGTAAACAATCAGACATCATACCAAAGCAATAATGTTCAATAACTCTGTTATTGCAACAAGACAAACGTGAAGGTGCAAGATGCCTTTACCAACATGGGTCCAGGCCAGGTCCAGGTAAGTGAGCCGTCAGTTTGCCAAGGCGCTAATGTAGCTTGCCAAGGCTGGATATGCATGAAAATAGGACCATAGACTGAATATAGTCGGGTCATGAATGCACATATTTAGCAAGTAAAATGTCATGGCAATCATGTTCAGTTACCGAACAGATTATCTGTTGTCTTTTAGTCCCCGGTTAAATCCCTAACTTCAGGAGCCTAAGGTTAGTATACTGGCGTCCCAGTACTGCACCATATTAAATTCAGAAGGAGGTTCACATCCTTTTTTTGTTTCCTTAGCTCAGCAACTGTAAGTTTGTCTAGATCTGTGGTGGCCATATTGAAATAGTGCTGAGTTCTAGGGCCACCTTAGGAATAAGCTGATTACTGTCCCGAAAAAATAAAATAGATAGTGTAGGTGGAAATAATTTTTTTTTACAGGCCCTAAATTTGTTAAACTAGAAGGAATAATACCTAGGGTGTGTAACAAACCCAACATGATTGTCTATTGACCCGATTTTGGATTCCGCAAAACCCGGGCTGTCAAACTGAAATATTAAATGGGACATATGTGCTGCCCTGCTTGTCTGTGACACTGCCCAGGTAGGTGAAGGCCTCAACCTCTTGCCATGCATCGCCTGCAATAGTGGCTGCAGTTGTGCCGACCGTATTTACCTTAAGAATCTTGTTTTTTCCCCAGTAGATGTTAAGGCCAATTGGTGCTGATGTGACTGCCACATTGTCATTCTTCTCTTGTGTCTTCGGATGGGTATGGGAGGGTAGGGCCATGTTGTCTGCAAAGTCCAGGTCGACGACCTGCGTCCAAGGTGTCCACTGTATCCCATTTCTTCTCCTTGCTGTGGATGTCTTCATGATCTAATGATGGATAGATAGTCTAAAAATATTAAAACCATGGGAGTCTTTCTTCTTTGCTCATGCTTTATGGGAGATACGTCATATGGTCATCCCGAGTCTTCCTGACCATGTGCAGCATTTTTTGCGGAGGTGGTGCATGATAGACAGTAGGTGAAGCAGATAGTACATTTTTGTCTGGACAGTGTGAACTCTGCTACCTTGTCGGTGGGTTTCTAGATCACCCTATGCAGCCACGCTTAGATGTGCTCGTCTGAATTTTCAGTGAATATTCAGGTGTCTCTAATGAACATGCTTTTTTGATGGCGATTGTAGGAAAATGCCTATTATGACATGGTCACCCTCCAGTTTTCACATTTGTTTGTGCAGTTTTGACTGAAAGTGCACTGGGTCCCTGCGAAACAAGTCCCCAGTGCCAGATCTCTTTCCCTAAAACTGCACAGTTGTTTTTCCCAATTGGCAAACCTTTAGTTGCCACAGTAAGTCTCTAGTATATGGTACCCCTGGTACCTAGGGCATGGGGTACTAAAAGAAAGGCCCTGAGGTCAGCAGCAAAGATTGTGCCACCCTGAGGGTGCAGACTGCGTGTCTTGGTGCAGACCTAAAATGAAAACACAACATGGCACACAGCCTGTGTGCCCTGTCCCCTGCATGCAATATATGTAAGTCACCTCTCTGGCAGGGCTTCCAGCCCTAAAGGCAGGGTGCATTGTATTACGTGTGAGGGCATAGCTGCATGAGTAGATATGCCCCTGCTATGTGTCTGTCGATTCTCAGGCATAATAAGTGAATAGGGCAGCCAAGTACATGTGGTGGACACTGTTCATTGCAAGTTCCCCAGCTACACCATGGCTTCACCTACAACAAGTATGTTTGGTGTCAAACGTCTTGTCTTAATAAACCCTTACTGAATCTAGTGATGGGTTTAATAATACATGCTCTCAGATGGCTCCTTGGAGCTGCTCCTGAGGGCTCAGAACCAAGGCCTGCTCTGGGCAGAGGAGTAATGTCTTCTCCCAAGCAGAATGGACATTCCAGGGCGGGGAGCTTCATAGGCCTTGCCGCCGTTTAAATGCAACCCAGTCCTTCCCAAATGGTGGAAGAGGCAAACCCCTAGTTCCTGACCCCACTTTTGGCAGCAGGACTGGCTGGTATATTGGGTAGATTAGGAGTGCCCACTCCATGCCAGTCTCACCCCTAGGGTAGACGAGCTGAAGTGTACACTATCTTTGAAATTACTCTATCTTGTGTGGAAGAAATTAGGCCAATATGGTAAAGGCTATGCCCACTACCCAAAGGAAGTGGTTATAGGAAGGGTGTTGTCACCCTAACTGTGAGTAGCCCATTTGCTACCACCTGGCACTCCCTATAAATCAGTATTTAGTTGGTACCCTTGAACCCTAGAATCAGTTTGCTTTTGTACTTAGAAGAGCTGGCAGTCCATCACTACGGACAACTGAGTCCTGTAAATTATTCACTTCCAGGAATCCCTTCCCTCCTGTCTCCCTCCTCGGCCATCTCCAACGATGGTGTTGGCATCCTGTGCAAGAGGTCCTTTAGCTGTTGAGCGAAAGTGTGGTAGAACTTGTTATCATCAGCTGAGATTATGTTGGTTCCTCCTCTCAGTATTTAGCTATTCTGAAGAAGGACGGGGACTCTGTCCCATTCTGAACCTTTTCTCTGTGAACAACTTCCATCACAAGGAGAAGTTTAAAATGCTGTTCCTTCCATAGATGTTACTGGCTCTAGAGCATGGCTGCTGGATGGTGTCCCTCAGCCTGCACAATGCATTCTGTCTGCCCTTGTCATCTTTAGAATATGCTCCGGTGCCAGAGTAGATCTGGAAACCTTTCACAGGCGGCTCCCCAGTGACTCTGTTCTGTCCCCAAAGTGACTGAGCAGACCCGCAAGCATGCTCCACCCCTGCACACTATTTCAGCTCTCCCCGAGCTACATTGAGTCCCAGAAGGGCAAGGCAATTCAGAAGCAAACAATTTCCCATTGGATCTTCTATTATATCAAGATTGGTTATGCCTTCGCCAGGAAGGAATCTGAACTCATTCCACCAGGGCTAAAGCCACCTCTGCAGCTCGGTTCCCACGTTCCAAATCTACATCAGTCAACATTAACAGCTGTACCCACCGGATCACTGACTTCATTAACTGTGCCAGCACCTATGTTGTCTATGCTATCTGGTGCCCTTGCAATCTAACTTATATAGGCAGCACGATCCGTCCCTTAAAAACTCGAATACAGGAACATTTTCGGAACATACAAAAGTCTGACATTCAAGCACCAATGGTTGAACATTTCATTAAGTGTCATCAACACCAACGCACTTTTACTTTTAGTGGTCTAAGTCGCATCACACCCTCTCCGAGAGGTGGCAACACATTACTGCGATTACACCAAGAAGAGAGCCGTCTAATAATTAAATATGATACAGTTAATAATGGTCTCAACAAAGATCATGAATGGCACTGTTGGCTAATGTAAATAACACAAGGTTTTCTGTTTCTTTTCTTTTTTCGCTTTCCAGGAGCTGCAAAGTGTACATGTTGACATTTGTCAAGCTTAATCTTAGGCTGTCTCTCTGAGATGTATATGTTAGAGTTATTGTTTTGCATTTGTTTTTTTGTTGTTGTACTTTTGAGGTTTGCGATATTGCTGTTCCCAATCGCTTCATTCCTGTTTTCATTAGCTAGTTGCTTTTTTATTTGCCAGCAGTCTCTTATAGGTTTCTTCTATCCTTATTCAATATAACTTTTTGGCCCTTTCCCCTCTTTTCTTGTTTCTTGTTTTTGTTTCTCTTTTCACGCATTTCACCATTTTTACGATAAACTTACCTCCCCTTTAATAGTGCTCTGTTAACTTTTACTTATGTCTTTCACCGAGCATTAGACCATTATAAAACAGGGCAGTACTTGGTTCCCAAAAGACGGTGTTATCAGTCTTGATGATTTACTCGGCCACTCCAAGATGGCAGCTGTTTTCCTTTCTGTTCACAATGATGGCGCTCCCTGCCCTGGAGACTGCCAGTCTGTCTTTTATCTTTATTTCTAACACTCAGCCACAGGTATTTTAACGCGACCTCGACGCTGTCGCGTCTGTCCCGTTTTTTCTTATTTCTGATTTCTGCCGTTTACCTACGATGTTCCGGTTTCGTGTACCCCAAAGGTAAGGATGGGAGTACTGCCGCTACATCTATATGATTTATTAATATGCTGAGCCTTTGCTTACTTTATCTAGCTTCCAATACTGGTTCTCTCTTAATTTCTCAACACATTTTAACTTTCAAAAGGTGGTCTTTCTGATGTATTAACTTCACAAATACTAACTGTTTTGTTAAAACGGCTAAATATAACTTGCATGTATTTCTTTAACTAGCTAATCATTTGTACCACAGTTGATATTATTGTTACCAACTTTTTTACATTCTCTTCCAAAGCTTAGTATGTCTCAACAATTGATTATTGTTTTTTTACAGAATATGACTAACTCAGCATCTAAATCATAAATGTTTGCCTTACTTTTCATGGTATGTTTGTTAATATCTTAGTACTCTTTTAATCACTATTTCTCACTTTTAAGCATTGGCTGATTTTGGGGTTTTTTTCCGATCTCTCCGGACTTGGGCACTATACGCAATATTACTTTCAAACTTTTCTTCCCTTTAATCTCTTCTAAAATCTGAGTGATTATAATATTAGCTGAGAGATCTTTCTGTTTTCTGCCTGGATTTAATTTTATCCGCGCTACAATCACAGATTTTCTCTTTTTCAGTATCACAGATTTTTAACATCACAGACTTTGCAGCACAATTGACCTTCCATTGTTTCTTTTTCTTGATTCCTATGGACCTCTAAGCCTTGAATCCCACCCTAATCACCTACTAACTCCTATCATGCATGGGCTCAAGAATCTTCCCGTTCTGGAATATCACATCAGAAACTATTTCGCACGGGATTCGTTTTTGCTCACCATTAGATGGTGTTTTGATGGTATCTTATATTTTCTTTCTTACACAATCAACTCTACCAGAGAATTTGATTTTTCTCTTCTGTCTCAGCCTTGAGAAAGCCCCGGCTTATATATAGCCAGAGGGGGCGAAACACGTGTTGGCTGATACTCCCTTCTTTTGTCATCATTTTGGATTTTGCCTTTTGTTTTGTAAATAAGTGACTCTTTGAGTACTTGGAATTAAAACGCCTGTACAACAATGAAATACATTTTTAATCTGACAACTTATCCTCTTGAGTGGGACTTTACCCTCTGCTTGTACGGTTCCCACGTAATGCCTCTTTTGGATATCCACTCTGTTTCATCACTCATGGTTGTCTGGTCTTTAAAGTACACAGTGATGGCCATTATGTCAGTTTGGTGTTGCAGGATTTCTTGGTTTGACAGTTTCCTTAGACTTTTGCCATCTGGGAGGTACTGCTTCAGTATTGAGAGATGAAGAATCTCAGAGTTGAAGTGTCGTTCAGAACAACAAGGTTTGAGGCATGCCTGGCTGTAGATAAACATGCTTAATATAATCCTGGCATTTAGTACTGCGCTCCGAAGTGTGCTTTCCTTGCAGAACATCTTTAGAATCGTACATTAGAGTTACTCCTCCTCTTGCTGGTAATGCGCATGGGCATTGAATCCATTGTTATGTTGATTTCTTCTGTCAGGTTCGGACGTGTGCTCCACTGCTTCTGTTCAACACTATTGTTGTTTCGTCTTTCTTAACTCTACCCTCGGTATTATTTTCTATTGCCACTCTACTCAGTCTCTCTTGTCTGTTCCTTCGACATCGACTTTGTTGGGGTGACTCAAGTTGGTTGCGGCCCCTCGTGGGCCATTACCCTTCAGGGAAGACTTTATATTCGACATTCCCTCCACTCCATGTCCACCAAGTGATGGAACAGACACCCTTCCGCTTCTGCCTTCGCTGCCATGCCTAAATATCCATACACCGATCTCCATCAGTTGTGCAACTTGTGCCTCTCTGCTGATCCCAGGGAAACTGCCTGTGAGGCATGCAAGTCTTTTTGGTCATAGAAGACGCTGTGTGACCATTGAGCTTGATGCATCGAGATGTCCTGCCACATCGCACAAAATACACCAGACCTCTTCAGATTCGAAGACCCAGTAGAGAAGGCGCAGGCGTCGGCCACTGATGAGGGCACCTTCTACCTCGAAGACAGTTAGGGCTCTGCACTGGAAATGCAGGACGTCACTACAAGTCAACCCATGAGTACTGTGTTCCCTCCACCTCAACCCTGACCCCAGCAGATCTCCACAAAGGGTCACCCAACAACGGCCAATGACTGTTGTCGGGCCACCACTGCCTTCAGACTATGGTTGGCACCAACCACTGTATCGGAGACGCCCAGCTTTCGCTCAGTGCAGAAAAAACATCACAGTGCGTGCTCCCGAAGGAGACTCCATCGGAGTCGAGCCTGCCCCTGACCCGAAGCCTTCTGTGTCAAAACACCGCTCCATCTCGGTGTCGAAAATTCCGTTTTGGGACTTAAAACCCTCAACACCAAAGGATTCGACATCTGAGCCATAACTGTAGGAAGCTGACTCTGTATGTACTATACCAAAGTAAGGTATAGTGTGCACAGAGTCAATTGGATCCCCAGAGGCCAAATTAAATAATACTAATACTCTCTTTTGTGGTAGTGTGGTCAAGCAGTTGGCGTATCAGAGAGTAGTGCCAAGCATTTGTTTTACACACACAGTCAAGAAATGAGGCACACACTCAATGACCAACTCCAGGCCAATGTTTTATGTATCAAAAAATATATATTGTTACTTTATTTCTAGAACCAAAGGGATCTTTGTTGCAGGTAAGTACATGTAAGGAAATGCCTCCTTGGCATGGTTACCCTCTGACTTTTTGCCTTTTGCTGATGTCAAGTTATGATTGAAAGTGTGCTGGGACCCTGCTACCCAGGCCCCAGCAACAGTGTTCTTTCTCTAAACTGTACCTTTGCTTCCACAATTGGCACAGCCCTGGCACTCAGATAAGTCCCTTGCAAATGGTACCCCTGGTACCAAGGGCCCTGATGCCAGGGAAGGTCTCTAAGGGCTGCAGCATGTCTTATGCCACCCTGGGGACCCCTCACTCAGCACATGCACACTGCCTCACAGCTTGTGTGTGCTGGTGGGGAGAAAATGACTAAGTCGACATGGCACGCTTCTCAGAGTGCCATGCCAACCTTACACTGCATGTGGCAGAGATAAGTCACCCCTCTAGCAGGCCTTACAGCCCTAAGGCAGGGTGGACTATACCACGGGTGAGGGCATATGTGCATGAGCACTATGCCCCTACAGTGTCTAAGCAAAACCTTAGACATTGTAAGTGCAGGGTAGTCATAAGAGTATATGGTCTGGGAGTTTGTCAAACACGAACTCCAGTTCCATAATAGCTACACTGAAATCTGGGAAGTTTGGTATCAAACTTCTCAGCACAATAAATGCACACTGATGTCAGTGTGGAATTTATTGTAAAATGCACCCAGAAGGCATCTTAGAGATGCCCCCTGAATACCAATCAGAGTTCTAGTGTTAGGCTGACCAGTTTCTGCCAGCCTGCCACAACCAGACAAGTTGCTGGCCACATGAGGAGAGTGTCTTTGTCACTGTGGCCAGGAAAAAAGCCTGTACTGGGTGGAGGTGATTCTCATCTCCTCCTGCAGGAACTGTAACACCAGCGGTGAGCCTCAAAGGCTCGCCCCCTTTGTTACAGCGCCATAGGGCATCCCAGCTAGTGGAGATGCCCGCCCCTCCAGCCACTGCCCCTACTTTTGGCGACAATGCTGGAGGAGATAATGAGAAAAACAAGGAGGAGTCACCCACCAGTCAGGACAGCCCCTAAGGTGCCCTGAGCTGATGTGACCTCTGCTTTAGAAATCCTCCATCTTAAGTTTGGAGGATTCCCCCAATAGGATTAAGGATGTGCTCCCCTCCCCTCAGGGTGGAGGCACAAAGAGAGTGTAGCCACCCTCCAGGACAGTAGCCATTGGCTACTGCCCTCCCAGACCTAAAAACACCCCTAAATTTAGTATTTTGGGGCTCCCAAGAACCCACGGAATCAGATTTCTGCAACCTGAACTAGGAAGGACTGCTGACCTACAAGCCTACAGAGATGACGGAAGTCGACAACTGCTTTCGCCCCAGCCCTACCAGCCTGTCTCCTGACTCAAAAACCTGCAACAGCGACGCATCCAACAGGGACCAGCGACCTCTGAAGCCTCAGAGGACTGCCCTGAACCCCAGGACCAAGAAACTCCTGTGAGCAGCGGCTCTGCTCAACAAACAGCAACAATCTTGCAACTTTTCTGCAACTTTCAAAAACCTCACTCTTCCCGCCGGAAGCGTGAGACTCCACCCGACGCTCCCGGCTCAAGATCCAGAGAACCAACACCACAGGGAGGACTCCCAGGCGACTGCGACCCCGTGAGTACCCCGAGACGACCCCCCCTGGATCCCCACAGCGATGCCTGCAGAGAGAATCCAGAGGCTCCTCCTGACCGCGACTGCCTGTAACAAGGGACCCGATGTCTGGACCAAGCACTGCACCCGCAGCCCCCAGGACCAGAAGGAACCGAACCTGAGTGCAGGAGTGACTCCCAGGCGATCTTCTGCCTAGCCAGTGGCTGGCCTGAGAAGCCCCCATGTGCCCTGCCTGCACCGCTAGAGTGACCCCCCCGGTCCCTCTATTGTTTCCTATACAAAACCTGACGCCTGCTTTGCACACTGCACGCGGCCGCCCCTGTGCCGCTGAGGGTGTGTTTTGTGTACCTACTTGTGTCCCCTCCAGTGTTCTACAAAACCCCCCTGGTCTGCCCCCGAGGACGCGGGTACTTACCTGCTGGCAGACTGGAACCGGATCACCCCTTTTCTCCATAGGCACCTATGTGATTTGGGCACCTCTTTGACCTTTGCACCTGACCGGCCCTGAGATGCTGGTGTGGTAACTTTGGGGTTGTCTTGAACCCCCAAAGGGGTGGGCTGCCTATGCCCAGGAACTGAGACTTGTAAGTGACTTACTTACCTCACAACCTAACCAATACTTACCTCCCCCAGGAACTGTTGATTTTTGCACGGTCTACTTTTAAAATAGATTATTGCCATTTTAACAAAAACTGTATAGGTTATTGCTCTAATTCAAAGTTCCTAACTTACCTGTGTGGAGTACCTTGCATTTTATGTATTTACTTCAAATCTTGAACTTGTGGTTCTAAAAATAAAGAAAATATATTTTTCTATATAAAAACTGTTGGCCTGGAGTTAAGTCTTTGAGTGTGTGTTCCTCATTTATTGCCTATGTGTGTACAACAAATGCTTAACACTACCCTCTGATAAGCCTACTACTCGACCACACTACCACAAAATAGAGCATTAGAATTATCTAATTACCACTATCTTACCTCTAAGGGGAACTCTTGGACTCTGTGCACACTATCTCTTACTTTGAGATAGTATATACAGAGCCAACGTCCTACAGTACAGTTTCAAGAATGTATCTCTTTCTAGTATCAAATGCGCTTTGTTTCAAATTCACAGATAAAACAGTTTTCAGGCACAATGCTTTTTCAGTTTCAAAAGTAGACATCTTAGGCCAATTTTCATAGAAAGCAATGCAGTCCTAGGTGATGAAAAGTATCAACACAGTTTGCAGGCGAGTACTTGATTTATGACCCCAGTATTCGTAAGGTGTCCGCAGGGCAAAACTTAGGAAGCACCATAGCAACATGGGGACATCAGTATACAGAGGTTAGATTTGGTTTTGGGTGCCCAATGGAATCCTATGGAGAATGGGGGCATTTAGTAAGAAACAGCTTGCAGGTAAGTACCCACGACTTCAGGGCACAGACCTGCGGGGGGTTTAGATCAGCACCGGGCGGGGGCTTGGGGGCAGCACAGTACAGGTCAGCACCAAACACACACCCTCAGTGGCACAGTGGTGCCTAATGCTTTTCAATTGAGGAACCCTGGGGGTCACAAAGATGCTGCAGGCTTGGTCCAGGAGTCAGCTGAAGATCAATGGCTGGACAGGTAGGTAGAGAATACACTGGATGTTGCTGGACTTCTCTGTTGGGTTCCCCAAGGCCAGGGGCATCGGGTGCAGGGGTACCTTTTGGCATCGGGAAATCAGCACCAGAGCCAGTCGGGGGGGTGGCCCTCTGTATTTAGGCTGCAGGTGTTGTCGTGTTGGTCATGGGGCATCAACTCCGGGTGGACTCTAGGTCGGAATCACCTTGGGACCTTCTCTGGATTGGTGGGCCACCTGGACTCGGGCCATGGGCTTCGGGTGCAGAGAGGGCAGGACTCGTGGATTCGGGAGGGTCTGGAGCCCTTCTTGGAGGATTCTTTTGTCAACAAGGCCACTGTCCACAAGAGATCTTGGTCCTGATCTTGGTCCTCTGTTTGACAGGCAGTCGTCAGGAGGTTTGTAGAGGTTTCTAGGCCTGCAGGAAGCGTCACCTTTTTTGTAGCTGGATTCTTGAAGCTGCAGACAGGCCGGTAGGTCTGAGGCCAGCTGAGGCCAAATCAGTTGTCGTATGGAGTCTTTGCTGCTGGTGCGGCTCTTCAGTCCTCCTTCTGTCAGGTCACCAGGAATTTGAAGAGCAAGGTTCAGGGGTGCCCCTAAATACTAGATTTAGGGGTGTTACAGGGGTCAGAGGGCAGTAGCCAATGGCTACTGACCCTGGGGGTGGCTACACCCTTCCTGTACCCACTTCCTTTGTGGAGAGGAGCACATTTCCATCCCTACTGGCTATCTTCCTCCAAAACAAGATGGGAGGATTCTGCCAGGAGGGGTTCACGTCAGCTCTGGGCACCCTAGGACTGGTCCCAGCTGGGGTGGACATTCCTCCTGGATGTTTACACATTTTGTAGACATGGAACCCAGTACGGGGTGCCATGTCGACTTTACCTTATTCTCTACACCAACACACACAATGGCAATGTGCATGTGTTCGGTGAGGGGTCGCTTAGGGTGGCATAATACACGCTGCAGCCTATAGAGACCCTCTCTGACCACAGGGCCGTTGGTACCACTAGTATCTTTTACAAGGGCCTTAGCTGTGTGCCAGAGGTGTGCCAATTGTGGAAGCAATGGTACTGTTTAGGGAAAGATCACAGGTGCTGGGGCCTGGTTAGCAGGATTTTAGCACACACTCAGTTAAGTTAGCATTAGAGATCAGGCAAAAAGGGAAAGGGGTGTTGACCATGCCAAAAGGGGCACTTTCCTACAAGCGCCTTTTTCGTCCCCAAGTCGACGACACCCTTCTGGTAAAGATTAAAAAAGGATAATGAGAGAGCTAAGGTCATGGAGGCATTGCAGACTCCATTGTAACTTGGCTCCTTTCGCTGCTGTTATCGTGGAGGATCCAAAACCACCTCCCAGAAACATCTACCTCCTACCAGCGTTTGAGTCTACATTTCAGTATTTGTATTAGCCTACTTTGGCTAGAACAACATCCTGTTTCTTTTCTACTGCGCAGCCTATTTCTGAAAGAAAATCAGTAAGTTGAGCTTTTTTTGGATGATTCTGTGCCATCCCTCTTGGTAAAAGAACGTTTCTTCCCTTAAAACACTGGATAATTTGTCTCAATTAATAATCAAATAATTTCAGGCTTATAAATGTGGGCATATCACACTCTGCATTAAGAAGGCATCTTCGAAATATGATCCGGAGGCCAATATCAGACCTGGAACAGTTTGGTTATATTTAGGCCATTGTCTTGTTATGAGATTTCTGAGGCCCAACCAGTGGAGTATAATAACTCTTCTCTAGTGCTTTTGCCTTGGCCCAATATCTTTGAGGTCTTGAGGACATGTTTGGCAAAGACTCCAATCCCACACAAGACTTGGAAAATATTCCACATAATGAGTGTGGAGAGGTGGAGCTGGACAATTTGTTGCCCCCTCACAACACATATAATGTGTTATATTTATACCTCCAAAAGGCTTCAGAGGCCTTGCTGCCTTTCAGTGAAGCCTTGACAGAGACCTTGACTGCAGTTTATCTGAAGACTTGTTTTGCATCGCTGGTAAGTCATCTCATCTCTAGTTGCCATAAACCCTCTCCGGGTAACTTGGCCTTCTTGGCTAAGCAGCCAGCACTGAAGATTCTTGTGGTACAGGCTTCATCCAGCAAAGTAAACCAGAAGACCTTTCCAACAGCCCAATAGAAAATTGAAGCACATTGATGTGCTTGGCAAGGGGTTGTTCTCCTCCCCCCACCAGTTTGTCATTGCGTTCTTTGAATGCCTGCTTTCTAGACTGATGGACTCATTCCATTTAGAATAAGGTGAGTTAAATCTTGCTGTCCTTCCCTGAGGGGTTTTATAATTTCTTCAGGCAAACAGTCCATAATAGACGAGATACAGAAAAATACATATTTGTGGACTGGCTGGACACCACAGATTGTTTAGATCAGGCTATGGCACTGATGTGGTGATACTAGTGCACCACCATTTTCTTTGAGGATGGGCAGGAATCCCTCGTGGATAATCCTTTGATAGCTCAAGGCTGTTTTGAGATGAGGTGGATTCAGCTTGAGCACGATTTAAATATAGATGTACCACAGCCCAGTGCTTCGTCAAGTTCTTTCCAGCCTGCCAGTTTAATCAACAATAGCGAAAGTCCATGGGTTACTCCTGGGGCCTAGCTTAACGACATCTTGATCCCTCAGAAGGCCCCACAGCCTTTCTCATCTGCAGGGCAGTAGAGATCACATTTCTTGTGCCAGGAGACCCTGAGGCTCCGGTGGTGGCTGGCGCTTCAGGTGATTTCAGCCATCTGCCAGGGTCCTTGAATGTTCGAGTGGACAAGCTCAGCCGACACCATCTAGCTGACCACAAGTGGAATCTAGTTCCTCATGTGGTTAAGGATGTACTTTCCCAGTGCACATGCTTGGGGTAGATATTTTTTTCAAGTCTGAGAATACCCATTTTCTAACATTTTTCCCCCTAGAATATCCTCCCCAATGCTTCATGGAAGACATGTTTATCTACTGTGGGACTCTGGTCTACTTTAAACATTTCTACCTCTACTTCTGTGTCCTTGAGTTCTGAAGAAGGTTAGGTGAGCTGCTCTCATTCTGATAGTCCTGGTCTGGCAATGGAAGGTCTGATATTCTGACCTGAGACTGAGCGCCTGTTGCACACTCCTCATACCTCTTCAGGATGTTTTTTTGACGGATTCTCCAACAAAATGCTAATACGTGCAGGTTTCTGGGTCTGAACCTCCATAATCTACACCTCCATGTGTGAACATTGAGTGCAACCAGATGAGCGTATTCAGTCTGCCCAAGAATGGATATCCGTCATCTTGGCGGCTCTCCGCCAGTTCAAGAAGTTTGCCTTTCTGATGGATACTTCTGTTTGAAGGTTTCCCACCTTTAGAGTATCCAAGGCATCAGGCTGAATTCTGAAACATTTCAATAGCTTTGTGCTGGTAGTGGGTGCTGGTTTCACTATTTCCACTTGAAAACAATGCCATCCTGATGTCACTGGAGCCATAAAGCAATATGGAAGTTTTTTGGGGACTGTGACGTACTTGAGAATCCTATTCTAGATACTGATGACAGTGATGTGAAGTCGGTCACCATGGACCAGGACTATACAGCGCATAGACACCAGTGTCCTTGACACATCACCTGGGTAGTAACTAATACTCCCCACTAGGCCTTCCACCTCCTAAGATCACCTCATGTTACACAATTATTAAAAAGGGGGCTGGGGAATTGATCTCCCACTTAACTCCACTGAGACCAAAGCTAATCTCTTAACTGAAAGATTGTGTTCAAACGCTTATGCTTCAGTGAAGCTGTAGCAGCCTGTTTGTTCTGCTTGGGGATGCCTACCTCACCTGTCATCGTCAGTAGAGTAGTGGCCACAAGGAATAGCTGGAGCCTGGTGAACCCTGTCTTTTTATCAGCATATCAGTCACCAGAAAGCCTTATTGTCCAAAGTTGTTCCACCTGTAAACTCTCGCCAGGGACTTTCCCTACTGCACCATCAGGCAGAGAGTCTTAAAAAATACAACAGTTTGCAAAGAAATCTTTCTTGACAGGAGGCATGACTCTCATATTCCTCAATGCTGCATGCCTGATGCGCTGATATACCCACAGCCGCTGGGACAGATTCGAAAGGAGATTCGAAAGGCGAGAAATTAAAGAGATTAAGGCCACCAGTAGACCGCTTGACCTACTGACACAACATTGTTATTACCGCAGTGCAGAATATTTCAGTGCTTTTCCAGTGAATTCTTCTTTTGGAGCAGAAAACAAACTCAGAGCTATCAGCAACAGCAGGAACCCAATCTGCTCTACAAGCAGTATCGATGCCCTGGCTAAGGTAGGGGCTGCACCTTGCCTCTTCCTCCCTGCTCCTCCTCCCCAGCCACAGGTAAGAAGTTGTTGTTCCCTCTTGTCCAGGGCACTGGTTGGAAGACCGCTACTCTCCTTTCCACAGGCCTGGAGGGCTATAAATTCAGATCCACAGGTCTTGCAGATCATGAAAGGGAGTATTTCCTGCCCTTCAAATGGGCCCCTCCATAGGTTCCCCTACTACTCCCACCCTTCCTGCAGACCACATTCCCAAGAGGTAGAGGTCAGACTTCAAAAGGGAGTGGTGGAATTGGTGCGAGAGTCCAGGGTGCTGCTGCCGGTATTTCCTGGCTCCAAATAAGGAAGGCTGTCTTTATCAGATCCTAGATCTCAGGGTCTTAAACTGGTTCCTGCGAAAGGATAAATTGAAGATGCTACCCTTGCCACAGTTCTTGCTCATGCAGGAGGACTGGATGGTGTCTGTCAAACTACCAGACATATGTTCACATACCAATGCTGTGGTGGCACAGGCAGTAGCTTCACTTCCCCGAAGGATCAGCACATTGCCAATTAACGTTCCTTCCGATTAGTTTGATTTCAACTCCATGTGTTGTCACTCGTGATGGCAGTGGTTGCTGCCCATTTGAGATGTGCATCAATGCCAGAGTTCCATGACTGGATGACTGGCTCCTCATTGTTGGGTCCCCAGAGGTTGTCACACTACCTGCAAGTCACAGCATGTCTGATGTTCAATCTGGTATCTTCCATCAACAAGCCCAAATTTCCCCTGGTGCTGTCCCAGCTCATCCTTTTTATAGAGGCATTACTAGACACTGTGTCAAATTAAGGCTTTTCCCGTTTTTGGAGAATAAAAGGTAGCCAGGCTAAGATGCTAATGTTTCAAAATCAAACACAAGTACCAGTCTTGATGGTCTTAGGCCTGCTAAATCTGCTAACATCCTGTGTTCTCTTGGGCGCTTATGCAACATCATTTTGTAACAATCTTGAGGGGCACTGTGAGAGATTGTATGTGGTAGAGTGTGGAAGAACACCTTGTGCAAGGGAGGCCATTACACCCATCACCAGCAGTGTCCGAGGTGGTGGCAGATGCTTTCACCCTTGGTTGGGGGGCTCATCTGGAGACCTTGTAGATCAAAGGCCTCTGAGGTTTCAGAGTAGCAGATATTGCATATCATTCTGCTGGAGCTGCGGATAATTCAGCTGACGCTCAAGGCCTTTCTGTCTTCTCTTCGAGGCCAGTCTGCCCAGATCCTGAAGGTCAACATGACCGCTTTGTGGTACATCAACATTCAGGGGACATGTAAGGTCCTGGGCACAAGATCAACAAATCTACTTGGTTGCTAATCATCACACTGGAGCTCTGAATGTTCGAGCAAACATTCTTGAGTCTGCGTCACCTTGCAGACCATGAGTAAAAGGTTTACCCAAAGTGGTTCGATACATCTTCACTCTTTCAGGCGCAGCTTGAGTGGACCTATTCACCACTCACGGCAATGACCAATGCCTGATGTTCTTTGCCCTCCAGTGTCCTTGTAGACAATGTAGGGGAACATGTTTTGATTGAAGCGGAACTTTCCGCTTCACTGTGTGTTTTGCCCCAGACCATTAATTCCTTAGGTGCTTAGGACAATTTTCCTGGACCGGTCCCAAGTCATCTTAATACCCTGGACTGACTGTGAAGGGTGTGGAATGTGGTCCATATGCACACCTTTCCTTGTGTCGTCCGTCCTGCCTCCCTCACAGTGTAGACATTCTCCAACATTTGCAAGGACAGGTGCTGCACCCAAACCTCCAGAGCCTCCATCTTCATGCCTGAAGATTGAGCAGGGTAACCTGACTGTGTTTTTTCTGTGTCCTGAAGTGGTAGATGTTATCCAAAGTGCCCACAGACACTCCACATAACAGTATATTCTGGACGATAGGATAGTGTTGTCAAATGGTGTGGAAACAACTCAGTAGACCCACTTAAGGCCCACTTGTTGGAAATATTGTGCTTTGCTGTGTTGTTAGCTCAACAGCAGTGTCCAGTGGGTACAGTAAGTGCTACTTAATGCACTTGGCGGCCTTTCTCGGTTTCCAAAAACAGTTGTCCCTCTCCATCTCTCCAATAATAATGAGATTTCTGAAGGGCCTTACCAAAATGTTCCCTGCATCTCCTTTCATAATGCCGCAATGGGATCTTAACCATGTTTTTAAATTTTTAATGTGTTCTCCATTCAAACCTTTACACAGTTGCTAGTTAAGACTCCTTACATTAAAGACTGTTTTCTAGTAGCCATCACATAAACTAATTGTATTAGTAGGATGCAGGCACTAAACATCAAGCCTCCCTTCATTACCTTTTTCCCTGCCAGACTCTCTTGCTCTGCTTTCCTGCCCTAGATGGTAACTTCCTTTCATATGGGGCAGTTCATCGCCTTCTTACTTACTAGCTTTCTCCCTCTGTGCCCAACTAAAGAGGCGCACATAGGGGTATAACATCATTGAAGTAGGTAAGATGGGTAGCGCACTATCAGTGTGACTTGTTCATTCACACGCTTATCATAAGACCAGGGACTACTCCTACAGATTATATCTTCGCCCCCTACTGATTAATATTTTTTTCACCACTGAAGTGATTTATATTATTATATATTTTTTTAACTCTTTTTATTTGAACAACACACACATATTTACTTTTAAAGTTGGACATAGAATAGTAATGATATCAATGTTAGTTATCAGTCATTATGAGATACAGCTATCAATCATTGTCGCCTTTAAGACCGAACTACGAAAGACCTGGAGCACGATTGCTATGATGTATCCTTTGCTTATGTGGATTTGCCTTGATATGGCTCGGCTATTGTGCCTCCTTTGGAGCTGTACCAGAGTCCCCTGATTTTTTTTTCCCCCATTTTTTGAGGCATCCCTGACTCTGATAAACCACTCTTACTTCCCTTTGTCACCAGTCCTGGTCGGATTCCCACCCCTCCAAGGTCGGTGGTGTGGGTTTTCCCTATGCTCTTGTTATGTTATGTTTGGTAACCTCATTTGCTAAAAAATGCTCATATTTTGGGGTATTTTGGTTTTAGATCTTCCCCTGTAATTTCCGGCAAGAACCGTTTGTCAGATGCGTGGATCATAGTTCCTATGGTCTGAGATATTCTATCTGTAACCCCTTCCCAACAGCCCTGGATCACTGGAAAGGCCCATGAGAGTATAAAAAAAAGGTTCCCTCCTTCCCTGAACCCCTGAGACACAGAGAGGTATCTGCTTTGTGAATCTTATGAAGGAGGGATCTGGAGTAGTAGGATATGTGTAAGAGCCTTAACTGAATTCAGTGAAACCTTGCCTCCAACCAGTCCTCATCATTCAGACCACCCAGGTCCCGAACCACACCTCCATGAGGGACTCCAACAAGTTAGGGACATTATTCATGAATTTTCTATAGATTATTGAGATAGACCTGTCTAGTATGGGTTCCTTGAGCAGTCTGTCCTCCGGTTGGCAATTGTTCCCCATTTATAATGTAGCATCTGAGGGCATGGCCAAGCTGTATGTATTGATAGCGTTCAGTCTCCGCCTGATCATACTCTGTAGCTAGAGATTCAAAAGGAATGAGCAATTGGTCCCGCCGAGTTGCGCAGTGCCAGTCAGCTCTCATTTAGAAAATCCTCCCAGTCCACCCACTTCTCGTAGTAGATCTCTGTCCCACAAGGGTGTCATTTCTGTAAGTGTGTTAGTGTGACTCCAGGGCTTTTTGGACCTCCCACCCGGGCCGCATCTCGGATTTAGTGTGGGCCAGTAGTCTGCTTTCTACTTGGGAGCTGCATAAAAAATTTAGCAAAGTCCCTTTTTCCCATCACCGACCTATCTCTTCAGTATGCCGACTCATCACGGGCTGCAAAGACCTACTCATTGATGACTGTTAATTGCAAGGCCCAATAGTACTTGGTGAGATCTGGGACCACCAGGCCCCCATCGAAGACCCCCCTTTGGCGTTTGCAGAGGGCTATATGTGGGGCCCCACCATCCCATAAAAGGAGGCGAAGCTCCTAGTCAAATTGCTGGAAAAGAGCCGTCGGGATAGTAAACGGAGAAGCGACATCATCTTATAGAGAGACACTTTTCCCATAAGAGACAAAGGCAGTGATCTCCAGTGTGCCACATCTGCATGCAGACACACACTGTTTGCGGACGCAAGTTTTCCTTGTGGAACTGCTGTCGGTCTCTCGCAATATGTATCCCCAGGTATTTAAAACTATCCTCTGCCACTGGTATTGCACTGTGCGGAGAAGCCCCAACCAGTGGAAAAATCACATTTTTAGTCCAGGTTTATACGATATCTAAGTGGTCCCCAAATATCTGGAAAATTTGTATATTCCTGTTAAGAGGGAGGGTAGTGTGAAGTATAACATATTATCGGCATAAAGGGAGACACGTTCCTTCCACTCTACATTTGCGGACACCCCTCGCACCAGAGGATCTTGACGTATCCAGGCCGCAAGTGGCTCTTTGGTTAAGGTGAAAATCATGGGTAGAGGGGACAGCCCTGCCTCGTTCCCCTGTGCAGGGTGAATGCACGGGAGACTGTGCCATTCACCTGAACACTCGCCAAGGAGAACTGGTAGAGAATCCTAACACACCTGCAAAATTTCGTTCCTAAACCTTGTCTTGGCAGATTTGCAAAAATATGTGACCTTTCAGTACTGCCAAATGCAATTTTGGCTTCTAACACTATGAGGTCAACATCTTAAGTTTTAGAGTTATCAGTCTTATAAAGTGCTCCATAGAGACGTTGTAGGTTGAGTCTTGTGTTTCTGTGAGACATGAAGCCCAACTGTTTGGCATTTTAGCAGGTGGAGGCCAGGGGGAGTTTGGGGGAGGTCCCAGATCTCAAGCTGTATTTTGCAGTGGCTCAGCTGCAGATGCCTATGCACCGGTTAGCGGGAGACAGGCTGGGAGAGAATAGATTGGTTGTGGAAGAGATGGGAGAGTTGAGGCTATTTGAGTAGTTTATGATGCTGGGAGACCCACTCATAAAATGGGCAGACTGATGAGGACCGCTAAACTCTGCTGGGGTAGATATATCCGACCGAAATGCCAGATGCCGGCATATGCCCCACAACTGCCGCTTTGGAGTGTGCCGGGGTTGAGGGAAATACAGAAGACACATGACCAGAACCCTTGTCAGCGGGTAGGGGCAACGTATAGGAGATCTATACATGGACGGAGAGCTGCGTTCCTTCCCGGATATGCAAGAAACCCATGGCCTGGGAGTTGGTCAGTTTAGACCTATAGCACCCTGGTGCTGGCAATTTGAGACATATGGGGGATTTGGACAGGAGGCCCTTGCCCTATACCATGGGTTCCAGCGCATACTGACGCAGGTACTGGGACAACGGGCTATCACGATGCTTTACATGGCGGTATTAGCTGCTACTTTAGATATTGCAATACTTGGGAATCCCCAATGAGGGTTTCCCGTAATGTATGACTGCAATTCACCCAATTCAGTTATTTACATCACACTTAATTCACGCCGCATTGGATACATAAAATATTCCCGGAGGTCCCAGCGGGGTGCCCCTCCTGTGGACACCGGGATTTTACACCGTGGTGTGGGAATGCCCTCCATTGGCACAGGTATGGGTGCAGGTCCTGGAATGTGTATCAGTGGTAATAGATGTGCAGCTCCCTTCTGGCTCTATGTGCTGTCTTCTCGGCATCACCAAGCACACAAAACGCACCAAGTAGTACCTGAAATGGGAAGACTTGCCAATGGTCATTTTCAAATGGCTTACAGCCATGGCATGGAAGGCGGTGCAACTGCCCTCGATTGACAGTTAAATACATGTGGTCCTTAAATGGACAGTGGCTGAGATGGATACGAGGACTTGAGACTCCCACACTAGAGGAGAAGGAGGCAAGGTCACTATGTGGGACACATGTGATCAACATACAAAAAGTAGTGGATGCTCTCAGTAGACCACAGATCTAACACCATGGTTGGGTGCACAAACCTATCTTCCTCATTGAGCGCCCTAGATGCTTACTCATGGGAGAGGGCCCTATTGCCTCATAACTAGTCACAATAGCCCTATTCCTACTATCAGAAGTTGGTACAAGCTGCCCTCCTCCCTTGCTATCCAGGAAGTCTACAAAATTGCTATCTGTTATTGTGTTGGTAGATTGATATAGCTCTTCATAGTAATCAGCAAACTTATTTGCTATGCTTGGACTATCTCTCTGAGGCCCACCTGCACTATCCTTTATCTCTTGACTCCAGGAGCGCTCCCGGTCTCTTTTTTCTAGCCATGCTAAGAGCTTGTTTGCATTGTCGCCAACATCGCACATACTGCGTTGTGCGACTAGGCAAAGCTGCGGGCCTCCTCCTCCACCAGCTACCGGAGATCACTGTGCCGGAGGCGCCGCTAGTGACGCATCTCGCTGGTGTTTTCCATCAGTACCCTAGCTTCAAGTCTCTCAATGTCCTGTTCAATTTGTTTGCATTGGAGAGTAATTTCTTTTTTCCTACCCCTAGTGAGGGATGGAGCCTACCCCCGTATGAGAGCCGTGAAGGTCTCCCACAGGGTACTTGCGGAGGTAACTGCCTGTCCTCATCCTCAGTTCTCAGAATGGTCCTGATAAGTGTGTAGGAAGTTGGCTCTGTATATACTATTTCAAAGTGAGAGATAGAGTGCACAGAGTCCAAGGGTTCCCCTTAGAGGTTGATCGTGGCAATAACAGATAATACTAATGCTCTATTTGTGGTAGTGTGGTCGAGCACAAGGCTTATCAGAGGATAGTGTTAAGCATTTGTTGTACACTCACAGGCAATAAATGAGAACACACACTCAAAGACTTAACTCCAGGCCCATAGGTTTTATATAGACAAATATATTTTCTTAATTTATTTTAGAACCACAAGATTCAGAATTCAAGTAAGCATATAAATTGTAAGGCACTTGGCGTAGGTAAATATGGAACTTTGAATTAAAACAGTAATGTACATAGTTTTGTCAAAAATGGCAATAAGCTATTTTAAAAGTGGACACTGCAAAAATCAACAGTTCCTGGGGGAGGTAAGTACAGGTTAGTTTAGCAGGTAAGTTAAGCACTTACAAGTTCAGTCTCCAGGGCATAGGCAGCCCACTGTTGGGGGTTCAAGTTAACCCCAAACAACCAGCACCAGCAACACAGGGCTGGTCCGGTGCAGAGGTCAAAGAAGGGCCCAAATAACATAGGCGCCTATGGAGACCAGGGGTGCTTCTGTTCCAGTCTACTAGCAGGTAAGTACCTGCGTCCTCAGGGAGCAGACCAGGTGGGTTTTGTGGAGCACTGGGGGGTCCCAAACAGGCACACAAAATACGCCCTTAGCGGCTCAGGGGTGGCCGGGTACAGTGTGCAAAGTAGGTGTCGGGGTTTGCGTTGAAAGCAATTGAGGGACCCGGGGGTCACTCTGGCAGTGCAGGGAAGGCACAGGGGGGCTTCTTGGGCCAGCCACTGACTGGGCAACGATGAGGGCCGCCTACTGGTTACTCCTGCACCGGTAGTTGGTTTCTGTCGGGCCTGGGGGCTGTGGGTGCAGTGCTTCTTCCAGGCGTCAGGTTCTTTGTTACTGGGCAGTCGCGGTCAGGGGGAGCCTCTGGATCCTCTCTGCAGGCATCGCCGTGGGGGTGCAGGGAGGTGTCTCAGAGTGTCCATGTCGTGGGAGTCGCCTGGGGGTCCTCGCTACAATGTTGGTTCGTCTGGACACAAGTGGGCGGCGTCAAGAGTGTTGAGGACTCACGCTTCCAGAGTGAGGCTGGAGTCCCTTTAAAGATGGTTTCTTTGTAGATTAGACAGAGCTGCTGTCCACTGGAGTTTCTTGGTCCTTTGGGTTGCAGGTCCTGCTGGATGCGTCGCTGTTGCAAGTTCTTTGAGTATGGAGACATGCCGGTAGGGCTGGGACCAAGTGAGTTGTTGTCTACGTCATCTCTGCAGGGCTTTCAGGTCAGCAGTCCTTCTTCTTTAGGTCATTAGGAAAACTGTTTTCCTGGGTTCAGGGTCGCTCCTAAATACTCAATTTAGGGGGGTGTTTAGGGCTGGGAGCAGAAGCCAATGGCTACTGTCCCCGAGGGTTGCTGCACCCTCATTGGGCCTCCTCCCTGTGGGAAGGTGGGCACATCCCTAATCCTAATGGGGGAAATCCTCCAAAGCAAGATGGAGGATATTCTAAGGCTGGGGTCACCTCGGCTCAGGACACCTTATGGGCTGTCCTGGCTGGAGGGTGACTCCTCCTTGTTTTTCTCATTATCTCCTCCGGACTTGCCGCCAAAAGTGGGGGCTGTGTCTGTGGGACGGGCATATCCACTAGCTGGAGCGCCCTGGGGCGCTGTAACACCAGGCTTGAGCCTTTGATGCTCACCGCCAGGTGTTAAAGTTCCTGCAGGAGGTGGTGTGAAGCACCTCTACCCTGGACAGGCTTTGTTCCTGGTCACAGAGTGCACAAAGGCACTCACCCCATGTGGCCAGAAACCCGTCTGTATGTGCCAGGCTGGCAGAAATTGGTCAGCCTAGCACTAGTAGTTGGGCTGTGATCAGGGGGCATCTCTAAGATTCCCTCTGTGTGCATTTCACAGTAAATTCCACACTGGCATCAGTGTGCACTTATTGTGCTGAGAAGTTTAATACCAAACTTCCCAGTATTCAGCATAGCCATTATGGAACTGTGGAGTTTGTGTTTGACAAACTCCCAGACCATATACTCTTTTTGGCTTCCTTGCACTGAAGTATGTGCACTCCCAGCTGTTCAGGTTGTGTTTTTGCCATATTTCTGCCAGTCCCAGAGTGTCCACAAAGGAGTGCATTGTTTATCTCTTGCTCCCTGTAGAGGCCCCAGAGAGCCTTTCAATCACCAGGTCCATTACTGCATTTGTATCGCCCCCTATGGCTAGAGTCCCCTGCTGCATCCCCAAAAGGATGGTACATATTTCAAGATTCTGCTGTCAGACGCTGTCACCAGGGGCATGCTGCCTTGTCCGGTCATATGAGGATCTTTTTGATGTGGTTACATCCATTTTTTCCTGCCTCACACCCCATCCCTCGAGTCAGTCCCATGCTTCCTCTGGCTCTTTGAAGAACCACATTTGGAGGGGAGGAGGAATGTATATGGAGCTCACATCTAGGACCATGCCCTCCCAGAGGCTGGATATCATTACATATCTGCCCAGTTGGTCGTTCTAAGTATGTGGGATAAAGGGAGTTGTTCTCTTGAAACCGAACCTGTCCAGTGCCTTGTAGGTCCTGGAGTAGCACTAAGGCTGGTGAATATTTCCAGTGGTACTGAGGACCAATGTATGTTTTATCTTATTACCCATACCATTTACATTCCAGCATCATATGATCAGGTTACATTGTGTGGTCATGTACCTTAATGGAGTATAATGTGGGATGGAAGGTGGCGCTATACATGTGCAACCGTGCCATTGATGGACTGCAACACCGTGTCCACCTGCCTTATAGGTGTTTGTGCTGAGCAACAAAGATAACATTCCAACTTTTCTTTGAGCATTAATTTAAACATTAGAATTCTACAACAGCCCCCACCCTGTGTCCGGCGCTGTGGGCTATAAACTACCCAACAGAGGCTGTCACCCAAAAAACACTAACATATGTGGGTGCAGTCATGCCGTCAAGCAAGCCAGTGAGTTCAGGGTCAGTGGTATTCTGTCTCAAATCCCCTTCTAATTTGGTTACTAAACTTACCCTGCTAGCTATGGCACCGCTTACCCTTATTGTCTAGCATGATCCCCGATTCAAGGGGATCCTGCATTAAGTAACTGACAGATTGTCTGTACTCTGCTGTCGGACGCTGTCACCTGGGGCCTGCTGCCTTTTCCTGTCATCTGAGGATCTTTTTGATGTGGTTATATAAACACGCCATCCCTCAAGCCAGTCCCATGCTTCCTCTCCCTCTTTTAAGAACCACGTTTTGCCCTACACCATGACCTTAAGCTTTGCTGGGTAAATCATCATACATTTTAGTTCCTTATCTCTCAGCACTTTCTTCACTTGGTCAAAGCTCCTGCGTTGTTTCTGCACCTGTATTGTGAAGTACCGGACTGTGGCATTCTCCACTTGAAGGTCCCCCTGTGTACACGCTTCCTTTAGAAATATGACACAGTCCCTGTAATTGAACATCCTCACAATTATTGTTCTCGAGTAGTCCCTGGATGTGGTGGGGGCACCGGTGCTTTATACGCTGATTCAACAGATAAACATTTGGAAAGTCTTTTTGGAGACTTTTGCAGATGGAGGATTCCCCAAATAGAATTAGGGATGTGACCCCCTCCCCACCGGGAAGAGGCCCAAAGAGGGTGTAGCCACCCTCAGGGCTAGTAGCCATTGGCTACTAACCTCCCAGACCTAAACACACCCCTAAATTGAGTATTTAGGGGCTCCCAGAACCGAGGAAGATAGATTCCTGCAACCTGAAGACGAAGAAGGACTGCTGACCTGAAGCCCCGCAGAGAAGACGGAGACACCAACTGCTTTGGCCCCAGCCCTACCGGCCTGTCTCCCCACTTCAAGAAAAACTGCAACAGCGACGCATCCCCCAGGGTCCAGCGACCTCTGAAGCCTCAGAGGACTACCCTGCATCTAAAAGGACCAAGAAACTCCTGAGGACAGCGGCCCTGTTCCACAAAGACTGCAACTTTGCAACAAAGAAGCAACTTTTAAAGACTACACGTTTCCAGCCGGAAGCGTGAGACTTTCCACTCTGTACCCGATGCCCCTGGCTCGACCTGTGGAAAACTAACTCTACAGGGAGGACTCCCCGGCAACTGCGAGCCCGTGAGTGGCCAGAGTGGACCCCCCCTCAGCCCCCACAGTGACCCATGCAGAGGGAATCCAGAGGCTCCCCCTGACCGCGACTGCCTGCTTCAAAGAACCCGACGCCTGGGAAACACACTGCACCCGCAGCCCCCAGGACCTGAAGGATCCGAACTCCAGTGCAGGAGCGACCGCCAGGCGGCCCTCTTCCTAGCCCAGGTGGTGGCTACCCCGAGGAGCCCCCCCTCCCCCCCTTGCCTGCCTGCATCGCTGAAGAGACCCCTGGTCTCCCATTGAATCCTATTGCAAACCCAACGCCTGTTTGCACTCTGCACCCGGCCCCGCCTGTGCTGCTGAGGGTGTACTTTCTGTGCCTACTTGTGTCCCCCCCGGTGCCCTACAAAACCCCCCTTGTCTGCCCTCCGAAGTCGCGGGTACTTACCTGCTTGCAGACTGGAACAGGGGCACCCCTATTTACATTGAAGCCTATGTGTTTTGGGCACCACTTTGACCTCTGCACCTGACCGGCCCTGAGCTGCTGGTGTGGTAAATTTGGGTTGCCTTGAACCCCCAACGGTGGGCTACCTTGGACCCAACTTTGAACCCTGTAAGTGCTTTACTTACCTGTGAACCTAACAAATACTTACCTCTCCCAGGAACTGTTGATTTTTGCACTGTGTCCATTTTCAGAATAGCTTATTGTCATTTTTGACAAGACTGTACATGCTATTGTGATGATTCAAAGTTCCTAAGATACCTGAGTGAAATACCTTTCATTTAAAGTATTGTTTGTAAATCTTGAACCTGTGGTTCTTAAAATAAACTAAGAAAAGATATTATTCTATATAAAAACCTATTGGCCTGGAATTGTCTTTGAGTGTGTGTTCCTCATATATTGCTTGTGTGTGTACAACAAATGCTTAACACTACCCTCTGATAAGCCTACTGCTCGACCACACTACCACAAAATAGAGCATTAGAATTATCTCTTTTTGCCACTATCTTACCTCTAAGGGGAACCCTTGCACTCTGTGCGTGCTATTTCTTACTTTGAAATAGTACATACAGAGCCAACTTCCTACAGACATCCCATCTCCTTCTGAGTATTTCAGGGAGTCCACCAATCATACCTTTCGATGTCTTGTTGAATCTCCCAGCAAGGCCATTGATCTGTGGGGATAAGGGGTAGTGAATTTATAGGTTATACCACACTCAGCCCACAGGTGTTTTAGGTAGCCAGACATTAAGGTGGTACATCTGTCCGTCACCACCTCTTTTGGAGCACACCAATGAGGGCAGTAGTCGTTAGAGGAATTGCTGCAGGGTCTCTGGTTGCATGATTCACTGCCACCAGTAGAAATTTGTTCCCTGATGCTGTTGAAAGGTTAAGGCCAGTGTCAATCCCTACCCTTTGGAAGGGAACTCTAACCACTGGAAGTCGAATGAAGGAGGGCATTTGATTGGCCACCTGTCTTGCCACTGGCTTGACAGGTTTCACAGGAGCTACAAAACTCCATCTTATGGGACATGCGTGGCCACTAAAAGTGGTTTAGCTTCAGACTCCATGTTTTGGCCTGGCTAAGATGCCCAGCTAAGGGGATATCATGGACCAAAGTGAGCAGAAACTGTCTTAACTGCTCAGGCACTACCACTCTCCTAGTGGCACCAGGTTTGGGGTCTCTGGCCTCCTCACAATAGGTCCTGTGGGAGCGACTGATATCTTCCTTTTCCTGATCAGCAGCTTGCTGTCTCAAATCTTCAAGACTTGGACAAGTCTCAGACATAGGGTGGGGGGGGGCATTTTGACCCTTAATATTGCGGTCCCACCACCAACAGGCTGGCATTGAAGACCGCCTCATTATGAGTGTGGAGGGCTGGCCTCTGCCAGCCTGCCACATCTCCACTCATACCGCCATGGTGGTCGGAAACATCGGGCTGGAGATGATCATCTCCAACCCGGTGGTCCACAGAAGACCACCAGCAGTATTAGGAGCTGGCCTTCTGACATGGTTTCTGCGGCGGTAGCACCGCCACGAAAACCATGGCGGAAGGGCTACTGGTGACTGCTCCCCCCTCTCCAGCAAGCCCCCCTTCCCTCCCGCCACATCACCCCTCTCCCCACACATGCACACAGACATCCACACGCACCACACAGACACCTATTCACCTACACTTACATACACGCATCCACTCACACGCATCCAGGCACGCATTCACAACATCCATACACGCATTCACAACTTCATTCATCTACGCATTCACAACTCCAAACATACACATTCACAACTCCAACCATACACATTCACAACTCCATTCATTCACGCATTCACAACTCCAAACATAAGCATTCACAACTCCATTTATTCGCACATTCACAACTCCAAACATACACGCATTCATGCACGCATACTCACACGGATATACACTGACATGCAGACACGCAGTCACTTCAACATACTGACATGCATACACACAGACACCACACACTCATACACGCACATACAACACCTCCCCCTCTCCTCCCCTGTCAGAGGATCACCTTACCTGTTCCGGGGAGAAGGTCGTTGGGCAGGAAACAGATGGGGTGCTTCTACCGCCGGCAGATCCCTACCAGCAGGAAACCGCCAGTCCATATTATGGCCCATAATATGGCAGGCGGTGTCCTACTGGCAGGGTAGGGCCAGTGGAAGAACCGCCTGAGTGCTGCCGGATTTCTGCCCAAAGTGTGGCGGAAATCCTGTAGTACCTGTGATATGGGGGGGGAGACCACCAGTACTGGCGGTCTCCTGGCACCCATGGCTTTGGCGATCTTCAAGGAGGACAACCAAAGACATAATGAGGGCCGTAGTAAGTAAATAGGGAAGCCCTTTTAAGTGCATGTGCTGGACACTTATTACAAGTTCCCCAGCTTACATGATGGCTTCACAGAAGATAGGTGCAGAAGGCTGGCTCAGTATATGGTGTACATCTATATGTGAGGCGCCCTGTATTGAGTTCAGGTAATCAAATATAATACTGAATACACTGTTCTAGAGAGAAAAAAAGCAGAACGAAGGGCAACCCTTAAGTTAAAAGCAAGTGCCCTCACACACTGTTGGGTGTCATGCTTCATCATCAGGCAAGCTCCTTGTCAGACTGGCGCTGCAATGTCTGACGGGCACCCCTAAAAGGGGGCTCTTTGCCGGAGATCTTTTACCGTAACACTGTGCTGTGATGAAGCTAGCGTAGAAAGGTCAATGCCCTCCTACAGGCACTATAGAAAAAGGAGAGGGAAAGAGGGTTTGAATTAGCTCAAAACCCAAACAGAACACCAAACTTGAGTTCAGGTAACCCTTAGTAATAGTGTAGGAGGTTCTAGATAACCAGAGCTCTTGAAAGGGTAGCTGTGGAGAGCAGCTAAGGCCTATCCAGGAGGGTGTAAAGCGGTTGCAAATACCACACAGGTCAGTCATTGATGCACACACAGGAAACAACCACACCAGTGTTAGAAAAATGTTATATATATTTTAACACACACTCTAGAACTAACTTTGGTATATCTCCTAACCAGAAATCCGAGCATAGAAAAATATACTTAGCAACAGATAAGTAAAGGCATAAAATAACATGGGCCCCTATAGGGACGAGGGGGCAAAACATATACGAAAAAAATGGAATGCGAAAATCACCCCCAACCCACGCTACCACCCAAGGACCCCTATGACTGGGAAAGTACTAAAACCCCAAAGGTAAGTAGATAGGATTCCTCAGTCGCCCATGTGCAGAGTTGTAACCCCAGGTTAGTGTACTTAGGATAACATGAGAAAGTCGCGGTTGAAGTTCTCGCATTTTAGGACCCTTCCCAGACCCAGAGGAAGCCTGTTGGGACAAGGGAGCTTGAATAGTGCCCCCACTCGTGGATACCTAGAACAGTGGAGTACCTACACCAGAGAGCCCATGTGCATGGGGTGAAGTTGTGTTGGAACCTCCTGTTGAGGTCAGTGGGATCCTCGGTTGTCCAGCTGCTGTCGTGATCTGTGGACCAAGTCGATAAAACCCAGGTGGAATACCTAAAGAAAGAGGGGACAGAGTCCAGACTACCCGTAGATGCACAGGTGGTGCAGGAGGGCAATGCACACCCTTTTTGGGGATGCTTTTCTGTTAGACAGTTGATGAAGAAATGCAGCTGTGTAGTCCAGGTGATGGAGGAAGATCCCAAAAGTCATCCATGAGCTGTCCCACGCCGGTCATCGATTGGAGAGGGCTCCGTGATCAGCAGGACTACCAACAACCTTGGCAAATGCAGGGAAGCGTTGCACGGAGTTTGCAGTAGTTGTGGGGACCAGCTCGGTCCAGTTGACCCAACCTTGGCAGGTAGGTCAGGGCCACCTCTCAGCAAGCACAAAAGCCAGAGGGAATCGTTGGAGCCCCCAGGAGCACCCTGTGGCAGCCAGCACAGTGAGTCGCAGGGAGGCCTTGGCAGCACAGCAAAAAGAGATTCCCACGTCGCAGGAGTTGCATAGATGTCATTCTTGGAGCTGTGTAATGCTGGAGGCCGGGACTTCTTGGAGCTAGGAGGTCACCGGAATGAAGAGCCAACAAGCCTTTGCAACGGCAAACAGATGCTTTGCACAGGGGTTCCAGCCTAGCCACTCCAGCGTGCACCACATACTTCCCATTTGCAAGGAAGATACATCAGACCCCTGGAGAGCCACAGAACCACCACCTGTGTTGTAGAGCCTTAAAGAGTTTGTGCTGCTCGACCTCCCTAGAGGAGGAGCTGGTCAGGGGGGTGGTCTTCACTGTAGGAAGGTGGCCTGGTGTGTGGTGGGTACCTAAGGTATTTGCACCTTATACCAGGTACGGGTATCCCCTATTAATGTAGTGAAGGCAGTGTCTAGAAGCCAGACTCTCTAGAGGTAACTGTGGATGAGCAGCCGAGGCTTATGAAGGAGACATGCAAAGCTCATGCAATACCACTGTAGTCAAACAGCACTCACACACATGAAAGAAAACACTCAGTGTTATGAAAATAAAGGTGCTTTATTTTAGTGACACAATACCAAATAGTACTAGAGAGGCAACCCTCCAACACTAAATTTATCCACTAGTTATCTGCAATAGGCATAGAAAGTGATAGAAAACATTGCAAATGCAGTTAGACAATAGTGACCCTAGGGGGAGCTCAAACAATATACTAAAAAATTGGAATGCGAGCACAGGACCCCCACCTTGGAAAGTATAATGTGTAGAGGGGAGCTGGGGTTACTAGAAAAACACAAAGGTAAGTACCACAGTGCCCCCTAGCGACCCGGAGGAAAGAAGTAAATTATTCCCTAAGGAGCCTCCAGAGTTCATGGAATCATGCTTGCAGTACTGGGAACAATAATGGGGTATTATGATTCTGACATGTTTAATACCAATCATGCCTAGGTTTGGAGTTATCATTATGTAGCTGGACATAGGTATTGACCTACGTCCAGAACACGGATAAAGTGGCGTTCCCGCACTCACAAAGTCCATGAAAATGGCACTGGAGTTTGTGGGGGCACCTCTGCTAGTGCAGGGGTGCCCTCACACAGAGGTATTTGCACCTTTCCCTCTGGGCTAGGAGGGCATGCCATAGGGGTGGCTTAGAGTGACCTGGTGCAGTGACCTATGCACCCTTTCATGCTGACTGCAATGGCAGGCCTGCAGAACACTTAGCATGGGCTCCCCATGGGTGGCATAATACATGCTACAGCCCATGGGGATCTCCTGGTACCCCAGTACCCTGTGTACCTGGTTACCATATACTAGGGACATAAATGGGGGCACCTGTATTCCAAATGTGGGGGAAAAATGGTACAAGTTACCAAGTTAGAAGGAAGAGAGAATAATCACTGGGGTTCTGGTTAGCAGGATCCTAGTCAAACACACTAACAGGCAGAAAATGGGGGTAACCATGCCAAGAAAGAGGGTACTTTCCTACAGTCATTCACCAGGATTTTGTGTGGTTTCACGCCAGAGTGGAAACGGGGGGATCCAACACTGTTACACACAAGAGGGCACCAAATGTGCCCTTCAAAGTAGTGTGGTGGCGTTCAGAGGCAACCCCCACCCAACCCCAGCCTAGAGACACCTATTTCTAAAGAAGAGGTTCTCACACCTTTATCTTACAGGAAACCCTTTGTTCTGCCTTTCCTGTCCGTGTTAGTCTCATCAGCAGGAAGTCAGAACAGTGTCTAGGGCTGGAATGCAAACCCGGCAAAGCTGTACTGGCAGACTTTAGGGGATTCCCTAGGAAACCTCCAGAATACATGGTATCTTGCAACTAGCACTGGAATCGGTGTAGTTATGATTCCAACATGTTTGATACCAAACATGCCTATGTTCGGTGAAGCCATTTTATAGTTGGGGAACTCTTGTTGACCAATGTCCACTACATACATTAAGATTGCTTCCCCACTTTTAGAAAGCTCAGGAAATGGAGAATGGGGTTTGCAGGAGCACCTTTACTCATGCAGTGGTGCCCTCCCACTTAGATCTGTGGACCCTGCCCTTGTTCTGAAGGGCCTGCCCTAGTGGTGGCTTACAGGGTCAGAGTGCAGTGACCATGACATAAGGCAAACTTTATGTCTGGGATGAAAGGTGCGTGCACCATTTCACACCAGCTGCAATGGCAGGCCTGTAGTCACAGTTTGCATGGGCCCCCACGGGTTGCACAATAAATGCTGCAGCCCATGCCAGGGATGGCCTTTCATAGACCCAGTTCCATAGAGAACCACAACTACGGACGTCTCTCTCACGGGATGGGGATCTCATTCACAATATTCAACTGTCCATGGATGCTAGACACCATGCCAGAGGCATCTCCATATCAATCACCTGGAGTTGGTAGCTGTTCCCCTAGCACTCAAAGCCTTCCTGCCTCACCTGATCGGTAGAGTAGTCTTGATCAGGACAAATACCATGACTGCTATGTTTTTTCTCTAAAAGACGATTTGGGTGTGGTCTCTCCTGTACAACCTTCTTCTAATAGCGGAGTACCTCTTGGTACTGGACAATAACTTTGCAGATCTCCTCAGCAGGAGTCACCACAACTTGACCTTTTCGCCACAGCAGAAAACTTCACCTCCACGTTCCAATAGCCAAAGTCTAGGGGCAACGCACTATGGATGAGCTGGTCTGGGATATTTGCTTAGATTTTTCCTCGTTTCCCACTGTTTCCGTGTATAGTTTGTAAACTTTGGCAAACACTTTTTACCCTCATCCTAGTGGCTCCCACATGGGCGAGGCAACCATGGTTCACCACACTCCTAGGACTCTAAGTAGTTCTCCACGACGTACTGCCGAACAGGCAGGACCTTCTCATGCAGAGCCATGGAGAAATGAGACACTCAGACCACAGGTCTCTAAAATTTGTGATTTGTCTCCTAAATTCTTAAAATGTGGTTATTTGAATCTTCCACAGCTATGTATGGACATTGTTAAAGAAACATTGAGACCCACTACTCATGCCTGTTACGCTGTTCATTATTGTCATTGCAAACACATTGATCCTTTAGCAGCCAAGGTTCAAAATATTGTCTGCAGTTTATTTCATTTACATACCTCTTATTTAACTTTTACATCTATAAGGCTACACCTAGCGACAGTATCTACATATCTATAACACAGGCAACACACTTTACTATTCAGGATTCCAGTCATCAAAGCCTTCCTGGAAGATTTCCCCAAGGGTGATACCAGCTCCCTATTGCAATCTCAGTATTGTGTGTAGGGAGCTCGGTTATGTTTGCAGTGCCCTCCCACCAAAGCACACTTTTCGCCTGACTTTTAGATGTACCATCAGCTAAAGTGCACTGGCTTCCTGCTGACCAAGTCCCCAGTGCCAGTGCCCCTTCCCTAAAACAAGACTCCAGGTCACTTGATCCTCAGGTGACCAGGCCCTTCAGCCCCCTGTAAGTCCCTAGTAAATGGTACCCCTGGTACCTAGGGTAGGTGTACTGAAAAGTGTCTTTCAGCGCAGCAACACAACTTGTGCCACTCTGAGGTACCCAGCACCAACCTTATGCAGACCACCATTGTAGGCTGGGTGACAAGGTGCTCACAAAATTTAAAACACAACAAGGCGCACAGCCTGTGTGCCATGTCCCCTAACACTGCATGCAATATATGTAAGTCATCCTTCTAGCAGGCCTTACAGCCCTAAGAAGGGTGCATCATATTACATGTGAGGGCATATCTGCACAAGCTTGCTACGAGAGACAAAAGCTTTTTCACATTTGAAATACAACCCAGGTCTCTCCAAATGGTTTCACCCCACCAGGACTTCCTGAAGTTGCCTACAGTCCCTGCATTCAGGCCTCCCTTTACTGCAGCAACTACAGTGAGACAACTCGACACCTAAAGCAACCACTAAACCTGTTGCCGCCATCTCGAGTTGAAGAGGATCCCTGCTGTCAACGATGTCCCCCGGCTCCCATGAGCTTGAGTCCACTATGGTTTTACCCCTCTTGCACTCGACAACGATGCCTGCAGCCTCAGACCACCAGACCCCCCCCCAACCATGAGTGTTCCAAGAAAAGGAAACCTGACACCTAAGGACACCTCTGCATCCATCGCCCCTGGGCCCTGGTGAAGACCAAAGGTGCACCTACGTTCCCAAGCACCCCACTTTTGTGGACTACCTGTTGGTTGCTCCCGACTTTCCTTCTCCTCCCTCCCAGCTGGAGCCTGCAGCCTAAATCTATGGAGACCGACCCCGTTGAAATACATAGGGCACCCAACGTGTGCTGCACCGCTGCACCCGGCCACCCAAGTGCTTCCCAGAGTGACCTTTTGGTGTGGTCCTGATGCTTGCCAAGTACTTACCTTAAGTCTATAAGATTGGTCCCATGAGTCGTCAATAAGTGCTTTTTTTCTGACTGTTTTTCTCCCATAGGTTAAATTAAAGCTGAAATGCACTTTCGATTTTTTTGCAGCTAAAAGTACTTCAAATCATATTTATCTGATAACGAAGTTCTTGGCTTTGAAACATAAGTAAAAAGAAGTGTAATTTTTCTAATTTGGGCTCGAATTTGTTTGAGTGTGTCTCTCATTTATTGCCTTTCTCCTCAGTACAACAGATGCTTAACACTACCCTCTGATAAGCTTAACTGCTCACCCACACTGCCACAAAGTAAAACATTAGTTATATCTACATTTTTCCTTTGCCTCTGCAAAGCAATTGGAGATCCACTGAACTCTCTGCACAGTGTGCTTCTTTTTAGTGCACCATATAGAGAGCCAGCTTCCTATATTGTGTTAACAAGATTAATAGGCCCTCCATTTGAGCCCCTCTACGCTTGCCCACTCAAATTGTTATCCTGGAAGGTAACATTTCTCGTCACTATCACCTCACTCAGACAGGTTAGTGAGCTTCAGGCATTAACTTTAGAAGAACCCTTCTTTCAGATACGAAGATGGGATGGTACTGCATACCAATCCCAATTTTGTTTTTAAAGGTGGCGCTTCAATTCCACCTTAATCAATTGAATTACCAGTCTTTCACCCCAACCTGATTCAGTTATGAAAAGAGCTCAACATACCTTAGATGTAAAGTGTGCCCCTGTGTATCATGTTGATAGAGCCAAAACATACAGGAAAACACAACTTTTGCCCTTTGAAAACCACAGAAATGAAGAGCCATTTCTGTGTTTGGTTTGTATGTTGGATTGTTAAATGCATACAAACAGGCTGTTCTGAAGCTAAAACAATTTTACCTATCCCTCCTAGAGCACACTCCACTCATAAAAAAGGAGCTTCAATGGCCTTCCTTTGTAATATGCCTGTAGCTGACATATGTAAAGCAGCTACATGGGCCACACATTGTACATCAGGGCGGAATATATTTCTTCTTAAAGCACCAGTACCACTGCCAGACAGTTGCTCGGTGAAGTTCCAAGTGCGCTGTAATCTGAGTGCGTGACAGATCTTTGTGCTGTCAGACACTTACTTGACTTTGATATGGTTGACCAGTGTAAATGAAAGAATGAAAGTTGGAGAATCTGTACTTCCTAGGTTCTCCTCCTTCATGGACATGTTTTCTCAACCGGTCAGCTTTGGAGTGTTTCAGAGGCAAGTACACAGGTGACTCCCAGTTGTACTGCATTTGTCTGTAGTTAAAGATCATAGAGAGCTTTCAGGGGATGGATGGCTAACTATTTCTTAAAAAAGACATTTCCAAGACCAAAATTCTGTTTAAATCCTATTGTTCAAAGTGAACTCAAACCTAGCCCTAACCCATTCATCACCTCAGTTGGTGTTTCTGTGAAATCTTTGAGCCTCTCTTTATTTTGATATCCAGTAATTTTCCATCACAACAACCTTCTGCCTTCATTTTATGCTGCCCTGGAAGGAACTGACCCTTTGCCATCTTTTTACACTCTAGATCAAACCTTGGCAGTTTATCATATTGATTCTAGTAACTATTCTTAGTGTTGTAACCGGAATCTATATTTTAGCTTCCCGGAGGTATGTCTCAAGTGGCTATCAGATTTGTTTCTGGTGCTTGAATTTTAAAACAAATGACTCCTGCTGCATAGCAACCTATGTGATTGCTCTTACCAGCACAGACACAATACAAAGTTTAATTCATAACTGCCTGCTTTGATTACAGGGCTATGCACATTGGTACTCCATCACACTTGGACAGCAACTTGATAGTCTTTGGTGGTTCATAAAACTCCTAGTAGAGAGATGTTATGAATGGATATAGAAAAGCTAAAATTTCCAACTGTGTTTTCTCAAGAGGTTTCGTTACCATGTGTACCTCTTTATCCTGGTGTGAAAAACCCATCAGAATTGCTTTATTGTAGGAAATATTTAAATGACTGAATGTTGTCTTCTCAGCAACTCTTCATAATATTGTTGGTCTTCTGCTCGTGATGAATTGATTTGAGAAGTGGTCTAGCTTTCTTTAACTGTATTGTTTTTTAAAGTCCTATGAAGCACTCTCATGCCTGTTTCATGCTTTAGGGAAGCATAAACACAAATTGTGCAATCTACCACCATTAATTTTCAGCTATTGCTCGTAATCCGCTCTATTGTTCTCCTATTGCTGCACTAAGTAAAAATGTATATTGTGCAGTGAAGCTTGTGCTTGTCTTCTTATACACAATTGTGGAGATTGTGTCCTACTGTTGTAAAATCTTGATTGCTAAGATGTGGCTTATATTTTCAAAACCTTAGGTGTGGGTAGGCAAATGTGTATGCAAGGGAATTTTCAGATCTTAATATTTTCCTCTCTTCCCAAGGTTGCTCGGATACAACTACAGATTCAGGACGCTCTGGGAAGGCAATATCCTCATCATTCATCGGCACAAGAAGCAGTTTCACAGCTGGATTCTGAATTAATGGACATCACAAAGGTAAAAAGTAAAAGCTAAATGTACAGACCACCAAATTTGAAACTTTTTGTAAATCCATATTTTCACAAGACAGGTTTTGAGAATTAATTTATATTCATGAATGCATCATTTTTTGGAAGGAATCTAAATGAAAGGCAGCAGAGTGCTGTACAATGGTCAGATGCAAGGATACAGTCAGCGAGTGATTGAATGAGCTAGATGGATTCTGAGAGTGGAAGTAGGCTGTAACTGAGTTGTGATGTAATTTTCTTTGAAGAAGTATGCCTCTCCTAAATGGGATCAGTGCTGCAACTTAATTGATAGATAGCGGCATGTTGTATCAGCTGCCAACCTCAACACCGTCTCTTGGTGTGCGAGAGGAAGGTGGATTTCTCTGCACAACCATTACTGGACTCAGATGGCTATTAATTCATGTGTCTTTTTAGTGAAAGAATGATTGTGATCAACAGCCTCCATCACATTCAAGCAATAAAGCCTGTACTGTTTCTACACAGTAGTATTGAGATCTTTCAAATCCAAAATTGGTTTCAACTTTCTGTTCTTCTTTTCATAGCCTCAGATTTTTATAGTTTAAATATCTGTCTCTCCATCTGCAGGAACATTGTATAGTAATATTGGTAGCACCTCTAGATTTGTTCCATATTATTGGGAACTCCCTGCTGCAGAGTAGCTCTTCCATTTTTCAGAAGCTTGCCTTCACTAGTGCTTGCAGTGCATGTGCTCTCAACCTCCACAACTGATTCGATTTACAAGTCCCTTTTCCATTTAATTTTAGACAGAGTCGCAGGTACATATCCCAGAGTAAATACATTTAGCTACCTTAAACATAATCAGCTCATGTTAAGAATTCCTGTTGAAGTAGGGCTTTGGAGATGCATTTACCTTTGACAGCAGGCATCACCAGAATGTTCTGAAGTAAAACAGAAGTTGATCAGGTGCCATTTCTTTTTAAGTCCCCTCTTCCTATTTCTTCAGAGATAAACCGTTTCAGCTAGGAAAGGATTTTGACGCTGAGTCTGATTACTGCAGTACACCTGGTTGGACCTGCAGGTGCCAGTCTGGCAACCCACTGAGATCTCCCATGAGATTCCCAAAATGCTGCAAACATGAATAGCCATATGACTAATGCTTGGAGTGCTTCCAAATTTCATATGCTTCTTTGGTCCCAGTACTAGATGATAAAGACACCACACTCACCCTTTCCTTATTTGTCATGCACTGTTACCAAATAGTTCCTATGTTTACCCTTTAGAGGATATTATTGCTTCCTTCATTTTGTATAAGCAGCACTGGGACTTTGAAAAGCCCTTTTGGAAAAGGAGCACTGGTGTCTGTTGCTGTGAATTACTCAACAGATTGAATACGATTTCAAGAACATTGCAGGACCCATTTTAAGGTCCTGTTAGCTGGCTCTTACTGGGCAAGTCTGTTCTTTTCCTTAGTGTAGGAAAGCGCCCCCTTTGGCATGGCCGCCACAACCCCCCCTCCCTCTCCCATACACACACATACATTTTTTGCCTGATATTAATGCTGACTTGACTGAGAGTGTGCTAGGATCCTGCTAACAAGGCCCCAGCACCAGTGTTTTTTTCCCAAAACTGTATCATTGTTCCCACAATTGGCACACAGTTAAGCCCCTTGTAAAAGGTACCCATGGTAATGTTGCGTAGGCTCTCATTATTCTAATGAGACTACTGGATTTGAACTGCAGAATAGCCTGCGGTGCGGGGGTGACACCTGTCGGCCTAATCCAGGTTTTGCTCCGGCTAACTAGCAGTGCCTCAGCTCTACCTAAGGGCAGGGATGATTGGGCAGCCGAGCACATGACACAGTTGATTCCTCAGGGAAATCGTGGTCACTCAGATCTCATCCGTTTCTCTCAGTTCAATTAGTCTCACATATACAAGGACAAGCAGAGGCAGTATATGTTTCAATAAGGTTTTAATGAAGCAACTGCATTTTAGACAATAAAGCATACTGCAATAACCAGGACGATAAAGCTTGGCAATATTAAAATTGTGACAAGGAGAGTAAAGCATAGAAATAACGCTACCATGTTGTCACTAGAGTCAGTAGACTAATTCCTACCTAGGCTATATTTGAGCACAGCATGTTTCGCTCTAGTTCTCCCCTTGGGGTTCCCATGGTAAGACATCACCCCCCATACCGCAGCAAAGGCCTGAAGTCTGCTTAAGCAGCTCTAGTGAAGCGTTCAGCAATCAGCATACAGACGTGGTCATCTGGCTGTAATCTCCCTCTGACGTCTATGGGACAGGGAAGTGTTTTTATAATAAAACAGCTGATGTTCTGAGAAAATGTCCCTACATAAGAATGTGTATGTTTCTATGAATACCAGAGGCAAAACGTTACCATGTTTACCAGCAACCTATCTTACTGCAGCCTTGAGAGAAGCACAGAGTGATTGTTTAAGAACACAGTGCTGTCCTAAGCAAAGAACAGCTAGATAGAGAGAAATAAAACAAGACTGCAAATGTGGCTATTGTTAAAATAATAAACAAAGCTGAATAAAATATATCTAGGTTAAAATGCACAGCGGCAGGCCTAGTGTGCTAAAATAACGTGCATGGAGCTATAATTAAAATGGCTACACAACAGTACCAAGGGCCCTGTGGCTAAGGAATGTCCCCAAGGGCTGCAGCATGCATTATGACACCCTGGGGGATCCCTCACCAAGCACATGCACACTGCCATTGCAGCTTGTGTGTGTTGGTGGGGAGAAAAAGACAAAGTCGAAATGGCACCCCTCTCAGGGTGCCATGCCAACAAACCACTACCTGTGGCATGGGTAAGTCATCCCTCTGGCAGCCCTTACAGCCCTTGGGCAGGGTGCACTTTACCACAGGCAAGGGCATAGCTGCATGAGCAATATGCCCCTACAGCAGTGGTTTTCAAACTTTTTAATGCCACCCCACCCCCCCAGTTGAAAAATAAAAATCATTGGCGACCCCCTCAGAATTTTTCACAATTATTTTAGAAAGATGCCAGTGTTTAAATAGGTCTAAATCTATTTAAACGTTGCAGTTAAGTACTGTTACCTTTTTAAAACTGCAATAACATGCTTCTGCTTAAAACAAAGGCTGTATAATATTTATATAATATCTGTATAATATTTCTTTTGGCCAGAGTTTGGCGCCCCCCCTGGGATCGGGGGGCCTGCCCCCCAGTTTGAATACCTCTGCCCTACAGTGTCTAAGACCATTCTTAGGCATTGTAAGTGCCGTGTGGCCATAAAAAGTACATAGACTGGGAGGTTGTCATTACGAACTCCACAGCTCTATGATTGCTCCACTTAAGTCTGGGAAGTTTGGGATCAAACTTTTCTGCACAATAAACCCACACTGATGCCAGTGTTGGATTTATTGAAAAATGCACCTTGAGGGAATCTTAGAAACACCACCTGTATTTTAGGCAAACCTCTAGTGCAGGACTGACCTGTCTGGGCCAGCCTGCCACTTCCAGATGAGTTTCTGACCACATGGGGTGAACGCCTTTGTGCTCTGTGGTCAGAAACAATGCCTGCAACGTGTGGAGGTGCTTCACACCTCCCTCATACAGGAACTGTAACACCTGGCAGTGAGCTTCAGAGGCTCAGACCTCTTGTTATAGTGCCCCAGGACACTCCAGCTAATGGAGATGCCCGCCCCCTGGACAAAGTCCCACTTTTGGCAGCAAGTCTGGCAGGAAAATTTGTAAAAACCAGGAGGAGTGACCTCTTCAGTGAGGACCACCTCTAAGGTGTCCAGAGCTGGTAACCCCTGCAGGAAGCTGTCCTGGTGTGTGGTGGGTACCTAAGGTACTTACACCTTATACCAGTGTCTACGTATTAGTGTAGTGTAGGCAGTGTCTAGAAGCCAGGCTCTCTAGAGGTAGCTGTGGATGAGCAGCCAAGGCTTATCTAGGAGACAAACAAAACCCATGCAATACCACTGTAGTCACACAGCACTCACTCACTCACTCACACACATGAAAGAAAACACTCAGTGGTACAAAAATAAAGGTACTTTATTTTAGTGACACAATTACCAAAAAGTACTAGAGATGCAACCCTCCAATAGGAAGTAAGTTACACACTAGATATGTTTACTGGTAATCAGAAATAGGCATAAAAATCAGCAGTGCAGTAGAAAGTGCAAATACACAGTGCCCTCCAGGTACCAGGAAGAAAAGAGTTAGCTACTGGATTTTCCCCAAGCCACCCACAAGGACTAAAAAGAAGTTAATGTAACTCCCAGACAAGACTGCAAGAAACCATCTGTGGATTCCTGAAGAGGAAGACCTGAAAAAGAAGGGGACCAAGTTCAGAAGTCGCGGGAGTGTCCGGTAGTGGCAGAAGCTACTTACCGGCCCACCTGTGGTTGCAGGAGTTGGTTGACGGTAGGATGAAAAAGGTCAGCAATGCAGCCCTGGAGCCGGTGAAGAGTTCCTAAAGAATACAGTCAACGTCCCATTCCGAATGGTGGCGTGGAAAAGCCACCAACACTCTTGGCAAAGGCAAGAGTCGCTGTAGGAGAAAATTGGAGATGCCGGAGACCAGCAAGGTCCAGGAGGGCTCAACCCCCGGGGAGGAGTCTCAGGGACCCTCAGCGATGCAGAGAGTCCACAGAAGAAAAGCCAGCCCCCACAGGGGACCCAGGAGTCGCAGAGGAGCCCACACAGCACAACTGAAGAAGGGTCCCGTGCCGCACGAGAAGCACACAGAGGGCTGTGCGTCGCAGGGAGGATTGCTGCGGGCTGGGGCTACACGGAGCCTGGAGACCCCTTGGAGGAGGTGCCAACAGGCCTTGGTAGCTGCAAGAGACGTGGTACAGAAGGATACTGTCTTGGGTGGGAAGGTAAGGGCTTACCTCCTCCAAAGTTGGACAGCCGTCAGAGAGGGCCAAGGTGACCACTCCAGACCACCAGCGTGATGCAGGATCAACACAGCTCAGGATGATAGGAGATACACACAGCCGGTCACCGTTGCTGTTGGTGCCTGCGGATGCAGGGGAGTGACTCCTTCACTCCAAGGAGGATTCCTTCTTTCTCATGCAGACTGAAGAATTGCCGCCCTCAGAGGATGCACAGCCAGGGAAATGTTGCAGAAGCTGGAAGGATCCGTGGAAACAATTTTGCAAGCAGAGTCTTGGCTGTCGATGAAGATTGTCGGTTCCTGGAGGGTCCAGTCACAGTTCCAATTGCCAGAAGTCGAAGTAGAGGTTGCAGAGGAGTCCTGCTTCAATCTTGCAAGTCTAATCTGAGGACCCACTGAAAAGGGAGACCATAAATAGCCCTGGAATGGAGATTGGTCACCTAGGCAGGTGACCACATATCAGGAGGGTGCTTTGACATCACCTGTCTGACCTGGCCCTTCAGATGGTCCCAGAGGCCTCTGCGCATCTTGGATTCAAGATGCAGAATCAAGTGACTTTCTGGAGGAGCTCTGGGCACCACTCCTCGGGTGGTGATGGACAGGGGAGTGGTCACTCCCCTTTCCATTGTTAAGTTTCGTGCCAGAGCATGGACTGGATGTCCCTGAACTGATGCAGACTGGTTTATGCAAGGAGGGCACCAAATGTGCCCTTCAAAGCATACCAGTGGCTTGGGGAGGCTCACCCTCTCGAGCCATGTGATACCTGTTTCCAAAGGTAGAGGGTGTTACCCCCCTCTCCCTAAGGAAATCCTTTGTTATACTATCCTGGGCTTGGGTTAATCAAGCAGCAGGATGGTAGAAACCTATCTAAGGGGTGGCAGCAGCTTGGGCTGCCCGGCATACCCCAGAATGCTGGTAGGAGCAATGCAGGTGGTCCTCTAAGTAGCCCCAAGAGTGCATGGAAACATACTTCCAATACTGGCAAAAGTATTGAGGTATGATTCCGACATTTTTTTATACCAAATATGTCTAGGTTTGGAGTTACCATTATGTAGCTGGACATAGTTAGTGACCTATGTCCACTACATGCATAAATGGCATCCTGCACTCACAAAGCCCATGAAAATGGAGCTGGAGTTCATGGGGCCACCTCTGCTCATGCAGGGGTACCCACACACCCAGGTACCTATACCCTGCCCTTTGGGCTAGGAGGGCCTAGCATTGGGGTGACTTGGAGTGACCTGTAGTGAAAAGAGTGCATGCACCCTTAAAGTAAGAAGTGCCACGGGCCAATCTAATCTGCCCTGTGTTAGAAATGAAACTCCTCCGGCCGATCTGATCGGCCCAAGAACTGACACTCACGTCACAAGAGTTTATTTCCTTCTGTGCATCTTGACAAACAAAACGGACCTCTAATGCCCATCTGGAACACCTCCTTCTTTGTTTACGTAGCTGTAGTTGCCCATATTCCGACCCATTTGCAGACAATTCATCTTTTAAAAGTCGCAGAGAAATGTCGTTTACGGAATGGAAACCAGGGTCTGATAGAAGCTGCACAGGTTATTGTTCACCAGTAGAGGGCGCAGGCTAATCTGCCGTCAGCCCCAGAGACAGTGCAGCAAGTGTGCGCGCTCGATTTGACTGAGTCATGACCTTGCTATGGGTTTGCACTGCAGACGCTTCTGGCCAGCTGAAAGCATCAAAAAAACAGGGCAGGTAGGGTTCATCAAGCAGTACTAATCAATAAGTTAAAATTGCACGTCAGACTGTATCTTGTTGTATTTTTTTTAAATTACATTAGTCTCTGTAGCCCCACCCTCTAAATACTCTCACTCTTATTTCCACGTGTATCAGAGAGGGGGGTCGGTTACTGTTATGGTATAGTCCATCCCAACAGGACAGTCGGGCTCCCGTCTCCCAGCAGTGGAAGCAGGCCTTAGAAGCATGGCCACAATTAAAATAACGTGAGTAGGGTTGGGTTGAAGCTTCATACATGTGCTGGAGGGGTGGACGTAGCAAAGTGCTTATGGGGCAGTACAAAGATAAACTAGCTAATCAAAGGTTGCAACACGAACGGAGCAGGCCTCATCATACTTCCGTTACCTTGAACCATGCAGGCCGATATTTAAAAAACAAAATAGTGATAAAATTTGAGCATCAAAGCGTGCAGTGAAAATAAAATAAACTTTTAAAGAAACAAATAAAAGGGCGATAATGAAAATGGTAGTGCATGTGATGTTATCATGCTCTAATGGGTGAATTTCATTACAACATGCCTTAGCAATCTGACCTCTTCAAACTGAAAATAAATTTACCTATGATATAATTTTAGTGGTTTGGGATTATCTTGGCCTTTTCTACCAATGAGTTCAATAAGAACGATTTATGTGGGTAAAGACTTCTCCTGCAATGAAAAATGTATGCCTTGAAATGAAAACACAATTAGCTGCTTCGTAACCATCTTTCCTATCAAGCAGCTTTAGCAACAGAAGGCTCTGGTTTGAAAGCTGTGGTTTAAGGCAGCTCACTTTTTTAAGTGTTAGCATGTACATGTTTCTGCAGCCTCTAACTGTATTGAGACATAAACACTGTGTGGGAAGGCAACAACTTTGATTATTTCATGTAGGATGGATGGAAGGACGAATGCAAGCGTTTTCAATTCTGTGGCCTGTTTGTTGATAGGCTCCAGACAACATTTGTCAGAAAGCCCTGTAAGTTTTTTGTGAAATGCTGCGGGATGGAAGGGGGCAAGCACAGTTACAAGCTGGGTGAGGGATGGGAGAGGGAGGTGGGTTGAGTAATTATCAGCAGCAATGAAATATTCGCCGGACTTTTAGAGAGTCTTGCACCCAATCACAAGCAGCAGTGTGATATCCTTGGTAGCTATTGAGGGACAAAAAAACAGTTTCTGAGATAGCATTTTACATATGATTCTCCCTGTTGTTACAAGCCGTTACTATTTTAAAGCTCAAAAGAATGTCCTCTTAAAAAACATCATGACAAGACCATTGCGGCTACAGACATCTTAACTCCTTTTATCTACCACCTATCAGTTGAATGTGGTGGCCATAGGTAGGTTTATGTATTTTTTGTTTTCTCTGTTAGATGTTATTTTTTGATTTCCCAATCACTCAAGTGTATTTATTTTGCTGACTAGACATCTGAAGCATGCAAAGAGACACATTAGTATTTACAAACTGGGGCCCAACTGAAGACCTCAAAAGCAATCAGCCTCTGTTTACTCTTGAGAACCTCGATTTTCTACCCATTTGCAAAAATAGATACATGCACATTTTTAATGCACTAATACATTTTTAAAATTAGCAGAACGCAAAAGGACAACCCGAATCTCCTGCAGCATGTTTTCAAGGTACACTTTGCAGTATTATGTTTTTACCTAAAATTAAATCATCAGACTGGATCTTCCCTTTCCCAAGGCTACAGAAATGTATCATTGTAGGAGGTGAGCATTTTGCAAAAATGAAACATCCCAAGCTACCACCTCACAAACTAAAATTTGCAGGCCTCTTTGTTAGAGGGAGCTGTGTAATCATAAGGCCATGCTGTGCTAGGAGAGTCTGGTGAAAAGGCAGCTGGTTTTAGCACGCTGGTGAGTTTTTATGCTGTTGTGCCTCACACCATCAACTTCTTCCTCCCCTTATGCTGACACAAGCAGAGAGAGGGAGGTGATTCCCTTTACAAACACCATGGTAAATACATTGTGAGAGTATTTGAGTATTCATAACTGTTGCTTTATATGTACTGGCTTGTGATAAGTTAGATTGTGTGTTACGTTCTGTTGCTATGTGTATGGATATCAGGTGTCTGTGATGTTGGTTATGTCTGAGGTCTTGGTCTTTGTGCTTTTGGATGTTTGAGGGTGTTGCTGGGTGTATGGATAGGTAACTGTGGCTGCATGTCAGTTTTTATTCTGAAGAGGAAGTATCACACTGTTTATAGGATGAGGGGAGGCCTGAGATCTTAGGGCCTGATTTATATATTGGCAGACAGGGTACCCTGCGGGGACGGATATCCCAACCGAAAATTTAAATCCCATTATGTGCTCTGGGATTTATATTTTGCGGACAGGATATCATCAGAACCTCAGTGTTTATGCTCTCTCTGCTTTTAAAATTGTCACTGCAGGCTAGTTACTAATTTTACCAATTATCATTGGCACACTGGGGCACCCTTATAATTCCCTAGTAAATGATACCTAGGTACCCAGTGTATTGGGGTTCTAGGAGATCCCTATGGGCTGCAGCATATCTTTTGCCACCCATAGGGAGCTCAAACAATTCTTACACAGGACTGCCACTGCAGCCTGAGTGAAATAACGTACACGTTATTTCACAGCCATTTTACACTGCACTTAAGTAACTTATAAGTCACCTATATGTCTAACCCTCACTTAGTGAAGGTTAGGTGCAAAGTTACTTAAAATGAGGGCACCCTGACACTAGCCAAGGTACCCCCACACTGTTCAGGGCAAATTCCCTGGACTTTGTGAGTGCTGGGACACCATTACACGCGTGAACAACATATAGGTCAATACCTATGTGTACCTTCACAATGGTAACTCCAAACATGGCCATGTAACATGTCTAGGATCATGGAATTGTCACCCCAATGCCATTCTGGTACTGCGGTGACAATTCCATGCATCCCCGGGGCTCCAGCATGGACCCCGGGTACTGCCAAACTAGCTCTCAGGGGTTTTCTCTGCAGCTACCGCTGCTGCCAACCCTCAGACAGGTTTCTGCCCCCCTGGGGCCTGGGCAGCCCAGTCCCAGGAAGGCAGAACAAAGGATTTTCTCTGAGAGAGGGTGTTACACCCGCTCCCTTTGTAAATAGGTGTTAAGGGCTGGGGAGGAGTAGCCTCCCCCAGCCTCTGGAAATGCTTTGAAGGGCACAGATGGTGCCCTCCTTGCATAAGCCAGTCTACACCGGTTAAGGGAGCCCCCAACCCCTGCTCTGGCGCGAAACTGGACAAAGGAAAGGGGAGTGACCACTCCCCTGTCCATCACCACCCCAGGGGTGGTGCCCAGAGCTCCTCCAGTGTGTCTCAGACCTCTGCCATCTTGAATGCAGAGGTGTGAGGGCACAGTGGAGGCCTCTGAGTGGCCAGTGCCAGCAGGTAACGTCAGAGACCCCTCCTGATAGGTGCTTACCTGGTTAGGTAGCCAATCCTCCTCTGAGGGCTATTTAGGGTCTCTCCTGTGGGTTTCTCACCAGATAACGATTGCAAGAGCTCACCAGAGTTCCTCTGCACTTCTCTATTCGACTTCCGCCAAGATCGACCGCTGACTGCTCCAGGACGGCTGCAAAACCACAACAAAATAGCAAGAAGACTACCAGCAACATTGTATTGTAGCGCCTCATCCTGCTGGCTTTATTGACTGTTTCCTGCTGGTGCATGCTCTGAAGTCTGTCTGCCTTCACCCTGCACTGGAAGCCAAGAAGAAATCTCCCGTGGGTCGACAGAATCTTCCCCCTGCCAACGCAGGCACCAAACTTCATCACCGGTCCTCTGGGTCCCCTCATCTTGACGAGCGTGGTCCCTGGAGTCAGTGAGGAGTTATTATTCTTAGAGGTTTAATACCAAACATCCCAGGATTCAGAGAGGCCATCATTTAGCTAGGAAACTCATAATGACCATTGTCCAGCATATGCATGTAAAATGGCTTCCCTGTACACTTAATATGTCTCCATATCGACAGAGACATAGATGGGGCATATCTGCTCATGCATCTATGACCTCACATGTGCTTGGATGCACCCAGCTACAGGGGTGACTTAAACCTGGCACGTGCAGTGATAAGGGTCCTGGCACACAGGGGTGTGTGACAGGTCGTATTTTCAATTTATCATGCACCAACACATGCAGTCTGACATGGCAGCACTGTAAGGGTCAGGTGAGGTATCCTTGCACAACTGATGCTGCAGCCCTCAGATATCTTGCTTAGTACCCCAAGCTCTAGGCACCTAGAGTACCATTTACTAGGGACTTATAGTGGTAGCTAAATTGTTTGCCAGTTGCGCAAAGCAACTGTGCAGTTTTTGGGAAAGAGATCTGGCACTGGGGATCTGTTTAGCAGAGACCCAGTGGACGAACAGTCAAAAGCACACCAGAAACCAGGCAAAAAGTGGGGTCTAGCCATGCAAAAAAGGGTGTTTTCCTACATGGATGCAGTGCAGTTTCACGCTTACCCTTGAATGGCTAATCCAGGATATTCAGGTTATGATACCGATGTTTCAGCCTCTCTCCTGGAATCCAGTGAGAATGACTCTGAGGCTGCTGGGCCTCTTAGCCACATGCATCCTGATGGTGACACATGCCGAAATGCATATGCAGGCTCAGCAGTGGGACCTGAAGTTCCAGTGGGCGCAGCATCAGGGGAATCTCTACGACATGGTTGAGATCTCGAAGGGGACTCCACAAGATCTGCAGTGGTGTCTTTTGACCTGTGATTGGGTCAGAGAAACATCCCTCTCCCTTCCCCAACCAGATCTGACAGAAGTGACAAATGCATCACTTCTGGAATGGGGCGGCCACATGGGAGGGGCAGAGATCAGAGGCGTTTAGTCTCCAGCGGAGTCTGGGCTACTCATCAGTCTTTTGGAGCTCAGGGTGATCTGAGTGGCATTGAAAGCATTCCATCCCTCTTTCTAAGGCCAAGTAGTGCTGGTTTTCACGGATAACACCACTGCCATGTGGGGATGCAACAAGCAGGGTGGGACGGGATTGTGTGCCCTTTGTCAGGAGGCTCTGCACCTCTGGGCATGGCTGGAACATCAGGGCATTTCCCTGGTTGTTCAACACCTGGTGGGCTCTCTTAAAACCAGAGCGGAAGATTTCAGCCAATAATGGCTGGTCGATCATGAGTGGCGTCTCCATCCGGAGATGGTGCAAGGTCTCTTTCAGCAGTGGGGAGGGCATTGGTTTCTGTTAGACTCTGCTGACAAGGCGTAATGTCAGCAGTTTTGAGCCGTGGGTATCTCCAAGGCAGCATTAGCTCGGCAACGCTTTTCATTTCGAGTGGAGCTCAGGCCTTTGTACGCCTTTCCACCCATACTACTTTTGTGCAGAGTTCTGAAGTAGATCAAGAACTACTGGGCCTAAGTAATCCTTGTGGCTCTAGACTGGACACAATGAGTCTGGTAAGATTGCCCCTTTGGGAGGATCTTCTGCCGCAGCAGCAGGGGAGGGTTCTCCCCCCAAACCTGTCTGGTCTCTGCATTCTTGCGTGCAGATTGAGCTGCTGGATTTGGCAGGTTTGACCTTCCTCCCGAAGTCAGTAATGTTTTATTGGCAGCCAGGCGTCCCTCCACAAAAACAGTATGCGTCTGTCGGAACCAATATTTGGCATGGTGCACAGATAAGCCTGGTGACCCCCGTCTCTGCCCCTCTTTCCGAGGTCCTCTTGTTCATACTTTATTTGGCCTAACAGGGCTCTGCTCCAGCAGCCTCAAAGGGTATTTGACTGTTATCTTTGTATTTCTGAGATTACCTGATCAACTCTTTGTTTAAGTCTCTTAATTTTATTAGATTTCTTAAGGGTCTTACCCACATATTTCCCCCACCATCATTCCTCAATGGGATTTGAATTTAGTTCTGACGTTTCTCATGTGTGCTCCTTTTGCGCCTCTTCTCAATTGTCCTCTCAGGCTTCTAAAATTAAAAACAGCCTACCTTGTTGCCATTATGTCTGCCCACAGGGTGAGTGAGTTTAAGGTATTGTCATCTAAGCAATCCTACCTTACCATCTATCCTGACAAAATGGTGCTTTGCACCAGGTCTTCCTTTTTGCCGAATGTGGGCACACCATTTCATGTAGGACAGTCCATCACCTTGCCTACTTTTGACGCACCCCCCCACATCCTTCTAAGGAAGTGGAGAGACTCCACTACTTGGACCCAAAATGAGCATTGGTGTTCTACCTTGTTCGTACCAAAGAGTTCCGGGTGGATGATCAACTCTTTGTTGGATATGAAGAAATGTTGGGTAGTGCAGAAAAGAACCATCTCTAGGTCGTTCTCTGCATTAAAATGTGCTATGCTTTTGCTGAAAAGAAACCCCCGGAGTGTTTGCACGCTCACTCTACCAGAGCGACAGCTTCAACCACTGCGTTAGCATGTGGGGTTTCCGTCCTGAACATCTGTCAGACAGCAATGTATGCATCCTTTCACACATTCACCAAACTGCTGCCTGGACAGTCCTGTCCGAAGGGACAGGTACTTTGCCTGTTTGGTCATGCTGGACTTCCCAGTATGATCTTGGTTCGCAGACCCACCTCTGGGAATGATATTGCTTGGGTATCTATTCTTAAGTAAGGTGTCTGCAACTAAAGTCCCTATCGGATGAACAAGTTACTTACCTTCTGTAACACCTTATCTGGTAGAGACATATTCTAGTTACAGACTCCTTACCGACCCACCCATCCTCCCTGCGCTGTCAACTAATTTCTAAGGACAGGGACTTCCTTTTCAGGCCCCCATTTTGACGAGCCAGTGGTCAGTTTTCTTTATGGCTCATTTTGGACTGATGCTGCAGGTTTTTCAACTCTGAGTACAATTGGACCTGTTTACCAGACCTCAGTGCTAGTTCCTTGACCTTAAAATATGTATGTTTGATTGACTTACACCCAATTGATACAAGGTAACTTAATTGTAATTCCCTAGTATATGGGACTCATTGCCTCTAAGTAGGACTGTCACCCCAGGGTCTGCAGCAAGGTAAAACATGGCTCCCAGTCTGCCACTGCAGACTGGAAGATTAGTTTGAAACTGCTAAGGCGACCTTGCCATTTTGAAGCAATGACAGAGGGCCAAACTCCCTTTCTAATATGGGTAAGTCACACCTACAGCAGTCCTATCGAGTCCTAAGGCAGGGTCCAGCATATTAGTAAAATAGAACATGTGTTTAACATGTGCTGGCAGTAAAAGCCCATACTGGTCGTTTTTTTTTCCCTGCAAGAGAGATTTGCAGACCCATTTAGGAGAGCAAGGTTACACTCTTGACAACTCAACTGTGCTAACTTTATGTATGGGGCTACTGAACTTGATACTTCAAGGTATCAAGCAGCTTGTTGCATTAAGCCCAACATGATGCTCAAGTCGAAATGAGTGGAACTTGTTGCTGCATGAAACTTTGAAAAAGTTGCTACTTGGTTGCCCAAAGTATTTGATAGAGACTTATTGATACAGGTTCCTTACCTTTAGAATTTCCTGGCATCCGCTTGCAATTTGGAACTTTTGAAGAGCAATGCCCTTGTGCTCACGTTGGGGTTGCGTTGTTCAGAGGTGCGTGGCATGGTCGCGTCATTGAAGCCGTCTGTGACATCACAGTCACCTATAAAGGCACCACCCAGGCACGTATGTCTGTTTTCCTTCTGCAACAGTGAAAGTGCAGATCTATAATCGAGCGGCTCTGTCTTTTTTGACAGGCTTTTTTTTAACCTTTTTGTTGAGACTTTTTTGCGTCTGTTCAGGATGGCTTCTAGGAAGAAGGGGTTCAAGCTGTGTGGTCCTGCCACCGTGCCATGTCTGTGACGGACCCCCGCCAGGTATGTCTCTGGTGCCTAGACCACGACTCAGTCGTGTTCCAACTGCCGGGCCATGGGCTCTGAAAGCTTTCAGTGAGTGGTCCCTAAGTCTCATAGCGGCCCGGCAGTCGACGTCGGCTGGCGCAACTCCTTGGAGGTCCCAGTCGAGGAGGAGATCGTGGGAGTCCTTCTAGAACCAAGTGTCTTCATCCCAGTCGAGGTCCTTTGGGCACTCGGGAAAGAGGCACAAAAAGAAGTAGATGAAGAGGACTTTGACGTCACCTCGTCCGTCAACTAACGAGGCGAGTCGAGAATATCAACGTTCCAGGCACGGTTCCATGGAACCGCTGACAGGGCTGACTCCAAGACTCCCCCCCCCCCTTGCCATGCGTCTAATATTTAAGTGGGCTGGCCCCGCCGGAGTGCCTTAAGTCTATGGGGAGTTGGCAGAGGCCCATTCATGTTCCATGCCAGCAGCTTTGGCCTTCGGCGTCCATGGGGTCTCTTGGATCCAATATCTGATCCGTCACAACGCCGGTTCCACACAGTCGTCCTCCTCTGGTGTCACTCTTGACATCGACACCTACGACGCCACCAGCATCCACCATTGGCACAAGACCCATTCTAATAACCGATGATCCGAAGCCGCAATAAAGTTGCACAATGCTTATGCCGATGGCGCACACAAGTGCCAGTTAATTGCCTGAGAATTTTTACAAACAGCCAGGCACTGCTGAGGAATGGGAGGGGTATCAGGACCCTCTAGAGCCCCAGTTAGAACCTATGGACTGGTATGAGGAGCAAGGAGAGGCCAGTGGACTGAACACCTCTCCAGATACTGGCATGCTCTCCTCCTGCTGTGGCTATGGATGAGGGTGCATCGTATTCAGTGGTGGTACGCAGGGCAGCTGAGGTCCTGGACCTTGAGCTTTCCACGGTGCAGGCAAGACTAACATCTTTATAGAGGTGTTCCAGCAATGGGCTTCCTCATTGTTTATCATGTTGCCCTTTAATGGGGCCTTCACTGATGTCCTTCTGGGGACATGGTCGAAACCTAGCACAGGGGTACCTGTAAACAGGACAATTGGCTGCCGCCATCGCCCTACTCTGAGCGACCCTAGCTTCCTCACGGAACACCCCCCCCTCCACCCCAGAGAGCTTAGTGGTCAAGGCATCCACTTTCCATGGTGCCACCCCACCACCCACCCCCATTCGGGTAGGCAATCCAAGAGGCTGGGCCAATCAGGAAAGAAGATGTTTTCTTCCTCCAGCCTGTCATTGAGGTTTGTAAACACCTCATGCAAATTGGGCAGTTTTTCCCATGCACTATGGGATATGGTGGTGCAGGTGCTGCTCACAGACACTTAAAGATGGGAGAGTTGCAACCAAGTTTACCATCAGGTGTGGTTTGGACACAACAGACTCGCTGGGCAGGGTGATTTCCTCAACAGTGACCCTTCAACCCCATGCCTTGGCTACATACTTAGGGCTTTTCGAGGGATGTCCAGGCAAATCTTAAGGACATGCCCTTCGATGGGCCTGGCCTTTTTGGGGAAAAGGCAGACTGCACTGGATCGCTTCAAGGTCTCTTGGGCTACAGCCAAGTCTTTGAGCCTCTCGCCAACTCCTCTCCGACAGTCTATCACCGCTTTCGAGGCTTCAGAAGGAGTGTAGTGCTACGCCTTCCACAGACTAGCCACCGTCCTCCGCCAGGTCAGCATCCTGTGCGGGGACAAGATTGTGGTGCCTTCAGAACCGGAGGGTTTGGCCAGAAGTCGTCAACCACCCAGCCCCCCACCTTCACAGCATCATAGCCCTCCTAGTATGTGTAGGAAGCTGGCCTGGTGTGTAGTGGAAACCTGTGGTGTTTGCACTTTATACCGAGTTCAGTCAACCCCTATTAGTGAATGAAGACAGTGTCTAGGAAGCCAGAGATCTCTAGGGGTAGCTGTAGTGAGCAGCCAAGACTTATCTAGGAGGAGTGTAAAGCACTTGCAATACCACAGCAGTCACACAGTAAGTTATCACACCTGAAAGGAACCACCGTGTTACAAAAATAAAGGTACTTTATTACAGTAGCACTGAACTAGATTACTTATAGGCAGTCCCCCAAATGAAGGTAAGTGTGTGTGTATATGTATATATATATATATATATATATATATATATATATATATATATATATATATATATATATATATATATATATAGTAATTATTAGGACTTAGCATGGAGAAACAACAAGCATTGGCAAAGATTAGTGAATTAGTGAAAAATAGTTAGGGCCCTATAGGGGGACCAAACCATATACTAAAATAATTAAATGCAAAGTTAGGTCCGCCACCTAAGGATGTGGAATAGTTAGAAGGGAGCTGAGAGAACTCTGAACCCTAAGAGGTGAGTAGCTAGGTGACCCCCAGCAACCAGGAGAGCAGAGGTAAGTTACCTAGTCTTCCCAAAGACTAACAAGGGGACTAGGAAGAGTGGAAGACCAGTCAAGTGGGACCCAACAGTTAATTCCAGGAAAAGAAGGCCTGAAAAAGAAGCGGACAGAGTCCTGTCCACTCAGGAGTATCCAGGTGGGGCAGAAGCCACTACTCACCATTCTGTGGATGAAGATCCAGGTCAGCGAGGGAAGATGAAGATCAGCTGTGCAGCCCAGGAGCTGCAGGGAGGTCCTTGAAGTCATGCAGATGATGTCGCACGTCATTTGCCGGGTCGCAGTCAGTCAGTTGTCAAGAGGACCAGCAACAAGCCTTGGCAAATGCAAGTCGGAGCAAAGGAAGATTTGCAGTGAAAAAGAGGTCCAGCAAAGTCCAAGGGACTCGACCTTTGGAAGGGAATCCAGGCTGACCCTCAGCAGTCAGGAGAGCCAGTAGAAGCAGTCTCAGCCCCCACAGGCAACCCAGTGGCAGCAGGCACTCTAAAGTTGCAGTGAGGTCCAGTCAGCACACCTGGAGAGGAGTTCCACTTCACTGGAGCAGCAGAGGAGAGACTGTCCTTGCACGGATGAAGTGCTGGGGGCCGGGGCTACTTAAAGGCTGAAGATCCCTTGGGGCAGAAGTCAACAAGCCTTGGTTGCTGCAAGAGTCCTGTTACACAGGGGTACTGTCCTGCAAGGAGATGCAAAGATTCACCGTATCCCAAGTTGGACAGCAGGTAGAGAGGACCCAGAGGAACACCAAAACCACCACCTATGTTGTATATTCTTCCTGGAGCTGGATGGCAGAAAATCCCAACTGCCAGTTGTCGTTGCCTTCCATGCCTGAGGATGCAGCAGAGTGACTCCTTTACTCCAAGGGAGGTTCCTTCTTGCTTCTTTGGTGCAGCTGAAGTCTTGCCGACCCCAGAGGATGCACAGCTATGGAAATGTTGCAATTGCTGGCAGGAGCGAGGGAAACAATGATGCAAGGTTGTCTCAGAAGTTGCAGGCTTGTTTGGTTCCTCTTCAGTCCAGCAGTGGTTCCGGTGGCCAGGAGCAGAAGAGGTCGTTGTGGAGGAGTCTTGCACTCCAAATCTAGAGACCGGACCCGTAAGGGAGTCCTTAAATAGTCCCACCAGTGAGATTGGTGACTCTGCAGGGTGACCACCTATCAGAGGGGGTCACTCAAGTCAGATACCTGTCCTGACCAACCAGAAGCTCCCAGGGGCCTCTAAACATCTTGTTTTCAAGATGGTAGAATCAATGGCCACCTAAAGGAGCTTTGGGCACCACCCCTGCGGTGGTGATGGACAGGGGAGTAATCACTCCCCTTTGCTTTGTGTGCTTTCAAACTAGAGCAGGGACCGGGTGTCTCTAGACTGGTGCAAGCCAGATTATGCAAGGAGGGTACCAAAGGTGTCCTTCACAGTAGGTCTGTGGCATGGGAAGGCTCCCCCTCCCCAGACATATAACACCTATTTCCAAGGGAGAGTGTGTTGCCTCCCTCTCCGACAGGAAATCCTTTGTTCTGCCTTCCCTGCTTGAGTTGGTAAAGCAGCATGGAGGAGGAAACCTGTCTAGGGGGCTCCAGTAGCTTGGGCTGCCCGCAAACCCTGGAAGACTGGCAGGAGCAATACTTGAGGGGTCCTCTAAGTAGCCCCCAGAATGCATAGGATCATGCCACCAATGCTGGCATTAGTATTGGGGTGTGGTTCTGGCATGTTTGATACCAAACATGCCTAGGTTCACAGTTAACATTATGTAGCTGGACATAGGTAGTGACCTATGTCCAGTACAAATGTAAAATGGCCTCCCCACATTCATGAAGTCCAGGAAAATGGAACTGGAGTTTGTGGGGGCACCTCTGCTCATGCCGGGATGCCCTCACACATAGGACCCTGCCCTCTGGGCTAGGAGGGCCGCCCATAGGGGTGACTTACAGTGACCTGCTGCAGAAAGCTGAAGTGAAAGGTTGCATGCACCTTTTCATGCAGGCTGCAATGGCAGGCCTGCAGACACATTTTGAATGGGCTCCCATGGGTGGCATAATACATGCTGCAGCCCATGGGAAACCCCTGGTGCCCCAATGCCCTGGATACCATATACTAAGTTTAAATGGAGATAGCACAGTCACTGGGGTCCTGGTTAGCAGGATCCCAGTGCACACAGTCAAAACATACTGAAAACAGGCAAAAAGTGTGGGGTAACCATGCCAAAAAGAGGGTTCTTTCCTACACTTATGGGGTTTACCAGTTGACATTGGGTACACATGCTGCAGAAACGTCTGATATCAGAGAATACTCCTGGCCAATAAAAGCGTCTAAGGAGGTACTCCTCCATCTTTTCCCTGCCATAGTGTCCCCCTCCTGCCTGAGTATGTGCCAAATGTAAGACCTGTGGCCGAAAGTTGGTGGGCACCAACAATTGAATGATAAGAGCTTTCATCTTTTTAATGGCTCTCTACAAAAGACCTTTCTGTACTCAGAAATATGGTCCTACCTGTCCTTTCTCTGAGGTGACAGCTGAGGCCCAAGCCCCTGTCTTAGGGAGGGATCTTCTTTTTGGCACACCCGAAAACTCATTTGGGCTAGTCAGCACCGATACAACTGTGGGAGGAGGAGAGGATTTATTAGTGCCATGAACCTTCTCTTGTTTCTCATTTTTTTACTTCAACTTATAATGCCTCTCTCCTTACCCCCCTTCAATCTGTTCCTCCTGAAATGGGGCCTCCCTTAACCATTTACTTTCATCTTCTTTTGGACACAAAGGTGGTCATTACAACCCTGGCGGACGGTGTTAAAGGTGCGGTAATACCGCAAACAGGCCGGCGGACAAAAAAAGGGAATTATGACCCTGGCGGAAACCGCCATCAAAGACCGCCACTTTAACACACCGCCCGCCACGGCGATACAGACAAGCAGCGCGGCGGTCACCGCCAACAGACAGGCAGAAGACAATGTACGGCCCATAGTATCACAACCCGCCACCTTTTCCAGGGCGGATTCACCGTGGATAAAAACACGGCGGAACCAGTTTCTGCAATGGGAAAACGCGCACCTGTACACATCCCACGAGGAAGTTAGGACTCCATGGAGCCGGAATTACAAATCCTACCGGCCCTTGTATTCCTACTCATCTACGAAGAGCAACGCCGGCGAAGACAACGGTGAGTACTGCACCTACGACATAGGGGAGGCAAAAGTTAGGGGGACACACACGCAACACCCCCACCCTCGCATAGTACAACACACACACACCAATGCATTCACAAAAATCTCAGGAACAACCCCCCCCCGGAAGAATGCAAAGACAAAACGAAATCAGTTCAAACATTGTAATGTATCAATATACATGTCTCAAAAATATACAGATATATCATTAAATCAGTCAAAAGTATCTACATTACGAGAAGTAGTGCAGATATGCACATATCAATGTCCGTGCACCACTAGTCCAAAAATGCATAGGCGAGGCCCACAAAAGATACCTGTCCACAAACGGAGAGAACACTGACGGGGCATCAGATAGAAATACTACAGGCACCTCAGGGGGAAGGGAAGGGGGGGGGTACCTCAGCCGGATGACGGCAAAGCCAGATCCACGACGGGGCTCCATGCCCATTGATGTATCCTGGGGAGTGCAAAGCCACCGTCTCTCAAGTCTCTACAGTTGGTGGGTTGCCCACTGGACCATCCTGGGGAGTGCAAAGCCACAGTCTCTCAAGTCTCTACAGTGGGTGGGTTGCCCACTGGACCATCCTGGGGAGTGCAAAGCCACAGTCTCTCAAGTAGATAACAGCCTCCACTGGTTCTGTAGGGGGACTGGTGCCCAGACTGGATTAGTCTCCCCGTGACAGTTCCTGTCCCGTCACTGTCCCATCTGCACATGGGATAACGATGCGTGATGTGGCGGCCTTTTCATTCTTCCCCGGTGCATGCCCTGTTCAGCGGTGCTTTGCCATGGCGGTTCTGGACTGTTCAGCGCTGCTTTGCCATGGCGGTCTCTGGACTGTTCAGCGCTGCTTTGCCATGGCGGTCTCTGGACTGTTCAGCGCTGCTTTGCCATGGCGGTCTCTGGACTGTTCCGCGGTGCTTTGCCATGGAGGTCTCTGGACTGTTCAGCGGTGCTTTGCCATGGCGGTCTCTGGACTGTTCAGCGGTGCTTTGCCATGGCGGTCCCTGGACTGTTCAGCGGTGCTTTGCCATGGCGGTCCCTGGACTGTTCAGCGGTGCTTTGCCATGGCGGTCCCTGGACTGTTCAGCGGTGCTTTGCCATGGCGGTCCCTGGACTGTTCAGCGGTGCTTTGCCATGGCGGTCCCTGGACTGATCAGCGGTGCTTTGCCATGGCGGTCTATGGGACTGGGCATTGGTGTGTGGCATGACGTTCTCTGGACTGGGCATTGGTGTGTGGCATGACGTTCTGTGGACTGAGCATTGGTGTGTGGCATGACGTTCCCTCATTGCCCTGCGGGGCTGTGGCAGCTGGGGCCCTCCTGGGCACTGACTCCGGCGGTGGTCTCCTGACCAGTGACGATACTTGGGCCCTCCTGGGCTATGACTCCGGCGGTGGTCTCCTGACCAGTGACGATACTTGGGCCCTCCTGGGCTATGACTCCGGCGGTGGCGTTGGTCTCCTGACCAGTGACGATACTTGGGCCCTCCTGGGCACTGACTCCGGTGGTGGCGGTGGTCTCCTGACCAGTGACGATACTTGGGCCCACCTGGGCACTGACTCTGGCGGTGGCAGTGGTCTCCTGACCAGTGACGATACTTGGGCCCTCCTGGGCACTGATTCTGGCGGTGGTCTCCTGACCAGTGACGATACTTGGGCACTGACTCTGGCGGTGGTCTCCGGACCAGTAACGACAGTGCTGGCGGTGGCGTCCCGACCGCCGGGAAGGATGCCGCCCTTCTCCGCCGTGATGCTCACACCAGGCTGTGCAGACTTCCTCTGGTCCTTCCCCACCTTTGGAGGAGTCACATCTGCCTCTGCAATCCCCCTGGAACCTCTGTGAGTTGTTTTGCCTCTAGGAGTCTTCACAGGGTCCCGTCTGCCACTTTCCAATTTCAGAGCCTTTACAGGGGGTGGGCTGCCAGTGCCTTGGCTCCGGGTCACACTGCCTGCCCTGGTGGCCGGTGCACTCCACACGCCTTGAACAGGCACCACTGGTACTGGAGGCTTTTTGGCTGAGGCGCTACGACGGGACTGATGAATTGGGGGGAGGGGGGGGGGGCAAAAAGGTCAATTTTGCAGAGGGACAGTTTCTGACTAACACTGGGATGGGTAGTTGGAGGGGGTCTGGGAGTGGAGGAAGAGGAGGTGGTTGTAGGAGGTGTCACTTTAGGTGGTTTGGGTGCAGGTGCAGGTACTGGAGGCTGTCGTGAGGTGGATGGTTGTTGGGTGTGTGGTTGCCGGCGTTTGTGTACTTTGGGTGGGGACGTCACAGACACACTGGGAGAGGACACAGGGGACGTATAAATGTGAGTGAAGGTGGTGAGTGCAGGTGAGCGGGTTGTGGTGCTGGGTGTCTTGGTGCGATTCCTGGTGCCTGTAGATGTAGTGCATGCAGGTGAGAGTGTAGACGACACTGGGAGGGAGGAGGCAGACGACGACGAGGGGGACACAGTGGAGGCAGTGTGTGTTGGTGTGTCTGCATGTGGGTGATGCTTGTGTGTGTGCCTGTGGGTTGTGTGGTGCCTATGTTTGCCAGAGCTTCCCTTGGGTGTTGACGTGTGTGCATGCTGGTCTGTAGGTGTGATTGGGATGGGCTGGGGTACAGGGGATTGGGTCTGGGTGGAGGAGGTTGGAGGGGGGGAGACTAGACACAGGGACAATGGCTGCCATCAGTGCTGAGTCCAGAGATTGCAGGGTTCGCTGAAGGGCAGCCTGACCAGAATGAATGCCCTCCAGGAATGCATTACCGTGTTGCAACGCCCTTTCTACACCCTGGATGGCATTCACAATGGTAGACTGCCCAACAGTGAGTGACCTGAGGAGGTCAATGGCCTCCTCACTGAGGGCAGCAGGGGTGACTGGGGCAGGGCCTGAGGTGCCTGGGGCGAAGGTGATGCCCAACCTCCTGGGTGAGCAGGCACGGGGCGAACGCTGAGGGGCTGCTGGGAGGGGAGGTGGCGGCTGTACCTGTAGAAGTGGGTCGCACAGATGGTGCCGCCACCACAAGGGAGCTCCCATCGGCGGACGAGTCCGTGTCGCTGGTTGGTGATCCGGTGGCCGACGTGAAGCTCCCCTCGCCCTCCGTCCCACTAGTGCATTCTGAGTCAGTGGTGTGGCCCTCCATGGCCATGTGGGATGCAGCTCCTTCGTTCTCCGGTGCCACTGTACCTCCACCTGATGATGCTGATGCACAAAAGAACAGGGAAAGCACAAAAAGGGCGGGGGGGAGACAGAAGAAGAACAGGTTGAGTGCATGGCATACCACTACCGTTGGCGGACAATACAGACACAGCTGCCCCCTGCACTATGCCGTGCTCCTGGCCTCTGCAGATGCAATTCCTGGGATGTGGCCTACATGGCTATGGTGGACATCTGCACACATGGATGTCACAGGGGCATCTATACCTGTACTTGGCACTATACTGCGGTGGGGTAGAGTGCCACATGGCCTGCATTACAGAGGGGCCTAGTCTACGTATTTCTGCCTGGCCTAGGTACACCCACAGGCCTCCTTCCCCACCCAGACCCCTCCACTGCGCGCAAAGTCCGCAGAATGAGGTTGTACTCACCCCCTTGTGTCTGCTGTGATGCCCTCAAGCACCCATCCAACTCAGGGTAGGCCACCGCCAAGATCCAGAACATCAGGGGGGTCATGGTGCGACGGGCACCCCTCCCAAGTTGAGAGGCTATCCCCAGCTGAGCCTCCGCCGTCTTCTTGCTGCAGCGGCGAATGTCCTCCCATCTCTTTCGGCAGTGGGTGCCCTGTCTCTGGTGGGCCCCCAGGGTCCGGACGTCCTTGGCGATGGCACGCCAAATGTCCTTCTTCTGGTGGGCGCTGACCTACATGACATGCACAAGGGAAGAAGAGAAGCCATTACCAACTGCACCGTAGGTGTAAGTGTCCCCCCTCCCTACCCTTGCCATTTGGCACATGCATTCATGTTCCCTGAACTCTGCCCCCTTCCCTCTTACAACCAGCCCTCTCCACCCAGGCCTAGCCCATACAACGTGCTCCCTGTGTACTTACCTGTTGGTCTGGAGGACCGTAGAGTAGCGTGACTTGGGGGAGGACCCCGTCTACTAGTTTCTCCAACTCCTGAGCAGTGAAGGCAGGGGCCCTTTCCCTAGACGCAGCAGCCATCGTCGCTTCCAGACCGAGGTCACAGCAGCACTTGTAGTGTAGGTCCTCTCCTGTCGAAGGTCAGGTATCTAGTGATTGAACAGATAGAAAATGGCTGTGACGTCCGCGGCGGTGCGTATCATCACCGCCGGGGCACTTGTTCATTGGCTCCTGGGACCCATAGGGTCCGATGTTAACCAATGCAGCATTGCGCCGCGGTCTACGACCGCCTACTGCGACGGTGTGCAACACCAACGCAGTTACCCCACAATCCCATTGTCCCAGTGTAGAGGTCAGGCAGCCGCCATTTCAGGGGCCCACATGGCTTCATTTACTTCTGCGTCACACATAGCTATGCTTACACTCAACACACATGCAGGAAGGGTTTCGTGTTTGGTGTCGTCTTCTGTGTAACTGTGGGTACATACCTTGCTAAAAATTGACTCGGTCGTCGCTGTTGTCCTTCCTAGGCGCCGTCAGCTGGGACATTTGAGAAGATGGCGGAATCCTCCAGTGTACCGACCACTGGTGGACCTGTTGACAGTGGAGGAGCGACATGTAATCATCACCTACCGGTTTGACCGTGCCACAATCCAGGAACTATGTACCCAGTTGGAGCCAGACCTGATGTCACCAATCCGCCATCCCACTGGAATCCCCCCTGACGTGCAGGTGCTGTCAGTGCTCCATTTCCTTGCAAGTGGCTCTTTTCAGACAACAGTGGCCATGGCATCAGGGATGTCCCAGCCTATGTTTTCCAACGTGCTGTCCAGAGTATTGTCTGCCCTGCTGAAACACGTAAGGAGATACATCATTTTCCCTGAGGTGGAAGATTTGGCTACAGTGAAAGGTGACTTCTATGCCCTTGGACATATCCCCAACATCATAGGTGCTATTGATGGGACCCATGTAGCTCTGGTCCCCCCCCACAGGAGTGAACAGGTGTACAGGAACAGGAAGAGTTATCATTCTATGAATATCCAGATGGTCTGTTTGGCAGACCAGTACATCTCCCAGGTTAATGCTATGTTCCCTGGCTCAGTTCATGACGCCTACATCCTGCGGAATAGCAGCATCCCTGATATGATGGGTCAACTCCAGAGGCACCGTGTGTGGCTATTAGGGGACTCTGGTTACCCCAACCTGTCCTGGCTATTGACCCCAGTGAGGAATCCCAGGACCAGGGCAGAGGAACGGTACAATGAGGCCCATGGGCGGACTAGGAGGGTGATCGAACGCACCTTCGGCCTCCTGAAGGCCAGGTTCAGGTGCCTCCATATGACAGGTGGTTCCCTATTCTACTCACCGAAGAAGGTGTGCCAGATCATCATCGCCTGCTCGATGCTTCACAATCTTGCATTGCGACGCCAGGTGCCTTTTCTGCAGGAGGATGGTCCAGATGACTGTGTTGTGGCAGCTGTGGAGCCTGTGGACAGTGATGATGAGGAGGAAGCTGATAAAGAAGACAACGACAACAGGGAGTCAGTCATACAGCAATATTTCCAGTGACACACAGGTGAGAAAATTTTCTTTTTTCCCATTACATTCACTGTCACACGTCTTCCTCTATCCTGTGTGTAATTTCATAGCATTATTTGGTAACTGAGTTGTTCCTTTCCATTACGGTTTCACAGGTGTGGTTACCAACTTGTGTCATCTGCATGCATCCTTCAAGGACTTGTGATGTGTGACATAGGTATGTTGCCTTTACAAGTAGAAACGCATTTTGACACTGTCATTGATAATACATATTACCAAATCATAGACTGACTCAAGATTGTTTTGTGGTTCAAGGATGTTTATTGAAGTGCTCAAAAATGGAGGGGGGTTGTAAAATGGTGAGGGGTGATGGTGGAGGAATGTCCATGGCAGAGTCCAGTCTATTAGTCTCACAGGTACACTGCCCATATGGGCATAGGAAGTGGAGCTGGGGCAGTTTAATTATGGACAGGATAACAAAGTGGGACAGTGGGAGGACAATCAGGGTGGTCTCATTTCCTGGCAGGGGTCTTTCCATCTTGCTCTGTTCTGTTCCTGGATCTCAGGGCCCGCTTGCTTGGTGGTTGTCTGCCTGCAGGGGGTGGGGTGCTGGTGTGGTGGTCCTGTGGCGGGGCGTCCTGTCCACTAGCGGAGGTGGTGGGCAGTTCATCGTCCTGGCTAGTGTCAGGGGCCCCTTGGAGTCCCACGGTGTCCCTCAAGGTCTGCTGAATGTCCTTCAGCACCCCTACGATGGTGCCCAAGGCGGAGCTGATGGTCCTGAACTCCTCCCTGAACCCCAAATACTGGTCTTCCTGCAGGCGCTGGGTCTCCTGAAACTTGACCAGGACCGTCGCCATCGTCTCCTGGGAGTGGTGGTATGCTCCCATGATGGAGGAGAGGGCCTCGTGGAGAGTGGGTTCCCTTGGCCTGTCCGCCTCCTGTCGCACAGCAGCCCTCCCAGTTCCCCTGTGTTCCTGTGCCTCCGTCCCCTGGACCGTGTGCCCACTACCACTGCCCCCAGGTCCCTGTTGTTGTTGGGGTTGTGGGTTATCCTGGGTTCTCTGTAGTGGTGGACACACCGCTGATTGACCTGTCCTGGGTACGGAGGTTTGGGCCCGCTGGGTGGGTGATGTGCTGGTGTTACCAGAGGGTGGAAGGTCAGTGTTGGGCTGTGCCTGTGCAAGGGGAACCGACTGTCCAGAGGCCCACGATGGTCCGGGCTGGTCCGGGCTGGTCATCAGGATCCAGTAGGGCAGAGTTGCTATTGTCACTGTGGGCCTCTTCTGTGGGTGGAGTGGAGTTGTCTGGACCCTCCGGGATGGTGACGGTCCTTCGTGATCCTGCAGGGGCATAAGGGCATGATTATTGCATGTGTGTGTGTCATGGTGTGCAATTGGTGGCTCACCGTGTACCCCAGTGCAAGCATTCCTGTGTGGGGGCTTGTGTGATGATGGTTGGGGGGGTGTTCTTGGTATGTGCAGTGAGCATGCTTTAGTGATGGGTGTCCATGCTTAGTTGTGTCATGCAGGGCTTGGTGTTGGTATGTGTGGTTTGTGTTATGAGTACATTAGTGAGGATTTGGAGTTATAGGGGAGGCGGTGAGGGTGGGGGTGTGTGATAGCATGCAGGTAGGGTGGGGGATATGATAGTTGAGATTTAACTTACCAGTGTCCATTCCCCCACCGACTCCTCCGAGGCCCTCTGGATGCATGATGGTCAAGACTTTCTCCTCCCATGTTGTTAGTTGTGGGGGAGAAGATGGGGGACCGCCGCCAGTACGCTGAACCGCAATGTTGTGCCTGGAGACAACGGAACGCACCTTCCCCCGTAGATCGTTCCACCTCTTCCTGATGTCCTCCCGATTTCTTGGATGCTGTCCCACAGCGTTGACCCTGTCCACTATTCTGCGCCATAGCTCCATCTTCCTGGCTATGGATGTGTGCTGCACCTGTGAGCCAAATAGCTGTGGCTCTACCCGTAGGATTTCCTCCACCATGACCCGGAGCTCCTCCTCGGAAAAGCGGGGGTGTCTTTGGCGTGACATGGGGTGGTGTGGGTGATGTGTGGGGTGGTGTATGTGTTGATGAGTGTGGTGATGTATAGTGTTGTGTGGTGTTTCGTGTGTGGAAGTAGTGTGGGTGATGGTGTTGTGTGCCTCTGTGTGGTGGTATTGTCTAATCTGTGCTATCTCTCTGGCCTTCGTCTCAGATTTTTGGTCGTAGGGGTTTGTGGGTGATGTGGGTGTGTGTTTTATATTGTATTGGGTGTGTGGGAGTGGTGTTTGTATGTGTATCAGGTGTGTGTATTTGGAATTGTCCAATGGGGCGGTGTTTTGGAGATGTGTGTGTATTTTGAGCGCGGCGGTGTGTACAGCCAATGGAATACCGCGGTTGAAAGACCGCCGCGTGGATTCGTGGGTCGTAATAGCATGGGCGTGTTTCTGTTGGCGTGGAGGTGGAGGTTTTGTATTCCCCAGTTTAACACTGACCTTTGGTGTGGCGGACTTGTGTGGGTGTCTGAATTTCGGCGGATTCCGAGATGTGGGTCATAATAGCTGTGGCGGAATGCCGCGGCGGTGTATTGGCGGTCTTCTGCTAGGCGGTAAGCGCCTTTTACCGCCAATGTTGTAATGACCCCCAAAGTGTCCTAGAGTGCCGGTAAGCTAGGGTAATCACTACCAATTATGAATTCTTCTGCTAAATGGGGAATACATCCGACCTTGAGGTTTTTCTCATATCCCCTCTAGTTCAGTCTGATTTCTGCTACAGGGTATTTCTTAAAATCCTCATGGACACAGGTTATCATTACTATCTCCCCTTTTTTTCCATTGATGGGCAGTTACCATATCTGTACTAACAACCGATTGTCTCTATCCCGAATCAACTAGGGTTTTTACTCGGTGCTGGTTTACCTCTATCACTAATGAGTATCCCAGAGCCCTACCTTCTGTATATAGTACTCTGCCTCTAGTGACCCCTACTTCCATTGATTCAGGACTGGGAAATGTCTGTGGGCAAGTCCTAGCTATATGTTCCCATTCCGTGCAACTGTAACATTGGGATCCATGACCAGGTTCCCTAAGAGGTGGGCGGCTGGGTGGTGGTAGTTCAGAGATATTCCTACTGGGGGTTCTTTCCGTCGGGTTTGATCTCCGCGTGGGAGAGGAAAAGGAAGGTCCTTTCGAAGGTTAAGTTTTAAACTCAGCAGACCGATGAAAGGCACACGCTAGGTAAGTAGTCAATTTAACGGGTGTTGGTTGGAAGACCATCTAAATATTGTTCCAGCATGATTTTATTTAATATTTCCTCTTATGTTGCTTCTTCTGGCTTTAGCCATCTTAATCCCATTTCCTGAACTCAAAAGAAATAGGGCTCTGGGATTCTCTGGGGAGACCCACTTGATTTTCCTGATCTTCATACAGTAGTGGTTGCTGTCGAGTCCGAGCCTTTCAAAGATTTCTTTTTTAATCTCATCATAAGGTGTGTTACCCCCAGGATTGGTGGCCTTATACGCAGTCTGTCGGTCGTCCGTAAGAAGGGGCGCAACATATTGACCCCACCAGTCTTGGGGCCAAGTAGCAGAAACAGCGAATCTTTAAAAATTTGGTAAAGAATGTGTCAGGGTCTTCCCCTGTTTGATATTTTTGTAACACTGAGCTTAGTACGCTGGCGTGGATCTTGGAGCTGGCAACGGTGTCTGTAAGCTTTTGCAAGGCAGTTTCATGCACTAGTTGGTTGTTGGCCATTGCTGCGGCTTGTGTTTTAAGGGCATTCTGTAGATTCTCCCTGTCCTGTTGTGCCTCCTTCATCTGTCCTTTGATTACAAACTGGAGATGTCTGTCCTTCTGCCCACTGGGCAACCACATCCTCCAGTGTGAGTTTTTGTTCCATCTTCCCCACTTCATATATCTTGTTTAATCCCACCATTCTAGCGGGGATTACATGTGTAGGAAGTTGGCTCTGTATATACTATCTCAAAGGGAGAGCTAGTGTGCACAGAGTCCAAGGGTTCCCCTTAGAGGTTGATAGAGGCAAAATTAGATAATTCTAATGCTCTGTTTTGTAATAGTGTGGTCGAGCAGTAGGCTTACCAGAGTGTAGTGTTAAGCATTTGTTGTACACACGCAGGCAATAAATGAGGAACACACACTCAAAGACTTAACTCCAGGCCAATAGGTTTTAATATAGAAAAATATATTTTCTTAATTTATTTCATAACCACAAGATTCAATATTTGAGGTAAGTACATAAAATGTAAGGTACTTTACACAGATAAGTATAGAACTTTGATTTAAAACAATAGTACACACATTTTTGGTTAAAATGGTAATAAGCTATTTTAAAAGTGGACACTGCAAAAATCAATAGTTCCTGGGGGAGGTAAGTTTGGTTAGGTTTCTCAGGTAAGTAAAGCACTTACACAGTCAGTCTCCTGAGCATAGGCAGCCCACTGTTGGGGGTTCAAGGCAACCCCAAAGCCACAGCACCAACAACACAGGGCCAGTCAGGTGCAGAGGTCAAAGGAAAGCCCAAAACACATGGGTGCCTATGAAGAACAGGTGTGCTCCAGTCCTAGTCTGCTTACAGGTAAGTACCTGCGTTCTCGGGGAGCAAACCAGGGTGGTTTTGTAGAGCACTGGGGGTGGAGGGGGGGGGGGGGGAGACAAGCCCACAAAACACACCCACAGTGGCACAGGGGCTGCCGGGTGCAGTAGGCAAAATAGGCATCGGGTTTGCTATAGAAAGCAGTGGAGGCACATGGGGGTCACTTAGGTGATGCAGGCAGGGCACAGGGGGGCTTCTCGGGCCAGCCACCGACTGGGCTAGGATGCGGTGCGCCTGCTGGTCACTCCTGCACTGGTAGGTAGTTCCTCTCGGTCCTGGGGCTACGGGTGCACTGATTGGTCCAGGCGTTGGGTTCCTTTGTTACCAGGCAGTCGCGGTCAGGGGGAGCCTCTGGATCCTCTCTGCAGGCGTCGCTGTGTGGGTTCCGGCGGGGGGTCCTCTCAGGGTGTCCACCTCATTGGAGTCCCCTGGGAGTTCTCTCTGCGGTGTTGGTTGTCCTGGACTCGAGCCAGGGGCGTTGGTGCAGAGTGTGAAGACTCAAGCTTCTGGTGGGATGTGAGAGTCTCTTTAAAGTTGTTTCAAAGTTGCAAAGTTGTTGCAGTTTCTGAACAGTACTGCTGTTCTCTGGAGTGTCTTGGTCCTTAAGGTGTAGGGCAGTCCTCTGAGTCCTCAGAGGTCGCTTGTCCCGTCGGATGCGTCGCTGTGCAGGTTCTTTGATTCTGGAGACAGGCCGGTAGGGCTGGGGACACGTAAGTTGGTGTCTCCGTCGTCTCTAAGGGGCTTTAAGGTCAGCAGTCCTTCTTCTTTCTTCAGGTTGCAGGAATCTGACTTCCTGCGTTCAGGGTTTGCCCCTAAGTACTAACTTTAGGGGTGTGTTTAGGTCAGGGGGCAGTAGCCAATGGCTACTGTCCTTGAGGGTGGCTACACCCTCTTTGTGCCTCCTCTCTGAGGGGAGGAGAGCACATCCTTATTCCTATTGGGGGAATCCTCCAAACTCAAGATGGAGGATTTCTAAAGGCAGGGGTCACCTCAGCTCAGGGCACCTCAGGGGCTGTCCTGACTGGTAGGTGACTCCTCCTTGTTTTTCTCATCATCTTCTCAGGACTTGCCGCCAAAAGTGGGGGCTGTGTCCTGAAGGGCGGGCATCTCCTCTAGCTGAGATGTCCTGGGATGGTGTAACAACAGGCAGAAGCCTTTTGAGGCTCACTGCCAGGTGTTAAAATTCCTGCAGGGGGAGGTGAGAAGCACCTCCACCCAGTGCAGGCTTTGTTACTGGCCACAGAGTGACACTCACCCCATGTGGGCAGAAACTTGTCTGGTTGTGGCAGGCTGGCAGAAACTGGTCAGCCTAGCACTAGGAGTCGGACTGGTATTCACGGGGCATCTCTAAGGAGCTCTCTGGGTGTATTTTTCAATACATTCCACATGGGCATCAGTGTGCATTCATTGTGCTGAGAAGTTTGATACAAAACTTCCCAGATTTCAGTGTAGCCATTATGGAACTGTGGAGTTCGTGTTTGACAGACTCCAAGACCATATACTCTTCATGGCTACCCTGCACTTACAATGTCTAAGGTTTTGCTTAGACACTGTAGGGGCATAATGCTCATGCAACTATGCTCTCACCTGCGGTATAGTGCACCCTGCCTTAGGGCTGTAAGGCCTGCTAGAGGGGTGACTTACATATGCTACAGGCAGTGTGAGGTGGGCATGGCACTCTGAGGGGAGTGCCATGTCGACTTAGTCATTGTCTCCCCACCAGCACACACAAGCTGCGAGGCATGTGTGCATGTGCTGAGTGAGGGGTCGCTAGGGTGGCATAAGACATGCTGCAGCCCTTGGATACCTTCCCTGGCATCAGGGCCCTTGGTGCCAGGGGTACCATTTACAAGGGACTTATCTGTGTGCCAGGGCTGTGCCAATTGTGGGAACAAAAGTACAGTTTAGAGAAAGAACACTGGTGCTGGGGCCTGGTTAGCAGGGTCCCAGCACACTTTCATTCATAACTAGCATCAACAAAAGGCAAAATGTTAGGGGGTAACCATGTCAAGGAAGGCATTTCCTTACACGTTAGGCCGTTCTCACTGTCGTCTGTTTCTATTACAATTAACGATCAGAAAGGCAGTCAGTAGATTTCTCTTAGGGGTTCTGTTTTATTTTGTGAGTATATATATTCATTCGATGGCATGTGTAGCTGCAGATACACATGCTGTGCACATCCCGCCATCTGGTGTTGGGCTCGGAGTGTTACAAGTTGTTTTTCTTCGAAGAAGTCTTTTCGAGTCACGAGACCGAGGGACTCCTCCCATTTCGGCTCCATTGCGCATGGGCTTCGACTCCATCTTAGATTGTTTTTTTTCCGCCATCGGGTTCGGACGTGTTCCTTTTCGCTTCGTGTTTCGGGTCGGAAAGTTAGTTAGAATCTCGGAAAAATCATCGGTATTGTTTGCGTTTGGTATCGGGTTAGTTACAACAGATCGACACCGACTTTTGAAGAGCTCCGGTGGCCCTTCGGGGTTTTTTCGATCCCCCGTCTGGGCCTGGTCGGCCCGGCCACGTGTCTCTTCAAGGCTGATGGAACGGACCCCATTCCGCTTCTGCCCAAAATGCCATAACAAGTATCCATATACAGATCAGCATCTGGTCTGTAACTTGTGTTTGTCGCCGAACACAAGGAAGATACTTGTGAAGCCTGTCGAGCGTTTCGGTCCAGGAAGACACTGAGAGACCGAAGAGCAAGGAGACTGCAAATGGCGTCGGCGCCGACAGGACAAGAGCGTTTCGAGGAGGAGGAAGAAACATTCTCCATCCAGGAATCGGACTCGGATGAGATCGATCCCGAAGAAACGCCGAAAACCGTGAGTAAGACGTCGAAACACAAAACTCAAGAAAAAACCACTAAAGCCCAGGGGACGCCACCGCCAACAGGCCATGGCTTAACCCGAAAAATAGGTGACCGATCATCGGCACCGAAAAAGGGCACGCTGGGGGCGAAGTCATCCGACTCCGGTCGAGATACCGCCACACAGCAATCTCGGGCTCGAGATAGTGGCTCCGAGCAGGTTCGGCACCGAGATAGCGGCACCGAAATGGGTCGACACCGAGAGACCACGATGCCGAAAGTAAAGAAGGTTTCGTAGGAACCGAAAAAGGCAGCCGAAAAGGTTTCGATACCGAAACATCCGGCCTCGGAACCGAAAACAAGTTCCTACACTGAGGAACAAGGACTGTCCACACAAATGAAGACCCATAGATTTGGACAGGAATTAGAAACAATAGAGCCAGACTATACACAAAGAAGGCTCCATATCCAAAAAGAAACAGGGAAGATCAGTACTCTCCCTCCGATTAAAATGAAACGCAAACTTGCCTTTCAGGAAAAAGACAAGCAGCCACAGGCAAAGGTGGCTAAACAAGTAACCCCGCCACCATCTCCACAATGCTCTCTGCAACCATCACCGGTAGCCACTCCACCAATGATGCAATCCCCAACTCATACAGGAATGAGTCAAGATGACCTTGACGCATGGGACCTTTATGACGCACCAGTGTCAGATAATAGTCCTGAATGTTATCCAGCTAGACCGTCGCCACCAGAGGATAGTACAGCCTACGCACAGGTGGTGTCGAGAGCAGCGGCATTTCATAATGTCAGCCTGCATGCTGAGCCCATTGAAGACGACTTTCTTTTTAACACACTGTCGTCCACACACAGCCAGTATCAAAGTCTTCCTATGCTACCCGGAATGCTAAAACACTCCAAACAAGTGTTTGAAGAGCCTGTAAAAGGAAGGGCCATTACTCCAAGAGTAGAGAAAAAATATAAACCGCCACCAACAGACCCCGTGTACATCACACAACAGCTAACACCGGACTCAGTTGTAGTAGGGGCAGCGCGCAAAAGAGCGAACTCACATACTTCAGGAGATGCACCACCTCCAGATAAAGAAAGTAGAAAATTCGACGCAGCAGGCAAAAGGGTTGCGGCACAGGCAGCAAACCAGTGGCGTATTGCCAATTCACAGGCTTTGTTGGCCAGATACGATAGGGCCCATTGGGACGAAATGCAACACTTTATAGAACATTTGCCCAAGGAGTTCCAAAAGAGAGCGCAGCAGGTAGTAGAAGAAGGACAGAGTATCTCCAACAATCAGATACGGTCAGCAATGGATGCTGCAGACACAGCTGCTAGAACTGTCAACACAGCAGTAACAATAAGGAGACATGCATGGCTGCGTACATCAGGATTTAAACCAGAAATACAGCAAGCTGTGCTGAATATGCCATTCAACGGACAGCAGTTGTTTGGGCCGGAGGTGGACACTGCGATCGAAAAACTTAAAAAAGACACTGACACGGCCAAAGCCATGGGCGCACTCTACTCCCCACAGGGCAGAGGCACATTTAGAAAAACACAGTTTAGAGGGGGGTTTCGAGGACAAAGCACAGAACCCACAACCTCACAAACAAGACCCACTTACCAGAGCCAGTATCAGCGGGGAAGTTTTCGGGGACAATCTAGAGGGGGACAATTCCAAAAGAATAGAGGAAAGTTCCAAAGTCCCAAAACTCCTCAAAACAAGCAGTGACTTCCAAGTCACACATCCCCAACACATAACATCTGTGGGGGGGAGACTAACCAAATTTTACAAACATTGGGAGGAAATAACAACAGACACTTGGGTCCTAGCAATTATCCAGCATGGTTATTGCATAGAATTTCTCAAATTCCCTCCAAACGTCCCACCGAAAACACACAATATGTCAAAACAACATATAGATCTTCTAGGACTAGAGGTTCAGGCGTTGCTACTAAAAGGAGCAATAGAATTAGTACCAAAACACCAGAAAGGAACAGGAGTTTACTCTCTGTACTTTCTCATACCCAAAAAAGACAAGAGTCTGAGACCTATATTAGATCTCCGAACATTAAATACCTACATCAAATCAGATCACTTTCACATGGTGACATTACAAGACGTAATCCCACTACTCAAACAACAAGACTACATGACAACACTAGACCTAAAGGATGCATATTTCCATATACCGATACATCCTTCACACAGAAAGTACTTAAGGTTTGTACTCCAAGGGATACATTACCAATTCAAGGTGTTGCCATTCGGAATAACAACTGCGCCAAGAGTTTTTACAAAGTGCCTGGCAGTCGTAGCTGCACATATCAGAAGGCAACAAGTACATGTGTTCCCGTACCTAGACGATTGGTTAATCAAAACCAACACGCTAGAAAAGTGTTCACAACACACAAAGTATGTCATAGAAACCCTCCACGAGCTAGGTTTCTCAATCAACTACACAAAGTCACGCCTTATACCGTGTCAAACACAGCAATACTTAGGGGCGACAATCAACACAGCAAAAGGGATTGCCACTCCAAGTCCACAAAGGGTTCAGGCATTTCAAAAAGTAATACAGGCCATGTATCCAAAACAAAAAATACAAGTCAAAATGGTGATGAAACTCCTAGGCATGATGTCCTCATGCATAGCCATTGTCCCAAACGCAAGGTTGCACATGCGGCCCTTACAACAGTGCCTAGCATCACAATGGTCACAGGCACAGGGTCAACTTCTAGATCTGGTGTTGGTAGACCGCCAAACATACACCTCGCTTCAATGGTGGAACAGTATAAATTTAAACAAAGGGCGGCCTTTCCAAGACCCATTGCCACAATATGTAATAACGACAGATGCCTCCATGATAGGGTGGGGAGCACACCTCAATCAATACAGCATCCAAGGACAATGGGACACTCACCAACAACAGTTTCACATAGATCACTTAGAACTATTGGCAGTATTTCTAGCGCTGAAAGCATTTCAACCCATAATAAGCCACAAACACAATCTTCTCAAAACAGACAACATGACAACGATGTATTACCTAAACAAACAGGGAGGGACACACTCAACACAGTTGTGTCTCCTGGCACAAAAAATATGGCATTGGGCGATTCACAACCACATTCGCCTAATAGCACAATTTATTCCAGGAATTCAGAATCAGTTAGCAGACAATCTCTCTCGGGATCACCAACAGATCCACGAATGGGAGATTCACCCCCCAAATACTGAATACTTACTTCCAGAGTTGGGGAACACCACAAATAGATCTATTTGCAACAAAGGAAAACGCAAAATGCCAAAAATTCGCATCCAGGTACCCACAAGATCAGTCTCAGGGCAATGCGTTATGGATGAGTTGGTCAGGGATATTTGCTTACGCTTTTCCCCCTCTCCCACTCCTTCCATATCTAGTAAACAAGTTGAGTCAAAACAAACTCAAACTCATACTAATAGCGCCAACATGGGCAAGACAACATTGGTACACAACACTACTAGACCTTTCAGTAGTGCCTCATGTCAAACTACCAAACATACCAGATCTGTTAACGCAACACAAACACCAGATCAGACACCCAAATCCAGCATCGCTGAATCTAGCAATCTGGCTCCTGAAGTCCTAGAGTTCGGACACTTAGACCTTACACATGAATGTATGGAGGTCATAAAACAAGCTAGGAAACCTACCACTAGACATTGCTATGCAAATAAGTGGAAAAGATTTGTTTATTACTGCCATAATAATAAAATTCAACCCTTACACGCATCTGTCAAAGACATCGTAGGATACTTACTACATTTGCAAAAGTCAAAGCTAGCTTTTTCTTCCATTAAGATACATCTTACAGCAATTTCAGCTTACCTGCAAATTACGCACTCAACTTCTCTATTTAGGATACCAGTCATAAAAGCATTTATGGAAGGTCTAAAGAGAATTATACCACCAAGAACACAACCAGTTCCTTCATGGAACCTCAACATTGTCTTAACACGACTCATGGGTCCACCTTTTGTGCCCATGCACTCTTGTGAAATGCAATACTTAACATGGAAAGTTGCATTTTTAATCGCCATCACATCTTTAAGAAGAGTAAGTGAGATTCAAGCATTTACCATACAAGAACCATTTATTCAAATACACAAGCATAAAGTAGTTCTACGGACAAATCCTAAATTTTTACCAAACGTCATATCACCGTTCCACTTATATCAAACAGTAGAATTACCAGTGTTCTTCCCACAGCCAGACTCTGTAGTTGAAAGAGCACTACATACATTAGACATCAAAAGAGTGTTAATGTACTACATTGACAGAAAAAAACTAATTCGAAAAACAAAACAATTATTGCTTTCCAAAAACCTCATACAGGAAATCCAATTTCTAAACAAGGCATTGCTAGATGGATAGTTAAGTGCCTTCAAACCTGTTATCTTAAAGCAAAAAGAGAACTGCCTATTACACCAAAGGCACACTCAACTAGAAAGAAAGGTGCTACCATGGCCTTTCTAGGAAATATTCCAATGACCGAAATATGTAAGGCAGCTACATGGTCTACGCCTCATACATTTACCAAACACTACTGTGTAGATGTGCTAACGGCACAACAAGCCACAGTAGGCCAAGCAGTACTACAAACATTGTTTCAAACAACTTCAACTCCTACAGGCTGAACCACCGCTTTTGGGGAGATAACTGCTTACTAGTCTATGCACAGCATGTGTATCTGCAGCTACACATGCCATCGAACGGAAAATGTCACTTACCCAGTGTACATCTGTTCGTGGCATTAGTCGCTGCAGATTCACATGCGCCCACCCGCCTCCCCGGGAGCCTGTAGCCGTTTAGAAGTTGATCTTGAACATCTGTATATTTGTAAATATATTACTTTAAACTACATTATGTACATTACTCCATTGCATGGGCACTATTACTAGCATACACAACTCCTACCTCACCCTCTGCGGGGGGAAAACAATCTAAGATGGAGTCGACGCCCATGCGCAATGGAGCCGAAATGGGAGGAGTCCCTCGGTCTCGTGACTCGAAAAGACTTCTTTGAAGAAAAACAACTTGTAACACTCCGAGCCCAACACCAGATGGCGGGATGTGCACAGCATGTGAATCTGCAGCGACTAATGCCACGAACAGATGTACACTAGGTAAGTGACATTTTCCATATATATATATATATATATATATATATATATATATATATATATATATATATATATATAATATATATTTTCATTCGATGGCATGTGTACCTGCAGATAAACATGCTATGCATATCGATTCCGACATCTAGTGTTGGGCTCGGAGTGTTACAAGTTGTTTTTCTTAGAAGAAGTGTTTTAGAGTCACGGGATCAAGTGACTCCTCCTCTCAGTTCCATTGCGCATGGTCACCGACTCCATTGTTAGATTGTTTTCTTTCTGCCGTCTGAGTCGGACGTGTTTCCTCTCGCTCTGAAATTTCAAATCGGAAAACTTTAGAAAACCTTCTTTTTCGTCGGTATTGTATCGATTACGTTCCTCATCTAGCATCGAAGCAGTAGTACCTTTGGAAAATTACTTTGTTCGCCCTTCGTGGCGTGCGCGCCCAACTCTGGCCTATTCGGGCCGACCTTGTGGAGAGCCTCATGGATCGGACTCCATTCCAATTCTCTCTGTGCCACGTTAAGTACCCATACACAGACCAACATCTGGTTTGCAACCTCTGCCTTTCTCCAGACCATCGGGAGGAAAACTGCGAGGCCTGTCGATTGTTCCGATCGAAAAAGACTCTGAGACCAAAGAGCAAGAAGGCTGGAAATGACGTAGAAGAGCGGGGAACATTTCAACATTACCGAAGAGGAACAGACGCAAACAGCGGTCTCTATCTGAGACACTGAGTCGGAGCAGGAATCCGAAGAAGATAGTTCCATCACAGCCGGCCTGCATGTGAGTACGTCTGCCCCTGCACTCCTAGACAAAAACAAAAGAAGGCCTTGTGTATACTACTGCCAGAAGGCCATGGTTCAGCCCAGAAAAAGACTGTCTGTGACCGATCCTTGTGTTCAGCACCGAAAAACCTCAGACTTCGGAGTCGGCAAAAAATATCCAAGGCTCCATTTCAGAATCCAACAAAAAAAACAACTATTTTTGGAGTCGAAAATGAGAAAGACTGTTTCGGAGCCGAGATCTTCCTCATCATTTTCGATACCGAAAAAAACATCAAACTTCGGAACCGAAAAAGACACATTATGCAGAGGACCAAGGACTTTCCAAAAGACTTTGAGAAAGCCATAAAACCTCTGAAGAAGAGTCCGAAATTGAACCAATCCTGCAAATTATGGATGAGAGACAATCTGGGATACACATCCATAAAGAAATGGAGAGAATCATTACAGCACCACCACTAAAGACAAAGAGAAAGCTGGCATTTCAAGAGGAATTGGACACTGCACAGCCCCCAGCTAAAGTGCCAAAACAAAAAGAGAAGCTAGCACCTCCTCAGTCTTCTTCTCATTCTCCGCACCTACCTACCTCTCCTCACACCAGCCCTACACCAGTGCATTCTCCACCACATTCGTTTGATTATCAGCAAGACACTGTTGATCCATGGGATCTTTATGACCCTGATCCCATCCCAAGCAACGACCCAGACACCTACCCCTCTAAACCATCTCCACCTGAAGATACTACAGTATACAATCAGGTGATAGCTAGGGCTGCAGCCTATCATGGGGTAACAACGAATGCAGAATCATTAGAGGAAGACTTTCTGGTTAATACATTATCCTCAACGCATTCCAGGTACCAATGCCTGCCAATGCTACCAGGCATGGTAAAGCACGCAGACCACATTTTTTATGAGCCTGTGAAAGCAAGGATAATCACACCTAGAATAGAGAAAAAGTATAAGCCTGCACCCTCTGATTATATCACCCATCAGGTGCCTCCCGATTCATTAGTGGTTAGTGCTGCACGAAAGAGGGCAAATAGCCAGTCCTCAGGAGATGCACCCCCTCCTGATAAGGAGAGCAGGAAATGTGACTGCAGGAAAGAGAGTGGCATCCCAGGAAGCAAACCAATGGAGGATAGCTAATTCCCAGGCACTACTAGCCCGTTACAATAGAGCCCATTGGGATAAGATGCAGGATATCATACATCATCTCCCAAAAGAGCACCAGAAGAGGGCACAACAGGTAATAGAGGAAGGGCAAGCTATCAGTAACAACCAAATAAGGTCTGCCCGTGATGCGGCTGATACAGCTGTAAGGAGTGTGAACAAAGCAGTTACTATTCGTAGACGTGCATGGCTGCGCTCCTCTGGTTTTAAACCAGAAATCCAACAGGCTGTGTTAAACATGCCTTTTGATAAGAAACATCTTTTTGGACCAGAGGTAGACACAACAATAGAAAAAATACGAAAGGACTCAGATACAGCCAAAGCAATGGGTGCTCGCTATTCTACACCATATATAAGGGGTCATTTTGTAAGCCTCAGTTTCGAGGAGGTTTTAGCCCACAATCCTCAGAGGCATCAACCTCACGAGCAAAACCAACTCATCAAACCCAGTACCAGCGAGGTTGGTTTAGAAGCACATATAGAGGACAATAATCTAGAAATAGAGGTAAATTCCAAACCTCTAAACAACCAGCAAAACAACTAAAACAGTGACTTTCCTTACTCCCTTCCACTCCACACATCTCCTGTTGGGGGAAGACTACAACAGTTCCACGCACATTGGGAAAATATCACAACAGCCAACTGGGTGTTATCAATTATCCGCAAAGGTTATTGCCTAGAATTGATAAACATTCCCCCAACTATTCCACCAAAGTATCAAAAATTAACCCCAGTTGTGTTACAACAAAAGGTTAAATCTCTACTACTCAAACAAGCAATAGAGTTAGTTCCACAGTCTCAACTAGGATCAACTCACTGTACTTCCTAATTCACCAAAAAGATGGTACCCTCAGGCCAATATTAGACCTCAGGCCACTAAATCTCTATATCCTATAGAACATTTCCACAAGGCAACTCTGCAAGATGTTATCTTACTACTACAAAAACAGGACTTTATGACCGCATTAGACCTCATAGATGTGTATTTCCACATACCCATCCATCCAGCCCACAGAAAATACCTCAGATTTGTTATACAAGAAAAACATTACCAATTCAAAGTGTTACCTTTTGGCATAACAACAGCTCCAAGGGTATTCACAGAGTGCTTAGCATTAGTAGCAGCCTACCTAAGGAGACAAAATATCCATGTATTTCCATATCTAGACGATTGGCTAATAAAATCAAGCAATCGTACACAATGCCAAAATCATACACAGTACGTGATAGAGGCTCTGCACACCCTAGGGTTTTCTATAAACTACCAAAAGTCACACCTTCAGCCAGCACAAATACAACCGTATTTAGGTGCTATCCTAAGTACTCAACTAGCTCTAGCATATCCAAATACACAAAGTATACAAGCTTTTCAAAATCTAATTCCACTTATACACCCAAATCAAAAATACACTGTAAGATTTGTCATGAAAATACTAGGAATGATGGTGTCTTGCATTGCAATAGTCCCACATGCAAGATTAAACATGAGGCCCTTACAGCAGGGCCTTGTACAACAATGGTCACAAGCACATGGTCAGCTTCAAGATCTAGTGTTGGTAGACAGCCAAACACATATGGCCCTTCAATGGTGGAATCGTAGCAATTTAATGAAGGGGCGGTCATTTCAGGATCCTGTGCCTCTGACCATAATTACAACAGATGCATCAATGATTGCTTGTGGAGCTCACCTAAACAATTGCAACATTCAAGGGCAATGGGATGTCAAACAGAAACAGCTACACTTAAACCATTTCGAGTTATTAGCTGTGTTCCTTGCCCTCAAAGCCTTTCAACCTCTTCTCAAACAGAAGAATGTTCTTATGAAAACAGACAACATGACAACCATGTATTATCTCAACAAGCAGGGAGGACACATTCATGTCATCTGTCCCTTCTAGCCCAAACAATTTGGAAATGGGCAGTTCACAATCCAATTCATCTGTTAGCACAGTACATTCCAGGGATAGACAATCAGTTGGCAGATGTCCTCAGCAGAAATCACCAACAAACACACAAATGGGATATTCACCCTCAAGTACTTCAAAAGTACTTTCAAAAGTGGGGCACACCAAACATAGATCTATTCGCAAGAAGCAAAAATACAAAATGCTAAAACTTCGCATCCAGACACCCACACCCTCTGTCCAAGGGCAATGCTGTATGGATCAACTGGTCGGGGATATTTGCTTACACTTTTTCCCCTCTCCCACTACTTCCATTTCTGGTCAGCAAACATCAGACATCTCTCACCATGATACTCATAGCCCCCACGTGGGCACAACAACATTGGTACACAACACTCCTAGACCTGTCAGTAGTACCTCAGTACAAACTTCCAAACAGACCGGATTTGATAACACAAAACAAAGGATAAAACTCAACTTAGAGATTTGGCGTCTGAAGTCATAGAATTTGGATACTTGCAGCTTCCATTAGAATGAATGGAAGTTCACAAACAAGCATGCAAGCCTACAACTACACAATGCTATGCTAACAAATGGAAATTATTTGTTTATTACTGTCAATATAAAAATATTGACCCACTTACAGCATCAATGCAAGATGTTGTATGCTATCTACTTCATTTACAGAAGTCAAATTCAGCTTTCTCATCTATTAAAATTTATCTTACTGCCATATCAGCATATTTGCAGACTATACAACGTACCTCTCTTTAGAGTTCCAATTATCAAAGCCTTCATGGAAGGACTAAAATGTATTATTCCACCTAGAACACCACCAGTTCCTGCTTGGAATCTGAATGTTGTACTCACAAGACTAATGGGCCCACCTTTTGAACCCATGCATTCCTGTGAGATTCAATTCCTAACCTGGAAAGTTGCTTTCCTAGTAGCGATTACTTCATTAAGAAGATGTAGTGAAATACAGGCATTCACTCTGGAGGAACTCTTTTTCCAAGTGCACAAACATAAAGTTGTACTTAACACTAATCCAAAATTTCTGCCAAAGGTTGTATCACCTTTTCACATGAACCAAACAGTGAAATTGCCAGTCTTCTTCCCACAGCCAGTTTCAACTGCAGAAAGAGTCCTTCACTGACACCCTCGAAGAGGAGCAGGCACAGACAGTAGTTTCGATCCCAGATTCCGACTCCGAACAAGGATCAGACGACAACAGCCAGCCAATAGCAGCAGCACAATATGTGAGTACACCTACCTCAACACCCACTTTTGAAAAATCAAGGAAGGCCTTGGGTGCATCACTGCTGTCAAGCCAAGGTTCCGCCTGAAAAAAACGAACCGTCCATCAACCCCTGGGTTTCGACGCAGAGAAAGGCCAAAACACTTCAACAGGCGACGCCTATTTCAGTGTCTGAGTCAAGCAAGAAAACACGAACCTCAACCTCCAAACCTAGCCGACGCCCACATTTTTCAGATCCAGAAACAATGCGATCGGCTTTGGAGCCGAAAATTCGGCAACTAGCTTCGGGACCGAAACACTTTGGATCCACTTTGGAGCCGAAAACATCATCCTATACAGAAGAAATAGGTTTTTCTGCACAAATAAAACATGTGCCGAAAACATCCACTGAATATTCCTCTAAAGGCACAAAACTAAACTCTGAACATCAAATAAAGGATATTCATCCTATTTTGGAGGTTATAGACAGCAAGCAGAGAAGAATACAAATCCAGAAAGAGACTGGAAAAATGATTACTTCTCCACGTCCACAGACTAAAAGAAAGCTAGCATTTCAAGAAACTCTTGATACTGCCCCACCACTGGCAAGAATTTTCAAGCGGAAGGAAAAGCCAAAACCTCTTCAGTTTTCTCCACCACATTCACCACAGCTTTCTTTCTCACCACAACCTGTTACTCCACCACCACTACTGACACCATCACACTCCCATACTTATTCACAGGGAGACACTGTAGACCCCTGGGAGATGTACGATTCGGATCCTATACCGTCTAATGATCCAGATCTCTATTCTACTAAACCATCCCCACCGGATACTGTAGTTTATAACCAAGTTATGTCTAGGGCAGCTGCATACCATGGGGTCCATATGCATGCAGAACCTTTAGAAGAGGATTTTCTTTTTAATACACTATCCTCAACACATAAACAATGCCAGTGCTTAGCAATGCACCTGGCATGCTTGGCACACAGAGAAAATATTTAAAGAACTAGTTAAAGCTAGGGTTCTAACTCCAATGATTGACAAGCAATGCAAGCCTGCACCAACAGATCCAATCTACATCACACAACAATTACCACCAGATTCTATTATGGTCATTGCAGCCAGGAAGTGTGCTAATAGTCAGTCTTCAGGGGATACCCCACCCCCTGACAAAGGAAGCAGAAAATGTGATGCTGCGGGAAAAAGAGTGGCAACACAGGCAGCCAACCAATGGCATATTGTCAACTCCCAGGCCCTGTTGGCGAGATACGTCAGGGCACATTGGGATGAAATGCAAGAATTCTTGCAATACCTACCCAAAGAACACCAAAAAAGGGCGCAGCAAATTGTAGAAGACGGTCAGGCCATAACAAATAACCAGATTAGGTCTGCTCTAGATGCAGCTGACACTGCAGCTAGAGGAATTAATACCAGCTTCACAATCAGACGACATGCATGGTTGAGATCCTCAGGTTTTAAACCTGACATACAACAGGCGGTGCTTTATATGCTATTCGATAAACAGCATCTCTTCAGACCAGAGGTAGACATAACCATTGAAAAACTGAGGAAAGACTCTGATACTGCAAAAGCCGTGGGAGCCCTTTATTCCACACCTTTCCGGGGTTCCTTTCGGAAACCACATTTTAGGGGAGGTTTTAAAACCCAAACTGCAGAGGCTTCCACCTCCCATTCAAAACAAGCACAGCAGTACTATTCAAGAGGGTCATTTAGAGGTTCTTGCAGAGAACATAATCTCAGGGTCAGAGGAAAATTTACAAAATCTAAGGGTGCTTCCACACCCACTAAACAATGACTTCCCAAACATCCCACAATCCCATATGTCTCCTGTGGGAGGAAGAGTGCAACAATTCCATTCTCACTGGCAGAACATCCCCACAGATCAGTGGGTAATCTCAATTATCCTCAATGGTTATTGCCTAGAACTCATCTCCACTCCACCAACTATTCCCCCTCGTTATCACAGACTCGCTCCAGAACACACTGTTCTACTAAAAAAAGAGGGACAGTCTTTATTACTCAAGGGGGCAATCGAAATGGTTCCCATCTCACAGCAAGTGACAGGAGTGTACTCGCTATACTTCCTTATACTAAAAAAGGATGGTACTCTCAGATCCATTCTAGATCTCAGACCTCTAAATCTATATATCCTGTCAGAACATTTTCACATGGTCACTCTACAGGGCGTAATTCCCCTGCTACAAAAACAAGATTACATGACCACATTTGTAGGAAGTTGGCTCTGCATATACTATCTCAAAGTGAGAGATAGTGTGCACAGAGTCCAAGGGTTCCTCTTAGAGGTAAGATAGTGGCAAAATTAGATCATTCTTATGCTCTATTTTGTGGTAGTGTGGTCGAGCAGTAGGCTTATCAGAGGGTAGTTTTAAGCATTTATTGTACACATACAGGCAATACATGAGGAACACACACTCAGACTTAACTCCAGGCCAGTAGTTTTTATACAGAAAAATATATTTTCTTTATTTTAGAACCACAAGTTCAAGATTTGAAGTAAATACATAAAATGCAAGATACTCCACACAGGTAAGTTAGGAACTTTGAATTCGAGCAATAACATATACAGTCTTTGTTAAAATGGCAATAAGCTATTTTAAAAGGAGAGACAGTGCAAAAATCAACAGTTCCTGGGGGAGGTAAGTATTGGTTAGATTGTGAGGTAAGTAAGACACTTACAAGTCTCAGTTCCTGGAAAGAGGCAGCCCACAGTTGGGGGTTCAAGGTAACCCCAAGGTTACCACACCAGCAGCTCAGGGCCGGTCTGGTGCAGAGGTCAAAGAGGTGCCCAAAACACATAGGCGCCTATAGAAAACAGGGGTGCTCCGGTTCCAGTCTGCCAGCAGGTAAGTACCCACGTCCTCAGGGGGGGGCAGATCAGGGGGGGTTTTGTAGAGCACTGGGGGGGGACACAAGTAGGCACCCAAAACACACCCTCAGTGGCACTGGGGCGGCCGGGTGCAGTGTGCAAAGCAGGCGTCAGGTTTTGTATTGGATTCAATGGAGGGACCCGGGGGTCACTCTAATGGTGTAGGCAGGGCACAGGGGGGCTTCTCAGGGCAGCAACCGACTGGGCTAGGCAGAGGGTCACCTGGGTGTCACTCCTGCACTGAGGTTTGGTTCCTTCTGGTCCTGGGGGCTGCGGGTGCAGTGCTTGGTCCAGGCGTTGGGTCCCTTGTTACAGGCAAGTCGCGGTCAGGGGGGCTTCTGGATTCTCTCTGCATGCGTCGCTGTGGGGTCCAGGGTGGTCGTCTCGGGCCACTCACGAGGTCGCAGTCGCCTGGGAGTCCTCCCTGTGGTATTGGTTCTCTGCATCTCTAGCTGGGGGCGTCGGGTGCAGAGGGAGAAGTCTCACGCTTCCGGCAGGAAGAGTGACATCCTTTAAAAGTTGCAAGAAGTTACAATATTGTTGCTGTTTGTTGAGCAGAGCCGCTGCTCACAGGAGTTTCTTGGTCCTTAGGTTCAGGGCAGTCCTCTGAGGCTTCAGAGATCGCTGGTCCCTGTTGGATGCGTCGCTGTTGCAGGTTTTTGGGTCAGGAGACAGGCCGGTAGGGCTGGGGCCAAAGCAGTTGTCTTCTCCGTCGTCTCTGCAGGGCTTTCAGGTCAGCAGTCCTCCTTCTTTCAGGTTGCAAGAATCTGATTTCCTGGGTCACCCCTAAATACTAGATTTAGGGATGTGTTTAGGTCAGGAGGGCAGTAGCCAATGGCCACTGTCCTGGAGGGTGGCTACACCCTCTTTGTGCCTGCTCCCTGAGGGGAGTGTGACACATCCCTAATCCTATTGGGATTATTCTACATTGCCAACAATACACACAATACACAATAGATACCCTACACACAATCCATTACCAGAAATCTCATCTTCAACCAGCACAAATTCAACCTTATCTATGTGCAGTTCTCAATACCCAAACAGCATTAGCATACCCAAATCCACAACGGATACAAACTCTTCAATACCTCAAAGCACAAATGCAGGTCAACAAAACTTCAACAGTAATATTTGTTATGAAACTATTGGGAATGATGGCATCATGTATAGCAGTAGTACCAAATGCTAGGCTAAACATGAGGCCACTGCCACACTGTCTTTTACGACAATGGTCTCAGGCACAGGGTCGGTTACAGAATCTAGTGTTAGACCGCCAAACGTACAAATCTCTGCAATGGTGGAATCACATCAACTTAACAAAAGGGCGGTCCTTTCAAGACCCAGTGTCACAGGCCATAATTCCAACGGATGTGTCAATGACAGGTTGGGGAACCCATCTCAACAATCTAACGAAACAAGGGCAATTGGACTCAATACAATCAACTTACCACATAAACCACTTGGAATTATTAGCTGCGTTCTTAGCCATCAAAGCATTTCAACCTCAGATCATACACAAAACAGTCCTAATAAGAACAAACAACATGACAACAATGTATTATCTGAAAAAACAAAGGGGGTGGGGGAACACTCATCCCAATTGTCCCTTCTAGCTCAACCAGTATGGAAATGGGCAATTCACAATCACATTCACTTACTAGCGGAATATATCCCAGAAATACACAATCAGTTAGCAGACCTTCTAAGCAGGACGCAGCAACAAATACACTAGTGGGAGTTTCACCCACAGGTACTTCCATATTACTTTCAGATGTGGGGAACACCAAACATAGACCTTTTTGCAACAAGCGAAAATGCAAAATGCCAAAACTTCGTATCCAGAAATCCACCCCCTCAGTCCAATGGCAATGCTCTATGGATTAACTGGTCAGGGATATTTGCTTACGCTTTTCCCCCTCTCCCGTTAATTCCGTTTCTGGTCAAGAAAATGTGTCACTCTTCTCTCACCATGGTACTCATAGCTCCCATATGGGCACGCCAACACTGGTACACAACACTCCTAGATCTGTCTGTAGTGCCCCATCACAAGCTTCCAAACAGACCAGACCTGTTAACTCAGAACAAAAGTCAAATCAGGCATCTGAATCCCAGTGTGCTCAACTTAGCAATTTGGCTCCTGAAGTCATAGAGTTTGGATATTTACAGCTTCCATTACAATGTAAGAATGTTCTAAAACAAGCATGTTAACCAACAACCAGACAATGCTATGTGAATAAATGAAAACAATTTGTTTACTTCTGTCACCCTATAAAATATAGATCCGCTTAAAGCATCAGTACAAGATATTGTGTGCTTTATGCTTTATTTACAAAAGGCAAGTTTTGCTTTTTCCTCTATTAAGATTCATCTATCTGCCATATCAGCCTGCCTACAAACAATACAACATAACTCTCTCTTTCGAGTTCCTGTCATAAAAGCATTTATGGAAGGACTTAAACGCATTATTCCTCCCAGAACTCCACCCGTTCCTCCATGGAATCTTAATATTGTGCTCACAAGACTTAGGGGTCCCCCATTCAAACTCATGCACACTTGTGCTATTCAATTTCTCACATGGAAGGTTGCTTTCTTAGTACCAGTTACTTCATTGAGAAGAGTAAGTGAAATTCAGGCATTTACTCTAGAAGAACCTGTAGGAAAATGCCTCCCTTGGCATGGTTACCCCCTAACTTTTTGCCTTTTGTTGATGCCAGTTATGATTGAAAGTGTGCTGGGACCCTGCTAACCAGGCCCCAGCACCAGTGTTCTTTCCGTAAACTGTACCTTTGTTCCCACAATTGGCACAGCCGTGGCACACAGATAAGTCCCTTGTAACTGGCACCCCTTGTACCAAGGGCCCTGTGGCCAGGGATGGTCTCTAAGGGCTGCAGCATGTATTATCCCACCCTGGGGACCCCTCACTCAGCACATGCACTCTGCCGCACAGCTTGTGTGTGCTGGTGGGGAGAAAATGACTAAGTCAACATGGCACTCCCCTCAGAGTGCCATGCCCACCTCACCCTGCCTGTGGCATAGGTAAGTCACCCCTCTAGCAGGCCTTACAGCCCTGCACTTACAATGTTTAAGGTTTGTCTTAGACACTGTAGGGCCATAGTGCTCATGCAACTGTGCCCTCACCTGTGGTATAGTGCACCCTGCCTTAATGCTGTAAGTCCTGTGAGAGGGGTGACTTACCTATGCGTCAGGCAAGAGGTTGTGGGTATGGCACTCTGAGGGGAGTGCTATGTTGACTTAGTCATTTTCTCCCCACCAGCAAACACAAGCTGTGATGCAGTATGCATATGCTGAGTGAGAGGTCCCCAGGGTGGCATAAGACATGCCTCTGCCCTTAGAGACCTTCCCTGGCCACAGGGCCCTTGGTACCAGGGGCACCAGTTATAAGGGACTTATCTGTGTGCCAGGGCTGTGCCAATTGTGGGAACAAAGGTACAGTTTATGGAAAGAACACTGGGGCTGGGGCCTGGTTAGCAGGATCTCAGCACACTTTCAATCATAACTAGCATCAACAAAAGGCAAAACGTTAAGAGGGTAACCATGCCAAGGATGCATTTCCCGACACCCCCTGTATGTTAGCCCAACTGCTAGTGTAAGGCTGAGTGGTCTATGCCAGCCTACCACTTTTAGACGAGTTTCTGACCACATGGGGTGACTGCCTTTGTGCACTCTGTGTTCAGAAACAAAGCCTGTCCTTGGTGGAGATGCTTCACACCTCACCCTGAAGGAACTGTAACACCTGGCGGAGAGCTTCAAAAGCTTAAGCCTGGTGTTACAATGCCCCAGGGCACTCCAGCCAGTGGAGATGCCCGCCAACCTCCCCACCCCCCAAACATGCCCTCACTTTTGGCGGCAAGTCCAGAGGGATAATGAGGAAAAACAAGGAGGAGTCACCCTCTCACCCAGGACCACCCCTAAGGAGTCCAGAGCTAAAGTGACCACCTCCTTGAAAAATCCTCCATCTTGCTTTGGAGGTTTAGGACCAATAGGGATAGGGATGTGCCTCTCTCCCAGAGGGCGTGGGCACAAGGATGGTGTAGCCACCCTCAGGGACAGTAGCCGTTGGCTACTGCCCCTTTACCCTAACACACCCCTAAATGTAGCATTTAGGGGCGACCCTGAACCCAGCTCTTGAGATTCCTGACAACCTCAAGAAAGAAGAACTGCTGAGCTGAAAGCCCTGCAGGGAAGGAAAGGAGATACCAACTGACTCTGCCCCAGCCCTACTGGCCCGTCTCCTGATTCAGAAAGCTGCAAGAAAAGAAGCAACGCATTCTGCAGGACCAGCAACCCCTGAAAAACCTCTAGGGGACTGCCTGCATCACCGAGGACCAAGAACCTCCTGTGGACAGAGGACCTGTCCAAATAGAAGACAAAGAAACCATCTTTAAAGTGACTCTCACCTCACTCCAGTCCACCTACTCTGCACCCGACACCCGCGGTCCATGTCCAGAGAAACCAACTAGCCAGAGAGGATCCTGAGGCGACTCCGCCAACGTGTCCACCCTGGGCTGACCTCTCTACACCCCCACAACGCCACCTGCAGAGGGAATCCCTAGGACCCCCGTGACCGCGACTGCCCGGGATGAAGCTATCCGTCGCCTGGAGAAGCACCGCACCTGCAGCCCCCTGGCCCGAGAGAAACCAACCACCGGTGCAGCAACGACCAGCAGGCACCCCTCACCCTTGCCCAGTCGGTGGCTTGACCGAGAGGCCACCCTGTGCCATGCCTGCAGCGCCTAAGTGACCCCCGGGTCCCTCCATAGAGTTCTTTTGAGATCCCGATGCCCTGTTTGCACACTGCACCCGGCTGCCCCCGTGCTGCTGAGGATGTGGTTTTTGTGCCTACTTGGGGCCCCTCCAGTATTCCTTCAAACCCCACTGGTCTGCCCTCCGACAAAGTGGGTACTTACCTGCAAGCAGACCGGAAGCGGAGCACCCCCTGTCTCCATTGGAGCCCACATTATTTTGGCTCCTCTTTGACTTCTGCACCTAACCGGCCCTTTGTTTCTGGTGCTGGCTGTTTGGGGTTATCTTGAAACCCCAACGGTGGGCTACCTACGGTCCGGAGATTGAACCCGTAAGTTTGTTACTTACCACAAAAACTACTTTACTTACCTCCCCCAGGAACAGTTGAAAACTGCATTGTGTCCACTTTTAAAATAGCTTTTTGCCATTTTAAAGAAAACTGTGTACATTGTTAATTCCATTCAAAGTTCTTAGTATTACTGTGTGAAGTACCTTTCATTTAATGTACTAACCTGCTAAATGAATCTTGTGGTTCTAGAAATAAATTAACAAAATAATATTTTTGTATATAAAACCTATTGGCCTGGAGATAAGTCTTTGAGTGTGTGTGTTCCTCATTTATTGCCTGTGTGTGTACAACAAATGCTTAACACTACCCTCTGATAAGCCGAACTGCTCGACTATACTACCACAAATAGAGCATTAGTATTATCTATTATTGCCTCTGTCAAGCCTCTTGGGGAGCCCCTGGACTCTGTGCACACTATATCTCATTTTGATATAGTATATACAGAGCCAGCTTCCTACATCATTGGTAAGCAATTTATGTGCCAGTTTCAAATATGTCTGTTTAGATTTTAATGAATATTTGCTTTGATGAGCAGTAGTAAAGTAATTGCTATTGCACTCATATACTTATGATTATGGGCAAAATGAAACAATCCATTTTGTGAAAGCAATCCCTGATAATCATAAAATCACAGGGTTTGTAACTGTATTTTGGTCTGTTTACTGAATCCGTATTAGGAGTCAGAAATGCTTTTTTACTCAAAGTAGGATTTGCAATCCATTCTGAATTGCAAGTCAGAGAGACTGTGAAAGGGACAAGACCTTCTAATATTGAGTTTGCAGTAGTGTATTTATCAATAGCGCGCAACTGCAATTTGCCGTTGAAAACCATTTGCCAGCTACTTCAAAGGAGGGGGGAACAGATTTTCCTAAAGAAGGTGCCTCATGGGCACATCTTCCTCTTGGAAGCGTAGAGGTTTTAGGAGTTCAAGCAGTATTTGTTTTATTTTAATTTTATTTTTTGCAGTGAAGGTTTTTTTTTTTTTTAAGGAACACAGCTGTTTAAAAGTAAAAAAAAAAAACAAGTTTCCTGTTTCGGGATGCAGATACCAGAATGGCAGTATGCTGTTTCTTTCAGGCCGCTATCCCCATGTTGGTAGCTAATCGGAGGATTGCAAATAGCTACCTTTTTTATTAATATTAATTAGGCAGTTAGTTCTGAGACCCCCATGCATCTTCTATTATATTGGTTGCATTGCAGATTCAGAGAAGGATCACAAAAAGTCAGTGTGCAATTTGCTACCCCTTTTTGTGACCTCTATCTTAACTAAGCACCTACATTGTAGTTGGACCTACATTTTATGGTTTTCAAACTACACATTTAACCCATGGGGATTAATGTATTTAGAAACGATGATATCTAATGCAATATCTTTTTCTTTATTTTTAATTCAGCTTTTTGGAGAATTTGCAGACCCATTCAAGCTCTCGGAATGCAAGCTTGCAATTATCCATTGTGCTGGCCATTCAGATCCCATTTTGGTGCAGACATTGTGGCAGGAAATCATTGATAAAGGTATGTAGGTGTGCAAAGTAATCATGAAAAGTAATCAGTTTGCAGGAAATTAAAATTTGTATTTAACATTCATTTTCCATCAAGTTTTCTGTTCCAAATTTGTTTTATTTATAGTAATTCCTAGCATTGAGAGGGCCATGAAGTTATGTTTCTGCAATAGATTAGCACACGTTTCTTCTTCTGCTTATACCTCGGTCCTTTTTTCTGCATTAGATGTGCAACTAGCCTCCAGTTATGAGAGGATGGGGTTTGTTGTTGTAACATCTCCCCTTGGGGTTAATCTCCCCTTGCCACAAAACTATAGTTACAGGTAATTACCTATTTTTAATACGGGTTTCTGCCTAGATTCATAACCTTTGGATGTATTTTTATTGTCACAACACTGAAAAGAGGATTAGGATTAAAGGTAATTACAAATGGACGCCTGGTCCACATTAGTGTGTGTTCTGGCACTTAATTCTTAACAATAATATGGGCAAACAGTATGACTAGCAAGCCTCGACTCTGGAAATTTCCAACAAAGGAATGTTGAAATTAACTGTTACTGTAGCAGCCCTGTCTTTTATTGAATTGACGTGCACTGGTGCCCAGGATGCTTCAGTTTATTCTCATTATCTGGAAGGCCTGCTGCAGAGCAAATTAAGCCCCCAAACGGTAAAGCAGCAGCACAATAAGTAATTAAAATATCTGTACAAAATTCACAAAAAAACACAAGGAAATGAATAAAGTTTATACTATACAACTCGAGTCCACCATTGTCTCAATGTACAAGCATTATTCCTTAAAAAACAACTTAATTTCACAAGGGCTCTTACTCAAAATTCCGGCCCTTCAACAACAAACAGTGACAAAAATAGTGGTGCTTACCCTTCGTCAAACAACAAATATTTTGCTAAGTACTGCATTGAACTTAGTTGACTTTTGCCAAAATGTAAAACAAAAAAAACTATATGCACCAATGTGCAGAGTGTCTGTGCTCCAGCTCCCAGATGTGTGAGGATATCCATTGGACTTAGTCACTCACCAGTTGACCTTTACATGGAAGGAGGTACACCAGCTGACACATGGGAATCAAGTCTGGCAGCGCACCAAAAAGAAGCTGACAGACATGATTAAACAGAAGGCGAAACATTGATAAAAAGGGGCACACATCCATCCCGATGTGAAAAGCAAGGCAAGAGGGTATATCTCCAAGTACTATGGTAAAAATGTACATAGACCTGAAATCATGGCTTTTACTCTGTATGCACATTAGGTCTAAGAGAAAGTAATTTTTACCTCTGCAGACCAGACACAATATGAAAGATACCGACTAATACTACTAGAGAGCCCATTCGAACACGTATTTCTCACAAACCATTTCTAAAGTATTTCTAATGTGCCCTTGCATTCAAATATAACATGCTCACTTTAATAAATTTTCACATTTTTTAGATACTCCTTAGGCCCATAAAACAGACTACTTAAACAAGGCACTGTTTCCCTTCCATCACTTGACACTTTGGTTACGTTCATTCTCACACTGAATTAAAAACATTTGCATTATACTCCTGTTAGACAACAGGTCTACCAGTTCCTAGTCCTGATGAGACCCCACCTCTACCAAGGGTCGAAACGTGCCAATAGAATTAGGCTTAAAATTCTCCATCGGAAGATACTTTAATGGACAGCCAAAGCAAAGCATATCACCCACCTAACACTATTGCCCATATCCCTTGGTTATTTTTGAGGCAATGTGCCAACAAAAATATTTAAAGGACACTTGATCGTACTGCTCACTGTGAAATATTAGAAGTGGAATTGCATTGTTAAGATGACGAGGTTCACTATTATTCACGAATTGGTTACAGACCATAGAGACTGTTGGACTTTTTGAAGAGCGTTTTTTTGTAAGTTTATAATCATTTTGTATGATTTCAGCATTTATGCTTGTTGCATTCTATGTTTTAACAAATGTGCTTACATTAGCCAATATAAAAGAAAGGCCTTATTGATCAATTGACTCACAGCTTTCTTACAACTTAGACTTTCACAGGAGGTAACTTATTTGTGTATGTTTTGTATTTAGTAGTCCAACCATCCGTGTGCAAAGAAACCACCACCTCCCATTAGGAGAGTATTGGTACCAAGAATAGTCTTCGCGGGTAAAAATAAAATATACCTGAAATGTTTGTTGATCTCTGGTGTTGAAGAACTGCCACTCGCGCTGCAAAGATGCAGCTCACATTACAGGGAGTGCAGAATTATTAGGCAAATGAGTATTTTGACCACATCATCCTCTTTATGCATGTTGTCTTACTCCAAGCTGTATAGGCTCGAAAGCCTACTACCAATTAAGCATATTAGGTGATGTGCATCTCTGTAATGAGAAGGGGTGTGGTCTAATGACATCAACACCCTATATCAGGTGTGCATAATTATTAGGCAACTTCCTTTCCTTTGGCAAAATGGGTCAAAAGAAGGACTTGACAGGCTCAGAAAAGTCAAAAATAGTGAGATATCTTGCAGAGGGATGCAGCACTCTTAAAATTGCAAAGCTTCTGAAGCGTGATCATCGAACAATCAAGCGTTTCATTCAAAATAGTCAACAGGGTCGCAAGAAGCGTGTGGAAAAACCAAGGCGCAAAATAACTGCCCATGAACTGAGAAAAGTCAAGCGTGCAGCTGCCACGATGCCACTTGCCACCAGTTTGGCCATATTTCAGAGCTGCAACATCACTGGAGTGCCCAAAAGCACAAGGTGTGCAATACTCAGAGACATGGCCAAGGTAAGAAAGGCTGAAAGACGACCACCACTGAACAAGACACATAAGCTGAAATGTCAAGACTGGGCCAAGAAATATCTCAAGACTGATTTTTCTAAGGTTTTATGGACTGATGAAATGAGAGTGAGTCTTGATGGGCCAGATGGATTGGCCCGTGGCTGGATTGGTAAAGGGCAGAGAGCTCCAGTCCGACTCAGACGCCAGCAAGGTGGAGGTGGAGTACTGGTTTGGGCTGGTATCATCAAAGATGAGCTTGTGGGGCCTTTTCGGGTTGAGGATGGAGTCAAGCTCAACTCCCAGTCCTACTGCCAGTTCCTGGAAGACACCTTCTTCAAGCAGTGGTACAGGAAGAAGTCTGCATCCTTCAAGAAAAACATGATTTTCATGCAGGACAATGCTCCATCACACGCGTCCAAGTACTCCACAGCGTGGCTGGCAAGAAAGGGTATAAAAGAAGGAAATCTAATGACATGGCCTCCTTGTTCACCTGATCTGAACCCCATTGAGAACCTGTGGTCCATCATCAAATGTGAGATTTACAAGGAGGGAAAACAGTACACCTCTCTGAACAGTGTCTGGGAGGCTGTGGTTGCTGCTGCACGCAATGTTGATGGTGAACAGATCAAAACACTGACAGAATCCATGGCTGGCAGGCTTTTGAGTGTCCTTGCAAAGAAAGGTGGCTATATTGGTCACTGATTTGTTTTTGTTTTGTTTTTGAATGTCAGAAATGTATATTTGTGAATGTTGAGATGTTATATTGGTTTCACTGGTAATGATAAATAATTGAAATGGGTATATATTTTTTTTTGTTAAGTTGCCTAATAATTATGCACAGTGATAGTCACCTGCACACACAGATATCCCCCTAACATAGCTAAAACTAAAAACAAACTAAAAACTACTTCCAAAAATATTCAGTTTTGATATTAATGAGTTTTTTGGGTTCATTGAGAACATGGTTGTTGTTCAATAATAAAATGAATCCTCAAAAATACAACTTGCCTAATAATTCTGCACTCCCTGTAGTGCCTATCAATGTTACTGTGCTTCTTATGATATGATTTTTCCCCAAATGTGATTTTCATTATGAGATGTGGATTATTGACATAATATCTGTAATTTATGTAAATTTAGTTACGTGAAAATACCAAAGTTAAACAGATTATGATTATGCAATGCTGATGCTTAGGATTTTAAGGCATTGCACATTGTAGACCAATATAGAATGTAGAGGTGTCCCAATTAGATGTGGTTAATCTCACTTTCGTGTTGTAAGCTTGGCTGTAAGGTTAAAGCCTTTGAGCCCTTCACAGGGCAATGAGGAACTGGGAACGAGAGCTATGTGTGTTAAACCAATCGTGCCAGTACCAGTAACCTCTCCCCCCAAAAACACTTTTTTGCCTTGTAATGTGGTCTCTAGTTCAGAGTCTGTGGTGACATGAAGGCTGGGTCTGCATCAAAGCGCTGTGGGAATGTTGTACATGGACTCTAGCTCTTGGCGAGGCTACTAGTTTAGTGAGGACATCACTTTTGTTTGTATGCGACTAGTCAAATCCTACAAGTCGCAACTGTCGGCGCAACCCTGCCAGCTCACAAGCACTACCTCACCAAAAATCCAAACAGTAAAAGGTGATTTTTACCATCTTGCAATAAACATGAAATATAAAATCCCTAAAATGTTAGCATGGAGAACCTAATCTCTAACCTATGAGAGCTGGGTGTGTTAAACCTAATCTGCCAGTACCAGGGCCATGAGATGCACCCCTCTGACCATTCTTACCTTGGAACAAGGTCTCTAGATCAGCCTCTGTGGTGACACAAAGGCTGGGTCTGCATCAAAGCGATGTGCAGCATAGATGGCATATGGCATTGATAGCATCTGGTAGGAATCCCTCTGATAATCGTGTCTGCATGTGATGTATTCACACAGATCTTGTAGGCCCCCTGACGCATGTATGTTCCCAAACAATAGATAAGGAAGCATGCTTGGGACAGCAATTATATAAACAATTCCCTCCAAAAGTACATTATGTTCCTGTAAGTGGGAAAGGGACATGATGTGAATATATACGTATCTCACTTAACTTTTGCGCTGATAGTGGCACCTTCACATAGTGGCACTGATAACGTAAACTCAAAACATTTCACTAACTATAAACATAGCAGCAATTTTGAAAGAAATAATTAAATAAATAGGCTAAGACAGGCTAAGTAGATTAATAGTCACTAGGTGACAGGGGGCACAGGCCTGCAAGCCAGAAGGCTGAGCTAAACTCCTGATTCCCATTATACCTAAATAGGATTCACTACACGAATTATGGCATGTCATACATGTCAACCTCTTGACTTTAATTTGCAGGTCATGGAAAGTCTTTAAGAGAGTAATCCTATTAAGGTGATCAGAAAATTTTCCACAGGTATAGCATTCCCACTACTTTCTTGGACAGAGATTTCAAATGTATTAAACGTTTGTCAAAAGAATGTTCACCACGGCTTGCCTTGCCTTGAGGTCAGTCAGCACCAGCTGCCTCCTTGGATATTACACTCAGCATTCTGGGGCATTGTTGGTGAAATCTTATCAGCCGTCCCTGAACACATATGAGATTCTTTAATACAGCCTATCCAGGATGGCAGGGATGTTGGCAGATTTGTCCCTAATGGACATACCCTTTGGTTCCATCTTGATTGTAAAAAGGTAAACCAAGCCCTGGAATGTTTTTTCTTTTTTTACAAGCCAACTTTATTGATTTTATTAAAAGAATTACTGCCACCCAGTTTATTGACAGCATGAATCTAAGCCCTGTGTACAATACGTGCTCTGCAGAAAAGAACAGTGTAACTTATTTCGAAATATAGGTACAATGCCCATATCAAAATATAATCCTTACATTTCACCCAATTGATTCCACCTGGCCTTACCATTTCCCCCACATACAATTGTGTTTCTTTGGGCACCCTTTTGCTTCATGCATCGGTTTCTCTTGCATCACACTCCAGTTCAGTCCTTTGTGGCATTGTGTCACATTGAGGGGTGTAGGGTGTGTTCTTCTGGTAGCTATATCTCGTTTGACAACCATAGTGGCTGTACCTAAAAATGCCATGTCTGCCCGGGACCCCTGGGCCCCTCCAGGATTCCCAGAAGGAGAAGCTGAGGAGTACACGGGACCTCCCGTCACCCTAGTAAGTTATGTGACTATGGGATACCTGTACTTATGTATCACTACACATCACCACACCGTGTGATAAAAGTCCGCCAGTGTCTCCTTGAAGCAGGGCACTCGGGGCTCGGAAGGAAATCATTGCTTGAAATCTGTCCAGGGTGAGGAGAGGCACTGTGTAGGTAGTCCGCTTGAATTAAAGTAAGTCTGGAAGAAATTGTTATGACCTGGAGGTCCATCAGGGCGTCCCGACAGTCCTCTTCCTCTAAAGGACTCAGCCATCCCTTCCAGCGCAACCAGAGATGGTCTAGGGTAGGGGATGTGTTGCTAGTGAGTGTTCAGTATATTTTAGAGCCCCTGCCATTTCCGAGTGCCCCCATTAGTATCTTCGCCTCAAGTGGGTTAAACTCTGGGATGGAGGTGTCAGTAGTGAGATGAGTGGCGAGCGCATGCCTAAGCTGCAAATACTTGTAGTATTGAGTGGAGTTAATAGTATAGGTTTCTTGCAGCTCTTGGAAAGTGCGTATATGGGTACCAGACCAGACATCACCCAGTTGACACATGGCAAAGAGGTCCCGCCTCACAAATCCCTCTAGTGTGGTCATCTCTCTGAGCCAGGTGCCGTACGAGAGGTAGATTTGTAATGTCAGTTTAGAGCCCCATTGTGTCTGTCAGATCGCATATCCCCATGGAAGGAGAACCACACAGGTCACCCCTGGATTGGAGTTGGAGATCAGAGAGCCATATAGTGTCTCCTCGATCTAGGGGAACCCCAGGAATGCCAGCTCTAATTGGTATGCTAAGTCTGACCATCCTCCTGAGAACCAGTAATTAATCACTAAGAGTTGGGTCGCCACGTAATAGAAGAGATTAGTCATCCCCACACCACCATTGTAAGGAGCACGCTGGCAGTGGGCAAAGACCATGCGGGTCAGGATCCGATCCAAAGGAACTAAGTGGCCAGCCTGTCCAAAGTTACAAATCATTGATGTGGCAGGCAGAGTGAAAGATTCTGGAAGATATAAAGAAATCGGAGAAGGCCCATCATTTTGTATAGAGCTATTCTGCCCAGCAGATTTAGCAGCAAGGTTTTCCATTTGCATAGTCGCCCTTTACCTTTTTAGTCGGTGGGTTAAGGGACCAAGTGAGATCTAGGAGGCGTGCTACCCATACTCCTAAGTATCGGAAACTGAGGCGCTGAATCGGGATGGTGGACTGCCACATGAAGGAGACCAGAAAATTATATTGGCACCAGGATGGACTTAGCTGAGTTTACTTGCAGTCCTGATGTCTCACCTAAGCACTGGAGCACCTGGAGGCATCGAGGGACTGTCGCCACAGGGTCTTCCAAAAATAGCAGGACGTCATCTGCATAGAGTGCTATGCGATCTTCTCGGGCATTCCGCCACCTCCAGCCACACACCTGGGCCCTGGAGTGTTTGAGAGAGTGAAATCAGGGCGAGCTCTTTGGGCCTTTCGGCACCAATCTAGCAATCCCCCATATGATTTTGCCTTTTTTGGGGATATGTCAGGGGCTTGGTGTGTAGTCTGTTCGGCCCTGCCACCAAACAACACACCTCCCAGTGCTTTAGAGGTTGGGCAGTGCACCCGTTAATCTGCGACCAGGCCATCATACAGCATATGTCCCAAATCCCTCTCTCTCTCTGGCAACAATCTCAAAACTTTTTTTTGTTCTTCCTTATTGTCACACAGCCACCCAGTAGGAAGCAGAGTCAACCACTTCCTTCAGGAGTTGCAGAAAAATACATCCAACAGGGGGGTTCTTCCAATTGCCCTATGGGGTTACACCCTGCCGTTCCTCTTCGAACAACCGCACCTGCCACCCAAATTGGAGAAGCCTTTGAGTAATCATCTGTCTGTTTCTTCTACTGGGAGCTGCAGGCTTTTTTGGCCAAAGGTGCCATGGAAAAGTATTGGCCTCGAAAGTGGTGACTGAATGTTATTCCTGCTACTTAAATTGTTTCAAAGTCCTTTGTCTGATTTTGAAATCTGAGCTCTTAACACTTTTCTGCGCAAGATCAAATTCAAGATACTGACCCTGGCATGGTTTTTGATCCCTTGACAGCTGGTGGCGATGTGCCTGCCAGGTGCCTATTTCACATTTCTAGCCACACGTTAACTTATGTTCATGTGAGTCACAAGCACTTTGAGCTTGCTGTTCTCTCTTTGGACTCACCAGTGCTCCTCAGGTGGTCACATAGTTGATGGAGGTGATCCCTGCCTGTAAGGAAATGCCTCTTGGCATGGTTACCCCCTGACTTTTTGCCTTTTCCTGACGCCAGTTATGATTGAAAGTGTGCTGGGACCCTGCTGACCAGGCCCCAGCACCTGTGTTCTTTTCCTAAACTGTACCTTTGCTTCCACAATTGGCACTGCCCTGGCACCCAGATAAGTCCCTTGTAAATGGTACCCCTGGTACCAAGGGCCCTGATGCCAGGGAAGGTCTCTAAGGGCTGCAGCACGTATTATGCCACCCTGGGGACCTCTCACTCAGAACATGCACACTGCCTCACAGCTTGTGTGTGCTAGTGGGGAGAAAAAGACTGTCGACTTGGCACTCCCCTCAGAGTGCCATGCCAACCTCACACTGCCTGTGGCATAGGTAAGTCACCCCTCTAGCATGCCTTACAGCCCTAAGGCAGGGTGCACTATACCACAGGTGAGGGCATAAGTGCACGTGCACTATGCCCCTACAGTGTCTAAGCAAAACCGTAGACATTGTAAGTGCAGGGTAGCCATAAAGAGTATATGGTCTGGGAGTTGGTCAAACACCAACTCCACAGTTCCATAATAGCTACACTGAAATCTGGGAATTTTGGTATCAAACTTCTTAGCACAATAAATGCACACTGATGCCAGTGATGGGATTTATTGTAAAACGGACCCAGAGGGCATCTTAGAGATGGCCCCTGAATACCAGTCCGACTCCTAGTGCTAGGCTGACCAGTTTCTGCCAGCCTGCCACAAGCAGACGAGTTTCTGGCCACATGGGGAGAGTGCCTTTGTCACTCTGTGGCCAGGAACAAAGCCTGTACTTGGTGGAGGTGCTTCTCACCTCCCCCTGCAGGAACTGTAACACCTGGCAGTGAGCCTCAAAGAATCATTCCTTTTGTTGCAGCACAGCACCCTAGGGCATACCAGCTAGTGGAGATGCCTGCTCCTCTGGCCACTGCCCCCATTTTTGGCAGCAAGACTGGAGGAGATAATGAGAAAAACAAGGAGGAGTCACCCACCAGTCACGACAGCCCCTAAGGTGTCCTGAGCTGAGGTGACCCCTGCCTTTAGAAATCTTCCATCTTGAGATTGGAGGATTCCCCCAATACTATTAGGGATGTCCCCCCTCCCCTCAGGGAGGAGGCACAAAGAGGGTGTAGCCACCCTCCAGGACAGTAGCCATTGGCTACTGCCCTCCTGACCTAAACACACCCCTAAATTTTAGATTTAGGTCACCCCAGAACCCAGGATATCAGATTCTTGCAATGTGAAACAAGGACTGCTGACCTGAAAACACTGCAGAGATGACTGAGACGACAACTGCTTTGGCCCCAGCCCTACCGGCCTGTATCCTGATTCGAAAAAAACTGCCCAGCGACGCATCCAACAGGGACCAGCAACCTCTGAAGCCTCAGAGGACTGCCCTGAAACCCGAAGTACCAAGAAACTCCAGAGAACAGCGGCACTGTTCATCCACAGCAACATCTTTGCAACAAAGAAGCAACTTTTATAGAACTCACTCTTCCCGCCGGAAGCTTGAGACTTCACCCTCTGCATCCGACGCCCCCGACTTGAGCTCCAGAGAACCAACACTACAAGGACTCCCACCAGGCGACTGCGACCACGTGAGTAACCCAAGACGACCCCTCTGGACCCCCAGAGCGACGCATGCAGAGAGAAACCAGAGGCTCCCCCTGACTGCGACTGCCTGTAACAAGGAACCCGACACTTGGACCAAGCACTGCACCCGCAGCCCCCAAGACCAGAAGGAAACCGAACTTCAGTGCAGGAGTGACCACCAGGCGACCTTCTGCGTAGCCCAGGTGGTGGCTGGCCCGAGAAGCCCCCCTGAGCCCTGCCTGCACCGCTAGAGTAACCCCCGGGTCCCTCCATTGATTCCTATCCAAAACCCGGCGCCTGCTTTGCACACTGCACCCGGCAGCCCCTGTGCCCTCTAAGGGTGTGTTTGAGGTGCCTACTTGTGTCCCCCCCCCCCCAGTGCTCTACAAAACCCCCCTGGCCTGCCCTCCGAAGACGAAGGTACTTACCTGTAGGCAAACTGGAACTGGAGCACCCCTGTTCTCCATAGGTGCCTATGTGTTTTGGGCCCCTCTTTGACCTCTGCACCTGACCGGCCCTGTCTTGCTGGTGCTGTGACTTTGGGGTTACCTTGAACCCCCAACGGTGGGCTGCCTATGCCCAGGAACTTGAACTTGTAAGTGCCTTATTTACCTGAAAAACTAACCATTACTTACCTCCCCCAGGAACTGTTGATTTTTGCAGTGTCCACTTTTAAAATATCTTATTGCCATTTTAACTAAAACTGTGTATGTTATTGCTCTAATTCAAAGTTCGTAATTTACCTGTGTGGAGTACCTTGCATTTTACATATTTACTTCAAATCTTGAACTTGTGGTTCTAAAGATAAATTAAGAAAATATATTTTTCTATATAAAAACTATTGGCCTGGAGTAAGTCTTTGAGTGTGTGTTCCTCATTTATTGCCAGTATGTGTACAACAAATGCTTAACACTACCCTCTGATAAGCCTACTGCTCGACCACACTACCATAAAATAGAGCATTAGAATTATCTAATTTTGCCACTATCTTACCTCTAAGGGGAACCCTTGGACTCTGTGCACACTATCTCTTACTTTGAGATAGTATATACAGAGCCAACTTCCTACAAGAGGTGTCTTGTATCCAGCATAGACCCTCCTCTACATCCGTTTGCTAGAGTTGCTGAGGATTTTCTTGACATTGAAGCCTTCCTGCCCACCATGTAAGTTAGGTTGGTACAGTTTCTAACAGACAACACCATTGCCTTGTGGTACTGCATCAAGCAGTGCAGGGTTCTGGGTCCTATTCCAGGAGGCTCTACCCCTGGACTTGGCTGAACCATCAGGGCATATTCGTGGCTGTACTTCCACTGGCAGGATCTTTAAACACTCGGGGGAGCTAACTCTGCTAAAGATTCCTAGCAAATTTCAAATGTATTTACTCCCAGATGTGGTGCAGGGTGTTCTTCGGCAGTGGGAAGAACCCTGGCTCAATGTTTTCAACGCCTTGAGAATGTGCAATGTCAACTCATTTCTAAACTGGAGTTCAAAGTAAAGCCCTCTGTCAAAGCCTTATTCTGTGCTCGACTCCATGTGGAACCTTCTAACTGCTAATGCTCCAGAAACACCCGTCATCTTTTCCTGTCCCCGGTTCCAAATAAGATCAGGAATAACCAGGTCCAAATCATGTTAGTGGCTTCAGTTCCCAGAGGTTCTGGGCCTTAGCATGTATCCTTTGACCAGACTGCAACTTCACTATGTTCTTCTGCCTCAGGTGTAAGGCAGAGTCTTGCACCCAGGCCTGCGCAACCTACACCTCCATGCTTGGAAACTGAGCAGCAGCTGTGAATCTCCTAAGACATCCCACCCAAAGTCCTTATTATCTTGAGGACCAGGCTCCCTTCCATGAAATCAGTGTATGCCGGGTACTGGAATAAGTTTGTTGCTTGATCGCTGTTAACCATACTGTCAGATGTGTTTGTTTTGTCTGTGGTCACTGATAAAGGCTATTTGTTGGTCCTTTTGGCCTTTTAACTTTTGAACGACCAGCCATCTTTGTTCACATCACCTGTTTTGATGCATTTGCTTAAAGATTTGCAACACGTGTTACAACAAAATCACTTTATGATGCCGCAGTGGGACTTCAGTTTGGTTCTCACTTTCCTTATATTTTCCACTTTCAAACCAATGCACAATTGTCTGTTGTGCCTCCTTAACTTACAAACTGTCTTTATGTTTGCCATAGCATCAGGATGCTATTTAAGTGAGCTTCAGACCCTCTCAGTCCAGCCCCTTTACTCTGCCTTTTTTCCAGACAAATTGATAATATTGACTTGAGCAGCATTCCTACCAAAAGTGGTGATGCCCTTTCACATAGGACAAGTCATCACTCTACTGACCTTCTTTGCTTTTCCTTATCCCTCTAGAGAAAGAGAGAGATTATCTGTTGGACCCCGAGAGAACACTGAGCTTTTACATCAGTTGCACTAAGGAATATCAGGTGGATGATAAGTTCTTTTTGGGCTTCTTTGGTTACAAAGAAGGTCTTACGATAGCTACTCTTCTTTACCAATATCTGCTACCCATTGGCTTAGAAGCAGCACCCAGAAATTCTGATGGCTCATTCCACCGGAACGAAGGCTGCTACCACTGTGTTGGCACTTGGAGCACTTACAGTGCCTGTTCCGAATATCTGTCCAGCAGCGGCATAGTCATCAGTGTACATGTTTAGGAAGCACTGTTGCCTTGACAGGTCTGCTGGGATGGGCATTTTGCCTGTTCGGTCATATGGCACTTTTGAGTCTGGGACATTCCAAAGACTCACCACCTTGAGAGGTAGTGCTTTCGTATCCATTCACAAGGTGAAGAGTCTGCAGTTAGATGTATCTATCACAAGATATTCTATCCTACTGCAGATTCCTCACCACCCTCCCCATTTTATGGAACAGTCTTCTTTCCATCTGAAAACGTCCTAGTTTAGCATTCTGCCCACTTAATCTTCTAATTTACTGATGTGTTCCTTGTCTGAGGTTGTAGATGGCCTAACTAAAGAAACTGACAACATCATGCATGGGTGCTGATTATATATGGCTCCACTCATCAGTTCTGGAGCACGAGTTAGTTCATGTGGAGTTCTATGATGTCACTTAAGCAGCATGTAGGAGTGCTGCTTTTTTGAGTTTCCGGATGCAGTCTGATGTCTGGGACTGTTTTCAAGGTGAGCAGTCACAAGAGGAATCTACAATCAGATGGCGCTTCCACCAGAAAGAGTGTTACTGAAGGTATGTAACTTATTTTTCTGCACCTCTGCGATGTAGGTCTTGAGTTCTCTGGTTTCACCAAGACAATTCCTGTGCATAACTACAGCAAGATTTCTAAAATTTCCTGCTTGTCTAAGGTGTTGTAAAGTTAAGTCTTTGGTGGATCCTTTTGGAAGGAAATGTTAATGTTTCAGGGTGACACAGCTGTCGCCTGGGTAATTTCCCAAGTGTTAGCCTATGCCTGTGAGGTTAGCAACTGCAGTGGCCTGACCCAAATGCCTTTTGGCTTTATGGTTTGCTGACCTGCCACTGCTTCCAGTGAAGCTTGTGCCCACAACGTTGCCAACCCTTGTGGCTTTGGTACCATCGTCTCCGCACTCAGAGCTGATTTTGGCACTGCTTCAGTCTTTGGAATTGTCAAAGGAAATTGTTTTTACAAGTTGATATGATGTCTCGCATGCAGAGATCTCAGTAGATAAATTTAGTTTATGACTCAAGATTATTTGAATGTTGTCAATCTCCTCCCCTCTCAAAATACAGACTCTTGCCTGTACATAAATCTACAACATGCTGGTGACCTTGATATAAACCTAGTAACCGATATCCCTCATCAATTTGGACCTTCTTCTGAAGAAGTCTGTTCTTTGGCTTCTGTGATACTGAAAGCAGCACAAGCACTTGAATTGCTCTTACACAGTGCTGAGGTGAAGACAGCCTTCTGTCTGAAATTCTGCAACCATTCTCTGTGACTTCAGAATCTTTGCTACTGGACAATGTGATGTGGTGCTCTTGTAGCCAATTGTGGCTGTCTGAGTGAATTTCTTTTTAGGCCCATCTGTCAAAGGAAAATTGCACAATGCCATTGGCGTTTTCTATTCCCAGCTAAAAGTTCTGTCCTCACACCCCCTCACTGGATTCTATGGTGGTGCAAGACTCATGTGCCAAATTAGTCCAAGCACCTACTCTGAGGCCCCTTCACACAATTAGTTGAGAAGCCTTGACTTTAAGAGTAGAAACTCTTTGCTTTGCCAACTTCATATACCTTCTTGGTCTAAATGGCCGCACCTTGTGAGTGTTGGTGAAAATTACTGTAATTTACTTTCCTGAACACGTGAAGAGTCCATTCTCGTAACTGGTCAGCGATGGTTTGGGTGCATCCAAGCTGATTTTGAAGTAAGCCCTGGATTTTGATGACCCTGGCTAGGACCATGGAAGCACTGGTCACTTTGGGTCAATACACAGGGATGCTCTCCAGGTGCTTTTCAGGAGCTTTCCAAGCAGACTAATAGGCATTCCCTTCAATGGCAAGGGAGGCTGATTTATCTCTGAAGCAATTTAAAATAGTTGTGCTGCAGCACACTTTCTAGGACTAGCCTCCCCAACGAAGCAGTTCTATCAGCAATACTGTCAATTATGGTGCTTCTCCACTCGACTACCCTTGTGGCAGCAGCAGCCTTCCCAGCCAGTCCAGAACCCTCATCAGGTATTACCACATTTGAGGCACAGGTTGACCTTAGAGACACTAGCACCGCCACCAGCAGCAGTTCCATTGTCCACCCACTGGGTCGGATCTGCCACCTCAATCCCTCTCGGACTCCTGCCGTCTGGTACAAGGGTAGTGTTCTTCAGCTTGAGTGGCATTTTACAAACAATATATTGCTGAGTTTTCTAGTGGTTCCATTTCCATAAACGCTGCAGCCTATTCATTGTTTGCTTCCCACTGGATGGACCTCTCTCTGTCATAGGCTGAGTACAGAGAATGTTCTGCAGGATGACAGATGCCTCTCAGGTAGGTATTAGTACAGACAAGTGTATTCTCGTTTGCGATATTTATGGTGATTCTTGTCAAATTATTGCATTTTGCAATGCATGTGATGCAGGCGAGTGGTTGCTAGTTGCTGTTGAGCAGACTCTGAATTAGATTTTGCTCAAAATGCGGAAGGCGAGAATTTAATCAAAATATAAGAGACTTTGCAGGGCAAGGATTCAGAAGGGTGGCCACTCCAGGTCTTAGTATTCTGTGTTCTTTGTCCTAGCGATATGTCTGTTTCTGCTTTTACTATATCCATTGTTGTGAACTCTTTCAGTTATTCTTGCAAGGGTCGTTTATGATAGACTTCACCTTGCAAAGTTTCCCAAGAGCCAGACGGGATCTGTAAACTTAACAGCTTTTCTTGGTGTTGTGTGTCTCCACCCCCTCTCGTCATTTGTGACGTCGGGCCCCTATATACGCGCCACCTCAGCATGCTAACATCAGTTTCTTTCCTTATGCACCATCTGACACAGATTCGGAGCTAGCACTGCTGTCTTTGACAGACATTTTACCTCAAGAGAAAAACATCCTCTAGCAGGCCTTACAGCCCTAAGGCAGGGTGCACTATACCACAGGTGAGGACATTGCTGCATGAGCAGTATGCCCCTACAGTGTCTCAAGTCCAGTCTTAGACTTTGTAAGTGCAGTGTGGCCATGTTAAGTACATAGGCTGGGAGTTTGTCACTATGAACTCCACAGCTCCATGGTGGCTTCACTGAAGGCTGGGAAGTTAGCCAACATGACATCCCTCTCTGGGTGCCATGCCTATCAACCAATGCCTGTAAGTCGCCACTCTAGCAGGCCTTACAGCCCTAATACTGAGCCCTAAGGTTAGGGCATAGCTGCATGAACAATATGTCCCTACAGTGTTGTAGAAAGTTGGCTCTGTATATACTATCTCAAAGTTTGAGATAGTGTGTACAGAGTCCAAGGGTTCCCCTTAGAGGTTGATAGTGGTAAAATTAGATAATACTAATGCTCTTTTTTGTGGTATTGTGGTCGAGCAGTAGGCTTATCAGAGGGTAGTGTTAAGCATTTGTTGTACACACACAAGCAATAAATGAGGAACACACACTCAAAGACTTACTCCAGGCCAATAGGTTTTACATAGAAAAATATATTTTCTTAATTTATTCTAGAATACAAGATTCAATATTTGAGGTAAGTACATAAAATGCAAGGTACTTCACACAGGTAAGTATAGAACTTAGATTTAAAACAGTAGTTCACACAGTTGTGGTTAAAATGGCAATAAGCTATTTTAAAAGTGGACATAGTGCAAAATTCAACAGTTCCTGGCTGGGGGAGGTAACTTTGGTTAGGTTTCTCGGGTAAGTAAAGCGCTTACACAGTCAGTCTCCTGGGCATAGGCAGCCCACCATTGGGGGTTCAAGGCAACCCCAGGGCCATAGCACCATCAACACAGGGACGATCAGGTGCAGAGGTCAAAGGAGGGCCTAAAACACATAGGTGCCTATAGAGAACAGGGGTGCTCTGGTTCCAGTCTGCTAGCAGCTAAGTACCTACGTCCTCTGGGAGCAGACATGGGGGGGGGTTTCTAGAGCACTGGGGGGCGGGGAGGACACACACAAGCCCACAAAACACACCCTCAGCGGCACAGGGGTGGCTAGGTGCAATAGACAAAGTAGGCGTCGGGTTTGCTATAGAAAGCAGTGGAGGATCCCCGGGGTCACTTAGGCGATGCAGGCAGGGCACAGGGGGGCTTCACGAGCCAGCCACCGAATGGGCTAGGATGAGGGCCGCCTACTGGTCACTCCTGCACTGGTAGGTGGTTCCTCTCAGTCCTGGGCACTGCCGGTGCAGTGCTTGGTCAAGGCGTCGGGTTCCTTTGTTAACAGGCAGTCGCGGTCAGGGGGAACCTCTGGATCCTCTCTGCAGGCATCGCTGTGGGGGTGCAGGGAGGTCGACTCAGGGTGTCCGTGTCGTTGGAGTCGCCTGGGAGTCCTCTCTGCAGTGTTTGTTGTCCTGGACTGGAGCCGGGGGCATCGGATGCAGAGTGTGAAGACTCACACTTCTGGCGGGAAGTGGGAGTCTCTTTAAAGTTGTTTCAAAGTTGCAAAGTTATTGCAGTTTCTGAACAGTGCCGCTGTTCTCTGGAGTTCCTTGGTCCTTTAGGTGCAGGGCAGTCCTCTGAGTCCTCAGAGGTCGCTGGTCCCACTGGATGCGTCGCTGTGCAGGTTCTTTGAGTCTGGAGACTGGGCGGTAGGGCTGGGGTCAAGTCGGTTGGTGTCTCCGTCGTCTCTGCAGGGCTTTCAGGTCAGCAGTCCTTCTTCTTGTTGTAGGTTGCAGGAATCTGATTTCCTGGGTTCAGGGTTGCCACTAAATACTAAATTTAGGGATGTGTTTAGGTATGGGGGCAGTAGCCAATGGCTACTGTCCTGGAGGGGGGCTACACCCTCTTTGTGCCTCCTCCCTGAGGGGAGGAGGGCACATTCCTGCTCCTATTGGGGGAATCCTCCAATCTCAAGATGGAGGATTTCAGCTCAGGGCACCTTAGGGGCTGTCCTGACTTGTAGGTGACTTCTCCTTGTTTTTCTCATTATCTCCTCCGGACTTGCCGCCAAAAGTGTGGGCTGTGTCCGGAGGGGCAGGCATTTCCACTAGCTGGGATGTCCTGGGGTGTTGCAAGAACATGCAGGAGCCTTTGGGGCTTACCACCAAGTGTTATAGTTCCGGCAGGGGGAGGTGAGAATCACCTCCACCCAGTGCAGGCTTTGTTCCTGGCCACAGAGTGACAAAGGCACTCACCCCATGTGGCCAGAAACTCATCTGCTTGTGGCAGGCTGGCAGAAACTAGTCAGCCTAGCACTAGGAGTCGGACTGGTATTCATCTCTAAGATGCCCTCTGGGTGTATTTTACAATACATTTCACACTGGCATCTCTGTGCATTTATTGTGCTGAGAAGTTTGATACCAAGCTTCCCAGATTTCAGTGTAGCCATTATGGAACTGTGGAGTTCGTAATTGACAGACTCCCAGACCATATACTCTTTAAGGCTACTCTGCACTTACAATATCTAATGTTTAGCTTAGACACTGTAGGGGCATAGTGTTCATGCAACTATGCCCTGTGGTATAGTGCACCCTGCCTTAGGGCTGTAAGGCCTGCTAGATGGGTGACTTACCTATGCCACAGGCAGTGGGTTGTGGGCATTGCACTTTGAGGGGAGTGCCATGTCGACTTAGTCTTTTTCTCCCCACCAGCACACACAAACTGTGAGGCAGTGTGCATGTGCTGAGTAAGTGGTCCCCATGGTGGCATAATACATGCTGCAGCCCTTAGTGACCTTCCCTAGCCACAGGGCCCTTGATACCTGGGGTACCATTTACAAGGGACTTATCTGTGGGCCAAGGCTGTGTCAATTGTGGGAACAAAGGTACAGTTTAGGGAAAGAACACTGGTGCTAGGGCTTGGTTAGCAGGGTCCCAGCACGCTTTCAGTCATAACTGGCATCAACAATAGGCAAAACGTTAGGGGGTACCCATGCCAAGGAAGGCATTTCCTTACAAGTGTCTACCTCCATTTATAGATATTATAAGTGCAGTGTGGCCATATTAAGTACATGGACTGGGAGTTTGTCATTACGAACTTCATAGCTCCATAATGGCTTCTATGAAGGCTGGGAAGCTTGGTATCAAACTTCTCAGCACAATAAACCCACACTGATGCCAGTATTGCATTTATTGTACAATGCACACAGAGGTCATCTTAGAGATACCCCCTTTGTTTTCCCCAACCCTTTAGTGTAAGGCTGATCAGTCTGTGCCGCCACTAACAGACAAGTTTCTGACCCCATGGGATGCCTTTGTGCTCTCTGGGATTAGGAACAAAGCCTGCTCTGGGTTGAGGTGCGTCACACCTCCCCCATGCAGGAACTGTAACACTTGGCGGTGAGCTTCAAAGGCTCAGGCCTCTTGTTATAGTGCCCCAGTGCACTCCAGCTAGTGGATTTGCCCGCCCCCGGACGAAGCACCACTTTTGGCGGCAAGGCCGGTGGGAAAATTAGGTTTAATAGGGAGGAGTCACCACTTCAGCTAGGACCCCCCTGAGTTGTCCAGAGATGAAGTGACCCCTCACTGCAGAATCCTCCATCTTGGTTTAGCGGACAGGGACCAATAGGGTTAGGAATGTGCCCCCTCCCCAAAGGAAGTGGGCACAGGAAGGGTGTAGCCACCCTGAGGGATAGTAGCAATTGTTTTCTGTTCTCTGACCCCTTTAAAGCTCTAAATCTAGGATTTAAGAGAACCCCAGAACCTAGCTCACCAGATTCCTGATGACCGCAAGACAAGAAGAACGCCGACCACCCCAGCAGTGATGACTCCAGAAGACAACTGACTTGGCCCCAGCCCTACCGGCCTGTCTGCAGCTTCAGGGACTCTGCTACAAAATAGCGACGTATCCAGCAGGACCAGCGACCTCTCCAAACCCCCCCTGGGACTGCCTGCTCACCAGAGGACCAAGAACTCCCGAGGACAGCTGCTCTGTCCACAAGAAACTCCACAAGGGACTCCAGAACTGCCCCAAAACAGCAAGTCCTGCCCACTTTGCACCTGACGCCACAACCCGAGTCCAGGTGGCCCACCGGTTCAGAGCAGGTCCCCAGGCTATTCCAACCTTGTGTCCACCCTGGGTTTGACCCCTCCTGGCCAACAAGTTGATCCCTGCAGCCTAAATCCAGAGGACCCCCCTGACCGCATGAGAACCGGACGAAGATAGCCGACCCCCAAAGGTACCCCTGCACCCATAGCCACCTGGCCTTGGGGAATCTGACCGATGGTCCAGCAACGTTCAGCAGGTAGCCCTCCTCCTGGTCTTTGGTTTCCCAGAACTGACCCCCAGGACCCAGCTTGAAGCATGCTTGCTCTCACCTGACCATGAGAGCAGAGGAAAGTACCTGGTTTTCCCCAAAGCCAATATGAGGGCTTTGGAAAAGGATTGTGCAAGGCCCAGACAAGACTGGAAGGAACCGAAGGTGGATCCTGACAGAAGAGGACCTGCAAAGGAAGGAGACCAAGTCCAGTTCGAGTTGGAGTGTCCGATTGTGGCAAGAGCCACTACCCACCCTTCTGTGGATGCAGGACCAGGTTGACTGTGGATGAAGGTCAGCAGTATAGCACAGGAGCAGAAGAGTTCTAGAAGTAATGCAAGTGAAGTCACACGTCGGCGATCGGGATGCAGTCAGTCATTGGTGCTGAAAAACCACCAACAAGCCTTGGCAAATGCAAGAGTTGGCAAGACATTTTTTGCAAGGCTGAAGAGGACCAGCAAGGCCCAGGGGACTCGCCCCAAGGAGGTGAGTTCGGGGTGACCCTCGGCAGCTGGGAGAATCACAAAAAGAGGTGGCATCCCCCACAGGTGACCCACGGGCAGCAGGCACAGGAGTCTCAGTGAGGCCCACTCAGCACGCCTGGATAAGTGTCCCACATCGCTAGAGCAGTAGACAGCAGACTGTGCGTTGCTGGTGGCCGGGGCTACACAGAGCCTAAAGATCACTCGGAAGAGGAACAAACAAGCCTTGGTAGCTGCAAGAGTCACAGTGCACAGAGGTACTGTCCTGCAAGGAGAGGCAAGGGCTTACAGTCTCCCAAGTTGGACAGCTGGTAGAGAGGACCACTCCAGACCATCACTTTCGATGCAGGATCCACGGAGCTCCAGGGGAAAGAAGATCAACGCAGCTGGTCGTCATTGCAATTGGTGCCTGCGGATGCAGGGGAGTGACTCCTTCACTTCAAGGCAGATTCCTTCTTGCTTCATTTGCAGACTGAAGACTTGTCGCCCTTAGAGGATGCACAGCCGGGAGAATGTTGCTGGAAGGAGCCAAAGAAACAGTGTTGCACAGCGGAGTCGTCTCTGTCATAGCAGATTGTCAGTGCCTGGAGGATCCAGTTGTAGAGGAGTCTTGCTGGAATCTTGCACGTCGTATCTGAGGACCCATCCAAGAGGGAGACCATAAATAGCCCAGGAAGGGGAATTGGTCACCTAGCAGGGTGACCAACAAATCAGGAGGGGGCTGTGACATCACCTGCCTGACGTGGCAACTCTGATGCTTCCAGGCGCCTTTACCCACCTTGGATTCAAAATGGCAGAACCAAGTGGCGGCGCTCTGGGCACCACCCCTGGTGTGGTGATGCACAGGGGAGTGGTCACTCCCCTTGCCATTGTCCAGTTTCGCACCAGAGCAGGGACCTGGGGTCCCTGGACTGGTGTTAACCGGTTTATGCAAGGAGGGCACAGAATGTGCCCTTCAAAGCATATTGGTGGCTTGGGGAAGCTACCACTCCGAAGCCACAAGGGAGAGGGTGTTGCTTCCCTCTTCCACAGGAAATCCTTTGTTCTGCCTTCCTCTGCCTGAGCTGATCAAGCAGCAGGAGGGCAGAAACAGACAGGGGGGTGGCAGCTGCTCAAAAAAACCCTGAAGACTAGTAGGAGCAATGCTGGGGGTCCTCTAAGGATCCCCCAGCGCGCATTGAATCATACAACCAATACTGGCAACAGTATTGGGGTATGATTCCGACATGTTTGTTACCAAACATGCCCAGGTTCGGAGTTACCGTTATGTAGCTGAACATAAGTAGTGACTTGTGTCCAGTACACGGCATAAAATGGCTTCCCCACACTTATGAAGTCCAGTGTAATGGAGATGGAATTCGTAGGGGGACCTCTGCTCATGCAGGGGTGCCCTCACACGCAGGGACCTGCACCCTGCCTTGTGAGCTAGGAGGGCCTTCCATAGGGGTGAATTAAAGTGACCTGGTGAAGTGACTCTTTCCTTGTGGTTTTCCTATATCCCTCACTGTCCACTGAACACCATAGACCATAATTTTGAGTAGTACATTCCAGCTGTTTATAGTCCACTGAACATGCTCTCTGGTCCAGCATCAGAAACACACACCTCCCAGTGTAACAGACTATAGTTTTTTTTTTTTTTATCTTTCATTGTAGGCATGTAGGCAACATGCATATGTCCTTGTCTTCTGTCTCAGGGTAGAAATGAGATATGTATAACTTAAAAAGGAGTTCCATGTTATGGTCAAGTCATGTTTCCCATTGTCGGTGGTCAGAGGCAGATAATGTGATTAAGACAAGCAGTATATCTACATAAACCACATAATGCACAGTAGTCTGATGTTTTAGTGTTCTACCCTACATGATAACATTCTTGTGTGGTTCTTTCAGAGATGAGTGACAGTCTAGCAATGAGCTCAGCCGATCGAATGCAAGCATTGAATGTCAAGATGGTATTACTTGGAAAGATCTTTGCTGGCACGCCTCGCTATTTTCCTCTAGGTAAGTAACAAAAACAGAATAGAATTGTAAATGTTCAATCTTTATTTTTCCCATATTTTTGACTCTATATAACAGTGAAACACCCTGCGTTTTTCATTTTTCTTTTTGCTCACCTTCTGTTTTCTGTGTTTCTTATCTTTACTTTCTTGGCCGTTTTCAGTATTTTCGTGCATTAGCCAAAATAGTCTTTTTCACGCGTACAACTTTTTCACATAATGTCTGATACTCATTCCTCCAATACCTACCAGTGTGACCTAGTAGGAAAGTACCCTCTTTCTTGGCATGGCTTCCCCCATTTTCTGCCTGTTCTCAGTGTGTTTGACTGTATTCACTGGGATCCTGCTAACCAGGAAACCAGTGATAATGCTCTTTTCCTTCTGACTTGGTAACTTGTACAGTTTTCACCCCACATTTGGCATACTGGTACCCCCAAATAAGTCCCTGGTGTAGGAAGTTGGCTCTGTATGCACTATTTCAAAGTAAGGAATAGTATGCACAGAGTCCAAGGGTTCCCCTTAGAGGTAAGATAGTGGCAAAAGAGATAATACTAATGCTCTATTTTGTGGTAGTGTGGTCGAGCAGTAGGCTTATCAAAGGAGTAGTGTTAAGCATTTGTTGTACATACACACAGGCAATAAATGAGGAACACACACTCGGAGACAAATCCAGCCAATAGGTTTTGTTATAGAAAAATATATTTTCTTAGTTTATTTTAAGAACCACAGGTTCAAATTCTACATGTAATATCTCATTTGAAAGGTGTTGCAGGTAAGTACTTTAGGAACTTTAAATCATTACATTAGCATGTATACTTTTTACATAAAACACAATAAGCTGTTTTAAAAGTGGACACAGTGCAATTTTCACAGTTCCTGGGGGAGGTAAAGTAATGTTAGTTTTAACAGGTAAGTAAGTCACTTACAGGTTTCAGTTTTGGGTCCAAGGTAGCCCACCGTTGGGGGTTCAGAGCAACCCCAAAGTTATCACACCAGCAGCTCAGGGCCGGTCAGGTGCAAAGGTCAAAGAGGTGCCCAAAACACATAGGCTTCAATGGAGAGAAGGGGGTGCCCCGGTTCCAGTCTGCCAGCAGGTAAGTACCCGCGTCTTCGGAGGGCAGACCAGGGGGGTTTTGTAGGGCACCGGGGGGGGGACGAGTCAGCACAAAAAGTACACTCTCAGCAGCGCGGGGGCGGCCGGGTGCAGTGTGCAAACATGCGTCGGGTTTTCAATGGTTTTCAATGAGAGACCAAGGGATCTCTTCAGCGGTGCAGGCAGGCAAGGTGGGGGGCTCCTCGGGGTAGCCACCACCTGGGCAAGGGAGAGGGCCTCCTGGGGGTCACTCCTGCACAGGAGTTCCGTTCCTTTAGGTGCTGGGGGCTGCGGGTGCAGGGTCTTTTCCAGCCGTCGGGAAATGGAGTTCAGGCAGTCGCGGTCAGGGGGAGCCTCGGGATTCCCTCTGCAGGCGTCGCTGTGGGGGCTCAGGGGGGACAACTTTGGTTACTCGCGGACTCGGAGTCGCCGGAGGGTCCTCCCTGAGGTGTTGGTTCTTCACCAGTCGAGTCGGGGTCGCCGGGTGTAGTGTTGCAAGTCTCACGCTTCTTGCGGGGAGTTGCAGGGGTCTTTAAATCTGCTCCTTTGAAACAAAGTTGCAGTCTTTTGGAGCAGGGCCGCTGTCCTCGGGAGTTTCTTGTCTTTCTTGAAGCAGGGCAGTCCTCTGAGGATTCAGAGGTCGCTGGTCCTTTGGAAAGCGTCGCTGGAGCAGGTTTCTTTGGAAGGCAGGAGGCAGGCCGGTAGGACTGGGGCCAAAGCAGTTGGTGTCTTCTGTTCTTCCTCTGCAGGGGGTTTTCAGCTCAGCAGTCTTCTTCTTCTTGTAGTTTCAGGAATCTAAATTCTTAGGTTCAGGGAAGCCCTTAAATACTAAATTTAAGGGCGTGTTTAGGTCTGGGGGGTTAGTAGCCAATGGCTATTAGCCCTGAGGATGGGTACACCCTCTTTGTGTCTCCTCCCAAGGGGAGGGGGTCACATCCCTAATCCTATTGGGGAATCCTCCATCTGCAAGATGGAGGATTTCTAAAAGTTAGAGTCACTTCAGCTCAGGACACCTTAGGGGCTGTCCTGACTGGCCAGTGACTTCTCCTTGTTATTCTCATTATTTTCTCCGGCCTTGCCGCCAAAAGTGGGGGCCGTGGCCGGAGGGGGCGGGCAACTCCACTAGCTGGAGTGTCCTGCGGTGCTGGCACAAAGGGGTGAGCCTTTGAGGCTCACCGCCAGGTGTGACAGCTCCTGCCTGGGGGAGGTGTTAGCATCTCCACCCAGTGCAGGCTTTGTTACTGGCCTCAGAGTGACAAAGGCACTCTCCCCATGGGGCCAGCAACATGTCTCGGTTGTGGCAGGCTGCTGGAACCAGTCAGCCTACACAGATAGTCGGTTAAGGTTTCAGGGGGCACCTCTAAGGTGCCCTCTGGAGTGTATTTCACAATAAAATGTACACTGGCATCAGTGTGCATTTATTGTGCTGAGAAGTTTGATACCAAACTTCCCAGATTTCAGTGTAGCCATTATGGTGCTGTGGAGTTCGTGTAAAACAGACTCCCAGACCATATACTCTTATGGCTACCCTGCACTTACAATGTCTAAGGTATTGCTTAGACACTGTAGGGGCACAGTGCTCATGCACTGGTGCCCTCACCTATGGTATAGTGCACCCTGCCTTAGGGCTGTAAGGCCTACTAGAGGGGTGACTTGTCTACACCTGCATAGGCAGTGAGAGGCTGGCATGGCACCCTGAGGGGAGTGCCATGTCGACTTACTCGTTTTGTTCTCACCAGCACACACAAGCTGGCAAGCAGTGTGTCTGTGCTGAGTGAGGGGTCTCCAGGGTGGCATAAGACATGCTGCAGCCCTTAGAGACCTTCCTTGGCATCAGGGCCCTTGGTACCAGGGGTACCCTTTACAAGGGACTTATCTGGATGCCAGGGTGTGCCAATTGTGGATACAAAAGTACAGGTTAGGGAAAGAACACTGGTGCTGGGGCCTGGTTAGCAGGCCTCAGCACACTTTCAATTCAAAACATAGCATCAGCAAAGGCAAAAAGTCAGGGGGTAACCATGCCAAGGAGGCATTTCCTTACACCTGGTATATGTTACACAGGTACCCAGGGCATTGGGGTACCACAGCATCCCCATGGACTGCAGCATGTATTTTGACACCCATGGGGAGCCCATACAAAGTGTTCTGCAGGCCTGTCATTGCATCGTGCATGAAAGGGTGCATGCACCCATTTAAAAAATGGGTCACTGCACCAGTTCACTCTGTCACAACTGTGGCAGGCTCTCCTAGCCCATAGGGCAGGGTGCAAGTACCTGTGTGGGAGAGCAACCCTGCACTAACAGAGGTGCCCCACAAACTCCAGTGCCATTTCTCATGGTCTTCGAGAGTGCGGAGATGCCATTTTGCAGCTTCAGAATGGTAACTCCAAACCTAGGCATGTTTGGTATCAAACATGTCGGAATCATACCCCAATACTGCTGCCAGTATTGAAAGTATGACTCAATGCACTCTGGGGGTCCTTAGAGGACCACCAGCATTGCTCCTACCAACCTTCTAGGGTTTTCCAGGCAGCTCAAATTGATACCACCCCTCAGACAGGTTTCTGCTCTCTTGCTGCTTGAACAGCTCAAGCCCAGGAAGGCAGAACAAAGGCTTTCCTTAGGTGTTAAATGGCTTGGAAAGGGTAACCTCCCCAAGCCATTGGTATGCTTTGAAAGGCACATTTGGTGCCCTCTGTGCATAAACCAGTCTACATCAGTTCAGGGACCTCCAGTCCCGGCTCTGGTGTGAAACTGGAAAGTGGAATGACCACTACCCTGTCCGTCACCATCCCAGGGGTGGTGCCCAGAGCTCCTCCAGAGGGTCCCTGGGTTCTGCCATCTTGAATCCAGGTTTGGCAGGGACCCATGGGAGTATCTGAGTGGCCAGGCCAGGCAGGAGACATCAGAGCCCCCTCCTGATAGGTGGTCTCCTGGCTAGGTAACCAATCCCCCTTTCAGGATATTTAGGCTTTCTCTTGGGTGGGTCCTCAGATTCAGCGTGCAAGATTCCAGCAGGACTCCTCTGCAACCTTACTTCAACTTCTAGCCACTGGAACCACAACTGGACCCTCCAGGAGCCGACAATCAGCGTCCACAAAGAAAACTCTTCTTGCAACATTATTTCCATTGCTCCTTTCAGCTTCTGCAACATTTCCCCGGCTTTGCATCTTCTGAGGGTGGCAAGTCTTCAATCTGCACGAGAGGGAAGAAGGAATCTCCCTTGGAGTGAAGGAGTCACTCCCCTGCATCCGCAGGCACCTACTGCAAAGACGACCGGCTGGGTGGACCCCCTCTCATCCTGAGCTGCATGGAACCTGCATCACGGCTGGGGAACCGGAGTAGTCCTCTTGGTCCTCTCTCCCAGCTGTCCAACTTTAGTGGAGGTAAGCCCTCGCTTTTACACGCAGGCCAGTACCCCTATGCACCACATGTCTTGCAGCTGCCAAGACTTGTTTGCATCTCCTCCAAGGGATCTTCAGGCTGCATGTAGCTCCAGCCCCCAGCACTCCTTCCTGCAACACACCGCCCTCTGCGTGGTTCTCCAGCAGCATGGGACCATTCTCCAACCGTGCTGCGTAGGCTCTTCTGCGACTCCTGTGTCCCTATCCCGTTGGGCTCCTGTGGCTGCTGCCTTTGCTCCTGTGGGGCTCTCTGTGTCGCTGACGGTCCCCTCTGACTCCCACTCCTGGGTTGAGTCCTCCTGGGCCTTGCTGGTCCCCAGTTGCTCTACTTTCCGCCAACCGCAACATGTGCCTTTGCCAAGGCTTGTTGGTGGAATTCCTGCACCACCACCCAACTGCAATTCTTCTTCCAGTGTGGGATGTCGTCTGCATCCCTCAGGAACTCACCAGTTTATTTAAGTCAGAAGTTGGTTTAGTGACCCCTTGTAGGGTCCCATCAGAAATTGCAGTGTCAGTCTGGCGAGGAGCAAGCCTAATGATGAATCCTGAAGGCCCCTGCTTCTAAGAGGGCCTTGCTTCTGTAACAATCCCATTCCAGATTTCTCTGGGATTGTTCGTTATGAGTTTTTGGAACAGTGTACCTTTTCTGATTATCATGTTATGAGAAGGGAGGTCATACACTGGACTAATCAACTTCCTAGTTCTCTCTTTTTTGGTGAATTAAAGATAACATGTATCTGGGTATATTCTTTGTCAGAGTTCTCCAATCTATCCCACCAAAATGATAATTTAATCAATTCCTCAGTCTTTCTTATTCCTGGATGTCAGGCGGCTGGAGAATCATGGCACAAGTAAAAGATCTTTTTGTGCATTTTCTTGTCAGGAATGAACAACTTGTTTATCATTAAACAGCAGAACATTATGCTTATTTCTCAACTCCACCCTTTCTTGAATCAATTCTTGGGCATCAATCTTTTCTTGTTATTCCCAGATTTTAAGATGGAAACTTCTACCTGTGCATGCTGCACCTTTAGAATATCCCCCCAGCACCACGCTGGATCCAGAAATATTCAAAGTAGTGTTATCATGCGTCACCAGGTGTCGCTGTGCAGCTCCGAAGTGACATAGCAGAGCCACATTTAAGCGCAGATGTGCCAGTGTCTATTCCTTTCTTTCCATGCATTCGAGATCAAATCTGGAGCTCTGCTCTGATTATCACTGGTTTGACCAGCTTTCAACCTGAATGAATGTGCAAGGGAACCTAAAACGAAAGTTTTCAAAAAATGCTGTGGATGTTGTTGGCTGATGTTGGTGCTGGACCCCCACACGGTGTGCCTCTGATGTTTGGAATCCAGCCACGCCTCCTAGATTGTGTGAGAAGTGTGCCTCATGCATCAGAAGGTGATTCAGGACTGTAGGAAAGTACCATCTTTTTGGCATGGTTACCCCCCACTTTTTGCCTGCTGTCAGTATGTTTTGACTGTTTTCACTGGGATCCTTCTAACCAGGACATCAGTGATTGTGCTCTCTCCCTCCACATTTGGTTGCTTAGGACTTTGCACGCCCCACAGTTGACATACTGGTCGCCCATATAAGTCCCTAGTATATATTTATGTACCCAGGGCATTGGAACACCAGGGGTTCACCACGGGCTGCAGCTTGTATTATGCCACCCATGGGAGCCCATGCAAAATGTGTCTGCAGGCCTGCAATTGAAGCCTGCATGAAAAGTTGCATGCACCCTTTCACTACAGGTCACTGTAATTCACCCCTATGGTAAGCCCTCCTACCCAAGAGGTCAGGGTGCAGGTACCTGTGGGTGAGAGCACCCCTGCATGAGCAGAGGTTCCCCTGCAGACTCCAGCTCCATTACACTGGACTTCGTAAGTGTGGGGACGCCATTTTACCTGTGTACTGGACTTAGGTCACTACCTCTGTCCAGCTACATAATGGTATCTCCGAACCTGGGCGTGTTTGGTATAACAAATTTCAGAATCGGACCCCAATAGTTGTCAGTATTGGTTGGATGATTCCATGCATTCTGGGGGCTCCTTGAGGACCCACAGCTTTGCTCCTACCAGTTTGCACGGTTTTTCCAGGCAGCCCATGCTGCTGCCACCCTACAGACAGGTTTCTGCCCTCCTGCTGCTTGAACAGTTCAAGCCCAGGAAGGCAGAACAAAGGATTTCCTTTGGGAGAGGGAGACAACACCCTCTCCCTTTTGAAGTAGGTGTTACATGGCTTGGGAGGGTAGTCTCCGGAAGTCACTGGTATGCTTTGGAGGGCACATTTGGTGCCCTTCTTGCATAAACCAGTCTGCGCCGGTTCAGGGACCTCCAGTCCCTACTCTGGCACGAAACTGGACAATGGAAAGGTGAGTGACCACTCCCCTGCCCATCACCACCTTAGTGGTGTTTCCCAGAGCTCCTCCAGTTGGCCACTTGATTCTGCCAAGGTGGGCAGAGGCCTTTTGGAGCATCTTAGTGGGCAGGTCAGGCAGGTGACGTCACAGCCCCCTCCTGATAGGTGGTCACCTCACTAGGTGACCAATCCCCCTTCCAGGGCTATTTTGAGACTCCCTCTTGGGTAGGTCCTCAGATTCGACGGGCAAGACGCCAGAAGGACTCCTCTGCAATGTTTACTTCGACTTCTGGCCACTGGAACTTCAACTTACAATCTGCAGCTTCAGCAGCGACGACCGGCTGCTTGGGTCCTTTCTTCTTCAACTCTGTATCGATCCTGTAACACAGGTGGTGGTCCCCTTAGTCACCTCTACCAGCTTTCCAACTTTGAAGGTAGTGAGTCTTTGCCTTTCCTTGCAGGACAGTACCAGTTGGGAAATGCCTCCCTTGACATGGTTACCCCCTATCTTTTGACTCCAGGGTGTGCCTGACTGCTGCACAATGAACCCAAAAGCGATCGAGTAGCAGGCGATAAAGCTCCTGGTGACTCCGCACTGCTCAAGTCCTGCTCACATAGAAGGTCCCAGGCCTGAACTCCCACCTAGCGTACAGAGTTCTCTGAGGCCATGCATCTCATCTTTAGGTGGTGAGACCCCTCTAGAGAGCCTTTAGGCCCTACAGGTTCGGTAGTGTGAGGGAGCAGTTACGCTTATCAGAGTGAAGTACTAAGCATTTGTTGTACTGAAAGAGACAATGAATGAGACACACAGTCAATGAATAAATCTGAGACCAAATTGGAAAAAAAAAGATTTTTTATACATACTTTAAACCCAAGACCTTCGTTATAAGGGAAAAACCTTTTTAGCCATAAATAAGTTTCACTTGCAAAAATCGAAGGTGCAAATTCAGAGTTCTTCAATGTTAGCCTATGAAAGGAAAACAAATTCAGGAAACGAGCAATTTAAGACGACTTAGGAGACCAATCTTGTAGACTTAAGGTGAGTACTGGACAAGGGTCAGGACTACACCAACAGGTCACTCCAGGCAACACTGGGGCATCCGGGTGCAGAGATGCAGTACGGGGTCGTGTGCCCTGTGCATTTCAATAGGGATTGGTCCCTGTTAATTTAGGGTGCAGACTCTGGCTAGGGGGCCAGTCAGGGACAACCAACAGGTGAGTTGCAAATGTGGGGTGCTCGGAGACGTAGGTGCACCTTTCGTCCTCTTCACCAGGGCCCAGGGGAGACGGATACAGGGGTGTCTTTTGGTGTTGCGCTACCTTGTCCAGGAGCACTTGCAGTTAGGGGGTTCTGTGGTCTGAGGTTGCAGGCATCGTCGTGGGTACAGGTGGGGTGAAACAACAGTGTACTCAAGGCCAGAAGAGCTGGGGGACGTCGTTGACACCAGTGACCCATCTCAGATGGGGTTAGGGGGAGACTGGTGCAGTGGTTGCTTTAGGTGTCTGGTTTCTCTCACCTCAGGCTGCAGGAGAGGGGGCCTACTTGCAGAGGCTGCAGACGACTTAAGGGAATCCAGGAGGGGTGAAACCACAATAGACTTGGACTCCAGACAGCTGGGGAACCTTGCTGGCACCAGAGGTCAACTCCCACTCAAATCGGTGACGGCGGTTATAGTGGTGACCTCAGGTGTCGGGTCTTTGCGATTCCAGGGGCTGCGAAGTCCTTTCCTTAGAGTTGGTAAGAAAAGAAAGTCTTCTGCTCACTGGAGACTTGAGTTTATTTCGAAGGCAGCCAGTCCTCTCAGGTTTCTGGAGGTTCAGCTGCAGTGAGCGGTGTCTTCTAGTGCAAAGTCCTTCGAGGAGTGCAGACAGGCCGGCAGGGTTGGTACCAGACTGCTTCTACTGCAGGTGGGAGTCCCTTCTTTGTCCTTTTCTTCTTAAGTATAGGAAGTTGGCTCTGTATATACTAATTCAAAGTAAGAAATAGCATGCACAGAGTCCAAGGGTTCCCCTTAGAGGTAAGATAGTGGCAAAAAAAGATAATTCTAATGCTCTATTTTGTGGTAGTGTGGTCGAGCAGTAGGCTTATCAGAGGGTAGTGTTAAGCATTTGTTGTACACACACAGGCAATAAATGAGGAACACACTCAAAATACAATTCCAGGCCAATAGGTTTTTTTATATTGAAAAATATATTTTCTTAGTTTATTTTAAGAACCACAGGTTCAAGGTTTACAAACAATACTTTAAATGAAAGGTATTTCACTCAGGTATCTTAGGAACTTTGAATCATCACAATAGCATGTACAGTTTTAGCAAAAATGGCAATAAGCTATCTTAAAATTGGACACAGTGCACAATTCAACAGTTCCTGGGGGGAGGTATTTGTTAGTTTTTCAGGTAAGTAAAGCACTTACAGGGTTCAAAGTTGGGTCCAAGGTAGCCCACCATTGTGGGTTCAGGGTAACCCCAAAGTTACCACACCAGCAGCTCAGGGCCAGTCAGGTGCAGAGGTCAAAGTGGTGCCCAAAACGCATAGGCTTCAACGGAGAAGGGGGTGCCCCGGTTCCAGTCTGCCAGCAGGTAAGTACCCGCGACTTCGGAGGGCAGACCAGGGGGGTTTTGTAGGGCACCGGGGGGGAGGGGACACAAGTCAGCACAAAAAAGTACACCCTCAGCAGCACAGGGGCGGCCGGGTGCAGAGTGCAAACAGGCATTGGGTTTGCAATAGGTTTCAATGGGAGACCCAGGGGTCTCTTCAGCGATGCAGGCAAGGGAGGGGCTCCCTGTAGTGTTGGTTCTCCACAGGTCGAGCCGGGGGCGTTGGGTGCAGAGTGGAAAGTCTCACGCTTCCAGCGGGAAACGTGTGGTCTTTAAAAGTTGCTTCTTTGTTGCAAAGTTGCAGTTTCTTTGGAACAGGGCCGCTGTCCTCTGGAGTTCTTGGTCCTTTTAGATGCAGGGTAGTCCTCTGAGGCTTCAGAGGTCGCTGGACCCTGGGGTTGCGTCGCTGTTGCAGTTTTTCTTGAAGTGGGGAGACATGCCGGTAGGGCTGGAGCCAGAGCAGTTGGTGTCTCCGTCTTCTCTGCAGGGCTTCAGGTCAGCAGTCCTTCTTCATCTTTAGGTTGCAGGAATCTAGTTTCCTAGGTTCTGGGGAGCCCCTAAATACTGAATTTAGGGCTGTGTTTAGGTCTGGAAGGGCAGTAGCCAATGGCTACTGTCCTTGAGGGTGGATACACCCTCTTTGTGCCTCCTCCCTGAGGGGAGGGGGGCACATCCCTACTCCTATTGGGGGAATCCTCCAAAATCAAGATGGAGGATTTCTAAAGGCAGGGGTCACCTCAGCTCAGGACACCTTAGGAGCTGTCCTGACTGGTGGGTGACTCCTCCTTGTTTTTCTCATTATCTCCCCTGGACTTGCCGCCAAAAGTGGGGGCTGTGTCCATGGGGCGGGCATTTCCACTAGCTGGAGTGCCCTGGGGCATTGTAACACGAAGCCTGAGCCTTTGAGGCTCACTGTTAGGTGTTACAGTTCCTGCAGGGGGGAGGTGTAAAGCACCTCCACCCAGAGCAGGCTTTTGTTTCTGTCCTCAGAGAGCACAAAGGCCCTCACCACATGGGGTCAGAAACTCGTCTCTCAGCAGCAGGCTGGTACAGACCAGTCAGTCCTGCACTGAACAATTGGGTAAAATACAGGGGGCATCTCTATGATGCCTTCTGTGTGCATTTTTTAATAAATCCAACCCTGGCATCAGTGTGGGTTTATTATTCTGAGAAGTTTGATACCAAACTTCCCAGTATTCAGTGTAGCCATTATGGAGCTGTGGAGTTCGTTTTTGACAAACTCCCAGACTATATACTTAATATGGCCACAACTGTACTTACAATGTCTAAGATTAGACTTAGACACTGTAGGGGCATATTGCTCATGCAGCTATGCCCTCACCTGTGGTATAGTGCACCCTGCCTTAGGGCTGTAAGGCCTGCTAGAGGGGTGACTTACCTATGCCACAGGCAGTATTTTGTGTGCATGGCATCCTGAGGGGGATGCCATGTCGACTTTGCCTTTTTTATCCCCACCAACACACACAATCTGCAATGGCAGTGTGCATGTGTTAGGTGAGGGGTCCCTTAGGGTGGCACAACGTATGCTGCAGCCCTTAGGGACTTTCCCTGGTCACTGGGCCCATGGTACCACTGGTACCTTTTACAAGGGACTTATCTGTGTGCCAGGGGTGTGCCAATTGTGGAAACAATGGTACATTTTAGGTGAAAGAACACTGGTGCTGGGGCCTGGTTAGCAGGGTCCCAGCACACTTCTCAGTCAAGTCAGCATCAGTATCAGGCAAAAAGTGGGGGGTAACTGCAACAGGGAGCCATTTCCTTACATTAGGTCATCAGGTTCTGAGTCCTGGGGTTCAGGAGTGCCACCTAAATAATTAATTTAGGTGTGTTACAGGTAGTGCCAGCTGGCAGCCAGTGGGTTGCCTACCTTTAGGATGATGACACCCTTTCTGTGACAATTTTTGTTGGGATGTGGGCATAACCCTGACCCTAATGTCCTATATCCTTACAAACCAAGATGGGACAAGTTTAAAAAGTGGTGTCCACCTTAGGTGTGGGGCTGGCATGAAGTGGGCACACCTCCTAATCTGCCTAATTGTTCCTCCTGTCTTCCTGCCAAAAGTAGGGTCAGGAGAGTGGGGTTGGTCATCTCTTGCAATTGGACATACTTGGATCGTATTACGAAGACAGCTAGGCCTTTGAAGCTTCCCACTCTCGACACGTCCGCCCAGTGCAGGCTTTTGTTGCTGGACTCCGACATCACTGGCTCTGACTTTAGAGGGCAGAAACGTGGCTCAGATGGCTGAACTGGTCAAGACCATTCAGTTAACACACTAGCAGTTGGTAGGTTTTCAGGGGACACCTCTAAGATGCCCTCTGGGTGCATGTATAGGTGAATCCAACACTGGTATTATTGTGGGTTCACCAGTACAATGAAGCCATCATGTAGCTTGGAAACTCGTAGTGACCAGTGTCCAGCACATGCTTTTAAAATGGCTTCCCTGGTCACTTAATATGTCTGAGAATCGAAAGAGACATAGCAGGGGCATATCTGCTCATGCAGATATGCCCTCAGATGTAATGTAATGCACCTTGCTGTAGGGCTGTAAGTCCTGCTGCAGGTGTGACTTGCATATATTACATGCAGTATTAGGGGACATGGCACACAGGCTGTGTTCCATGTCGTGTTTTCACTTTTGTCTACACTAAGAGATGCAGCCTGCCATGGGCTTGGTGAGGGGTACCTTAGGGTGCCAGCCACAATATGTGCTGCAGTCCTTGGGTGCCCTCTTCAGTAGTCCAGGCCCTAGGTATCAGGGGTACCATTTACTTTTGACTTACGGAGGTGCTGAAGGTTTTGCTAATTGGGGGATACAACTGTGCAGTTTTAGTGGAAAGAGATCTGGCACTGGGGACCCGGTTAGCAGGAACCCAGTGCACTTTCAGTTGCAATTGCATCAGAAAGCAGGCAAACAGCGGGGGCTAACTATGTAAAAAATTGTGCTTTCCTACATGACACCCCCCACCCCAAACGAAGGAGGATGAACCTAACCTTTCCCAAGTGTCTTCGTCTTCCAAGTGGAAGAACCTGGAAAGGGCATCTGCTTTGGGATGGTCAGCCTCAGGTCTATGTTCCACTGAAAAGTCAGTTCCCTGTAGGGATATGGACCATCTAAACAGTTGGGTGTAGGAAGTTGTCTCTGTATATACTATCTCAAAGTAAGAGATAGTGTGCACAGAGTCCAAGGGTTCCCCTTAGAGGTAAGATAGTGGCAAAATTAGATAATTCCAATGCTTATTTTGTGGTAGTGCAATCGAGCAGTAGGCTTATCAGAGGGTAGTGTTCAGCATTTGTTGTACACACACAGGCAATAAATGAAGAACACACACTCAAAGGCCAGTAGTTTTTCCTATGTGGAACAGGGTCCAGACTGATTTGCAAATGGCTCGGTCCAAACTGGGGTGACATGGCGAGCAAAATAACGATGGATTAAACCCAGATCTGTGACTGGGGGTGAGTGTTTGAAAAGTTTCAACACTCCATCCATCATTTTATTTTGTTTTGTGATGTTGCTTTGTGCGCCCTAAGTGGCCGGGGTATGCCCAGACTTGGGTCCCTTGCTCGCTGCGCCACTGGATTCAAGCTAGCCTGGCTGATGAAGGGTGATACCCTGAAACCGGTCCCAGGATGCTTGTTTCCTGTCCAGGGAGGACCTGGCCTAGCAGTTCGGGCTGGACTGTTCCTATGTGGAACAGGGTCAAGACTGATTTGCATATGGCTGGGTCCAAACTGGGGTGACGTGGCGAGCAAAATAACGATGGATTAAACCCAGATCTGTGACTGGGGGTGAGTGTTTGAAAAGTTTGAACACTCCGTCCATTTTATTTTGTTTGGTGATGTTGGTCAGAATCGATAGAGACATACCAGGATCATATCTGCTCATGCATACATGCCCTCACATATGTCTGGATGCACCAAGCCGTAGGTGATATACACCTGGCAAATGCAGTGATACGGGACCTGGCACACAGGGATGTGTGACAGGTCGTGTTTTCAATTTAGCCTGCACTAACACATGCAGGCTTCAATGGTAGCACTGTGTGGGTTAGGTGAGGTGTCCCTGAGGGTGGCACAGTTGGTGCTGGAGCCCTCAGAGACTTTCCTTAGTACCCCAGGTCCTAGGTACCAGGGGAAACATTTACTAGGAACTTACAGTGGTAGCTAAAGAGTTTGCCAATTGTGCAAAACCACTGTGCAGTTTTGAGGACTAAGATCTGGCACTGGGGAGCTGGTTAGCGTGCACTTAGTGCACTAACAATCAAAGCCACATCAGAAACCAGGTAAAATGTGGGGGCTAATAATGTCAAAGTGCTTTCCTACAAACTTACTAAAGCAAAACCTACTATACCCACCATCTACCAGTCTGGGAAGGATCACTGCCTTATTTGACCATTGGAAGACCGTTACGAAAGATCATTGTTTATTGAGTTGATTTCCTAGAGATTTGCTCTCCCCTTTTCGGCCATTCCCCCAATGTATTATCTTTCCAGGCAGCTTGGTTGACCACCCCTCAACCTTGGAGGTGGATGTTCTTGCCTTGCTTCAGAGGGATGCTGCAGAATTGGTTCCTTTACCAGAGAGGGGAACATTGTTCCATTACCTCTACTTCCTAGTCTCCAAGAATAATTATTGTTTGGTTCTGATACCTTAAAGTGATGGACTTTTTTTTGGGGGGGGGGGGCTTGGGCTGTGGGAAGATGCATTTCTGTGGTAGCCATACACAGGTCTTGATCATTCCAGATGATGTTGGCAGTGCCCATGACATTTTGTTTACGAAAGAGTATGTTGACAGCCTTGAGCGGCTGCCTCAGGTTATTTTTTCAGATAAATGTTAAGACTGCCAACATGTTTTCAAATATAGCTTTCAAAAATAATAAAAGAACAGAATATGCTAGTGGTAGTTTTTTATGTCCATTTTTATATGCTCCAAGCCACAATTTCCATTTATCTATTAAAATGTGAATAACATTAAGACACGCAGCTAAAATGTATATAGCAAAATACACATATCAGTACCAAAGACAAAGCAGTTCACATATAGACAAGATCAATAAAAAACCAATTTACGTTTTGTAATAAGCTTTACCTAAACACACATGAGTAACCACTGCCGCATAAAAGGTCAGTTCATAAGCATAATACCAAAATAGAGAACAAGTCTGTTAATGTTTATTTCATGTCCTTCATTTTTAAGCTAAGCCTTTCTATACCTTTTTAAATTATGTAAAGGCTCATGTTCTTGAGAAAAAGAGTGGAATAATGTCATAACTTGTAAGTATCATTTGTTTGCTGAAACATTGTTAATGGTTTATATAACTTTATTTTAAAGCATGTCTGAAGATCAGTTTATTAAATGTGATTGTTCCAGCGAAAGTGCTTTTAGTTTTTGTTTGTTTTTCTTTTTGCAGACTTTTTGGTGCAGTATCTTGAACAGCAAGTTTGCTCTTTAAATTGGGATGTGGGCTTTGTAACATACACACTTCAAGAAATAGGAGTACCCATTCCTAGATTGCTTGAGGTATATGATCACCTATACAAAGCAAGGGTAAGATATTTATTTACTTTAATGACATAAATAATACCTGTAGATTAAACTGCTACAATCAGCCTTGGACTGCCAGAATTGTATGCTTTTAATAATTAGGATTAATGATACAGATAATATTTTGTGTTACAAATATTTACACAAATGCAACGTATTAATTAAACTGATGGAGACTTCTACCTAGATTGGATCAAAAAACTTCAAAGCTATTTGACGTCACTTGGGGGCACAGGCTCCTTCTCACCAGAAGTGATGCCTGATCACATCACCAAAGCCACATCTCACCCAACTTATTGCAACAGTGTCAGTTTACGTGCATGTTTTTTCATGGCTTGGAGGAGAACAGATGAAGTAACGTGGATCAGATACAGTGCAGAGCAAAACTCTAATTGGAACCTTATTAACACTTTCCGTGTGCACCTAATCAACAGACGGGAAGGTGGGCAACATCAGTGAGGAACCTACAGGTAGAGTAATGTTAATATTGGATTAATTGTTGTCAGTGCACACAGCAATGCATTCATGTACACAAACAAATTCACATCACCATTGTTAGATTTCCCCTTCGTGAACTCTTTGTCAACCTTGGCATGTAGGTACGTGGTCAGGCAGGCTCTGAGACCTGGGACTGACAGGACACAAGTCGGGTAACACTTAGCCGACAGCCTAACGCACAAACAGAAAATTTTGATCAGATCCCACAGTTAGGCAGCAACACCACAATGGACCCCAGAGATTGGCCCCAATAAAACACACATGGCCAGAGGGAAGCCTACATTCCTAAAAACATCCATAAAGTTAGATGCCACATGTAGTTAGAAACACAGAGCCATTCAGAACATAGCACGTGCAGCGACCACGCGCCCCTTAGACCGGACATCTGGACATGTACTCGCTGGCCCACATTGTGCCATATCAGGTCAAGGCCCACCTGCGTTCACTATCTGGAAGTGTATTTACGACTCATTGACAACTGTTAGCGTTTTTACCAAGAAAAGAATGTATTTTATGGTCTTCTGACACTTGAGAGAAATGTATAAAAGCGTGCTTAAATCCCATGTACAACAAGAGGCAGTCCTCGGGCCTCAGTTCTATAACTGCTCTCCCTTCCATAATGTTTAATTAAATGAACCGTTTCTGTTTAGTCAGAACCCTCTTGTCTTTTGTTTTTTAAGGTAAATTCTCATTTGAGCAACATTTTTTCAAGCCATATAGGAGTTGATTGGTTCTTCGGACCTGACTGCGACCAAAGGAGGGGCGAGTCTTCCCGGATGGATTCACATTTGCGCAACAAGAAAGTTGAGCAGATGCCGCAATTGTTTGGAAATTGTGCTGAATCCGCAGAGTGAAGGACTGTCCTGAAGCAGCTGTCACAAGAGTAAGAGACTACATCAGAGCCTTAGTCCTAGCATTTGGTGTATGGCAAACTAGGAAAAAGCATAATCCGCGTCAGTTACTTTCTTGATTGTCAAGAAGGGTGATCGCCTTGACCACTGGGCGTGACACAGATGGTACGGTTGATCACTGTGTGTGATACAGAGTTTTTGTGTTGCCGGCCCCCTGGACCGCTGGATGCGACACAGATGGTACGCATAAGGCTCTGGGTGTGATATAGGGTCAGCTTTTTGTTTTAGGAGGTACTTTTCACTTGGACCGCTGGGCGTGGTGCATACGGTATGCATAGGCCCTGGGTGTGTTATAGGGAGGAGGTACAAAGAGGGTGTAGCCACCCTCCAGGACCGTAGCCATTAGCTACTGCCCACCCAGACCTAAACACACCCCTAAATTTAGTAATTAGGGGCACCCCAGAACCCAGGAAATAAGATTCCTGCAACCTGAAACAAGAACTCCACAGTTCCATAATGGCTACACTGAAAACTGGGAAGTTTGGCATCAAACTTCTCAGCACAATAAATGCACACTGATGCCAGTGTGCAATTTATTGTAAAATACACCCAGATGGCATCTTAGAGATGCCCCCTGAAAATATACCCGACTTCTAGTGTAGGCTGACCAGTTCCTGCCAGCCTGCCACACACCAGACATGTCGCTGGCCACATGGGGAGAGTTCATTTGTCACTCTGTGGCCAGGAACAAAGCCTGTACTGGGTGGAGGTGCTTCTCACCTCCCCCTGCAGGAACTGTAACACCTGGTGGTGAGCCTCAAAGGCTCACCCCCTTCGTTACAGTGCCACAGGGCATCCCAGCTAGTGGAGATGCCCTCCGCTACGGCCACTACCCCCACTTTAGGCCGCAAGGCTGGAGGAGATAATGAGAAAAACAAGGAGGAGTCACCCACCAGTCAGGGCAGCCCCTAAGGTGTCCCAAGCTGAGGTGACCCCTGCCTTGAGAAATCCTCCATCATGCGTTTGGAGGATTTCCCCAATAGGATTAGGGATGTGCCCCCTCCCCACAGGGAGGAGGCACAAAGAGGGTGTAGCCACCCTCAATGACAGTAGCCATTGGCTACTGCCCTCCCAGACCTAAACACACCCCTAAATTCAGTATTTAGGGGCTCCCCAGAGCCCAGGAAATCAGATTCCTGCAACCTGAAGAAACAAGAAGGACTGCTGACCTTCAAGCATGCAGAGAAGGAGGAAGACGACAACTGCTTTGGCCCCAACCCTACCGGCCTGTCTCCAACTTAGAAAACCTGCAACTAGCGACACATCTGACAGGGACCAGCGACCTCTGAAGCCTCAGAGGACTGCACTGGATTAAAGGACCAAGAAACTCCTGTGAACAGCGGCCCTGTTCAAAACCTGCAACTTCTTTGCAACAAAGAAGCAACTTCCAAAGACTTCACATTTCCCCCCTGAAGCGTGAGACTTCACACTCTGCACCCGACGCCCCCGGCTCGACCTGCAGAAAACCAACACCTCAGGGAGGACTCCCCGGCGACCGCGAGCCTGTGAGTAACCAGAGACAATCCCCCTGAGCCCCTACAGCGACGCGACTGCCGACTGCCTGTAACAAGGGACCCGACGCTTGGAACCAACGCTGCACCCGCAGCCCCCAGGACCTGAAGGAACTGAACTTCAGTGCAAGACCGACCCCCATGCGACCCTCTGCTTAGCCCAGGTGGTGGCTGTCCCGAGAAGCCCCCCCTGTGCCTGCAACGCTAGAGTGACCCCCGGGTTCCACCATTGTTTTCAATCTCAAACCCAATGACTGCTCACTGCACTCAGCTGCCCCTGAGCCGCTGAGGGTGTACTTTGTGTGCCTTAACATGTCCTTGACACCCCCCCCCCTTTACTTACCTGCTGGCAGACTGCAACCGGAGCACCCCTTTTCCCCATAGGCACCTGTGTGTTTTGGGCACCTCTTTGACCTCTGCACCTGACCGGCCCTGAGCTGCTGGTGTGGTAATTTTGGGGGTGCCTTCAACCCCCAACGGTGGGCTGCCTATGCCCCAAACCTGAGGCTTGTAAGTGTTTTACTGACCTTCAAAACTAACCTTTACTTACCTCCCCCAGGAACTGTTGATTTTTGCACTGTCTACTTTGAAAATAGCTTATTGCCATTTTACAAAGAGTGTACATGATATTGTTTTCATTCAAAGTTCCTAAAGTATCTAAGTGAAGTACCTTACATTTATAGTATTAACTGTAAATATTGAACCTGTGATTCTTATAATAAACTAAGAAAATATATTTTTCAATATAAAAACCTATTGGCCTGGAGTAAGTCATTGAGTGTGTGTTCCTCATTTATTGCCTGTGTGTGTACAACAAATGCTTAACACTACCCTCTGATAAGCTTACTGCTCGACCACACTACCACAAAATAGAGCATTAGAATTATCTACTTTAGCCACTATCTTACCTCTAAGGGGAACCCTTGGACTCTGTGCACACTATTTCTTACTTTGAAATAGTATATACAGAGCTAACAACTTCCTACAAGACTATTCTAAACTTGACGTATGGTGTGCACAGAGTCCAGTGGCTCCCCAGAGGCTAAAGTAAATAATACTAATGCTCTCTTTTGTGGTAATATGGTCGAGCAGTTAGGCTTATCAAAGGGTAGTGCAAAGACTTTATTGTGTACACACAGTCAAGAAATGAGGCACACACTCAATTACTAACTTCAGTCCAATGTTTTTATATAGCAAAAATATATTTTGTTACTTAAGTTACTTGTAAGTTGGTATTAAGCATATGTATCAAATGTACTTTTAGCTTTTGCAGATAAAACAGTTTCCAAGTAAGTAACACTTTTTAATTTCTAAAGTTGACTGCAATTTCTCATAGAAACCAATGCAGTCCTAGCGAAGGAAGCGTTAGTACAGTTAACAGGTAAGTATTTGACTTACGATCCCAGTCTTCAGGGGTTAGGATGTCTACAGGTTAAAGTTCAAGTTGACCCCAAAATTGCACCACCAGCAATGGAATCCTAAAAGGACTTGGGGAACTCAGAAAAGATCTGCTTGCAGGTTAGTACCCACAACTTCGAGGCACCGACCTGGGGGGTTTAGAGCAGCATTGGGGGGGGCCACAGGTCAGTGCCAAACACCCACCCTCAGCGGCACAGGGGCTGCCAGGTGCAGACACAGCATCAGGACCCAATGCTTTCCAGTGATTAAACCCCGAGATTGACAAAGATGCTGCAGGCTAGGTCCAGGGGGTTGGTTCAGGAAAACCAAAGGCTGGATAAGCAGGAGAGGCGCCCATTGGACGTTGATAAACTTTCTGTTGAATTCCCCAAGGCCGGGGGCTTCAGGTGTAGGGGTACCTTTTGGCGTCGGGAATCTTCATCGGATCTGGTCGCGGTCAGCGGGTCCTCCAGATTCAGGCTGCAGGCGTCGTGTTCACGGAGAGGGGTCAACCCAGGGTGAATGCTAGGGCGGAAGGTAGGGACCTTATTTGGACATGGTGAGCCACCTGGACTCAGGCTGTGGGCATCGGGTGCAGAGTGGGCAGGGCTTGCAGATCTGGGGCGGTTCTGGAGACCTTTTGGAGGGTTTCCTCTGGACAGGGCCGCTGTCCTCGGGAGGTCTTGGTCCACTGCTGGGCAGGAGGTCCTTTGGGGTTTGTGGAGGTTGCTGGTCCTGCAGAATGCATCACCTTTTTGTAGCAGGAGTCTTGAAGCCTTAGGCAGGCCGGTAGGGCTGGAGCAGAGTCAGTTGTCGTGTGAAGTCTTCACTGCTAGGGTCGGCTATTCAGTCTTCCTTCTTCCTTGAGGTTGCCAGGAATCTGAAGAGCAAGTGTAGGGAGTTGTCTCTGTATATATTATCTCAAAGTGAGAGATAGTGTGCACAGAGTCCATGGGTTCCCCTTAGAGGTTGATAGTGGCAAAATTAGATAATACTAATGCTCTATTTTGTGGTAGTGTGGTCGAGCAGTAGGCTTATCAGAGGGTAGTGTTAAGCATTTGTTGTACACACACAGGCAATAAATAAGAACACACTCAAAGACTTAACTCCAGGTGAGTAGGTTTTTATATAGAAAAAATATTTTTTTCTTAATTTGTTTTAGAACCACAAGATTCAGAATTTAGGTAAGTACATGAATTGTAAGGTACTTCACACAGGTAAGTATGGAATTTTGAATTAAAACAGGAATGTACACGGTTCCTGGGGGAGGTAAGAATTGGTTATTTTCTCAGGTAAGTAAAGCACCCACCACCAGCAACACAGGGCCGCTCAGGTGCAGAGGTCAAAGTAGGGCCCAAATAACCTAGGTGCCTATGGAGAGCAGGGGTGCTCTGGTTCCATTCTGCCAGCAGGTAAGTACCTGTGTCCTCAGGGAGCAGACCAGGGGGGGGTTTGTAGAGCACTGGGAGGAGGGTGGGGGGGGGGCACAAGTAGGCACACAAAACACACCCTCAGCGGCACAGAGGCGGCCGGGTGCAGTGTGCAAAGCAGGCATCGGGTTTTGTATTCGTTTCAATGGAGGGACCCGAGGGTCCCAAACAGGCACACAAAATACACCCTCAGCGGCACATGGGCTGCCGTGTGTGAACAAGGCGTCAGGTTTTGTATTGAAGTCAATAGAGGGATCTGGGTGTCACTTAGGTGATGCAGGCAGGGCATAGGGGGGGTTCTCTGGCCATCCACTGACTGGGCAAGGATGAGGGCCGTCTGCTGGTCACTCCTGCACCGGTGGTTGGTTCCTTTCGGCACTGGGGGCTGCGGGTGCAGTGCTTCTTCCAGGCATTGGGTTCCTTTGTTACCGGGCAGTCACGGTCAGAGGAAGCCTCTGGATCCTCTCTGCAGGCATCGCTGTGGGGATGCAGGGAGGTCAAATCAGGGTGTCCACGTCGTGGGAGTCACCTGGGGGTCCTCTCTGCGGTGTTGATTCTTCTAGACACGAGCCAGGGGCGTTGGGTGCAGAGTGTGAAGACTCACGAAGCCTGAACCTTTGAGGCTCACTGCTAGGTGTTAAAGTTCCTGCAGGGGGAGGTGTGAAGCACCTCCACCCAGTGCAGGCTTTGTTTCTGGCCACAAAAAGCACAAAGGCTCTCACCCCATGGGGTCAGAAACTCGTCTCAGTGGCAGGCTGGCACAGACCAGTCAGTCCTGCACTGAAGGATTGGGTAAAATACAGGGGGCATCTGTGTGCATTTTGTAATAAATCCAGCACTGGCATCAGTGTGGGTTTATTATTCGGAGACGTTTGATACCAAGCGTCCCAGTATTCAGTGTAGCCATTATGGAACTGTGGAGTTTGTGTTTGATAAACTCCCAGACCATATACTTAATATAGCTACCCCGCTCTTACAATGTCTAAGAATAGACTTACACACTGTAGGGGCATATAGTGTTCATGCAGCTATGCCCTCACCTGTGGCATAGTGCACCCTGCCTTAGGGATGTAAGGCCTGCTAGAGGGGTGACTTACCTATGCCACAGGCAGTGGGTTGGGCATGGCACCCTGAGGGGGATGCAATGTCGACTTTGACTTTTTCTCCTCACCCACACATACAATCTGCACTGGCAGTGTGCATGTGTTAGGAGAGGGGTCCTTTAGGGTGGCACAACACATGCAGCAGCCCTTAGGGACCTTCCCTGGTCACAGGGCCCTTGGTACCACCGGTACCTTTTACAAGGGACTTATCTGTGTGCCAGAGGTGTGCCAATTTTGGGAAACAATGGTACATTTTTAGTGAAAGAACACTGGTGCCTGGGCCTGGTAAGCAGGGTCCCAGCACACTTATTAGTCGAGTCAGCATCAGTATCAGTCAAAAAATAGGGGGTAACTGCAACAGGGAGCCATTTTCCTACAACAAGTTTCAGGGTTACCCCTAAATACTAGATTTAGGGGCGTTACATAGGGCAGTAGCCAATGGCTACTGTCCCTGCGGGTGGCTTCAAACTTCTTGTGCCCACTCCCTTTGTGGAGTGGGACACATTCCTATCCCTATTGGTCACTCTCCTCCAATACAAGATGGAAGATTGTGCAAGGAGGGGGACATTTTAGCTCTGGACACCTTAGGGGTGGTTCTAGCTGCAGTGGTCACTCTTCCTTGTCGTTCCTAATTTTCCCGTCAGATCTGCTGCCAGAAGTGGGGCTTGGTCCGGGGACAGGCATCTCCACTAGCTGGAATGTCTTGGGGCACTGTAATAGGGGGCCTGAGCCTTTGAGGCTCACCCCCCAAGTGTTGCAGTTCCTGCAGGTGAGAGGTGTGAAGCACCTCCACCCATAGTAGGCTTTGTTTCTGACCGCAGGGAGCACAAAGGCTCTCACTGCACGGGGTCTATTAGTGACAAGCTGGCACAGACCGGTCAGCCCTACACTAGAGGGTAGGGTGAAATATAGGGGGCATCTCTAAGATGCCGTCTGTGTGCATTTTACAATACATCCAACAATGGCATCAGTCTGGGTTTATTGTGCTGAGAAGCTTAATGGGAAACTTTCCAAACTTTAGTGATGTCATCATGGAGCTGTGGAGTTCATAATGACACTCCCAGCCCATGTACTTAATATGGCCACACTGCACTTACAATGTCTAAGAATGGACTTAGACACTGTAGGGGCATATTGCTCATGCAGCTATGCCCTCACCTTTGGTATAGTGCACCCTGCCTTAGCGTTGTAAGACCTGCTAGAGTGGGGACTAACCTATGCCACAGGCAGTGGTTTGTGGGCATGGCACCCTGGGCAAGATGCCATGTCTACTTTGCCTTTTTCTCCCCACCAACACACACAATCTGCAATGGCAGTGTGCATGTGTTTCGTGAGGGGCCCCTTAGGGTGGCACAATACATGCTGCAGCCCTTTGGCTTAGTAAGATGAGGAGGTGTGCCCACATCATGCTAGTCACAGCCCTCTGGTGCACCAGAAGATGTGGACACCACTTTTCAAAATCCTCCATATTGCTTTGGACGGAGCTAGTGTAGGAGGCTGGCCTGGCTTGTAGTGGGTACCAAGGGGTAATTACACTCTGTACCAGGTCCAGTTATCCCTTATTAGTGTAGAAGAAATGTTTCTAGCAGCTTAGGCTGATAGAAGGTAGCTATAGCAGAGCAGCTTAGGCTGAACTAGGAGACATGCAAAGCTCCTACTATACCACTGGTGTCATATGCACAATATCATAAGAAAACACAATACACAGATATACTAAAAATAAAGGTACTTTATTTTTATGACAATATGCCAAAAGTATCTCAGTGAGTACCCTCAGTATACACAAGATATATGTACACAATACCAAAAATATGCAGTAATAGCTAAAGGAAGTAATGCAAGCAGTGTAAAGTTACAATAGATTGCAACAGGAGCACATAGGTATAGGGGCAACACAAACCATATACTCCAAAAGTGGAATGCGAACCAAGAATGGACCCCAAATTTATGTGAGCTTGTAGAGGGTCGCTGGGACTGTAAGAAAACAGTGAGGGTTAGAAAAATAGCCCACCCCAGGACCCTGAAAGGTAGGTGTAAAGTGCACCTACAACCCCCGGAGAGCACAGAAGTCGTGATAGGGGGATTCTGCAAGGATGACCAACACCAGCAAAGCAACAGCAGTGGATTTTCGGACCCGAGTACCTGTGAAACAAGGGGACCAAGTCCAAGAGTCCCGACAATGTCGAGAGAGGGCAGATGCCCAGGAAGTGCCAGCTGAGGGTGCAAGGAAGCTGCCACCGGGTGGAGGATGCTTGGTGTTCTGCAAGAACGAAGAGGACTAGGAACTTGTCCTTTGGAGGATGGATGCCCCACATCGTGAAGCAGCTTGCAGAGGGGTTCCCACGCAGAAAGACCGCAAACAAGCCTTGCTAGCTGCAAGGGTCGCGGTTAGGGTTTTTGGATGCTGCTGTGGCCCAGGAGGGACCAGGATGTCGCCACTTGGATGAGGAGACAGAGGGGGGGGGGGGGGCAGCAAGTCAGGGAGCCCTCACAGAAGCAGACAGCACCCGCAGAAGTACCGGATCAGGCACTTAGAAGAGGAGTGAACCGGAGTCCACCCGAAGTCAGAAAAGGGAGTCCCACGACGCCAGAGGACAACTCAGAAGGTTGTGCACTGCAGGTTAGAGTGTCGGGGACCCACGCTTGGCTGTGCACGAAGGAAATCCTGGAAGAGTGCACAGGAGGCGGAGCAGCTGCAAATCACGCAGTACTCAGCAATGCAGTCTAGCGTGGGGAGGCAAGGACTTACCTCCACCAAACTTGGACTGAAGAGTCACTGGACTGTGGGAGTCACTTGGACAGAGTTGCTGAGTTCCAGGGACCACGCTCGTCGTGCTGAGAGGGGACCCAGAAGATCGGTGATGCAGTCTTTTGTTGCCTGCGGTTGCAGGGGGAAGATTCCGTCGACCCACTGGAGATTTCTTCAGAGCTCCTGGTGCAAGAAGGAGGCAGGCTACCCCCAGAGCATGCACCACCAAGAAACAGTCGAGAAAGCCGTCAGGATGAAGTGATACAAGGTTGCAGTAGTCGTCTTTGCTACTTTGTTGCGGTTTTGCAGGCGTCCTGAGCAGTCAGCGGTCGATCCTTTGGCAGAAGGTGAAGAGGGAGATGCAGAGGAACTCTGATGAGCTCTTGCATTCGGTATCTGAAGAATTCCCCAAAGCAGAGACCCTAAATAGCCAGAAAAGGAGGTTTGGCTACCTAGGAAGGAGGATTGGCTACTAACAGAGGTAAGAGCATATCAGAAGGAGTCTCTGACGTCACCTGCTGGCACTGGCCACTCAGAGCAGTCCAGTGTGCCAGCAACACCTCTGTTTCCAAGATGGCAGAGGTCTGGGGCACACTGGATGAGCTCTGGGCACTTCCCCTGGGAGGTGCAGGTCAGGGGAGTGGTCACTCCCCTTTCCTTTGTCCAGTTTCGCTCCAGAGCAGGGCTGGGAGATCCCTAAACCGGTGTAGAGTGGCTTATGCAGAGATGGGCAGCATCTGTGCCCATCAAAGCATTTCCAGAGGCTGGGGGAGGCTACGCCTCCCCAGCCTTCACACCTATTTCCAAAGGGAGAGGGTGTGACACCCTCTCTCAGAGGAAATCCTTTGTTCTGCCTTCCTGGGCCAGTGTTGCCTGGACTCCAGGGGGGCAGAAACCTGTCTGAGGGGTTGGCAGCAGCTATAGTGAAACCCCCGGGAAAGGCAGTTTGGCAGTACCCGGGTTGTGTGGTAGAGACCCGGGGGATGATGGAATTGTCACCCCAATGCCAGAATGGTATTGGGGTGACAATTCCATGATCTTAGACATGTTACATGGCCATGTTCGGAGTTACCATTGTGACGCTATACATAGGTAGTGACCTATGTATAGTGCACGCGTGTAATGGTGTCCCCGCACTCACAAAGTCTGGGGAATTTGCCCTGAACGATGTGGGGGCACCATGGCTAGTGCCAGGGTGCCCTCACACTAAGTAACTTTGCACCTAACCTTCACCAGGTGAAGGTTAGACATATAGGTGACTTAGAGGTTACTTATGTGCAGTGGTAAATGGCTGTGAAATAACGTGTACATTATTTTATTTCACTCAGGCTGCACTGGCAGGCCTGTGTAAGATTTGTCAGATCTTCCTATGGGTGGCACAAGAAATGCTGCAGCCCATAGGGATCTCCTGGAATCCCAATATCCTGGGTACCTCAGTACCATATACTAGGGAATTATAAGGGTGTTCCAGTATGCCAATGTGAATTGGTGAAATTGGTCACTAGCCTGTTAGTGACAATTTGGAAAGCAGAGAGAGCATAACCACTGAGGTTCTGGTTAGCAGAGCCTCAGTGAGACAGTTAGGCATCACACAGGGAACACATACATATAGGCCACAACTTATGAGCACTGGGGTCCTGGCTAGCAGGGTCCCAGTGACACATAACAAACATACTGACAACATAGGGTTTTCACTATGAGCTCTGGGCCCTGGCTAGCAGGATCCCAGTGAGACAGTGAAAACACCCTGACATATACTCACAAACAGGCCAAAAGTGGGGGTAACAAGGCTAGAAAGAGGCTACTTTCTCACAACTAGCATTATAGGGTCAGGGTTATGCCCACTTCCCAGCAGAAGTAGTCATATGGAGGGTGTAGTCACCTTAAAAGTAGGCAATCCATCAGCTGCTACTTGGCACTCACCTTAACACCTCTAAATTGAGTAAACTGATAGAGACTTCTAGTTGCAGATTCCTCATGTTAGAATTTCCCCAGGCGTCAGTCTGGATCTGAAGGTTATTCGAGTAGTACCGCTGCACGCAGATAGGTGGTGTCGGTCGTCTCACTGTCCACGGTGGGTGATGTAGTCGCCAGATAAGACGTTGTGGGTCATATATAGGCACCACCCTGACTCGCGGACGTCAGTTCTTTTCTTTCCACTCCAGCCTATGCTCAGATTCGGAGAAAAGCTACCATCAATTGCTTTTTGACTGAATTGTCCACTTATGATGAAGTTTTTTGGACCTTTCTGGTGCATTGAGGATGTCCAAAAAGACCGGTTTCAAGTCTTGCGAATCCTGCCACCGCATGATGTCGGTGTCAGATCCGCACCTGGTGTGTTTGTGGTGCTTGTAGTGCGACCACAGCTAGAAATCCTGCTCCGATTCCCGGACCATGAACCCGAAGGCTTTGAGGGAGCGGTACCTGAATCTGCTCGCGTGCCTGACGTCCGGCTCCACCTCTCTCTTAGTCCAGATGAAGGTCCCAAGACCGCTTGTGGAGCCGCCACCACCATTCCTCTTAGTCCCATTATAAATCTTCGGGACATTTGGGTATGAAGAAGTAGTCAAAGAACCACAAGAGCTCTTCGACTTCACCCCATCGGTCAGATGACGCAACACAGGACAAGGAGCGCCCTCACTCTAGACCTCCGTCCTCGGAGTCTACTACAGGGTAGGCTCTGTGCCTCATTGACTTTCTGGGATCTGGATCCACCCCTTCCGAACTCAGAGTTTTACAAGGCCATGCGCCTTATTTTTGGGCAGGCCAGCCCTGTTGGAGAGCCCTCGGATTCCACGTGGCTGGCAGGGGAGCCGGCAGCTTCGGCTCGGTTCCGATGGCCACCCAAGGATCCGCTTCTGGATCCGAACCGGTGCCAGTCGTACCTCGACCTTCCCCGTCATCGATTCCGGCATTGATGCTCCTGATGCTGCTTGGGCCCACAGACGGCATCATCCCTATACTCATTGCCAACTCTGATCCGGAACAACGTCTCTCACTGATTCAGACTGTGGCAGGGCCTTTGGGCCCTTGATTGGACTTTGACCCTTATTCTTGTGGGTCTTAATTCAGCAAGAGTTTGAAGGGTTTGCTGGACCATTTAGAATACCAGCTGGAATATCCTATGGAATGGGTACAGGAACTTGGTGAAGCCAGTGGGTTATATACCTCACCTGAAACAAGTATGCTTTCTCCCTCTACCGTGGCTACGGAAGAGGGAACTTCCTACTCCATGGTGGTGAGAAGAGCACCCGAGGTCCTGGTCCTTGAGCAGCCAACGTGGCTGTCGGGACTAACCTCCTGTCTGAGGTGCTTCAGCCTGGGGCTTCCACAACAATACCTCTTTAGCCCTCACCGATGTCCTGCTGGGCACATGGTGCAAGCCTAGCAAAGAGGTCACTGTTAGTAGGACAATCACTGACTGCCCCTCAGAGCCTAGTCATCTAAGTCTCAACCTCCCATGGTGTATTCTCTTCCGCTGCCGTGAATAGGGAATCAGAGACTGAGTCATCTTGTAAATAAGTTATTCTCTTCCTGCGGCCTGACATTGCGGTCGGTGAACACTGCATGCCTTTTGGGTTGTTACACCCATACTTCATGGGACACAGTCGCGCAGGTGCTGCCACAGGTCCCGAAGGAGTCCCAACTATTCTCTCCCATGCTGTGGCTGATGGAAGTGATGAAGCGAAGTTCACCAAAATATATGGGCTGGATACGACCGACTCTCTGGGCAGATCAGTTGCGTCGACGATGGCTTTTAGATGCTACGCTTGATTATGTACATCTGGCTTATCATAGGCTGTCCAGTTCACCCTGATGGACATGCCCTGAGATGGCACACGTCCAGACTCTGCTCTAGAGCACTTTAAGGAGTCTCTAGCTTCGACTTGGTCTCATGATTGCCCCTTGCCCGCCTCAGTCAGATTTTCGCGTGGATCTGGGAGCCAGCGGTCTAGCCAGTCCACTACCCATCTACCCTCACCCCACGCCCACCCTCCTCTGCTGTAGCCTCCAAGCTTTCCTGATCTGGTGCTTACCCATCAGATACCATTCAGCTGCAGGACTCACCAACACCTGCCCCACTGGACACCCATCACATCAGACAGGTGGGTTTTGCAAATAGTCCGAAGGGGCTACGCCTTCCTCTTCAAAACTACCCCTCCCTCCATGCCACCATCCTAGATCGAATGAAAGAGGATAATCTGGCACCACTCCGCAAGGAGATTACGTCTCTCTTTGCCAAGGGAACCATAGAGAGGGTCCCTCTGCCAGAAGTAGGTTGTGGTTGCTATTCCCACTACTTTGTGGTGCCCAAAAAGGACAAGGACCTCCGCCCTATCCTCGACCTCCGGTCCCAAAATCTCTTCCTTAAGAAGAAGTTTGAAATGCTCACTCTGGGTCAGGTCTTATTTGCCCTGGACCCTGGAGCCTGCATGGTATCTTTGGACTTACAGAACGCTTATTTCCATATTCCCGTCCTGCCTGCCCAGAGACAATACTAGCAGTTCTTGGTATGTCATGAACATTTTCAATTCACCATGCTCCCCTTTTGGCCTTACCAGTGTCCCTCGGGTGTTCACCAAAGTGATGGCAGTGGTCGCAGCTTATCTGCGCATGTTAACTCCAAAAACAGCCTTCCTTGTGGCTATCACCTCTGCCACACAATGAGTTACTTTCTTCTGAACCACATTTTCTCCCTGTCCACCCTGACAATGTGGTGCTTCGTACTAGGGCTTCTTTTCTCCCTAAAATAGTCACAACCTTTCATGTAGGCCAATCCATCAATTTGCCTACTTTTTACGCACCCAACATCCTTCTAAGGAAGAGGAGAGACTCCACCACCTGGACCCAAAAAGAGAATTGGCGTTCTACCTCAGTTGTACTTAAGAGTTCCGGGTGGATAATCGACTCTTTGTGGGCTATGTGGGCATTTAGAAAGGTCGGACAGTGCAGAAGAGAACCATCTCAAGATAGGTTGTTCTCTGCATTAAAATGTGCTATGCTTTCGCTAAAAATCAACCCCCTGAGGGTTTGTGTGCTCATTCTACAGTGCAACAGCTGAAAGCACCGCGTTAGCGCGCGGGGTTCCAATCCTGGATATCTGTCAGGTAGCAACGTGGGCGTCCTTGAACACATTCACTAAACACTATTATCTGGACAGTCAGGTCTGCAGGGATGGCTACTTTGGCCATTCTGTCCTCAGAGGCTACCTCACCCCAGAGACCCGTATTTCAAAGGGAGAGGTGATCACACCTCACCCTTGCATGAAATTCTTTGTTCTGCCTTTCCCTTCTGGAGTTAGGCTCATCAGCAGCGAGGGCTGACAGCCAGGCCCGCAACGCTGCACAGGCAGAACTGGGGGATCCTCTAAGGAACCCCCAGAGTACATGGCATCATGCAACTAGCTCTGGAATCAGTGTAGTTACATGATTCCAACATGTTTGATACCAAACATCCCTAGGTTCAGAGAAGCCATTATGTAGTTAGACCACATGTGGTACCCAGTGTCCACTACATACCTTAAGATTGCTTCCCCACACTTAAAAAAAAACCCAGGGAATGGAATCTGGGGCTTACAGGGGTACCCAGCTCATGCTGGAATACCCTCACACTAAGGGACATGCACCCTGCCCTTTGGCTGAAGGGCCTACCAGAGGGGTGATGTGCAGTGTCTAAGTCCAGTGACCTCGATGTAAGGCAAATCTTATATCTGTAGTGAAAAGGTGCATGCACCATTTCACACAAGCTGCAATGAAGGCCTGCAGACACAATTTGCATGGGCTCCCATTGGTGGCATAACACATGCTACACCCTATGGGAGACCCCTTGTGTACCAATGCCCTTGGTACCTAAGTACCATTTCATCCTAGACTCATCGCTCTCCATGACCCAACAAGTCAACGCCGTCTCATCCTCCTGCTGCAACACCCTCCGCATGCTCCACAAGATCTACAGGTGGATCCCTACCGAGACAAGAAGGATGGTCATCCAGGCCCTCGTCAGCAGCAGACTGGACTACAGCACCGCTCTCTATGCGGGAACCATGGGCAACCTCCAGAAAAGACTGCAACGCATACAGATTGCCTCCGCACACCTCATCCTCAACAACCCCCGCCACAGCCACATCACAGCCCACCTGAGAGACCAACACTGTCTCCCCGTCAACAAGAGGATCACCATCAAGCTCCTCACCCACGCCCACAAAGCACTCCACAACACCGGACCAGCATACCTCAAGGAACGATTTACCTTCTACACCCCGAACCGACAGCTCCGCTCCACCGACCTCGCCGCCGTACAACGCATCCACAAGACAACAACTGCCGACAGATCATTCTCCATCCTCGCCACCAAGACCTGGAACACCCTCCCCATCCACTTACGGCAGACCAAGGAGCTGCTGACCTTCAGGAGACACCTCAAGATCTGGCTGTTCGAGCAGTAGTAGTTCCAATCCCCCCCTCCCCAAAACGCCTTTAGACCCTCTCGGGTGAGTAGCGCGCTCTACAAATGTACTGCTTGATTGGTATACCAGGGACTGAATGAGTGCACCAGTATGCCAATTGTGGGGTATAAATGTTTAACAGCAACCAAATTTAGAGGAGAGAGCACGGACACTGGGGTCCAGATTAGCAGGATCCCAGTGTATTACAGTCTAAACACTGACAACAGGCAAAAAGTTGGGGTAACTATGTCAAAAAGATGCTACTTTCCTACATCCCAGAGGGTCCCATGTATTTCTATATTTCTCCCGCTTGTTGCTAAGTGTATATTTTCTGTGTATTTATCTCCAAGTGGATATATACCAATGTTAGTGTTGTAATAAAGAATACTTTTGCTACACGTGGTGTGGTTCTTTCTTGTGAACAGTTATTGACTGACTATTGTAGTACTGCAAGTGCTTTACACTCCTCCTGGATAAGCTTTAGCTGCTTACCACAGCAACCCCTAGAAAGCTTTTGCTATCCGGACACCTAAACTCTATCACTAACGGTTGCCTGGACTCGGTGTAGAGTGCCACACTATAGGTGTACACCATAAACTGAGCGAGTCTCCTATATTGGTGGTGGAATAAAGCACTAGCATTGCTTTACCACTTGGTCATGAATGACTTCCCTTTAGAAAAATCACTTATGGCTGATCGGTACATACTGTACTTGTGACTTCATGGACTTCTAAACAATTTGCTTGGGTAGTGAAGGGTCTAGTATAGCCCTTTCTCCAAACTTTCCAAAAGTTTAGAACTTCGGAGTAGGTAAATACACTACAAACACAACTTTAACACCCTGTCTTTAGTTGAGGGAATTAACCAGACTCCAGAATCTAGGCATTGAGCTCTTACGTTCCAGGAGCTTAGAATCCAATGCACAGCTACGAAACTTAAAATAAGTAGTAACCCTACCAAATCTACTGTCTCAGAATTACCCTTTCAGGATGACATACAGAGTCCTGAAAGGGGAAAGAGAGTTAAATGAAGAGGATGAACCACCAGTGCTGGAAAATAAGGTTCTGAGTACTTCCTGTGACCACACTGGACAGAATCATGAGGATTCTGGAGAGAATTATGAACCTGCAGGGAGCAGTACTGGTAGCACAATAGTGGATTGTAGTAGTGAGCCCACTTTCTCTCCCCCTGGGTTGGGCAAAAGGGTTTCCAGGAGGCATAGATCCTCCTCATTTTCCCATGACTCAGCATTTACTGCTGGGTCCATCCACTCTAGCTCAGAAGAGGGACCATTAGATGGTGGGGTTCAGCTTGCTGAAACTTGAGCAAGCAAACCTCAAGTTAAACAAGCAGCAGCTAGCTCCTGAAAGAAAGGCCATTGAGATGGAAAGAGGAAGAAAGAATTAGGGATTACAATCCTGTGGTGGCAACATTATAGAGTCCGGAGTCAGGGAAGATACCTTAGATTCCAGTAATCTCAGCAGGATAGCCCTTCCTTACAAGTCTGGGGATGATATCCATAAGTGGGTTACTGCTTTTAGAGAGGGCTAGTAAAGTACAGAAGATCCCTCAGAGGCAGTGGGCAGCTATCCTGTGGCTCTCCTTTGCAGACAAAGGTAGAGATAAACTGTTAGCAGTAAGAGAAGAGGATGCAGACATCTACTCTAAAAGCCAGCTCTGTATATACTAAATCAAAATGAGATATAGTTGCCTCTCTGCAAGACATCCTCTGCTCCTGGCCTCTGGAATTGCTGCTGGCCTACTTTTAGAATTGAAACAAGAGTGTATCCAGTCGGGAGTGCTGCCACTGTTTGTTTGGCTCCTGCAAGATTTCTGCAGCATCTGTGGCTGTGCATCCTCCAGGGTCACAATGACTCTGCCTGCATCAAAGAAGTAAGAAGGAATCTCCCTTGGAGTGAAGGAGTCACTCCCCTGCAGCCCCAGGCACCTCAAGACAATGAAGACCAGCTGGTAGGTCCTGCCGTCCCACGGACAACGAAAAGGCTCTGCTCACAGGTGGTGGCTCTGTGCTCCTCTCCGGGTCCAACTTGTCTTCTGACCAACTTGGGAGACGGTGGACCCTTGCTGAAGCCATTGGAATGGTACCCCTGTGCACCGCAGCTGTTGCTCTTGTAAAGGCATGTGGGGCTTTTCCTACAAGAAATCTTCAAGCTCCAAGAAGCCCCAGCCTCCACCACTCTGCAGCTTCAAGATAAGCTTCGACTCTGCAGTCCCTGCTACTTGGGACTCCTATTTTGTTGGGCTACTGAGGCCTTTCTCTGTCTCACTGTGCCTGTTGCCAGTGGGTCACTCGAGGGGGCTCCTCTGACTCCGGCTGGCTTGCCTTCCTGCTGAAGGCCTGCCCTGACTCTCTTCCAAGGGTCGAGTCACTAGGACCTTATTGGTCCTCAAAAACCTTCAATCTTCCTTCCATCAGCTAACTGCATTTTCTAAGGCATGTTGTGGTCCTGCTGGCCACTGACCCTCCTGCAGTCCGGTGACCAACGTGGAACAGCTTGTGGGTGACTCCATTTACTTTCTGCATCCCCTTGGACTCCGCAGCTGGACTTCTTCCTTCACTGTCCTGCAGAAACTTCACCTCCAAGAGGGTGGGCAATGCCTACCTGATCCGCCTGGACATCTCCAAGTGGTCTGGATGCTGTACCCTCCTTTTTTAGGTTCCTCACTTCTGGTATCCACCCTTGGGTTACACCGGTCCGGTTGCTGACTTCAGCGACGGGTCACGACGCCACGTCACTCCTATGCACCTGGGCTCCCTGGTGTAGGTACTCCAATCTTCTGGGGATCCACGGGGGGTGCACTCTCCAACCTTCTTTGTGCAAACTGGTTCCCTCGGGGTCCACTGGGTTGGGTCCTAAATCAATAAAAGTCAAACTGCAACGGTCCTGTGTTAGGCTATGGGGCACCAGGCTCAATAACCTCTCTGCACCCCAGCACCTGTGGGATATCTAGTACTTACCTCTAGTAATTTCCTATTCTCTCAGCTCCTGGGATTCTAACACATTTACCTTGGATAGGCACCTTCATTCTTATAATTCTTTCTTTGAACATAGTTCACCAACTACCCCCTATATGGTTCCCTGTGTTTCTATGCCAGTAATTCCCAAACTGTGCGCTTGGCATCCCGGTGCGTAATCAAAACCATCAGGGGGGCTGTGGTCAGTTGCAGAGTTGATTCAATAGTCTATGTGACTCATCACGTAAGAGTGTTTTCTACAAAACTATTCATGCTGTACACCTTATTGTTAAGCAGTTGTTATATTAGCCACTCGATGCCACTGAGCAGCAACAACATCTAGCTACAAAATTAAAACTAAATTCTTTAGTGAGTTGTCATCCATCCTCTCTGAACAGCCGAACATCCTCGCAACAACGTATCACAGTATTTGTGAACCATGTTCGAGCAGGCAGGAACTAAAATGATGCTTGCCACAGCGACTAAGGCAAGAAACTGTTGGAGGCTGCAGTGTTGTGCAACACACTGAGAATAGCTGGACTCAAGCTGGATATGAGGCAGGCGACGTTGCCCTAACACTGAAGGGTACTACCTAGTATTCCGTAGTGCACATTGCTAGAGCAAAAAGCTGTTAGTCAGGTAACTGACTGTAAGCTGTAAGTCAGTTCCTGGGGGAGGTAAGTTTGGTTAGGTTTTTCAGGTAAGCAAAGCACTTACAAGTTTAGCCTCATAGACATAGGCAGCTTAGGGAAAGAACACTGGTGCTGGGGCCTGGTTAGCAGGGTTCCAGCACACTTTCAGTCATAACTGGCATCAACAAAAGGCAAAAAGTCAGGGGGTAACCATGCCAAGGAAGGCATTTCTTTACACACACTATAGGTGTACACAATAAACCGAGCCAACCTCATGCATTCATGGCTCCGCGCTCCTGGTGTGGAAAACCGTGAAAAGGAATTGACATCAGCGCGCCATTGTGGCACCTGTATATGACCTGTTGTAGGAAAGTGCCACTGTTGGCATGGTTACTCACCCACTTTGTGCCTAGTGTTGATGCCAGCTTTGATTGGAAGTGTGCTTGGACCCTGCTAACCAGGCCCCAGCACCAGTGTTCTTTCCCCAAAACTGTACCTTTGTTTCCACAATTGGCACAGCCCTGGCACACAGTTAAGTCCCTTGTAAAAGGTACCCAGGATACCAAGGGCCCTGTGGCCAGGGAAGGTCTCTAAGGGCTGCAGCATGTATTATGCCACCCTACGGGACCCCTCACTCAGCACATACACACTGCCTGGCAGCTTATATATGCTGGTGGGGAGAAAAAGACAAAGTCGACATGGCACCTCTCTCAGGGCACCATCCCCACAAACCACTGCCTGTGTCATAGGTAAGTCACCCTTCTAGAAGGCCTTAGAGCCCTGATGCAGGCTGCACTATAACACAGATGAGGGCATAGCTGCATGAAAAATATGCCCCTACAGTGTCTAAGTCCATTCTTAGCCATTGTAAGTGCATTGTAGCCATATTGAGTATATGGTCTGGTCAAACTCGAACGCCACAGTTCCATAATGGCTACACTGAATACTGGGAAGTTTGGTATCAAACTTCTCAGCACAATAAATCCACACTGATGCCAGTGTGGGATTTATTGGAAAATGCACACAGAAAGCATCTTAGAGATGCCCCCCGCATGCCAGACCAACTGCTTGTGCTAGGCTAACAGGTCTCTGCCAGCCTGCCACTTCCAGACTAGTTTCTGGCTTCATGGGGTGAGTGCCTTTGTGCACTCTGTGACCAGGAACAAAGCCTGTCCTGGGTGAAGGTGCTTCACACCTCCCCCTGCAGGAACTGTAACACCTGGGGGTGAGCCTCAAAGGCTCAAGCCTGGTGTTACAACGCCCCTGGGCACTCCAGCTAGTGGAGATGCCCGCCTCCCGGACACAGCCCCCACTTTTGGTGACAAGTCCGGAGGAGTTAATGAAAAAACCCAGGTCCAGCCAGGTCCACCCCTAAGGTGACCAGAGCTGAAGTGACCCCCTCCTTAGAAAATCCTCCATCTTGCTTAGGAAGATTTAGCCCAATAGGATTAGGTATGCCCCTCCCCCCACCCCCCTCAAAGGGAGGAGGCACAAGGAGGGTGTAGCCACCCTTAGGGACAGTAGCCATTGGCTACTGCCCTTCAGCCCTAAACACACCCCTAAATCTGGTATTTAGGGGCAGCCCTGAGCCCAGGAAATCAGATTCCTGATGACTTAACAAGAAGAAGGACTGCTGACCTGAAAACCCAGCAGAGAAGAAGGAGAAAACAACTGCTTTGGCCCCAGCCCTACCGACCTGTCTCCTGATTCAAAGAACCTGCAACAGCTCCCCATCCTGTGGACCCAGCGACTTCTGCCGACCCAGAGGACTGCCCTGCTACTCCAAAGGACCAAGAAACTCCTGTGGACAGCGGCTCTGTCCAAAGCCACAAGAAGAAGCCATCTTTAAAGGGACTCCCACCTCACTCCAGAAGCATGAGTCGCCACCACTCTGCACCCGACGCCCCTGGTCCGTGTCCAGAGAAACCAATGCCGCAGAGAGGACCCCCATGCGACTCCAACGACGTGTCCACCCTGAGCCGACCTCCTTGCACCCCTACGATGACGCCTGCAGAGGGAATCCAGGGGACCCCCCCCCCCCTGACCGTGACTGCCTGGTAACAAAGAACCCTATGCCTGGAAGAAGCACTGCACCTGCATCCCTCGGGCCCGTGAAGAACCAACCACCGGTACAGCAGTGACCAGCAGGTGGCCCTCACCCTTGCCCAGTCGGTGGCTGGCCCAAGACATATGAGATATAGTGTGCCCAGAGTCCAGGGTTTCCCCGAGAGGCTTGACAGAGGCAATAATAGATAATACTAATGCTCTATTTTGTGGTAGTGTGGTCGAGCAGTAGGCTTATCAGAGGGTAGTGTTAAGCATTTTTTGTACACACACAGGCAATAAATGAGGAACACACTCTCAATGACTTACTCCAGGCCAATAGGTTTTTATATTGAAAAATATATTTTCTTAGTTTATTTTTTAGAACCACAAGTTCAAGATTTGAAGTAAATACATAAAATGCAAGGTACTCCACACAGGTAAGTTAGGAACTTTGAATTAGAGCAATAGCATACACAGTTTTAGTAAAAATGGCAATAAGCTATTTTAAAAGTGGAGACAGTGCAAAAATCAACAGTTCTTGCGGGAGGTTAGTAATGGTTAGTTTGTCAGTTAAGTAAAGCACTTACAAGTCTAAGTTCCTGGGCATAGGCAGCCCATCGTTGAGGGTTCAGGGCAGCCCTAAAGTTACCACACCAGCAGCTCAGGGCCAGTCAGGTGCAGAGGTAAAAAAAGGATCCCAAAAACAGGGGTGCTTCAGTTCCAGTCTGACAGCAGGTAAGTATCCACGTCCTCGGGACACAAGTAGGCACACAAAACACACCCTCAGCGGCACAGGGGCGGCCGATGCAGTGTGCAAAGCAGGCGTCAGGTTTTGTATAGGATTCAATGGAGGAATCTAGGGGGCCCTGTAGCGGTGCAGGCAGGGCACAGGGGGGCTTCTCTGGCCAGCCACCAACTGGGCAAGGCAGAGGGTCGTCTGAGGGTCACTCCCGCAATGAGGTTAGGTTCCTTCGGGCCCTGGAGGCTGCGGGTGTAGTGCTTGGTCCAGGCGTTGGGTCCCTTGTTACAGGCAGTCGCAGTCAGGGGGAGCCTCTGGATTCTCTCTGCATGCGTCGCTGTCGCTTTGGCGTCCTCCCTGTGGTGTTGGAGCTTGAGCCGGGCGCGTTGGGTGCAGAAGGTGAAGTCTCACGCTTCCGGCGGGAAGAGTGAGGTCTTTAAAAGTTACAAGAAAGTTGCTAAGTTGTTGCTGTTGTTGAGCAGAGCCGCTGCTCACTGGAGTTTCTTGGTCCTTTGGTTCAGGGCAGTCCTCTGAGGCTTCAGAGGTCGCTGGTCCCTGTCGATGCGTCGCTGTTGCAGTTTTCTTCGAGTCAGGAGACAGGTCGATAGGGCTGGGGCCAAAGCAGTTGTCGTCTCCGTCGTCTCTGCAGGGCTTTCAGGTCAGCAGTCCTTCTTCTTCGTTCAGGTTGCAGGAATCTGATTTCCTGGGTTCTGGGGTGCCCCTAAATACTGAATTTAGGGGTGTGTTTAGGTCAGGAGGGCAGTAGTCGATGACTACTGTCCTGGAGGGTGGCTACATCCTCTTTGTGCCTCCCTGAGGGGAGGGGGACACATCCCTAATCTTATTGGGGAAATCCTCCAAAACTAAGATGGAGGATTTCTAAAGGCAGGAATCACCACACCTCAGGGCACCTTAGGGGCTTTAGGAACTTTGAATAAAAGCAATATCATATACAGTCTTTGTAAAAATGGCAATAAGCTATTTTAAAAGTGGACACAGTGCAAAAATCAAGAGTTCCTGGGGGAGGTAAGTAAAGGTTAAGTTTGCAGTTAAGTAAAACACTTACAAGCTTCAAAGTTGGGTCCAAGGAAGCCCACCGTTGGGGGTTCAATGCAACCCCAAAGATACTACACCGGCAGCTCAAGGCCAGTCAGGTGCAGAGGTCAAAGAGGTGGCCAAAGCACATAGGCTTCAATGGAGAACAGGGGTGCCCCGGTTCCAGTCTGCCAGCAGGTAAGTACCTGCGTCCTCTGGGGGCAGACCAGGGGGGTTTTGTAGGGCACCGGGGGGGACAAAAGAAGGCACAGAAAGTACACCCTCAGCAGCACTGGGGCGGCCGGGTGCAGAGTGCAAACAGGCGTCGTGTTTTAGATAGGAAGTAATGTAGGGACCCGGGGGTCACTTCAACAATGCAGGCAGGCGCAGGGGGGCTCTTCGGGGTATTCACCACCTGGGCTAGGCAGAGGGTCACCTGGGGGTTGCTCCTGCACTGAAGTTCGGTTCCTTCAGGTCCTGGGAGCTGCGGGTGCAGTGTTGGTTCCAGGCGTCGGGTCCCTTGTTACAGGCACTCTCGGTCAGGGGGGCCTCTGGATTTCCTCTGCAGGCGTCGCTGTGTGGGCTCAGGGGGATCGTCTCTGGCTTCTCACTGGTTTGCAGTTGCCGGGGAGTCCTCCCTGTAGTGTTGGTTTTCCGCAGGTCGAGTCGGGTGCAGAGTGGAAAGTCTCACGCTTCCGGCAGGAAACGTGAAGTCTTTAAAGTTGTTTCTTTGTTGCCAGGAAGTTGCAGGTTGTTGAACAGGGACGCTGTTTACAGGAGTTTCTTGTTCCTTGGTTGCAGGGCAGTCCTCTGAGGCTTCAGAGGTCGCTGGTCCCTGTTGGATGCGTCGCTGTTGCAGTTTTCTTTGAAGTTCAGAGACAGACCGGGAGGGCTGGGGCCAAAGCAGTTGTCATCTCCGTCTTGACTGCAGGGCTTCAGGTCAGCAGTCCTTCTTCTTGTTAAGGTTGCAGGAATCTAGTTTCCTATGTTCTGGGGAGCCCCTAAACACTGTGTTTAGGTCTGGGAGGGCAGTAGCCAATGGCTACTGTCCTGGAAGGTGGCTACACCCTCTTTGTGCCTCCTCCCTGTGGGGAGGGGGGCACATCCCTAATTCTATTGGGGGAATCCTCCACTCACAAGATGGAGGATTTCTAAAAGTATGGGGCACCTCAGCTCAGGACACCTTAGTGGTTGTCCTGACTGGTGGGTGGCTCCTCCTTGTTTTTCTAATTATCTCCTCCAGCCTTGCCGCCAAAAGTGGGGGCAGTGGCCGGAGGGGCGGGCATCTCCACTTGCTGGGATGCCCTGTGGCGCTGTAACAAAAGGGGTGAGCCTTTGAGGCTCACCGCCAGGTGTTACAGTTCCTGCAGGGGGAGGTGAGAAGCATCTCCACCCAGTACAGGCTTTGTTCCTGGCCAAAGAGTGACAAAGGCACTCTCCCCATGTGGCCAGCAACATGTCTGGTGTGTGGCAGGCTGGCAGAAACTAGTCAGCCTACACTGGAAGTCCGGTATGGTTTCAGGAGGCATCTCTAAGATGCCCTCTGGGTGTATTTTACAATACATTGCACACGGGCATCAGTGTGCATTTATTGTGCTGAGAAGTTTGATACCAAACTTCCCAGTTTTCAGTGTAGCCATTATGAAACTGTGGAGTTCGTGTTTGACAAACTCCCAGACCATACACTCTTATGGCTTCCCTGCACTTACAATGTCTAAGGTTTTGCTTAGACACTGTAGGGGCATAGTGCTCATGCACATATGCCCTCACCTGTGGTATGGTGCACCCTGCCTTAGGCCTGTAAGGCCTGCTAGGGGGGTGACTTACCTATGTCACAGGCAGTGTGAGGTTGGCATGGCACTCTGAGGGGAGTGCCATGTCGACTTAGACATTGTCTCCCCACCAGCACACACAAGCTGTGAAGCAGTGTGCATGTGCTGAGTGAGGGGTGCCTAGGGTGGCATAAAACATGCTGCAGCCCTTAGAGACCTTCCCTGGCATCAGGGCCCTTTGTGCCAGAGGTACCAGGTACAAGGGACTTACCTGAGTGCCAGGGTTGTGCCAATTGTGGAGACAAAGGTACAGTTTAGGGAAAGAACGCTGGGGCCTGGTTAGCAGGGTCCCAGCACACTTTCAAATCATAACTTAGTATCATGAAAGGCAAAAGGTCAGGGGGTAACCATGCCAAGGAGGCATTTCCTTACACATATTATGGAAGCAAAGTCACAACTACATCAGACCCGAAATTGATTACCCGAAAGATTGTCAGTGAAAACTGTTCATTCTCATTAGAAGCCTTACCTTTCCACATCTATATCCTCAATCATCCCTAACACCAAAGAGTCCTGCAGAACTTTCTCCAAATTCTTCATCAATAAAATCAAAATTCTAAAGCTGTTTCTGGATTCAGGAAGTTACTCTCTTAGAATGGAACAACTGTCCTGCAAATGTGCAATTAAAAGGCCAAGGAAATATCCCACTCTGACAACATATAGACAGTCATTCACCTAAAACGTTTCAGTCATCTTTCAGTCCTCCCAAATTATTCAAAGAAATAACTACCTTTTTCTCACTCCTCCTGAAAAGGGTGGTAGACAACTTTCTTTTACAAGAGATGGTCTCTGACACTGTCAAAAGTGTCAATTCAACCTTCTCCTTAACAATTTTTTTTTTAAATAAACACTGACCCCAAGGACCTAAAAGATTTCTGTATATTAGCTGTTCTTCTATTCATGGCTAAAGTCATGCAAAGCTGAGTGGACACCAGCTTATAACCTTCATCAAAGAAAATAACCTGTTTGATCCCCAACAATCTGGATTCAGAACCGACTGTAGCACAGAATCTGCTATGCTCCACGTAGTAAATGATGCGCTTAGCATCTGATAGAGACTTCTAGTTGCAGATTCCTTACCTTACAATTTCCCTAAGGCGTTAGACTGGATGCGGAGATTATTCTTCAAGCAATACCCTTGTGCGTCCGTAGGTGGCGTCGGCCGACTCCGCGGGCGTCGTTCGCGTCGTAGTCGCCGTGATGACGTCGGGAGTAGTACATAGATGCTGCCTCAGCGCAATGATGTCAGTTCTTTTCTTTCTGCGCCACGAGCTGATCCAGAGAGAGCTACACTGGTCTCTTTTTTGACCGATTTCGACCATTTTATTGAGTTTTTTTGTGAGCTTTTGGTGCGTCGAGGATGTCCCCGAAGACCTGGTTAAAGCTGTAAGAGGACTGTCGCCACATGATGTCAGTGACAGATCCGCATCAGGTTTGTCTGTGGTGACTTGAGCCCGACCACGGCCGAAGTCGTGCTCCGAGTGCAGGGCCATGCACCCGAAGGCCTTGAGGGAATGGTCCCTCAAACTCTTGTCGGCCCAGCACTCGACTCCGCATAGGTCCCGGTCTCGCTCGAGAGTAATGTCTCGAGACTGTTCACAGAGCCATCACCACTCGTCTTCCTCAAAATCTTTGGGTGCAGGTAAGAAGAAAAAGTCATCAAAGCAGTCTCATCGGTCTTCAACTTTGTCACGTTTCTCAGCTGACGTGGGAGGAGCGTCGATGCTCAAGGCCTCCGTCCTCGGATCCTGCTTTTGGGTCCCCTCAGAGTTTCCGGGAGCCGGAGCGACCCCCACCCAACTTGAAGTATTCTATGAGATCAGGCACCTCATCTTTGGGAGGACCGACCCCCATACTGCGCCTTCGTTCCCAAGGGGTTCGGTCGAGGGGCCTTTGGGTTTTGCGGCTTCGGTCTGGCCACCGAAGTCCCCTCCAGATCCGCCTGCAGATCCTCACCATTGAGACCTTTCTTGGCGCTGGGTCGATTCTTGACGCTCCTGATGTTGTTAGTGCCCACTATCAACGTCGACCTGATTCTTATCCCCGGCGACTCGGAGCGGTGTCGGCCGATGCCACCTTTGTCTTCGATGGGGCCTATTCACCCCAGGTCGGACTTGGACCCTTTTTACTATGGGTACGAATTTGGGGAACGATTGGAGGGGTCCTTACGAAGGATGCGCCACCTTTGGATTGGGCACAGGAATTGGGCGACACTACTCCAGATGCTAGCATGCTGTCTCCACCTACAGTGGCTATGGCTGAGGGAGCGACCTATGGTATGGTGGTCAGTAGGGCGGCGAGGTCCTTGGCTTGGAGCTACCTACTGTAGAGGTCAGGTCCAACCTCCTGACGGAGGTGCTTCAGCCAGGGGCTTCCACATCGGAACCCCTTTTACCGTTCAATAAAGCCCTCAGCAATGTCCTTTTGGGTCCTTGGTCCAAACCCAACACAGGGGCTCCCATAAATAGGACTATAACATGCCGCCATTGGCCCGCTCCGAATGACCCTAAATTCCTGTCCCAGCACCCCACGCCTGAGACCTTGTCTCCAGGCTTCCTCTTCTTCAGGCGCATTCCCTTCCACTCCCCTGAATAGGGAAACAAAAAGGCTGGAACAATTTTGGAAGAAGTTGTTTCTTTCCTCCAGTCTCGCGCTGCGGTCTGTGAACATCGCATGCCTTTTGGGCCTCTATACCCACTCTCTGTGGGATACGGTTGCACAAGTCCTGCCGCAGATACCAGAGGAGAGGCCCGTGCTATTGTATCCCGAGCAGTCAGCGATGGGAGAGATGCGGCGAAGTTCACATTCCGATGTGGGCTGGACACAACTGACTCTTTGGTCTGATCGGTTGCTACAACAGTGGCCTTGAGATGCCACGCCTGGTTGCGTACTTAGTGCGTACTTCTGGTTCTTCTGGGGATGTCCAACAGTCTCTCATGGACATGCACTTTCATGGCTCCCGTCTCTCTGGAGACAAAGCGGACTCAGCCTTGGAGATATTCAACGATTCCCGAGCTACAGCTCAGTTCATTGGTCTTTTCTCTGGCCCTCGCCCCCCTCAGTCCACTTTTTGCCGCTTTTGTGTCCACGAAAGGGGCTCCCTGTTGCGTCCCCCACCCAGCCACCGTGCCACCCATGCTGTTCAGCTGCTGCGTGGCCGGGGAGCGGAATCCCATGTGGACGTCAGAGAGGGAACCAGAGGTCTGCCCAGTCCACCTCTGCCCCTGCTGCAGCCTCCAAAACCTCCTATTCCGTACCCTCACTCCCATCCAGTTGGCAACAGGATTCACCATCACCTGCCCAACTGGGAAAACCTTCACTACGGACAGGTGGGTTTTGCAGATCGTTCGAAAGGGCTACTTCCTTCCTTTTGAATCTGCCCCACCAGCCATGCTTCCATCACTCAGCCAACTCCCGGAGGATCATTTGGCACTGCTTCGCCAGGAAGCTGTGGCTGTCTTGGCCAAGGGAGCTATAGAGAAGGTCCCTGTGCCAGAAGTAGGTTGTGGTTGGTATTCCCGCTACTTTATGGTGCCGAAAAAGGTCAAGGGCTTACGTCCTATCCTAGACCTTCAGGACCTCAACTAGTTCCTCAAGAAGGAGAAATTCAAAATGCTCCCCCTGGCTCAGGGTCTGTCCTCCTTAGACCTAGGAGACTCGATGATAGCATTGGACTTGCAGGATGCTTGTTTCCACATCCCCATCCTGCCTACCCACAGATGTTACCTACGATTCGGGGTAGGTTACAAGCACTATCAGTTTACCGTGCTCCCCTTTGGCCTTACCAGCATCCCTTGGCAGTGGTCGCAGCTCATCTGCGCAGGTTAGGGGTCTCAGTCTTCCCCTACATCGACGACTGGCTGTTGTAGGCGGACTCACCCCAGAAAGTCGTCTCCCACCTTCAGACTACGGTGAACCTCCTGCACACACTGGGGTTCACTATAAACGTGCTAAAGTCACACCTGACTCCCTCTCATATGCTCCCTTTCATCGGAGCTGTTCTGGACACAGTGCAGTTTCGGGCTTATCTTCCCGAAAAGCGAGTCCAAGATAATCAGACTATGATTCCGATCTTTCAGCCTCTGTCTTGGGTTTTGATGAGCCTCATTCTGAGGCTGCTGGGCCTCATGGCCTCCTGCATCCTGCTAGTGACACATGTCAGATGGCATATGCAGGCTCTGCAGTGAGACTTGAAGTTCCAGTGGGCGCAGCATCAGGGGAATCTCTCCAACATGGTCCAGATCTCGGAGGGGACTGCGAAAGACCTGCAGTGGTGGCTTTCGAAACCACATTGGGTCCACAGCAGATCCCTCTCCCTTCCCCAACTAGATCTATCTATAGTGACAGATGGGTCACTTCTGGGTTGGGGCGGCCACATGGGAGAGGCGGAGATCAGAGACCTCTGGTCTCTGGTGGAGTCTGGGCTCCATATGAGTCTTCTGTCACTCCGGGCGATCATGCTTGTGTTGAACGCATTTCTTCCCTCTCTCAAAGGGAAAGTAGTGCAGGTGTTCACGTACAATACTACTGCCATATGGTACTGCAACAAACAGGGCGGAGTAGGGTTCTGGACCCTCTGTCAAGAGGCACTACATCTCCGGACACGGCGGGAACATCAGGGCATCACCCTGGTGGTTCAACATCTGGCGGGTCCTTTCAACACCACAACGGACAAACTCAGCCGTCGATGCGCAGCCGATCCCGACTGGCATCTCCATCTGGAGGTCGCACAACGTCTCTTTCAGCAATGGGGAGAGCTTTGGGTAGATCTGTTTGTCTCTGCAGAGAATGCGCAATGTCAGCTGTTTTGCGCGTTGGAGTTTCCAAGGCTGCACTTGCTCTGAGTGGAACTCTAGCCTCCTTTACACCTTTACACCTATACCACTTCTGCCCAGAGTTCTCAAGAAGAACAGGAACGACCAGGCCCAAGTCATCTTGTTTGCTCCGGACTGGGCACGGAGAGTATGGTATCCAGAGGTATTGAGTATGGCCATCAATCCTCCACTCAGACTGCCTCTTCGGGCGAATCTTCTGTCGCAGCAGTAGGGGACAGGTCTCCACCCGAACCTGTCCAAATTCCGCCTTGATGCGTGAAGATTGAGTGGCGACAGTTGACCACTTTTGATCTCCCATCTGAAGTCTGTGATGATATATAGGCAGCAAGGCGTCCCTCCACCAAAACGGTACACGCCAGTCGTTGGCATAAATTTGTGGCATGGTGCACCAGCAAATGTGTTGATCCACTCTATCTGAGGTTATTTTGTTCATTCTTTCTTTGGCCCAGCAGGGCTCTGCTTTGGGCACCCTTAAAGGTTATTTATCTGCCATTTCGACCTTTCTTAGGTTACCTGATCAGCCCTCACTCTTTAAATCTCCTACTGTGAGTAGATTCCTAAAACGTCTCACCCATTTATTTCCTCCCACTCCATTTATCATGCCTCAGTGGGATCTCAGTCTTGTCCTTACTTAATTAATTTGTACTCCCTTTGAGCCGATGCACAATTGTCCCTTACGGCTCCTCACCTTCAAAACTGTCTTTCTTGTTGCCATCACCTCTGCTCACAGGGTGAGTGAGCATCAGGCCCTTTCATCCAAACCTCCATTCTTGTCTGTGCACCCTGACAAAGTGGTGTAGTGCACTAAGGCTTCCTTCCTTCCGAAGGTGGTTATGTCTTTTCATGTAGGGCAGTCCATCGCCCTGCCTACTTTCTACGCACCCCCACATCCTTCCCATGAGGAGGGGAGACTCCACTGTCTGGACCAAGGAAGAGCGTTGGCGTTCTATCTTAATCGTTCTAAAGATTTCCGGGTGGACGTTCAACTCTTTGTTGGGTATGTGGGTGCGAAGAAATGAAAGGTGGTTCAAAAACATACCATCTCTCAATGGGTACTTCTTTGCATCATGATGTGCTATGCTTTGGCCAAGAAGCAACCCCCTGAGGGCTTGCATGCTCAATCCACCAGACCAACTGCTGCTGGCATTGCATTAGCATGCGGAGTTACTGTCCTGGATATCTTCCTGGCAGCAACATGAGCGTCCCTGCACATGTTTGCTAAACACTACTGCCTGGACAGTCCGGTCTGTCGGGATGACTACTTTGGTTGTTCGGTCCTGCAGGACTTCCTAGTATGATCTTGGTTCGCAGCCCACCACCGAGGATGACATTGCTTGGGTATCTATTCTAAGGTAAGGAATCTACAACTACAAGTCTCTATCAGATGTACAAGTTACTTACCTTCGGTAACAAAATATCTGGTTAGGAAGTTGGCTCTGTATATACTATCTCAAAGTGAGAGATAGTGTGCACAGAGTCCAAGGGTTCCCCTTAGAGGTTGATAGTGGCAAAAATAGATCATGCTAATGCTTTATTTTGTGGTAGTGTGGTTGAGCAGTAGGCTTATCAGGGGGTAGTGTTAAGCATTTGTTGTACACACACAGGCATTAAATGAGGAACACACACTCAAATACTTAATTCCAGGCCAATAGGTTTTATATAGAAAAATGTATTTTCTTATTTTTTTTTTTTTTTTAGAACCACATGATTCAAGATTTAAGGTAAGTACATAAAATGCAAGGTACTCCACACAGGTAAGTATAGAACTTTGATTTAAAACAGTAGTACACACAGTTTTGGTTCAAATGGCAATAAGCTATTTTAAAAGTGGACACAGTGCAAAAATCAACAGGTTCTGGGGGAGGTAAGTTTGGTTAGTCTTCTCAGGTAAGTAAAGCACTTACACAGTCAGTCTACTGGGCATAGGAATTCCACTGTTGGGGGTTCAAGGCAGCCCCAAAGCCACAGCACCAGCAACACAGGGCCAGTCAGGTGCAGAAGTCAAAGGAGGGCCCAACACACATAGGTGCCTATGAAGAACAGGGGTGCTCTGGTTCCAGTCTGCTAGCAGGTAAGTACCTGCGTCCTCAGGGAGCAGACCAGGAGGGTTTTGTAGAGCACTGAGGGGGGGACACAAGTAGGCACACATTACTGTTTTGATTCAAAGTTCTAACTATACCTATGCAAAGTCCATTACACTTAATGCACTTACCTGCAATCTGAATCATGTGGTTCAAAAATAAATTAAGAAAATAATATTTTTCTATATAAAAACCTATTGGCCTGTAGTTAAGTCTTTGAGTGTGTGTTCTCATTTATTGCCTGTGTGTGTGTGTGTACAACAAATTCTTAACACTACCCTCTGATAAGCCTAACTGCTCGATCACACTACCACAAATGGAGCATTAGTACTATCTATTATTGCCTCTATCAAGCCATTTGGGGAACCCCTAGACTCTGTGCACACTGTCTCATTTTGATATAGTATATAGACAGCCAGCTTCCTACACCCACTCATCCTCCCCGCTTGCAAACTGATTTCTAGGGACAGAGATTCCCCCCCTTCAGGTCCTTAGCTCTGGCGCACCAATCTGTGTTCTTAGCGGCTCTGCGATTTGGCGTGGAAAGATGTTAAAAGAAACTGACGTCACTGAGCTGAGGCAGCGTCTATGTACTACTGCCCATGTCATCACGGTGACAACACGCGCAGAGTCGACCGATGCGCAAGGGTATTGCTCGAAGAAAAATCTCAAGATCCAGTTTGACACCTGGGGGAAATTCTAAGGTGAGGAATCTGCAACTAGAATATGCCTCTGCCAGATATTTTGTTACCAAAGGTAAGTAAGTTGTACATCTAAGACAGTCACTGATGCGGCCTAATGCTTCTCCTGAACTTTGTCTGCAGCATCTGACACTGTCAACCAAGTATCTCTGGTAAAACGTCTGAATGATAAGATGGGCTTAGAGGGCGCAATTATTTTTGTATGTATACTTCTACCTGCAGATTTATTTCCATTGACTGGTGCAGAAACTTCTGTAATAGCTCTCTGGTACTTGTAGAGGGCACTTGCTCCATTCGACATAAGGTCATAATGACAGCATCATCATCATCATATAATGCCAGGACCAATACCTTTACGTCAGTTCAGTTTTTTCTACATCTTTCGAATCGTTCATTGTTGTTATTAAAATATGTGTGAATAGAATTTTTTCTCAGAATTTTTTTATCACTGGTGCTGTAGGGATAACTCACCTCTGAAAAGGTCAGGCTTCAATCTAGTCATCTGTGCAACTGACCCACACGCCAACTGCCTTTTGTGCATCAGCTTGTGACACAATACGTCGCTATGTGACCTCTGTCAGCATATTCACTCAGGCCATGAAAGAGCAGAGTCAAACTTTATTTGACCCTCTGAAGATGGCCCTATGTAGCGCTGTAGAATGAGGTCGCAGTTGTGTTCAACTTAGAGGTTGTTGCATCCAGCAAATCTTCACAGAAGAAGAGAAGACACAGAAACCAAGCACCCACCTTCTCGTCAAACTTCAGAATTAGGTAAGTCAGAGTCTCCTCGTGCCCTGTCTCGATAGATGATGGTCTGAGGTACACCCCAAGTAATTATCAGTCGATTAGAATAATTCAAGCATCCTACACATCACTTTTTGTTTACTTCAGTGTGATACCCGAAGTAGGATGAGTATTCCTAGGCGTGAGTTCCTTGCTCACTGTGCAACTGGAACCAAGCTCCACCAACTGAAGAGTCCCAACTAGGGCAAAATATGCCTTGGGTTTCTTGTGTTCCAGTTCAGAGAGAACTTTCTCCTGGCAGTTTGAGGTGGACTGTTCCTGTTGGAGCAGGATCAAGACTGATTTGTATATCCCTGGTTTTAATATGAGGTGGTATGGGGACGAAAGAATGATGGATTGGGATGCATCCCCTAGCTATGATGAGTGGCTGGGATTCGTTCAAGCATCCCATTCACCACTTTTTGTTTACTTCAATGAGGCAGTCAAGAGAAACTGGTTGACATTATAGGCCTGCGCCATGGGATAAAGCCTTCTTGATGGATCCGCCCATGATAATTTCAAACCTTGCTGATCATCTAGAAGACCACTTTCCTAGGGTTTCAAGGATGGCCAGGTTACTGCTATGCACATGGTATGTGCTGGCATGGACACCGCAGACATTATATTAGTAACTTTGAAACACTGTGCATGTCTCAGGTCTACAGGTTTCTCACTTGTCCAGAATACCCTTTTGGATATCATTCGATGGAGAGAGGCTGCTTGTACAGAAGGCTTCTACAGCCCACTAGTGTTTTTAAGAAATATAGGGCAAAAGCACGCACCTTGGGTTTGCAGTGCAGAATAAATCCTTTTCCTCTTTTAAGAAGCTTTCTTCATTTTCCACAGGCTTCCATACCAGGTCAACAATAGCGGATGAAACACTTTGTACAGCAGAATTGAACAAAAAAAAAAAACGAGTTGTGCAAAACAACTCCCTCCGTCCTCTTCCATAGATCTACCAGGGAAGGAGCAATAGTATGCCTGGGAAGGGAATCAGACTGTGCCAGAGGGAGGAAAGCTGTCCCATTTTCTACAGGTCTGGAAGGCTATCACTTTGTACCACTAGGACTTGGAGATTTTATAAACGGGGTAATCCCCACTCTTTCGTCAGCATCCCCACACCTGCCCTTCCTGTTCCTCTCAGGTTCTGTCAGGCAAACGGCAGATTGTGCAGCAGGAGGTGAATAGCCTGCTGCAGAAAGGGTCAGTGGAACTGATGCCAGAGTGTCAACAGTGGAACTGGTACCAGAGCGACAACTAAGACAGGGGTGCTATTCTCTGTACTTTCTAGTTACCAAAAAAGATGGCTGGCCCTGTATGTAGATTTTTATGTAACTAAGACCAAGATCACCGAAATTGGTTAAGTACTTTTTGAGATATGGATTTTTGAAGTTTAAGAAAAAATAGACTTTTTTTGCATAATTACGCACCATAGGAATCAATAGAAAGTGCCCTTGAAAAATTTGTTTAAAATCACAGTTGCTTTACCAAGTTCTCCTTTTGCCGTTTGGTTGAGGTCGTCGGTGGGTAGGCTCTACCATCTAGAGAAGTCCGGGTGGCGTCTTGTTCTGGCCGGAGCCGCAGTGAAAAGTCTCTGGAGTTAATTCAGGGCCACTGCAGGGGACCACTTGGAAAAGCACTGCACACATAAGTTTAGAGGTAGTTCCTTGGGGTCCCCATGGAGGAGTGTCATAGTCGCAAGGGGTGAGGGACCCTTAGGGCACAGAAGGTTATTCACTGCAGGGCACAGGGCGGCTGGGTGCAGAGCGAATTGTTTAGTCAGGAGCTGTGCATAAAGATGCCCTTTGGATCTGGCGGTAAGTCACTTCAAGGGTTGCTTTCAGAACAACGGGGGCACTCTGGCGGGAGGTCCGGGGTGTTACTGAAGTCTCTCAGCTGGGCCTTCCTCCTGGTCCTTTTTCAGCCCCAGACGGGCTCCTGTTGCCCGACGTCAACTGACCAGTACCCAGGGTATTGGTACGGTTCGGCCACTGGAGGGCTCAGTGCCACCAAACATGGCACACTTGCAGGGTTTGTCTTAATGGTCGTTGAAGTGTGGTCTGGCTGCAACTTCCGGTACAAGAGTTAGCGGCTGGACAGTGAAGTGACCCTCACTGGGTTACTGGTTTATTCTTTGTTGCAGAGTGGTACCTCAGGTGGAAGTTCTTGGGTGATTGGCGAAGCCTGGAGGCCCTCTGGGGGTCAGTCCAGTTGTCCAGCAGCTCCTCAGCGGCGATTGTCGGGTCCTGTGTGCAGCAGACAGGGTTTGCCATTGGTTTCTTTGTACAGCAGGTCCTCAGTTCTCGTGCCTTAGATTTCTTGTCCTTCAAATCCGAGTATCTGGTCTAGGGGTGCCCACTATATACTGTATTTACTGGGCGTTTTAGGGGGAACATGGTAGTGTGCAATGGGACACTTACCTTTGGGTGACTACACCCACTACAGTGACCACTTCCTGTGGGAAGGGTCACTTCCATATCCCTGATTGGGTATTTTCCTTCCATCTAAGATGGGGGAAAATGAAATGGAGTGCCCATCTTGCAGGCAACACAATAGGGGTGGTGCATGCCAGGCGGGACCACTCCTCCTACCCTTTGTGTGGTTTCCTGCATTTGCTCTCGCCAAAAGTGGAGGTTTGCAAAGGGGTTGACCATCTGCTGCTAGCAGCAGGCCTGGGGGTTGAGTTTCAAAGGCAGTAAGCCCTTTCAAGCTTGCTGCTAGTGCAGTGCACATTCCTGAAGGAGGTGTGTTAGCACCTCCACCCAGGAAGAGCATTGTTTTACAAAGCAGAGACACAGCGCTCTCCCCCAAGGTTTGTAGATTGGGTGTCTGGAGGTGGCAGGCTGGACAGAACCAGTCAGCAACCATGCCAGGGTAGTTAGCCTTTGCAGGAGAAATCTCTAAGGTAAGCCCTGGGTACATTTAAGGGTAGATAAAGTACTGCTACTACTTTGGATTTATCGTTCTGAGCAGTTTTGTCACGTAGGTTCTCATTATGCTAATTTGGCTACTGGATTTGGGAGACCGGATCACATAGATTGTGGCTACTAAGTAGAATTCCACATGATGCCTGTCTGCCTAATCCAGGTTTTCCAGCTAACTAGCAGCGCCTCACCTCTGGCCGAGATGATTGTGGCAACCAGGCACATGACAAGAAGGCTCATCTGGGGAATCGTGGTCGATCAGATCCTTTACCTTTCTCTCAGTTACCAAAGGTCTCATACAGGCAAAGACAACAGAGGCAGGATATAGTTCAATAAGGATTTATTGAAGTAACTGCATTTTAGATAAAAGGGCATGTATTACAAAAACTAGGATGATAAAACACAATTAAAGCATTTAGGTAACTAACAGAGTAAAACACAAGAACAGTCCTACCATATGACCACTAGGAGTGATGTACACATTTCTCCTACCTAAACCATGTTTGAGCACAGCATAATAAGCCTAATCTGCCATTCATGTTTTCCCCCTGGGGGTACATCATCCCTTTTACCTGGAGGAAGAAGCCTGTGGTCTAGAGAGACACCGTCGCCATGTGGATCAGTGGTCCGGCCGTCTAGGCAGGTAGCTGCAGCGAAGCGGTCATCAATCAGCATGCAGTCGTGGTCATCTGGCCGGAATCTCCCTCTAACGTGTCTGGGACAAAGGGGTGTTTTTATAATAAAATAGCTGACATTCTAAGAAATAGTCACCATGTGTAAGTAAATGCCTCCTTGGCATGGTTACCCCCTGACTTTGTGCATTTTGCTGATGCCAGTTATGATTGAAAGTGTGCTGAGACCCTGCTAACCAGGCCCCAGCACCAGTGTTCTTTCCCTAAACTGTACCTTTGCTTCCACAATTGGCACAACCCAGGCACACAGATAAGTCCCTTGTAAATGGTACCCCTGGTACCAAGGGCCCTGTGGCCAGGGAAGGTCTCTAAGGGCTGCAGCATGTCTTATGCCACCCTGGGGCCCCCTCACTCAGCACTCCCCTCAGAGTGCCATGCCACCCTCACACTGCCTGTGGCATAGGTAAGTCACTCCTCTAGCAGGCCTTACAGCCCTAAGGCAGGGTGTACTATACCACGGGTGAGGGCATATGTGGAAGAGCACTATGCCCCTACAGTGTCTAAGCAAAACCTTAGACATTGTAAGTGCAGGGTAGCCATAAAGAGTATATAGTCTGGGAGTTTGTCAAACACGAACTCCACAGTTCCATAATGGCTACACTGAAATCTGGGAAGTTTGATATCAAACTTCTCAGCACAATAAAAGCACACTGATGCCAATGTGAAATTTATTGTAAAATGCACCCAGAGGGCATCTTAGACATGCCCCCTGAGTACCAGTCCGACTCCTAGCGCTAGGCTGACCAGTTTCTGGCAGCCTGCTACAACCAGACGAGTTGTTGGCCACATGGGGAGAGTGTCTTTGTCACTCTGTGGCCAGGAACAAAGTCTGTACTGAATGGAGGTGCTTCTCACCTCCCCCTGCAGGAACTGTAACACTTGGCGGTGAGCCTCAAAGGTTCACCCCTTTTGTTACAGCGCCCCATGGCATCCCAGCTAGTGGAGATGCCCACCCCTCCGGCCACTGCCCCCACTTTTGGCGGCAAGGCTGGATGAGTTAATGAGAAAAATAAGGAGTCACCACCCTCCAACCAGGACAGCGCCTTTGTTTTTAGGGGTGGGGGGCCGGGGTAGTTTTGTTTTTAGGTGCAGGGGTAAGGGGTTGGTTGTTTTTAGGGCGGGTGGGTCGGGAAGGTTTAAGGGCTCAGGGTGGGTGGGGTTATCGGGGTAGTTTTGTTTTTAGGGGCGGGGGATCCGGGTAGTTTTGTTTTTAGGAGCGGGGGATCCAGATAGTTTTGTTTTTGGGGGCAGGGCGCGGGGGGTTGGTTGTTTTTATTGTGGGGGTCGGGAAAGTTTTAGGGCTCAGGGTGGGTGGGGGGTGTCAGGGTAGTTTTGTTTTTAGGGGTAGGGTGGGGCTCGAGTTAGTTTAGTTTTTAGGAGCGGGATCAGGTTAATTTCTGTTTTAGGAGTTGCGGTTGGGGGGTCAGGGTAGTTTGGTCAGGCAAGTGGGTTGGAGGCAGGGTTGGGGGTAGTATTTAGGGGTGGGGTGGAGTAACGGCTGGGGGGTCTGGTAGTTATGTTTTTAGGGGCGTGGTGGGGGTCAGTTTTTTTTGGGGGTGTGTTGGGGGTCAGTTGTTGATAGGGCGGGTGAGGGGTCGGGAAGGTTTTCGGGCTCAGGGTGGGTGGGGGGAATCAGCGTAGTTTAGTTTTTAGGGGTGGGGGGTCGGTTGTTTTTAGGGCGGGTGGTGGGGTCGGGGAAGGTTTTAGGGCCCAGAGTGGGTAGGGGGTGTCGGAGGAGTTTTGTTTCTAGGGACGGTGTAGTGGGTTCGGGGTAGTTTTGTTTTTAGGGGCAGGGTCGGAGTAGTTTTGTTTTTAGAGGCGGTTGGGGGTCAGGTTAGTTTTGTTTTCAGGAGCGGGGGTCGGGGAAGGTTTTAGGGTTCAGGGTGGGTGTGGTGTTTTGGGGTACTTTTGTATTTAAGAGCGGGAGTGGGGGTTCAGGGTAGTTTTAGTATTAGGGGTGGGGAACTTTTGTGCCTCAGGGCGGGTGGTGGGTGGCATGCTAGAACCACACATGCCGTTTCCACACATGCTTTTACAACAAAAAATCGTTGTAAAGGCATGTGTGGTAAAGGCCTTTGTGGTAACAACACAGTTGTTGTTCTGACTGCATTGTTCAGGCATGCGTGGTTGTCGCATTAGTTGTTCCATCATACATTCAGATCAGTTGCATCCACAGTTCCTGGTTGAGAACGTCTTGCTTTTCGGGTTATGTCCGAGGTAACCTTTTGGGCATGCTTTTTGATGGCCCCCATCTCTTTCGGAGAGAAAGCAGACTCAGCGCTCGAGTGCTTCAAGGATTCTCGTGGAGGCCTCTCGTCCCCCTGAATCTGGTTTTCGCCCCTTTTGTGGCTACGGAATGGGCTCCCAGCCACGTCCGATGTCCTCCAGCCACTGTGCCATGCATACTGCCCAGCCAGATGCATGGGATCCACTGTTCTCTTGGATCAGGGAGTCAGTGGTATGGCCAGTCTGCCATAACACAAAACACCCTCCAAAACACACAGCTGCCTTCTAATGCTTCCTAGTCTGGCGTTTCTCCACAAGGGAACACTTGGAAGCTGGACCCGCCATCACCTGCCCCGCTGACAGTCCATCACGTCAGACAGGTGGGTTTTGCAGTTAGCCAAAGGGACTCTTCCCCCCCCCTCTTCAAGACTACCCTTCCATCAGTGCCACCCTCCTACAATCAGATGGTGGAAGATCACTCAGCACTTCTCCGCGATAAGGTTATGGCTCTTGGCCAAGGTAGTCATGGAGAGGATCCCTGTGCCAGAAGCAGGTTATGGTTGCTATTCCTGCTACTTTCTGGTGCCCAAAATGGGCAAGGGCCTCCACCCTATCCTAGACCTACGGTCCCTCAATCTCTTCATCAAGAAGCAGAAGTTCAAAATGCTCATTCTGGCTCATGTTCTATCTGCCCCAGGAGACTGAATGGTAGCATTGGACTTGCAGGACGCTTACTTTCACAATCCTGTCCTGCCTGCCCACAAACGTTACTTTCAGTTCAGTTGTAGGCCACAAGCACTTTCAGTTCACTTAACAGCATCCCTCAGGTGCTCACCAAGGTGATGGCGGTGGTCGCAGCTCATCTGCACAGATCAGGAGTTTGTCTTCCTCTATCTCGATGACTGGCTGTTGAAGTCAAGCTTGTCCCAGGCTGTCGTCTCCCACCTCCACACTACTGTGAACTTCCTGCATTCACTGGGGTTCACTATAATCGTGCCAAAGTCACACCTCCCTTCCTCTCAGACGCTCTTATTCATCACAGCTGTTCTGGACACAGTGCAATTTAGCACTTATCCTACCATATGGCGCGTACAAGATATTCGGGCTATGATACTGATGTTTCAGCCTCTATCCTGGATTTCGGTGAGAGTGACTGAGGCTGCTGGATCTCATGGCCTTCTGCCTCCTGCTGGTGACACATGCCATATGAAAGCTCTGCCTTGTGACCTGAAGTCCCTGTATGTGCAGCATCAGGGGAATCTCTCCTCCATGGTCCAGATCTTGGAGGGAACTGCATGAGATCCGCAGTGGTAGCTACCGCACTGCAGTTGGGTCAGAGGCAGATCCCTCTCCCTTCCCCAACCAGATCTGACTGTAGTGCCAGATCTGTCACTCCTGGGATGGGGCGGGCACCTGGGAGAGGTGAAGATCAGGGGTATCTGGTCTTTGGCGGAATCCAGACTTCACATCAACCTGTTGGAGCTCCAGACAATCAGACTAGCATTGAAAGCATTTCTTCCTTCTCTCAAAGGGCAGGTAGTGCAGGTGTTCACAGACAGCACCACCACGATGTGGTACTGCAATAAGCAGGTCGGTGGGGTTGTGGACCTTTTGTCAAGAGGCTCTGGGCATGGCTGGAATAACAGGACATTTCCCTGATGGTTCAACATCTGGCAGGCTTTCTGAGTATCATTGCTTAGCCGATCACAAATGGCATCTCCATCCCGAGGTGGCGCAAGGTTGCTTTCAGCAGAGCCTTATTTAGATCTGTTTGCCTCCTCCAAAGAGAACGTGCAATGTCAGCAGTATTGTGCTTTGGAGTTTCCAAGGTGGTAATTGCTTGGCAATGCTTTTCATCTGGAGTGGAACTCAGGCATCCTGTAACTCTTTCCAGCCATACCACTTCTGCCCAGAGTTCTCAAGAAGTTCAAGGACGACTGAGCCCAAGTAATCCTTATGAGAATGGACTGGGCACAGAGTCTGGAATCCCAAGCTATTGAGCATGGCCATCGATCCTCCCATCAGACTGCCCCTTCGGAAGGATCTTCTGTTGCAGTAGCAGTAGAGGGTTCTCTCCGCCTTCTTCACTCTCTGCCTTCTTGCGTGGTGATTGAGCGGCAACAGTTGACAGCTTTCACTCTTCTGCCTGAAGTCTGTTAAGTAATCTTAACAGCCAGGCGTCCCTCCACCAAAACGGTACACGCCTGTCATTGGAAAAATGTGTTGCATGATGTACAGACAAGTCTGTTGACCCCTTTCTGCCCCTCTCTCTCTCTCTGAAGTCCAGTTACTTATACATTTGTTGATCTAGCAAAACTCTGCACTGTGCACTCTCAAAGATTGTCTGCAATCTCTGCTTTTTTAAGGTTGCCTGATCAACCTTTTTTGTTTAAATCCTTATTTGTAAATAGGTTCCTTAAAGGCCTTACTGATGTGTTTCCTTCATCCCCATTCATTATGCCACAATGGAATTTGAATTTGGTTTTGACATTCGTGATGTGCGCTCCTCTCAGGCCTCTCACTTTGAAAACAGCCTTCCTTATGGCCATTATATCTGCCCGCAGGGTGACTGAGCTGCAGGCACTGTCATCTAAGCTGCTTTACCTTTCCATCTATCCTGACAAAGTGGTGCTTCGCACTCAGGACTCCTTTCTACCGAAAGTGGTCACGTCCTTCCATGTAGGCCAGTCCATTACCATGCCTACTTTTTACGCACCCCCACATCCTTCTAAGGAAGAGGAGAGACTCTGCCAGCTGGACTCTTAAAGAGCGTTGGTGTTCTACCTTGATTGTACCAAAGAGTTCCGAGTGGATGATCAACACTTTGGTGGTTATGTAGGGGTGAAGAAAGGGGGAGAAGTGAGCCATCCAAATGGGTTGTACTCTACAGTGAAATGTGCTACGCAGTGGCTAAGAAGCAACCACCTGAGGGTTTGCATGCTTATTCTACCAGAGCCAAAACTTCAACCACTTAGCACGCAGAGTTCTAGTCTTGGGCATCTGTGGGGCAGCAACATGGGTATATCTGCACACCTTTACTAAACACTACTTCCTGAACTGTCAGGTCCGTTGAGCTAGGCACTTTGTCCACTCAGTGCTGTTGGACTTTCTGGTGTGATCTTGGTTCGCAGACCCACCTCCGGGGATGTTATTGCTTGGGTATCTATTCTAAGGTAAGGAATCTGAAACTAGATGTCTGTATCAGATGGGCAAGTTACCTACTTTCTGTAACACCTTATCTGGTAGATACAATATCTTGTTGCAGATTCCTTACCGACCCACCCATGCTCTCCCCTCTGCAACCTGATTTCTAGGGGCAGGGAATCCACTTTTTAGGGCCCTTAGTTTTGACGCAACAGTGGTCAGTGTTGTTCATGGCTTTGAGCTTCTGTCATGGAAAGTTGTGAAAAGAAAGTGACATCAGCGCGCCAGGGAGGCGCCTGTATAGGACTCACAACATCATATCCGGCAATCATGATGCTGACGAAAGACACGGATAGGATCGACCCCAACTAACGGCGCACAGGGGTACGGCTCAAGAAATATCTCCACATCTAGATTGACGGCTGGGGAAAATTCTAAGGTAAGGAATCTGCAACTAGATATTGTCTCTACCAGATAAGGACAATGGGAGCCCTTGCATGGAGACTTCTGTTTACCATGATTGGATTCGTTCCTGTCACTAGCGCTAAGCCCAGCTATGCAAGTGGAGCAGAGTATTTATTGCCACAGGTGGGGCAAGGTTGGGTGGTAGGAATTTTCTGGATTCTTGCAGATTTCGTAAGTTTTCATCACAAAAATGTAAGATGCATGATTTCAGGCAAAGTTGAAGGTTTGGAGGGCTTTGTGTATAAAAGAACCCCATGGGATCCACACAAGTCAGGCCATCTTGGATTCCCCTAGGTGTCTGTTTTTAAAAAAAATGTACAGGTTTACTAAGTTTCCCTAGGTGCTGTCTGAGCTAGGGTCCAAAACCTAGAGCTACCCACATTGGAAAAAGAGGGTCAGTTTTTGGTGGAAAAATGCGCTGTGTCCATGTTGTGTTTTGGGCTGTTTCTTTTTGCGGGTACTAGGCCTACCCACAAAAGTACAATTTTTATTGGGAGACTTGTTAGGACACAGAAGAGTAGAACATTTATTACCACTTGGATTTCGCTGCATGTATGCCTTTCAAGTGTAAGCCATTGTAAAAGAAAGATGACATTTTGAAAAATACCCTCCAAATCATATACTAATATGGGTACCCACAAATTCCGATATATAGAAATAACCACTGGTCCTAAACTCTATATCTTGTGCCCATTTAAGAAATACGTGTGTAGGAAGCTGGCTCTGTATCTACTATATCAAAGTGAGATATAGTGTTCACAGAGTCCAGGGGTTCCCCAGAGGTTTAACAGAGGCTAAAGTAGATAATTCTTATGCGCTTATTTCTGGTAGGGTGGTCGAGCAGTTAGGCATATCAGAGGGTAGTGCAAAGCATTTGCTGTACACACAGACTTAACTCCAGACCAATGGTTTTTATATGGCAAAAATATATTTTCTTAATTTATTTTTAGAACCTCAAGATTCAAGTTGCAGGTAAATACATTAAAGGTTTTGTATTTCACACATGTATCAACAGTACTTAGTTTGAAATCGATAAGTTATGCAGTTCTTTAAATATTGGCAATAAATTGTTTTAAAAATGGACGCTGCAGTTTTCAGAAACAGTTACTGGGGGGAAGAAAAGTTAGATTGTTTTGCAGGTAAGTACAACACTTACAGTTCCAGTCTCCAGGAGTTAGGAAGTCTACAGGTTGGGGTTCATGTCAACCCCAAACGCAGCAATATGGGGCCGGCCGGGTGCAGAGGTCAAAGTGTAGGCAAAATTAACATGGGCTCCTATAGAGACTGGGGGCACTCTGTTTCAGATCTGCAGGCAGGCAAGTACTCGTGACTTCAGAGGGCAGACCTGGGGGGTTTAGTGGAGCACTGGGTGGGTGGCGGTGGGGGGCACAGGTAGTCCCCAAGCATACACCTTCAGTGGCACTGGGGCAGCCGGGTGCAGGGTGCAAACAAGATGTCGGGTCTCCAATGATTCTCTAAGAGGGGACACTGGGGGCCACTCAGAGGCTGCAGGCGAGGTCCATGGGGGGCGTCTCCAGCACCCCACCGGTTGGACAGGGAGGAGGGCTGTCTGCCGAACTTGGCTGCACTGGGTGCCTGTTTCTCCGAGGCCTTGGGGCTGCGGGTGCAGTGGTCCTTGAGCATCAGATATCTTTGTCCAGAGCTTTTGTGGTCAGGAGGGTCCTCGGGATTCTCTCTGCAGACTTCATCATGGAGGGGTGGAGAGGTCAACCCAGGATGAGCACTTGCTCAGAATCGCCTGGTGATCCTCTCTAGCTGATTGGGCCACCTGGACATGGGCTGTGGGTGTCGGGTGTAGAGTGGTTAGGACTCGCGCATTCGTAGTGAGGTGGAAGTCCTTGGTTGTTGGTTTCTTCTTGGACAGGGCCGCTGTCCATAGGAGTTCTTCGTCCTTTTGGGTGCAGGGCAATTCGTTGGAGCTTGGCAGAGGTCGCTAGTCCCGCTGGATGCGCCTCTGTTCTTTTGCAGGGTCTTTGAAGAAGGAGACAGGACGGAAGGGCTGGGGGCAAATCAGCTGTCGTCTTCCTTGTTCTCCGCTGGGGTCTCAGCTTAGCAGCCCTTCTTCTTGTTAGGTCGCCAGGAATATGGTGAGCTGGGTTCAGGGAGGCCCTTAAATCCGAGATATGGGGGAATTTTAGGGGTCAGAGGGCAGTAGCCAATGGCTACTGTCCCTGAGGTTGGCTACACCCTCGTTGTGCCTACTCCCTTTCGGTAGGGGGGCACAAACCTAATCCTATTGATCCCTGTCCTCCAAACCAAGATGGAGGATTTTGCAGGGAGGGGTCACCTCAGCTCTGGACAACTTAGGGGTGGTCCTGGCTGGGGTGGTCACTCCTCCCTGTTTTCCCTAATTTTCCCACCGGACTTGCCGCCAAAAGTGGATCTTTGTCCAGGGGCGGACAGCTCCACTAGCTGGAGTGCCCTGGGGCACTGTAATACGAGGCTTAACCCCTTCTGTGCCGCGGACGTAATGGTTACGTCCTGTGGCACAGTGCTCGTGTGCCCAGGATGTAACCATTACGTCCTGGGCACAGAGCCCAGAGGGAGCGGTAGCGCTCCCTCTGTGGGGTTCCCCCCCACTCCCCCAAGGCAGGGATGGAAGGGGAAGCCCTTCCCCTTCCACCCTGACCCCCCCAACACCCCCCCTGTGATGTCAGCGCGCGATCGCACGCTGATTGTCACAGAGGGCCTCCTCCAAAAAAAAAGCATTTCTCTTCCGATCACGTGGAGGAGGCAGAGAGACTTCAAATGGAAGGAAAGTTATTTCCTTCCCTTTGAAGTCTCTCTCAGCGTTTTGGCAGCCGGATTGCAAGCAATCCGGCTGTCAAAACGGCCACTAGACACCAGGGATTTTATTTTTTTTAATGAAATTGGCATGAGGGAGCGACCCCTTGGGCAAGGGGGCAAATTATATTTAGGCCATTTCTGCCCTCCTTGGGGGCAGATTGGCCTACTTTTATGAGGCCAATCTGCCCCCAAGGGGGACAGAAACTACTAGACACCAGGGAGTTTTTTTTTTTTTTTTTTTTTTTTTTTTTTTTTGCAAATTTCACGCAAGGGGAGCGACCCCTTAGGCAAGGGTCGTTCCCCTGGGGGGCACATTTATTTTAGGCCATTTCCGTCCCCCTGGGGGGCAGATCAACCTATTTTAATTAGGCTGATGGGCAGAAATCACTAGGCACCGGGGATCTTTTTTTTGCGCCAATGTCAGGCAATGTCAGGCAAGGGGAGCGACCCCATAGGCAAGGGTCGCTCTCTGGGGGGGGTATATTTATTTTAGGCCATTTCTAGACACCCCCTATCCTCCCCCCCCCCCCCCACCCCACCCCCTCTGGGGCCAGCTGACCTAGAGGCCAAAATCCACAGGAAGGCACTTTGCAAAAAAAAACACCTCTGCTTTCTGTGAAAAAATGGGATGTGTCCACGTTGTGTTTTGAGCCATTTCCTTTCGTGGGCGCTAGGCCTACCCACACAAGTGAGGTACCATTTTTATCGGGAGACTTGAGGGAACACAGAATAGCAAAACAAGTGTTATTGCCCCTTGTCTTTCTCTACATTTTTTCCTTCCAAATGTAAGGCCATTTGTAAAAAAAAGACATCTATTTGAGAAATGCACTGTAATTCACATGCTAGTATGGGCACCCCGGAATTCAGAGATGTGCAAATAACCACTGCTTCTCAACACCTTATCTTGTGGCCATTTTGTAAATACAAAGGTTTTCTTGATACCTGTTTTTCACTTTTTATATTTCAGCAAATGAATTGCTGTTTACCCGGTATAGAATAAAAACCCATTGCAAGGTGCAGCTCATTTATTAGCTCTGGGTACCTAGAGTTCTTGATGAACCTACAAGCCCTATATACGGTATATTGCTTTAAAAATCGGACATCGCAGGAAAAAGTTACAGAGTAAAACGTGGAGAAAAATTGCTGTTTTTTTCACCTCAATTTCAATATTTTTTTATTTCAGCTGTTATTTTCTGTAGGAAACACTTGTAGGATGTACACAAATGACCCCTTGCTGAATTCAAAATTGTGTCTACTTTTCAGAAATGTTTAGCTTTCTGGGATCCAGCATTGGTTTCTCACCGATTGGGGTCACTAACTGGAAGGAGGCTGAAAGCACAAAAAATCGTAAAAATGGGGTATGTCCCAGTAAAATGCCACAATTGTGTTGAAAAATTGGGTTTTCTGATTCAAGTCTGCCTGTTCCTGAAAGCTGGGAAGCTGGTGATTTTAGCACCGCAAACCCTTTGTTGATGCCATTTTCAGGGAAAAAACCACAAGCCTTCTTCTGCAGCCCCTTTTTCCCATTTTTTTAAAAAAAAACTACATTTTCACTGTATTTTGGCTAATTTCTTGGCCTCCTTCTGGGGAACCCACAAAGTCTGGGTACCTCTAGAATCCCTAGGATGTTGGAAAAAAAGGACGCAAATTTGGCGAGGGTAGCTTATGTGAACAAAAAGTTATGAGGGCCTAAGCGCGAAGTGCCCCAAATAGCCAAAAAAAAGGCTCGGCACAGGAGGGGGAAAAGGCCTGGCAGCGAAGAGATTAAGCCTTTAAGGCTCACCGCCAGATGTTGTAGTTCCTGTAGGGGGAGGTGTGAAGCACCTACACCCAGGACAGGCTTTGTTTCTGACCACAGAGTGCACAAAGGCTTTCACCCCATGTAATCAGAAACTTGTCTGAAAGGGGCAGGTTGGCACAGACCGGTCAGTCCTACACTAGCAGTTTAGCTAACATACAGGATGCATCTCTTAGATGCCCTCTGTGTGCATTTTTCAATAAATCCTACACTGGCATCAGTGTGGGTTTATTGTGCTGAGAAGTTTGATACTTCCCAGTATTCAGTGAAGCCATTATGGAGCTGTGGAGTTCGTAATGAGAAAGTCCCAGACAATATATTCAATATGGCCACACTGCACTTAAAATGTCTAAGAATGGACTTACACTGTAGGGGCATATTGCTCATGCAGCTATGCCCTCACCTGTGGTATAGTGCACCCTGCCTTAGGGCTGTAAGGCCTACTAGAGGGGTGACTTACCTATGCCACAGGCAGTGGTTTGTATGCATGGCACCCTGAGAGGGGTGCCATGTCGACTTTGCCTTTTTCTCCCCAGCAGCACACACAAGCTGCAAGGCAGTGTACATGTGCTTGGTGAGTGGTCCCCTAGGGTGGCATAATATATGCTGCAGCCTTTGGGGACATTTCCTGGCCACAGCGCCCTCTCTACCATGGGTACCTTTTAGAAGGGACTTATCTGTGTGCCAGGGGTGTGCCAATTGTGGAGACAAAGGTAGAGTTTTTGGGAAAGAACACTGGTTCTGGGGCCCGGCTAGCAGGATCCCAGCACACTTTAAATCAAAGTTGGCATTAACACTAGGCAAAAAAGTGGGGGGGGGGGGAGTAATCATGCCAACAGTGGCACTTTACTACAACATAAGTTTCCTTGTTATCTACTTTTCACTATTTTGCCTATTTCGCTTCGTATTCAATGAAAAGACATTGTACGGTGCAACTCAGTGATTTGCTCTGGGTACCTTGGGTTCTTGGAAAACCTACAAACCCTATATATCCCTGCAACCAGAAGGGTCTAGCGGACGAAATGGTATATTGCTTTTGTCAGTCAACCATGGTGACCAAAAGTTACAGATGAACATTTTGTCACAAGTGGCCTTTTTGTTCCTACTCATTTTCAATATATTTTTTTTTCAACAGTTATTTTCCTTGAGAAAACCTTGAGGGATCTACACATTTGACCTCCTACTGAATTCAGAATTTTGCAGAAATCTGTAGCTTTTCTGGATCAGTCATGTGTTTGACACTGGTTTCCACCACAAATTGGAAGTAGGTTGAGAGCACGAAAAACAGGGAAAATAGGCTTCCTCTTACAAAACTGCTAAAAATGTGGTACAAAATTTGCTGTTTTGATTCAGCTCTGCATGTTCCTGAAAGCTGGGAAGATGGTATGCCTATTTTCTCAGTCCCCTCCAGGGCAATCCACAAACCCTGGGCACCTTTAGACTCCCCAGGATGTTGGAAAATAGGACCCAGATTTGGCGTGTATAGCATATGTGCACAAAAAGCTATGGAGACCTCAGCACATACTACTCCAAACAGCCCAAAAAGGGGCACAGTTGGGGGGTGGGGTGCTGAGGGTTGTATGGTTTTTACACAATTTTCCTGTTTTTATTTTCTAGTTGATGGTAATTCAGTAACTTGATAAAATGAGACGTTCTCTTGGTGAAGGTTCTAAAATTAGAAACATTTGTTTACTTTTTTAACTGTTGCATGTTAAGATGCATCTCTTAATGAACAGAGAGAATTCTTATAGACACACTTCTTGTTTTTTAGTGTACTGTAAACAGTCCTATTTTTCAGTAGCCTTGCTTTATTTAATTTTAATCTTTACCTTATTTTATTCTATAGCTTTTGTGTAAAGCAAAATTATTGGTTTCTTATAGCGGGCAGCGTAAGAGGTAATTCTGTTTTCTACTTGCTTTTGTATGAACATACCATTTTTTAGAATAATGCACATGACAATTCACCTTGTAATTCATGATTGATTAGTTTTAGTTGCACATGTGGTGTTTTGGTATACCTTAATCCATGTATAAGCAAATGAGGAAGCATCCTGCAAACCTGTGATTCAAAGCACAGTTAAATCCTTAGACACAGCACAATTAAATTTAATGTAAACTCAGTTTCTTAAAATGTCCTCTTTGTCTTGTGTATTCCTGCTTTAGGACCCCTTTTGGAACAGAATGAAGAAGCCTTTGCACCTTTTGGAATGTATTCATGTGTTATTGTCTGGATATGTTGATGATCCTAACAAAGTTCCTAGTTTTGAAAGGTACATAATTTACAGTGCATTTCAGAATGTTTACAATGTACATTTTAAAGAAATCATGTTTTTTTTTAATTTGCATAACTTAATTCTGTGATTCATATCTGTAGAAAAGTACCACTCTCTGGCATGGTCGCCCCTACTTTTTGCTCAGTGATACTGTTGCTGATTGGTAGTGCATTGGGTCCCTGCTAACCAGGCCCAGTGCCAGTTTTCTTTCCTCAAAAAAACAAGACAAATGTTCAATTGTAACTCATTTGGCAAGACCTTTAGCACCCCTGTAAATCCCTAGTTAATGGTACCCCTGGCACCAAGGGGATTGGTACTAAAGAGGGTCCCCCAGGACTGTAGCAGGTATTGTGCCTCCCAAAGGGACCCCCACACAAACTGCATGCAGACTGCCATTGCAGGGTGCGTGAAATCGTGCAAACTATCCAGAAAACACAACACTGCACACGGCATTGTGTGCAGTGCCCACTCACACTCCACACTGCACTGTGTGCAGTGCCCACTCACACTCCATGTAGTACATGTGAGGCACCGCTACAGCCTGCCTTAGAGCCCTAATGCAGGGTGCATTACAGTACGTGTAAGGGCACGACTACATGAACAGATGTACCTTTGTGATGCCAAGTTCCAATGCTAAGCATAGTATGTGTTCAGGAAGCCATTTTGAGGACATGTACTGGGCACTGGTCATTACAAGGTACTCCTCTACATGATTGCTTCCCTGAAAGTATGGGTGTTTGGTATCAAACACCTCAAGTAATAAATCGGTACTGATGCCAGTATCAAATTTATTATGACATGCACCCAGAGGGAGGTGCCTCCTGTATCCCTACTAGTCACTTACTGTATTGGCTGATTGGTATAGTCTAGCCTGCCACCACAAATGAGTTTCTGACCCCTGCAGGTGAGAGTTTGCACTCTGAGGTCAGGAAAAATGCATGCCCCCCCAGAAGGTGATTGCACCTATTCCAGCAGGATGGCTAGTGACTTTAGCATGTCAACGCCAGGAGCATCAAAGCCTTTTCTGCCTCCGATATGTAACCATGGCTTCCCCCCAGACCTGGGGAACGTCAATCCCTGCCCTGAGGCCGGGACTTACACGGAGTCGAGTGTCGGGTGGCCATGAGTTTGAGGAACCACTCTCTCAAGGCCTTCGGGTGCATGGCCCGGCACTCGGAGCACGACTTCGGGTTGTGGTTGCACTCGAGACACCACAGACAAACCCGATGCGGATCCGTCACTAACATTGTGAGGTGACAGTCCTCGCACGGCTTGAAACCAGTCTTCGGGGACATCCTCGACGCACCAAATATCTCCCAAAACTGTTGAAGTTGGTCCGGATCAGCGCGTGGAGTGGAAAGTAAAGAACTGACGTCACTGCGCAAAGGTGCCATCTATATACTACTACCGATGTCATCACGGCCACTATGACGCCCGCGGAGTGGACCGACGGGCAAGGGCATTGCTCGAAGAAAAATCTCCGGATCCAGTCTGACGCCTGGGGGAAATTCTAAGTTAAGAAATCTGCAACTAGAATATGTCTCTACCAAATATTTTGTTACCGAAGGTAAGTAACTTGTACATTTAGGGTTCCCCGACCAACCGCGACACTAAAGAGAGAGATTTGACTCTCTGAGAACTGAAGAAGGACAAAGAAGAGGACACCACGAGAACCAAGGACCTGCACAGAAATTGGCGTAAAACCCTGCCTAGCTGCTTACTTCTGAACAATTGCAAAGACCCGACTCGTCCTGCGGCTGTGCATCCTCCCCCAGCACTTGGAGGACTGCCCAGCCCATCAACTACTAGTTATAATCTCCCTTGGCGTGGAGAAGCCCAGTCCCCTGCATTGGAAGGCACAGACCGCATCTGCCCAAATCAACATGTTTTTGGTCGATGGGCCCACCAAGGGAGCAACACTTCAGGAGGAGGTTTTCGTGGCTGTAGGAGGTCAACACTGCAGCTCCCTGCTAAGTTATAAGACGCTAGACCCTTCAGGAGCCCCCCCCCCCCCCGCACCAATACCCTGAGTACCTACACACTTGTAGCAATCAAGGTTTGTTGAGTGTCCAGCTTGGACACCACCAATGCCAAAACTCACCTGCATGTCGAGGGACTTCAGCACAGAGAAGATCCACGACCAGAGTGGTCCTGCATTTTTTCTTTCTCCTCTGCATGTCAAACCGAGAACCGTGAGAGTCTCCAATGCAGTTGACCTACCAAACAATCGCCTCTGTACCCGAGCCCCACAACCTCGGTTCATCCCAGCCGACTGCATCCTCTTGCTCTAAAGACCCTTACGAGCCGAGCCCCCCCTTGGGGTCCTGCAGGACTTGTCCCCTAACCCCAATTTGCAGCCTGTATTCACAGGTGCAGATTGCTTTCTACAGGTATAGCGTTCGAGGCTACCAACATGTCCAGCATCTCTGCACGAGACACCCTAGGGAAGGTTAACTAAAACTGCTGGTGGTTCTCTGGACCTTGACCCCCTTAACACCTTAAGTTCCAAAGGGTATCCCCAAACTCGGACTACAAGTCTGCTTTCGCAGTATAGGTGTTTGCTCCTTTAGGACAATATTATTGCATTCATGGCACATGCCTCAAAAAGTGTTATTTGTGCATTTTACTGTTTTCTTCTAACAGCAATAACTCCAAAAGTACTTATCTGATTCTGATGATCTTGATTTCTAAAAATATATAAAAATCTGTATTGTTTTTGTAAATTGGTCTTGGATTTCTGTTCTTTGTGTGTGTGTCATTTATTGTCTCTGTGTATGCAGCAAATGCATAACACTCCCCTCTGATAAGCCTAAGCTGCCCGACCACACTACCACAAATAGAGCTTTTGGGATTAATTAAGTAAGCTGTGTTAAACGAACAGGGGTTGTCTGGCATTTTTTGTGTGATGTTCCCTTACATTGGCCCACCACATAAAAAGCCAGCTTCCTACAATATATTTCCAATGATCATTACCACCTTGTCTCTCTCACTAGTTGCTTACATTAACATGAAGTTTAATCCCTATCATTGACAGGACTTTAGCCATGTTTCCCTCTTTTGTAAATTTTAAATATACACCCCCTACACACCCCATTACCCCTACCTACAGTAGACTGGCCCACTTCTTGCTTCTCCTGTTTTGTGAGTAGCCGCGCTTTACATGAAATTGTTTGATTGAAACCCTCCTTTCTTGATTCAGAAACTGTTTGTTCTGGAAGTAGGAGAACCGGTAAAGCAGGAAACTTAGGATGCAAAATTGGTTTTACCCTTTCGGCCAAATACCCCTACTGCTGTCCCTACAGCAGGGGAGTAGTCTCCTCAAGTGCATTAAAAATGTTTCTTTTCTGATACTAGTGTTAGTGGCAGTGTTATCATATGTTACTTTGTAAAGCCCACTTTTGGGATGGAAAAGTTCCTCACATGGAGAAAGACATGCACCACTGCCCAGCTGCAATGATATCTGGATCCCTGGTGTGAATTGTGATTGTGTATTATGACATAAGCCTTTCTCACAGATTGCAGTTTCGTTGAACGGACAGTGGCACCCAAAGCGCTTCCTTCATAGAGATGCAAGCCTACTGCCTTTGTCAGTAGCTTTGTAGCAGGAGCGCAGTGATGGCAGCATACTGTGTAGTGATCATTAGGAGTGAACAGGTCGTTTTACCTGTGTCACTGGAGTGAGGAATACAGGCTCACTCATGTAAAGCTCCACAGCTGTATGCCTAACTCAACTTTGGCCTACATGGAATTAGTATGTAGTACTGTGCATGCGGTTGCATGTCTACAGTGTGTGTACGTGTGCCTTTAAAGGGTACAATACATGAAGGATGGGCTTATGTTTTTGCGACACTCCGTGCTGACTGGAGGAGCATTTGCAGGCAGACGATTTCCTCCAGACAGATTTGTAAATTGCTGCATTCCTCAGAGGTAGGTAGGATACATAACCTGGAGAAAGAAGATCCAGGCTCTTTAGTACACTTCAAAGGGAGCTGTGCTCTCTTTGATTCAAGGAGAGGTCACTAGAAAGGGGCATTAACTCATATCAGGAAAGAGCTAGGGCTGATAGGAGAATCATAAAGAATAGGGTTGGGGCCCTGGGGTAACATTTTGATGCACATATCACTTGACTGACATTCAGGCGTGAACCTCTGGTCATTCCCGTGGCATTTGTTGTGGAGCTATCAGATCTGGAGTTACTCCTGCTGTGACAGACAGCTTTCTGGAAGAACGGCAGTGCAGAGGAGTGGGCACTCCAAAAGACCCCCAGTACAGACTTGAAAGACCCAGACCCTAAATCACATCTGGTGTCTGGATATGGACTATAGTACGGGGTGCTCGAGGCCCCTAAAATTGTGGAGGAGCAGATCCAGTGGAGAGTGGATCCTTGGATGCCAATCTATTACCTGCCTAATAAGGATGGGATGTGAGACTGTTGAATGCTGCAGAGAGGTTCAGGAAACAAAATGTACCGTCCCTTCCCAGATCAAGAGTCTCCTCTCCTACCATCTCCTACATTGGGAAACATTAAGATGCAGTTATTTTAGATTCCTAGGTGTTACGTGGTAAATGAAAACTATGCCATTGCGTTTTCCAGTATACGTTCCCAGAGGTGTGGCCCCTTGATGCGGTTGTTGTGGCCACCCACTGCCTACTTTGGTGACTAAGGTTCAAGATATTTGGAGTGAAGAAGCCAGCAATCACAGTATTAGCTTGATTTATTTAAGAACATGACCACAAGAGGTGATTATCTTCAAAAAGGCAGACATTGTCTGGGTGTGGGTAGGTGGCCCACTGGACATGTGCAGATATTGGAAGCATAGATGTGAAGCAGGTCCCAATACAAGGCATGTAAGAAAAGTAATCAAGAAAAACTGAATGGCAACTTTTAAATTGGCTTCTCGTGTGCAGGTCTGCAAAAAACACAGAGAAGCTAAGTGTGTGGTGCCAGGCTCCTTTTGACTCCACCCTTTTTCATGACCATGCCTGTAATGTTGAGGTGAGAGCTTTGATCTGGAGATTGTGCACATATGTGATCACACAGTACTTTTGCATGTGTGATTTACACAGTACTGTTGCACAAGCTGCAGCTTGCCCATTGTCAGGGTCTGCTGTTGCGCAGTCTTTGTTTCTCCCTGGGCAATACTGATGACTGCATTGAAACAGCAACAAAAGGTCCTCTGATGAGGAGTCCAATCCGGCCGTTTTGCAGATAAGTAAAAGGGTAAGGAGCAGAATTTGTGTGATTGCATGTTAGAGAATTTCCAGCCCTGATAACAAATAAGAATAAAAACAACTCTTCTTCCTTCTTGTGAAAGGATTCCCTTTGTGAAAAGTCTAAACATATGTTAAATGCTTGTGTGTTTAATTCTAGAACCAGGAATGATTGATTGCACAGCTTTAGAGCATGTCTTATTATTCTTCTGCTTGTCTTCTAAGGGACACTGACGACCCTCAACATTTTGAAAAGATGCAGCACTGAGGCTGGGATTGCACACAGTCTGGCGCACGCCCATTCACAACCTTTTAGAATAGGTCAGTTCCCGTGTCTGACTAGTGCATAGTTACTTAGATGGTGCAAGGCTTTTCTTAATAACTATGACCTACTAGCGCACTACAATTACTCTATATGTAGAAAACAAATCAATGAAAACAGGTCTCAGAGTGGCAGCAGGTGGATTTTCAGAACGTTGATGTGGAAGATCACCTAAGTGAGAATGTTGTCAGAACTTGCATATTCACTCTAGAGAAGTTATTCACCGGCTACAGAGATCTGCCTGCAGCCCATATGTCACTCATGCTTTAACCGTTATTGTTCTGTGACCAATGTAAGCTTGCACAATTTTGTGATGCAGGATCTGTTCTGAGGAACTGGAGGATTGCACTTACTGCCTTCTGCAAGAGAGTGAATCTTGCTTCGCTGTTATGCTCAGGGCACAAGTTGAGGGTAAACGTGGGTAGACAGCGTCCACCAACTCTTTTCTCAAGGCATCTACCCTACCAAGATGTTGGGCCCCACAGAACTATGCTGAACTTGTTGCAGTGTAATTTTCAGACACCAGGACACATTCAGCAGTGCCTGCACATGGCCTGCTTTCATTAAGAGCAGCAACGCGCAGTTGGCAAGGGGGCTTTATTATTTTAAATTCCAGCTGGCCCACAATAAAGGTCAAAGTTAAGGGGCCAGCAGGCTTTCTTTTGGTCGAGTATCCTAGCCGAGAGCTATCTAGTTCCTCATATCTGGCTGCAAATGCAGTAGAGGAGAGAAAAAAGGCACACAGCTTGTTATTATGTCGCAAGTACTTGAGACATGCTTTTGACTTTTTTCAGTCCCTTTGAATAGGAGATATGCATGCACTGTAAGAATGTCAGTAATTCAACAAATAACAATCTAATCTAATAGAGATTCCTTCCCTGTGAATTCTCCCCAGGCGTCAGACTGGATCTGGAAGATTTTTTGTGAGCAATACCCCTGCACGCCAGTAGGTGGTGTCAGCCAGCTCCATGTCCATCACCGGCATCGTCCTTGTCGGAAATGACTGCAGTACCTATATAGGTGTCACCCAGGTGAGCCAACATCCGTTCTTTTCTTTCCGCACCAGCCAGCTTGGATCAGAGAGAAGAGCTACCCCTCAGTCATTTTTTGACTGGCCTTTTTCGACTTTTTGTGGAACATTTTTGAGTTTTACCTCCTGCTATGTCAAGGATGTCATCATCCAAGATGGGTTTTAAGCCCTGCACAGCTTGTCACTGGCTAATGTTGGTGACAGATCCGCACCACATCAGCTTGTGGTGTTTGGAGCGTGGCCACAACCATGACTGGAAGGCGTGCTCCAAGTGCCGGCCTGTTCACCTGAAGGCTTTGAGGCAGTGGTTCCTAAAGCTGATTGGCCCAGGACACAACTCTGTGCAAGTCGAGGTCCTGATCAAGGGGAAAGTCCCGGGAATGGTCACTGAGTCTGTAGTCATCGTCGTCCCACTCCAAGTCCTCAGGACGATCTAGTAAGTTGAGGCACAAGAAAAAAAGCAAGAAGTCGAATCGGTCTTCAACTTGTCAGCCGACGCGACGAAGGAGTGTCAGCATTTGAGGCCTTGTGCTTCTGAATCTGCGCCTTGGTTGGATCTGCGCCTCCCTGATTTTCCAGGAGCTGAAGCGACCCCTGTCCAACTAAAAGAATTCAAGGAGGCCAAGCACCTCATTTTGGGCAGAGTGACCCTGTTGGCGTGCCATCAGGACCTTCAGGGTCACAGAAGGCCCCATTAGGTTACATGCCGGAAGCTTCGACTTTGGCACCAATGGGCCCCCTAGGATCCAGACCTGGATATGAACTGGTGCTAGTCGGATCATTTGGATCTTCCCCAGTGCCGGTCCCGATGCTGACTCTCCTGTCACCCACTGGCAGGACCTTTGCCTCCTAGATCATAACCTGAGCCCTCTTCTGTTGAGCTAGGCCCCAGGGAAGATTGGGAGGGATCGCTGGACCCTTTAGAATACCAGACATATGAGGAGGAAATTGACTGGTGTGAGGGCTTGGATGAAGTCAGTGGACTGGACACAACTCCAGATACTGGCATGCTTTTCCAACTACCATGGCTGCTTAGGAGGAAGCTTCTTATGCAATGGTGGTGAGGAGGGTGGCTGAGGTTCTGGTACCTCAGTTGCCCTCGGAGGCATTCTAAACTAATATCTTTACAGAGGTGCTGCATCAGAAGCTTCCACATCCGAACTCCAGGTCCCATTCAGTAATCCCCTCATGAACATCCTTTTGGGTACCTGGCCCAAGCCTGGCACAGGGGCTCCAGTGTATAGGGCAATTGCCTATCCCCTTCACTCCGCACCTGGGGACCCAACCTTGCTCACGCAACATGCCACTCCTAAGAGAGCTTGGGGGTCCAACTCTCAACTTCCCACAGCATGATCCCTACCACTACTCTTGATAGGGAATCCAAGAGGCTGGACTCATTTGGGAAGAAAATGTTTTTTCTGCCAACCTGGCATTGCGGTCCATGAACACAGCATGATTTTTGGCCTGGTAATCCCACAATCTGTGACACAAAGTTGTGCAAGTACTGCCACAGGTCCCAGAGGAGGTTCGGGCTGTACTCTCTCAGGCTGTTGCTGATGGGAGAGACACAGCAAAGTTCACAATTCGTTGCGGACTTGATGTGACCAACTCGCTTTGCAGAGCAGTTTGCTCGACAGTGGCCCGAGGCACCATGCCTGGCTGAGGATGTCTGGATTTTTTTAAGAGATGCCAAGCTTCCGTTATGAACATGCTCTTCGATGGTACCCATTTCTTCAGAGACAAGGCAGATTTGGCGCTCAAGCGCTTGCAAGGACTTTTGAGCCCCCTAAATCTGCCTTTCATGGCTATGGAAGGGGCTTCCAACCATGCTGATTCCATCCCAGCCATAGTGCTGCGCATGCTGCCTAGCCTCCGCGTAGACGATGGCGCGGTACCCACTGACCTTGTGGGTCCGGTGGACATCAATCAGGTCAGTCTACCCTCCGAACCCACCCATACACACAGTCAAACTCCCAACCCCTCCCCACCCAACTTCCCTTCTGCAGCAGCCTCTAAACACTCCTAGTCGCCCTCTGTTCCACTATGGGCACCCAGTTGGCAGCAGGATTCGCCATCACATGCCCCACTGGTAGTCCATAACTTTGGACAGGTGGGTTTTGTAGATTATCCTAAAGGCCTACTCCCTGCCCTTCAAGACTACCCCTCTTTCCATGCTACCATCCAACTACCGGATGATGGAGGACCATCTGTCCCTTCTCTGTTTAAGGCTTTCTACATGCCAGAGCAGATCAACTCAGCTGAAGATGTTAAGCAGATCAAGAATGGCATCTTAGTCCGGAGGTGGTGCAAGGTCTTTCTGCAGTGGGGAGCACCTTGGTTAGATCTGTTTGCTTCTGGCGAGAACGCACAGTCAGTAGTTTTGTGTGCTGGAGTTCCTAAGGTGGCTCTCCCTCTGAGGCTTTTTTCATCTTGAGCGGAACTGAGGCCTCCTGTATGCCTTTCCACCCATGCCACTCCTGCCCAGGTTTCTCAAGAAGATAAGTTACGACCGGGTCCAAGTAATCCTTGTGGCTCAGGACAGGGCACAGAGAGTCTGGTATCCTGTGCTGCTGAGCATGTCCATCGATCCGATCAAACTGCCCCTTCGGGAGGAACGTTTTTCGGAGCAGCAGGGGATGGTTCTTAACCTGATACTGTCCACCTTCCGCCTTCTTGCATGGAGAATAAGTTGACAGCTTTTGACCTTCCTCCCAAATGTCATCTTGGCAGCCAGGTGTCCCTCCACCAAAACGGTATACGCCTGTTGTTGGAAGAAATTTGTGGCATGGTGCTCAGACAAGTCTGATTTCCTTTCTGTCTGTCTGTCTGAGGTTTTACTTCTCATTCTTTTCGTTGCCCAACTGGACTCTGCTTTGGGCACTCTTAAGAGATATTTATGTGCCATTTCTGCTTTCTTGCGGTTGCCTGATCAACCATTCATGTCTAAGTCTCCTAATGTACATAGGCTCCTCAAAGGTCTTACTCATCTATTCCCTCCTTCCCCATTCATTATGCCCCAGTGGGATCTTAATTTGGTTCTGTCCCTTTCGAGCTCCTCCACTATTGTCCCCTCAGGCTTCTCACATTGAAAACAGCCTTCCTTATGGCAATTACATCCGCCTGTAGAGTGAGTGAGATGCAGGCCATATCGTCAAAGATGCCCTACCCCTCTATAAATCCTGACAAACTGGTGCTTCGCACAAGGGCCTTTTTTCTGCCTAAAGTAGTCACACCCTTTCATGTAGAGCAATCAATTACCCTGCCTACTTTTTATGCACCCCTGCATCCTTCTAAGGAAGAATAGAGACTTCACCGCCTAGACCCAAAAAGAACATTGGCATTCTGTCTTGATAGTACCCATGAGTTTCGGGCAGAGGACCAACTCTTTGTGGGGTATGTGAGTGGGAAGAAGGGTCTGGCAGTGCAGAAGCGAACATCTCTCATTGGGTTGTGCTCTGCAACAAGATCTGCTCTGGACTGGTAAAAAAGCAGCCTCCTGAAGGCTTCCTGTCTCATTCCACCAGAGCTAAAGCTGCGACCACTGCATTAGAACAAGGAGTTCCTGTCCTGGACATCTACCAGGCAGCAATGTGGGCATCTGTCCTCACGTTTACCAAACACTACTGCCTGGTCAGTCGGTTCCATAGAGCGAGGCATTTTGCCCATTTGGTCCTGCAGGACTCGCTTGTTTGAATTTGTTTCACAGACCCATCTCTGGGGGACGGTATTGCTTGAGCATCTATTCACAGGTAAGTAATCTGCAGTTAGAAGTCTCTATCAGATGGACAAGTTACTTACCTTCAGTAACGCCTTATCTGGTAGAGACTAAATCCAGCTCCAGATTCCTTATGGATCCACCCATCCTTCCTGCTCTGGGAACGGATTTCTAGGGGTAGGGGCTTCCCGTTTAGGGCCCTAGGTTTGACACACTGGTGGTGTTCATGGCTCCACGCTTCTGGCGTGGAAAGTTGTGGGGGGGGGAAACGGAAGTTAGCACACCAGGGTAACACCTATATAGGTACCAAGACATTAATTCCTGCACATATGACAATGCCGACGATGGAAGTGAAGCAGATTGCCACTAGCCACCAGCGTGAAGGTTATGCTCAGAAAAAATCTTCAGGATTCAGTCTGTCTGGGGAGTATTCACAGGTAAGGAATCTTCAGCTAGATATAGGCCCTCATTATGACATTGGCGGTAAATCCCGCTTACCGCAACAGTGACGGCTGCCAACATACCGCCGCGGTGGCGAATATCCGTTCCACATATTATGACACACACACACCAGTTCGACAGAATACTGCCACATACACAATTCTGCCAGCCCAAAGGTCAGTGCTAAGGTGGTGGTACCAACACCCATACCGTTATGCCAACAAAACAACTGCCACCACATCATGACCCACGAATCACCACGACGGACATTCAATGGTGGTAAACCATTAGCAGTACATACCACGCGCTCAGAATTGACATCCACATTCAAAACACTACTACATTGGACAATAGTAAAACCACACACGTGACACTCATACACACACCATACCCACTGCACCACAAAACACACACCCACATTACCCACAACCCTTTACGAACAATAATTACTGCCAGGAGATTGACACGAACAGCACAGAGACAACTAGACACACACACACCACATACACCCATACGTCCCTCACGCACCCCACATCACACACCCCACAACATTACTCAATACACTCTCACCAACACACACCACACAACACCCATGTCCCCTCTAAGGCACCCCTGATTCACTGATGAGGAGTTAGGGGTCATTGTGGAGGAAATAGTCAGGGTAGAGCCACAGCTGTTTGGCGCACAGGTCCAGCAAATATCCATTGCCAGGAAGATGGAGCTATGGCTGAGAATCGTGGACGGCATCCAAGAACAAGGGACGACATCAGGAAGAGGTGGAACGACCTACGGGGCAAGGTACGTTCTGTGGCAGCAAGGCTCCAGCTCGCTATAGAGAGGACTGGCGGTGGTGGACCCCCACCTCCCCCCCTACAGCTCACAGCAGGGGAGGAGCAAGTCTTGGCATTACTCCATCCTGAGGGACTCGCTGAAGTAGCCAGAGGACTGGACACTGAGGAGTCAATATTTACTACTTATCACCCCCCCATACCTGCATGCCATCATACCCCCTCACCCTCACTCCCATCACTCCACTCCATCCCACTCACTGCACCTACACATCTGACTAACCCCAATCCCAAATCATGCATGCCATACCAATGCTTGAACAGCCCTCCTAGCCCTGCATGGACACTAATCACTAAAGCATTCACAGCATAGGGAAATTAACAATCCCACTTTACATCACCATTCACAAACAAAGATGGCAGGGCAACAGCAATGATAGAGGGGAAGATAGGGATGTACAATATGTCAAGCACAATACATCACTTACATCCCCACAGGTGCCCCAGCCAATCCCAGCGGAGAAGAGGTGCCACAACTATCCAGTCCCCCAACAGAAGATGTCCCCAGTGATGACAGTAACTCTGGACTTCAGGATCTGGACCAACAACCTGGCCCACTAGACACCACTGGACAGTTGGTCACCCCAGCCCACTCACAGTACACCACAGAGCCTCCCCCATCAGTATCCATCATCACAGCACCCACCCAGCGTACCCTCACCTCTGTCCCCAGGACACGTCAATCAGCAGTGAGCCCACCTGAACAGGGACCCAGTCCAAACCGCACCCCCAAGACAATCAGGGACCTGGGGTCAGTGGCAGTGGGCACACCGTTCAGGGGACGGGCTCAGGGCAACAGGGACGCCAGGGGGAGGATAGGCCCAGGGAACCGACGCTCCAGGAGGCACTCACCGAGATCCTGGGAGCCTACCAACATTCCCAGGACACGATGGGCCAGATCTTTGACAACATGCAGGAGAACACGCGGCTGCAGGAAGGACAGTATCAGGGAGGACTTGCAGGCCATCAACACCACCTTGATCTCCATAGCAGGGGTGCTGGCAGCGATGGCCAACATCATGATGGCAGCAACAGCACACCAGAGGGCCCCTTCCACTAGCCAGTCCATTGACCAGCCCTCCACTTGCGCTGCAACTAGAAGGCAGGAGGCCCGGCCACAGGACCCACAGGCCACCAGCACCCTTCCCCCTGCAGAAGGTGAACCACCCTGCAAACGTTCCCTGCGACGCAGACAGAAACCAGAGACACATGCCAAGACCACCGCCAGGAAATAAGACTCTCCTGATTGTCCCCCTTGTGTCCCACACTGTCACCTTGTCCGCTTGGAACTGCCTTTGCTCCCCTTCCTATGGCCCCTTGGACACTGGATCTGTGCTACAAATAGACTGGAACAATACCCTGGACTTTCCTCCATCATCACCCCATTCCATTGCACTTTTCCTTCAATTTCATAGCACTACAATAAACACCCTTAAACACAACTTGACTACCAGTATTTTATGTGTTGAAAATTTGCATTTATGGAAACAGTCAAATCTAGTACAAATTATATGAACACTGTGAGAGTAAGAAATAACCTGTAGCTGTCTGTAGTCATCACATCAGTACACAGTTGTTATCTCAACAACATCTGTAAAATGACAAGCCATAGGTGACAGTAAGTTGAGATGCAATGGAAGTTAATGCCATCATGCTACATACACCACACAGAAAACATCAATAGTCAGAGGAATGGTCAGTTGCACTGTCTCACCTGTGTGTCATTGGAAGTATTGACGTATAACTGATGTTGGGTTGTCTTCATCCTCTGCCTCCTCATCCTCACTGTCCTCGGGGTCCACTGCTGCCACAGGGGCATCTACAGTCTCCTCCTCCTGCAGAAAAGGTAAGTGCCGTCCGAGGGCCAGGTTGTGCAACATGCAGCATACCTCTTCTATCTGGCAGACCTTCCCGGGTGAGTAGCACAGGGATCCACCTGTCATATGGAGGCACCTGAACCTGGTCTTCAGGAGCCCGAATGTCCTCTCGATGATCCTTCTAGTTTACCCATGTGCCTCATTGTAACGATTCTCAGCCCCTGTCCTGGCATTCCTCACAGCAGTCAGCAGCCACAATAGGTTGGGTAGCCAGAGTCACCTGCAAGTATTGAGGGACAAACATTAGACTTACACAATGCTATGGGGATGACACCTGAAGACACACACTAACATACAGTGGGTGGGGCTCACCTATTAGCCACACCCTGTGCCTCTGTAGTTGGGCCATCACATTTGGGATGCTGCTATTCCTCAGGACAAAGGTGTCATGCACTGACTCAGGATACTTAGCAGTCACATGGGAGATGTACTGGTCCACCAGGCACACCATTTGCACATTCAGTGAGTGGAAACTCTTCAGATTCCTGAGCACCTGTTTTTTTTGGCGGGGGGGCAGGAGGGTTTGGGGGGGACTAATGCAATACTTGTCCCGTCAGTCGCCCCAACAATATTGGGGATATGTCCCATTGCATAGAATCTGGCCTTCATAGTGGCTAGATCTTCCACTTGGGGGAAAGCTATGTAGCTGCACGTTTCACCAGTGCAGGCAAAAGACTTGCCAGCACAATTGAAAACATTGGCTGTGACATTCCTGCTGCCAAGCCCACTGTCACTTGGAAAGAACCAGTTGCCAAAAAATGGAGCACTGATAGCATTTGCACAAGAGGGGGGATCCCAGTCGGATCACGGATATCAGGTCAGGCTCCATTTGGGCACACAGCTCTGTGATTGTGGCCCTGTCCAGTCTGCAGGTGAGTATAATGTGCCTGTCCTCCAGTGTAGCCAAGACCACAAGGGGTCTGTACGCTGGGGTTTGTCTCCTCCTCCTATTCATATGCAGCGGTAGGTATCTAAGGGACACAAGATTGAGTAGGCTGTCACAATTTGAACAACGGAACCACAGCCTCAGTGTACATAGTGCATTTATGTGATGGGACAGTGGTAATGGCGAGGTACGTGCTAATCCAGGCTGTGACGCAGTTAAGGTTGATATGATCATTGGTCCACCACCATGAAATGGCGACCGCCTGTCCTGTATGTAGGGACAGGTGGAAGTGAGGTAACTTTGCCGACGTTGGGCGTCGTGGCAGAAGGCGGTCTTGCACCACCGTGCAATTACTCATTGGATAATATGGGTGTAGGAAAATGCCACTGTTGACATGGTTACCCCCTAACGTTTTGCCTTTTGTTGATGCCAGCTTTGATTGGAAGTGTGCTGGGACCCTGCTAACCAGGCCCCAGCACCAGTGTTCTTTCCCTAAAACTGAACCTTTGTCTCCACAATTGGCACAGCCGTGGCACAGTTAAGTCCCTTGTAAAAGGTACCCTTGGTACTAAGGACCCTGTGGCCAGGGAAGGTCTCTAAGGGCTGCAGCATGTATTATGCCACCCTAGGGTCCCCTTACTCAGCACATGCACACTGCCTCACAGCTTGTGTGTGCTGGTGGGGAGAAAAAGACTGTCGAAATGGCACTCCACTCAGAGTGCCATGCCCACAACCCACTGCCTGTGGCATAGGTAAGTCACCCCTCTAGCAGGCCTTTCAGCCCCAAGACAGGGTGCGCTATACCACAGCACTATACTCCTACAGTGTTTAAGCCAATTCTTAGACATTGTAAGTGCAGGGTAGCCATACATATGGTATATGGTCTGGGAGTTTGTCAAAAACGAACTCCACAGTTCCATAATGGCTACACTGAATACTGAGAAGGTTGATATCAAACATCTCAGCACAATAAACCCACACTGATGCCAGTGTGGAATTTATTGAAAAATGCACACAGAGAACATCTTAGAGATGCCCCCTGCATGCCAGCCCAACTGCTAGTGCTAGGCTGACCGATCTCTGCCAGCCTGCAACTTCCAGACACGTTTCTGGCCACATGGGGTGAGTGCATTTGTGCACTCTGTGACCAGGAACAAAGCTTGACACCTCCCCCTGCAGGAACTGTAACACCTAGCAGTGAGTCTCAAAGGCTCAAGCCTGGTGTTACAGTGCCCTAGGGCACTCCAGCTGCTGTACCAAGTAAATCTCCTTCGCCCCAGGCACCTCAGGCCCTTACCCAGTGAGCCCTGCTGCCCTGAGTGAGGAGGCTATTTACCTCCTGAGATCCATCTCTGTTGGGCAGTCAACCATTGTGAATGCCATCCAGGAGCTGGCATACCAGATGCAGCAATGCAATGCATTTCTGGAGGATATCCACACTGGGTTGGCGGCCCAGCAGAGATTGATTCGGGATCTAGCCTCTTCTCTGATGGCAGCTTTTGTCCCTGTTCCTACCGTCCCCCCGCCAACTACCACTTTCCAGTCCTAGTCTCCTCAACCCCAACCCATTCCATGCACACAAGACAACACACAAGAGTGGCACAGTCAAACACAGGCATCACACTTCATCCCACAAGCACTCAAGCAAACACCAGACAGTTGCAGCCACAGCCACGTCCACTGCCTCCACTGTCTCCCCCCCTCCTCCTCCTCCCTCAGTCACGTCCACACTCACACCTGCATGCACTGCATCATCATCATCATCATCATCCACCACCAGCATCACCACACCAAGCAGCACACACCCCTCACTAGCAGACACCTCCACTAGATCCATCCACATGTCTCCTGTGTCCTCTTCCACCCTCTGACCCCCCCCCCCCCCTTCTATAGGACACAAATGCAAGCACTCAACCAACAGCCATCCACTTCACATCAGCACACTGCCCAAGCAAATGCACCCAAGTCCAGCAGACATACATCCATACACCTCCAACAACCACTCCCTCAACCTCCACTCCCATCCCTCCTGCCTCATCGCGCGCCCACCGTCCCTAAGAAGCTTTTCTTTGGCCAACTTGACCTCTTCCCCCCCTCTTTGCCCCCCCCCCCCCCCCCTAAAAAAAAAACCTGCCTGTAAGAGCAGGGTCCCATTGACTCAGCCCAGCACCAAACAGTCCACGCGGCGAGTGGAGGCACCACCTAGTCGTGGTGGCAAGTCAGTGAAGGATCCCACTCCACCACACCTCCTGCTATGAAGGGGAAGAAGCCCACCCCTGCCAGGAAGGCTAAGGATCCAACACCTCCTTCCATGAAGGGGAAGAAGCCCCCGACTCCATGGAGCCCTCACCGCCAGCTGAGGAAGTGCAGCCCACTCCTGCAGAGGCTGCCTAGGAGGCACCTTCACCTGCTGACACAGTGCAGCGCTCACCTCGAGCAGAGGCTGCCCAGGAGGCACCTTCACCTGCTGACACAGTGCAGCCGTCAACTCCAGCAGAGGCTATCAGGGTGACACCACCACCACCAGAGGTCACGGAGCCCACTCCTCCTGCAGAGGCTGCCCAGGAGTCACCTTCAACTGCTGAGACAGTGCAGCCCTTACCTCCAGATGACACAGTGCAACCCTCATTACCAGCGGAGGGCATGTAGGCCACCCTCCTGGGACTGCTGTCCAAGGGGCCCCCCTCCAGAACCAGTGGGAAAGTCACCCACTCCAGAGACTGTGGCCTTGCACTCCCCAGCACAGAGAAGTGGGAATTGAGCTCCCTCCGGAACCAGTGGAAAAGTCACCTACCTGAGAGACTGTGGCCTTGCACTCCCCAGCACAGAGAAATGGGCATGAAGCCCCCTCCAGAACCAGTGGACTTGTTCCCGTATATGGCTAAGGTGAACCCCACCCCCCCAGCCCCCTGAGGTGCCTGCCTACTTGCAAACTGATGCCCCTGCAGAGTTCTATCTGGATGAAGTAAGGATTCAAGTTGAGCCTTGGACTGTGCCCTGTGGCCATGTGGGCCCTTAGTACTTTGGACTCTGCATTGGCCCTTTCTGTACATTTGTACAAATCTGTTTTTCGTACATTTGGTAGCTGTTCACAATCAATACATTCTCATTACTCTATTCTTGTTGTCCTTGCATTATTATGTCGTGTGCCATTGTTTTTCGTCTGCAGCTGGTTGTGTGTGGATAGTGTGTGCAGCTGGTTGTGTGTATAGTGTGTGTGCCGTGCGTGTCACTCTCCCTTCCCCCCTCCCTTGTGTTCTAGGTGGCTGTACTCGCCGCCGTCGTCTTCATCAGTGTTGGTGTTCCAGGTGGAGCATGGCGTAGATGAGCATGGGGAAGTCTTGCAGTTTTGGTTCCATGGAGGCTTTCTCATTCTCTGTGTCTCCGATGGTGAGTCTTTGGTCTTCTGTGATGTGTTTCCGCCAGGCTTTTGATGGCGTTGGTACTGCCCTGGAAATTGTGGCGGTTTCCTGTGTCATGATATGGTGGGCAGTACTTTGTTTTCCGCCTGGCTGTTGATAGCTACTGCCGTGGTCAGTGGTGTTAACGCCCTGGCGGTTGGTGTGGTACATTGGCCGTCTATGGGAGTTATCACCGCCAAGGTCATAATTTGGCTGTAATTACCGCCAGCCCGTTTGCGGTATCACTGCCACTTTATCACTCACCGCCAATGTCATAATGAGGGCCATAGTCTCTACCAGATAAGGCATTACCATTACCAAAGGTAAGTCACTTGTCCAATTCCACTATTTTGCTTTATTTGATTTATATTGCTACTCATCCCAACGTAGGTTGGTCAAGCGCTTTACATCACAATTACACATTATACATTGACAATAAATATAAAACATATATGTGAACGTCAATGTACAGAATGTGTTACATAAGACATTGGGGGGTTACAAGGCGTAGGAGTCACATGTCCTTCATAGCTCACTGTGCTGTATTAGAAGGATTTCAATTTATGAACTGCAGGTAACAAAAGGATCTCTGTGCAGTAACCCCTTTACTCATCTACGTAAAATAAAAATCTGTCATCTGCTGCTTTCATGATGTGCTTAACAGGAGACATAATAACTCTGTGTGCTACTTTAATTCAAAACTGGGACTAGACAAAACACAGATCTCTACAGCAAATACGTCACCTCACACAAAGATCTCTGCCCCATAAGTTTTTTGTAAAATGCATAATTTGCAACCCATTGAGCAGATAAGATTTATTTCAAATTTTCTCCTTGTTGCCAGTTTCTTTGTGGCAGTTTAAAAAAAAGTAAATGTATACATTGTGGCCCAGATCTTGCTTCAGGGGTGAGTCACTTTTCTTTTTTTTTTTTACACAACCCTGTTGCAAATCTCATTTGATAAATATTGTAATGCCCTCGGATGTACTCATAATAGACCACCTAAACTTATGTGTGAGATATTATGATCTGATTTTACTTCTTGTGATGTCGTTTCCAATAAGGGCATGGGTTTTGAAGCCGTTTTCTGTGATGCCACAGTCTATGTCACATGCCATGATGTCACTTGCATACTGCCTAATTTTATTAGTCCCCTCGCTTCATATTTTTTTAGGACTTGTTCCCTAGCTATGTTTCCCTACTGTATGAGGAACAAAAGCTTGCACTGCTGTTGCTCAATTTGTACCTTGCTGTTGTTACCCTACCTGTACCTGTCAGCTGAAGGATTCATGGTTGCACTGTTTCTACCCAACATGTATCTGTTGTATGAAGAGGGTGTTTCCACTGCTGTTGCCCCATCTTCAAAAACAAAAAGGGGAGTGGGGGCGGATAACATGAATGCCCTTGCATTACATTCTTAGGCTAGTTAAAAGCTTTTATTTGACGCAAGGCAAACCTTTTTGTGGGTCCTAACACACAGACCCTGGTTTCAGTCACATTTTCCCAGCTGGTCCAAAGTCTGTGACCTAGGGCAATTACATTTCTAATATCTGCTTCCTTTTCAGTGGGTGTAGGAAACTGGCTCTCTATATAGTGCACTAAGAAGTACGCTGTGCAGAGAGTCCAGTGGATCCCCAATCAGTATTGCAGAGGCAAAAGTAGATATGACTAATGCTCTTTTTTTGTGGTTTGGGCGAGCAGTTACCCTCATCAGAGGACTGTGTTGAGTATTTGTTATACTCACAGAGGCAATAAATGAGACAACCATTGAAAGAATAAATCCAAGACCAGTTTCCAAACCCAAGAACTTTGTAATCCGGTAAGTACGTTCACAAGCTTAAATACTTTGCAGTTTTAAAAATCAACACTTAGTGCAATTTTTCAGTTTAACAGTGTTAACCTATTGGAGGAAAACAAGAATGCATGTAAGTACACGACTTACAAATCCAGTCTTTGGGGTTTTAGGTGAACACCAGGCAGGGTTCAGATCACTACCACGAGTGCACCCACAGCAGCACAGGGACGTCCATGTGCAGAGGTCAAATTCAGAGTTGGGTGAATGTAGGAAGTTGGCTCTGTATATACTATTTCAAAGTAAGAAATAGTGTGCACAGAGTCCAAGGGTTCCCCTTAGAGGTAAGATAGTGGCAAAAAGAGATCATTCTAATGCTCTATTTTGTGGTAGTGTGGTCGAGCAGTAGGCTTATCAGAGGGTAGTGTTAAACATTTGTTGTACACACACAAGCAATAAATGAGGAACACACACTCAAAGACTTACTCCAGGCCAATAGGTTTTTATATAGAAAAATATATTTTCTTAGTTTATTTTAAGAACCACAGGTTCACGATTTACAAGTAATACTTCAAATGAAAGGTATTTCACTCAGGTATTCTAGGAACTTTGAATAATCAAGTGTGAGAAGGTAGCCTCTTTCTAGCCTTGTTACCCCCACTTTTGGCCTGTTTGTGAGTGTATGTCAGGGTGTTTGTCACTGTTTTCACTGTCTCACTGGGATCCTGATAGCCAGGCCTCAGTGCTCATAGTGAAAACACCATGTTTTCAGTATGGTTGTTATGTGTCACTGGGATCCTGCTAGTCAGGACCCCAGTGCTCATAGGTTTGTGGCCTATATGTATGTGTCACTGGGACCCTGTCACACAGGGCCCCAGTGCTCATAGGTGTGCATGTATATGTTCCCTGTGTGGTGCCTAACTGTCTCACTGAGGCTCTGCTAACCAGAACCTCAGTGGTTATGCTCTCTCATTACTTTTAAATTGTCACTAACAGGCTAGTGACCATTTTTACCAATTTACATTGGCTTACTGGAACACCCTTATAATTCCCTAGTATATGGTACTGAGGTACCCAGGGTATTGGGGTTCCAGGAGACCCCTATGGGCTGCAGCATTTCTTTTGCCACCCATAGGGAGCTCTGACAATTCTTACACAGGCCTGCCACTGCAGCCTGAGTGAAATAACGTCCACGTTATTTCACAGCCATTTTACACTGCACTTAAGTAACTTATAAGTCACCTATATGTCTAACCTTTACCTGGTAAAGGTTAGGTGCAAAGTTACTTAGTGTGAGGGCACCCTGGCACTAGCCAAGGTGCCCCCACATTGTTCAGAGCCAATTCCCTGAACTTTGTGAGTGCGGGGACACCATTACACGCGTGCACTACATATGGGTCACTACCTATATGTAGCTTCACCATGGTAACTCCGAATATGGCCATGTAACATGTCTATGATCATGGAATTGCCCCCTCTATACCATCCTGGCATAGTTGGCACAATCCCATGATCCCAGTGGTCTGTAGCACAGACCCTGGTACTGCCAAACTGCCCTTCCTGGGGTTTCACTGCAGCTGCTGCTGCTGCCAACCCCTCAGACAGGCAGCTGCCCTCCTGGGGTCCAGCCAGGCCTGGCCCAGGATGGCAGAACAAAGAACTTCCTCTGAGAGAGGGTGTGACACCCTCTCCCTTTGGAAAATGGTGTGAAGGCAGGGGAGGAGTAGCCTCCCCCAGCCTCTGGAAATGCTTTGTTGGGCACAGATGTGCCCAATTCTGCATAAGCCAGTCTACACCGGTTCAGGGACCCCTTAGCCCCTGCTCTGGCGCGAAACTGGACAAAGGAAAGGGGAGTGACCACTCCCCTGACCTGCACCTCCCCTGGGAGGTGTCCAGAGCTCCTCCAGTGTGCTCCAGACCTCTGCCATCTTGGAAACAGAGGTGCTGCTGGCACACTGGACTGCTCTGAGTGGCCAGTGCCACCAGGTGACGTCAGAGACTCCTGCTGATAGGCTCCTTCAGGTGTTAGTAGCCTTTCCTCTCTCCTAGGTAGCCAAACCCTCTTTTCTGGCTATTTAGGGTCTCTGTCTCTGGGGAAACTTTAGATAACGAATGCATGAGCTCAGCCGAGTTCCTCTGCATCTCCCTCTTCACCTTCTGATAAGGAATCGACCGCTGACCGCGCTGGAAGCCTGCAAACCTGCAACATAGTAGCAAAGACGACTACTGCAACTCTGTAACGCTGATCCTGCCGCCTTCTCGACTGTTTTCCTGCTTGTGCATGCTGTGGGGGTAGTCTGCCTCCTCTCTGCACCAGAAGCTCCGTAGAAATCTCCCGTGGGTCGACGGAATCTTCCCCCTGCAACCGCAGGCACCAAAAAGCTGCATTACCGGTCCCTTGGGTCTTCTCTCAGCACGACGAGCGAGGTCCCTCGAATCCAGCGACACCGTCCAAGTGACCCCCACAGTCCAGTGACTCTTCAGCCCAAGTTTGGTGGAGGTAAGTCCTTGCCTCACCTCGCTGGGCTGCATTGCTGGGAACCGCGACTTTGCAAGCTACTCCGGCCCCTGTGCACTTCCGGCGGAAATCCTTCGTGCACAGCCAAGCCTGGGTCCACGGCACTCTAACCTGCATTGCACGACTTTCTAAGTTGGTCTCCGGCGACGTGGGACTCCTTTGTGCAACTTCGGCGAGCACCGTTTCACGCATCCTCGTAGTGCCTGTTTCTGGCACTTCTCCGGGTGCTACCTGCTTCAGTGTGGGCTCTTTGTCTTGCTCGACGTCCCCTCTCTCTGCAGGTCCAATTTGCGACCTCCTGGTCCCTCCTGGGCCCCAGCAGCGTCCAAAAACGCCAAACGCACGATTTGCGTGTAGCAAGGCTTGTTGGCGTCCATCCGGCGGGAAAACACTTCTGCACGACTCTCCAAGGCGTGGGGGATCCATCCTCAAAAGGGGAAGTCTCTAGCCCTTGTCGTTCCTGCAGTATTCACAGTTCTTCAGCCTAGTAAGAGCTTCTTTGCACCAACCGCTGGCATTTCTTGGGCATCTGCCCATCTCCGAGCTGCTTGTGACTTTTGGACTTGGTCCCCTTGTTCCACAGGTACCTTCAGACAGGAATCCATTGTTGTTGCATTGCTGATTTGTGTTCTCCTTGCATTCTCCCTCTAACACGACTATTTTGTCCTTAGGGGAACTTTGGTGCACTTTGCACTCACTTTTCAGGGTCTTGGGGTGGGTTATTTTGCTAACTCTCACTATTTTCTAATAGTCCCAGCGACCCTCTACAAGGTCACATAGGTTTGGGGTCCATTCGTGGTTCGCATTCCACTTCTGGAGTATATGGTTTGTGTTGCCCCTATCCCTATGTTTCCCCATTGCATCCTATTGTAACTATACATTGTTTGCACTGTTTTCTAAGACTATACTGCATATTTTTGCTATTGTGTATATATATCTTGTGTATATTTCCTATCCTCTCACTGAGGGTACACTCTAAGATACTTTGGCATATTGTCATAAAAATAAAGTACCTTTATTTTTAGTATAACTGTGTATTGTGTTTTCTTATGATATTGTGCATATGACACTAAGTGGTACTGTAGTAGCTTCACACGTCTCCTAGTTCAGCCTGAGCTGCTTTGCTAAGCTACCATTATCTATCAGCCTAAGCTGCTAGACACCCTATACACTAATAAGGGATAACTGGGCCTGGTGCAAGGTGCAAGTACCCCTTGGTACTCACTACAAGCCAGTCCAGCCTCCTACATCAAGTAATTGTTAAGTTCACAGGTAAGTAAAAACACTTACAGGGTTCAAAGTTGGGTCCATGGTAGCCCACCATTGGGGGTTCAAGGCAACCCCAAAGTTACCACACCAGCAGCTCAAGGCCGGTCAGGTGCAGAGGTCAAAGAGGTGCCCAAAACACATAGGCTTCAATGGAAACAGGGGTGCCCCGGTTCCAGTCTGCCAGCTGGTAGGTACCCGCGTCCACGGAGGGCAGACCAGGGGGGTTTGTAGGGCACCAGGGGGGACACAAACAGGCTCAGAAAGTACAACCTCAGCGGCACAGGGGCGGCCGGGTGCAGAGTGCAAACAGGCGTCGGGTTTTGTATTGAAAACAATGGGGAGACCCGGGGGTCTCTTCAACGATGCAGGCAGGCACAAGGGGGGCTCCTGGGGGTAGCCAACACCTGGGCTAGGCAGAGGGTCGCCTGGGGGCTGCGGGTACAGTGTTGGTTCCAGGCGTCGGGTCCCTTGTTACAGGCTGTCGCAGTCAGGGGGAGCCTCTGGATTTCCTCTGCAGGCGTCGCTGTGGGTGTTCAGGGGTGTCAACTCTGGATACTCATGGGCTTGCAGTCACCGGGGAGTCCTCCCTGTAGTGTTAGTTTTCCGCAGGTCGAGCCGGGGGAGTCGGGTGCAGAGTGGAAAGTCTCACGCTTCCGGCAGGAAACGTGGGGTCTTTAAAGTTGCTTCTATGTTGCAGAAAGTTGCAGTTTGTTGAACAGGGCTGCTGTTCTCGGGAGCTTCTTGGTCTTTTAGATGCAGGGCAGTCCTCTGAGGCTTCAGGGGTCGCTGGTCCCTGTTGGATGCGTCGCTGTTGCAGTTTTCGTCGAAGTAGGGAGACAGGCCGGTGGGGCTGGGGCCAAATCAGTTGTCGTCTCTGTCTTCACTGCAGTGCTTCCGGTCAGCAGTCCTCCTTCTTTAGGTTGCAGGAATCTGTCTTCTTTGGTTCTGGGAGCCCCTAAATACTGAATTTAGGGGTGTGTTTAGGTCTGGGAGGGCAGTGACTCCTCCTTGTTTTTCTCATTATCTCTTCCAGCCTTGCCGCCAAAAGTGGGGGCAGTGGCCAGAGGGGCGGGCATCTCCACTAGCTGGGATGCCCTGTGGCGCTGTAAGAAAGGGGGTGAGCCTTTGAGGCTCTCTGTAAGGTGTTACAGTTCCTGCAGGGGGAGGTGAGAAGCGCCTCCACCCAGTACAGGCTTTGTTCCTGGCCACAGTGACAAAGGCACTCTCCCAATGTGGCCAGCAACATGTCTCGTGTGTGGCAGGCTGGCAAAAACTAGTCAGCCCACACTGGAAGTCGGGTATGTTTTCAGGGGGCATCTCTAAGATGCCCTCTGGGTGTATTTTACAATAAAGTGCACACTGGCATCAGTGTGCATTTATTGTGCTGAGAAGTTTGACAGACTCCCAGACCATATACTCTTATGGCTACCTTGCACTTACAATGTCTAAGGTTTTGCTTAGACACTGTAGGGGCATAGTGCTCATGCACATATGCCCTCACCAGTGGTATAGTGCACCCTGCCTTAGGGCTGTAAGGCCTGCTTGAGGGGTGACTTACCTATGCCGCAGGCAGTGTGAGGTTGGCATGGCACTCTGAGGGGAGTGCCATGTCGACTTAGTCATTTTCTCCCCACCATCACACACAAGCTGGGAAGCAGTGTGTATGTGCTGAGTGAGGGGTCCCTAGGGTGGCATAAGACATGCTGCAGCCCTTAGAGACCTTCCCTGGCATCAGGGCACTTGGTACCAGGGGTACCAGTTACAAGGGACTTACCTGAGTGCCAGGGTTGTGCCATTTGTGGAGACAAAGGTACAGGTTAGGGAAAGAACACTGGTGCTGGGGCCTGGTTAGCAGGGTCCAAGCACACTTTCAAATCATAACTTAGCATCAGCAAAGGCAAAAGGTCAGGGGGTAACCATGCCATGGAGGCATTTCCTCACAGGTGCCCAATGTTAGTCAATGGAGACTGGGGGTAACCGAAGATGAGCTGCTCACAGGTGAGTAAAGCGGTGTCAGGGGTCAAACTCCTGGGGCTGAGATAAGCACAGGGGGAGCCACTAGGCAGAACCGAACTTACATTTCAAGATTCCCCACCCTGGAATGTCCATCCTGCCTCAGAGAGGTCACACCTCTGAAAGAGCAGGTCTTTGTTCTGAGCCCTCCACAGTGTTGGCTATCTCCTCAAGGGGCCAGAACTCTATCTGAGGTGACTGCACTGGTTTTGATCAGTCAGTGTCCATGCTAGGAGTTGGTAGGTTTTCAGGGGGCACCTCTAAGGTGTGCCCTCTGAGTGCATATATTAATAAATTAGTCACTGGATTCAGTGATGGTGTATTAATATGAGATGTTTGATACCTATCTTCAGCAAAGCCATCTTGTAGCTGGGAAACTCGTTATCACCAGTGTTAAACATATGTATTTAAAATTGCTTCCCTGTTCACTTACTATGTCTAAGAATTGAAAAAGACATAGCAGGGGCATACCTGCTCATGCAGGTATACCCTCACATGTAATATAATACATCCTGCCTTTAGGGCTGGAAGGCCTGCTACAGGGGTGACTTAAATATATTGCATGCAGTGTAAAGGCTGTGTGCCATATTGCGTTTTAATTTTAGTTATTCATCAAGCCACACAGCCTGCGAAAGCAGCACTGTTTGCACTTATTGTGCGGGTCCCTGAGGGTGACACAATTCATGCTGCAGTCTTCAAGGGCCTTCCTTTAGTATCCCAATCCCTAGGTACCAGGGTTACCATTTACTAGGTACTTAGAGTGGTAGTTAAAGGTTTGCCAATTGGGGAAAAAGACTGCACTTTTGAGGAAAGAGATCTGGCACTGGGGACCTGTTAGCAGGGACCCAGTGCACATTCAGTCGAAATTTCACCAGAAACCAGACAAAAAGTGGGAGGGTGACCATGTCAAAAGAGGTGCTTTCCTACAGCGAGCATCGCATTTGAAAGTAGCAGGTAATAATTTAGTTCTGGATGTGCGATGTGCAAAAAATTAACTTCTATATGGTTGAATTTGACCACAGTGAAGCATTAAACAACTGAATTGTCTTGTCAGTTACTAATAAAATTGTAATCAGGGCAGAAAGGGGAAGTGTGATATCCATCCGGGTTCTGAATTGCACGATTTCTAATCAGAAATCCGGGTATCAGTCCCAGCTTTAAAGCTTGTCTAAAAAGTGTGACCTTAGGCAGTCACTTTTCTCTACTGTGCCTCCTTTACCATGATCACCATATTTGAAACCACCTTGAAATTATTCACGATGCACACTGTACAACAACCTCTCTTGTGTATGGTTTACTAGACCTTACTGTTGTTCCATATTTAAAAAATGAAAGTTATATATAGAAGGAAACATTGCAACTGACTTGCCTCTCAATTGATTAATGGAATTATCTGATAGAGACTTCTAGTTGCAGATTCCTTACCTTAGAATTTTCCCCCAGGCGTCACACTGGATCCGGAGATTTTTCCTCGAGCAATACCCTTGCGTGTCGGTAGGTGACGTTGGTCGACTCCGCAGGCGTCGTGGTCTCCGTGATGACGTCTGGAGTAGTACATAGACGCCGCCCTCACGCAGTGACATCAGTCCTTTTATTTCCGCGCCACACGCTGATCCAGCGAGAGCTACCCTAGGCTATTTTTTGCCCGCATACATCAGTTTTGACGAGGTTTTTTTTTGGTGCAACCTTGGTACGACGAGGATGTCCCCGAAGACCGGGTTCAAGCCTTGTGAGGACTGCCATCGGATGATGTCGGTGACGGATCCTCATCACGTTTGCCTGTGGTGCCTCAAGCGCGACCACGACCCGAAGTTGTGCTCCGAGTGTCAGGCCATGCACCCGAAGACTTTGAGGGAGCGGTCCCTAAAGCTAATGGGGGCCCAGCACTCGACTCTGTGTAGGTCCCGGTCTCGCTCAAGAAGAAGGTCTCGAGATCGATCGCGGAGTCCTCACTACTTGTCTTCTTCGAAGTCCTCGGGTCAAGGTAAGAAGAAGAAGTCGAAGAAGTCCCATTGCTCTCCGACTTCACCTCGTCGCTCGGCCGACGTGACACGGAACGAGCGTCCACGGACTAGGCTTCCGTCCTCGGAGCCTACGTCTGGGTCAACTCCGCGCTTCCCCGAGTTTCCCGGAGCGACCCCGACCCAACTTAGAGTTTTACGAGCGCATGCGCCTCATCTTTGGGCGTGCCGACCCCGATACGGCGCCTTTTTCAAGGGGTTTGGCTGAGGGGCCTTCGGGTTCCGCGTCGGCGGCTTCGGCCCCAGCCACCGAGGTTACCTCTGGATCCGTGCACGGATCCACACCAACACCGGTCACACCATCGAGACCTTCCCCGACACCAGGTCGATTATCGATGCTCCCGACGTCGGTAGTGCCCACTATCTGCGTCGACCCAATTCTCATACCCAACGGCTTCGGTGGGCCCTATTCGCCCGAGGTCGGATTCAGACCCATTTTCCTATGGGTACGAATACGGGGAGGAATTGGAGGAGTCCCTGGACCCATATGAATACCAGGAGGACCTTACTATGGACTGAGCACAGGACTTGGGCGAAGCCAGTGGTCTGGATACTTCTCCTGACGCTGGCATGCTGTCTCCTCCTACCGTGGCTACGGCGGAGGGAGCCACCTATCGTATGGTGGTTAGTAGGGTGGATGAGGTCCTTGGCCTTGAGCTACCTACTGTTGGAGTCAGTTCTAATCTCCTGATTGAGGTGCTTCAGCCTGGGGCATCTACGTCAGAACCCCTTCTCCCATTTAATGAGGCCCTCACTGATGTCCTTTTGGGTACATGGTCCAAACCCAACACAGGGGCTCCTGTGAACAGGACTATCGCTCGCCGCCATCGGCCCGCGCCAACCGACCCAAAGTTCCTGTCCCAACATCCTACGCCTTGTAATCCAGGCTTCCTCTTCTTCTGGCGCATTCCCTTCCGCACCCCCGGATAGGGAATCCAAAAGGCTGGAACAATTTAATAAGCAGTTGTTTTCTTCCTCCAGCCTTGCACTGTGGTCTGTGAACCCCGCATGTCTTTTGGGCCATGATTCCCACTCACTGTGGGATACGGTTGCGCAATTCCTGCCGCAGATACCGGAGGAGGCCCGTGCTATTGTCGCCCAAGCACTGAAAGATGGGAGAGACGCGGCAAAGTTCACTATCCGTTGTGGGCTGGATACGACCGACTCTCTGGGCAGATCAGTTGCGACGACAGTGACCTTACGGCGCCATGCCTGGTTACGTGCTTCTGCCTTCTCGGGGGATGTCCAACAATCACTCATTGACATGCCCTTTGATGGCATCCGTTTCTTCGGAGTCAAAGCAGACTCAGCCTTGGAGAGATTCAAGGATTCCCGGGCTACGGCTCGGTCCCTTGGCCTTTCCTCAGTCACACACCCACCACAGTCCGCTTTTCGGCCCTTTCGTGGCCACGGAAGGGGCGCCCTGTCGCGTCCTCAACCCAGCCACTGTGCCATGCACGCTGGACTGCCTATGCGTGGCAGTGGACATGGAATCCCACGTGGTTGTGGAACAGGGAACCAGAGGTCTGTCCAGTCAGCCTCTACCCCCGCTGCAGCCTCCAAACCTTCCTAGTCCGTCCCCTCACTCCCGCCCAGTTGGTGGCAGGATCCGCCATCACTTGCCCCACTGGGAACATATCACCACGGACTGGTGGGTTTTGCAGATAATTCGGAAGGGCTACTCCCTCCCTTTCGAATCTGCACCACCACACATGCCACCATCTTCTGGAGGATCATTTGGTGCTTCTCCGCCAGGAAGTCGCGGCTCTCTTGGCCAAGGGAGCTATAGAAAGGGTCCCTGTGCCAGAAGAAGGTCGTGGTTGTTATTCCCGCTACTTTCTCATACCAAAGAAGGACAAAGGCTTGCGGCCTATGGGACCTGAACTACTTCCACAAAAAGGAGAAGTTCAAAATGCTCACCCTGGCTCAGCTTCTGTCTTGTACCCAGAAGACTGGATGGTAGCGTTGGACTTGCCATCCTGCCTGCCCACAAACGTTACCTACGATTCGTGGTAGGTCACGAGCACTTTCAGTTTACCGTTCCCCCTTTCGGCCTTACCAGTGCCCCTCGGGTGTTCACGAAAGTGGTGGCGGTGGTTGCAGCTCATCTGCGCAGGTTAGGGGGTCTCAGTCTTCCCATACCTAGACGACTGGCTGTTGAAGGCGCCTTCGCCCCTGACAGTTGTCTCCCACCTTCAGACTACAGCAAACCTCCTGCACCAGCTGGGGTTCACTATAAATGTGCCGAAGTCACACCTGACTCCCTCTCAGATGCTCCCTTTCATCAGAGCTGTTCTGGACACGGTGCTGTTTCGGGCTTATCCTCCCATGAAGCGAGTCCAAGGCATTCAGGCTATGATTCCGATCTTTCAGCCCTGGTCTTAGGTTTCGAGGCTGCTGGGCCTCTTGGCCTCCTGCATCCTGCTAGTAACACATGCCAGGTGGCATATGCAAGCTCTGTAGTGGGACTTGAAGTTCCAGTGGGCGCAGCATCAGGGCCATCTCTCCGACCTGGCCCAAATCTCGGAGGGGACTGCGAAAGACCTGCAGTGGTGGCTTTCGAATCCCGATTGGGTCAATGGCAGACCCCTCTCCCTTCCCAACCCAGATCTCTCTATAGTGACTGATGCGTCACTTCTGGGGTGGGGCGGCCACATAGGAGAGGCAGAGATCAGAGGCCTCTGGTCTCCGGCAGAGTCAGGACTCCACATAAATATGCTGGAGCTCCGGGCGATCAGGCTTGCGTTGAAAGCATTCCTTCCCTCTCTCAAAGGGAAAGTGGTGCAGGTGTTCACAGAAAACACTACCGCCATCTGGTACTCCAACAAACAAGGCGGGGTAGGTTCGTGGACCCTTTGTCAGGAGGCACTATGCCTCTGGACATGGCTGGAACATCTGGGCATTACCCTGATGGTTCAACATCTGGCGGGCTCTCAACGCCAGAGCAAACTCAGCCACCTGTGCACTGTCGATCACAAATGGCGTCTCCATCCGGAGGTGGTTCAAAGTCTCTTTCTCAAGTGGGGAGAGCCTTGGTTAGATCTGTTCGCCTCCGCAGAAAACGCACAATGTCAGCTATTTTGCGCGTTGGAGTTTCCAAGGCGGCACTCGCTCGGAGGCACTTTTCGTCTTGAGTGGAACTCCGGCCTCCTTTACGCTTTCCCGCCTATCCCTCTTCTTCCCAGAGTTCTCAAGAAAATCAAGTACGAATGGGCCCAAGTTATCTTGGTTGCTCAGGACTGGGCTCGAAGAGTGTGGTATCCAGAGCTATTGAGCATGTCCATCGATCCTCCATTCAGACTGCCTCTTCGGGCGGATCTTGTCGCAGCAGCAGGGGACGGTCCTCCACCCGAACCTGTCCAACCTCCGCCTTCATGCGTGGAGATTGAGCGGCAACAGTTGACGGCATTTGCCCTTCCACCCGAAGTCTGTAATGTTATCTTGGCAGCCAGGCGTCCATCGACTAAAACTGTATACGCCTGTCGTTGGAATAAATTTGTGACATGGTGTACCAACAAATCTGTTCACCCTCTTTCTGCCCCTCTTTCAGAGGTTCTTCTGTTCATTCTTTCTTTAGTCCAGCAGGGCTCTGCATTGGGCACCCTTAAAGGGTATTTGTCTGCCATTTCCGCCTTTCTTAGGCTTCCTGACAAGCCCTCACTCTTTAAATCTCCTCTTGTGAGTAGGTTCCTAAAATGGCCCCACCCACATATTTCCTCCTACTCCCTTCATCATGCCTCAGTGGGATCTTAATCTTGTACTTACTTATTTAATGTGTACCCCCTTTGAGCCAATGCATAATTGTCCCTTGTGGCTCCTCACATTCATAACTGTCTTTCTCATCGCTATCACTTCTGCTAGCAGATTAAGTGAGCTTCAGGCCCATTCTTCAAAGCCTCCATACTTGTCTGTACACCCTGACAAAGTGGTGTTAAGCACTAGAACTTCCTTCCTTCCTAAGGTGGTTACACCATTTCATGTAGGTCAGTCCATCACTTTGCCTACCTTCTACGCACCCCCACATACTTCCCATGAGGAGGCGAGACTCCATTGTCTGGACCCAAAAAGAGCGTTAGCGTTCTACCTCAATCGTACGAAAGATTTCCGGGTGGACGATCAACTCTTTGTTGGCTATGTGGGTGCGAAGAAAGGGAATGCAGTGCAAAAGCGTAACATCTCTCGATTGGTGCTACTTTGCATCAAAATGTGCTACGCTTTGGCAAAAAAGCATCCTCCTGACGGCTTGCGGGGTCATTCTACCAGAGCAACTGCTGCATCCACTGCGTTAGCACGCGGAGTTCCTGTCCTGGATATCTGTCAGGTAGCTACATGGGCATCCCTGCACACGTGTTCTAAGCATTACTGCCTGGATAGTCAGGTCCGTCGGGACGGCTACTTTGGTCGTTCGGTCCTGCAGGACATTCTAGTATGATCTTGGTTCACAGCCCACCACCGAGGATGGCATTGCTTGGGTATCTATTCTAAGGTAAGGAATCTGAAACTAGAAGTCTCTATCAGATGTACAAGTTACTTACCTTCCGTAACAAAATATCTGGTAGAGACATATTCTAGTTGCAGATTCCTTGCCGCCCACCCATCCTCCCGCTTGCAAACTGATTTCTAGGGACAGGGATTCCCTCTTTCAGGTCCATAGCCCTGGAGCACCAATCTCAGTGTTCTTAGTGGCTCTGCGCTATGGCGTGGAAAGTCGTTAAAAGAAACTTACATCACTACACGAGGGGGGCATCTATGTACTACTCCCGACGTCATCATGGCGACCAAGACGCCTGCGGAGTCAACCGACGCCACCTACCGACGCGCAAGGGTATTGCTCGAAGAAAAATCTCCAGATCCAGTCTGACGCCTGGGGGAAAATTCTAAGGTAAGGAATCGGCAACTAGAATATGTCTCTACCAGATATTTCGTTACCGAAGGTAAGTAAGTTGTACGTCACAGCAAAAAGTGTGTGGATCACAAATTTTAATAAAGGCCGCTCAGGCCATTGATAAAAGTGCTAAAGTGAAACAATCCAAATACATTTTTTATTTAAAAGTTTATACCATAGCTATAAATAACTCACCATCTTTTGCAGACGAGCGGGAAGGACAGTCTAAGCAAGAGCTGTTCCCTCAAGCCTTCACAGCACTGCTTTTGCAGACATGATGTAACATAGATCGGGCTACAGAGAATTATGGGACCGCCTGACTAACATTGCCTTATTGGTGATTGCAGTGAGGCAGGAGATGCTTTTGTGTTGGGGTATTGTTTGAGATCTCAAGGCCAATGCACTGCCACTGCCTGTAGGAGGCTGGCCTGGTTTGTAGTGGGTACCTAAGGTATTTACACCTTACACCAGGTCCAGTTATCCCTTATTAGTGAAATGTAGGTAGTATTCTAGCAGTTTTGGCTGTCTAGGGGTAGCTGTAGCAGAGCAGCGTAGGCTGAACTAGGAGACATGCAAAGCTCCTGCAATACCACTATAGTTACACAGTACTTATACACAATAAAAGACAATACTCACTGTTACCAAAAATAAAGGTACTTTATTTTAGTGACACAAGGCCAAAAATATCTTAGAGGCAATACTCCTTCTGTAGCTAAGTATTATACACAATATATACACTAGTAACCACAATCAGGTAGGTAAACAGTCATAGAATAGTACAAACAGTAGAAAATACAATAGATTGCAATGGGCCTAGGGGCAACACAAACCATATACTAAAATAGTGGAATGCGAATCACAAATTACTCCCTAGGCAAGTGTAGTGTGTGTAGAGGGGCGCTGGGAGTGTAGGAAAACACCAAAGGTAAGTAAAGTACCCAACCCCAGAGCCCAGGAAAGCAGGAGTGTAAGGAAATGCCTCCTTGGCATGGTTACCCCCTAACTATTTGCCTTTGCTGATGCTAAGTTATGATTTGAAAGTGTGCTGGGACCCTGCTAAACAGGCCCAAGGACCAATGTTCTTTCCCTAAACTGTACCTTTGTCTCCACAATTGGCACAACCCTGGCACTCAGGTAAGTCCCTTGTAACTGGTACCCCTGGTACCAAGGGCCCTGATGCCAGGGAAGGTCTCTAAGGGCTGCAGCATGTCTTATGCCACCCTAGGGACCCCTCACTCAGCACATGCACACTGCTTCACAGCTTGTGTGTGCTGGTGAGGAGAAAATGACTAAGTCGATATGGCACTCACCTCAGAGTGCCATGCCAACCTCACACTGCCTGTGGCATAGGTAAGTCACCCCTCTAGCAGGCCTTACAGCCCTAAGGCAGGGGTGCACTATACCACAGGTGAGGGCATATGTGCATGAGCACTATGCCCCTACAGTATCTAAGCAAAACCTTAGACATTGTAAGTGCAGGGTAGCCATAAGAGTATATGGTCCGGGAGTTTGTCAAACACGAACTCCACAGTTCCATAATGGCTCCACTGAAAACTGGGAAGTTTGGTATCAAACGTCTCAGCACAATAAATGCACACTGATGCCAGTGTGCAATTTATTGTAACATACACCCAGAGGGCATCTTAGAGATGCCCCCTGAATACCTACCTGACTTCTAGTGTAGGCTGACCAGTTCCTGCCCGCTTGCCACACACCAGACATGTTGCTGGCCACATGGGGAGAGTGCCTTTGTCACTCTGTGGCCAGGAACAAAGCCTGTACTGGGTGGAGGGGCTTCTCACCTCCCCCTGCAGGAACTGTAACACCTGGTGGTGAGCCTCAAAGGCTCACCCCTTTTGTTACAGCGCCCCAAAGCATTCCAACTAGTGGAGATTGCCCGCCCCTCCGGCCACTGCCCTCCCTTTTGGCGGCAAGGCTGGAGGAGATAATGAGAAAAACAAGGAGCAGTCATCCACCAGTCAGGACAGCCCCTAAGGTGTCCTGAGCTGAGGTGACCCCTGCCTTGAGAAATCCTCCATCTTGAGTTTGGAGGATTCCCCCAATAGGATTAGGGATGTGCCCCCCTCCCCACAGGGAGGAGGCACAAAGAGGGTGTAGCCACCCTCAAGGACATTAGCCGTTGGCTACTGCCCTCCCAGACCTAAACACCCCCCCCCCTATATTCAGTATTTAGTGGCTCCCCAGATCCCAGGAAATCAGATTCCTGAAATCTGAAGACACAAGAAGGACTGCTGACCTATAAGCCTGCAGAGAAGACCGATGACGACAACTGCTTTGGTCCCAGCCCTACCGGCCTGTCTCCAACTTCGTAGACCAGCGACCTCTGAAGCCTCAGGGGACTGCCCTGGACTAAAGGACCAAGAAACTCCTGTGAGCAGCGGCCCTGCTCAAAACTAGCTTCTTCTTTGCAACAAAGAAGCAACTTCTAAAGACTTAACGTTTCCCGCCAGAAGCGTGAGACTCTGCACTCTGCACCCAACGCCCCCGGCTCGACCTGCAGAAAACCAACACCTCAGGGAGGACTCCCCGGCGACTGCGAGCCCGTGAGTAACCAGAGGCGACCCCCCTGACCACCCACAGTGACGCCTGCAGAGAGAATCCAGAGGCTCCCCCTGACCGCGACTGCCTGTAACAAGGGACCTGACGCCTGGAACCAACACTGCACCCGCAGCCCCCAGGACCTGAAGGAACCAAACTTCAACGCAGGAGTGACCCCCAGGCGACCCTCTGCCTAGCCCAGGTGGTGGCTGTCCCAAGAAGCCCGCCCCCTGTGCCTGCCTGCACCGCTAGAGTGACCCCTGGGTCCCTCCATTATTTACTACCTGAAACCCGACGCCTGTTTTGCACACTGCATCCGGCTGCCCCTGTGCCACTGAGGGTGTGTTTTGTGTGCCTACTTGTTTGCCCCCAGTGCTCTACAAAACCCCCCTGGTCTGCCCCCCGAGGACACAGGTACTTACCTGCTGGCAGACTGGAACCGGAGCACCACTGTTCTCCATAGGCGCCTGTGTGTTTTGGGCACCTCTTTGACCTCTGCACCTGACCGGCCCTGAGCTGCTGGTGTGGTAACTTTGAGGTTGCCTTGATCCCCCAACGGTGGGCTGCCTGTGCCCCAGGACTGATACTTGTAAGTGTTTTACTTACCTCCTAATCCAAGCTTTACTTACCTCCTCCAGGAACTGTTGATTTTTGCACTGTGTCCACTTTGAAAATAGCTTATTGCCATTTTTACAAAGACTGTAGATGATATTGTTTTCAATCAAAGTTCCTAAAGTATCTAAGTGAAGTACCTTACATTTAAAGTATTAACTGTAAATCTTGAACCTGTGGTTCATAAAATAAACTGTGTGTTCCTCATTTATTGCCTGTGTGTGTACAACAAATGCTTAACCCTACCCTCTGATAAGCCTACTGCTCGACCACACTACCACAAAATAGAGAATTAGAATTATCTACTTTTGCCACTATCTTACCTATAAGTGGAACCCTTGGACTCTGTGCACACTATTTCTTACTTTGAAATAGTATATACAGAGCCAACTTCCTACAAGGAGTAAAGTACAGCAAGTTTCCTCAGGACCCTCTACAAGTCGTGATTAGAGATTTTGCAAGAACCAAGCAAGACTGCAAGCAAAAAACAGTGGATTTCTGGACCTGAAGACCTGTGGAGAGAGGAGACCAAGTCCAGAAGTCAAAGAAGAGTCCAGAAAGGACAGGAGCCCCTGCCAACCTAGGAGATGGTGCAAAAGTGGATTATCTGATGAGAAGAACAGTACAGAAGAGCACCAAAGAAGATGTGCTTGGTGCAGGTGAAGTCCCATATTGAGTTGTTGGATGCAGGCTGTTTGTGTCGCTGGATTTCGCCAACAAGCCTTGGTTCAAGCAAGTACGCAGTTTGTGTCAAAAAGGAGCTGCCTGGACCCAGGAAGGACCTGGCGATCTCAACTCGGACTGAGGAGACAGAGGGCGCTCTCAGCACTTCAAGGAGCCCTCAGAAGACCAGGCAGCAACCACGGGAGTTCCAGAACATGAGGACAAAAAAGATGCAAAGTGCGGTCATCGCAGCACTACACTAGAAGGTCCTACGCCACCGGAGAACAACTCAGGTATCTGTGCGTCGCAGGATGGAGTGCTGGGGACCTGGGCAACACTGTGCACGAAGGATTCTTGGAAGAAGTGCACAGAAGCCCAAGGAGCTGGAGAAGGTGTGGTGTACGGAGGTACTGTTGCAGCACGGGGAGGCAAGCTCTTACTTCCACCAGATTTGGGCAGCTTGTCCTTTGGACAGTCTGGAAACCCCCAGAGGAGAGACCCTAAATAGCCCAGAAAGGGGGATTGGCTACCTACCCAGGTACACTCCTATCAGGAGTGGTCTCTGACGTCACCTGCTGGCACTGGTCACTCAGAGGTCTCCAGAGGGTCCCCACACCTTGGAATCCAAGATGGCAACGCCAGGGACACTCTAGAGGAGCTATGGGCTCCACCCCTGGGGTGGTGATGGACAGGGGAGTGGCCACTCCCCTTTCCTTTGTCCAGTTTTGCTCCAGAGCAGGGACTGGGGGTCCCTGAACCAGTGTAGACTGGCTTATGCAAGGAGGGCACCATCTGTGCCCTTCAAAGCATTTTCAGAGGGTCTGGGAGGCTACCCTTCCCAAGCCTGTAACACCTGTTTCCAAAGGGAGAGGGTGTAACACCCTCTTCCCAACGGAAGTGCATTGTTCTGCCTTCCTGGGATTGAGCTGCTCAGTCCCGATGAGGGCAGAAACCTGTCCGTGAGGTGGCATCAGTTGGGGTTGCAGTGGAAACCTCAGAGAGCTTTTTTGGCAGTACCGGGGGTCCATGGGATTGGCACCCCAATACCAGATTTGGAATGGAGGACAATTCCATGATCTTAGACACCTCACATGGCCATATTCGGAGTTACCATTGTGAAGCTACATATAGGTATTGACCTATATGTAGTGCATGCGTGTAATGGTATCCCCACACTCACAAAGTCTGGGGAATTGGCCCTGGACAACGTGGGGGTACCTTTGATAGTGGAAGGGTGCCCTCACACAAAGTAACTTTGCACCTAGCCTTCAGTAAATGAAGGTTTGACATATAGGTGACTTAAGTTACTTAAGTGCAGTGAAAATGGCTGTGAAATAGTGTGCGCACTATTTCACTCAGGCTGCAGTGGCAGTCCTGAAGAAAGGTTTGTCTGAGCTCCTTATGGGTGGCAAAAGAAATGCTGCAGCCCATAAAGATCTCCTGGAATCCCAAACTAGGGACTTACAAGTGGGGTCCAGGGTGCCAATTGGAATTGAAATTGGAATATGGAGTCACTAAACTATAGTGACAAATTTGGTAAGTAGAGAGAGCATAAGCACTGGAGTTCTGGTTAGCAGAACTTCAGTGACACAGTTAAGCATACTGACAACACACACATAGGCCACAAAATATGAGCACTGGGGTCCTGGCTAGCAGGATCCCAGTGAGACAGTAAAAACACACTGACAAACACTCACAAACAGGCCAAAAATGGGGGTAACCATGCTAGAAAGAGGCTACTTTTTCTCACTGTCCGCACCCAATCAGTAGCAAGTACGGTTTGGCAGCATTGGCTTGGTCTGTTTCAAAGTGTGCAATGTGATTAGAGTGACTCGCTGTGAGAAACATGCTGCATACTGACATCCTTGCCAATACCCTATTGGGAGGCCTGCCCATCATCTCTCTCCCACCTGAGGCTGGTGAATATGTCCTCTGAAGCAGGGATTGTTTTACCATATTTGATCTGAGATTCTACATTCATGAGAAAGACACCTAAGACAAATAGGGCAATATTCATGTACCAAAACATGTTGATGGAAAAGAGGAGTAGGATTCGTTGTCCAGCCCACCTGTTTTTAATCGTGTTGTAGGCAGACCACAGTAAAAAAAAAAAAACATTTTTAGCTCATGCTCATAAAATTTTACTGTAGGTCTGACAGTTCAACAAAGTGCATAAATGTTGGCACAAGTGATAGAATCCAACCTGTCTATTCTTGCAGGAGTTTTGTACATGTAGGTTTATCGATTTATGTCAATTATACAACAATCCTTCAATGCTGCTTACTCACTCTTTAGTACTGTGTTGTACCTGTCCTGTATTTGTGAGAGAATTACTTGATGTTCTTTCTGCTGCTGCACCTGTCCTTAACTTATTTGTGTTAAGGTTGTTACGCTGCGACTGCATGTCTGAAGCTTGGTATAACGTTCCACTCCTCATAATTTTTTTAAAAAAAATCTGTATTGCTAATGCTTATTTTAATTCATGATGGGAGTGAAATTGTGAACCCTCACCAGATATGTAAGCAAAATTTACTTGTGGTTTTATGACTGAACCAAGCATATTTTTAAATGGAGTAGGCAATTGTGTAAAGTTTTAAAGGATAGCTGCCAAGTGGTTCCTTGTCATGTATAATACCTCTAGCTAATTTTTGCCAACAGCACTTTGCATACTGGTGTTTCAATCTCACAATGAAACTGTTAAAACTAAAACTGCAAGCCCCACAATGCAACATGATGTTCGCTAGAGAAAATAGATGATGGTATGTATGTCATAGTGCCAAAGCTCAGAGTGGTGAAAGGCAAAATAAAATGTAGTTCCTGTCTTTTTTCCTTTGTTACTTGTAGTCAATCATGGGTTAAACAGCCCTGTGGGTAAGAGGGCAGCGATAGCCTTTGAGATTCATAGGTCAGCATCTCCTGCTAATGAGTTAACATTAGCACTTCTTGGAAAAACAGCTCACGAAAAGTCCCTATTTACCATAGCAGTGTGGGCATCAACAAGTTAGACATGTCTAGAGACAGACAGAAAAGAAAATGCCCTTTTCTCCCGCTCACCTTCAGGGGTTTGTGATTTAGGTGGAGCGCTCACAAGACCTCTGTGATGTACCCTGCCTCAAGCAAGAGCAGCACACGCTGCAGGTGTTACCCAGCAAGGACCACCAGGTCTAAGCAGTTATCAGTACACCGCAACAGTGGGCTACGGCTTTCCACTACACTTTTTCAGTGATGATTCTGAACCAGGGAGCGAGCAACAAAACCTCACATAGACTGCTGCTCTCCTAATTGTTCCAGTACCGAGAGTCCAGTATGCACAGCTCTGGCTAATTTACTCACTGCACACCTCTACATACCAGTCTAGCACTGAGATGTATACACAGCAATGTCAGTGTTTCTCAGTCCAACTAGCAACTTCTACAGTCTTTTATGCTTTCCGAATAAGTTCTCCCTCTGCACCTCACCCTAGACCGGCAACATTCCTTACTCTCTTGGAAATTCTAATTCAGCTGCGCTGAATCTCTACCAGGAGCTAGAGTATCCTGTACTACTGCACAGCAGCCACACTTTCTTTCCAACACTTCTTGTGATTGATGTAATACCTAGGTTTGCACTCCTTGCCGTATTCCCTCGATTTATTATACACAGTTTTCCAGTACACCCAGTATCTACAACTACATACAGCTTTGTCATTGCATACTCTGTGACTCTGCTATTTTTGTGTTAAATACCCATACAAGCTCTACTAACATCCCTTCTTTTTGCCTTGCAGTTCTTAATTTATTCCAGTACTGACCATTATACTGATACTGCTCTGCCAATGCTTACAGCCATCCTCTGAAGGACTTTTCTCTTCCTCTTTCCACACTTAAACGCAAGTAGTTCATTTGGGAACTTATCTCTAAACAGAGCTAGAGTACAACATAGGCTTGAAGTCTCGATGACGTTCAGGAGATTCTCTCGTTTTGGTCTCTTCTTCTCTCACCTGTCTTTCTCTCTGTCTCTTTCCCTGTCCTTTTTCACTCTTGCTCGCCCACTAGATATCTCTTTCCCTCTCTCCTCTCCCTGCCTTTGTCCAGATCTCCTCTGTAAAACTTAATAAATAAAGAGGGAATTCAAAGTAAGCACTGTAATACTGTCTTCATCCGTATATGATATCAAACCACTCTGTTTTTTAGATGAATGCTCATGACCCACTCTTCACAAAGCGCCTTTGCTTTTTTGTTGGGTAAAAGGCCTGTATGTGATTCTAATTCAGTGCTCAGCTATATACGATCACTTATTCAATTTCTTGCTCAGTCACTGTCTCATACACATTTGCTCTCCATCAATATGCTTATTCGACCACTCATTCCTCTACATACTTATTACTATGTACATTGACTCATTTAAGTGCTAATTCAGTCACTCATTGCTTATTCGTTCATTACTTAGCTTGCATGTTCAGCCACTCATTCATGCTTTCATTTTTTCATTAACTCACTCAGTCTACTCATTCATTCACTCATAAGCAAATTGCTGAACTGTTAAGGTTTCCAAGAAAAATTCAAACACAAAGTTATTTTTTTTTAAAGGTGTGGATATGTATATCTGAAGATAGCTTAGGGAGCACACCAGTTAACAGACAAAAAGCAAATGATGTGGCCAGCACAAATATGGCATTCAAAAATCCTATGAAACTTTGTTGTGGAAATAATAATAATATATTTTATAAAGAGTATACTTACTTCTACCAAAGTGTCCCAGCACTAAGGTATGGCTCCCAGAGCTCAGAGAAATAAAGCGGAATTAATGAACAACACAATAAAGCCCACCTAAACAGACAAGTTTTTAAATGTTTTTTAGAACAGTAGTTTTGTTTTGTTAACTTAATTGGAGCAGAAGGGAGTTCCACAGTTGGATGCTAAGAAAAGAGCAGCCACCAAGTTGAGCTCCATTAACAGTGTGGATACAGACTAACAAGGCCCCAATAGGTCTAAGATTTCTTACAGGCGAATAGGGCTTAATGAAGGGGCCCAAGTTGTGAGCGCCCTTGGTCATAAAGATCATGTAACAATAGCACAGAGCCTCTTTTTCAGAGGTAGCCGGCGTAGCTTTGAAAGCACCAATCCCATGGAAGCCCACCTAGGTTCAGCAACAGATGAACTGCTGTGTTCTGCGCCCATTAAAGTCTTATAGGACGGGCATGTGAGACTCCCAAGTATAAGACATTACAGTAGTCCAGCCTGGACATGACCAGTGTCTGGACTACTGGGTTCCTAGCAGACTCAGGGAGAAAGCCAAGAATGTTTTTTAATGTTTTTTAAAAGCCCAAAGCATTTGCCTGCCAAAGCCGTATTCTGCCTATCAAAGCTGAGATTTGCATCAAACCATATGCCTATGGTCTTGATCTTGGGCTTTGGGGAAGGTAAAAGTCAGCGCGAATCTGGCCAACAGCCGAGGACCAAGTCACGAGTCTGGCCACCATCAGAGGACCAAATCGAAGGCTGGTTGCCTAGGATTAGGACTTCTGTTTTCCCATCATTGAGTTTAAGACAACTGCAATCCATCCACTGAGCGATCTCCGACAGACAGGTCCTCAGTAAGGCAGCTGTATTGCCAACATTCTGTGACAGGGTAATGATCAGCTGAGTGTCATCAAAGTACGATAATATGTTAACACCTTTGCACTCGATGACATCAGCCAAGGGCAGCATATACAGATTGAATAAGATAGGGCTCAAGGAAGAGCTCCGAGGTACCTCCTACTGCAGTGGAAAAACCTGAGTGGGAAGGTTTTTGTGACACCCGTAAGGTGCAGACCTGCAGAAAAGAAGCAAATCTCACTGCAAGGCATTATAACCGATACCACAGCTCCACAACCGTTCAAGTACACAGTTGTGGGAAACCGTGTTGAAGTCCGCACTCAGGTCCAGCATCAGCAGTGCTGTGGTGTCACCCCGTCAAGGATCTGGCGGATCGACTCAGAGGCAGGCAATAATGCAGACTCTGTATTTTGAAGAGGGTGAAAGCCAGACTGTGTCCTTTGGAGAAGCTTCTTCTCCTAAACAAAGATCGAAAGCTGCTGGTAAACATATTTCTCTGCAACCTTAGGAAAAAAGTTAGCAGTGAAATAGGCCTATAATTTTTGTTTGCAGAAGGTTTGAACCAACAATTAATGGAGTGTCCCTAGAAGCCTCAGGAAAAGTGGAATAGATGGATGCCACTTTATTGAAGAAAAACTGCACGAGGGCATAACAGACCTCCTCCGAAGGGGAATGGATGCTGTAACTCAATCCAGTGAAGATAGGCTTAACAATCAAGAAAACCTCTCAAGAGGAGTTCCGGGCAGCTGTGATTTTGTGGCGTAAATATTGTGACGGATAAGCCTCTTATGACTGTTATATGCCCTTGAGGCCAACCGACAGTTGACCTTGCTTGTAAGATCTATATGTCTGCGCCATACTCGCTCGAGGTATTTGCATATCTTTTTCAAAACAAACAGTTCATCATTGAACATTCCGCTGAAGAACTGGTTCTTCTAATAATTTGATTCTCCAAAGGTGCAATTTGATCCAGTTGGCCAAGATAACCCTAGCTACTTGCGTGTCTTTACCAACTGACCAGAGATGGATACAGGCAAGTGTTTGGCTGTAGGGGCCTGACAGGGTATGGCAAAATAATCAGACTACAAGAGTCGAAGAGAGGAATCAACAGATAAGCTGATGAAGTTAGAAAAAATGGGATCAAGAGTGTGTCCCAACCTATGTGTGGGGGATGAAACCAATTGAAAAAGCTGAAGACCTTCCAGATCTGCAACCAAAGCAGCTACCATGGGACAGGTGCTGTCATCAAAATGGAGATTGAGGTTTCCAATGACAGTAAAATGAAAATAACGCCAGATGAGTGGTGACAATGCATCTGCCAATGATGCAGAAAAATGTGATGCGGAACCCAGAGGTCGGTAGAATCAAAGTCTCAGCTAAGTTGAAATTGCTGGAGAAATTAAGAGAGAGAAATGCTGCCTCACATCCTGTTATGGCTAACTCCATGAACGTGCAAATAGCGATCTCATGCCTCCCCCCCCATTTGAAATTGCCTATCCCACCTTACAGTCACATTTTTAAACTTGAAAGCTTTCAACCAAATAACCTGACAAGCCATTGGGATCCCATAGTCCATAAGTTACCCAAACAATTCACTGGCAGTTGGAGCCTTTAGTTCAGAGATTAGCTAGACTTCGAAAGTATATTTCTGATAGACTTCTAACCACAGATTCCTCACCTTTTGAATGTTTCTCAAGCATCACACTAGACCCAGAAACTTATGAGCAATATCCCTGCCCGCCAGAAAGTGGCTGCTCCACTCCAAAAATGATGTGTGGAGCTTATGTAGGCACCACTCCAGCGTACTGACATTAGTTCCTTTCTTGTGCCCCACCAGATGCAGATACAGAGCTACCTCTTGTCTCTGAGACCACGTTACCTCACACATTTTACAGTGTGCAAGTGAATCGTCATGTCCCAAAAAGACAGGTTTTAAACCCTGTGAGAACTGCTGAAAGTAAATGTCTGTGACAGATTCTCATCAGGCTTGTCTTTTGTACCTGCAGTCGAGTCACTACTCCAAGGCCTGCATTGACTGCGCTTTTATGAACCTGAAGGCATTTAGGAACCGCAAGACGAAACTCAACAACTCAACTCCTTTTTGCGACTGATCCAGGCCTAAGGGTCTGTCTTGGCCCCACTGCAGGATTCAAGCCAGAGAACGGTCCTCCTCGCACTCCAAATTTTTGGATAAGTTGAAGAAAAAAATCTAAGCGGGGCTCACATTCCTGAGAAGGTCTAAAGGCATTGTAATGCCTCACATTCTCTTTGATAGACAACAGAGCCTATCCAGCAACTCTGGGGCCACTCCAAGAAAGATCAAAGAGTTCTGTGAGGCCATGCTCGGACCTTTCAGATCTGTTCTGGCTTCCTCTGGTGCACCTGCAGGCCCCAAGGAGCTGAGAGGCCTCCATCAGAGATTCTGCTAGTGGGTTCACCCTCAGCTCCTTGTGTACCTTCTAAACCCATCAGTGTCTCTTGCAGCTCCTACACGACTCCCTCCAGCACCACGATCCCCGTTAGTTTCCGGAAGATCATAATGCTGACTTCACCAGCACCAAAAGACAAAGTGCCTATTGTGGTTTCCCATACTGAGTCACTGCCGCTCCAGCCTCGACCGAGGCTCCGATCAGTTTCCACCAACCTGCAGCCTGCCCCTCTTAACATTTCACAAGGCAGATCTCATACATTACATTCCTTGTGCTGGACAAATTCAAATGACTGATGAAATTGGCCAACCCTACAGCGAAGAAAACTGGTATTGGTCTTCACAAATCTCTTGACTCTGGCCTTAGCTCACCACCCTTGTTCTGCTACGGAAGAGAGTACTTCATTTAAGGTGGTTCCTCTCAGGGCAGTGGAGGCCCTCGAACTCTAGCTCCCCAGTTACCTCATAGGTCAAAACCAATGTCCTAACCAAAATACTTCAGCTGGGGCAAGTCATTACTGATACACTACTTCCTTTAGTGAGGCACTCACAGTTACTCTCTTAGGGCCTTGGTCCAATCCTAGCTGTGGGCCCCAGTCAATCGCCATATTGGAACACACAACCAGTCTGCCCCTGGTGACCCTGCCGTTTTGTCTCAGTACAGTTTTCTCCAAAGCTTGGGAGTGCAGGCTTCTACCAGTCTGACAAACCCAAATACTTTTCTCACTACTCCCTGAGATAGGAGTCCAAAAGAGTTGGAGACCTTTGTAAAGTGTTTATTTTCTTCCAATAGTTTGACTCTCAGTCAGTGCCAATGGCCTGTTGAGCCACTATTCCCGCTTTCTCTAGATTCTGTTGCTCCTGTTCTGGAACACCTTCGCCTTGTCCTGACCCAAACCATACCGGACGGCCACAACCCTGCCAAATTTACGATTTGTTGGAGCCCGTCTACAACTGATTCTATCAGACAGTCCATTGGCATTGGTGTCTCCATTCTTCGCCTTGCCTGGGTGCGATTAACAGGTTTTTCAGGTGATGTCCAGTCATCCCTTATGGACATACCCGTTAACAGGGCTCCCCTTTTTGAGGACATCACAGTTTCAAAGAGAGCAGGGCCACAGAGTTCTCCCTGGGCTTATCTGCTTCCGGAATGGTGGGATTGCTTCTTCACCAGATGAAGCAATCCCAACATTCCTTTCACAGTTTTGGCAGGGGTACCCCATACTGCCAGCCAGTTCAGCCTCAGCAAGATGCACAGCAGTGTCACGGTTGAGACCGTGGCAACCACAGACCCCATGGTCAGGGACAGTGCTCTAGTCAGTCTTCAGGAGGCAGGATCGAATGATTCTTACTGGGTTGGCAGGCTATAACTTCGGACAAGTGAGTCCTACAAATTGTCCGAAAGAGGTATGCCCAACCCCTTATGTCTGATAGGCCACAGCACCCACCAACCCCAGAACATCTGATGGAGATCATCAGTCTTTCTTATGGCAGGAAGTGTAAGCCCTCTTGGTCAAAGGGGCTATTGAGAGGGTGCCTGCCCCGGAAGTGGGTCATGGCTGTTATTCCCAGTACTTGCTGGTGCCAAAGAAGGACAGCGACCTTTGTCCTATTTTAGACCTGTGCCCTCTCAACCTCTTCCTTCTTGCTTATCCTGGCCCAGGTCTTGTCTGCCCTTGATCCTGGAGTCTGGATAGTGACATTGGATCTGCAGGACACCTATTTCCATGTGCCTGTCCAAATGTGCATTTCTAGCTTGCTTTGTTTCCCTTTGGTTTCATCAGTGCCACTCAGGTGTTGACAAAAGTGATAGCGATGGTGACAGCACTTTGGGGGTCAGAGATCCTAATCTTCCCCTACCTTAGTGACTGGCTGTTCATGGCGGGCTCTCCTAAAGCAGACGTCAACCATCCCCAGAATACAGCGAACCTCCTGTCATCTATGGGGTTCACTGTCAACATTCTGACATCACACCTGACTCTTTCTGAAATGCTCCACTTCATCGGAGCAGTTCTGGACACAATTTGGTTTTGGGCCTTTACGCTGGGAAAGGAGAGTCAAGGACATTCAGGCATTCAGAACCTGGTCTTTTAGTCTCTGTCCTAGACTTCAATGAGAATGAGACTGCGTCTGCTGGGACTGATGGCATCCTGCTGGTCCAGCATGTCAGTTGGCATATGCTGGATCTCAAATGGGATCTGATGTCTTAGTGGACTCAACATCAAGGGTAGCTCTCCAACCACATCCAGATTTCGGAGGAGACTGCAAAAGAAGTTGAGTGGTGGCTTCTAGACCGCCATTGTGTCAGCGGCAGACCCCTCTCTCTCTACCCCATCCAGATCTGAGAGAGGTGACTGATGTATCACTGCTGGATTGGGGCTGCCACCTTGGAGAGGTGAACATCAGAAATCTCTGGTCTGCAGCAAAGTCCCATTTCCGTATCAACCTCCCGGAGATGACGCCATCTTCTTGGCTTTGAAAGCCTTCCTTCCATCCATCAAGAGGAGGTTGGTGCAGGTGATTACTGAGAACACCACTAATATGTGGTATTGCAACAAGCAGGGCAGAGTGGGGTCCTGGACCTGTGCCAGGAGGCCCTCCACCTCTGGAAATGACTGGACCATCAAGGGCTCTTCCTGGTGGTCAACTACATGGTAGCATCTTTGAATACCAGGGCAGATGAGCTCAGAACCTTGGGTTGATCTCTTAGCCATCGCTGAGATTGCACAAAGTCAGCAGCTCTACATGTTGGAGTTTCTAAGGCATCTATCGCTAGAAAACCTGTTCTGCCTAGAGTGGAACTCAGGACTGCTCTCCCACTGATACCTCTTTTGCCCTGAGTTCAGAAGATCAGGACCGACCATTCCCAAGTCATCCTAGTGGCCCCAGATTGGGCATGGATAGTATGTTATCCTGGGGTGCAGGATTCTGCTCCCAGGCCTTATCAGTGTCCACCTTCAGCTGTCGGCGCTTAATCTCCAAGCATGAACACCTTCGACCTTCCTCTAGAGGAGGTTGATGTTCTCTCTCCCAGCCAACTGTTCCTAGACTAAAACTATATGAGTGTTGTTGGGACAAGTTTCTGGAGTGGTGCAGCACGCACCAGATTGTCACCCTTAATGCCAAGTTATCTGATATTCTTTTGTCTGTTTTATCTCGCCTGTCATGTTTTTGCTCTAGGTACAGTTAAAGGGCATCTTTTGGCCTTTCTACGGTTGCCTGGCCTGCTATCACTATTTTAAATCATCAAGTGTATGAGTTTTTTGAAGGGCATGCAACACTTGTTTCCTCCCACTCCCTTTGTTATGACTCTGTGGGACTTTAACTTCATCCTCTTATATTTGATGTGTACTCCCTTTGAGCTGCTTCACAGCTGCTCATAAGGGCCTCTTTCTCTTTAGACTTTGTTTGTCATCACCATAATATTGACACAGCAAGTGAGTGAGCTTCAAGCTCTCTGCATCCATTCGACGTATACCACCTTCTTCCTAGACAAACTTGTTATGCTGATGCAAGCTTTCTTCTTTCCAAAAGTTCAGATGCCGTTCCACATTGGTCAAACTATAAGTCTGCTGGTGTTATGTGCTTTGCCTCACCCCCTTCAAGGAGAAGGAGAGACTCCATTGCTTCAACCCCAACAAAAAGAGCACTGAGCTTCTACATCAATCATACCAGAGGACACAGAGTGGATGATTAGCGCATAGTAGGGTTTATTGGAGCAAAAAGCAAGGCCATGCAGAAAAGGACCATCTCCTGCTGAACCGTACTCTGCATCGAGATCTGCTACGCATTGGCCAAATAGTGGCCTCCAGAAGGGCTGTGACCACATTCCATCTGGACCAAAGCTTCTACCACTTTGTTGGCAGCTGGAATTCCTGTCTTTGACATCTGCCAGGCAGCTACGAGGGTGTTACTCCATATATTCAGAAAGCACTACAGTATGGACTCCCAGGTTCGCTGAGAGGCATTTTGCCTGCTTGGTCCTACCGCATTTTTTATTTAAACCAGATCACAGACCCACCTCCAAATAGGTACTGCTCTGGTATCTAATCAAAAGGTGAGGAATCTGTAGTTAGAAGTCTCTATGAGAAGAGCAAGTTACTTACCTTCAGTAATGTTGTTTCTGGTAGAGACTCTGTCTACCCGCTTGTTCCACATTTGATCCTCCCTGTTCAGTGAGTTGGACTCCATTCATTATTAAGAACAAAAGTCCAGGAATCTGCACCCTGGTCAAAGCCAGTTTGCGGTTACAGTTTTGCTTCTGAGTGCGTGGACAGCCTCAAAAGCAACTGACATCAGCACTCAGCGAGTGGCGCCTATGTGGGTCCCCACGTCATTTCTAGAGCAGATCTGCAACAGTGCAGAGACGCATAGTGCCCAAAGTTAACGCTCAAATATTTCTGGTTCCAGTCTTACACCTGGAGAATATTCTAAGGTGAGGTTTCTGTGGTTAGATGGTCTCTCTTCTAAAAAAAGAGCGTTACCGAAGGTAAATAACTTGTTAATTATTTTATAAATGTTAAGGATTGTTATGATGTTGCATCTTTTATCTAAATAAACCTTTAAAATTCGAAATGTGAATGCGTTGATATTTTTAAACTGAATTTAACTCTATTATTCACAGGAGGCGATTCACCACTGTCTGCTTGGATGCGCTTTGTTTTTACCTTGTTGAACTCCAGTCTATGAATCCCACGCTAGCATTACAGACCACCATCGGAAACTTCAAGTCACTGCAAGCAAAATTGGAGCGGTTAAATAATATAGTCGTTTGAAATACTTGAACTTTGATATGTCCTGGTGTCTGTTCTTAAGCCCCGAATCAAAAAACTATGGGAAGGAATTGTTAGAAATGTGGTTTTTTTTTGTCCTGGTCATACATTGACAGATTCCTCTGCCAAATCATGCCATCATCACAGCACGAGCAAGCCGGAATGTTTGTACTTACTGCCGAACTTTGCCATGATGTTATAATATTTTCTTACAATTAATTGTGTTTGAAGACATGATCAACATGTCTTTCAGCATCAAAACTGACAGTGTTGGAAAGAATATTGAATAATTTTTTTATCTTTTGACTTCCTCCACCGCAAGATCCAGTAAATCACCCAATGTGGGGGTTAGAGATTGGTTTACGAATATCTTTTTATACTGCCTTCGCCAGTAGGATGTAAGATTTTGTACATTTAGAAATGATGAGAGATTAAACAATTTAACCAATGTGTGACATAACAAATGTTTATTTTTGGCATATATAGCGTTACATTTTGCATTGCAATTTTTTCTACTTACTACACATACATTGATGCACTAACTCAGCACGTAGTCAAAGTAATAAATGTTTTATGTAAACATAGGTAACTATCATCTGTACAGATAAACTGTTGCCTGGATTCTGCATTATTGGCAGTTAACCAACTCTGACATCTTTCCTACTACCAAAGGTTGTGCACCTGGTGGCAGTACAGCATTACAGTGTGAGAACGTTGGCCATAATGGATCTAATTGTTGTCTCTCTGCTTCACCCTCTTGCTTTGTTGCTTTTTCCACTCAGACTCGGAATCTTGAGTTCTTTGAATTAAATAAAAAGAATGTTGCAAGTAGAATTAGGGAATATCATACTAATATAAATCTGTACTAATGGTTCAGTCTTACTGCAGATGTATCAGTCCCAGTCATCAGACTGGTACTGTGAGACTTTAAGGAGAACTTCCAGTCTGAGCCAGATGGAGTCAGAGTATCTCCAGACTAGGCGTTACCATAGTTACTGGGAGTAATGTAGCAGCTTAATAAAGGCAGCAGAGATATCTGTTGCTTTTTTTTGTAGTCTTCAGGCACTGAGATCCTGTTTTACCTAAAAAGATGTTGCCATTTTTATTTTTATTCCTTGAAGATTGTGCCTAGATTTAAGTCAGCAAATGTGTTGTGCCCTTGGTCCTTGATGTCAAATCTTTGTGGAGGCCTATACAATACCTCTGTCTGTGACTTACTCTAATGCTTACATGCTTGTAGTGTTTAGACCTTGAAAATGGCACAGCAGTCTTTGACCATCAGTGAGACATAGCTGAAAGAACTGGAGAGACAGGCAAACCTCTCACTGGCTTTTTCCTGTTAAGATAGTGGTCCTACATCACCTTTACTCACATCAGGATGCCCAACCCAGTTTCCAAATCATTCCCTGATTTTTGAGGTATAGGCTTGCCACCATTTTAAGCACAAAAATTATATATGCTCCTCCTGATCCTCACACTCTAAATCAAATTCTGAAAGATCTGTTCACCACTCTGGCTCTAATAGAACAGTCAGATTCCTCTTCAGATGGCTAAGACTAACCACTGATTTCTCACTTATTAATAGCCCCTGTAGGAAAGTGCCCCTTTGACATGGTTACCCCCCCCCCCAACACACACACACACCTTTTGGCTGATATTGATGCTGACTTGACTGAGAGTGTGCTGGGATCCTTCTAACCAGGCCCCAGCACCAGTGTTCTTTCCCTAAATAATGTACCATTGTTATATGCTAACCTAGCGGACCCCTCACAAAGCACCTGCACACTGCAATTGCAGCTTGTGTGTTCTGGTGGGAAGAAAAAGACAAAGTCGACATGGCGGCCCTCTCAGGGTGGTGCCATGCCCACAGACCACTGCCTGTGAGGTAAGTCACCCCTCTAGCAGGCCTTAAAGTGCTAAAGCAGGGTTCACTATACCACAGGTGAGGGCATAGCTGCATGAGCAATATGCCCCTACAGTGACCTAAGTATTTCGTAGACATTGTAAGTGCAGTGTGGCCATATAAAGTACATGGCCTGGGAGTTTGTGATTACGAACTCCACAGCTCCATGGTGGCTTCACTGAAGACTGGGAAGTTTGGTTTCAAACTTCTCAGCATAATAAACTCACACTGATGCCAGTGTTGAAGTTATTGAAAAATGCACTGTAGGAAGTTGGCTCTGTATATACTATCTCAAAGTGAGAGATAGTGTGCATAGAGTCCAAGGGTTCCCCTTAGAGGTTGATAGTGGCAAACTTATTTAATACTAATGCTCTATTTTGTGGTAGTGTGGTCGAGCAGTAGGCTTATCAGAGGGTAGTGTTAAGCATTTGTTGTACACACACAGGCAATAAAGGAGGAACACACTCAAAGACTTAACTCCAGGGCAATAGGGTTTATATTGAAAAATATATTTTCTTAATTTATTTTAGAACCACAAGATTCAAGATTTGAGGTAAGTACATAAAATGCAAGGTACTCCACACAGGTAAGTATTGAACTTTCAATTAAAGCAGTAGTACACACAGTATAGGTTAAAGTGGCAATAAGCTATTTTAAAAGTGGACCCTGCAAAAATCAACAGTTCCTGGGGAGGTAAGTATGGTTAAGTTTCTGAGGTAAGTAAAGCACTTACACAGTCAGTCTCCTGGGCATAGGCAGCCCACCGTTGGGGGTTCAAGGCAACCCCAAAGTCACCACACCAGCAACACGGGGCCGGTCAGGTGCAGAGGTCAAAGGGGGGCTCAAAACGCATAGGCGCCTATGGAGAACAGGGGTGCTCCGGTTCCGGTCTGCTGGCAGGTAAGTACCTGTGTCCTCAGGGGCCGGCCAGGGGGGTTTTGTAGAGCACTGGGGGCGGGGACACAAACAGGCACACAAAACACACCCTCAGCGGCACAGGGGCGGCCGGGTGCAGTGTGCAATGTAGGCATCTGGTTTGCTATAGTAAGAAATAGAGGGACCCAGGGGGCGGGGAGGTCACTTAGGCGACGCAAGCAGGGCACGGGGGGCTTCTTGGGCCAGCCACTGTCTGGGCTAGGAAGAGGGCCGCCTGCTGGTCACTCCTGCACTGGAAGTTGGTTCCTCTCGGTCCTGGGGGCTGCGGGTGCAGTACTTGGTCCAGGCTTCGGGTTCCTTGTTAACAGGCAGTTGAGGTCAGGGGGAGACTCTGGATCCTCTCTGCAGGCGTCGCTGTGGCGTGCAGGGGGGTCGACTCAGGTTACTCACGTTGTCGCAGTCGCCTGGGAGTCCTCTCTGCAGTGTTTGCTCTCTGGAGCTCAAGCCTGGAGCGTTGGGTGCAGAGTGAGAAGTCTCACGCTTCCAGCAGGAAGGGAGAGTTCTTTCAAAGTTGTTTCAAAGTTGCAAAAATTTGCGGTTGGTGAACAGTGCCGCTGTTCTGAGGAGTTTCTTGTCCTTCGGTTTCAGGGCAGTCCTCAGGGGTTGCTGGTCCATGTCGGATGCGTCGCTGTGCAGGTTCTCGGAGTCTGGAGACAGGCTGGTAGGGCTGGGGCTAAGTCAGTTGTCGTCTCCGTCATCTCTGCAGGGCTTTCAGGTCAGCAGTCCTTCTTCTTTGTGTAGGTTGCAGGAATCTGATTTCCTGGTTTCAGGGTCGCCCATAAATACTAAATTTAGGGGGGTGTTTAGGTCTGCGGGGCAGTAGCCAATGGCTTCTGTCCTTGAGGGTGGCTACACCTTCCTTGTGTCTCCTCCCTGAGGAGAAGGGGGCACATCCCTATTCCTATTGGGGGAATCCTCTAAAACCAAGATGGAGGATTTCTAAAGGCAAGGGTTACTTCAGCTCAGGGCACCTTAGGGGCTCTCCTGACTGGTAGGTGACTCCTCCTTGTTTTTCTCATTATCTCCTCTAGACTTGCCGCCAAAAGTGGGGGCTGTGTCCAGAGGGGTGGGCCTCTCTACTAGCTGGAGTGCCCTGGGGGCATTGTAACACGAAGCCTGAGCCTTTGAGGCTCACTGCTAGGTGTTACAGTTCCTGCAGGGGGGAGGTGTTAAGCACCTCCACCCAGTGCAGGCTTTGTTTCTGGCCTCAGAGAGTACAAAGGCTCTCACCCCAGGGGGGTCAGAAACTGGTCTCAGTGGCAGGCTGGCACAGACCAGTCAGCCCTGCACTGAAGGATTGGGTAAAATACCTCTGTGTGCATTTTGTAATATATCCAACACTGGGATCAGTGTGGGTTTATTATTCTGAGAAGTTTGATACCAAACTTCCCAGTATTCAGTGTAGCCATTATGGAGCTGTGGAGTTCGTTTTGACAAACTCCCAGACCATATACTAATATGGCCACACTGTACTTACAATGTCTAAGAATAGACCTAGACACTGTAGGGGCATAGTGCTCATGCAGCTATGCCCTCACCTGTGGTATAGGGCACCCTGTCTTAGGGCTGTAAGGCCTGCTAGAGGGGTGACTTACCTATGCCACAGGCAGTATTTTCTGTGCATGGCATCCTGAGGGGGATGCCAAGTCGACTTTGCTTTTTTCTCCCCACTAACACACACAACCTGCAATGGCAGTGTGCATGTGTTATGTGAGGGGTCCCTTAGGGTGGCACAACACATGCTGCAGCCCTTAGGGACCTTCCCCGGTCACAGGGCCCTTGGTGCCACTGGTACCTTTTACAAGGGACTTATCTGTGTGCCAGGGGTGTGCCAATTGTGGAACTAATGATACATTTTTAGTGAAAGAACGCTGGTGCTGGGGCCCGGTTAGCAGGGTCTCAGCACACTTCTCAGTCAAGTCACCATCAAGATCAGGCAAAAAGTGGGGGGTAACTGCAACAGGGAGTAGTTTTCCTACATACACCCAGAGGGCATCTTAGAGATGCCCCCTGTATTTTAGCCAAACATCTAGTACAGGACTGAACGGCCTGTGCCATCCTGCCACTTCCAGACATGTTTCAGACCTCACGGGTTGAGAGCCTTTGCGCTCTCCGAGGCCAGAAAGAAAGCCTGCACTGCGTGGAGGTGCTTCAGACCTCCCCCCTGCAGAAAATGTTACACCTGGCAGTGAGCCTCAATGGCTTAGGCCTCCTGTTACAGTGCCCCAGGGCACTCTAGCTAGTCGATCGGACAAAGCCCACTTTTTGCAGCAAGTCCGGTGAAAAATTAAGAAAAACAAGAAGTGGCCGCTTTAGCTTGGACCGCCCCTAAGGTGTCTATAGCTGAAGTGACCCCCTCCCTGCAGTATCCTCCATCTTAGTTTGGAGGACAGGGACCAATAGGGTTAGTAGTGTGCCCCCTCCCGAAAGAGAGTGGGCACATGAATGATGTAGCCACCCTCAGGGATAGTAGTCATTGGCTACTGCCCTATGACCCCTGTAACACCCCTAAATCGAGTACTTAGGGGCACCCCTGAACCTAGCGCATCTGATTCCTGGTGCCCTCAAGAAAAAAAACAAGAAGAAAGAAGGCCTGCTAAGCTGAACTCCAGCAGAGAAGACTGAAGACACCAACTGATTTGGCCCCAGCCCTAGAGACCTGCCTCGAGCTTCTGAAGCGACTTACTAAAAGCCCGATGAGCACTGCCTGCACCCCAGAGGACCAAGATCTCCCATGGACAGTGGCCCTGTCCCTAAAGAAACTCCAGCAAAGGACTCCGGAACAGCCCTGGATTCATGAGTCCTGCTCACTCTGCACTCAGCGCCCACCGCCTGTGTCCAGGTGGCCCACCAGTCCAGAGCAGATCCACAGGCGATTCCGACCCAGTGTCCACCCTGGGTTGACACCGCCCCCGCCAACATGACGACGCCTGAACCCTAAATCCGGAGGACCCCCCTGACCGTGAGAGAACCGGACGAAGATTCTGAACGCCTAAAGGTACCCCTGTGCCCGCAGCCTCCTGGCCTTGGGGATTCCGACCAGCGGTCCAGCAACATTGAGCAGGCAGCTCGCCTTGTCAAGCCTGTGGTTTTCCAGAACCACCCCCCTGGACCTAGCCTGCAGCAGCTTTGTGACCTCGGGGGTCCCCCTATTGAAAAACATTGGGAGCCCAAAGCTGTGTTTGCACTCTGCACCGACTTCCCCTGTGCAGCTGAGGGTGTGTGTTTGGTGCTGACCTGTGGGACCCCCCCCCCAGTGCTCTCCTAAACCCACAAGGTCTGCTCTCCGAACACGCAGGTACTTACCTGCTGGCAGATCCAATTCCGAGTGTCCCCAGGCTCCATAGGAACCCATTCTAAATCTTGCATCAACTTTAACCTCTGCACCCTGCCGGCCCTGTGTTTGGGGTTAACTTGACCTCAAACCTGTGTACATCTTAAACCATGGAGACTGGAACTGTAAGTCTTATACTTATCTTGAAACTGTACTTTTCTTCCCCCCAGGACTGTGTTTGCAAATTGCACTGTCAACTTTTAAAACAGATTATTGCTGTTTATTTGAAAACTGTTTAACTTAACAAATTGAAACAAAGTGGTTTTGATACATATGCTTGCTCCTTATTTGCAAATGTACTTCACTACAAACTGAATCTTGTGGTTCTAGAAATCAAGTCACAAAATATATTTTTGGGATATAAAAACCATTAGTCTGGAGTTAAGTCATTGTGTGTGTGCTTTTTCTATTGTCCGTGTGTGTACAACAAATGCTTTGCACTACCCTCTGATAAGCCTAACTGCTCGACCACTCTACCACAAAAGAGAGCATTAGTATTATCTACTTTAGCCTCTGTTAAGCTTCTTGGGAACCACTGGACTCTGTACAGATTATTTCCCATATTGATATAGTATATACAGAGCCTGATTCCTACATTGGTGAACTGGCGGTGGGTCTACGGCATTTGCTGGACTACTCAGCCAATACCTGATCACACAACTAAGTTCCAAAATTGATGTTTGAATTTGACAATTTAAAAAATATATATATTAAAGTCCTGCAAGGGCCTTGGTAAGGTCCCCTTTAGCATTTCTTATTCAGACTTAAAAGTTACTCTGGTTAGTGGTAAGTAGCTAGAAGTAGGATTTCAGTTCCTAAAAGTAATCCCCAACATCTGATAGAGACTTCTAGTTGCAGGTTCCTTGCCTTAGAATTTCCCCCCAGGCATCCGACTGGATCCGGAGATTGTTTTCTTCAAGCAATACCCTTGCGCTTCGGTAGGTGGCGCTGGTCGACTCTGCGGGCGTCCTTGGCATGATCACGTTGGGAGTAGTGCATAGATGCCGCCTCAAATCAGTGATGTCAGTTCTTTTCTTTCAGTGCCATGCGCTGATCCGGAGAGAACTACCGTGGTCTCTTTTTGACCGATTTCGACCCCTTTGTTGAGTTTTTGGGTGAGTTTTTGGTGCGTCGAGATGTCCCCGAAGACCGGTTTCAAGCTGTGTGCAAGGACTGTCACCGCACGATATCGGTGACGGATCCACATCGGACCTGTTTGTGGTGCTTGGTGCGCGAGCACGACCCGAAGTCGAGTCCGCGTAGGTCCCAGTCTCACTCGAGTGGAAGGTCTTGAGACCGCTCACGGAGCCACCACCATTCTTCCTCTAAGTCTTCCGGCCCAGGTAAGAAGTAGTCGTCAAAGCGGTCCCACCACCCTTCGACTTCACTGTCTCTCGGCTGATGCGACGCGGGACGAATGTCGACGCTCGAGGCCTCCGTCTTCGAAGCCTGCTTCTGGGTCCACTCTGCACTTTCCCCGAGTTTCCGGGAGCCGGAGAGACCCCTGCTTAATTAAAATTTTATGAGGCCATGCGCCTCATTTTTGGGCAGGCAAACCCAAACCCGATACAGCACCTTAGGGCCCAAGGGGTTCAGTCAGGGGGCCATTGGGTTCCATGCCTGCGGCTTCAGCTCCAGCCACCAAAGTCCCCTCCGGATCACTCTTGCATCCGCACCAATGCTGGTCGTACCACCGAGACCTTCCCCGGCACCGGTTAGATTGTCGACGCTCCCAACGTCGGTGGTGCCCACCATCGACATTGACCCGATCCTCATCCCCAACAACTTGGAGTCGGTACGGCGTCAGCCAGCGCCGTCTCTCTCTTCAATGGGGCCTACTCACCCCAGGTCGGATTCTGACCCTTTTTCTTATGGGTACAAATTCTGGGAAGGATTGGAGGGGTCACTGCACCCTTAGGAATATCGGGATGGACCCTAATTTGGACTGGGCACAGGAGTTGAGCGAGGCCAGTGGCCTGGATGCTTCTCCAGATGCTGGCATGCTCTCTCTTCCTACCGTGGCTATGGTGGAAGGAGCGACATGTTCTATGGTGGTGAGCAGGGCTGCTGAGGTCCTTGTCCTTGAGCTCCCTACTATTCAGGTCAGGTAAAATCTCCCATCGGAGGTGCTTCAGCCAGCGGCTTCCACATCTGAGCCCCTTCTACCATTCAGTGAAGCCCTCAACGATGTCCTCTTGGGTACTTGGTCCAGACCCAACACAGGGGCTCCTGTGAACAGGACTATCGCACACTGCCATTGGCCCGCCCTGAACGACCGTAAATTCCTGTCCCAACACCCCACACCTGAGTCTTATCATCCAGCTTCCTCTTCCTCAGACGCATTCCCTTTTGCATCCCCAGATAGAGAATCAAAAAGGCTGGAACAATTAGGGAAGAAGATGTTTTCTTCCTCCAGTCTCCGTGAACACCGCATGCCTTTTGGGCCGCTATACCCACTCTTTGTGGAATACAGTTGCGCAAGTTGTGTCGCAGATACCGGAGGAGGCCCATGCTATCATCTCCCAAGCTGTCACCGATGGGAGAGATGCAGCGAAGTTCACGATCAGGTGTGGGTTGGGCACAACCGACTCTCTAGGCAGATTGATTGCAACAACGGTGGCCTTGAGGTGCCATGCCTGGTTGAGTACATCTGGCTTTTTGGGGGATGTCAAACAGACATACCCTTTGATGGCTCCCGTCTCTTTGGAGACCAGGCGGACTCTGGTTTGGAGAGGATCAAGGACTCCTGGGCTACGACTCAGTCCCTTACCACAACAGTCCGCCTTTTGCCCCTTTTGTTGCCCAAAAAGGGGCTCCCTGTCACGTCCCCATCCCAGCCACCGTGCCACCCATGCTGTTCAGCCGCTGCATGGCCAAGGACATGGAATCCTGCGTGGGACAGGGGACCAGAGGTCTGCCCAGTCGTCTGCCCAGTACACCACTGCCCCCGCTGCAGCCTCAAAACCCTCCTAGTCTGTATCCTCACTCCGATCCATTTGGCAGGATTCGCCATCACCTGCACCACTGGGAATCCATCACTACAGACAGGTGGGTTTTGCAGATAGTTCGAAGGGGCTACTTCCTCCCCTTCTTCCATCTTCCGGAGGATCATTTGACACTTCTCCACCAGGAAGTCGCAGCTCTGTTGGCCAAGGGAGCCATAGAGAAGGTCCCTGCACCAGAAGTAGGTTGTGGTGGTTATTCCTGCTACTTTCTGGTGCCGAAAAAGGACAAGGTCTTACGTCCTATCCTACAATTACTTCCTCAAGAAGGAGAAATTCAAAACGTTCCTGTCTGCCTTGGACCCAGGAGACTGGATGGTAGCATTGGACTTGCAGGACGCTTATTTCCAAACTCCCAATCCTGCCTGCCCACAGATGTTACCTGCAATTTGAGGTAGGTCATGAGCACTATAAGTTTACCGTGCTCCCCTCCGGCCTTACCAGCGCCCCTCGGGTGTTCTCGAAAGTGATGGCGGTGGTTGCAGGTCATCTGTGCAGGTTAGGGGTTTCAGTCTTTCCCTACCTCGAAGACTGGCTGTTGAAGGCAGCCTCGCCCCAGAAAGTCATCTCCCTCCTTCAGGCTACGGCAAACCTCCTGCACATGCTGGGGTTCACTATCGGTGTGCCCAAGTCACACCCGACACCCTCTCAGACACTCCCTTTCATCTGAGCTGTTCTGGATTCAGTGCAGTTTCAGGCTTATCCTCCCCAAAAAGCGAGCCCAAGATATTCAGGCTATGATTCTGATCTTTTAGCCTCTGTCTTGGGTTTTGGTGAGACTGACTCTGAGGGTCTCATGGCCTCCTGTATCCTGCTAATAACACATGCCAGATGGCATATGCAGGCTGTGCAGTGGGACTTGGATGTTCCAGTGGGCGCAGCATCAGGGAAATCTCTCCGACATGGTCAAGATCTCGGAGGGGACTGCAAAAGATCTGCAGTGGTGTCTTTCAAATCGACATTGGGTCCAAGGCAGATCCCTCTCCATTCCCCAACCAGATCTATCCATAGTGACAGATGCGTCTTTTCTGGGTTGGAGCAGCCACATGGGAGAGGCAAGGATCAGAGGCCTGATATCAGTCTTCGGGGCTCCATATCAATCTTCTGGAGCTCTGGATGTTCAGGCTTGCGTTGAAAGCATTTCTTCCCTCTCTCAAAGGGAACGTAGTGCTAGTGTTCACGGACAACACTACCGACATGTGGTACTGCAACAAACCGGGCGGAGTAGGGTCCTGGACCCTTTGTCCGGAGGCACTATGCCTCTGGACATGGCTGGAACATCAGGACATTACCCTAGTGGTTCAACATCTGGCGGGCGCTTTAAACACCAGAGTAGACAAAATCAACCATCATGCATAGCCGATCACGAATGGCGTCTCCATCCAGAGGTGGGGCAAGGTCTCTCAGCAGTGGGGAGAGCCTTGGTTAGATCTGTTCGCCTCTGCAGAGAATGTGCAATGTCAGCTGTTTCGCGCGTAGGAGTTTCCAGGGCGGCACTCGCTTGGAGACGCTTTTCGTCTCGAGTGGAACTCCGGCCTCCTTTCCACCTATACCACTTCTGCCCAGAGTTCTCAAGAAGATCCGGAACAACCAGGCCCAAGTCATCTTGGTGGCTCCGGATTGGGCACAGAGAGTTTGGTATCCAGAGCTATTGAGCATGGCCACTGATCCTCTACTCAGACTGCCTCTTTGGGAGGATCTTCTGTCGCAGCAGCAGGGGACGGTTCTCCACTCAAACCTGTCCAATCTCCGACTTCATGTGTGGAGATTGAGCTGCGGAAGTTGACGCCTTTTGACCTTCCACCCGAAGTCATACTTGGCTGTGCACCCTGACAAAGTGGGGCAGCGCACTAAGGCTTCCTTCCTTCCCAAGGTTGTTACGCCTTTTTAATGTAGGCCAGTCCATCACCTTGCCTACTTTTTACGCACCCCCACATCCTTCTTGTGAGGAGGAGAGACTCCACCATCTGAACCCAAAAACAGCGTTGGCTTTGTGTAAGGAAATGGCTCCCTGTTGCAATTACCCCCCACTTTTTGCCTGATACTGATGCTGACTTGACTGAGAAGTGTGCTGGGACCCTGCTAACCAGGCCCCAGCACCAGTGTTCTTTCACCTTAAATGTACCATTGTCTCCACAATTGGCACAACCCTGGCACCCAGGAAAGTCCCTTGTAACTGGTATCCCTGGTACCAAGGGCCCTGGTGCCAGGGAAGGTCTCTAAGGGCTGCAGCATGCCTTATGCCACCATAGGGACCCCTCACTCAGCACAGACACACTGCTTGCCAGCTTGTGTGTGCTGGTGGGGAGAAAATGACTAAGTCGACATGGCACTCCTCTCAGGGTGCCATGCCAACCTCACACTACCTGTGGCATAGGTAAGTCACCCCTCTAGCAGGCCTTACAGCCCTAAGGCAGGATGCACTATACCACAGGTGAGGGCATAGGTGCATGAGCACTGTGCCACTACAGTGTTTAAGCAAAACATTAGACATTGTAAGTGCAGGGTAGCCATAAGAGTATATGGTCTGGGAGTCTGTCAAAAACGAACTCCACAGCTCTATAATGGCTACACTGAATACTGGGAAGTTTGGTATCAAACTTCTCAGAATAATAAACCCACACTGATGCCAGTGTTGGATTTATTGAAAAAATGAACACAGAGGGCATCTTAGAGATGCCCCCTGTATTTTACCCAATTGTTCAGTGCAGGACTGACTGGTCTCTGCCACCAGCCTGCTGCTGCGAGACGAGTTTCTGACCCCATGTGGTGAGGGCCTTTGTGCTCTCTGAGGACAGAAACAAAAGCCTGCTCTGGGTGGAGGTGCATCACACCTCCCCCCTGCAGGGAACGTAACACCTAGCAGTGAGCCTCAAAGGCTCAGGCTTCGCGTTACAATGCCCCAGGGCACTCCAGCTAGTGGAGATGCCCGCCCCCTGGACACAGCCCCCACTTTTGGCGGTAAGTCCAGGGGAGATAATGAGAAAAACAAGGAGGAGTCACCCACCAGTCAGGACAGCCCCTAAGGTGTCCTGAGCTGAGGTGACCCCTGCCTTTAGAAATCCTCCATCTTGATTTTGGAGGATTCCCCCAATAGGAATAGAGAGTGTAGCCCCCCTCCAGGACAGTAGCCATTGGCTACTGCCCTCCCAGACCTAAACACACCCCTAAATTCAGTATTTAGGGGCTCCCCAGAACCTAGGAAACTAGATTCCTGCAACCTAAGACGAAGAAGGACTGCTGAGCTGAAAAACCTGCAGAGAAGACGAACACAAACTGCTTTGGCCCCAGCTCTACCGGCCTGTCTCCCCACTTCAAAAGACCTGCTCCAGCGACGCGTTCCACAGGGTCCAGCAACCTCTGAAGCCTCAGAGGACTACCCTGCATCTAAAAGGACCAAGAACTCCCGAGGACAGCGTCTCTGCTCCAAGAAAGAAGCATCTTTGCAACAAAGAAGCAACTTTGAAAGAACACACGTTCCCGCCGGAAGCGTGAGACTTTGCACTCTGCACCCGATGCCCCCGGCTCGACTTGTGGAGAACCAACACTACAGGGAGGACTCCCCAGCGACTGCGAGCCCGTGAGTAGCCAGAGTTGACCCCCCTGAGCCCCCACAGTGACGCCTGCAGAGGGAATCCAGAGGCTCCCCCTGACCGCGACTGCCTGCTTATAAGAACCCGACGCCTGGTAAGGACACTGCACCCGCAGCCCCCAGGACCTGAAGGATCTGACCTCCAGTGCAGGAGCGACCCCCAGGTGGCCCTCTCCCTTGCCCAGGTGGTGGCTACCCTGAGGAGCCCCCCTCTTGCCTGCCTGCTTCCCTGAAGAGACCCCTTGGACTACATTGCAAACCAGATGCCTGTTTGCACACTGCACCCGCCCGCCCCTGTGCCGCTGAGGGTGTACTTTTTGTGCTGACTTGTGTCCCACCCACCCCCGGTGCCTTACAAAACCCCCCTGGTCTGCCCTCCGAAGACGCGGGTACTTACCTGCTGGCAGACTGGAACCGGGGCACCCCCTTCTCCATTGAAGCCTATGCGTTTTGGGCACCACTTTGACCTCTGCACCTGACCGGCCCTGAGCTGCTGGTATGGTAACTTTGGGGTTGCCCTGAACCCCCATCGGTGGGCTACCTTGGACCCAGCTTTGAACCCTGTAGGTGGTTTACTTACCTGCATATCTGACAAACACTTACCTCCACCAGGAACTGTTGAAAATTGCACTAAGTGTCTAGTTTTAAAATAGCTTATTGCCATTTGTGAAAACTGTATATGCTATTTTGCTAATTCAAAGTTCCTAAGTGAAATACCTTTCATTTAAAGTATTGTTTGTAAATCTTGAACCTGTGGTTCTTAAAATAAACTAAGAAAATATATTTTTCTATATAAAAACCTATTGGCCTGGAATTGTCTCCGAGTGTGTGTTCCTCATTTATTGCCTGTGTGTGTACAACAAATGCTTAACACTACCCTCTGATAAGCCTACTGCTCGACCACACTACCACAAAATACAGCATTAGAATTATCTCTTTTTGCCACTGTCTTACTTCTAAGGGGAACCCTTGGACTCTGTCCATGCTATTTCTTACTTTGAAATAGTACATACAGAGCCAACTTCCTACACTTTCTATCTCATTCGTACTAAAGATTTCCAGGTGGACGATCAACTCTTTGTTGGATATGTGGATGCAAAGAAAAGGAGAGCGGTGCAAAAACGTACCATCTCTCAATGGGTACTTCTTTGCATCAAGATGTGCTACGCTTTGGCGAATGTATGTCGGAACCACGCATGCTGGAGCAACGCATGCCTGAACAACGACCGCGTTGTTACCACTAATGCCTTAACAATGATTTTTCGTTGTAAAGGCATTCCTGGTAAAGGCATTAGTGATAGGCATGCATGTATCCAGCATGTGTCCCCCCTGGCCCCCCACCCCTAAAAATTACAGCAACCCCTTCACCCCCTCCCCTAAATCCACGCCAACCCCCCACCCTTGCTCCTAAAATTACCCCAACCCCCACCTCGTCCCTAAAATTTCCTCAACCCCCACCCCATCACTAAAACCTAAACTACCCCAACCCCCACCCCTAAAACCACCTGACACCCGCTCCTAAAATCCCCCCAACCCCGCCCCTAAAATTACCCGACCCCCAATCCACCCCTAAAATTACTGCAACCCTTCACCCCGCCCCTAAAACCACCCCAGCCCACTCCTAAAACCTAAACCACCTCAGTCCCCCACCCCACCCCTAAAAACCTAAACCATCCCGACCCCCACCCCGCCCCTAAAACTTAAAAAGCCCCTCCCCCAAACCTAAACCGCTCAAGCCCCCACCCCTAAAACTAAAAATACCCCAACCCCCACCCTCGCCCCTAAAACGAAAAATATCCCAACCCCCCCACCCTCGCTCCTAAAACTAAAAATATCCCTCCCCTCCCTCAACCTAAACCGCCCGGCGCCCCTCCCCTAAAGCTAAAACCCCAACCCCCACCCCTAAAACTAATAAAGATCCCGCCCCTAAAACTAAAACCCCGCCCCTAAAATTAAATCCCCTGACCGCCCCACCCCGCCCCTAAAACTCCAACCCCCACCCTAGCCCCTAAAACGAAAAATATTCCAACCCTCCACCCCGCCCCTAAAACTAAAAATACCCCGCCCCGACGCCACCTTCCCTAAAACTAAAACCCCAACTCCCCTCCCCCAAAACTAAAAATACCCCAACCCCCCCACCCCGCCCCTAAACCTGACTCACAAAATAAAACAACAAAGTTGTGGTTAACAAAAGCGCTGTTCCGCTTTCATTGCCCACGACTACGTTGTTCCGGAGTCGGCATTCAGGGCGTTTCCCTGCTTTGGCCAAGAAGCAACCCCCTGAGGGCTTACGTGCTCATTCCACCAGAGCAACTGCTGCTTCTACTGCGTTAGCACAAGGAGTTCCTGTCCTAGTTATCTGGCAGGCAGCTACGTGGGCATCCCTGTACACGTTTGCTAAACATTACTGCCTGGACAGTCAGGTCCATTGGGATGGCTACTTTGGTTTTTCGGTCCTGCAGGACTTTCTAGTACGATCTTGGTTCGCAGCCCACCTCTGAGGATGACATTGCTTGGGTATCTGTTCTAAGGTAAGGAATCTGCAACTAGAAATCTCTATCAGATGTACAAGTTGCTTACCTTCGGGAATGAAATATCTGGTAGAGACATATACTAGTTGCAGATTCCTTACCGCCCCACCCATCCTCCCCGCTTGCAAACTGATTTCTAGGGACAGCGATTCCCCATTCAGGTCCTTAGCTCTGGCGCACCAATCTCAGTGTTCTTAGCAGCTCTGCGCTTCGCCGTGGAAAGTTGTTAAAAGAAACTAACTTCACTGCGCTGAGGCGGCGTTTATGTATTACTCCCAACATCATCACGGTGACTATGACCTTTAGCAAAGATGGCCAAAAGATTATCTTTGGAGCAACAGCTCCTAGCTATAGAGAGGGAGAGAGCAGAAATGGGCTTAGCACCCATTAATTGTGACAGCAATGTAAATAGGGTCAGAGAGCATTCTGATGTCCTAAAAATACTCAAAGAGGTTGTCTCTAATGAGGAAAGTGATGACATCACCAAATGGTTCACAGCTTCTGAGGGAGTGTGTGCAACCAGAAAACTAAACAAATCTCATTGGGAGCTCATCCTTTGGGAACTGTTTGCTGGTAAGTGTAGGGATAGGGACCTCGCACTCACTGGTGCAAATGCTAAATCACATGAAGGCTACCCTGATTGAGCTTGTTGGATTCACCATTGCTGAGTATAGAATTAGGTTCAGGGGGGCTCACAGAACCTCGAACCAGCCCTGGGTTAATTTTGTAGACTACTCAGTTAAAACACTAGATGGTTGGATAAGTGGCAGTGGAGCGCATTACTATGATGAGCTTTATAATTTGTTTATGAAAGAAGATCTTTTAAGTAACTGCTTCAATGGCAAGTTGTATCAATAGCTGGTAGACCTAGGTCCAATTTCTCCCCAAGAATTGGTGTAGGAGCTGGCCTGGTGTGTGGTGGGTACCTATGGTACTTACACCTTATACCAGGTCCAGGTATCCCCTCTTAGTGTAGTGCAGGTAGTGTCTAGAAGCCAGGCTCTCTAGCGGTAGCTGTGGATGACCAGCCAAGGCTTATCTAGTAGACGAGCAAAGCTCATGCAATACGACTGTATTCACCCAGCACTTATACACATGAAAGAAAAACACTCAGTTGTACAAAAATAAAGGTACTTTATTTTTGGAACAAATCACCACAAAATTCTAGCCAGGTAACCCATCCTAAGGAGGTAAGCAATACACTAAGTATATACACTAGTAATTAGAAATAGGTATAGAAAAGGTTAGTAAACAGTGCAAATAGTAATAACCAATAGTGACCCTAGGGGGAGCACAAACAATATACTAAAAAAAAAATGGAATGCAAACTAGGTACCACCACCTAGGTATGTAAAATTGGTACAGGGGAGCTTGGGAGTACTAGAAAACCACAGAGGTAAGTAACACAGTAACCCCAATTTCTCTCCAAGAATTGGTGTAGGAAGCTGGCCTGGTGTGTGGTGGGTACCCAAGGTACTTACACCTTATACCAGGTCTAGGTATCCCTTCTTAGTGAAGTGTAGGCAGTGTCTAGAAGCCAGGCTCTCCAGAGGTAACTGTGGATGAGCATCCAAAGGCTTTTCTAGGAGATATGCAAAGCTCATGCAATACCACTGTAGTCACACAGCACTTACACACTTGAAAGAAAACACTCAGTTGTACAAAAGTAAAGGTACTTTATTTTTGGAACAGATTATCACAAATCATTAGACAGGTGACCCACCCTTAGGAGGTAACTATTAGACTAAATATATACATTGGCAATCAGAAATAGGCATAGAAAACAGTGCAAACAATAATAACCAATAGTGACTCTAGGGGGGGCGCACAAACCATATACTAAAAAAAATGGAATGCGAACATGGTACCCCCACCTAGGTAAGATATGTAGAGGGGAGCTTGGAGTACTAGAGAACTACAAAGGTAAATAACACAGTATCCCCCAGCGACCAGGAATGCAGGAGTAAAACACTGGATTTTCCCCCAAACCACCCAAAAGGAGGAAATGACACCCAGAGAAGACTGCAAGAAAACCAGTGGTGGAATCCTGAAGAAAGAAGACCTGCGGAGAGAGGGAACCAAGTCCAAGAGTCACAGTGGAATCCAGGAGGAGGAGGAGCTACTGCCCACCCACCTGTGGATGCAGGAGTTGGTCGACAGTGATGAAGAACAGGTCAGCACTGCAGCCCTGGAGACGGTGAAGAGTTCCTGATGGATGCAGATGAAGCCCCACGCTGGAAGGAAGATAGCAGACGGGTGTTGGTGCAGGAATTCCACCAACAATCCTTGGCAAAGCTAAACTTGTGGTTAGTGGAAAAGAGATGCTGCCGGGGACTTAACCCAGGAGGGGGAGTCACAGGGGACCTTCAGCGTCGCAGAGTCTCTACAGGAGCAGAGGCAGCACCCACAGCAGTTCCACAGGACGGGGACACAGGAGTCTCAGAAGGAGCCCTACCAAAGAGGATCCCACGCCTCAGGAGAACTACGCAGGAGGCTGTGCTTTGCAGGATGGAGTGCTTGGGCCTGGAGCTACACATTGTCTGAAGATCCCGTGGAGGAGATGCAAACAAGCCTTGGCAGCTGCAAGAGACACAGTACACAGGAGAACTGTCCTGCGTGGGAAGGCAAAGGCTTAGCTCCACCAAAGTTGGACAGCTGCCAGAGAGGACAAAGAGGACTACTCCAGACCACTCCGTGATGCAGGATCCACGCAGCCAATCGTCGGTTGTTGTAGGTGCCTGCGGTTGCAGGGGAATGACTCCCTAACCCCAAGGGAGATTCTTTCTTCTTGTGCAGGCTGAAGAGTTGCAGTCTTCTGAGGATGCACAGCCGGGGAAATGTTGCAAAGCTGGCAGGAGACATGGAAACAAAGTTGCAGAACAGTCTTTGTTGTAGCAGCGTTTGTTGGTTCCTGGCGGGTCCAGTCTCGATTCCAGTGGCCAGAAGTCGAAGCAGAGGAGTCCTTCTGGAATCTTGCAAGCCGAATCTGAGGACCCACCCTGTTGTGTAGCCATTTTAGTTATAGCTCCATGCATGTTATTTTAACATACTAGGCCTGCCGTTGTGCACTTTAACCTAGATATATTTTATTTGGCTTTGCTTTATAAAGTAGCAAATTTTACGGTCTTGTTTTATTTTCTCTCTATCTGACTGTTTTTGCCTATGCTAGCGCTCTGTTCTCAAACAAGACATTCTTGCTCTCTCTGTGCTTCTTCCAAGGCTGCAGTAAGATAGGTTGCCGGTGAACGTGGCATAAGTTTAGTCTTTTACATTCATAGAAAATACACATCCTTACGTAGGGTCATTTTCTTAGAACACCAGCTGTTTTAATATAAAAACACTCCCCTGTCCCTTACACGTTAGAGGGAGATTCCAGCCAGAGAACCACGACTGTATGCTTATTGCCAAATGCTTCGCTACAGTTATATTAGACTTCAGGCCTTTGCTCAGGTATGGGGGATGATGTCTTCCCAGGGGAACCTGGCAGGCAGAATTAGAGCTTAACACGCTGTGCTCTATCATAGCCTAGGTAGGATTTAGTCTATTGACAATATGGTAGCATTATTTTTATGTTTTAATCTCCTTGTCACACTTTTAATCTTGTCATGCTGTATCGTCCTGGTTATTGCAGTCCATGCTTTGCTATCTAAGATGCAGTCGCTTTATTAAGGCATTATTGAAATATATACTGCCTCTGTTTGTCATTGTGTATGTGAGACTAAGGTAACCGAGAGAAACGGATGAGACCTGAGTGACCTCGGCTTCCCTGAGAAACCAGTTATGTCATGCGTTCGGCTGCCCAGTCATCCCTTCCCTTGTGTAGAGATGAGGCACTGCTAGTTAGCCGGAGCAGAACCTGGATTGGAGCGGTCAGACTCAGTCTCCCACACCACGGGCGATTCTGCCACTCAAAATCCAGTAGTCTCATTAGAATAATGAGAGCCTACGCAACAGCCCAAGAGAGAGAGACCCTAAATAGCCCTGAAAGGGGGATTGGTCACCTAACTTGGTAAGCACCTATCAGGCGGGGGCTCCGACATCACCTGCCTAGCCTCAAAAGCTTTTTGACAGTTAGCTGTCCATAAAACTTTTTTTGTTATCTTTTTAGATGTGAGGTAATTAAGAGGATCTACAGTGGAGCCTCCTGTAGTACCCATTGAGGCCTAGGAATCACCTGGGTTTGTGTTGTAGGGGGAGTCCATTCTAAAACATTCTGGATCTTCCCCTGCAATGGTTGAATCTGTTCTCCTCCTACCAGGTGGCCCAGATAAACAAACCTTCCCCTGCCCTATCTGGCACTTAGAGGCCTTGATAATGAGGCCTGCCTTCTGCAGGGTCTCCGAAACATTCCATAGGTAGGCCAGGTGGTCATCCCAGGCGGAGCTAAAGACTGCTACGTCATCGAGATAGGCTGTACTATAGGTTTCCAAACCTTGGTGGACTGTATTCACCAGCCTCAGGAAAGTGGCATTTGCATTCTTCAAACCAGAGGGCATAACAGTAAATTGATAATGCAATCCAGTTGGTTGAGAATGCAGTTTTTGGTTTTGCATCCTGCAGTCAAGTCAAATGTGCTTAGATACTTGGCAGATGCCGGTGTACCTATCAGCTCGTCTGCCCTAGGTATAGGGTGAGCATCAGTCTTTGTGACTGTTTTGAGCCCTCTGTAATCCACACAGAACCCCATCTCTTTCTTACCATTTTGGGAGTGAGGTTTTGGTACCAGCACCACTGGGCTAGGCCATGGGCTGTCAGAGTGCTCAATCACTCCTAGGTCAAGCATCTTTTGCACTTCAGCTTTGATGCAATCCCTAACATAAGGTTGCCTGTAAATTTTACTTTGAACAGGCAAACTGTCTCCTGGGTCCAAACTGGGGTGGCATGGTGAACAAAAGAACGATGGATTAAACCCAGATCTGTGACTGGGGGTGAGTGTCTGCATTGTTTAGCACTCCGTCCATCATCCTTTTGTTTTGCTAAAGTTGCCCTAAGTGGGAAGGGTATGCCCAGACGTGGGTCCCTTGCTCACTGTGCCACTGGATTCAAGCTAGCCTGGCTGATGAAGGGTGAAACCCTGAAACCGGTCCCAGGATGCTTGTTTCCGGTCCAGTGAGGACCTGGCTTGGCAATTTGGGCTGGACTGTTCCCATGAGGAACAGGGTCAAGACTGATTTGCATATGGCTGGGTCCAAACTGGGGTGGCATGGTGAGCAAAAGAACGATGGATTAAACCCCGATCTGTGACTGGGGGTGAGTGTCTGCATTGTTCAGCACTCCGTCCATCAGCCTTTTTTTTTGCTAAAACTGTCTCCTGTGTCAGTGGTGTGTTCACACCATGTGATCTGACCAGGTGTCAGAGAACTGGCCTAGGAGGTTCCTGCAATCCTTTTTCTCAGAGTCAGAAAGGCAGTCTGCTAGGACCACTCCATCCACTGAGCCATCAGCTGCAGTGGTAGAGAAGAGATCAGGGAGAGGTCCTCTCTGTTCTTACTGTCCCTCATCAGTTGCCTTGAGCAGGGTCAGATCAGCCCTGTCATAGTAGGGCTTAAGGCGGTTCACATGAAGCACCCTAAGGGGGCTTTTGTGAGTGCAAAGGTCTACCAAATAGGTGACCTCACCCTTTTTCTCCACTATATTGTGTGGACCACTCCATTTGTCTTGGAGTGCCCAGGGAGCCACAGGCTCCAGGACCCAGACTTTCTGACCTGGCTGGTACACAGTTAGGACAGCTTTCTGATTATGCCACTGCTTTTGCAGTTCTTGACTGTCCTGAAGGTTTTTAGTGGCCTTTTTCATGTACTCAGCCATCCTGGATCTGAGGCCAAGTACTGTCGCATAGGCTCTCATTATTCTAATGAGACTACTGGATTTGGGCGGCAGAATCACTTGCGCTGTGGGAGACTGAGTCTAAACCCACTACAGGTAACACCTGTCTGCCTAATCCGGGTTTTGCTCCAGCTAACTAGCAGTGCCTCATCTCCACTCGAGCAGAGATGATTGTGCAGCCGAGCGCATGACACAATTGACTCCTCAGGGAAATCGTGGTCATTCAGATCGCATCCGTTTCTCTCAGTTACATTAGACTCACATATACAAGGACATTAATCAGAGACCCTATCTATTTCAATAAGATTTTAATGAAGCAGCTGCACCTTAGATAAAACATGTACTGCAATAACTAGGATGATGAAGCATGACAGGATTAAAATAGTGACAAGAGTAAAGCATAAAAATAACGCTACCACTAGAATCATTAAAATAATTCCTACCTAGGCTATGTTAGAGCACAGCATGTTAAGCTCTAGTTCTACCCTTCAGGTTCCCCTGGGATAACATCATCCCTCATACCTGAGCAAGAGGCCTGTAGTCTACATAAGCAGCTGTAGCGAAACACAAAGCAATCAGCATACAGTCATGGTCATCTGGCTGGAATCTCCCTCTAACGTTCCTGGGTCAAAGTAGTGTTTTTATAATTACACAGCTAATGTTCCAAGAAAGGATCCCTACGTAAGAGTGTGTATGTTTCTATGAACACCAGAGACAAAGCGTTACCACGTTTGCCGGCAACCTATCTTACTGCAGCCTTGAGAAAAGCACAGAGGGAAAGAAATGTAATGTTTAAGAACACAGTGCTGACCTACGCAAAGAACAGCTAGATAGAGAGAAATAAAACAAGACTGCAAATGTGGCTATTGTTAAAATAATAAACAAAGCTGAATAAAATATATCTAGGTTAAAGTGCACAGTGGCAGGCCTAGTCCGCTAAAATAACGTGAATGAAGCTTTAACTAAAATGGCTACACAACACCCTCCCCTTGCCGGTTCAAAGCTTAATTATATATAAAAGCTACTAAAACTCAACCTAAGACATATATATAAGAATGTCAATAATGATAAGCTAAAAAGACAATTGAGCATGTGTAAAAAGGACAATTTAAAATGGTAACTGTGGAGTAAAAAAGGCCGAATTTCAACAGTCAGTCATTTTGGAAGTTGCCAGTCGAATCCGGGGTAATTGGAAGACAGGAAATCTTCCACTTCAGCAGGTGGTAAAGTAGGAAGTTCATCGCCAAGGAAAACCAAGGAGCATTCGTGTTCCAAATCCTGAGCTCCAGCCAAGGCAGCAGCGTTCCGTGGTGTGCCCAACAATGAGTTTAGAGCTGCAACTCATAAGAAGGTTCCCGTAGCAAACGCACATTTCCGGTAATGAGCCCTCAGCAAGTCCAATGAAAGCAAGCGCTGGGTAGAAAGACAAACTTTCAGTGCATGTTCAAACGAGTACCAGAGACACCGAAACACAGGCTGCACACAATGCAAAACTGGTCTGAATGACGGACCAGTCACACTCCAGTTGCTCCAGGAACTTTGCTCCAAAGTACTGCATCATGCGTTCACGACAAAGCTGCGCTGGTGAAAGCACTTTCAGTCCCCCTTGTTGCGGCAGGACAGCCATTGCTCAGAAAAAGCAGCAATAGCAAAATGCCACCTATTATAGCCAAAGTTATCGGAAAATCCCCCGAAAATACTGGAGAATATTTGTTAAGCCAAATATAGAGGAGAAAGTGTGAACAAAACCAAAACTAACTACCTTAAAGAAATTTGCGATTCCAGTAATACTGGACGCATTAAATATCTGTCCCACAAGCTCACCAAAGTGTCTCGGAAAGTTATTATTTAAAAATGACTGTATCTCTGCTGATGCTTTTGCCACCTGAAGTGCATGGGTCTCGCGTGCATATGTGAGCACCACATGTTTTTGAAACAATAAATCCTTGAGTCTGCTCAACTTGTCAAAATTCACATTTGAAGTACCAATATGGGGCCAAATCTCAGCTTCTTCCCTCTGTCTTGTGGAAGGAAAAAGTATGTTCCCGCAACATGTAACAATCTTAAGAGACCGAAACAACATAGAGTATTCCGGCTCACATCCCACAACAGTTTTCACTAATTTTGAGGACTTAGCTGCCATTTGAGAGCACCTGGAACGCAGGTCTAATCAAGGGGACTGGAACTCCCTTCAGATTACAAGCCAAGTTTGCTGCTGAATCGTTACACGCCCGTGCAAGAACAGCTGTTTACAAACCATCGAATGGCTGACAGAAGTCTTCCATTCACTACCGCTAAGAAAGACCTCTTTAATGGCGCTGAGAGACTTGTACGAGAAGGGAAGCTTCCACACCTCATGGATGTAGCTATCTCCTAGCCTTTCATATCTGCCTACTGGAATGAGTTTTAAGCAGGATGTGAACATAAGTGTTGAAATAGGCAGATTAACGATCCTGTGTATTGACCACTCAGCAGATGGTATTTCGGCCACAGTTAAAGGCAACTTTTCTAACTTTTCAATATTTAACATGACATAAATTGCTTCTTTCTTAGCTATTAGTTGTTGTTGCATCAAATTAAATGTGGAAAATATGTCCCTTGCGCTAACGTGTTGCCAGGAAACGCGACCTGCCTTCAGTGTTGGTATTGTCCAACCCAACTGCATAAGGGACCTTAGTTGACTATGTCCATGGTGTAAAGAAGACATGTCACTTTGTAGTATGTCTATAGCAGGAGAAACAATGTTGTTTAAGGTCTGTATCCAGTCGGACAGGGTATTAATCCCATTATCTACAATAGCTAATGCCTTTTGTAAGTTTTCCTGATCTATTTGCCTTAACCGGGCAGCAGCTTCTTGTTGAGAAAGCTTCCAAATTTAATTATAGACTGCATATAGGAAGCGCTTTCTGCAATGCTTTCTGGAAATCCTGTAAGTCAGTGTTATTACACAGGAGCCTGAGGTGTTCTCTAACAGCATCTAGTGAGGAACTCTTAAACCGTTGCTGGCATGGTTTCTCTACACTGTATGTTGTTACTATACACGCATGTTCAGATTACACATAGCGAGGGTCTGGCCTACTTGTTCTAAAACCCCCTGCACCCCACCTCCCCTCCCCCCCATGGAGTTTATAAAACTTTTATGGCACCCATTGGTCTCTATTGGTCAAATTAACCACCCACCAGGACGTGACAGTGAAGCATTAAATGTGCCATTCATCGAGCTGATCTTCAGTTGCACTCATATACTTTTGCCATTTGTAAAATTTTGCAGGGGCAGGAATACTGGGCGCATTTAATTCCTTAATCCTTGCTTGCTAAGCCTAAACAACTTGTCTGTTGTAGTTTCATTTAAAAAAATCATTTGAACAGGTATCAGGCATGCTCTAAATAATCCTTCCTCTTTATTTGCCAATGTTTTGTTCCCCACACACTTTTTAAGTCAATTGACTTCAGCCAATATTCATAGCCTTCTATAGTAGCTAACCGGAAAACAAAGGACTCCGAATAAATGAATTTCGTATCTGTCAATAATATATGTAAATTTTCCATCAATGGCAATTTGAAATAATATGATTCAGCATTTTTAACATTGTGCCCAGAAAAATATGCACATTTCTCAGAATATGTTTAGAACTCCCTTGTGGTAGAGTTGAATAATGTTTCCTTTGTGTGTAATTAAAAATAGTCTTTGGGCTACTCGCTTTGTGAATGAAATGGTATCCATAATAATTATAGCACTACATACCATCATAATTCTCTTTAGATTGATAAACATCCTCACTTTCAAATACAGTAAAATACTGCAATTCAGTCACCATAGAATCAACTGTTTTTACATCCCAGTCATCAGAAACAACTATGGGTATTATTACATCGTTCATAGAAAGTTTAAACACATATGGTATTTGAATGACCTCTGTGGGGCCGTAAATATCAAATGTGACTTTATCTCAAACAGTCCCATCAGGAATTGGTATAGCGGAAATTCACGAAAGACAAGTCTCTGTTGACCTTGTGAGAAGAAAAATTGGGTTTTAGGACCTCATCCACCAGTTCAACTGTTGATCTTTCAGGAAGAAAATTACCATGTGTTAATAGAAAGAATGTTATGACAAAGACAATCCAAAGGAGGAAAGCTAATACAGTCAAGGAAAGCCATAGATTGTTACATGGGAAAATAAAGTAATTTGTTTTAAGCCAGTCTATCAGCTTACGTGTTTTTGGCAGCTCAGATGAAGAAGCAAATTAGTCTGAAAACGTGTCATTGATGTTGGCAAAGTATCCACAAGCAGTTCATGCAAAAGCTGGAGCCATATTTGTAGGAGGAGAATTGGTAGGGGTCTCTTGCAGTGGTTCACAGTAAATGATGCCATCCATCTGTGTTGAAGTTGTATCAGATCGATTAGTAATTTCTGTATTTGTTGCAACAAATGTTAGTGAAAGTAATGCAAGATTATTTTCCACCCTCCCCAAGCTCGGAGAGGTGTCTGTGTTGCTGCTCAAAACTTGTAGAGGGACATCTTGACCAGTAGTGAGAGGGATTCGGGAACTACTGGCTGCTCCTTTTGGTCTGCTGTGAAGGATCGGCCACATCGTGTAACTTGACATGGCAATAAATACAAAATGGTTTTCTTTAGTACCAGCCAACGTGGTAGAATGACAGTTCTGGTACCGTGTATTCCCAAGACAGTGACCAGTGCACGAAAAGAAGGACCAGACTCCTTTTTCACAGCAACCTTTTCACGTACCAGATCCCCAACCTTTGGAATCCAGTTGATAGGGGTTATTGGTACATCATTAATTCCTGCGGAGGCAGCACTGGCAGAAGCGTTGTCATCACAGAACTGTTGTAATTCCTGCAAGACAGTGACATGTTCATTTATGTCAAAAGGTGTTTCTGCCGCCTCCATGCCAGGACCATCAAGATATGGAACATACATTTGAGTTCCAATCAGGCACTCATATGAAGCACAACCCCCCAAAGGGACCTTCTAGGCAGATTGTTAAGTGCTGTCTGGACTCCATACAGGTGATTAAGCCAACTACGACCCGTACCTAATACTCTGGCTGTTAAGGGCTGATTTACATCACGGTTTCGTCGCTCCATGACACTGTTTCCCTTGGGATGAAATGGAGAGGAGTAATGGTGTTGGACCCCCTAACGAAGCCATGGCGTCCCTGAATGCCCTTGAGGCAAAAGCAGGGCCCTGGTCTGAGTAGAAAGCCTCAACTGCATATGTACCGATAAAGACTTGCAAATCTTTAATAACAGTCCGAGCGTCAGCCAAGCGTTGTGGCCACACCCATAGTAATCTGGAGCAAGAGTCACCAGCGACTAAAATGTATTTGTATGTACTGTCTGGTGTTAGGGGACCACAATGGTTCAAGTACACATATTGTAAAGGTTTGTTGGAAATTAGGAGGGGTGTCTGCGGTGGGCGTTTGACAGTGAAGCCCTTACTTTGTTGGCAGATGTCACAACAAAGTACATACTGCTTGTTCTGTTTGTATAGACCTGGCCACTAATAACGTGCTTGAAATAATGATATAGCCGCCACACTATCATGGGCAGATGCAACCCCCTCATGCGCTGCTTTAATCAACTCTGGTCTTATGTCTTTGTTGGGAATTACTTGAACTCCCACGCCTGGTATTTTTTACTTCAGTGTCAAGGAAGTCTTCCATTCGGTAGGAATATTTAGCAGGAAATGCTTTTGGATAGGGCGTGCCTTCAGCCGTAGCTTTCAAGGCAGCCCAAATGTCATCGTCCGGTTTCGTTCCAGAACGAGTTACTGCAGCAACAGAAGCTGTAACTACTGCCAGTGTATTTCCAGCAACGTGTATCCCAACACGCTGGTGTTCAGGTGTATGTACAACATGGACGTTTGGTAGCGTTTCCTTCATCTCCACTAATTTCCCCCACAGAAGTCTGTGTTTAATGGTGTAGCCTTTAGAATCTCTGAACCCATTCTGGTGCCAGTAATGCAGGTATTCATTGAAGGACTGGACACAATAATACAGATCACAGACAATCAGTGTTAGCTGTGCAGGATCCATATGTTCCAGTGCCATCACCAGAGCCTTTAGCTCTGCTAGTGCTGTGCAGTCCCCTAGGGTTTGTGTGAATGTATGTTGGAGACAACATTTATTATCCTCCATGTAGCCACTTACGACTGCGCAACCAGCGGAGTATTGATGCTTTGTGCCTATTGCAGGTTGTACTGAGCCATCAGTGTACATGACTGTAAGGAAATGCCTCCTTGGCATGGTTACCCCCTGACTTTTTGCCTTTGCTGATGCTAATTTTTGATTGAAAGTGTGGTGGGACCCTGCTAACCAGGCCCCAACACCAGTGTTCTTTCCCTAAACTGCACCTTTGCTTCCACAATTGGCACAGCCCTGGCACTCAGATAAGTCCCTTGTAACTGGTACCAAGGGCCCTGATGCCAGGGAAGGTCTCTAAGGGCTGCAGCATGTCTTATGCCACCAGGGGACCCCTCACTCAGCACATGCACAATGTCTCACAGCTTGTGTGTGCTGGTGGAGAGAAAATGACTACATCAACATGGCACTCCTCTCAGAGTGCCATGCCAACCTCACAATGCCTGTGGCATAGGTAAGTCACCCCTCTAGCAGGCCTTACAGCCCTAAGGCAGGGTGCACTATACCACAGGTGAGGGCATATGTGCATGAGCACTATGCCCCCACAGTGTCTAAGCAAAACCTTAGACATTGTAAGTGCAGGGTAGCCATAAGAGTATATGGTCTGGGAGTTTGTCAAACACGAACTCCACAGTTCCATAATGGCTACACTGAAATCTGGGAAGTTTGGTATCAAACTTCTCAGCACAATAAATGCACTGTGATGCTAGTGTGGAATTTATAGTAAAATGCACCCAGAGGGCATCTTAGAGATGCCCCCTGAATACCACTCCGACTTCTAGTGTTAGGCTGACCAGTTTCTGCCAGCCTGCCACAACCAGACGAGTTGCTGGCCACATGGGGAGAGTGCATTTGTCACTCTGTGGCCAAGAACAAAGCCTGTACTGGGTGGAGGTGCTTCTCACCTCCCCCTGCAGGAACTGTAACACCAGGCTCACCCCCTTTGTTACAGCGCCACAGGGCATCCCAGCTAGTGGAGATGCCCGCCCCTCCGGCCACTGCCCCCACTTTTGGCAGCAAGGTTGGAGGAGATAATTAGGAAAACAAGGAGGAGTCACCCACCAGTCAGGAAAGCCCCTAAGGTGGCCTGAGCTGAGGTGACCCCTGCCTTTAGAAATCCTCCAATCTTAGTTTTGGAGAATTCCTCCAATAGGATTAGGGATGTGCCCCCCTCCCCACAGGGAGAAGGTACAAAGAGGGTGTAGACACCCTCCAGGACAGTAGCCACTGGCTACTGCCCTCCAAGACCTAAACACACCCCTAAATCTAGCATTTAGGGGCACCCCAGAACCCAGGAAATCGGATTCCTACAACCTGAAGAAACAAGGACTGCTGACATACAAGCCTGCAGAGAAGACGGACGACGACAAATGCTTTGCCCCCAGCCCTACCGGCCTGTCTCCTGATTCGAAAACCTGCAACCAGCAACCTCTGAAGCCTCAGAGTACTGCTCTGACCCCCAGGACCAATAAACTCCCATGAGCAGCAGCTCTGCTCAACAACAGCTACATCTTTGCAACAAAGAAGCAACTTTTAAAGAACTCACACTTCCCGCCGGAAGCGTGAGACTTTACACTCTGCCCCCGGCTCAAGATCCAGAGAACCAACACCACAGGGAGGACTCCCCTGCGACCCCGTGAGTAGCCCGAGATGACCCCCCTGGGCCCCCCCAGCGACACTTGCAGAGAGAATCCAGAGGCTCCCCCTGACCGCGACTGCCTGTAACAAGGGACCCGACGCCTGGAACCAGCACTGCACCCACAGCCCCCAGGACCTGAAGGAACCGAACCTTAGCGCAGGAGTGACCCCCAGGCGACCCTCTGCTTAGCCCAGGTGGTGGCTGTCCCGAGAAGCCTCCCCTGTGCCTGCCTGCACCGGGTCCCTCCATTGAAACCTATCTAAAACCCAACGCCTGCTTTGCACACAGCACCCGGCCGCCCCTGTGCTGCTGAGGGTGTGTTTTGTGTGCCTACTTGTGTCCCTCCAAGTGCTCTACAAAACCCCCCTGGTCTGCCCCCGAGGACGCAGGTACTTACCTGCTGGCAGACTGGAACCGGAGCACCCCTGTTCTCCATAGGCGCCTATGTGTTTTGGGCACCTATTTGACGGCTGCACCTGAACAGCCCTGACCTGCTGGTGTGGTAACTTTGGGGTTGCCTTGAACACCCAACAGTGGGCTGCCTATGCCCAGGAAATGAGACTTGTAAGTGTCTTACTTACCTCACAATCTAACCTTTGCTTACCTCCCCCAGGAACTGTTGATTTTTGCAGTGTCCACTTTTTAAATAGCTTATTGACATTTTAACAAAGACTGTATATGATATTGCTTTTATTCAAAGTTCCTAACTCATCTGTGTGGAGTACCTCATATTTTATGTATTTACTTCAAATCTTGAACCTGTGGTTCTTAAAATAAACTAAGAAAATATATTTTTCTATCTAAAAACCTATTGGCCTGGAGTTAAGTCTTTGAGTGTGTGTTCTCATTTATTTCCTGTTTGTGTACAACAAATGCGTAGCACTACCCTCTGATAAGCCTACTGCTCGACCACACTACCACAAAATAGAGCATTAGTATTATCTAAATTTGCCACTATCAACCTCTAAGGGGACCCCTTGGACTCTGTGCACACTATCTCTCACATTGAGATAGTATATACAGAGCCACCTCCCTCAGGAAGCAGAAACGATATACTTAAAAAATGGAATGGGAACAAGGTACCCCCACCTACGTCATTAAAATGTGTAGAGGGGAGCTGGGAGTACTAGAAAACCACAGAGGTAAGTACCCCACCCAGCCACCAGGAATGCAGGAGTAAAAAACTGGATTTTCCCCAAACCTCCCAAAAGGAGGAAAAGAAGACACCCAGAGAAGACTGCAAGAAAACCAGCGATGGATTCCTGAAGAAAAAAAAACCTGTGGAGAGAGGGGACCAAGTCCAAGAATCACATAGGAGTTCAGGATGAGAAGGAGCTACTACCCACCCAGCTGTGGATGCAGGAGTTGGTCAACGGGTTCTGAAGAACAGGTCAGCACTGCAGCCCTGGAGCCTGTGAAGAGTTCCTGATGGATGCGGATGAAGCCCCACGCTGGAAGGAAGATTGCAGACGGGTGTTGCTGCAGGAATTCCACTAACAAGCATTGGCAAAGGCAAACTCGTGGTTAGTGGAAAAGAAGTGCTGCCGGGAACCAGCATCCCAGGAGGACTCAAGTCCTGGAGGGGGAGTCACATGGGACCCTCAGCGTTGCATGTAGAGTCCACAGGAGCAGAGGTAGCACCCACAGGACGGGGGCACAGGAATCGCAGAAGGAGCCCACGCAGCACTACAAAAGAGGATCCCACGCCACAGGAGAACCACGCAGTAGGCTGTGCCGTACAGGATGGAGGGCTGGAGCTACACATCGATAATCTCGTGGAGGACATGCAAACAAGCCTTGGCAGCTGCAAGAGGCGCAGTGCAATGGGGTACTGTTCTGCGTGGGAAGACAAAGGCGTACTTCCACCAAAGTTGGACAGCTGGCAGAGAGGACTAAGAGGACTACTTTAGACCACCACCCGTGATGCAGGATCCACGCAGCTCAGCAGGAGAGGGGATCCATGCAGCCGGTCATCGCTTGTTGAAGGTGCCCGCAGTTGCTGGGGAGTGACTCCTTCCCTCCAAGGGAGATTCCTTCTTCTTTTGCAGACTGAAGAGTTGCAGTCTTCTGAGGATGCACGGGCAGAGAAATGTTGCAAAGCTGGCAGGAGGCGTAGAAGCAAAGTTGCAGAAGAGCCTTCTTCGTTGTAGCAGCGTTTGTCGGTTCCTGAAGGGTCCAGTCGCGGTTCCAGTGGCCAGAAGTCAGAGCAGAGGTTGCAGAGGAGTCATGCTGGAACCTTACAAGCCAAATCTGAGGACACACCCAAGAGTGAGACCCTAAATAGCCCTGAAAGGGGATTGGTCACCTAATCAGGTAAGCACCTTTCAGGAGGGGGTTCTGACGTTACCTGCCTGGCCTGGCCACTCAGATGCTCCCAGAGTTCCCTGCCAACCTTGGAAACAAGATGGCAGAACCCAGGGACCCTGTGGAGGAGCTCTGGGCACCACCCCTGGGGTGGTGATGGACAGAAGAGTGGTCACTCCCCTTTCCATTGTCCAGTTTCGAACCAGAGCAGGGACTGGGAGGGGGAGGTCCCTAAACTGGTGTGGACTGGTTTATGCACAGAGGGCATCAAATGTGCCCTTCTAAGCAAACCAGTGTGCTTCGTGAGACTACCTCTCCCAAGCCAGTCACACCTATTTTCAAAGGGAGAGGATGTTACCTCCCTCTCCCAAAGGGACTCCTTTGTTTCTGCCTTACTGGGCTTGGTCATATCAAGCAGAAGGAGGGCAGAAACCTGTCTGAGGGGTGGCAGCAGCTGGGCTGCTCCGAAAACTGTGTAAGAATGGCGGTAGCAATGCTGGGGTCCTCTAAGGAGCCCCCAGAGTGCATGGAATCATACTTCCAATACTTGCAACAGTATTGGGGTATGATTCCGACATGTTTGATACCAAACATGCAAAGGTTTGGAGTTACCATTATGTAGTTGGACATAGGTAGTGGCCTATATCCAGTACACGCGTATAATGGTGTCCCCACACTTACAAAGTCCAGAAAAATTTATCTGGAGTCTGTAGGGGCACCTCTGCTAGTGCTGTCCCCGAAGCAGGAGAACCGGGAAGCGCAACGGAGAAGACGCAGGACCCCAGAAGGAGGAAGAAGAGGTGCCCAAGGAAGCCGACAACGAGGATGAAGGTGAGACGGCATCCGAGGCAGGCTGGAAAGCCAATGGAGGAGGAGTTCGAACCCTACAGCAATGCCACGCTCCTGGAGGAACATGGCTAGACAAAGTATGGTCTTTTTGGAATAGAGACAAGGGGATAAAAAGGGAAGGGAAGGCAGGTGAAGGGGCAGGTGGGAGAACAGCTTATAAGGGAGGCAATTCAGAGGTCCGGAGATGGGCACCCTTTGAAGTCACTGAGGCACAGCAGAACTGTATGAGGTTAATTTGTTTTCTTTCGCAGAAAGTAGTGAAGACCCCTGTCCCCCACGAACACTTCCCTGTTTCCCTACCCATAACCCCAGATCTTGAAGTACTTACCTCATCCTGGTTCTTTGTTTTCTCTTGGTCTTTCTCAGAGGTGAGCTGCTGAAAGTCTAGAATGGGACCCTGGTTGCACCTTCCAGCCCTATAAAAGAGACGAGTAAAGAGAAAAAAGCAATTCAGCAATTCTGAAGAGGACATTGTTGATGAGAAATAAGGACAGTTTTGGGACACTCTGAGAGCATATAAATAAATAAAAACGACCACTGTTAACCCTCAGCCATCTGGTGACCCTTTATTCAGGCTAAAATCCACCACAGGGTGGTGCATGCCAGGTGAAACCACTGCCCGTACCCTTTGTGTGGTTTCACACCTTTGCTGTCTGCAAAAGTGGGGTTTTTCAAAGGGGTAGGCCAACTGCTGCTAGCAGCAGGTCTGGGGGTCAAGTTTCAAGGGTGGTAGCCCTTTGAAGCTCACTACCAGGGCAGTGCACTTTCCTGAGGGAGGGGGTGTTAGCTCCTCCACCAAAGAAAGGGCATTGTTTTACAAACCAGAGAGACAAGGCTCTCCCCCAAGGTTTGTATATTGGCCGCCTTGAAGTGGCAGGCTGGCTGGAAACAGTCAGCAACCATGCCAGGTTAGTTAGTTTTTGCAGGGGGCACCTCTAAGGTGACCCATGGGTACATTTTACAATAAATTGAGTACTTGTACCAGTTTGGATTTATTATAATGACTCATTTGATACCAAACAACTCAAGGTTCAGAGTAGCCATTGTGTAGCTGGGAAACTTGTGTTGACCAGTGTCCAGCACATATATTAAAGTGGCTGCTCTGTTCGCTCACTGTGTCCCAGGTTTAGCAGGGACATGATGGGGGCATATTGCTCCTTTAGCTATGACCTCACAAATAATATGGAGCACCCTGTCTTAAGGCTGTAGGGCCTGCTAGAGGGGTGTCTTGCCCATAGTAAATTCAGTAAATGATGGTCAGGGCACACAGATAGTGTGCCATGTCGAGTTTGTGTTTTAGGTTTGCACCAGGGCACTCAGCCTGCAATGGCATTGATGGGTGCATCTGGATGTATGGCCCTAGAGGGTAGCACAATGAGTGCTGCTGCCCTCAGGGGCCTACCCATGGTACCCCATGCCTTGGGTGCCTAAGTACCTTTTTTTACTAGGAATTTATAGTGGTAGCTAAAGGTGTATCCAATTACTTTTAAAATGTTTTAGGAAAAGAACACTGGCACTGGGAACCTGTTTAGCAGTATCCCAGTGCACTCGAGTCCAAGTCTCATTTAGAAACCAGGCTAAATGTGGTGGGGGTACTGCAACAAGGTGCCCACTTCCCACAGGACTAACCTCCTGACTGAGGTGCTTCAGCCTGGGGCCTCCGATTTGGAGCCCCTCCTTACCTTCAATTAGGCCCTTATGGACGTCCTTCTGCGTATCTGGGCCACACCCAGCATAGGGGCTCCTGCGAATAGGATGGCTGCCCTCCGCCATCGGCCTGCGCCAATCAACCTAAAATTCCTGACCACCCAAATTCCAACACCCTACGCCCGAGAGCCTTGTCATCCAGGCTTAATCATCCTCTGGTGCATTCACTACCACTTCCCTGGACAGGAAATCAAAAAGACTTGATAACTTGGGGGAAAGAAAATGTTTTCTTCTGCCAGTCTAGCTCTGTGGTCCATGAGCACCACATGCCTTTTGGGCCCATACTCTCTGGGATACAGTCGCGCAAGTGCTGCCTTGAGCTCCAGAGGAGGCCCGGAATGTTCTCTCCCAAGCCGTTACAGACAGGAGAGATGCTGCAAAGTTCATGATTTGTTGGGCAAATCTGTTGAATCGACGGTGGCCTTGAGGTGCCATGCCTGGTTGAGGGCGTCTGGCTTTTCAGGCAATGTCCAGCAGTCCTTGATAGACATGCCCTTTGATAGCAACCATCTCTTTGAAGAAAAAGCCTACTCAGCGCACAAGCGCTTTAAGGATTACGGGGTTACGGTTCCTTGGCCTCGTAGCTGCTCCTCACCCACCTCCCTCACAGTCTGCTTTTCGCACCTTTCGTTGCTTTTCACCCGGCCACCACCCTGGGCATGCTGTACAGCCTCTGCATGGACGCGGGATTCCACGACCTCATGGATCAGGGAGCCAGCGGTCTGCCCAGTCCACCCCTGGCCCCTCCTCTTCCTCCAAGCCTTCCTAGTCTGTTGGAACATCCGGGCCCAGTTGGCGGCAGGATCCACCATCACCTGCCCCACTGGGAATCCATTACCACAGACAGATGGGTGCTACAAATTGTCCGAAGGGGCTACTTCGAGACTTCTCCATCTATCGGAGGATCATTTGGCACTTCTCTGCGAGGAGTTCACGGCTCTCTTGGTCAAGGGAGCCACAGAGAGCGTCCCTGCACCAGAAGTAGGGCATGGTTGTTATTCCCTCTACTTTCTGGTCTCTCAATCTCTCCCTCAAGACAGAGAAGTTCAAAATGCTAACCCTAGCTCAGGTCCTTTACGCCCTAGACCCTGGAGAGTGGATGTTAGCGTTGGACTTGCAGGACGCCTATTTTCACATTTCTGTCCTGCTGGCCCACAGATGTTACGTGGCAGGTCACAAGCACTTTCAGTTCATCGTGCTCCCCTTTGGCCTTAGCAGTGCCCCTCGGGTGTTCACAAAAGTGATGGTAGTGGTTGCAGCTCATCTGCGCAGGTTTAGGCGTTTCAGTCTTCCTCTATCTCGTCGATTGGCTGTTGAATGCGGACACGCCCCAGAAAGTCATCTCCCACCTCCAGACTACGGTGAACCTCCTGCATTTGCCGGGGTTCACTATAAACGTGCCGAAGTCATACCTGACTCCCTCTCAGGCGCTTTCTTTCATCGGAGCTATTCTTGATACAGTGCAGCTTTGGGCTTATCCTCCTAAAAAGCGAGTCCAGGATATTCAGGCTATGATCCCGATGTTTCAGCCTCTATCCTGGATTTCGGTGAGAATGACTCTGAGGTTGCTAGGCCACACGGCCTCTTGCTTCCTGCTGGTCCAACATGCCAGATGGCATATGCAGGTTCTGCTATGGGACCTGAAGTTCCAGTGGGTGCAGCATCAGGGGAATCTCTCGAACATAATCCAGAGCTCGGAGGGAACTGTAGAAGACCTGCAGTGGCAGCTGTTGAATCAAGATTGGGTCAACAGCCCTTCCCCAACCAAATGTCACAGTAGTGACAGATGCATCACTCCTGGGATAGGGCGGCCACATGGGAGAGACAGAGATCAGAGGCCTTTGGTGCTGGCAGAGTCTGGACTCCACATCAACCTTTTGGAGGTCCAGGAGATCCAACTTGCATTGAAAGCATTCCTACCCTTTCCCAAAGGTAAGTAGTGCAAGTGTTCAACGACAACACTACCACCATGTGGTACTGCAACAAGAAGGATGGAGTGGGGTCGTGGACCCTTTGTCAAGCGGCTCTTCGCGTCTGGACATGGCTGGAACACCACAGCATATCACTGGTGGTTCAACATCTGGTGGGCTCTCTGGACGTCAGAGTAGACAAACTCAGCCGTCGATGCATAGTCGATCATGAATGGCGTTTCCATCCAGAGGTGGCACAAGGCCTCTTTCAGCAGTGCGGAGAGCCTTAGTTATATCTGTTCTCCTCCGCAGAGAATGCGCAATGTCAGCTTTTTTGCGCGTTGGAGTTTCCAAGGCGGCACTGGCTCAGTAACACTTTTCATCACAAGTGGAGCTCAGGCCTCTTGTACGCCTTCCCGCCAATAGCACTTCTGCTCAGATTTCTGAGTTTGGGAGGTTTCTCAAGGGACTCCCACATTTCCTCCTATCCCGTTCTTAATGCCCCTAAGGGATTTGAATTTGGTCCTCACATACCTAATGAGTATTCCTTTTGAGCCGCTCCACAAGTGTCCTCTACTGCTCTTGACCCTTAAAACTGCCTTCATGATTGCCATCACCTCTGCTTGCAGAGTGAGCTCCAGGCTCTCTCTTCGAAGCCACCATTCCTAGTAGTACATCCTGACATAGTGGTGCTTCATGCCCGAGTTTCCTTCCTTCCCAAAGTGGCTCACCCCACATCCCTCTCATGAGGAGGAGAGACTCTGCTGCCTTGATCCAAAAAGAGCGTTGGCATTCTACCTAAATCGTAACAAAGATTTCCTGGTAGACAATCAACTCTTTGTGTGGGTTATGTGGGTGCGAAGAAAGGAAGGGTGGTATGTATTCTAAGGTAAGAAATCTGCAACTAGAAGTCTCTAGAAGATGTACAAGTTACTTAACTTCAGTAACAATATATCTGGTAGAGACATATTCTAGTTGCAGATTCTGACCCGCCCATCCTCCCTGCGCTGTGAACTGATTTCTAGGGCCAGGAACTTCCCTTTAAGGGCCCTAGTTTTGGCGCACCATTCTCAGTGTTCTTCATGGCTCCGCTACTGGTGTGGAAAGTCGTGAAAAGAAACTGATGTCAGCGCACGGGGTGGCACCTATATATGACCGCAACGTCATAATGGCAACTACAACGCCCGCAGAGTCGACCGAAGCCACCTAACCCCTAAATCCAGCATCCTGTGAACTTCCCCTTTGATGCTCTCGGACTTGGTCAGACTGTTTATAAATTTTTGTTTTGACAGGTAAACTGTCTCCTGTGTCTACATCGTACAAGTTACTTTGGTAATGATCTATCTGGTAGAGACATATTCTAGTTGCAGATTCCTTACCTTAGAATTTCCCCCAGGCGTCAAACTGGATCCGGAGAGTTTTCTTTGAGCAGTACCCCTGCGCGCGGCTAGGTGGCTTCGGTCGACTCTGCGGGCATCGTAGTTGCCATTATGACGTCGCGGTCATATATAGGTGCCACCCCGTGCGCTGAAATCAGTTTCTTTTCACGACTTTCCACACCAGTCCAAAAGGACTGAAAATGAAGATAATGCAACACCCAGACAAGACTGCAAGTAACTAGCGGTGGATTCCTGAAGAGGAAGACCTGAAAAAGAAGGGGACCAAGTCCCAGAAGTGTCCGGTGGTGGCAGGAGCCACCACCCACTCATCTGTGGTTGCAGGAGTTGGTCGACAGTAGGATGAAGACAGTCAGCAATGCAGTCTTGGAGACGGTGAAGAGTTCCTGGAGGATGCAGTCGACGTCCTACACTGGATGGAAGATTGCAGTCCGTCTGTGGCGTGAAAAAGCCACCAGCAAGCCTTGACAAAGGCAAGAGTTGCGGTAGACGGAAAGTGGAGCTGCCGGGAACCAACAAGGTGAAGACCCTCGGCGATACAGAGAGTCCACAGAAGAAAAGGCAGCCACCACAGGAGACCCACTGGAAGAGGACTCGGGAATCGCAGAGGAGTCCATGCAGCACAACTGAAGAAGGGTCCCACATCACAGGAGAAGCACGCAGAGGGCTGTGCATTGCAGGGAAGAGTGCTTGGGGTTGGAGCTACTCATAGTCTGAAGATCCCTTGGAGGAGATGCCAACAAGACTTGGTTGCTGCAAGAGACGTGTTTCACAGGGGTACTGTCCTGCGTGGGAAGGCAAGGGCTTACTTTCACCAAAGTTGGACAGCTGGCAGAGAGGACCAATGGGACCACTCCAGACCACCAACGTGATGAAGGATGCACGCAGCTCAGGATAAGAAGAGATCCATGCAGCCGGTCGTCATTGCAGGTGGTACCTGCGAATGCAGGAGAGTGTCTCCTTCACTCCAAGGGAGAACCCTTCTTCCTTCTCGTGCACTCTGAAGACTTGCCACCCTCAGAGGATACACAGCCAGGGAAATGTTGCAGAAGTTTGAAGGAGCAGTGGAAACAACGTTGCAAGCAGAGTCTTCATCGTGGATGCAGATTGTCGGTACCTGGAGGGTCCAGTCACAGTTCCAGTGGCCAGAACTTGGAGTAGAGGTTGCAAAGGAGTCCTGCTGGAATCTTGCAAGCCGGATCTGAGGACCCAACCAAGAGGGGGACTCTAAAAAGCCCTGGAAGAGGGATTGGTCACCTAGCCAGGTGACCATCTATCAGGGGGGTCACCTGCCTGACCTGGCCACTCAGATGCTCCTAAAGGCCTCTGCCCACCTTGGATTGAAGATGGCAGAATCAAGGGACCATCTGGAGGAGCTCCATGCACCACCCCAGGGTGGTGATAGACAGGGGAGTGGTCACTCCCCTTTCCATTGTCCATTTCCGTGCCAATGCAGGGACTGAAGGTCCCTGAACCGGTGCAGACTGGTTTATACAAAGAGGGCACCAAATGTACCCTTCAAAGGATACCAGTGCCTTGGGTAAGCTACCCCTCTCAAGCCGTGTTACGCCTATTTCCAAAGGGGGAAGGTGTTACCCCCCTATCCCAAAGGAAATCCTTTGTTTTGTCTTCCTGGCTTGAGCTGATCAAGCAGCAGGAGGGCAGAAACCTGTCTGAGGGGTGGCAGCAGCTTCGGCTGCCTGGAAAACCCTAGAAGTCTGGTAGGAGCAATGCTGGAGGTCCTCAAAGGAGCCCCCAGAGTGCATGGAATCATACAAATAATACTGGCAACACTATTTGGGCATGATTCCGAGATGTTTGATACCAAACATGGCTAGGTTCGGAGTTACCATTATGTAGCTGGACATAGGTAGTGAAATATGTCCAGTACATGCGTAAAAATGACGTCCCCGGACTCACAAAGTCCATGAAAATGGAGCTGGAGTTTGTGGGGGCACCTCTGCTCATGCAGGGGTGCCCTCACACGCACATACTTGCACCCTGATTTCTGGGCTAGGAGGGCCGACCATAGGGGTGACTTACAGTGACCTGGTGCAGGGACCTATAGTGAAAAGGGTGCATGCACCCTTTCATGCAGGCTGCAATGGCAGGCCTGCAGATAAACTTTGCATGGGCTCCCCATGTGTGGCATATTACATGGTGCAGCCTATGGGTGACCCCTGGGGCCCCAATGCCCTGGGTACCTCGGTACCATATACTAGGGTCTTAGAAGGGGGCACACAGGGGTGTGTGTGGTACAAGCAACCAAATTTAATGGCAGAGAGCATATTCACTGGGGTCCTGGTTAGCAGAATCCCAGTGAACACACTCAAAACATACTGACAATAGGCAAAAAGTGGGGGTAACCATGCTAAAAAGAGGCTACTTTCTTACAACTGGAGCAAAAGAGAAGACGGCATTCTCTTCACCTGATGGGCATTATCAGTTTACTGTTATGCCCTTTGGTTTAAAGAATTCCCCTGCCACCTTCCAAAGGTTGATGTCCTTGCTGGCTTGGAGTCCTTTAGTGCAGCATATCTAGATGATATTGCTGTTTTTAGCTCCACTTGGCAGGATCACCTGATCCACCTGGGGAAGGTGTTGCAGGACTTGCAATCAGTAGGCCTCACTATTTAGGCATCAGATTGCCAGATAGGGCAGGGCACTGTTGTATACTTGGGCCACCTTGTAGGTGGAGGCCAAGTGCAACCTTTACAGCCCAAGATCCAGACAATTCTGGGCTTGGAAGCTCCAAAAACCCAGACTCAAGTCAGGGCATTCCTTAGTATGACCAGTTACTATAAGAGGTTTCTGAAGGGGTATGGATCCATTGTGACTCCCGTGACAGAACTGACCTCAAAGAAAATGCCAAGAAAAGTAATCTGAACTCTTGACTGCCAAAAGGCCTTTGACACCCTGAAGGAGGCAATGTGCTACGCACCAGTTATCAAAGCTCCAGATTATTCTAAGCAGTTAATTGTGCATATAGATGCCTCTGAACATAGGATAGGAGCAGTCCTGTCCCAAACCAATGATGATGGCCATGACCAACTGTAGGAAGCTGGCCTGGTGTGTGGTGGGTACCTAAGGTACTTACATCTTATACCAGGTCCAGGTATCCCCTATTAGTGTAGTGTAGGTAATGTCTAGAAGCCAGGACCTCTAAATGTAGCTGTGGATGAACAGCCAAGGCTTATCTAGGAGACATGCAAAGCTCATGCAATACCACTGTAGTCACACAGCACTTGCACACATGAAAAAACCCACTCAGATGGTCATTATGACATCGACGGTGATTGTTAAAGTGGCGATAATACTGCCAACAGGCTGTGGGTAATTACTGCCAAATTCTGACCATAGCGGTGATAACTCCCATAGACAGCCAATGTACCACACCACCCGCCAGGGCGTAAACACCACGCACCATGGCAGTAGCCATCAATAGCCAGACGGACAACAAGGTACCGCCCACCACATTATGACACAGCACACCGCCGCGATTTCTGGGGCAGTACCAACGCCATCAAAAGCCTGGCAGAAACACATCACAGAAGACCAAAGACTCGCCAACAGAGACACAGAGTAGACCAACCCCACCATGGAACCAGAACATCAAGTCTTCCCAATGCTCTTCTATGCCATGCTCCACCTGGAACACCAACACTGATGAAGACGACGATGGTGAGTACAGCTGCCTAGCACACAAGGGAGGGAGGGAGGAAAAGGAGAGTGACACACACATACCATATACACAACCAGCTGCAGAGGAAAACCAATGGCACACGACACACAGCATAATAATACAAGGACTAGAGGTCGGAAGTACTGAAAATGTATTTGCAACGCAAAAGCCACCCTATGAAACAATTTTGAACAGATAGACATAAACAAATGTCCAGAAAGGGCCAATGCCCAGTCCAAAGTACATAACGCCCACATGGCCACAGGGTACAGTCCAACCCCCAACTTGATCCAGACGAATTCCGCACAACACTGTGCAGGGGCATCATCACGGAAGTGGACAGGCACCTCAGGGGGAAGGGGGTGGGGAGCACCTCAGCTGAAGTAGGGAATTTGCCCACTGGTTCTGGAGGCGGCTCCATGACCATTTCCCAATGCTGGGGAGTGCAAGGTCACAGTCACTGAGGTGGGGAACTTGCCCACTGATCCTGGAGGGTAATCCATGCCCATTTCCCAATGCTGGGGAGTGCAAGGTCACAGTCACTGAGGTGGGGAACATGCCCACTGATCCTGGAGGGGACTCCTTGTACAACAGTCCCCGGAGGGTGGCCTACATGCCCTCTGCTGGAGGTGAAGGCTACTGTGTCTCAGTTAGAGGTGAGAGCTGCATTGTGTCTGCTGGGGGAGGTGTCACCTGGACAGCTTCTGCTGGAGGTGAGGGCTGCATTGTGTCTGCTGGGGGAGGTGTCAACCTGGGTAGCCTCTGCTGGAGGTGACGCCTGTATTATCTCTGCTGGGGGAGGTGTCACCTGGGCAGCATTTGCTGGAGGTGAGGGCTGCATTGTCTCTGCTGGGTGAGGTGTTAGCTGGGCAGCCTCTGCTGAAGGTGAGGGCTACATTGTCTCTGCTGGGGGAGTTGTCACATGGGCAGCCTCTGCTGGAGATGAGGGCTTCTTGCCTGTCATTGGTGGTTGAGTGGGAACCTTACCCCTCCTGGCTGGTGGAGTGGGATCGTTTCCTTTCCTGGCTGGTGGATTGCGATCCTTAACTGCCTTGCCTGCACGACTAGGAGGTTCCTCCACTGTGCCCGTGGACTGTTTGGCTGACATGCTGGGCTGGGTTGTTGGGACCCTGCTCTTACAGACAGAATGGGGGAAGGGTGAGGGAAGAGGTCAAGAGGAGCACGGAAAGGCTTCTTAGGGGTGTTGGGGCGGGATGTGTGAGGAGGGATGGGAGTGGAGGTTGAGGGAGTGGTTGCTGGAGTAGTAGGTCTGCTGGACTTGGGTGGGCAGTGTGCTGATGTGAGATGGATGGCTGTTGGGTGTCTGCTTTTGTGGGAGAGGACACAGAGGACATGTGGATGGATGTTGTGGAGGTGTCTGCTAGTGAGGTGTGTGTGCTGCTTGGTGTGGCGATTCTGGTGGTGGCTGTTGAAGCAGTGCATGCAAGTGTGAGTGTGGATGTGAGGGAGGTGAGGAAGGGGCAGACAGTGGAGGCAGTGGATGTGGATGTGTGTGCAGCTGTCTGTGTGAGCGCTTGTGGACTGAAGTGTGGTGCCTGTGTTTGACTGTGCCACTCTTGTGTGATGTCTTGTGTGCATGCTCGTCTGTATATGTGCATGGGATGGGTTGGGGTTGAAGAGACTGGTACTGGGAAGTGGTAGTTGGAGGGGGGACAGTAGGAACAGGGACAATGTCTGCCATCAAAGAGGAGGCCAGAGCCTGAATCGATCTCTGTTGGGCCAATCCCCAGTTCATGCCCTCCCGGAATGCATTGCATTGCTGCATCTGGGATGCCAGCCCCTGGATGGCATTCACAAAGGTTGACTGCCCTACAGAGTTGAACCTCAGGAGGTCAATAGCCTCCTCACTCAGGGCAGCAGGGCTCACTGGGGCAGGGCTTGAGGTGATTGAGGTGAAGGAGATTCCCACCCTCCTGGGTGAGCGGGCATGGGCAACTCACTGAGGGGCTACTGGGAGGGCGGTGCTGGTACGAGGGGTGGTGGCTGTAGCTGCAGTTGGGGTGGTCACAGAGGTGTCCGCCACCACCAGGAAGCTTCCATCAGAGGAGGTGTCTGAGTCAGTGTTGTCACCTCTTGTCTCTGCCGTGGTGCTCCCTTCGCCCTCTGTCCCACTGGTTCCCTCGGCGCCAGTGGACTCTGCCTCCTGGGTCCTGTGGGATGCAGCTCCTTCTGTCTCCGGTGCCCATGCTCCTCCGCCAGATGATGCTAATGCACACATGGACAGGATGACAGAAAGAGAAAGGGGGGGGAGGGAGAGAAAGGGATCACTGGGTCAATTACAGCACCAACACCATAGTTGACATACACAGCACCGTCACACATAGGGATCAGGATTGAGCACTATGCATTGCACTGGCATTGATTTGGCTAGATGCCACAGCAAGATGAGGGACAAGCACCGCCAACTGCACATCTCCTGGGACCAACAAAGCCCTGACTGACATGGAATGCAAACGAGCTAGGGTACCTGCATTTGCCATGTACCCATTACCCTTAAGCTGGATCATGCTGCAGTGTCTGGCCTGGCATTAAGGGGCACCCACTAACTCACACGCACCACCCAGATCCCATGCCACCTACCAATCATTGTAGTAATGCCCACTGTACTCACCCCCTTGTGGCTGCTGTGATGCACTCAAGCGCCCATCCAGCTCTGGGTAGGGCACCGCCAGTATGCAGGCCATCCGGGGGGGGGTCAGGTTCTGACAGGCACCCCTTCCTTGATGGGAGGCCATTCCGTGCCCAGCGTCTCAGGTCCTCCCACCGTTTCCTGCAGTGGGTGCTCTGCCTGTTGTAGATCCCCATGCCACACTCCCTACTTTTGATGGGTCCTGACCTGCAGAGGGAATGCAGACAGGAGGACACCATTACACATACAATTCAGCCTGTCACACATATGGGCCACAAATCCCGTTTCCAAATCCATTGGCACACACATCACCTGGCGCCCACCATGTGCACTACCTACAGACACCCCCCAAATGACACGATGCCTGCACACACATCACCATGCAACCTTCCCAAATGCAACGTGCCCAAGGTGAACTCACCTCTTGGTCTGGAGGCCCATACAGCTGTCCAAACTTGGGTATGATCCCATCTGCCAAGCGCTCCAACTCCTCCGAACTGAAGGCAGGGGCCCTTTCCCTGGTCACACAGGCCATGGTAGGTTCCAGATACAGGTCACAGCAGCAAATGCAGTGTAGGTGTTCTCCTCTGGAAAGTTAGGAATCAAGTGAGGTTATAGAAAGAAAATGGCGGTCACATCCACGGCGGTGTACACCGTCACCGCGACGCTGATCCCCATTGGCCACTGTACTCCATAGAGACCCATATTAGCCAATGAGGAATTGCACGGCAGTGCAACACTGCCTTCCGCCACGACGACCAACGTCGGCGGAGTTACCTCCACCGAGGTACAAGTCAAGCAGTAACCATTTCATGGTGGTGGACTACATACAGATCTTCCATAACTGCGTCACTGCCGAAAATTGCACATACATTGCCATTCCCACTGTGCTGTATGCACACTGAGCTGGTGGTTCCATTGTTCAAATTTTGACAGCCTACTCACTCTTGTGTCCCTTAGATACTTACCACTGTGGATGAATAGGAGGACACAAACCCCCGTGTACAGACCTCTTGTGGATTTGGCTACACTGAAGGACAGGCACATTATACTCACCTATAGACTGGACAGGGCCACAATCACAGAGCAGTGTGCACAATTGGAGCCTGACCTGATACCAGTGATCCCTCATCCCACTGGGATTCCCCCCTCTTGTGCAGGTTCTATCTGTCCTCCATTTCCTGGCAACTAGTTCTTTCCAAGTGACAGTGGGCTTGGCAGCAGGAATGTCACAGCCAATGTTCTCAATCGTGCTGGCAAGGGTATTGCTGCCTTGGTGAAACACGTGTGCAGCTACATTTCTTTCCCCCAGGTGGAAGATTTGGCCACTGTGAAGGCCGGATTATATGCAATGGGACATATACCCAATATGATTTGGCCGAATGACAGTACACATTGCGTTTGTCCCATCCCCACCAGTCCCCCCTCCTGCCAGAATTAACAGGTGTTCAGGAATTGCAAGAGTTTCCACTCACTGAATGTGCAAATGGTGTGCTTGGCGGACCAGTACATCTCCCACGTCACTGCCAAGTATTCTGGGTCGGTGCGTGACGCCTTTGTTCTGAGGAATAACAGCATCCCAAATGTGATGGCCCAACTACAGAGACACAGGGTGTGGTTAATAGGTGAGTCAGAGTCCCCACCCACTGTATGCCAGTGTATGCCTTCAAGTGTTATCCCCATAGGATTGTGAAAGGCAAAGTTTTGTCTCTCACTATTTATAGGTGACTCTGGCTACCCAAACCTACAGTGGCTTCTGACCCCTGTGAGGAATGCCAGGACAGGGGCTGAGAAATGTTATAATGATGCACATGAGTGAACCAGGAGAATAATCGAGAGGAACTTCGGCCTCATGAAGGCCAGGTTCAGATGCCTGCATTTGACAGGTGGATCCCTGTGCTACTCACCCGAGAAGGTCTGCCAGATAGTAGTGGCATGCTGCATGTTGCACAACCTGGCCCTCAGATGACCTGCTTTTTCTGCAGGAGGAGGGGACTGGAGATGCCCCTGGGGCAGCAGTGGACCCTGAGGACAGTGAGGATGAGGAGGCAGAGGATGAGGATGTGGACAACAGAACATCAGTTATACGTCAATACTTCCAATGACACACAGGTGAGACAGTGCAACTGACCATTACTCTGACTATTGATGTTTTCTGTGTGGCTGTAGCATGAAGGCATTCACGTCCTTTGCATCTCAACTTACTCTCACCTATGGTCTGTCCTTCTACAGATGTTGGTGATATGACAACAACGTCCTAATGTGTTTACTGCAGACAGCTACAGGTCATTATTTGTATGCTATCACAGTGTTCAGATCATTTGCACTAGATGTTCCCATAAATGCACATTTTCAACACATAAAACGGTGTCACTCATATTGTGTTCAAGGGTGTTTATTGTGTTGCAAATATTTGACTGAAAAGTGCAATGGAATGGGATGATGGTAGAGGAAAGTCCAGGGTACTGTTCCAGTCTGTTTGTAGGACAGGTCCAGTGTCCAAGGGGCCATAGGAAGGGGAGCAAAGGCAGTTCAGAGTGGACAAGGTGACAGGGTGGGACACAAGGAGGACAATCGGGAGAGTTTCCCAGCGATGGTCTTGGTCTTGGCAAGTGTCTCTGGCTTCTGTCTGGTTCGCAGGGAACATTTGCAGAGTGGTTCACCTTCTGCAGGGGGAGGGGTGCTGGTGGTCTGTTGGTCCTGTGGTGGGCCCTACTGCCCACTAGCTGCAGCGGAAGTAGAGGGCTGGTCAATAGACTGGCTAGTGGTAGGGGCCCATTAGTATGCTGTCCATTCCCTAATGATGTTGGCCATGTCTGCCAGCACCCCTGCTATGGAGATCATGGAGGTGTTGAGAGCCTGCAAGTCCTCCCTGATCTCCTGATGGTGTTCCTCCTGCAGCTGCTTGTTCTCCTGCATGTTGTTAAGGATCTCGCCCATCGTGTCCTGGGATTGTTGGTAGGCTCCAAGGACATTGGTGATTGCCTCCTGGATAGCCGGTTCCCTGGGCTTGTCCTCCCCCTGGCGCACAGCGGTCCTCCCAGGGTCCCTGTTGCCCTGTGCCTGTGTCTCCTGAAGGGTGTGCCCAATGCCACTGACCCCAGGTCCCTGATTGTCTTGGGTGTGAGGTGTGAACAGAAGTCCTTGTGCAGGTGGGCACACTGCTGATTGTCGTGTCCTGGGGACAGAGGGCTGAGTGGGTGCTGTGGTGTTGGATACTGATGGGGGAGGCTCTGTGGTTGACTGGGAGTGGGCTAGGGTGACCGACTTACCAGTGGTCCCTGATGGGCCAGGTAATTCATCCAGATCCTGAAGTCCAGAGTTACTGTCATCATTGGGGGCATCTTCTGTTGGGGGACTGGTTAGTCGTTACACCTCCTCTCCGCTGAGACTGGCTGGGGCACCTGTGGAGATGTAAGTGATGTATTATGCTTCACGTCTGTGACATATTGTACATCCCTATCTTCCCCTCTATCGTTGCTGTTGCCCTGCCACCTTTGTTTGTGTAGTATGTATCGTGGGATTGTTAGTTCTCCATGCTATGAATGCATTGGTGATGGGTGTCAATACAGGGCTGGGAGGGCTGTCCATGCATTGGTATAGCATGCAGGGCTTGGCATTGGGGTTAGTCATATGTGTAGGTGCAGTGTGTGGGATGGGGTGAAGTGATGGGAGTTAGGGTTGTGAGATGGCATGCAGGTATTGGGGGGTGATAAGTAATAAATGTTGACTCACCAGTGCCCGGTCCTCCGGCAACTCCAGTGAGTCCTTCAGGATGCAGTAATGCCAAGACTTTCTCCTCCCATGCAGCTGAGCAGGGGAATAGGGAGGTCCTCTGGTTGCCGGGCTGGTGCCTTGCTGCCACAGAACATACCTTCCCCCGTAGGTCGTTTCACCTCTTATTGATGTTGTGGATGTTATCCCATGGCATTCACACTGTCCACGATTCTCCGCCATAGCTCCATCTTCCTGGCAATGGAAATTTGCTGTACCTATGCTCCAGACAGCTGTGGCTCTACCATGACTATTTCCTCCACCATGACCCGCGACTCCTCATCTGTGAAACGAGGGTGCCTTTGTGGGGATATGTGTGTTGTGTGGTGTGGTGTGTGTAAGAGTGTGGGTGTTGGGTATGTGGTATGGTGTACAAAGTGGGGTGCGTGAGGGATGTATGGGTGTGTGTGTCTAGTTGTCCCAGTGGTCTTGGTGTCAGTCTGGTGGCAATAATTTGTATTCATAAAGGGATGTGGGTGTGTGTTTTATAGTGCTGTGGGTGGGTGTGGTGTGTGTATGAGTGTCAGGTGTATGTATTTGGTATTGGCCAATGTTGTGTAGTTTAGTATTTGGGTGTCTATTCTGAGCGTGCCGGTGTTTACCACCATTGAATGTCCGCCATGGTGATTCGTGGGTCATGATGTGGTGGGTGTTGTTTTGTTGGCGTAACGGTATGGGTGTTGGAACCACCACTTTAGCACTGACCTTTGGGCTGGCGGATCTGTGTATGTTGCAGTATTCTGTCGGATTGGTGTGTGTGTGGCATAATATGCCAAACGGATATCCGTTACCGCAGCGGTATGTTGGTGGCCGTCACCGCAGCAGTAAGTGGGATTTACCTCCAATGTCATAATGAGGGACTGAGGCCCTCATTACAACCCTGGCGGTCGGTGATAAAGCGGCGGTAATACCGCCAACAGGCCGGTAAAAAAAATGGAATTATGACCACAGCGGAAACCGCCCACACAGACAGGCACTTTAACACACTGACCGCCACGGCGGTAGCAACAAGCACTATGGCGGTAACCGCCAACAGCCAGGCGGAAGACAATGTACCGCCCACTGTATTACTAGAGGCATATCCGCCACCGTTGGCATTACCAACGACATCAAAAGCACGGCGGAAACAGTACACAGAAGGCAAAGGACTCACCTCTGGAGACTCAGGGAACAACCACGCTGCCATGGAGCCTGAACTGCAGGTGTTCCCCATGCTGGTCTATCTTCTCCTCCACCAGGAATACCAACGCCGGCGACGACGACCACGGTGAGTACTGCTGCCTAGCACACTGGGGAGGGGGGAGGAAAACACGCAACACCCCCACACCCAACAGCATACACACAAACAGATAGAACAACATTACACATCCCCCATGTATCCCTCAGGAATAATATAAGGACAAAAGGAAATGATTGAAGTGAGTGTAATAAGATAAAATATCTATATCTATCTATATCTATATCCTCAAACATAAAAACAGTATTTACATATATACAAATGGAGGGACACTGCCCAGTCCATAATGTCCATGGGCCACAGGGCCACATCACATAAGCCAAGGCCCCACCTTACTCCTGCATCAACACAGAGAGAACACTGCTGGGGCATCAAGTTGAAAATACACAGGCACCTCAGGGGGATGGGGAATGGAGGGGCACCTCAGCTGGAAGATGGTACAACACCACTTGTCCTGGAGGGGGCTACATGCCCTGTGCTCGGTCCTGGGGATTGTAAAGCAACAGTCTCTCTAGTGGGTGGTTTGCCCACTGCTTGGTTCTGGGGAGTGCAAGGCAACAGTCTCTCAAGTGGGTGGTCTGCCCACTGCTTGGTCCTGGGGAGTGCAAGGCCACAGTCTCTCTAGTGGGTGGTTTGCCCACTGCTTGGTCCTGGGGAGTGCAAGGCCACAGTCTCTCAAGTGGGTGGTCTGCCCACTGCTTGGTCCTGGGGAGTGCAAAGCCACAGTCTCTCAAGTGGGTGGTTTGTCTACTGCTTGGTCCTGGGGAGTGCAAAGCCATAGTCTCTCTAATGGATGGCTTAGACACTGGTTCCGGAGGGGACTTTGTGCCCAGTGTGCTTCATCCTGGCAAGGAGGGGGTAGGTGGATGCCTTCTTCCACTGGTTCTGGGGGGGGGGGCTTTGTGCCCAGTGATGCAGATCTTGGGGAGTGCAAGGTCACAGTCACTCACCTGGGTGTCAGACCCACACGATTTGCAGTGGCCAGGATGCATTACAGTCCATGGAGGCAGGACTACACACTGCCTGCTGACGGCTGCTCAGTGGGGGCAGTGCTGGTGTCGGTGCTGCCAGTGGTGGGGGGAGGCTCCAGCCCTGTCCCTGCAGCCTCGGACGGCTTCCCACTGGGGGGGCTGCTGCTGGCAGTGGTGGCGGTGCTGGTGGCGGTGCTGGTGGCGGTGCAGGTGGCGGTGCTGCCAGTGGTGGGGGCAGGCTCCAGTCCTTCCCCTGCAGCCTTGGATGGCTTAAGCACCATGGTTGGTGTTGGGGGCTCAGATTCAGTCCCAGCACCAGGCCTCCTGTCCTTCCTGCCTGCAGCGGCAGGCCCTTTTCCCTTGCCATCTGGTGGTGCCTCCTTGCCCTTGCTCTTGCCGTCTGGTGGAGCCTCCTTGCCGTCTGGTGGTGCCTCCTTGCCGTCTGGTGGTGCCTCCGTGCCCTTGCCAGCGGATGGTGCCTCCTTGCCCTTGCCAGCTGGTGGTACATCCTTGCCCTTCCCCTTGGCAGCTGGTGGTACATCCTTGCCCTTCCCCTTGGCAGCTGGTGCAGGCACACTGCCAGTGCTGATGGGTGTCTCCTTGGAGCCTCTCACACCTGCAGTAGCTGCCGAAACTACTGTGGCCGTGGACTGGGTGCCTGAAGTGCTAGCCTGGGTTCTGCCCACCCTGGCCCGACGTGAAGGACGGGGGTGGGGGGTAGGGGTAGGGAAGAGGTCAACAGCAGAGAGGAAAAGCTTCTTAGGGACACTGGGGTGGGAAGAGGGTGAAGGTTTTGGAGTGGAGGAAGAGGGAGTGGTTGTCGGAGGTGTCTGTCTGCTGTGTTTGGGTGCAGGTGCATGGGCTGGATGCTGTTGTGAGGTGGATGGCTGTTGGGTGTCTTGAGTGCTTGCGTTTGTGTACCTGAGGAGGGGGGCACAGACACAGTGGGAGAGGACACAGGGGATGTGTGCATGGATGTGGGGGTGGTGACAGCCATTAAGGGGCGTGTAGTGATAGGCGTGATGGTGATGAAGGCAGTGGATGTGGATGTAGTGCATGCAGGTGTGAGTGGAGACGCTACTGGGAGGGAGGTGGACGACGAGGAAGAGGGGGACACAGTGGAGGCAGTGGACGTTGGTATGTCTGCATCTGGATGGTGTTTGTGTGAGTGCCTGTGGGATGATGTGTGGTGCTTGTGTTTGCCTGAGCCACTCCTGTGTGTTGTCTTGGGTGCATGCTGGTCTGAATGTGTGCTTGGGATAGGTTGGGGCTCAGGGGAATGGGACTGGGCAGAGGAAGTTGGAGGGGGAGGCTAGAGACAGGAACAATGGCTGCCATCAGGGAGGAGGCCAGAGCCTGGAATGATCTCTGTTGGGCCGCCATGCCAGAGTGAATGCCCTCCAGGAATACATTTGTTTGTTGCAAATGCCTTCCAGCCCCTGGATGGCATTCACTATGGTTGACTGCCCAACAGAGATGAATCGCAGGAGGTCAATAGCCTCCTCACTCAAGGCAGCAGGGCTAACTGGGGCAGGGCCTGAGGTGCCAGGGGCGAAGGTGATGCCCACTCTCCGGGGTGAGTGGGTCCGGGAAACTCACTGAGGGGTTGCTGGGGGGGCGGTGCTGGTGCGGGGGGTGGCGGCTGTACCTGTAGTTGGGGTGGGCACAGAGGTGTCTGCCACCACTAGGGAGCTTCCATCGAAAGAAGTATCACTTTCAGAACTGTCCCCTCCTGTCTCTGCTGTGGTGCGCCCCACTTCCTCCGTCCCACTGGTGCCCTCACCGTAGATGGATTCGGCCTCATGGGCCCTGTGGGATGCAGCTCCCTCCGTCGCCAGTGCCTCTGCTCCTCCGCCAGATGATGCTAATGCACATAAGGACAGGGTGACAAAACAAAAAGGAGGGGGGAGAGACAGAGGATACACTTGGTCAATGGCAGCAACACCACCACCGTTGGTGTACAAAACACACAGGGAACAGCCCTACGCACTAGGCAATGGACTACCAGTCACAATGCTAGTCACCATGCCATGGACAGTAATATCTAACGCCAATTGCAGCATACCTGAGACCCACAGAGCCCTGCCCAGTAGTGGATGCCCACTAGCTTGGTTAGAGGTGGAATCCATCAACCCCTGACCAACATGGAACCTACTCTGCAATGTCCGGCCTGGCCTAGGGGCACCAACAGGCACACATCCCCCACCCGGAGACCATCCCACCACGTGCAAGTAGTATATTGGGAAACTGTACTCACCCCCTTGTGGCTGCTGTGATGCCCTCAAGTGCCCATTGTAGGAGGCTGGCCTGGCTTGTGGTGGGTACCAATAGTACTTACACCTTGTGCCAGGTCCAGTTATCCCTTATTAGTAGAGTATTAGTGTTCGAGCAGGTAAGGCTGACAGAGGTAGCAATAGCAGAGCAGCCAGGGCTGAACTAGGAGACATGCAAAGCTCATGCAATACCTCTTATATAGGTACTATATCATAAGAAAGACAATACTCTGTGTTACTAAAGGAGCACACTAAACCCCATATGAAGGTGCAAAATGGCTGCCTCTGTTTGGAAGAAGCTGAAGATTCTGCAACAACGAAAGGAGGTAGGAAGTTCTTATTCATGCAGAAGATGCCCCACTGCGTGCTGGAGGATGCAGAGTTGTTTCCTTGGCAAAATACCACAAACAAGCCTTGCTAGCTGCAAGAGTCATGGTTGGGAAAAAAGGGTTCTGCCCGGGGCCAGGAAGGACCAGGATATCGCCACTTGGGGGAGGAGACAGAGGGGGCCCTCAGCAACGTAGAGAGCCCACGCACAAGAAGGTAGCACCCGCAAAAGCCCTTGAACATTGGTTTAAGAAGTCTGAACATGGCGGTCGTCTCAACACTGCAAAAGGAGGTCCCATGACACTGGAGATCAACTCAGGGAGCTGAGCATCGCAGGTCAGAGTGCTGGGGACCTAGGGTCGGCTGTGCATGCAGGATTTCTTGGAAATGGGCACAGAAGCCCTTGTAGCTGCAGATCACGCACGTTCACAGGATTACTGTCTGGAGAGGGGAGGCAAGGACTTACCTCCTCCAAATTTGGACAGTTGGACCACTGGACAGTCTGGGTCACTTGGGTCTACCACCTGTGTTCCAGGGGCCACGCTCGTCAGGATGAGAGGGGTCCAAGAGTACCGGTGAAGCTGAAGTTTGGTGCCTGCTGGAGCAGGGGGAAGATTCCGTCAAACCACAGGAGATTTATTTGTGGCTTCCAGTGCAGGGTGAAGGCAGGCAGCCCCCAGAGCATGCACCATCAGGAAACAGTTGAGAAAGCCGGCAGGATTAGGCGCTACAATGTCACTGGTAGTCTTCTTACTACTTTGTTGCAGTTTTGCATGCGTCCTGGAGCAGTCAGCGGCCGATCCTTGGCACAAGTCGAAGAGAGAGGTGCGGAGGACCTCTGGTAAATTCTTCCAAGTCGTTATCTGAGGAAAAGCCCACTGGAGAGACCCTAAATAGCCCTCAGAGGAGGTTTGGCCACCTAGTCAGGTATGCACCTATCAGGAGGGGTCTCTGACGTCACCTGCGGGCACTAGCCACTCAGAGGCCTCCAGAGTGCCCCCGCACCTCTGAAGCAAGATGGCAGAGGTCTGAGACACACTGGAGGAGCTCTGGGCATCACCCCTGGGGTGGTGATGGACAGGGGAGTGGTCACTCCCCTTTGTCCAGTTTCGTACCAGAGAATGGACTGGGGGTTCCCTAAACCGGTGTAGACTGGCTTATGCAAGGAGGGCACCATCTGTGCCCTTCAAAGCATTTCCAGAGGCTGGGAAAGGCTACCCCTCCCTAGCCTTTAGCACCTATTTCCATAGGGAGAGGGTGTAACACCCTCTCTCAGAGGAAATCCTTTGTTCTGCCTTCCTGGGACTGGGCTGCCCAGACCCCAGGAGGGAAGAACCCTGTCTGTGGGGTGGCAGCAGCGGTAGCTGCAGAGAAAACCCCAGAGAGCTGGTTTGGCAGTACCCCGGGTCCATAGTGGAGCCCCGGGGATGCATGGGATTGGCACCCCAATACCAGATTTGGCATGGGGGGACAATTCCATGATCTTAGACATGTTACATGGCCATATTCAGAGTTACCATTGTGAAGCTACATATAAGTATTGACCTATATGTAGTGTACGCGTTTAATGGTGTCCCAGCACTCACAAAGTCCGGGGAAATTGCCCCGAACTATATGGGGACACCTTTGCTAGTGCAAGGGTGCCCTCACTCTTAGTAACCTTGCACCTAACCTTCAGCAAGTGAAGGTTATACATATAGGTGACTTATAAGTTACTTAAATGCAGTGTAAAATCCCTGTGAAATAATGTGCGTTATTTCACTCAGGCTGCAGTGGCAGTCCTGTGTAAGATTTGTCTGAGCTCCTTATGGGTGGCAAAAGAAATGCTGCAGCCCATAGGGATCTCCTGGAACCCCAATACCCTGGGTACCATATACTAGGGAATTATAAGGGTGTTCCAGTGTGCCAATTAGAATTGGTAAAAATGGTCACTAGCCTATAGTGACAATTTTAAAGGCAGAGAGAGCACAAGCACTGAGGTTCTGGTTAGCAGAGCCTCAGTGACACAGTTAGTCACTACACAGGTACACACATTCAGGCCACAAACTATGGGCACTGGCGTACTGGCTAGCAGGATCCCAGTGAGACAGGCAAATATAAACTTACATACATGTGAAAATGGGGGTAACAAACGAGGGACAATAAGACTAACGTTGCCCAAATGAGTCTTTTTTGTCTAAGTGGAACTATCTGGAGAGTCCATCTGCATTGGAGTGGGTACTCCCAGGTCTATGTTCCACTGTATAGTCTATTCCCTGTAGGGAGATGGACCACCTCAACAGTTTAGGGTTTTCACCTTTCATTTGCTTAAGCCATAATAGAGGTTTGTGGTCTGTCTGAACAATAAAGTGAGTACCAAACAGGTATGGGCTCAACTCTTTCAGGGCCCAGACCACAGCAAAGGCCTCCCTCTCTATGGCAGACCAACGCTTTTCTCTAGGGGTCAACCTCCTACTGATAAAATCAACAGGTTGATCCTGGCCCTCAGTGTTAAGCTGTGATGGAACTGCCCCTACCCCTAATTCAGAAGCATCAGTCTGGACTGTGAATTTCTTGGAGTAACAAGGGCTTTTTAGGACAGGTGCAGAGCACATGGCCTGTTTGAGCTCATCAAAAGCCTTTTGACAGCTAGCTGTCCATAATACCTTTTTAGGCATATTTTTGGATATGAGGTCATTAAGAGGGGCAGCTATACTGCCATCATTGTTTATGAACCTCCTATAGTACCCTGTGAGGCCTAGGAAGGCTCTCATCCGGGTTTGAGTTGTAGGGGGAGCCCATTCCATAATGGTTTGGATCTTCTCCGGCAGTGGTGCAATCTGTTCCCCACCTACCAGATGTCCCAGATAAACCACTTTCCCCTTGCCCTATCTGGCACTTTGAATCCTTGATAGTGAGGCCTGACTTTTGCAGGGCCTCCAAAACTTTCCACAAGTGGACCAGGTGATCATCCGAGGTGGAGCTAAAGACAGCTATATCATCTAGATATGCTGCACTAAAGGCTTCCAATCCTTGGAGGACTGTGTTCACCAACCTCTGAGAAGTGGCAGGTGCATTTTTCAATCCAAAGGGCATAACAGTGAATTGATAGTGCCCTCCAATGGTTGAAAATGCAGTTTTAGGTTTAGCATCGTCTAACAACTTAATCTGCCAATACCCTGCAGTTAAGTCAAAAGTGCTTAGATACTTGGCAGAAGCCAGTGTATCTATGAGCTCATCTGCCCTGGGTATAGGGTGAGCAACAGTTTTGGTTACTTGTTTGAGACCTCTAGAGTCAACACAAAACCTCATTTCCTTTTTACCATATTTACTATGAGGTTTGGGGACAAGCACCACTGGGCTAGCCCATTGGCTTTCAGAAGGCTCAATTACTCCCAGATCTAACATTTTCTGTACCTCTTGTTTAATGCAATCTCTGACATGCTCAGGCTGCCTATAAATCTTACTTTTGACAGGTAAACTGTCTCCAGTGTCAATTGTGTGCTCACACCAGGTAGTTGTAACTGGGATCAGTGAGAAGAGGTCAGAGAACTGGTCTAGGAGATTTATGCAGTTGTCCTTCTGCTCAGCAGTAAGGCACTCTGCAAGCACAATTCCTTCCACTAAGCCATCAACTTCAGTGATGGAGAAGAGGTCAGGGAGAGGGTCACTCTCTTCTTCCTGCCTCTCATCAGTTGTCCTGAGCACGGTTAAGTCAGCCCTGTCATAATAAGGTTTCAGGCGATTGACATGGAGCACCCTAAGGGGACTCCTGGCAGTGCCTGGGTCTACCAGATAGGTGACCTCACCTTTTTTCTCCACTATGAGATGGGGTCCACTCCATTTGTCCTGGAGTGCTCTTGGGGCCACAGGCTCCAATACCCACATCTTCTGTCCTGGGTGGTACTGAGTCAGGACAGCCTTCTGGTCATGCCATTGCTTTTGGAGCTCTTGGCTGGCCTGAAGGCTTTTACTGGCCTTTTTCATGTACTCAGCCATTCTGGATCTTAGGCCAAGTACAGTATCCACAATGTCTCACTTGGGAGCTTTTAAAGGTTGTTTCAAACCCTAGTTCACAAGAGCAAGGGGACCTCTTACATGGTGCCCAAAGAGGAGTTCAGAGGGGCTAAAGCCCACTCCTTTTTGGGGTACCTCCCTATAAGCAAAAAGGAGACATGGCTACAGGACATCCTATCTCCTTCTGAGTTTTTCAGGGAGTCCAATGATCATGCCTTTGAGAGTTTTATTAAACCTCTCAACCAGACCCTGTTTCTGTGGATGATAAGGAGTAGTGAACTTCTAAGTTACACCACACTCCTTCCACATAGCTTTGAGGTATGCAGACATGAAGTTACTACCTCTGCCTGACACCACTTCCTTAGGGAAACCCACTCTGGAAAAGATTCCCAGGAGGGCTTTTGCCACTGCAGGAGCTTCAGGATACCTATTGGCATGGTCCACTTCCACAAGGATAAACCTATTGCCTGAAGCTGTTGGAGGGTCAAGGGGGCCAACTATGTCAACCCCTACCCTCTCAAAGGGCACCCCAACCACTGGGAGCGTAATTAAGGGGGCCTTAGGTGTGCCACCAGTCTTGCCACTGGCTTGACATGGTAACACAGGAGCGACAAAATTCCTTGGTATCCTCTGACATATTAGGCGAGTGAAATAATGGAACAAGTCTGTCCCAAGTTTTACTCTGGCCCAAATGCCCAGCCAAAGGAATATCATGAGCCAAAGTCAGAAGAAACTCCCTATACTGCAAAGGGATGACCAATCTCCTGGCAGATCCAGGTTTAGGGTCCCTTGACTCAGTGTAGAGGAGGTTATCTTCCCAATAGACTTTATGGCTATAAGTGATATCCCCATTCTGCTGTTTGACAGCTTGCTGTCTTAAATCCTCTAGTGTGGGACAGGTCTGCTATGCCACACTCAGCTCTTCCCTAGCAGGCCCCCCTGCACCCAAAAGCTCAGCAGTGTCTGCTGCCAGCTCATCTGGTGTAGGTTCTGCACAGAGAAAGGATTCCTCTTCCTCAAAAGGGGAATCTTCTGGAGAGGGAGGGATAGTGGGCAAAGATTTACCCTTTCTACCCCTAGCTTTTGGGAGCACTTGGTCCATTTTTACAGGATCCAAGTTTCCCTGTCCTCTTTGCTTCTGGGCCTGGGCCCTCGTGAGATTAAAGATATATCCTGGAATGCCCAGCATTGCTGCATGAGCCTCCAACTCCACTTCAGCCCAAGCTGATGTCTCCAAATCATTGCCTAGTAAGCAGTCTGCAGGTTAATCAGTGGCTACCACAACTTTCTTTGGACCAGTAACCCCCCCAAGCTGAGATTCACAACAGCCATGGGGTGGCTAAGAGTGTTGTTATGAGCATCAGTCACTTGGTACTGCTGACCAAGTAGGTGTTGATCAGGGTGGACCAGTTTCTCAATCACCATAGCGACACTGGCTCCTGTATCCCTGTAGGCCTCAACATCAACACCATTTATTAGGGGAAGTTGTTTGTATTTACCCATGTTAAAGGGACAGGCAACCAAGGTGGCAAAGTCAATACCACCATCAGAGACTAAAACAGCCTCTGTGGTCTCCCTAACAAGACCAACCCCAACTACATTACCAATCGTGAGCCCAGCTACACCCTTTGATTGGCTATTTGTAGTATTCTTCCCACCACCACTGCTATTACTAGGGGCACTAGAGGATGCAATTGGGGTTGTGGTAGTGGGAACCTTCGTGTTTTTCTTTGGACAAGTAGAATCACTTGCCCAATGGCCTTTACTTTTACATAAATAACACCATGTCTTCTTTTGATTGTTAGAAGAGGATTTGGACCAACCTCCCCCAGAGGATTTTTGTGGGCTTAATGAAGACTCACAATGCTTTTTATCTTTGTCCCCACCCTTGTCAGAATACTTACCATCCTTCTTCTTGCCATCCTTGTCACCACCTGTATGAGCTTTTCTGCTCACTCTTGTTCTGACCCATTTGTCTGCCTTCTTTCCCAATTCTTGGGGAGATGTCAGATCTGAGTCTACCAAGTACTGATGCAACAAGTCAAACACACAATTATTCAAAATATGCTCTCTCAAAATAAGATTATACAGGCTTTCATAGTCAGTCACCTTACTGCCATGTAACCATCCCTCCAAGGCCTTCACTGAACAGTCTACAAAGTCTGTCCAGTCTTGAGAGGACTCTTTTCTGGTATCTCTGAACTTTTTCCTGTATTGTTCAGTGGTTAAGCCAAATCCATCTAAGAGTGCATCTTTCAAAACGTTGTAGTTGTTGGCATCACTCTCCATGACTGTAAGGAGTCTATCCCTACCTTTGCCAGTGAAAGATAGCCACAAGATAGCAGCCCACTGCCTTTGAGGGACCAACTGTACCATACAGGCCCTCTGAAGTGCAGAAAACCACTTGTGTATGTCATCCCCCTCCTTGTAAGGGGAGGACAATATTGTGCAGGTTTCTTAAATCTGTTTCTCTAAGAGGATGACTATTAAGAACACTGCTGCTGCCACCATGGTGAACTAACCCCAACTTCTGTCTTTCCCTCTCTACATCTAGAGACTCCCTGTCTAAGGTCAACTGCTGCTGTCTCAGCTTCAGTCTGGCCTCTTCCAACCTCAGCTTTCTGAGTTCCCTGTCTAGAGTGTTATCCTCAGGGTGAGAGGCCTGGGACTTCTCTGACACAGAGATGATGTGGCAATGGGCAGAAGTGGGCCTATCTCTAACTGCCTGAGCTCTAGTTACCTGGCCTTTTGGAGTAAAAGGTGCCCTACTGATGTGTGACCCCCTCCAACTACCAGCTTCACTAGATGGCCTGTTAGCTGAAAGGTCTTCGGAAGTACCCTCCCCAGAGTCATCAGGGCCCTCCACTGATTCTACCTGGGTACCCTCCTCCTCTACCTCCTGATCCTGATGAACCAGACTGGTTCTGGTCACTTTCCAGGAGAGGGCAAAGGAGAAGATCTTTGGTAGGGTTCTTTCCAATTTCTAAACTTCTTTCTATGCAGAGACCCCCCTCAAACTTTTAAAGTTTAAATTGTCATAAGTTGTCTGGACAAATTTTGGAGTGGCCTCTACTACATAGTTGCAAGAAAGAGTTTAGGATGGAGAGAAAAAACTCTAGAAACCTTTACAGAAAAGAGAAAAACTTTTTCAAACTTTTAAAAACTTTTTAGAAACTTTTTAGAAACTTTTTAGAAAGAGAGTTAGACTGTTTAGGTTAACTGTGTATATTTTTACGTATTTAGAATATGTTTTTCTTACTTAAAGTAACAATGACAAAGTGGTAAAGCAGTTACAAGTACTTATCCCACCGCTGCACCACCAATGTAGGAGGCTGGCCTGGCTTATAGTGGGTACCTGATGGTACTTACACCTTGTGCCAGGTCCAGTTATCCCTTATTAGTAGGTTAGTAATGTTCTAGCAGCTTAGGCTGATAGAGGTAGCTATAGCAGAGCAGCCTAGGCTGAACTAAGAGACACGCAAAGCTCCTACTATACCACTTATATCATATAGGTACTATATCATAAGAAAGACAATACTCCGAGTTACTAAAAGTAAAGGTACTTTATTTTAGTGACAATGTGCCAAAAATATCTCAGAGGATATACTCCCTTAGCAGGTAAGTAAAATACACAAAATATACAAACAAACCAAAATCAAGTAAGTAAAACAGTCAGAAAGTAGTGCAAACACTGTAGAATACAATAGGATGCAATAGGCCTAGGGGCAACACAAACCATATACTAGGAAAGTGGAATGCAAACCACAAATGGACCCCTAGGCTAATGTAGTGTGTAGAGGGTCGCTGGGAGTGTAAGAATACACTAAGGGTGTCCAAGATACCCCACCCCAAGACCCTGGAAAGTAGGAGTAAAGTACCACTATTTCCCCAGAAACGCACTAAACTTGTGATAGTGAATTTTGCAAAGACCAAAACAGTCTGAAAAGCACTGAAGACGGATTCCTGCACCTGAGGACCTGCAATGGAAGGCGACCAATTCAACGAGTCGCGAAAGTGTCCGGGGGGGCAGGAGCCCACCAAACCCCAGATGAAGGTGCAAAATTTCTGCCTCCGGATGGAAGAAGCTGAAGATTCTACAACAACTAAAGGTGCTAGGAACTTCTCCTTCGTGCAGAAGATGTCCAACGGAGTGTTGGAGGATGCAGAGTTGTTTCTTTGGCAAAAGATCACAAACAAGCCTTGCTAGCTGCAAGAGTCACGGGTGAAGAAAAAGGGTGCTGCCCTGGCCCAGGAAGGACCAGGATGTTGCCACTTGGAAGAGGAGACAGAGGGGGCCCTCAGCAATGTAGAGAGCTCACGCACAAGAAGGTAGCACCCGCAGAAGTCCTTGAACACGGCTTCAAGAAGACTGAGCACGGCGGTCGTCTCAACACTACAAAAGAGGGTCCTACGAAGCCAGAGGTCAACTCAGGGAGTTGAGCAATGCAGGACGGAGGGCTGGGGACCTAGGCTTGGCTGTGCATGAAGGATTCCTTGGAAATGTGCACAGAAGCCCTAGCAGCTGCAGTTCACGCGGTGCACAGGATTATTGTCTGGAGAGGGGAGGCAAGGACTTGCCTCCTCCAAATTTGGACAGTCTGGGTCACTTGGGCCCACCACCTGTGTTCCAGGGGCCACGCTCATCAGGATGAGAGGGGTCCCAGAGTACTGGTGACGCTGATGTTTGGTGCCTGCTGTAGCAAGGGGAAGATTCTGTCAATCCCCGGGAGATTTCTTTATGGCTTCCAGTGCAGGATGAAGGCAGGCAGCCCCCAAAGCATGCACCACTAGGAAACAGTCGAGAAAACCGGCATGATTAGGCACTACAATGTCGCTGGTAGTCTTCTTGCTACTTTGTTGAAGTTTTGCAGGCGTCCTGGAGCAGTCAGCGGTCGATCCTTGGCAGAAGTCGAAGAGAGAGGTGCAGAGTAACTCTGGTGAATTCTTGCAAGTCGTTATCTGAGGAATAGCCCACTGGAGAGACCCTAAATAGCCCTCAGAGGAGGATTGGCCACCTAGTGAGGTAAGCACCTATCAGGAGGGGTCTCTGATGTCACTTGTTGGCACTGGCCACTCAGAGGCCTCCAGTGTGCCCCCACACCTCTGGATTCATGATGTTAGAGGTCTGGGACACACTGGAGGCGCTCTGGGCACCACCACTGGGATGGTGATGGACAGGGTAGTGGTCACTCCCCTTTCCTTTGTTCAGTTTCACGCCAGAGCAGGGACTGGGGGGTTCCCTAAACCGGTGTAGACTGGCTTATGCAAGGAGGCCACCATCTGTGCCCTTCAAAGTATTTCCAGAGGCTGGGAGAGGCTACCCCTCCCCAGCCTTTAACACCTTTTTCCGAAGGGAGAGGGTGTAACACCCTCTCTCAGAGGAAATCCTTTGTTCTGCCTTCCTGGGACTGGGCTATCCAGACCCCAGGAGGGCAGAACCCTGTCTGTGGGGTTGAAGCAGCGGTAGCTGCAGAGAAAACCCCAGAGAGCTGGTTTGGCAGAACTTGGGGTCCATAGTGGAGCCCCATAAATGCATGGGTTTGGCACCCCAATACCAGATTTGGCATAGGGGACAATTCTATGATCTTAGACATGTTACATGGCCATATTCGGAGCTACCATTGTGAAGCTACATATAGGTACTGACCTATATGTAGTGCACGCGTGTAATGGTGTCCCTAAACTCACAACGTCTGGGGAAATTGCCCTGAACTATGTGGGAGCACTTTTGCTAGTGCAAGGGTGCCCTGACACTTAGTAACTTTGCACCTAACCTTCAGCAAGTGAAAGTCAGACATATAGGTGACTTATAAGTTACTTAAGTGCAGTATAAAATGGCTGTGAAATAACGTGTGCATTATTTCACTCAGGCTGCAGTGGTAGTCCTGTGTAAGATTTGTCTGAGCTCCCTATGGGTGGCAAAAGAAATGCTGCAGCCCATAGGGATCTCCTGGAACGCCAATACCCTGGGTACCTAGGTATCATATACTAGGGAATTATAAGAGCGTTTCAATGTGCCAATTAGAATTGGTAAAAATGGTCATAAGCCTATAGTAACAATTTTAAAGGCAGAGAGAGCATAAGCACTGATTAGCAGAGCCTCAGTGACACAGTTAGTCACTACACAGGTACACACATTCAGGCCACAAACTATGAGCACTGGGGTCCTGGCTAGCAGGATCCCAGTGAGACAGGCAAAAACAAACGTACATACTGTACATGTAAAAATGGGGGTAACATGCCAGGCAAGATGGTACTTTCCTACAGTCCTGAAAAAGGAGGTTTTCAACAAGCATGTCTACTGAAACACGTCATTGGAATAGTATTGCAGAATCTGCTGTACACTGGGAGGCTCTGTTTGAGATATGGATATGATCATGGATCCTTGTTGATACGAATAAATTTGCAGAGTTTTTAATATATAATTGATGCGTCTCAATTGTTCTCCCTTATGTTATTGTGTTTTTTTTATTTTTTTACAAGCTTTCAAGTTATTGATTTTTATTACTTGTCCTGATGGATATGTGTTTTTAAACAAATTGTGATATTTGGATGCTGAGTATGTGATTTTTTTTAATTAAAATTGTTTGTACAAGACAATTAAAACCCTATATATTTTTCTCAATTCTTGTGGTACTCGCCAAAGGTGAAAATTTGTTTTTGAATGCAGTATGCATGTATGGTAAAAGTTGAGTATTGCATTTAGTGTTGTATTTGGTTTATGTTTTGGTCCTGAGGGGAATTTCGTGAATTTGTGGTGAGACTTAAACACACTTGAGCGTGAATATTCATTCTATTCTGGAGTACATTGCCTACACACCTGCATAGACTTAACTTTCTGCAATCCAGAATCAGCCATGTGGGTGAATGATGCTGAGTACCTGGGCCGTACACTGTCTGATCACAACCCCTTGAAACTAACACTACAATGGGGCTGAACGACTCCTTGTATACCCAGCTGGCCCCTTTCCCCAGCATTGCTGCACAACCTCCTGATCAAAGAGGAGATGGCGGGCCGTACTAGTCATTACTTTGCTGATAATGAAGGGTCAGCAGCTATCTGGTTACTAGAATGGGACCCATTTAAATAAGTGACAAGAGTTCATTTCTTACAAACTACGAGGTGAAACAGACTCTGCCTAGGAAGTAGGGACATTGAAAGGACGAATATGCACATGGGAAATCAATTCTGATGCACAGGAACCCCAGACGTGAACAGGGCAGAACATTGAACACTTCTGGAGCTCCTAGGTAAATCAAACTGCAAGGAGCCCCTGCCAGACAGCATGCTGAGGGGGCAAGGCAGGCCGAATGTTAGTGTGGCTCCTGAAGGCAGAAACCCCCCAGGACAATGGTTTGGACGATTTGCGATATCACTGGAGAGCTGGTTAACATCCAAATGGGGATCATCACAATGTCTAGACCCTATTACTTAACGTGGTATGACTCCCCACAGGACACTGTGATGAAACGGTATCCAACACACCTACAGCTCCCTAAAGTGAATGACATACAGCTTCTGGAACTGGGCGACCCCCTGCAAGTGTACAAAATGCAGTTGGTCATCCCATAAATGGCCATGGCACTGGAAAAATATGGCCTCCCCGTAGAATTATATACTGTGTACAGTTCGTTATTATCTAATAGATTGTTGAGGATGTATGAGGATTCCAGACGACCACTGGTTTTTTTCCACTTCCATGCATGAGGCCCTAATCACGGTGCTCTTTAAACCGACCAGAGACACCATTTTGGTGGGTTCCTATAGGACCCTTTCACTTTTAAATTTAGAGTATAAAATATTGGGGAAGGTCCTTTCTAACTGTCTGATGCTTGTGACATAGAGTCTAGCACACAGTGATCAAAATGTCTTAATTCCCCGCAGGAACACATTTATGAATCTCGGTAGGCTGTTCAACATGAAGGACTGGACCAGGCAACAGGAGGCGGATCACTGGGTGATATCAATGGATATAGAGAATGCTTTCAGCTCGTACAATTGGACCCTTCTGCTTCCTCTTGCTCTGATTCGGCCTATGTGAAGAATTGCTAAGTTGGATATAATTATTATATACCACCCCAAGTCCGCAGTTGGAGAGGGGATATTGGAGCCAATCACTATCAACAGTGGCACCAGGCGGGGTTGCCCATTGTCCCCCGTGCTCTTTGCACTGACAATTTAGCCTCTTGCTTGCACACTTTGAATGTCGGGCTCTGAGTGGGGCATCGCCATTGATGATGACTATCACATTATTTTGTTATACGCAGAAGATGAATGATATACGTGCAAGACGTTCGACCGGTGATGCCTTCTGTGATGGCACTGTTGGACAATTATGCCACTGTACCAGGACTGAAAGTTAACTGGGACAAGTCTTGCCTGTTCCCACTGACTAAATACGCAGCGCAACACCACACACATCTCCCGAGTATAAACCTAGATCTCACACTAGACACCATGAAATACTTAGGAGTTCAAATATACCACAAAGAGCATGACCTGGTGGATGGTAATCTTGGCAAGGCAATCACTATCATTAGGAATTTGATTCCTTTCTGTAACGCACTCCCACTATCCACAGTGGATAGAATAGTCATCTTCAAGATGTTGAGCCTGCTTGACATTATTATATATCTTCTTAGCATTGGCCATTATTCTTAAGAAATAATTCTCTGGTGTACTGCAGCTTCTGCTGATGACTGTGATATTGGGGCAACAGTAAACGCAGGGTGGCCATTTCCCAACCGTCTGCCCCATTGACAGGCAGCTGATTGAGGACACCTAGTTATGAACTATATTACGCAGCACCCCTACTCCGCAGGCTGACATGATGGCTAGCAAATGCTCAGAACCCAGAAACCAGTGATGTTTTATGCCAATTACGAGATGTTTGGTTGCACGAATTGCCTCAGACATGCACGGGCGCCTGAGAGTAGCATGATGGTGCTGGTGGAGATACATTGTTAGGATACTATGTGCGCACCTCCTTATGCCCCAGCCCTGCCACTATGGTCACTTCCACGATGTGATTTACTATCCTGGATGCAGGCTATACCTCCATGGGTCGAGGCAAGAGTGCTAACTTGGGAGGATATGCGTGAGGGCTGACAGCTGCATTCCTGCATTGGACTGGGTCTTTGTCAGTTCCTGCTTCACGCGACCATGGTCCATTTGGCACATAGCCAGTGGCAGAGCTGTGTATGGAACCTGTTGTGTCGCAGCCTCTGCAGGTGGCACTGACACATGGTACCTGCAGAAAAGCAGTTACGTGCCTTTACTCTGTGCTGCTACAGACGCTGGACCCAACTTCAGTGCAATTGAGAGAGTGGTGGGAACAGTGATTGGGAGAGGAACTTAGCAACATCGCATGGCTACACTGTCTTAACCCGATTAAATCGATATCCAGAAATTCCTGGTTTTGTTATGTGCAATTTAATTACATACACTGCATGTATCTGACACCAAAACAGATAGGTCAAAGGTATCATGGGACTACCACGGCTTGCCCCAGATGTTCTGAGATTGAAGAGGACTTCAACCATATGGTATGGTGATGACCGGTCATATGTCTCTTCTGGCACACTATGATACATAATTTGATGGAACTGACCAGACGGTTGAAGTTATCAAAAGAGGGCCCCTGGAATGAATAATTGAGAGCAGCAAACCAAGGCATATGAGATGGAAAATTACAAGACCAATAACTGCCTCAAACTTATTAATAATGGGAATTTTCTCCTACCATTTGTTTATAATAAATCTTCTTGGAGCAAAATTCACAAAGCAAAGAGGCAAGAATTAATTGAAGCAGTGTTATTAAATTCCTGATCTCATAGCAGTATTCAATGATTCTCATATAATAGAGTATTATCCATACAACATACAATCAATTAAACGAATAATATACATATTAACTGAGTTGCAAACATCACTCACTTTAAAACACTCCAAAACCCAAACAAACAAGCTCAATCACACCACATTTACCCATGCTACAATGTACCATACAACACACCATATATCTAAAAAGGTTGCACATACGACAGGGGTATTGTGAGGTCACTTCTCTTAACAAGGCACAAACACGATTCGTTAAATAGTCAGCTATAGGTAAACATTTTTATAAATTCCATCAATACTAATGCATCTTGTTATTACTCAACTATCTCTATCCGAATAAAAAAACATAAAGTGCCATCGTACTCAGATCTTATTTTGATACATCTCAAACAATATCGATTGTCATGCACTCAGTATAGGTTGTGTTCCTTCAGACCCACGTACTGTGCCGACGCGCGTTTTGGTGGGGACCGCACTGCGGGAGACACCTTCAGGGCGCAAAAAAAATCCATTGTAAAGCATTATCTGAGAGAGATGCAACCCAGCGCTAACCTCCCACTCAAATAGTACTTTAGTAATGTCCCAAATACAATACCCACAGGACGGAAGGCTCATAGGGACTACTCCTTGCTAGGGATCAAGTAGAGATGAGGTTCCTTATACTCTAGATGGCTCACTGCTGAATTCAGCCAAAGCACCTAAGTGGTTGGCACAAGCGCCACAAAGATGGTCCAGATCCTTAAGGCTGAAAGATAACTAAGCGCCTTTATAGACTTATCTCTCATTTTCACAAAAAGACGCATCGCCCCAGCCTTAAAGGCTGCAATGGCAGCCTCTGTTCGGGACTGGAGGCAGGGCGTCTTGTGGGCCTTCGCGGAGGTGGCGTGCTGTCGAGCCCCTCTATCGGTTCACATCCTGGGATGGGTATCTTTTAAAATAGAGACGAAATCCGGTGAGCACCCACCATGAGTATACAATCCCTAGACCACTGTGATATAAGAGGTGTGACTCCCTCCCCCGATGCACTTAAAGTGGATAAGTGCCCCTAACCTGAGCCCCAGAACCATTACACCATACGCGCATGCATGAGAGTTAAGGAACGAACCAGCAGACCAACATCTCACACTTAACATCGGTAAAGGCATAAGGCGCTACAATACACAACATGTTACAGCAATTGGGAAGTCGGAGCTTCTTTTAGTCATTTGGTTGTTTTTGTACATATGTGGATTTTTCTGCTCTGGCATCCCGCTCGCACATCACCTAACAAACATTCAAGTAAAAAACTAGCACATGCACCCAGTGGCCGCATTACAGTGTGCATAGGGGAATACAGGCACGCCATGTATGTTGCTGCAAAATGTGTAAAGTGATACCATGAGTTCGCATGATAGTACTGTACCTGTTGCTTTATTGGTATGTGAGGGTTATATATTGCTCCGACAATTGCCAGTTACTTGCACTTATCGCTTAAACTTCGAAATGCCAAAAAACGATACCCTTAGCCTCTAACTCCATGTCCTAAACCTTTATATCTTATGGCTTATAGCCTTATCTGTGTACCCTTACTAGCTACATCCTTAACTTCTGTCCTACAACTTTAATCCATAACCCTATTTCCCAACTGTGTTCCCATATACCCATTCCCATAGTTTTAACTCTATACCCCAAACCGTTAAATCTCAGCTCTACATTCATAACACTTAACCACATATCCCTATACTCTGTACCCAAAACCCTCAACCCTATACCATTAGTCCATTATCCCATACCCTAAACCACTATACTTTAAACCCCTAAAAGCTTTTCCCTAGAGAGCAAAACCGTATAGCTAAAGCTCTTAAACATATTCAGTTAAGCCAATATTCCCATCCCATGTACTCAAAAAGCCTCAACCCCTAATCCTGAAACCCATCACCCCTTTCACACTGTCCTTACTTCAACATTTGTTCGAACACAAACTTTGAGAAGTGTTAATTTTTACAGGTATTTATTTTTAGAACCGATTACTGTGAAGTGTTCATTTTTTAAGTTTGTTTTCGAAGTTTTGAGACTACCCCCAATTGTGGCTGACACAGGAACTGGAGCACAGGGTGAAAAAGTCCTGTGCCAAGGATCACAATGTAAAGGGGTAACAAGATGAGGATACGGGTAGAGTGGTTGCATGGCTTAACAAGCAAAATGCCTATTTTTTCTCTTCCAGGTGCAGGTATTGCATATGAGGCAGGGAGGGCCAGCTCGTTCTCTTCCTACACACCAAGATTCGTGAATCGCTCCGACAGCCTAGGAGTTTTTCATTTTGCTTTTGCAGCTTCAATTTTGTAGTTTCTGTAACACTCTGTATTCAGTTTGGTCACACAAATCCCTTCGTGTAGGACTTTATAGAAACAGTTGAGCTCCTTCTGTGTGTGATTGTAGGAACCGATCAAAGGTATTTCTTTTATAAAGTCATCCACCGCTCCTCATGCAAACGTGCCCAAGTTATTTTCACAATACATTAATTTACAGTACTTTTATAGCTCTGATCTAGCATCAATGTCAACAGAACGCTTTACAAACAATTGAAACAAAAATGCATTGGAACTTGTGCTAGGTCAAGAGAAAACACGTGCTTTAAATTGTTGGTTCGACTCTTCTTGGGGTGTTTTTGAGGAGGTAAGGCTTCAGGTTTTTTTCCCTCAAGGATGTCATGTTAGTTTGGGTGTGATGCCTTCTGGGAGCCGGGCCCATATTGCTGCTTAACAATTAAAGATCTGTACAAGATCTGTGCAAGCACATTTGGTATTTACAGTCATTCATTGGTAAGTACATTTATTTCACTGTATGTATTACGTATATCGCAAACAACAGTCTTTCTGTTTGCATAGTATACACAAGTAGATTAAACTATACGGGAAAAAAATATTTGCATGTTCTATAGCTGAAAAAAATTAATTTGACCAAAACCTTTCCCTAAATTATAGGTGGTATTTTAATTTTAAAAAAACTGCAATTTTCAATTTTAACTGGAAAAACCTATTTGTGTGTTTTCTATCGTTGAACATTTTTTAGTAGGTTAGAACATATGCCTTAATCACAAGTGGTATTTCAATACGAAAATGGCAATTTAAAACAGTAATTTCCCCATTTTGTTTCTCAGAATCTTGGTTTGTGGAATTTTACAAGGTTAAAATTGTGCTTATTATAGAGGAAAATCAACCATCATATTGAATTTTCCACCAAATTTATTTTAGTGTCAATGGATTTTAAGGGTGGGACCCTTGCAGACGTAGATGACACCCCATACATCTCCTAAGTTTTTTCAATACCTTTATTTTTTCAGCATTTGCAGTGTTACAACAAAGTTATAATATAGGAAAAAGAAAACAAATTGAACAGGCTGCCCACAACATATGCTCATTGTACCGCCTATACCTGTATATGCAGAATTATCATCAATACAAACATTTGAGAGGACATGAACACAATACAACAATGGTCAAAACTGGAGACCAATCAGTAACCTGATAAGGACAATGTTCGTAACCACTGTCTTCATAGAAACTCATAATTTTAAGAGTAATCACATACGTATTACTAAGTTTCCCATTCTAAAGAAACACAAAAATCTACTTCTGTGAAAGGTTCTAGGACTTTTCACCTTGGGAAAATTACCCATGCCGGCAGAATTCCAGTGATTTTCCTGCAGTGAATTCCCCGCTCTGCTTCCCTTCACCCTGGTCCATGCCTTTCTTTCTTTTTTCTTTTTTTAAAATTAGAACTGTTCTTCCTCTAAACTCTTCTATTTTTTAGAGGAAGAATGCCGTCCTTGTTTGGAAAGCACCAAGGGGCAACGGTGAGCTGGAAGGAGAGCCATGATCTGCTTCTGCAGCCCACCCCTTTGATTTGTGTTTTTTAAATGTATATGTTGCATGGGGGTGCCCATGGTAGATACCTATTCCAATCTCTCACTTCCCTTTTTAGGGGAGAGCATGTGCTAGCGCATGCGTCTCACCTGCGAGACTCTGTTGTTAACAAAAAAGGGCGTGGAGCCTGCCCATTGTTTACATTTGTTGGATTGCCTGGTGCTCTTCTTTACAGCCTCGTAATTTGTTACTGCAGACCTAGCATCCTTTCTGTTCCTCTCTGTGGAGCAGGGAACAAGCACTGATTGATTCAACATAATCAATGCCCATCCGCTGCTCCCTTTTTAGGTTGAATGTTAGCGTTCGGCCTCTTGTATACTTTAAGTATACTTCTGTGGGCTTAAAGCTATTTCATTTGTTCATTTCAGTGTCATTTAAAAATCCCTGCTTGCTAGTAGTCAGTCTTGCCTCCTTGTCCCTCCTCTTTCTCTTTGGGAACAGGGATTACCTACTGTATAATTACGCTTTGTTATGTTTATCTGTTCTTTGGGGCCTTTTTTTTTTCTTGGTTTCCTGCTTGTGTTCGTTGAAGCTTCTCTTTTCATTTGCAGAGCACTCTTGCTCTCAGCTAATGTTCTCTATGAGTGTTTGCTTTTTCCAGGATGTTGTTACTTATTTTTTTTTTTTAGCCAGTATACCCATCATGATTTGCTGTCTATTACCCCAAGTGCACCTCCGGATTCGCACCAGAGAAAACAGTACACATGGAAATATTTTCTACCAAGACGTCAAGGAGATTGCTGCACCCCCACGCAGAATGCCAATTCAACAGCATTGAGACCAGCAGTGCGCATGAGTGGTGAAAATACACTTGTAAGACTGTTAGATGTAGTGTGTTGGAAGATGTATGGATTTATTCACAAAAGAACAGTGAGCCACCAGAGATAGCCGCCAATTGTGAAATTTGTTGTCTATGACCTCAAGTGCACATCCCGACTTGCACTGGAGAAAACAGTGCACACAGAAATATTTTCCACCAGGACGTCAAGAAGGTTGCTGCACCCCCACGCAGAACATCAATGAGTGAGCACCAAGGCCAGCTGTGTGCATGCACAATGAAAATACACTTTAAGTCTGTTAGATATAATGAGTTAGAAGATGCATGGATTTACTCACAAAGAAAAAAAAAGAAAAAAAACGTGAGCCACCATGGATCGCTGCCAATTGTGGTTTCAGTAGTTATAGGTACTAGTCGCTGGAATCAAAGCTTATCAGCCATTTTTCTTGACGCCGTTTTAAGTGAGGGAGATGCATTTATGGAATTCTGTACATAATGGATGAGTCGTTAACGCCTACTCTCCTGGTCAAACTTTGTCATTGTGGTTTTACAACTGACTTCTTTTACTGCTGACTAGTGATAGACCCTTTTAAAATGGCCGTATTATTTTCCTTAGTGATGTGGTCCTTTAGTGGCAGAGAGAAGTTTTCATAGTATGCCTAAATAGAAACCAAAAATAATTGAAGATAGTTGACCACTTTACCTGCGACAAAAAAGCTACCTGCAATCCAATGGCACATCGGATGGGGAGCGGAATGATTAGAAAAGCCATGTCTTCATAAATGAAATAGCTGAGAATTCTACAGCTTTAAGGTGGCACCTCGTTTAGTGAACACATTAGCAATGGTGTTTGGACTGGAGGCAGTGCAGTCTTTCTTTTGCTTCTCCAGGAAGTACATCTTTTACCTCTTTAATCTCTATTTCAATGTAAATGACTACAGCTATGAGTCACGTGGAGGATAATACGCTGTGTGCCACGACTTAAAAAGATGTTAGAAATAGCGGGTAGTAACGACTAAAGTGCAGTAGTGATCGCTGAGGATGTACAGTTGCTGGTGAAAAACAAATATGAGTTGGAAGCACTGATCAAAACCTCATATGATGCACTTACATGTGACTACAAAAGCTGATGGATACTGTCACTCATACGTGTCAGCAGCGTAATGAACCAGCGCACTCCCCGACCACCACTGCCTATTCAGTACCCTAGCCTTCCATACTAGTGAATGACTGAACTATAATTATAGACCATCTAGTTCCCAGGGGTCTCTTTTACAAGGACCATCTTTCCAAATCATGACACATACACACAACCAGTGCAGGGACTGGACTGCAGGTAAACCATCACTATTTTGCCAGTAATTTAAAGCTATTGAGACACTCTACCAGTGTCTGTCCTACATCGAAGTTCACTCAACAACTCTCTAACTGTTATAGGTTTTTTGGCAGCGCTTAACCTGCATCATCGCTCCTAATTTATAAGAGCCACACATTGGTGCATGTTACTTGTACCCTCACTTCAATCCCCAGGACCCTGTGCTGTCAAACTTTGCATGCAGTGAAGCATAAAAAGCATCCCGTCTGTTTATTACAGCACATATTGCCATACATCTCAATACAATTTTCAACAACTTGTGTCCAGTGTTTTTATTCTGCAGCGAACTGATTGATGCCCACTGTCGCAGTTTACTACAATAAGGCAAAAGGCCTCACGTCAAATATGTCAGTGTTCTACACATAAAGCAAAGTTAACTTGTGGTCTAAAGTAAGACATGCGTATTACACCGAGCTGTCGCCTCACTTCATATTGAAGGACCATATTTCTAGTCCTGTGCTTTTCTGTTAATCATCTGCTGTATTTTGCTCCCTTTTCCTCCTTAGTAAGGGGCCCAAAGCACTAACTGCCATTTTAAGAAGTCTGAAATGATTTCTCCACTCTGATAAAATCACATCTGCCTGGAGCACACTACTCAATAGGATGTAGTCCACTGCAATTTATACACCCCTCTGCGAGGGCGAGATTACAAGGCGATAAAGGCACTGCTGGAATTTTGGTCACACTCTAGCTCCTATATCCAGGTCCTGTATTTATGCCACAGAGTTTCCTCCAAACTAAGATCAAATTATTTGTGCAGCCACATAATTGATTCTAGGAATGTTCTATTCAGTATGGCTATTAGGACGGTGAAAAAAGGAATACTCTTATTTAAATTAATGTGTTGGGCTTTTAGCTCCATCCTTCTAGGCTCCCTCGCCCCTCTTACCCCCTTGCCCCCCCCCCGCACACACACACACCCCAATATTGGGCTGTCAAGCGCATACGCCATTTCTACTTCTGTGTAATTTGCTAGTGCAAAAAAAAAAAACTGGTGCAAATAGCACTTACTTTGTGTGTTGGATTTTTTTGTATTATTTTGCTTGATTTTATGTATGAACATAAGCAAACGTTTTTATTCTTTTTTAATTAGTTACTGATTAGTTAATTTTACATTTTTATAAGCATTAATAACCAGCATTTGGTATTTTTTGTGGTGGGTTATTACCGCTGGCAGGCTGGATCAGGTGTGATATGCACCCATCTCTTAATGAGAAGCAAGTTCTAACACTTATACATAGACCTCTGGTTAAAAAAATGGAGTGAATGCAAGACTGAAGAGATAAAAGCTATAGTGAATACTCTGCAGGGGAAGGATTGACTGAGAGAGCCACAGTGTCATAATGCTGCCGCCTCATGGCAGCGTGGGTAAAGCATCTGCTCACTCTCAGCCCCAGCCTGCAGTACACAAGCAGTGTTGAGTCCTTCACAATTTTAATTATTTTTAATACCTGGTACATGTGAGGGAAGCTTGCATTCTACCTTCCCTGTGACGGAAGCGTGCATTGTACCTTCCCTGTGACGGAAGCGTGCATTGTACCTTCTAGGTTAGGGAAGCTTGCTTTGTACCTTCTCTGTGAGGGAAGCTTGCATTGTACCATGACTGTGAGGGAAGCTTGCATTGTACCTTCCATTTGAGGGAAACTTGCATTGTACCTTCCCTTTGAGTGAAGCTTGCATTGTACCTTCTGTGTAAGGGAAGCTTGCATTGTACCTTCTCTGTGAGGGAAGCTTGCATTGTACCTTGCCTGTGAGGGAAGTTTACACTGTACCTTCCCTGTGAGGGAAGCTTGCATGGTACCTTCTGTGTAAGGGAAGCATGCACTGCAGCTGTGCTGTATCGTCTGTGTGTGAGGGAAGCTTGCACTGCTGCCTGTGCTGTATCAGCTGTGTGTGAGGGAAGCTTGCACTGCTGCTGTGCTGTATCTGTGGGAAGCTTCCACTGCTGCTGTGCTGTATCTGCTGTGTGTGAGGGAAGCTTGCATTGTACCCTCACACTGTATTGTGTATGAGGGAAGCTTGCACCTGTTCCTAAATAAACTACCTTTCCCTCCCTATTAACCTTTCTATCTAATCTATGCAGCTTTCACCCATATACATTGACCATGGCACATTACTCCACTAAACAAATACACTCCATACCGCACAATTCCACATTGAACAATTCTACAAGTAACAATCAAAATACAAGCCACAAATTTCCACTCCACCACACATACATCCCCTGAACTCCAAACACAAATACAAGTCTCATTTACAACACCAATACCTCTACCTCTTGCAAATGCAAGACCTATTCTATTGCGGATGCTTGTTAACTTTTAATGCATTGCAAACTGAAGGTGTGTGACTTGCAAAAATGTGCCCAGCAGGAGAAACAAAATTGCAAAGATGTATTTTCTATAATTAACTTGCTTTTATTTTGCCAAGTTTTATTTTCTCACTTTGCACTCATGTTTCCTTTTGGTTTGCATGTGGGTGCTGTTCTCAAAAGATGAGTATTATCTTGTTCTAAATATTGCAAAGTAACATTGTTTCTTTCTTATGTGTAATTTTTGAAATGATGCTTTATCACATAGTCGTGTAGTACACCCCAATCCACCCCACACCAATCCATGTCAATCCACTCCACCTCATCTCACATTAATCCACCCCAGACCAATTCATTCACTCCAAACCACCACATTCCAATCCTCAAAACACACCCCTATTCCAATCTGCCCCACTCCAATCCAAAACAATCTGCTCCACTCCAATCTAAAATAATCTGCCACACCCCAATTCAAAACAATATGTCCCACTCCTATCTGTCCCACTCCAGTTCAAAACAATCTGCACCACTCCAATCCAGTCCAATCCAGGCAAATCCAATATGCCCCACTAAAATCCACCCCACCTTACTCTAATCCTCCCCACCTTAGTCCAATCCACCTCACCCCAATCCAGTTCACCTCATTCCAGTCCACCCCACCCCAATTGAATCCACCTCAATCCAATCCACCATACCCAATCCAATCCACTTTTCTCCACTCCAATCCACCCCACTGCAATCCAGTCTACTCCACTTCAATTCACCCCACCCCAATCCAATTCACCGCACTCCAGTCCACTTCACCTCACACACTCTGTATCACCGCACTCCAACCCACACCACCTGAATGCAATCCACTCCACCCCACTCCATTCCAGTCCACTCCAGTCTATCTCACCCCATTTCAGTCCACCTCACTCTAATCTAATCCACCCTATCCAGTCCACCCCACACCACTCAATCCACTCATTCCAAAGAATCCACCCACTCCAATCCACCACACCCCAATCCTGTCCACCATTCTCCTGTCCAGTCCACTCCAATCCAATGCAGTCCAATCCACCCCACTCCAGTCCAATCCAATCTAACCCTCTACTCTCACCCCACTCCACACCACCTTACTCTAATTGAGTCCACCCCATCCCAGTCATTTCACTCCAATCCAATCCATCCACCCCAAACAGATCTAATCCACCCCAATCCAATGCATTTTACCCCATTTCAATCCAACCCATCTAGTCCACCCACTCCAGTCCATCCCACAATATACTCCAATCCAATCCACCCAATTACCTCTATCTACTCTATCCAATTCCATCCCTCCCTATGCCACTCCACGACACTCTCTCACACTGAACTCTACTCAACTCTAAAACAATCTACTCCACCTACTCCACTCTAATCCAACAAATCTAGTCTATGACACTTGTAAACAACATGGCAAAAACACATTGCCAAACCCAATAGCTATTGTATGGGCAAGACCGATTGGCTTTTCCGATGCTTGTTTTTCTTTATGGGCATGCCCCATACCCTTTCTTCTTGCCTCTGGCCACTGCATCAATCTGCCTGTCTGCACTTGCTTCATCGTGTACTGCTGCAGTGCAGTGCAGATAGGGGACATGGCCTGTGTTTTAGGATATGTGAAAGGCAGTATATTTTTTCCCTGGTAGGTAAAGGAACAGGTCAACCCCGGTATTTAATGGAAGTGCAGGGGAACTGATTTCCTACTGGTAGAACAGAGTTCCCTTTGAGGAAAATATTTTAAGAAGTTAATTGTCTGCACAATTAAACGTGATTTACTCATGGAGATTTTCCGCTTAGTGGACAGTTTGCTTATGTAAATTGTGGGATTTAAAGATCTCATGGAAATATAGGACTGGCGTAGATTTATAAGAGTACTCGTGGGATTCATTATACATCCATTAGAAGTTGGAAATCCACATAATATTTGGAGTAATTTTACTGGATTCAGGCCCCCAAGATTTGATACTAATCTATGCCACTCTAGATGGAAAACAATTTTGGGGTACCCCCTGCTCAGCGGACAGGCATCTTGCCCAGTCACTTCATATGAAGCATACTGGGGTGCATACAACAGTTTACATCATTCACTGGTTTGCAGTTATTGACCTGACATTCTGCACTCCAATCACAATCAGAGGTCGACATTCAGTCCATAAATTATGGTTGTGGTTCTCAACAGCTGTATAGTGGGATTAAATCCTCGAATGAACCCTCCCCCCAAAAAAAAAAATATATATATATACATATATATATATATATATATATATATATATATATATTTATATTAATTAATTAATTAATTAAAGTTCACTACACTTAGTATGTTCAGAAATCCTTAGGTACAGCCTAGACAGGAGTGCAGTAGTAGTCGACTGGAAAGGGGAGCCAGTGTCAGTATCCCGAGGAAAAGTGCCTGTCGCATGATGTGAATGTCCAGATCATGTATGAAGCTTACTTCTGTTAGACACAGCTGCTCGATAGATCCGTTGGTACCCACCGGTTCCGTTAATGAACTGCCAAAAGATTATGTTAATCATTAATCTTTGCACACAGGATACGTTTATTTTAATTCTGTCGGTGGATCGACTAAGCAGTCCTATTTGTTGGTTTAAACCTGCAACTTTGGGGCTACCATTTTACTTTACCTAAACAGATATACAAAGCCGCAGGCGGTGCCCGGTTTTGTTAACATTTATCGGTCTCCAGACGTGAACCATAGAGGAAAAGATTGGGTCGCTCCAGAGCTTTACCTCCAGAAGCCACAGGTGCATTTATTCATCCCGTACAGAAATATGAAAGGAATGACAGAGGTGTACGAGGCTGCTATCTGATTCGCGATCTCAAGAATGACCTTGGTCTCGTCCACATTGCTTGTAATTCGTAAAGCCAAATGAGTTGCCCAGCTGAGGGAAAACACCCCAACGACCGCCGTGATGCTCAAAGTGGCGCGGAATTGCGCGCTCGCAGCAGGCTTGTTGCGTGGTCCTCTATCCTGGCCCAAGTGGCGGCGCCGAGGAGATGTAGGGTCTGGGGTCTGCAGGGGCGCGGTTGCCTGTAACTCCAGGGGGCACAGGGACACTGCCGGCATTGCCAGTGGTGCGCATTGGGAATCACGATCCTCCAGGGAACAGAACAAAGGAATGGAGTATGGGGCTTGGACATGCGAAGCTACCATGTCTTCGGAAACTCCAACCACCTCCACAATCTTCACAGCGGGCACATTTACTACAGAGCCGGGCATGTGGGGGCCACCTGGTTCGGGCTGCTGCCTTATTCCATTTGGAAAGGTGGCGAAGCCGACTGTTAAGTCCACCAGACTCGGCTTTGGTGCGTGAACTTCTGAGATGCTGAATATGGTAGGCTTCTTGGGGCTCTCAAATAAAGGCCCCTGCTCCATATCTGAGACGGTGTTCGTTGCCAAGCCAATATGACGGTTCGTCATTGCGAAGGTTTTCAAGCATGGGTTTGCTCTAAATGAGACTAGCCCATGCGCAGCTGACAGATAGCTGTACGGCCCGTTTGAATCCACCTCGAAGAGAACTCTCCGGATCTGCAGAGGTTCCTCAATTTTGCAGTGGCCGGCTGACAGGACTGGAGCACTGCACAGCTCCACACCACAAGAAGAGGTGACGGGGGTGTTGACAGAGGTGCCGCTCCCTGCCCTCGCCTGGCAGCCCAGATTTCCCGCCATTGATGCCGGAGCGCATCGGCCCATTGCACAGAGCCTCATGGCTCTCACGCGCTTCCTGTTGCGCAGCAGAACTATGAGCATTTTGACGTTGATGAACATCATCAGCATGATGGGCGAGGTGACGGCGAAAGTCAGGTAGATCACTTCGTACATGTACTTGTGGGACGGCGAGGGGAAGTATTCCCGACACAGGAGCTCCTTTCTGCCACTGGGCTCTGCGAGAAGTTCCTGGTGGGGAGCGGATTTATCCGTTCGCAGTGAAGAGAAGTAAATGAGGGGCGCACTGAAGGAGAACGCAACTGCCCACGACAGGCTTACTGCCATACTCACAAGTCGAAGCTCCCCAGACCGAGTGAGGTGGTTGCTCCCGGGCCTGGAAGCCACCAGTTTACGGAACCAGAACACACAAATGGAGAGGGTTGTGAGAATGCTGCTGATCGACGACAGGTTAGCAGCGAAAAGGAAGACTTTGCAGTAGATTTCCCCCAGAAACCAACTCCCATAGATGTCCACCAGGGAGTCTGGCAGGTCCACCAGACAATTGGTGAGAAGATTGGAGACGGCCAGATTGGTCATTAGCACCTTGTACGGTTCAATTCGACAGCGTGCTTTTGGCATGGAGTGATAGATCAAAGCAGAGTTCCCCACAATACCCAGGATGCACATAATGGTCTTGATGCACATTCCTGTCAGAGCGGCAGGTTTCATGTTCGAAAACTCCATTCGGCCTTTTAGGTGCAGTAAGTGACGTTTCTAGCAAATGCCTTTAAATGCGCGCTTTTAAGCATCCGCCCTTGTGGAAGAGTCTTGCTAAGCGATTCGACGTCTGCTCCGTGTTATCGACCCTTTCAGTTGTGCTTTCTTTCTCTGGTGGCAGCCACAGTGAGGCCCGATAGGTGCTGAACTCGGCTCCAGAAAGAACTCTTCTGCTCAGAACGGTGAAATTCTTGGCGCTTGCTACCTACACGATGTTGCTGTGACTCATTAACTTCTGCACTTCCTGCTGGATAATGAGCACACCTATAATCCGGCTGTACAACGGATTTTCGAGCAAGTCTCCTGCGCGTTCACAGGGTGATTAATCCTACTGACATCACCAGCTCAAAAAATGGAGCATCACAATTATGATTGTTTTGCACTGAAACGGTAGCCACTGGTACCTGCAGGTCTCCCTGCCAAGAACGAGGGCCACAGGGCAGGGCGCACTGCTTGGTCCCCATTGGGAAACAACGGGGCCTAGGTGAGCCTGGGAGCTGTGGTGTAACAAGGCTGTCGTGGGCACTAATGCAAGAATGGAACATGGGCTCCCTCCGCCCCCCAGTTCTTTATTAAGAGCTAACCGTAATTCACATGGAATGTGCTTTTGATTTCCTAGGCCCCTGTGGCCACTGGAGCTGCTTCACTAATCAGGCCCGGTTCTAGAGGGAGGGCGAGATGGACCAGGCCCTCCCAAGACAGCTTCGTGGCTTACCCAGGCCCATTCACAAAGGGGCGTAACTTCAGGGGTTTGTTTGGGGCAAAATAAATGTATTTTGTGATAATTTGTTGGTTACAGAGGCTTTCAGTCGGGTATGGTGCGGTGTTGGATTTCACCAGGAATTTTTACACACAGACAAAAACGCATCCCCTCCCTCTCTCTGTTAGGACAGACTTCAACAATATTGGTTATTTCACATAATAATGTGCCATCTCTTACTTAGTATCCCTACCTGTCTGTATTCCTCTCCCCTTCCTCTCTTCTGCGCCCTGCTAGTCATATAATCTATTTTGACATTATCTGCCTTGTGGGAAATCTGAAGCACCCCCCCCCCAACCAATCATACTGAGCAAGCTACGCCCCTGCCATTCACAAGCAGAACCCACGTTTTGTTCTTTTTCATAATGTATGTAGCCTCGCTATCAAAGCCTAATTGTTTAATTTCCATATATTACACCCAAGCCTTGGGCTATTTTAAGTGCCTAGGGCCAGGGTCAAGATCACAGAGGATCGTTGCTATTAATGTGCACCTGTAATGTGTAAAGGGAAGGGGAACTTGGGACACCCCTATTCTATTAAAATGCCAATCAGGCTAACTATCTTAGTAGTATTTTGATTTATTTTCTTTCTGCTGTGATTCTATTCCTTACTTATGGCCGGGGTCACCGGAATTATGCAGGTGGGGAAAGCCAAATTCTGTGGTAGGGTTGACTGAAATATGTGGCAAGAAAAGACAAACTTCACAGTGTAAGTGCCACATTTTGTGATGATATTATTATTATTTTTACATATTAACTCTGTCTTGCCAAAGGTTATACTTTATCCGATAGATACTTCTAGTTGCAGATTCCTTACCTAAGAATTTCCCCAGGCGTCAGACTAGATCCGGAATTTTTTTTCTTCGAGCAGTACCTTTGCGCACCATCAGGTGGTGTCGGTCAACTCTGCGTCCGTCGTTGGCGTCATGGTCTCTGTGATACTGTCGGGGTTGAATATAGGCACCGCCTCGGCGCTGTGATATCAGTTGTTTTCTTTCTGCACCATGCGCTGTTCTGGATAAGAGCTATCCTGGTCACTTTTTGAGCGGCCTCAACACTTTTGTTGAATTTTCTGGTGGCTTTTGGTGCATCTAGGATGTCCCCGAAGACCTGGTTCAAACCTTGCAAGGATTGTCACGAATGATGTTGGTGACGGATATGCATTGGCCTGTTTGTGGTGTATGGAGCACGACCAGGACCCAAAGTCGTACTCCGAGTGCCAGGCCATGCACCCGAAGGCTTTGAGGGAGCAGTCCCTAAAGCCTATGGCGGGCCAGCGCTCGACTCCGTATCGTTCACGGTCTCACCCGAGCGGAAGGTCTCAAGACTGTCCACGAAATCATCACCACTCGTCGTCCTCCAAATCATCAGGACATTCGGGTAAGAAGAAGAAGTTGAAGAAGGCTAGGCATTCTTCAACTTCACCCCGCCGCTCGGATGACGCGACGCGGGAAGAACGTCAACGCTCGAGGCCTCCGTCTGCAGAGCCTGTTTCTGGGTCTGCTCCGTCCCTCCACGAATATCCAGGAGCCGGAGCGACCCCTGCCCAACAAAAAGAATTTTATGAGGCATGCACCTAATTTTTGGGCAGTCCGACCCCTCTGCGGTGCCTTCGGGGGCCTCGGGGTTTGGAGCGGGGTCCTTTGGGTTCCACACCAGCAGCTCCGGTTCCAGCCACCGAGGGTCTCTCTGGATCCGTGAGCGTTGTACCGTTGAGACCTTCCCCTGTGCCAGGGAAGTCGTTGATGCTGCCAACGTCGGTTGGCCCACAATCGGCGTTGAACCGATCCTAAACCCGGATGACCCAGGGCCGGAACGGCATCAGTCAACGCAGATTCCGACTTCGATGGGGCCTAGCCACCCCAAGTTGGATTCAGACCCTTTTTACTTTAGGTATGAATATGAGGAAGTATTTGAGGGGTCGCTGGACCATTATGAATACCAGCAAGATGAGCAGAACATGGACTGGGCTCAGGAATTGGGCAATGCCAGCGGTCTTGATGCGTCCCCAAACACTATCATGCTGTCTCCTCCTATAGTAGCTACGGAGGAGGGAGCTTCTTATTCCATGGTGGTGAGTAGAGTGGCTGAGGTCCTTGACCTTGAGCTGCCTACTGTTGCGATCTGGACTAATTTCCTGACGGAGGTGCTTCATCCCGGAGCCTCTGCTTCGGATCCTGTCCTTCCATTTAATGAAACCTTCACTGATGTCCTACTGGGTACCTCGTCTACACCCAGCACAGGGGGCTCCTCTGAATAGGACAATCGCTCGTCGCCATCAACCCGCCCCAAATGACCCTACATTCCTGACCCAACACCCCACTCCTGAAAGCCTGGTCATTCAAGCATCCTCATTATCTGGCGCATTCCCTTGTGCTTCCCCGGATAGAGAATAAAAAAGGCTGAATAATCTTGGGAAGAAGACGTTTTCTTCCTCCAGTCTAGCATTGCAGTCGGTGAACACTGCATGCCTTTTGGGCCATTATACCCACTCCTTGTGAGACATGGTCGCACAAGTTTTGTTGCAGATCCCGGAGGAGGCCCGTGCAATCATCTCCCAGGTTAAACACAAAAGGGGCTCCCTGTCACGTCCCCTCCCTAGCCACCGTGCCAAGCATGCTGTACAGCCCCTGCATGTCTGGGGACGCAGAATCCCACGGGCTCATGGGACAGGGAACCAAAGATCTGCCCAGTCCACCCCAGCCCCGGCTGCAGCCTCCAAGCATTCCTAGTACGTCCCCCCCACCTCAGAGCAGTTGGTGGCAGGATAAGCCATCACCTGCCCCACTGGGAATACATCACGACAGACAGGTGGGTTCTGCAGATCGTCCAAAGGGGCTAGTCCCTCCCCTTCAAGACTTCCCCTCCGGACATGCCTCCATCATTTGGCCCTCTATCAGAGGACCATTTGGCACTTCTCCGCGAGGAAGTTACGGCTCTTTTGGCCAAGGGGTCATAGGGAGGGTTCCTGCGCCAGAAGTAGGCTATGGTTGCTATTCCCGCTACTTACTGGTGTTCAAGAAGGACAAGGGCCTGCATCCTATCCTCGACCTCAGAACCCTCAATCTCTTCCTCAGGAAGGAAAAGTTCAAAATTCTCACCTTTGCTCAGGTCCTTTCTGCTTTGGACCCAGGAGACTGGATGGTGGGGTTGGACTTTCAAGATGCTTATTTTCATATCTCCGTCTTGCCTGCCCACAGATGTTACCTACGATTCATGGTAGGTCACAAGTACTTTCAGTTTACCGTGCTCCATTTGAGCCTTACCAGCGCCCCTCAGTTGTTCTCCAAAGTGATGGCGGTGGCTGCAGCTCATCTGCGCAGGTCGGGAATTTCAGTCTTTCCCTAACTCAATGACTGGCTGTTGAAGGCAGACACGCCCCAGAAAGTCATCTCCAACCTTCAGACTTCAGCAAACCTCCTGCATTCACTGGGGTTCACTATATACATGCCGAATTCACACCTGACTCCCTCTCAGACGCTTCCTTTCAACAGAGTCATTTTGGACAGCGCAGTTTTGGGCTTATCCTCCCGATCAGTGAGTCCGGGCTATTTGGGCTATGATTCCGATGTTTCAGCCTCTATACCCGGTTTCAGTGAGAAAGACTCTGAGGCTGCTGGGCCTCATGCATCCTATTAGTACCAAATGCCAGATGGCATATGTTGGCTCTGCAGAGGGACCTGAAGTTCCAGTGGACGCAGCACCCGGGGATCTCGCCAACATGGTCCAGATCTCAGAGGGAACTGCAAAAGATCTGCAGTGGTGGCTTTCGAATCAGGATTGTGTAAACAGCAGAGCCCTCTCCCTTCCCCAACTAAATCTCACAGAGATGCGTCATTTTTGGGATGGGGCGGCCACATGGGAGAGGCAGAGATCAGAGGCCTCTGGTGTCCGGTGGAGTCCGGGCTCCACATAAATCTTTTGGTGCTCTGGGCGGTTTGACTTGCATTGAAAGCATTCCTCCCCTCTCTCAAAGGGAAACTGGTGCAAGTGTTTACCGACAATACCTCCGCCATGTGGTACTGCAACAAACAGGGCAGGGTGTGGTCGTGGACCCTTTGTCAAGAGACTCTTTGCCTTTGGGCATGGCTGGAATGTCAGGGCATTTCCCTGATGGTTCAACAGCAGGTGGGCTCTCTGAACGTCAGAGGAGACAAACTCAGCCATCGATACATAGTTGATCATGAATGGCCTCTCCATCCGGAGGTGGTGCAAGGTCTTTTTCAACAGAGGGGAGTGCCTTTGGTTAGATCTGTTCGCCTACACAATAATGCACAATGTCTCCTGTTTTGCGCATTGAAGTTTCTAAGGCGGTTCTCGCTTGGCCTCCTGTACGCCTTTCGGCCAAAACCACTTTTGCCCAGAGTTCTCAAAAAAGATCAAGAGCGACTGGGCCCAAGGCATTCTTGTGGCTCCGGTCTGGGCATGAAAAGTTTGGTACCCAGAACTATTGAGCCTGGCCACGGATCCTCCAATCAGACTGCCTCTTCTGGAGGGTCTTCTGTCACAGCAGCAGGGGATGGTTCTTCACCCAAACCTGCCCACTCTCCACCTTTTTGCGTGGAGATTGAGCGGCGGCAGTTGATGGGCTTTGACCTTCCGCCCGAAGTCTACGATGTTATCTTGGCAGCCAGGCGTCCCTACACCAAAACGTTGTATGCCTGTCATTGGCACAAATTTGTGGCATGGTGGACGGACAAGTCAGTTGATCCCCTCTCTGCCCCTCTTTCTGACATTTTCTTATTCATTCTTTCAATAGCCCATCAAGATTCTGCTTTGGGCACTCTTAAAGGCTACTTATCAGCTATCTCTGCATTTCTTAGATTGTCAGATCAACCTTCTCTTTTCAAATCCTGTATTGTAGGTAGATTTCTTAAAGGTCAATTTTGCAGTGTATCCACTTGTATCCTCCTCCATTTATCATGCCTCAGTGGGATCTCAATCTTGTATTCACTTACTTGATTTGTGCTCTACTTGAGCCGTTACACAATTGTCCTTTGCAGCTCCTTACACTAAAGACTGTCTTCCTGATGGCTATCACTTCTGCTTGCAGAGTGAGTGAGCTTCAGGCTGTTTCTTCCAAGCCTCCATTCTTGCCTGTGCATCCTGACAAGGTAGCTGTAGGAAAGCAGCCCCTTTCTACCTTGGGTATCCCCACTTTTGGCCTGTTTGTCAGTGTGTTTGGCTGTGTTCACTAGGATCCTGCTAACTGGGACTCCAGTGACTGTGCTCTCTCCTCTAAATTTGGTTGCTGGTAACTTTTTATCCCCACAATTAGCATACCGGTGCCCCCATGTAAACCCCTAGTATATGGTACTTAGGTACCCAGGGCACTGGGGTTCCAGGTGATCCCTATGGGCTGCAGCAGTTATTCTACCACCCATAGAGATCTCATGCAGAGGGTTCTGCAGGCCTGCCATTGCAGTTTGCATGAACCGGGTGCACGCATCCGGTTTCACAACAGGTCACTGCACCAGGTCACTGTAAGTCACCAGTATGGTAGGCCCTCTCAACCCAGAGGGCAGGGTGCATGTACTGTGTGTGAGGACACCCCTGCACTAGCAGAGGTGCCCCCACGAACTCCAGCACCATTTTACTGGACTTAGTGAGTGCGGAGACGCCATTTTAAATATGTACTGGACATAGGTCACTACCTTTCTCCATCTACATAATGGTAACTCCAAACCTGGGCATGTTTGGTGTCAAACATGTCAGAATCATACCCCAATACTATTGCAAGTATTGGAAGTATGATTCCATGCACTCTTGGGGGCTCCTTAAAGGACTCCCAGCATTGCTACCACCAGTCTTATAGTGTTTTGTGGGCAGCCCAGCTGCTGCCACCCCTCAGACAGGTTTCTGCCCTCCTGCTGCTTGATCTGATCAAGCCCAGGAAGGCAGAACAAAGGAGTTCCTTTGGGAGAGGGAGGTAACACCGTCTCCCTTTGGAATTAGGTGGAACTTGCTTGGGAGGGGTAGCCTCCCCAAGCCACTGATTTTGCTTTGAAGGGCACATTTGGTGCCCTCCATGCATAAACCAGTCCACACCGGTTCAGGGACCCCCGGTCCCTGCTCTGGTGTGAAACTGGACAATGGAATGGGGAGTGACCACTCCCCTGTCCATCACCACACGAGGGGTGGTGCCCGGAGCTCCTCCAGAGGGTCCCTGGGTTCTGCCATCTTGATTCTAAGGTTGGCAGGAAACTCTGGGAGCATCTGAGTGGCCAGGCAAGTCAGGTGATGTCAGAGCTCTCTCCTGATATGTGCTTACCTGGTTAGGTGACCAATGCCCTTTAAAGGGCTATTTAGGGTCTCTCTCTTGAGTGGGTTCTCAGATTCGGCTTGCAAGATCCCAGTAGGACTCCTGCAACCTTTACTTCGACTTCTGGTCTACGGACCCGCAACTGGACCCTCCAGGAACCTACAAGCTACAGATCCATGAGGAGGACTCTCTTCTGCAACATTGTATCCAGATTTCCTGCAGCTTTGCAACAGTTTGCTCGCCGTACATCCTCAGAAGGCTGCAACTCTTCATCCTGCACAAAAAGAAGATGTAATCTCCCTTGGAGTGAAGGAGTCACTTCTCTGCAACCGCAGGCACCTACAACAAGTGACATCAGGCTGCGTGGATCCCCTCTCCTGCTGAGCTGTGTGGATCCTGCATCACGGGTCATGATCCAGAGTTGTCGTCTTGGCCCTCTCTGCCACCTGTCCAACTTTGGTGGGGGTAAGCTTTTGCCTGCCCACGGAGGACAGTACCCCTGTGATCTGCGTCTCTTGCAGTTGCCAAGGCTTGTTTGCCTGTTCTCCAAGGGATCCTCAGGCGACGTGAAGCTCCAGTCCCCAGCACTCCACCCTGAAAATCCCAGCCTCCTGCGTTGTTCTCCTGTGGCATGGGAACCACTTTTGTAATGCTTTGTGGGCTTCTTCTGTGACTTCTGTATCCCCATCCTGTTGTACTCCAGTGGGTGCTGCATCTGCAACTGTGGACTCTCTGCGACGCTGAGGGTCCCCTGTGACTCCCTCTCTTGGGTTGAGTCCTCCTGGGCCTTTCTCTTTTCCACTAACTGTGAGTTTGCCTCTGCCAAGGCTTGTTGGTGGAAATCCTGCACCAACACACGTCTGCGATCTTCCATCTGGCAATGGACATATTCTGCATCCACCTGGAACTCTTCACCGGCTCCTGGGCTGCAGTGCTGACCTGTTCTTCAGAACCCATCAACCAACTCCTGCACCACAGCTGGGTGGGTAGTACTCCTCCTGGACTCCACTGTGAATCTTGAACTTGGTCCCCTCTCTCCACAGGTCTTCTTCCTTCAGGAGTCCACTGTTGGTTTTCTTGCAGTCTTCTCTGGGTGTCTTCTTTTTCTTCTTTTCCCCCTTTGGGTGGTTTGGGGGAAAATCCTGTGTTTTACTCCTGCATTCCTGGTCCCTGGGGCGGGGGGGGGGTGCTGTGTTACTTACCTTCCTGGTTTTCTAATACCCCCAGCTCCCCTCTACACATTTTACTTAGCTAGTTGGGGGTACTGGTATATGGATTGTGCTCCCCAGGGTCTCTATTGGTTATTACTGTTTGCACTATTTTTTAACCTTTTCTATGCCTAATTATGATTGCTAGTGTATATATTTAGTGTATTACTTACCTCCTAAGGGTGGGCCACCTGTCTAGTGGTTTGTGATAATCTGTGCCAAAAAAAGTACTTTTTATTTTTGTACAACTGAGTGTTTTTATTTCATGTGTGCCGTGTGACTACAATGGTATTGCATGAGCTTTGCATGTCTCCTAGATAAGCCTTTGGTTGCTCATCCACAGCTACCTCTAGAGAGCCTGGCTTCTAGACACTGCCTACACTTCACTAAGAGGGGATACCTGGACCTGGTATAAGGTGTAAGTACCTTGGGTACCCACCACACACCAGGCCAGCTTCCTATGGTAGTGTTACGCATGAGGGCCTCCTTTCTTCCCACGGTTGTCACACCTTTTCATGTAGGCCATTCCATCACTTTGCCCACTTTTTACACAACCCCCACATCCTTCTCATGAGGAGGAGAGACTCTACCATCTGGATCCAAAAAGAGCGTGGCGTTCTATGTTATTCGCATTAAAGATTTCCGGGGGGACGATCAACTCTTTGTTGGGTATGTGGGTGCAAAGAAGGGGAAGGCTGTGCAGAAGCATCCCATCTCACGATGGGTGCTTCTCTGCATTAAAAAATGTGCAATGCTTGGGCAATGAAGCAACCACCAGAGGGTTTGCATGCTCACTCAACCAGAGCAACTGCCGCTACCACAGCGTTAGCAATTCGAGTTCCTGTTCTGGACATCTGCCAGGCAGCAACGTGGGCATCATTGCACATGTTTACTAAACATTACTGCCTGGACAGTCAGGTCAGGAGGGGTGGCTACTTTGGTCATTCAGTCCTGCAGGACATTCGAGTATGATCTTGGTTCGCAGCCAACCTCCTAGGATGGCATTGCTTGGGTATCTATTCTAAGGTAAGAAATCTGCAACTAGAAGTCTCTAGCAGATAAGCAAGTTACTTTCCTTCAGTAATGATTTATCTGGTAGAGACATAATCTACATGCAGATTCCTTACCGACCCACCCATCCTCCCTGCTTGCAAATTGATTTCTAGGGACAGGGATTCCCCTTTAAGGGCCTTAGCTCAGGCACACCATTTCAGTGTTCTTCATGGCTCCGCGCTTTGGCGTGGAATGTCGTGAAAAGAAACTGACGTCACTGTGCAGAGGCGGTGCCTATAATCGGACCCAGACGTCATCACAGAGACTACGACGCCAAAGACAGACATGGAGTCAACCAACGCCACCTGATGGCGCAGAAGGGTACTGCTCGAAGAAAAAAATCACCAGATCCAGTCTGACGCCTAGGGAAATTCTAAGGTAAGGAATCTGAAACTAGAATGTCTGTACCAGAGAAATCATTACCGAAGCTAAGTAACTTGTTTGTTAGTACCAGGGTCAACCTTGCCCAGAAACACGTCACTGCATTTTTACTCCATCAGAGCCAGGCACATTTTTTTAAATCTGCAAATTACGTAGCAGATGATGGATTAGGTGACAAATGTGGCAAATCCATAATTATGTGGAATACACAGAATTTGCAGAATTGTGTTAAGTCTAGTGGCCCTACTTGTGGCACTACATTAAGCAAAAAAACTCTGACAATGGCAACGTTTTGACTGTTCTTAATTGAAATGTCCTGCCTACTCGCAATCTCACAAGGTACTCACAGAAGGCAGAGCTAGTTAATAGAAACAGAAGGAACTTATAGACCCTACACATCATTTGGGGCATCGGTGACTGTGCATTTAGACTCACCCAACAAATTCTCACATGAATAGACAGATATGGATTGTAGTCAGAGCCACTGGAATCATGCAATTTTGCAGCTGCAACACTTTACGCTGAATGATGGATTTAACACATTTTTCACATAATCAATCACCTGGAGTATAATTTGCAATTTAAAAAAAAGCCATATTATATGGATCAAATGTTACTAAAAATGCAGTGATGTGCTGCTGCACAATGGAAGGCCCTTCGCAAAGGATTACTTCCCACCCTCCAGCTGTTTATTGCTGTAGCTGCATTTAGTACTAATAAAGTGAAACTTTTTGTACACAGTGTGCAAAAATGTCAAAACAATAAAGTAATTAACTCAACCCTGCTGCATAATTTGGTCCTACCCTGTTGCATAATTCCAGATGCCCTTATTATAGTGCTGCTGCTCTTCGGAGCCTAAACTGATGACAGAGAAGGGTGAGGTGGAGAGAGGGGAAGGTGAAGAAGAGAGATGGAAATGCAATAGGGATAAGGCTGAGGCAGGAGGGAGGATAGTGAGGACAAAGAGAGGTTGTCATTGGGGAGAGAAGCATGGTGAGTTAAAAATACAGACGAGGGTGAGCAAGAGTGAGAGTGAAGAACAGAAATGTGCGAGGAAGAGAGAGATAGATACGGGAGGTGGAGAGGTAAGAGTGAGGTGGTGGGAAAAGGGTGAGGTGGAAACAGAAGGTTTTTTTCTTTTCCCTTTAATGTTCCTCTTTTGGTTTCTGCCTGACTTTCCCAATTCATTATGTTTTCCGTCACATGGTGTTTAATGACATTTCCTTTTCCTGTTCTTTTACTAATTAAATACTTCAGTCGGGTTGGTGGATGTGCTCCTTTGCTTGTTTCTTCATTTTCTCCACTTCCTGATCCTAAATCTTCACTCTTGGGACATCCCTGTCTGGATTCCAAACACCTAGTTTTCTCCAAACCTGTGAAGACTACATCAGCAAGGAGGTTTTGTTTACACCTTTGGCATTTTCCTCCAGAGAAAGTGGCAGATTCTCAAGGGCACCTGCCTACCACATATTCCAGTGGCTTTCAGAAACAGTCACCCTTATCTCAGACAGTGGAAACCCCAGATCCAGATTATGGGTAAGTGTCCAGCCCTGAACATACATAAGAAGAACATTACTTTAGGTGTTTAGTTACTTGTGATTAAGGTTAGTTTAAGTTTAAATATTGTTTTAAGATAATTTATGTGCATTACTTTTGTGGCAGAGTGATGGTCTCCTAGAAAATTGGCTTCCGATGCAACAGATCTGTTTTTCTGTTCTTTATTTATACATTTTTTAAAGAAGTGTGTTATTTCTATTTGTTAACTGATTTGTTTTTAAAGTTGATTGGTTAAAATTCTTGCTAGAAGTTCACATAGTTTTGATTTTCAATTGAAGACTGTAGGAAGTTGGCTCTGTATGCACTATTTCAAAGTAAGAAATAGCATGCACAGAGTCCAATTGTTCCCCTTTAGAGGTAAGATAGTGGCAAAAAGAGATAATTATAATGCTCTGTTTTGTGGTAGTGTGGTCGAGCAGTAGGCTTATCAGAGGGTAGTGTTAAGCATTTGTTGTACACACACAGGCAATAAATGAGGAACACACACTCAAAGACAATTCCAGGCCAATAGGTTTTTGTATAGAAAAATATATTTTCTTAGTTTATTTTAAGAACCACAGGTTCACGATTTATAAGTAATACTTCAAATGAAAGGTATTTCACTTAGGTAACTTAGGAACTTTGAATCAGCAAAACAGCATGTACAGTTTTCACAAAAATGGCAATAAGCTATTTCAAAACTAGACAGTGCAATTTTCAACAGTTCCTGGGGGAGGTAAGTGTTTGTTAGTTTTGCAGGTAAGTAAACCACCTACAGGGTTCAAAGTTGGGTCCAAGGCAGCCCACCGTTGGGGGTTCAGGGTAACCCCAAAGTTACCACACCAGCTGCTCAGGGCCGGTCAGGTACAGAGGTCAAAGTGGTGCCCAAAACACATAGGCTTCAATGGAGAAGGGGTGCCCCAGTTCCAGTCTGCCAGCAGGTCTTCTGAGGGCAGACCAGGGGGGTTTTGTAGGGCACCGGGGGGGACACAAGTCAGCACAAAAGGACACCCTCATCGGCACGGGGGCGGCCGGGTGCAGAGTGCAAACAGGCATCTGGTTTGCAATGGAGTTCAATGGGAGACCCAGGGGTCTCTTCAGCGAAGCAGGCAGGCAAGGGGGGGGCTCCTTGGGGTAGCCACCACCTGGGCAAGGGAGAGGGCCACCTGGGGGTCGCTTCTGCACTGGAGGTCGGATCCTTCAGGTCCTGGGGGCTCCGGGTGCAGGGTCTTTACCAGGCGTCGGGTTCTTAGAAGCAGGCAGTCGTGGTCAGGGGGAGCCTCTGGATTCCCTCTGCAGGCGTCGCTGGGGGGGCTCAGGGGGGTCAACTCTGGCTACTCACAGGGTCGCAGTCGTCGGGGAGTCCTCCCTGTAGTGTTGTTTCTCCGCAGGTCGAGCCGGGGGCGTTGGGTGCAGAGTGCAAAGTCTCACGCTTCCGGCAGGAAACGTGCAGTCCTTTAAAAGTTGTTTCTTTGTTGCAAAGTTGTTTCTTCTTTGGAGCAGAGCCGCTGTCCTCGGGAGTTCTTGGTCCTTTTAGATGCAGGGTAGTCCTCTGAGGCTTCAGAGGTCGCTGGACCCTGGGGAACGCGTCGCTGTTGCAGTTTTTCTTGAAGTGGGGAGACAGGCCGGTATGGCTGGGGCCAAAGCAGTTGGTGTCTCCGTCTTCTCTGCAGGGCTTTCAGGTCAGCAGTCCTTCTTCGTCTTCAGGTTGCAGGAATCTAGTTTCCTAGGTTCTGGGGAGCCCCTATATACTGAATTTAGGGGTGTGTTTACGTCTGGGAGGGCAGTAGCCAATGGCTACTGTCCTTGAGGGTGGCTACACCCTCTTTGTGCCTCCTCCCTGAGGGGAGGGGGGCACATCCCTATTCCTATTGGGGGAATCCTCCAAAATCAAGATAGAGGATTTCTAAAGGCAGGGGTCACCTCAGCTCAGGACACCTTAGGGGCTGTCCTGACTGGTGGGTGACTCCTCCTCGTTTTTCTCATTATCTCCCCTGGACTTGCCTCCAAAAGTGGGGGCTGTGCGCAGGGGGCGGGCATCTCCACTAGCTGGAGTGCCCTGGGGCATTGTAACACGAAGCCTGAGCCTTTGAGACTCACTGCTAGGTGTTACAGTTCCTGCAGGGGGGAGGTGTGAAGCACCTCCACCCAGAGCAGGCTTTTGTTTCTGTCCTCAGAGAGCACAGAGGCCCTCGCCAAATGGGGTCAGAAACTCGTCTCTCAGCAGCAGGCTGGCACAGACCAGTCAGTCCTGCACTGAACAATTGGGTAAAATACAGGGGACATCCCTAAAATGTCCTCTGTGTCCATTTTTTAATAAATCCAACACTGGCATCAGTGTGGGTTTATTATCCTGAGAAGTTTGATACCAAACTTCCCAGTATTCAGTGTAGCCATTATGGAGCTGTGGAGTTTGTTTTTGACAGACTCCCAGACCATATACTATTATGGCTACCCTGCACTTACAATGTCTAAGGTTTTGCTTAGACACTGTAGGGGCATAGTGCTCATGTACCTATGCCCTCACATGTGGTATAGTGCACCCTGCCTTAGGGCTGTAAGGCCTGCTAGAGGGGTGACTTACCTATGCCACAGGCAGTGTGAGGTTGGCATGGCACCCTGAGGGGAGTGGCATGTCGACTTAGTCATTTTCTCCCCACCAGCACACACAAGCTGGCAAGCAGTGTGTCTGTGCTGAGTGTGGGGTCCCTGGGGTGGCATAAGACATGCTGCAGCCCTTAGAGACCTTCCCTGGCATCAGGGCCCTTGTTACCAGGGGCACCACTTATAAGGGACTTACCTGGGTGCCAGGGTTGTGCCAATTGTGGAGACAATGGTACATTTTAGGTGAAAGAACACTGGTGCTGGGGCCTAGTTAGCAGGGTTAAAGCACACTTCTCAGTCAAGTCAGCATAAGTATCAGGCAAAAAGTGGGGGGTAATTGCAACAGGGATCCATTTCCTTACAAAGATTAATTATGTTTTACCTAAATGGTAATTTTTTGTACATTTTATTTTATGTTATAATGGTTTTATCATACGTATTTTGGTGTGTGCTAATTTTGTTAGTGACATTTAGTTTGGGTGGTAAAATGCAACATTCTCAATATTTTTATTTTTTTCTTCTTTTTGATAATGTTTCTTTTACAATATGTTTAATCAATAATATTTTTGATGTCAATGTTTGTGTTTGAATAGGGGTTTAATAAAGTCCATATTGAGAATTACTAATAATTATGTAACAATATTTTTGTATTTCATACTTAATTATACACCCATGTCTGCTAAGTAGTATTTTATTTCTTCAGTGCCGCATCTAGATATTTATGATGTCACCTCTTCTTGGCCAGATATAGGAGAGGGAGGATAGGATATTACTCCAAAAGACTAGAGTGGGGACTACATTGCAAAGGACATTTTGCCCAAGTTACTATTCAGAATATGGAAAAAAATAGATTTCCTATTTATATTTGGGTTTGTTTTCTGAACCAATTTTAAGACTATTACAATGTGCCCCGAGCAGTCGGTCTTCCTACCTATCAACACTTATTGCATGTAGTCAGGTGTGAATGGAAAGATCATGATAGAATCAGCGTTCCCAGATTCATGCCAAATCTGTAATGCACTGGAAGGCATGTATACGTCCGTTCCAGCGCCAGTGGCTGGGGACACTTGAGTAGCAGGTATGGTGAGGCGCACTTATAAGGCTGGGAAAAACATTCAGAAAGACCAAGAAACAGATCAAACATTTGAAGTAGCTTTCAAGAACTGTGCAGCACCTCATTCTGCGATGAGGGCTGGGATTGATAAGCTCTACAGTACTCAATATTCTATCTTGTACATCAAGTGCTTATTCAAGACAATTTATGAAGGAAGTAAATTTCCATGTTGGTGGAGACTATTGAGAGAAAGATGGAATTATTTCTCTCTAACATATCCATTGATGGTGTCTGTGCTGCAGCTCTGGCAGAGGTTGAAGCAGTGGTCACTAGAATAAATTTTGATGTCAAGAAGTGGCACACTGATTCAGCACTGAAGTCAAAAGCAGTTTATGTGCCATTTGAGTGAGTGAAATGCTTTGGTACCAAACTCAAAGAAAAGCTACATCATAGTTTTAAAGAAAATAAATACCTTTCCTCATTTCAACAATCAGGAAATTTGTATTCCTTAGCACAGACATCCTTCAAGTTACCTTTTTGACATTCATCAAGAATAACCCAGCACAGTTTGCTTTTCTTAGCAGGCAACCCGATAGGAATAATAAATACGAGGGAGAACAGATAAGAAAACCTTCTCCGTCTGGAAAACTCAGCACTTCTGACTATTCTGGCAATAACCTAAATGGCATGTAGGATGTCGGATAAGGCAATTCAAGAAGGCCTGGGAAGCAACTGCATCTAATGCCTAAGTCCTGAAGATAAGCAGAGAAGGTTTACCAGATAAAGTTTGTATCTATTCCTCCAGAGATGTGTACTATACCTATGCCCTGTTCACACTATCTAGTCAAGATTAGGACAATGCTTGTCACAATCCAAGCTCTTCTAGGAAAAAGGAGCAACCGTCAGAGGACAGGGGGAGTTACTGGATCATCCTTCTGGTTACCACGAGCTCTGGGGATTTCAGATTAGTATTACACCTGTGGAATGTCAACAGATGGCTGTGAAAGATTACATTCAAGATGGAGACTCTACAAATGATAATTCCTTTGACTCCAAAAGTTCCATCAATAATCACATTGCACGTAATGGAAAAATATCTTCATATTTAGGCATCAAGGTATTATCAAAGATTGTGGTGGTCATTAGGACATTGGCAGTGGTAATTAACGCCAAATTATGACCATAGCGGTGAGACTTCCCATAGACAGCCAATGTACCACACCAACCGCCAAGGTGTTAACACCACCGACCACAGCGGTAACCTCCTACAGCCAGGCGGAAGTCAAGGTACTGTCCACCATATTATGACATAGCGAACCACCAGGAATTCCGGAGTGGTAACGCCATCAAAAGCTTAGCAGAAACACATCACATAAAATGAAACACTCACCTTCAGGAACACAGAGGACTCCGCGACCGCCATGGAACTGGAACTTCAAGTCTTCCTGATGCTGTACCACACCATGGCCATCCTGGAGCACCAACCCTGACAAAGATGACGACAGTGAGTACAGCCACCTAGCACACAAGGGAGGGAGAGAGGAAAAGGAGAGTGACACACACACACACACGCACAACACACACCATACGCACACTACACACACATAACCAGCTGCAGAGTAAATAGACTGTAACAGAACCCACGAGCAAAGAATGCAAGGACAAAAATCTGAAGTACAAACACTGTAATTTGCTGCCAACAGCCACCGTAATGAATAATGAAATCAAAATGTAGATGTCAATGTACAGATTGGGCCAATGGCAAGTCCAGAGTACCAAAGGGCCACATGGACAGAGTGCATCGTCCAAGCCCCAACTTGACTACTGACATCATCCGGACTCCACTGTTCAGGGGCATCATGTTGGAAATGGGCAGGCACCTCAGGGGGAAAGGGGTTAGGGGACACCTCAGTTGGAGTAGGTATTGTGACCACTGGCTCTGGGGGGGGCTCCTTGCCCAATAGTCTCTGAAGGGAAATATTAGACCACATTCCCTGGAGTGGGTATCATGCCCACTAGTTCTGGAGAGGGCTCCTTGCCCAATAGTCTCTGGAGGGGAGTTTTAGGCCACAGTCTCTGGAGTGGGTATCATGCCCACTGGTTCTGGAGGGGGCTCCTTGCCCAATAATCTCTGGAGGGGAGCTTTAGGCCACAGTCTCTGGAGTGGGTATCATGCCCACTGGTTCTGGAGGGGGCTACTTGCCCAATAGTCTTTGGAGGGGAGTGGTAGGCCACAGTCTCTGTAGTGGGTATCATGCCCACTGGCTCTGGAGGGGACACCTTTCCCAAAAGTCTCTGGAGGGGAGTTTTAGGACACAGTCTCTGGAGGGTGAGCTACATGGCCTCTGGTGGTGGAGGCGGATCCTTGCTCTCAAGTGGTGGATGGGGATCTTTGCCTTCAGGTGGTGGAGGGGGCTCCTTGCCCTCAGGTGGTGGAGGGGACTCCGTGCCCTCAGGTAGTGGATGGGGCTCCTTGGGTTTTTTCCTCTGACAGGCCCCCTTGGCCTTTGTCATGTGACTTGTGTCCTTGCCTCCAGGTCTAGGAGGTGCCTCAACTGAACCCGTCTTCTGTCCCTTATGTTTTGCCACCCAAGACCTCCATTTTTGTGGCAGAGGTGTGGTCTTACTGGGAGTGGCGGCTGTCCTACTCAGGGACCCCTTAGTGCCAGCAGCAGATTTCTTGGTGGGAGCAGTGGCAGACTGGTTGGCCGAGGTGCTGGACTGGGTGGTTGGGACCCTGCACTTATGGGCAGGACATGAGGGGGGAAGAGATCAAGATGGGCAAGGAAAACTTCTTTGTGACTTTGGGGCGGGATGTGAGAAGAAGGATGGAAGTGGAGGTAGAGGTAGGGGGAGTGGTTGTAGGGGGTGTACGTCTGCTGGACTTGGGTGCAGGTGCATGGACATTGTGCGTGGGTGAGGTGGATGGCTGATGGGGGTCTGGGTGCGAGTGTTTGTGTTTCTTAGGAGGGGGCAGACAGGGTGGGAGAGGACGAACAGGACGTGTGGATGGATGTTGTGGTGGTGTCTGCTAGTGAGGTGGGTGTGATGCATGATGTGGTGATTGGTGGTGACTGTGCATGTGGTGTGTGGGGTGCATGTCTGCCGGCCTGCTCTTGTAGTGACTATGGGCAAGGATGTACATGTGGCAGGGTCTGGGACTGTTAATGCAGTGCACACAGGTGTGAGTGTGGATGTGACTCTGAGGGAGGAGGAGGGTGAGACAGCGGAGGCAGTGGATGTTGTTGTGTGTGCAGCTGTGATGTTTTGTGTGCATGCTTGTCTGTATGTGTGCATGGGATGGGTTGGGGCTGAGGAGCCTGGGACTGGGAAGTGGTAGTTGGAGGGGGGACGGTAGGGGCAGTGATTGCCATCAGAGAGGAGGCTAGAGCCTTAAACTATCTCTGTGGGGCCACCAAGCCACCGTGAATACCCTCCAGGAAGGCATTGCATTGCTGCATCTGGGATGCCAGCCCCTGGATGGCATTCACTATGGTTGACTGCCCTACAGAGATGGATCTCAGGAGGTCAATAGCCTCCTCACTAATGGCAGCAGGGCTGACTGAGGCAGGGCCTGAGGTGCCTGGGGCGAAGGAGATGGCCACCTTCCTGGGTGATCGGGCACTGGCAATACAGTGGGGGGCTACTGGGAGGGTGGTGCTGGTACGGGGGTGGCGGGTGTACCTGTAGCGGTTCCAGGGGTGTCCACCACCACAAGGGAGCACCCATCGGAGGAGATTTTAGAGTCAGTGTTGTCACCTCCACTCCCCGCCATGGTGCTCCTCTCACCCTCCATCCCACTGTTCCCCTCGGCGTCGGTGGACTCTGCCTCCTGAGTCCCGTGGGCTGCAGCTTCCTCACTTGCCGTGGCCCCTGCTCCTTTGCCAGATGATGCTAATGCACACATGGACAGGATGACAGAAGAAAATTGGGGGGGGGGGAAGCACTGGGTCATTGACAGCACCAACACCACAGATGGCATACACATCACTATCACACACAGGGACTAAGATTGAACAGTATGCACCGCACTGGCATTCCATTGGCTAGGTAGCACAGCAGGATGAGAGCCAAACACCGCCATCTGCACCCCTCCTGGGACGTAATAAGCCCTGTGTGATGTGGAATGCCACCTAGCTAGCGATTCAGATTTTGCTATTCACCCATTTTCACAGAGCTGGACCATGCAGCAATGTATGAGCTGGCATAAACGGGCACCCACTGAATAAAACCCACCAGCAGAATCCCATGCCAGGCAACAAAGAAGGTTGTCACACACACTAGACTTAACCCCTTCTGGCTGCTAAGATGCCCTCAAGCGCCAAGCCAGCTCTGGGTAGGCCACCTTCAGTATGCGGGCCATCGGGGGGGGGTCTGGTTCCGATGGGCACCCCTCCCTCGTTGGGAGGCCATCCCTAGCTGGGCCTCTGCGGTCTTCTGGGCCCAGCGTCTCAAGTCTTCTCACCATTTACTGCAGTGGCTGCTTTGCCTGCTATAGACCCCCAGGGTCCACACGTCCTTGGTGATGGCACGCTACAATCCCTTCTTCTGATGGGCGCTGACCTGCCAAGGAAACACAGAGAAGAGGACACCATTAAGCATACAATCCAGCCTGTCACACATATGGCATTTCCCCTCATCAGGCACACACATCAATCTGAGCCCTGCATGTACACTACCACCAGCCATACCCCTCATCCAAATGACATACTGCCACCACACAAGCACATTTCCATGCAGCCTTGTCGCATGCAACCTCTGCATGGTGTACTCACCTGTTAGTCTGGAGGCCCACACAGCTGTCCATACAGGGGTAGGGCCCCATCCACCAGGCACTCTAACTCCTCTGCAGTGCAGGCAGGGGCCCTTCCGCTTTCACAAGGGCCATTGCAGGTTCTAGACACAGGTCACAGCGGCACACGCAGTGGAAGTGTTGTCCTGTGGAAAGTCAGAAATCAAGTGAGATTATAGTCAGAAAATGGCGGTCACGTCCGCGGTGGTGTACACCGTCACTGCACACCGGTGATCCTCATTGAATACTGTACTCCACAGAGCCCCATTTTAGCCAATGAGGAATAGCACGGTGGTGCAAGACCGCCTTCTGCCATGACGCCCAATGCCGGCGGAGTTACCTCACTTCCACCTGTCGCTACATACAGGACAGGTGGTCGCCATGTTATAGTGCTGGTACACAATTTTAAAATGAAAACTGTGTCATTGCTGTCGATTGTACATACATATCCATTTACATTGTTCAGTTACATACATGCTGTATGTACACTGAAGTGGTGTAGGAAGTTGGCTCTGTATATACTATTTCAAAGTAAGAAATAGTGTGCACAGAGTCCAAGGGTTCCCCTTAGAGGTAAGATAGTGGCAAAAGTAGATAATTATAATTCTCTGTTTTGTGGTAGTGTGGTCGAGCAGTAGGCTTATCAGAGGGTAGTGTTAAACATTTGTTGTACACACACAGGCAATAAATGAGGAACACACACTCAAAGACTTACTCCAGGCCAATAGGTTTTTAAATTGAAAATTATATTTTCTTAGTTTATTTTAAGAACCACAGGTTCAAGATTTACAGTTAATACTTTAAATGTAAGGTACTTCACTTAGATACTTTAGGAACTTTGAATGAAAACAATATAATGTACAGTCTTTGTAAAAATGGCAATAAGCTATTTTCAAAGTGGATACTTAGTGCACAAATCAACAGTTCCTGGGGGAGGTAAGTAAAGGTTAGATTAGGAGGTAAGTAAAACACTTACAAGTCTCAGTCCTGGAGAATAGGCAGCCCACCGTTGGGGGTTCAAGGCAACGTCAAAGTTACCACACCAGCAGCTCAGGGCCGGTCAGGTGCAGAGGTCAAAGAGGTACCAAAAAACACATAGGCACCTATGGAGAACAGGGGTGCTCCGGTTCCAGTCTGCCAGCAGGTAAGTATCTGCGTCCTCAGGGGGTAGACCAGGGGGGTTTTGTAGAGCACTGGGGGGGACACAAGTAGGCACACAAAACACACCTTCAGCGGCACAGGGGTGGCCGGATGCAGTGTGCAAAGCAGGCGTCTGGTTTTGTATAGGTTTCAATGGAGGGACCTGGGGGTCACTCAAGCGGTGCAGGAGGCACAGGGGGGGCTTCTTGGAACAGCCACCACCTGGGCAAGGCAGAGGGTTGCCTGGGGGGTCACTCCTGCATCAAAGTTCGGTTCCTTCAGGTCCTGGGGGCTGCGGCTGCAGTGTTGGTTCCAGGCGTTGGGTCCCTTGTTACAGGCAGTCGCGGTCAGGGGGAGCCTCTGGATTCTATCTGCAGGCGTTGCTGTGGGGGCTCAAGTGGGGTCATCTCTGGTTACTCACGGGCTCGCAGTCGCCGGGGAGCCCTCCCTGAGGTGTTGGTTTTCTGCAGGTCGATACTCTTATGGATACCCTGCACTTACAATGTCTAAGGTTTTGCTTAGACACTGTAGGGGCATAGTGTTCATGCACATATGTCCTCACCTGTGGTATAGTGCACCCTGCCCTAGGGCTGTAAGGCCTGCTAGAGGGGTGACTTACCTATGCCACATGCAGTGTGAGGTTGGCATGGCACTCTGAGGGGAGTGCCATGTTGACTTAGTCATTTTCTCCCCACCAGTACACACAAGCTGTGAAGCAGTGTGCATTTGCTGAGTGAGGGATCTCTATGGTGGCATAATACATGCTGCAGCCCTTAGAGACCTTCCCTGGCATCAGGGCCTTTGGTACTGGGGTACCAGTTACAAGGGACTTACCTGAGTGCCAGTGGTGTGCCAATTGTGGAGCCAAAGGTACAGTTTAGGGAAAGAACACTGGTGCTGGGGCCTGGTTAGCAGGGTTCCAGCACACTTTCAAATCATAACTTAGCATCAGCAAAGGCAAAAGGTTAGGGGGTAACCATGCCAAGGAGGCATTTCCTTACAAGTGGTGATTCCATTGTTCATTTTGTCACTCCCTTCTTACTCTTGTGTCCCTTAGGTACCTACCACTGTGGAGGAATAGGAGGAGGAGGAGGAGGCAAGCCCCCGTGTACAGACCCCTTGTGGACTTGGCTACACTGGAGGACAGGCACATAATACCCACCTATAGACTGGACAGGGCCACAATCACAGAGCTGTGTGCTCAATTGGAGCCTGATCTGATATCTGATATCTATCATCCCACTGTTATGCCCCCTTTTGTGCAAGTCCTATCAGTGCTCCATTTCCTGGCAACTGGCTCTTTCCAAGTGACAGTGGGCTTGGCTGCAGGAATGTCACAGCAAATGTTCTCAATAGTGCTGGCAAGGGTTTTGGCTTCCCTGCTCAAACATGTGCAGCTACATCGCTTTCTCCCAAGTGGAAGATTTGGCCACTGTGAAGGCTGGATTCTATGCAATGGGACATATTCAAAATGTTATTGGGGCCATTGGCAGAACACATATAGCATTTGTCCCCTCCAACCCCCCCGCCCCAGGCCAATGAACTGGTGTTCTGGAATCAGAGGAGTTTCCACTCACTCATTTTCCAAATTGTCTGCCTGGCTGATGATTACATCTCCCACGTCACTGCCAAGTATCCTGTGTTAGTGTATGACGCTTTTGTCCTGAGGAATAGCAGCATCCCACAAGTGATGACACAACTAAAGCGGCACAGAGTGTGGCTTACAGGTGAGCTTGAGTCCCCACCCAATGTATGTCAGTGTATGCCTTCAGGAGTCACCCCCATGCCATTGTGCAAGGCTAATATTTGTCCCTCACTTCTTGCAGGTGACTCTGGCTACCCAAACCTGTCCTGGCTGTTGACCCCTGTAAGGAATCCAAGGACAGGGGCTGAGAAAAGGTATAATGATGCTCATGGGCATACCAGGAGAATTATTGAAAGGACCTTCGGTCTCCTGAAGGCAAGGTTCAGATGCCTCCATCTAACAGGTGGATCCCTCTGCTACTCCTCTGAGAAGGTCTGCCAGATAGTTGTTGTATGCTGCATTTGCACAACATGGCCATCAGACAACATGTGCCCTATCTGCAGGAGGAGGAGGGTGGAAATGCTCCAGTGGCAGCAGTGGACACTGAGGACAGTGAGGATGAGGAGGAAAAGGATGAGGATGTGAACAGGACATCAGTTATACAGCAGTACTTCCAATGGCACACAGGTATGACAGTAGAACTGACCACCCTCTAATACATTATTATTCTGTTTGGCTATAGCATGATGGCAGTCACTTCCTTAGCATCCCAACTGACTGTCACCTTGCCTTCCCATTTTGTAGATGTTCATGTGGTTACAACTGTGTACTGATGTGATGACTACAAACTGGTCCAGGCTATTTGTTGGATGGAATCACAAAGTTCAGGATAAATGCACAGGATGATACAGTTCAAAACATTGTACATTTCTGTCAGATAAAGCACTAACACTCACGTTGTGTTCAGGGGTGTTTATTGAAGTGAAAATTATGAAGGTGTCCCCTGAACAGTGTGCCCACTGCCACTGACCCCAGGACCCTGATTGTCTTGGCTGTGAGGTGTGGACTGGGGTCCCTGTACAGGTCGGCACACTGCTGATTGACATGTCCTGGGGACAGAGGTGTGGGGCTGTTGGGTGGCTGCTATGATGTTGAATACTGAGGGGGGAGGCTTTGTGGTGGACTAGGTATGGGCTAGGGTATCCGACTGACCAGTGGTCCCTGATGGGCCAGAGAGTTCATCCAGATCCGGAGCTCCAGATTTGCTGTCATCACTGGGGGCATCTTCTGGGGGGAGGACTGGGTAGCTGTGGTACCTCCTCACAGCTGAGATTGGCTGGGGCACCTGTGGGGATGTAAGTAGTGTATTATGCTACATGTCTGTGACATATTCTGCATCCCTAGCTTCCCCTATATTGTTGCTGTTGCCCTGCCACCTTTGTTTATGTATGGTGATGTATTGTGGGATTGTTAGTTCTCCATGCTGTGCATGCATTGGTGGTGGGTGTATATGCAGGCCTTGGAGTGATGTGCATGCAGTGGGTATGACATGCAGGACTTGGCATTCAGGTTGGTTAATTGTGTTGGTGCACTGTGTGGGATGGAGTGGAGTGATGGGTGTCAGAGTTGAGGGGTGGTGGTGGCATGCAGGTATGGAGGAGGATAGGTAGTAAAATTGACTCACCAGTGTCCAGTCCTCCAGCAACTCCTTTGAGTCCCTCAGGATGCAGTATTGCCAATACTTGCTCCTCCCATGCTGTCAGCTGTGGGGGAGGAGGTGGAGGTCCACCGCCAGTCCTCTGGATAGCGAGATAGTGACTTGCTGCTATGGAACATATCTTCCCCATAGGTCGTTCCACCCCTTCTTGATGTCGTCCCTTGTTCATGGATGCTGTCCCACGGCATTCACCCGGTCCACGATTCTCCGCCATAGCTTCATCTTCCTGGCAATAAAGATTTGCTGTACCTGTGCTCCAAACAGCTGTGGCTCTACTCTAACTATTTGTTCCACCATGACCCGAAACTCATCATCAGTGAAACGGGGGTGCCTTTGTGGGGACATGGGTGTTGTGTGGTGTGTGTTGTGCAGAGGGTGTTGTGTAATGTGGTGGAGTGCGTGACGGATGAATGGGTGTTTGTGGTGTGTGTGTGTGTAGTTGTGTCTGTGATTTGCTTGGCAATCTCTTGGTTTCTTTTCATGTTAACAAAGGGTTGTGGGTTATACGGGTGTGTTTTATAGTGCTGTTGGTTGGTGGGTGGGTGTGATGTGTGTATCAGTGTCAGGTGTGTGTTTTTAGTATTGGCCAATGTTGTGTTGTTTTGTATTTGGGTGGGCATTCCTACCACGCCAGTATGTACCACCAATGGTTTACTGCAGTTGAATATCTGCTGTGGTGATTCGTGGGTCTTAATGTGGAGGGTGTTATTTTGTTGGCGTAACAGTATGGGTGCTCGTACCTACAGTTTTGCACTAACCTTTGGGCTGGCGGATTTGTGTTTGTGGCAGTATTCTTTCGGTTTGGTGTGTGTGTCATAATATGGCAAACGGATGTTCGCCTCTGCGATGGTATGTTGGTGGGTGTTACCGCGGCAGTAAGCGGGATTTACCGCCAATGTCATAATGAGGACCTCTGTGTGATAAGAAATTTCCTTTAATTCCAGGTACTTCTTTTTTTGCATCCGATCTGCGCCAAGAGTGTTCATGAAAACGATGGCACCTTTGATAACATGTCTACATCTTCAAAGATGGAATATATTCCCATATATGGACAACTGATTGCTATGTGCTCCGTCAAACAGGCTTGGAAGGGCTTGCAAGCAGCGCAGGGGTATTTTCAGAAGCATGACCTTCTTATCAACCTTTCAAAATGCAAGATGGATCCAGCACAACATAGGTCTTCATAGAAGTACACTTCAAGACAAATAAAAGCAGAGAAGCTGATGGTGGTGCTGTCTCAATTGTTATCCCTGCCCCAGGCTTCAGCTCAGCTCACCTATGGCTAAAGGTATAGGGAAATATAGCATTGAGTGTAGTGCTAGTGCCCTTGGCAAAACTTTACCTCATCTTTTCAAATACATCTTTTAAAGTACTGGCATCCAGCTTCCATGAGTCGAGAAAAACAAATTCCAGTAACACCTCAAATATTTAGATCACTTTAGTGGTGGCTGAACCTCAAATCTCTGAGCAGATTTACTTTACATGCTAGCCCACAACAAGTAATAATGGTTGGTGCCTGTCCAAAGGGTTGAAGGGCTGTAAGAAATCTACCTTGTAGGAAGTTGGCTCTGTTTATACTATATGAAAATGAGATATAGTGTGTACAGAGTCCAAGGGTTCCCCAGAGGCTTAACAGAGGCTAAAGTAGATAATAGTAATGCTCTATTTTGTGGTAGAGGGTCAAGCATTTAGGATTATCAGAGGGTAGTGCAAAGCATTTGTTGTACATACACTCAATTACTTAACTCCAGACCTATGGTTTTCAATATAGCAAAAATCTATTTTCTTAGTTTATTTGTAGAACCACATGATTCAAGTTGCAGGTAAGTACTTCATATATTCGTATTTCACACATATATCAATAATACTTGGTTTGAAACCGCTAAGTTATTCAGTTTTTGAAATATTGACAATTACCTGTTTTAAAAGTTGATAGTGCAATTTTCAAAAACAGTTCTTGGGGGGAAGAAAAGTTAATATGATTTACAGGTAAGTACTTGACTTACAGGTCCACTCTCCAGAGGTTAGGATGTCCACAGGTCGGGGTTCAAGTTAACCCCAAACACCCACCACCAGCAACACAGGGCTGGCCGGGTGCAAAGGTCAAAGTTGAGACAAACTTAGCATGGGGTCTTATGGAGACTGGGGGCACTCGGTTTCAGATCTACTGGTAGTTAAGTACCCGCATCTTTGGAGGGCAGACCTAGGGGGTTTAGAGGAGCACCGGGGGGCCACAAGTAGACACCAAACACACACCCTCTGCGACATGTGGGTGGCAGGGTGCAGGGTAAAAACAGAGCATCGGGCTCCGAATGCTTTCATATGAAGGGACCCCAGGGTCTCTCAGATGCTGCAGGCGAGGTCCAGGGGGTTGACTTGGACAAACCACAGGCTGGAAAGGGAGGAGGGCTGCCTGCTGAACGTAGCTGCACTGGAGGTCGGGTTCTCCAAGGCCTATGGGCTGCGGGAGCAGTGTTTCTTTAGGCGTTGGATATCTTTGTCCAGGGCTTTCACGTTCACGTCAGGGGGGTCCTCGGGATTCCGTCTGCAGGCATCATCGTGGAGGGGTGGAGAGATCAACACAGGGTGGGCACTGCTCACAATCTCCTGGGGACTCTCTATAGCTGGTTGGGCCACCTGGACACCGGCCACAGGAGTTGGGTGCAGGGTGGCCAGGACTCACGGATCCTGGGAGGTTCTGGAGTACTTTGGTTCTTAATTCTTTGTGGACAGAGCCGCTGTACTCAGGAGTTCTGGCAGTCCTCTGGAGCTTGGCAGAGGTCGCTGGTCCTGCTGGATGCGTCGCTTTATTTGTGAAGGTTCTCTGAAGCAGGAGACAGGCCGGTAGGGCTAGGGCCAAGTCAGTTTGTGTCGTCCTTCTTCTCTTCGGGGGTTTGAGATAGGCAGTCCTTCTTCTTGTGAGGTCACCAAGAATCTAGTTAGTTGGGTTCAGGGAGGCCCTTAAATTCTTTATTTGAGGGTGTTTCAGGGATCAGAGGGCAGTAGCCAATGCTACTGTCCCTGAGGGTGGCTACACCCTTCTTGTGTCCACTCCCTTTGGTCATAATACATGCTGCAGCCCTTGGGGACCTTCCCTGACCACAGGGCCCTTGGTACCATGGTTACCTTTTACAAGGGACTTATCCGTGTGCCATGAGTGTGCCAATTGTGGAAACAAAGATACAGATTTTGGGAAAGAACACTGGTGCTGGGGCCTGGTTAGCAGGATCCCAGGACACTTTCAATGACAATTGCCATCAATATCAGGCAAAAGGTGGGGGATAACCATGCCAACAGTGGCACTTTCCTACACCGCCCCCCCCCAAACGAAAGAGGATGACGGTAACCTTTCCCAAGAGAGTCTTCATTAACTAAGTTCAAGAACCTGGAAAGTCCATCTGCATTGGCATGAGCAGTTCCAGGTCTGTGTTCCACTGAAAAGACCGTTCCCTGTAGGGATATGGACCACCTCAAAAGTTTAGGGTTCTCATCTTTCATTTGCATTATCCATCTGAGAGGTCTGTGTTCAGTTTGAACAGTGAAGTGAGTACCAAACAAGTATGGTCTCAGCTTTTTCAGGGACCAAACCACAGCAAAGGCCTCCCTCTCAATGGCACTCCAATTCTGCTCCCTGGGGAGTAACCTCCTGCTTATGAATGCAACAGGCTGGTCAAGGCCATCATTATTGGTCTGGGACAGGACTGCTCCTAGCCCATGTTCAGACGCATCTGTCTGCACAATAAACTGCCTATAATAATCTGGAGCTTTGAGTACTGGTGCTGAGCACATTTTCTCCTTCAGGTTGTCAAAGGCCTTTTGACAGTTAAGAGTTCAGTTTACCTTTTTGGGCATCTTTTTGGAGGTCAGTTCTGCAACGGGAGTCACAATGGATCCATACCCCTTCACAAATCTCCTGTAATAACCAGTCAAGCCAAGGAATGCCCTGACCTGAGTCTGGGTTTTTAGAGCTTCCGAGTTCAGAATTGCTGGATCTTGGGTTTTAAGGGTTTCACTTGGCCTCCACCTACAATGTGGCCCAAGTATACAACTGTGACCTGCCCTCTCTGGCACTTTGATGCTTTAATAGTGAGGCCTGCTGACTGCAATGCCTACAAAACCTTCCCCAGGTGGACCAGGTTATCCTGCCAGGTGAAGCTAAAAACAGCAATATCATCTAGATATGCTGCACTAAAGGACTCCAAGCCAGCAAGGACTTGATTCACCAACCTTTGGAAGGTGGCAGGGGCATTCTTTAAGCCAAAGGGCATAACAGTGAACTGATAATTCCCATCGGGTGTAGAGAATGCTGTCTTTTCTTTTGCTCTTGGTGCCATCCTAATTTGCCCGTACCCTGTAGTTAAGTCAAAGGTACTCAAGAATTTGGCTGCACCTAATTTGTCAATTAGTTCATCTGCTCATGGCATAGGGTGTGCCTCTGTCTTAAAGACATAGTTGAGCCCTCCATAGTCCACACAGAACCTCATATCTCTCTTGCCATCTTTGCTATGACGTTTGGGGTCTAAGACCACTGGGCTAGCCCAGGGACTGTCAGAGTGAGCAATTAACCTTAACTCCAGCATCTTGTGTTTTTCCACTTTGATGCTCTCTTTGAGTTGGTCAGGCTGTATATTTTTGACTTGACAGGTAAACTGTCCACTGTGTCCACTTCATGGGTGCACAGGTGTGTCTGTGCAGGGGTCAAAGAGAAGAGCCCAGCAAATTGTTATAGGACTTGCCTGCAGTCAGTCTGCTGTTGGGCAGAAAGGGTGTCTGAATAGACAACTCTATCTCCTGACCCATCCTTAGGGTCAGTTGAGAGAAGGTCAGGCAGAGGTTCCCTCTTTGCTTCCTAATCCTCATTAGTAGCCATAAAATTGTTATATCTGCCCTATTGTTGTAGAGTTTCAAGCAGTTAACATGGATCACTCTCTTGGGTGTCGTGCTTGTGCCCAGGTCCACCAAGGAGGTGACCTGACTCTTCTTTTCTAGGATTGGGTTAGGGCCACTCCATCTGTCTTGAAGTGCCCTGGGAGCCACAGGCACCAGAACCCATACCTTCTGCCCTGGTTGGAACTTTACCAGTGCAGCCTTTTGGTCATACCACAACTTCTGGAGCTGTTGGCTGGCCTCAAGGTTTTTGGATGTCTTTTCCATGTACTCAGCCATCCTAGAGTGGAGGCCAAGCACATAGTCCACCACATCCTGTTTAGGCTCATGCAGAGGTCTCTCCCAGCCTTCTTTAACAAGTGTGAGTGTTCCCCTTACAGGGTGGCCAAACAGAAGTTCAAAGGGGGAAAACCCTACTCCCTTCTGAGGCACCTCTCCGTGAATTTGTAAGTCACCCCACACTTATTTCACATGTGTTTTAGGTAAGCTGACATGAAGTTCGTACCTCTGTCAAAAACCACCTACTTAGGAAAACCCACTGTGGTAAAATTAATAATCAGGGTCTTGGCTACTGCAGGAGATGTAGTAGACCTAAGAGGAATTGCTTCAGAGTATCTGGTAGCATGATCCACTACTACCAGTATGTACTGGTTCCCTGAGGCTGTGGGTAGCCCAAGTGTACCTACAATGTCCACACCAACTCTTTCAAAGGGAACCCCCACCACAGGAAGTGGAATGAGGGGGGGCTTTGGGTGCCACCTGTCTTGCCACTGGCTTGGCAGGTGACACAGGAGCTACAAAACTCCTTCACCTTCTGGGACATATTGGGTGGCAATAGAAGTGGTTGAAAAGTCTACTCCATGTTTTGGCTTGTCCCAAATGCCCGCTAGGGGGATGTCATAGGCCAAAGTTAGGATAAACTCCCTAAACTGCTGAGGAACTACCACTCTCCTGGTTGAACTAGGTTTGGGGTCTCTGGCCTCAGTGAAAAGGAGTCCATCTTCCCAATAGACCCTGTGGAAGCCACTGACATCTCTCTTCCCCTATGCAGCAGCTTGCTGCCTCAGGCATTCAAGAGTGGGACAAGCCTTTTGTCCCTGGCACAGCTGTTCTCTTGAGGGTCCCCCGGGACCCAAGAGCTCTACCTGGTAAGGTTCCAGGTCTACAGACTCAGTTCCCTCAGGGGATAGGACATCTTCCTGAGAAGAGAGGTCTTGTCTCTTTTGCTGTTCAGAGGTTGGTCCCCCAGTCCTCTTACCTTTTTTCTTGGAAGGTTGGGCCATTATTCCAGCCTCCAACACTTCTTTCTCACCTTGTGCTCTGCTTTGTGCTCTAGTTTTCACACACACCAGTTCAGGGATTCCCAGCATGGCTGCATGGGTTTTGAGCTCTACCTCAGCCCAAGCAGAGGACTCCAGATCATTCCCTAGCAAATATTCCACTGGGATTCCAGAAGAGACCACTACCTGTTTCAGGCCAGTAACCCCTCCCCATTCTAAAATCACCATAGCAATGGGATGGACTTTAGTCACATTGTCAGCATTGGTAACTGGATATGTTTGTCCAGCCAAATACTGTCCTGGGGAAACCAGTTTCTCTGTTACCATGGTGACACTGGCACCTGTATCCCTCAGGGGTTCTACTTTTGTTCCATCATTAAGAGCTACTGCCTGTATTGTTGCATGTTAGGCTGCCAGGTAGCAAGTGTGGCTATATCCATCCCACCCACAGGGACTAGAGTAGCATCAGGGTGGACCCTTATTTGCTTTGGGCACACTGTTGATCCCACCGTTGACACTGGCTATACCAGTACTAACTGGAGCAGTGCTAGGGGGATTCCTTTTGGGACAGGCCATGTCTCCATTTTGGTGTCCATGCTGTTTAGAGGTGTGACACCAGGCCTTTTTGGGGTCAACATTTTTACCCTTGTACCCACTTGTGGACTGTGAAGAGGCTCAGGCCCACCCTACTGTGAAGGTTTTTGGGGCTTTGTGAAGACTCTTTGTTTTTGTCCTTAGGTGTCTCACCACTCTTCCCCTGTGGTGGCTTTGTGACCTATTTCATTTGGTCACCCAGTGGAAGTCTTGACCAAATGGTCTGCCTTCTTTCCCAATTGGTGGGGAGAAATTGGACCTAGGTCTACCAGATGTTGATGCAACCTGTCATTGAAGCACTTATTTAAAAGATCTTCCTTCATAAACAAATTATAAAGCCCATCATAGTCATGCACTCCACTGCCAGTTATCCAACCATCTAGTGATTTCACTGGGTAGTCTACAAAATCAACCCAGGACTGGTTCAAGGTTTTGTGGCCCCCCTGAACCTAATTCTATACTCCTCAGTGGTGAATCTAAAACCCTCAATCAAGGTAGCCTTCATGTGGTCCTAGGATTCAGCATCTGCACCATTGTGTGTGAGGAGTCTATACCTATATTTAGCAGTAAACAGTTCCCAAAGGAGAGCTCCCCAGTGAGACCTGTTTAGCTTTCTGGTTGCACAAGGTCTCTCAAAAGCTGTGAACCATATGGTGATATTATCAGCTTCTTTATATTTTGAGACAATCCCTTTTGGGATTTTAGGATATCAGTATTTTCTCTCACCCTATTTATTTTGCTGCCACCATTAATGGGTGATAAGCCCATTTCTGCTTGCACCCTTTCTATAGTTAGGAGCTGTTGCTCCAAAGCTAATCTTTTGGCCACCCTTGCTAAAAGGAGGTCCTCTTCATTGAGGCTGCCCTCAATGTTCCCAGAGGAGCTGGACTCCCCCGTGGAAGATCCATATCCTCTGAGTAATATTTTTGGAGACAGGGACCTTGGGACCTTGGTCTCCCCAGTTAGGTGAGGAGGGGGAAGTTCATCCTCCTCATTTCTAGCATCTTCCCTATCTAAGGGGAGGTCTTCCACCTCAGTGGGGTGGTCCCTTGTATATTCTGCCAAGAGCTCCTGGCGCTTGTTCTGGGTAAGGTTGGAACCTGCTCTAATCTTTTTCAGCTTACAGAGGGACCTTAACAGGGCCATCCATAGATGGAAGTAAGAGGTGAGGTTGAATTCCACAACCGTTTCCTCTGAGCTGCTCATTATGCTACTAAAGTTGGGATTACTTTTTTAGAACTAAAAACTGCTTCTAGTTACTAACCCCTAATGTACAACTGTTAAATCTAAAAAGAAATGCCAAAAGGATTTAACCAAGGCCCTAGCAGGACTTTTAAAAATGTAGAAAAATTTGCCAAATCAAGAAATCAGTTTCTAAAGGCAATTTTGGAATTTAGTCGTGTGATCAGTGTAGGAAAGTACCATCTTGCCTGGCATGTTACCCCCATTTTTCACTGTATATATGTTGTTTTAGTTGTATGTGTCACTGGGACCCTGTTCACCAGGGCCCCAGTGCTCATAAGTGTGCCTGAATGTGTTACCTGTGTAGTGACTAACTGTCTCACTGAGGCTCTGCTAATCAGAACCTCAGTGGTTATGCTCTCTCATTTCTTTCCAAATTGTCACTAACAGGCTAGTGACTAATTTTACCAATTTACATTGGCTTACTGGAACACCCTTATAATTCCCTAGTATATGGTACTGAGGTACCCAGGATATTGGGGTTCCAGGAGATCCCTATGGGCTGCAGCATTTCTTTTGCCACCCATAGGGAGCTCTGACACAGGTTACACAGGCCTGCCACTGCAGCCTGAGTGAAATAACGTCCACGTTATTTCACAGCCATTTTACACTGCACTTAAGTAACTTATAAGTCACCTATATGTCTAACCTTTACCTGGTAAAGGTTAGGTGCAAAGTCACTTAGTGTGAGGGCACCCTGGCACTAGCCAAGATGCCCCCACATTGTTCAGAGCCAATTCCCTGAACTTTGTGAGTGCGGGGACACCATTACACGCGTGTACTACATATAGGTCACTACCTATATGTAGCTTCACAATGGTAACTCCGAATATGGCCATGTAACATGTCTATGATCATGGAATTGCCCCCTCTATGCCATCCTGGCATAGTTGGCACAATCCCATGATCCCAGTGGTCTGTAGCACAGACCCTGGTACTGCCAAACTGCCCTTCCTGGGGTTTCACTGCAGCTGCTGCTGCTGCCAACCCCTCAGACAGGCATCTGCCCTCCTGGGGTCCAGCCAGGCCTGGCCCAGGATGGCAGAACAAAGAACTTCCTCTGAGAGAGGGTGTTACACCCTCTCCCTTTGGAAAATGGTGTGAAGGCAGGGGAGGAGTAGCCTCCCCCAGCCTCTGGAAATGCTTTGTTGGGCACAGATGTGCCCAATTCTGCATAAGCCAGTCTACACCGGTTCAGGGGACCCCTTAGCCCTGCTCTGGCGCGAAACTGGACAAAGGAAAGGGGAGTGACCACTCCCCTGACCTGCACCTCCCCTGGGAGGTGTCCAGAGCTCCTCCAGTGTGCTCCAGACCTCTGCCATCTTGGAAACAGAGGTGCTGCTGGCACACTGGACTGCTCTGAGTGGCCAGTGCCACCAGGTGACGTCAGAGACTCCTTCTGATAGGCTCCTTCAGGTGTTAGTAGCCTATCCTCTCTCCTAGGTAGCCAAACCCTCTTTTCTGGCTATTTAGGGTCTCTGTCTCTGGGGAAACTTTAGATAACGAATGCAAGAGCTCAGCCGAGTTCCTCTGCATCTCTCTCTTCACCTTCTACCAAGGAATCGACTGCTGACCGCGCTGGAAGCCTGCAAAACTGCAACATAGTAGCAAAGACGACTACTGCAACTCTGTAACGCTGATCCTGCCGCCTTCTCAACTGTTTTCCTGGTGGTGCATGCTGTGGGGGTAGTCTGCCTCCTCTCTGCACTAGAAGCTCCGAAGAAATCTCCCGTGGGTCGACGGAATCTTCCCCCTGCAACCGCAGGCACCAAAAAGCTGCATTACCGGTCCCTTGGGTCTCCTCTCAGCACGACGAGCGAGGTCCCTCGAATCCAGCAACTCTGTCCAAGTGGCCCCCACAGTCCAGTGACTCTTCAGTCCAAGTTTGGTGGAGGTAAGTCCTTGCCTCACCTCGCTAGACTGCATTGCTGGGAACTGCGACTTTTGCAGCTACTCCGGCCTCCGTGCACTTCCGGTGGAAATCCTTTGTGCACAGTCCAGTCTGGGTCCACGGCACTCTAACCTGCATTGCACGACCTCCTAAGTTGTTCTCCGGCGACGTGGGACTTCTTTGTGCGACTTCGGGTGAGCACCGTTTCACGCATCCTCGTAGTGCCTGTTTCTGGCACTTTTCCGGGTGCTACCTGCTGCTAAGAGGGCTCCTTGTCTTGCTCGACGTCCCCTCTACCTCCTGGTCCAATTTGCGACCTCCTGGTCCCTCCTGGGCCACAGCAGTATCCAAAAACGCTTACCGCACGATTTGCAGCTAGCAAGGCTTGTTGGCGTTCCTTCGGCAGGAAAACACTTCTGCACAACTCTCCACAGCGAGAGGGATCCGTCCACCAAAGGGGAAGTCTCTAGCCCTTTTCGTTCCTGCAGAAACCTCAGCTTCTTCTGTCCAGTAGAAGCTTCTTTGCATCCACAGCTGGCATTTCCTGGGCATATGCCCATCTCTGACTTGCTTGTGACTTTTGGACTTGGTCCCCTTGTTCCACAGGTACCCTAGATTAGAAATCCACAGTTGTTGCATTGTTGGTTTGTGTCTTTCCTGCATTATTCCTCTAACACGACTTCTTTGTCCTTAGGGGAACTTTAGTGCACTTTGCACTCACTTTTCAGGGTCTTGGGGAGGGTTATTTTTCTAACTCTCACTATTTTCTAATAGTCCCAGCGACCCTCTACAAGGTCACATAGGTTTGGGGTCCATTTGTGTTGCCCCTATCCCTATGTTTCCCCATTGCATCCTATTGTAACTATACATTGTTTGCACTGTTTTCTAAGACTATACTGCATATTTTTGCTATTGTGTATATATATCTTGTGTATATTTCCTATCCTCTCACTGAGGGTACACTCTAAGATACTTTGGCATATTGTCATAAAAATAAAGTACCTTTATTTTTAGTATAACTGTGTATTGTGTTTTCTAATGATATTGTGCATATGACACTAAGTGGTACTGTAGTAGCTTCACACGTCTCCTAGTTCAGCCTAAGCTGCTCTGCTAAGCTACCATTATCTATCAGCCTAAGCTGCTAGACACCCTATACACTAATAAGGGATAACTGGGCCTGGTGCAAGGTGCAAGTACCCCTTGGTACTCCCTACAAGCCAGTCCAGCCTCCTACATTGGTTGTGCAGCGGTGGGATAAGTGCTTTGAGACTACTTACCACTCTTGTCATTGTACTTTTCATAAGAGAAAAATATACAAAACAAGGTCAGTGTATATACACATAGCCAAAAAGTTTTGCATTTCCTCTTTTCACTCTTTTCTAAGTGCTGAAAAGTACTTCTAAACTTTCTAAAAAGTACTAAAAAGTTTTAAAAGTTTTTTTTTCTGTCTTTCTAAAAGCTCTGACAAACTTTTTTCTCTTTTTCTATCACTTTAACTCTCTCTAAAAATGTCTGGCACAGGCCAAAATGTTGATCTGTCCAAACTTGCATATGATCACCTTAGCTGGAAAGGAGCAAGGAGTCTCTGCATAGAGAGAGGTTTGAGTGTAGGGAAGAATCCTTCCTTGGAACTGTTACTTAACATGCTTAGAGAACATGATAAGGCTAAAAGTGCCCCATCTGTTGAAAAAGTAGCTAATGGTTCTCAATCTGATCCAGGGACTCCCCCAGGAAAAGATTCAGGAAAGAAACTTCCAAGCCTGCCCATTACTAGACAGTCTAGCATAGTTGGTAATGATGATGAGCCACACCATACAAATAGTGTTGTCTCACATCATAGCAAAAGCATTTATTCTCACCATACTGGTAGTGATGTTTCTGTTAGCCAAGCTGTTAGGGTGGCTTCTGTAAGGGACAGGTCTCCTTCTGTTCATTCCCAACATACCTCTGTATCTAGGAATGTCCCTCCCACCAACCCTGATGACAGAATGTTAGAGAGGGAACTCAATAAGTTGAGGGTGGAACAAACCAGACTGAAGCTTAAAAAGCAACAGCTGGATTTGGATAGACAGTCTTTTGAACTAGAGAAGGAAAGACAGAAGTTGGGTTTAGATACCCATGGTGGCAGCAGCAGTATTCCCCATAGTCATCCTGTAAAAGAGCATGATTCCAGGAATCTGCACAAGGTAGTTCCCCCTTATAAGGAGGGGGATGACATTAACAAGTGGTTTGCTGCACTTGAGAGGGCCTGTGTTGTACAGGATGTCCCTGAAAGGCAGTGTGCTGCTATCCTATGGCTATCATTTAGTGGAAAAGGTAGGGATAGGCTCCTTACTGTGAAAGAAAATGATGCCAATAATTTCCAAGTTCTTAAGAATGAACTCCTGGATGGTTATGGCTTAACCACTGAACAATACAGGATAAAGTTCAGAGAGACCAAAAAGGAGTCATCACAAGACTGGGTTGATTTCATTGACCATTCAGTGAAGGCCTTGGAGGGGTGGTTACATGGTAGTAAAGTTACTGATTATGACAGCCTGTATAACTTAATCCTGAGAGAGCATATTCTTAATAATTGTGTGTCTGATTTGTTGCACCAGTACTTGGTGGACTCTGATCTGACCTCTCCCCAAGAATTGGGAAAGAAGGCAGACAAATGGGTCAGAACAAGGGTGAACAGAAAAGTTCATACAGGGGGTGACAAAGATGGCAACAAAAAGAAGGATGGTAAGTCTTCAGACAAAGGTGGGGACAAATCTAAAAATGAGTCTTCATCAGGCCCACAAAAACACTCTGGTGGGGGTGGTGGGTCCAAATCCTCCTTTAATCAGAACAAGGAAAAGAAACCATGGTGCTATTTATGTAAAATAAAAGGCCATTGGACAACAGATCCCAGTTGTCCAAAGAAAAGCACCAATGCTCCTACCACTACAACCCCTACTGCTACCCCTAGTGTCCCTACTAATAGCAGTGGTGGTGGGAGCAAACCTACTAATAGCCAATCCAAGGGAGTAGCTGGGCTCACTATTGGTAACTTAGTTGGGGTTGGCCTTGTTAGGGAGGCCACAGAGGCTGTGTTAGTCTCTGAGGGGGCTATTGATTTAGCCACCTTAGTTGCTTGTCCCCTTAATATGGATAAGTACAAGCAGCTACCCCTAATAAATGGTGTTGAGGTTCAGGCCTACAGGGACACTGGAGCCAGTGTGACTATGGTCATAGAGAAACTGGTCCACCCTGAACAACACCTACTTGGTCACCAGTACCAAGTAACCGATGCTCACAACAACATAATTATCCACCCCATGGCTGTTGTTAATCTCAACTGGGGGGGGGTTACTGGTCCAAAGAAAGTTGTGGTAGGCACAGATTTACCTGTAGACTGTCTACTAGGAAATGATTTGGAGACATCAGCTTGGTCAGATGTGGAGTTGGAGGCCCATGCAGCAATGCTGGGCATCCCAGGGCATATTTTTGCTTTGACAAGGGCTCAGGCCAAAAAGCAAAAAGGACAGGGAAGCTTGGATCCTGGAACAATGGACCAAGTGCTCCCTAAAGCTAGGGCTAGTAGAAGCAAACCACTTCCTACTATCCCTCCCTCTACAGTGGATTCTACTTCTGAAGAAGAAGAATTCCCTCCTTGTGCAGAACCTACACCAGAGGAGCTGGAAGCAGATACTGCTGAGCTTTTGGGTGAAGGGGGGCCTGCCAGGGAGGAGCTGAGTGTGGCACAACAAACCTGTCCCACATTAGAGGGTCTCAGACAGAAAGCTGTCAAACAGGCTAATGGGGATGTCAGTGACTCTCACAGAGTTTACTGGGAGGACAACCTCTTGTACACTGAGCATAGGGATCCTAAACCTGGAGCTGCCAGGAGATTAGTGATTCCTCAGGAGTACAGAAAGTTCCTCCTAACTCTAGCCCACGACATTCCCCTAGCTGGACATCTGGGGCAAATGAAAACTTGGGACAGGCTTGTTCCCCTGTTTCATTGGCCTAGGATGTCTGAGGACACAAAGGAATTTTGTAAGTCCTGTGAAACCTGTCAAGCCAGTGGCAAGACAGGTGGCACTCCAAAGGCACCCCTTATTCCACTGCCTGTGGTTGGGGTTCCCTTTGAAAGGGTAGGGGTTAACATAGTTGGCCCCCTTGACCCTCCTACTGCTTCAGGCAATAGGTTTATCTTAGTGGTAGTGGACCATGCCACAAGATATCCTGAAGCTATTCCTTTAAGGACCACTACAGCTCCTGCAGTGGCAAAGGCCCTCCTGGGAATATTTTCCAGGGTGGGCTTCCCAAAGGAAGTAGTATCAGACAGGGGAAGCAATTTCATGTCTGCATACTTAAAGGCCATGTGGAAGGAGTGTGGTGTAACTTACAAGTTCACTACACCCTATCATCCACAAACAAATGGACTGGTGGAGAGATTTAATAAAACTCTCAAAGGCATGATTATGGGTCTCCCTGAAAAACTCTGCAGGAGATGGGATATCCTTCTACCATGCCTCCTTTTTGCCTACAGGGAGGTACCCCAGAAAGGAGTGGGCTTCAGCCCCTTTGAACTTCTTTTTGGACACCCTGTTAGGGGTCCACTCACACTTGTAAAGGAGGGTTGGGAACAACCTTTAAAAGCTCCTAAGCAGGATATTGTGGATTATGTACTTGGCCTCAGACCAAGGATGGCTGAGTACATGAAAAAGGCCAGCAAAAACCTTCAGGCCAGCCAAGAGCTCCAGAAGCAATGGCATGATCAGAAGGCTGTTTTGGTTCAGTACCAACCAGTGCAGAAAGTGTGGGTCTTGGAGCCTGTGGCCCCAAGAGCACTCCAAGATAAATGGAGTGGACCCCACACAATTGTTGAAAAGAAGGGAGAAGTCACCTATTTAGTTGACTTAGGCACTGCCAGGAGTCCCCTTAGGGTGCTCCATGTCAACCGCCTGAAACCCTACTATGACAGGGCTGATCTCACCCTGCTCATGGCAACTGATGAGGGACAGGAAGAAGACAGTGATCCTCTACCTGATCTCTTCTCTTCCACAGAACAAGATGCTCTTGTGGAAGGTGTAGTTTTGGCTGATTGTCTTACTGCTGAGCAGAAAGACCATTGCATAAATCTCCTAGATCAATTCTCTGAACTCTTCTCTACTGTGCCAGGTACCACTTCTTGGTGTGAGCACACTATAGATACTGGAGACAGTTTACCTGTCAAAAGTAAGATCTATAGGCAGCCTGACCATGTCAGGGACTGCATAAAGCAAGAGGTCCAGAAAATGTTAGAACTAGGAGTGGTTGAGCACTCTGAAAGTCCATGGGCTTCTCCTGTGGTACTTGTACCAAAACCCCATTCCAAAGATGGAAAGAAGGAAATGCGGTTTTGTGTAGACTATAGAGGTCTCAACTTGGTAACCAAAACTGATGCTCACCCTATACCCAGGGCAGATGAGCTCATAGATACACTGGCATCTGCCAAGTATCTAAGCACTTTTGATTTGACTGCAGGGTATTGGCAGATCAAATTGTCGGAAGATGCTAAACCTAAGACTGCATTTTCAACCATTGGAGGACATTACCAGTTTACTGTAATGCCTTTTGGTTTGAAAAATGCACCTGCCACTTTTCAGAGGTTGTGAATACAGTCCTGCAAGGCCTGGAAGCTTTCAGTGCAGCATATTTGGACGATATAGCTGTCTTTAGCTCCAGCTGGGATGATCACCTGGTCCACCTATGGAAAGTTTTGGAGGCCCTGCAAAAGGCAGGCCTCACTATCAAGGCTTCAAAGTGCCAGATAGGGCAGGGGAAGGTGGTTTATCTGGGACACCTTGTTGGTGGGGAACAGATTGCACCACTTCAAGGGAAAATCCAAACAATTATTGATTGGGTTCCCCCTACCACTCAGACTCAGGTGAGAGCCTTCCTAGGCCTCACTGGGTATTACAGGAGGTTCATTAAGAACTATGGCTCCATTGCAGCCCCTCTTAATGACCTCACATCCAAAAAGATGCCTAAAAAGGTATTGTGGACAGCTAGCTGTCAGAAAGCTTTTGAGGAGCTGAAGCAGGCCATGTGCTCTGCACCTGTCCTGAAAAGCCCTTGTTACTCTAAAACATTCTATGTCCAAACTGATGCATCTGAATTAGGAGTAGGGGCAGTCCTATCACAACTTAATTCTGAGGGCCAGGATCAACCTGTTGCTTTTATTAGTAGGAGGTTGACCCCTAGAGAAAAGCGTTGGTCTGCCATAGAGAGGGAGGCCTTTGCTGTGGTCTGGGCTCTGAAGAAGTTGAGGCCATACCTGTTTGGCACTCACTTCATTGTTCAGACAGACCACAAACCTCTACTTTGGCTAAAACAAATGAAAGGTGAAAATCCTAAATTGTTGAGGTGGTCCATATCCCTACAGGGAATGGACTATACAGTGGAACATAGACCTGGGAGTAGCCACTCCAATGCAGATGGACTCTCCAGATATTTCCACTTAGACAATGAAGACTCATCAGGTCATGGCTAGTCTTATTGTCCTTCGTTTGGGGGGGGGGGGTTGTGTAGGAAAGTACCATCTTGCCTGGCATGTTACCCCCATTTTTCACTGTATATATGTTGTTTTAGTTGTATGTGTCACTGGGACCCTGTTCACCAGGGCCCCAGTGCTCATAAGTGTGCCTGAATGTGTTACCTGTGTAGTGACTAACTGTCTCACTGAGGCTCTGCTAATCAGAACCTCAGTGGTTATGCTCTCTCATTTCTTTCCAAATTGTCACTAACAGGCTAGTGACTAATTTTACCAATTTACATTGGCTTACTGGAACACCCTTATAATTCCCTAGTATATGGTACTGAGGTACCCAGGGTATTGGGGTTCCAGGAGATCCCTATGGGCTGCAGCATTTCTTTTGCCACCCATAGGGAGCTCTGACAATTCTTACACAGGCCTGCCACTACAGCCTGAGTGAAATAACGTCCACGTTATTTCACAGCCATTTTACACTGCACTTAAGTAACTTATAAGTCACCTATATGTCTAACCTTTACCTGGTAAAGGTTAGGTGCAAAGTTACTTAGTGTGAGGGCACCCTGGCACTAGCCAAGGTGCCCCCACATTGTTCAGAGCCAATTCCCTGAACTTTGTGAGTGCGGGGACACCATTACGCGCGTGTACTACATATAGGTCACTACCTATATGTAGCTTCACAATGGTAACTCCGAATATGGCCATGTAACATGTCTATGATCATGGAATTGCCCCCTCTATGCCATCCTGGCATAGTTGGCACAATCCCATGATCCCAGTGGTCTGTAGCACAGACCCTGGTACTGCCAAACTGCCCTTCCTGGGGTTTCACTGCAGCTGCTGCTGCTGCCAACCCCTCAGACAGGCATCTGCCCTCCTGGGGTCCAGCCAGGCCTGGCCCAGGATGGCAGAACAAAGAACTTCCTCTGAGAGAGGGTGTTACACCCTCTCCCTTTGGAAAATGGTGTGAAGGCAGGGGAGGAGTAGCCTCCCCCAGCCTCTGGAAATGCTTTGTTGGGCACAGATGTGCCCAATTCTGCATAAGCCAGTCTACACCGGTTCAGGGGACCCCTTAGCCCTGCTCTGGCGCGAAACTGGACAAAGGAAAGGGGAGTGACCACTCCCCTGACCTGCACCTCCCCTGGGAGGTGTCCAGAGCTCCTCCAGTGTGCTCCAGACCTCTGCCATCTTGGAAACAGAGGTGCTGCTGGCACACTGGACTGCTCTGAGTGGCCAGTGCCACCAGGTGACGTCAGAGACTCCTTCTGATAGGCTCCTTCAGGTGTTAGTAGCCTATCCTCTCTCCTAGGTAGCCAAACCCTCTTTTCTGGCTATTTAGGGTCTCTGTCTCTGGGGAAACTTTAGATAACGAATGCAAGAGCTCAGCCGAGTTCCTCTGCATCTCTCTCTTCACCTTCTACCAAGGAATCGACTGCTGACCGCGCTGGAAGCCTGCAAAACTGCAACATAGTAGCAAAGACGACTACTGCAACTCTGTAACGCTGATCCTGCCGCCTTCTCGACTGTTTTCCTGGTGGTGCATGCTGTGGGGGTAGTCTGCCTCCTCTCTGCACTAGAAGCTCCGAAGAAATCTCCCGTGGGTCGACGGAATCTTCCCCCTGCAACCGCAGGCACCAAAAAGCTGCATTACCGTTCCCTTGGGTCTCCTCTCAGCACGACGAGCGAGGTCCCTCGAATCCAGCAACTCTGTCCAAGTAGCCCCCACAGTCCAGTGACTCTTCAGTCCAAGTTTGGTGGAGGTAAGTCCTTGCCTCACCTCGCTAGACTGCATTGCTGGGAACTGCGACTTTTGCAGCTACTCCGGCCTCCGTGCACTTCCGGTGGAAATCCTTTGTGCACAGTCCAGCCTGGGTCCACGGCACTCTAACCTGCATTGCACGACCTCCTAAGTTGTTCTCCGGCGACGTGGGACTTCTTTGTGCGACTTCGGGTGAGCACCGTTTCACGCATCCTCGTAGTGCCTGTTTCTGGCCCTTCTCGGGGTGCTACCTGCAGCTAAGAGGGCTCCTTGTCTTGCTCGACGTCCCCTCTACCTCCTGGTCCAATTTGCGACCTCCTGGTCCCTCCTGGGCCACAGCAGTATCCAAAAACGCTAACCGCACGATTTGCAGCTAGCAAGGCTTGTTGGCGTTCCTTCGGCGGGAAAACACTTCTGCACGACTCTCCACGGCGAGAGGGATCCGTCCACCAAAGGGGAAGTCTCTAGCCCTTTTCGTTCCTGCAGAAACCTCAGCTTCTTCTGTCCAGTAGAAGCTTCTTTGCATCCACAGCTGGCATTTCCTGGGCATATGCCCATCTCCGACTTGCTTGTGACTTTTGGACTTGGTCCCCTTGTTCCACAGGTACCCTAGATTGGAAATCCACAGTTGTTGCATTGTTGGTTTGTGTCTTTCCTGCATTATTCCTCTAACACGACTTCTTTGTCCTTAGGGGAACTTTAGTGCACTTTGCACTCACTTTTCAGGGTCTTGGGAGGGTTATTTTTCTAACTCTCACTATTTTCTAATAGTCCCAGCGACCCTCTACAAGGTCACATAGGTTTGGGGTCCATTCGTGGTTCGCATTCCACTTTTGGAGTATATGGTTTGTGTTGCCCCTATCCCTATGTTTCCCCATTGCATCCTATTGTAACTATACATTGTTTGCACTGTTTTCTAAGACTATACTGCATATTTTTGCTATTGTATATATATATCTTGTGTATATTTCCTATCCTCTCACTGAGGGTACACTCTAAGATACTTTGGCATATTGTCATAAAAATAAAGTACCTTTATTTTTAGTATAACTGTGTATTGTGTTTTCTTATAATATTGTGCATATGACACTAAGTGGTACTGTAGTAGCTTCACACGTCTCCTAGTTCAGCCTAAGCTGCTCTGCTAAGCTACCATTATCTATCAGCCTAAGCTGCTAGACACCCTATACACTAATAAGGGATAACTGGGCCTGGTGCAAGGTGCAAGTACCCCTTGGTACTCACTACAAGCCAGTCCAGCCTCCTACAATCAGGTATTGGCTGAGTAGTCCAGCAAATGCACAGTCATAGACCCTACCGCTGATCCACCAATGTGGGAAGTTGGCTCTGTATATACTATATAAAAATGAGATATAGGCCTTCATTATGTACTTGGCGGTCGAGACCGCCATGGCGGCGGAAATTTCCACCACCAGCATGGCTGTCTCGACCGCCACATAATGTACACAGTAGTGACCGCCACAGGCAGCCTTCCACCACCGCTAGGCTACCGCTGACAGGCAGCCTGACGATGGTGGAATTCTTCATCCGACAGGGCAGCGCTGCTCTGGATAAAGAACCCTTGTTCCGCCAGCCATTCCCTGGCAGTTTTACCTGCCATGGAAAGGCTGGTGGAAGGGGTGCTACAGGGCATGGGCAGTGCAGGGGCCCCCGTGCAGAGCCCCGTCGCACAGGTCACTGCCAGATTAACGGGCAGTGATCTGCGCGACGGGTGCTGCTGCACCTGCCGCACAGCAGCATAGACAGCTGTCGGCAATGCCCCTGCCCAGCATTCCATTGATCCGGCTGGCAGAAACACTGTTTCAGCCCGCCGGCCCAGCAGAATGTTAATTATTCAGCAGGGTCTCAAGGGGGCTGGTGGTCTGTGGTAAGACCGCCAGCATTCCCAGAGGCTTAACAGAGGCTAAAGTGGATAATACTAATGCCCTCTTTTGTGGTAGTGTGGTCGAGCAGTTAGGCTTATCAGAGGGTAGTGCAAAGCATTTGTTGTCCACACACAGTCAATAGAAAAAGCACACACACAATGACTTAACTCCAGACCAATGGTTTTATATTGTCTTTTCTTAGTTTATATCTAGAACCTCAAGATTCAAGTTGCAGGTAAGTACTTCAATAGATACATATTTCACACATATATCAATAGTACTTGTTTTGAAATCGATAAGTTATACAGTTTTTAAAATATTGGCAATTATCTGTTTTAAAAGTTGACTGCAATTTTCAGAAACAGTTCCTGGGGGGAAGAAAAGTTCATATGATTTACAGGTAAGTACTTGACTTACAGTTCCAGTGTCTGGGGGTTAGGAACTCCACATGTTAGGGTTCAAGTTAAACCCAAACACCCACTACCAGCAACACAGGGCCGGCCTGGTGCAGATGTCAAAGTTGAGTCAAATGTAAGATGGGGTCCTATGGAGACTGAGGGTAGTCGGAATCAGGCCTGCCTGCAGGTAAGCACCTGTGGCTTCGGAGGGCAGACCTAGGGGATTAGAAGAGCACCGGAGAGGCCACTAGTAGGAACCAAACACGTACCCTTAGCGGCATTGGGGCAGGCGGGCGCAGGGTGCAAACAAGGTGTCGGGTTTCCCATGCTGGTCTATGAGGGGACCCCGGGGATCACTCAGATGTTGCAGGCGAGGTCCAGGGGGTCGGCCTGGACAAACCACAGGCTGGATAGGGATGAGGGCTGCCTGCTGAACGTAGCTACACCGGAGGTAGGGTCTTCCAAGGCCTGGGGGCTGCAGATGCAGTGGTCTTTTAGGCATCGGATATCTTCGTCTGGAGCTTTCGCAGACAGAGAGTCCTCGGGATTTCCTCTGCAAGTGTCGTCGTTGTGGGGTGGAGAGGTCAAACCACGGTGGGCACTTGCTCACAGTCGCCTGGGGACTCCCTCTAGCTGATTGGGCCACCTGGTCACCAGCCCTTGGTTATTGATCCTTTGGGAACAAAGCCCCTGTCCTCTGGAGTTTTTGGACCTCTGTGGTGCAGGGCAGTCCTCTGGAGCTTGGCAGAGGTCGCTGGTCCCATTGCTTTCTTTGTGCAGGTTCTTTGAAGCATGATGCAGGCCAGTAGAGCTGGGGCCAAGTCAGTTTGTATCGTCCTTCTCTGCATGGGTTTCAGCTATGCAGTCCTTCTTCTTCGTGTGAGGTCGTCAGGAATCTGACGAGCTGGGTTCAGGGAGGCCCTTAAATGCTGGATTTAGGGGCGTTGCAGGGCTCAGAGGGCAGTAGCCAATGGCTACTGTCCCTGAGGGTGAATGCACAAGAATTGAGAACCCACTTAAATAATTTCAAGAGTTGTAATGAAATTTCAGATTGCGTGCAGACAATGATACATCTGGTCCCCGTATTCAGTTCAAGTGCATTTATTGATTCACGGAGATTATTCTGAAGAATACAAGGAGAGACAGCTGACCCATGTTTCACCCCTTATGATGTGTTTACCAGGGGCTTTTTCAAGGCATTATGTTGTTCAACAGAAACATTTCATTTTCAATTGCAGATGGTCCGATTAATGGTACGAAAGTCGTAGGTGTAATCCTGAGATCAAGTTAACGGCTTTCTAAACGGGCGCCATGTTGGATATGAAAAGAAAACTGTCCCTGAGGGTGGCTACACCCTTCTTATGTCCACTCCCTTTGGGGAGGGGGGCACAAACCTAGCCATATTGGTCCCTGTCCTCCAAACCACGATGGAGGATTCTACAGGGAGGTTGTCACCTCAGCTCTGCAAACCTTAGGTTGGGTGGGGGGTCACTCCTCCCTATTTTACCTAATTTTCCCACCAAAAGTGGGGCTTTGTCCAGGGGATGGGCGACTCCAGTAGCTGGGGTGCCCGGCAGCACTGTGACCGAGGCTTGAGACTTAAAGCCTCACCATCATGTGTTACCCTTCCTGCGGGGGGGGGTGAGGCACCTCCACCCAGGACAGGCTTTGTTTCTGGCTACAGAGAGCACAAAGGCTCTCACCCCATGTGGTCAGAAACTCGGCCAAAGGAGGCAGGCCTGCACAGACTGGTCAGTCCTGCACTAGCAGTTTGGCTAACATCTGGGGGAATTTTTCAATAAATCTCACATTGGCATCATTGTGGGTTTATTGTGCTGAGAAGTTTGATACCAAACTTCCCAGCATTCAGTGAAGCAATTATGGAGCAGTGGAGTTGGTAATGACAAACTCTCAGATCATATACACAGTATGGCTACACTGCACTTACGATGTCTAAGAATGGACTTTGACACTGTAGGGGCATATTGCCCATGCAGCTTACCCTCACCTGTGGTATAGTGCACCCTGCCTAAGGGCTGTAAGGCCTGCTAGTGGGGTGACTTACCTATGCCACAGGCAGTGGTTTGGGGGCGTGGCACCCTGAGAGGGGTGCCATGTTGAATTCACCTTTTTCTCCCCACCAGCACACATAAACTGCAAAGGCAGTGTGCATGTGGTTGATGAGGGATGTAGGAAAGTACCCTCTTTTTGCCATGGTTACCCTAATTTTCTGCCTGATGTCAGAGTGCTTGACTGTGTTCAGTGGGATCCTGCTAACCAGGACCCCAGTGATTATCCTCTCTCTCCTATAAATTGTGTTTTTGCATACTGTTAACTAAGTATTTCACCCAAAATGGGCATACTGGTGTCCCCTTATAAGTCCCTAGTATATGGTACCTAGGTACCCAGGGCATTGGGGTTCCAGGGGATCCCTATGGGCTGCAGCATTTCTTTTGCCACCCATAGGGGGCAAATGCAAAGGCTTCTGCAGGACTGCCCTTGCAGCCTGGGTGAAAAGTTGCATGTACCCTTTCACTGCCATTTACACTCCATTGTCACTTATAAGTTACCCCTATAGGAAGCCCTCCAGCCCTGAGGGCAGGGTGCAGAGCACATGTGTGTGAGGGCACCGCTGCACTAGCAGAGGTGCCCCCATGACCTCCAGGACTATTTTACGCGTGTACTGGACATAGGTCACTACCTATGTCCAGCTACATAATGTTAACTCCAAACATAGGCATGTTTGTTATCATGTTTATCAAACATGTTGGAATCATACCCCTAAGCTTTGGTTGTTTGATTCCATGCAGTCACTCTGGAGCTCCTCAGAGGACCCCCAGTATTGCCATTCCAGCCTTCTGAGGTTTTCCAGACAGCCCCATCTGCTGGCACCTCTCAGACAGGTTTCTGCCCTCCTGTTGCTTGAGCAGCTCAATCCCAGAAAGGAAGAACAAAGGATTTCCTTTGTGAGAGGGGTGTTACACCCTCTCCCTTTGGAAATAGGTGTTACAGGCTTGGGAGTGGTAGCACATTCGGTACCTTCCTTACATAATCTAGTCTACATCAGTTCAGGGACTCCCAGCCCGTGCTCTGGTGCAAAACTGGACAAAGGAAAGGGGAGTGACCACTCCCCTGTCCATCACCACCCCAGCGTTGGTGCTCAGAGCTCATCCAGAGTGTCCCTGGGCTTGCCATCTTGGATTCCAAGTTGGCAGGGAACTCTGGGAGTATCTGAGTGGCCTGTGCCACAGGTGGCATGTTTAGCTGACCAGGTCTCCTTTCAGGGCTATTTAGGATCTCTCTCTTGGGTGATGTTTCAGATTCAGATTGCAAGACTCCAGCAGGAATCCTCTGCATTCTTTACTTCACCTTCTCACCGAAGAAACTGCATCTGGACCCTTCAGGAACTCTACAAACCGCAACAAAGAAGGAAATTTGACTTCTGCAACATTGTATCTTCAGCTCCTGCCAGCAACTGCAACTGTTCCCTGGCCGTGTATCCTCAGAGGACAGCCTGTCTTCGGCCTGCACCAGAAGAACAAAGGAATCTCCCTTGGAGGGAAGGAGTCACTCCCCTGCTTCAGCAGGCACCTCTCTGCATTGAAGACCGGCTGAGTGGGTCCCCTCTCCTGATGAGTTGCGTGGATCCTGCATCACGGGTGGTGGACTGAAATGGTCCCGACGGTCCTTACGTCCTTCTGTACAACTTAGGTGGAGGTAAGAGCTTGCCTCCCCAAGCAAGACAGTACCCCCATGCACTGTGTGTTTTGCAGTTGCCAAGGCTTGTTGGCATCCTTCCATGAAGGTCTATGTGCACCGTGCAGCTCCGGCCCCCAGCACTCCTTTCTGCGATGCGCAGCTTCCTGTGTGGTTCTCCGGTGGCGTGGGATCCTTTGTTGTAGTGCTGCATGGGCCTCCTATTGCACCTTTCTTTGTCCCTGTGCTGTGGGACTCCTGTGCATGCTGCCTGGTCTTGTGAAGGCTCTCTGAGTTGCTGAGAGCCCCCTCTAACCCAACCTCCTGGGTAGAGTCCATCAGGTCCATCCTGGTCCCGGACAGTGCCCTTTTCTGCTAACCACGAGCTTTGTGTGTGCCAAGGCTTGTTGTCAGAATCCAGCTACGCAAACCAGAATGCAATCATCCATCTGGCATGGAGCATCATCTGCACCAACCAGGAACCCGCATTCATCTTCTTGGGTGCAGTACTGACTGTTGTTCTTCATCGGCGGTTCTTCTTTTGCACCTTTATCTGGGTTAGCAGGGCCTCTTGTTCTCCCTGGACTCTTCTGTGCCTCTTGGGCCCCTTCTTCCACAGGTCTTCAGGTTCAGGAATCCACTGTTGGTGTCTTTTGGTTCTTGCAATATCTTGTTTCTCCAGTTCTTGTGTGTTCTAGGAAAGTTACTGTGATTTACTCCTGCTTTCCTGGGCTCTGGGGTGGGTTCTATTACTTACCTTTGGTGTATTCTAATACTCACAGTGCCCCTCTACACGCTACACTTGCATAGGTGGGAAACTAACATTCACATTTCACTTTCTTAGTATATGTTTTTTTTCCCCAGGCTGTAGTGCTTTCCTCTTATCTAGTTTCTAAGCACTAACATAACACAACAGAAATGCACTTCTGAGGTCAAAGAAGACTTTTATTGTTGTTAATTCTTCCCCAACCACAATATTTATGAATGACGAATTAGTAGCTTTCAAGTCCGCGTTAATCAAACAAAATATATCAGTTTGCAATATACACAGCAGGTTATATTTATAAGATATTGAATGCAAAGCAAAACAAATACTTCACCGTGTGGGAAACTATTTACAGCTTCATCTTTCTAAGGTCTGCAAGCTGATGACCCCTTGTCAGCCGCGAGAAAGAGATTCATCTACCCACACGGGATTGCTGGCAGCTGGCGCCAAGCTCCAGCACGAGGTCCGGCAGATTCGAATCTGACTCTCTGCAGCCTGTTACATTAGTTACAAAGGTGTGCCCCCTGCTCTCAGACCTGGGAAACTGAGCAAGCCTTTTGGAGACTGGCCAGGTCTCCAAGACTACTCCTGTTCCCAAGCTCAAGCGAAGAGAAAAACACCCATGTACTCTCTCTTATCATGTCTAGTCTACTGTGAGAAAAACATCTTGGTTCTCTGGTGCAAAAACACAGCTTGGAAAAATACAGCTTGGATTCTCAACTGCAATGTCTAACTCCACGTTAAAGGCAATAGGCAGCTAACCTAAATATCAAATGCAATGTCATGTTAAAGGCAATAGGCAGCTAACCTAAATATCAAATGCAATGTCTAGTGTCATGTCAAAGCCAATAGGCAGCTGAGCTGAATACAAAATGCAATATATAATATCATGTCAAAGCCAATAGGCAGTTAAGCTGAATATAAAATACAATGTATAATATCATGTCAAAGCCAATAGGCAGCTGAGCTGATCATGTCAAAGCCAATAGGCAGTTAAGCTGAATACAAAATGCAATATATAATATCATGTCAAAGCCAATAGGCAGAATATCTAATAGCATGTCAAAGTCAATAGGCAGCTAGACTGAATACATCATGTCAAAGTCAATAGGCATGCAATGTCAAAGCCAATAGGCGGCTAGACTGGATACAGCATGTCAAAGCCAATAGGCAGAATACAGAATGTAATGACTAATGCAATGTCAAAGCCCATAGGCGGCTAAACTGAATACAGAAAGTAATGGCTAATGCAATGTCAAAGCCCATAGGCGGCTAAACTGAACAAAACATACAATGTGAACATTGAGCAACTAATATGCGCAGTGGTGAAACACAAAGTCATTGGTCAAAACAAAACTTATCAAATGGCAGTACATTCCGCCCTTTGACCAATGAATTTTTGTTTCACATATCTCTTGTTTCAAACAAAAACAAAAAACAAAAAACATCAGCACAAAAAAAAAACATTATCAGCAAGTCAGATTTGAATGATCAAAGCAATCCCTGTAAAGCAATAGAAGTGGATTAACACATTGATTTCATAACCTTTCACATCAGATACATCTACATAGAAAAGACTGGGCAATTTTTATACTCTGAATGAGTCTCTAATTCAACAGTGTTAGCAATTTGATGTAGCATGAGTTCTGCTCATGTAAAGGTGCACGGTCCACCTGAAAGGTTTGCTGGAAGATAAGCAAAAGTCAGAGTTCCATACGAGAGGGAAAAAAAAACAAAAACAAAAAAAACACAGCTTAGTTCCAGTGGAAGAATGAACTTGAACTGAAGGCGCAGTTTGCGCAAAATGGATCCATGGTGCTGGCACTTTACTCAGCCAGGTTCAGGTTGGGGATTCGGTCCCTTCCCCGACCCCACACGCACACACCGGAAGGGGGACCACACAGCACACTCAGGGACAGTGGCGAAACGTGGTAGGATCTGCAAAAGAAACAAGTATGACTTTTCTTGCAAATAACATTTTTCATTTAAACTGCACCCTTCCTCTTTCTTTCCCTGTTTTACAATCAGCAGGACGTTTTTGAGGCCCTTTGTTATATTCGCTGCAGGTTCTGGAGGATCACTTGGGGCTTCAGCCCACACATCAGCACTGAGGTTTTTATCTGCTGCGCCACAGCTTCCCTTTTCTTGCACTGTCAGAAGGGCTGGGGCAGACTCCTTCTTTACCAAACCTCCATTCACTGCATTTTTGCCAATTTGGGCCATTCTGTCTCCAATTTGTATGAATGAATCAGATTCTTTTCTAGGTATCAGCATAATTTCGATTTTTCCTTGGTAATTTGCAACAATCACTCTCCCTAAAACCTGATCAATTTGCCATTTCTGTTCTGGTAACTTTCCTCTCCCCAACTGCTCTGTGACTGCTTGCATGACAGATTGCTTTTGTGCGTGCTGCACAGTTTTTATCAAAACTAGGGGAATGTGCATCTCTCTCATCTCTGCCCACCTGTAAGTGGCTTTTTCTCTCAGCTGTTCACATTTCTGGGGCACCCACTTAGCCATCCCCAGCAAGCTCCAGCACGAGGTCCGGCAGATTCGAATCTGACTCTCTGCAGCCTGTTACATTCGTTACAAAGGTGTGCCCCCTCCTCTCAGACCTGGGAAACTGAGCAAGCCTTTTGGAGACTGGCCAGGTCTCCAAGACTACTCCTGTTCCCAAGCTCAAGCGAAGAGAAAAACACCCATGTTCTCTCTCTTATCATGTCTAGTCTACTGTGAGAAAAACATCTTGGTTCTCTGGTGCAAAAACACAGCTTGGAAAAATACAGCTTGGATTCTCAACTGCAATGTCTAACTCCACGTTAAAGGCAATAGGCAGCTAACCTAAATATCAAATGCAATGTCATGTTAAAGGCAATAGGCAGCTAACCTAAATATCAAATGCAATGTCTAGGCAGAATTCTGGGTGTACACTTCTCTCTCTGAATTTTTCTCATTAACATCTGCAAGGTAATTGAACCAGTTAGGTGCTAAAACATTAGCAATGAACCAAAAATCAGCGTAAAAATGACACATCTCACGTAGCTCTTGCTTTAAAATCTGACACACATTATACAACGCTGTTCCTTCTACTGTGCCAGAAAACAACATTTCAGTCAATGAATCATTAGTAAAACAAACATGCTTTTTATCTTCAGTGGACACGAATTCAAATGGTGCACACAACTTCATTGATAACTCTTTTACCTGTGGTACTCTAGCCCTGTCTTGCAAGTACCAGATCCATTGTATGATTCTAGCTAGGGGCACTATTTTCTTTCCTTGTTCTTGATTTACATGTACATAAGTATTTTCTTCTTGCACTGCGCAGAAACCTGAAGTCTGCATTATTTCATTTGCCAAATCACAAGCGCGCAGCTGCATATAATTTTTCACAGTGACCATATACAAAAGTGTTAGGATTTCACTCAAATGAGAGCTATTCTTTTTCCAAAAATCAAACAAGCTAATGAAAGTCGGCTCTTTCTCTAAAATCTTTGGTTTTACTTGTGCATTTTGCAACGGTAACTCGTAAATCACATTCTGGTCTCTCTCGTCCGTGTTATCAGTTAAGGAATGCATTTTGGCTGCCAAAACCCTGGCTCACACGAAAACTCAGTGCAGCTCGGAGCTGTCTTAACCCCCTCATTACTGGAATGGGAAAAGAAAGAACCAACATTTTTATAACTTTCAGCATTATTTTGAATTATTGTATCCTGGCTAATTTGCTCACGTAAATTCCTATTTTCATGTTCCAACTTCCTACATTTCTCCTGCATTTCTCTGTAAGCAGATAAAGGTATCCAGACCTTTCTGTCATCATTACTTCCAAAAGACACATTTTCTACATATGTACAACAGAAATTATTTCTCAAAACACTATCTGTAATTCCCCAAACAGAAAACAATTCACAGTTTTTCCGAGCACCATCGGGCAGTTTACCAACACATGCATTATCAGACATGGTCTGCCGTGCTACTGTGATTCTCCAAAAAAAACAATTTCTGTAATTCTCCAAACAACAAAAACAATTACACTTTTAAAGTGTGCACTTAGAAATCTACCAACTCGTCAACACCCTCTTAATCACCTCTTAATGACCGGCCCCACTTCTGGTACCAATTGTAGTGCTTTCCTCTTATCTAGTTTCTAAGCACTAACATAACACAACAGAAATGCACTTCTGAGGTCAAAGAAGACTTTTATTGTTGTTAATTCTTCCCCAACCACAATATTTATGAATGACGAATTAGTAGCTTTCAAGTCCGCGTTAATCAAACAAAATATATCAGTTTGCAATATACACAGCAGGTTATATTTATAAGATATTGAATGCAAAGCAAAACAAATACTTCACCGTGTGGGAAACTATTTACAGCTTCATCTTTCTAAGGTCTGCAAGCTGATGACCCCTTGTCAGCCGCGAGAAAGAGATTCATCTACCCACACGGGATTGCTGGCAGCTGGCGCCAAGCTCCAGCACGAGGTCCGGCAGATTCGAATCTGACTCTCTGCAGCCTGTTACATTCGTTACAAAGGTGTGCCCCCTCCTCTCAGACCTGGGAAACTGAGCAAGCCTTTTGGAGACTGGCCAGGTCTCCAAGACTACTCCTGTTCCCAAGCTCAAGCGAAGAGAAAAACACCCATGTTCTCTCTCTTATCATGTCTAGTCTACTGTGAGAAAAACATCTTGGTTCTCTGGTGCAAAAACACAGCTTGGAAAAATACAGCTTGGATTCTCAACTGCAATGTCTAACTCCACGTTAAAGGCAATAGGCAGCTAACCTAAGTATCAAATGCAATGTCATGTTAAAGGCAATAGGCAGCTAACCTAAATATCAAATGCAATGTCTAGTGTCATGTCAAAGCCAATAGGCAGCTGAGCTGAATACAAAATGCAATATATAATATCATGTCAAAGCCAATAGGCAGTTAAGCTGAATATAAAATACAATGTATAATATCATGTCAAAGCCAATAGGCAGCTGAGCTGATCATGTCAAAGCCAATAGGCAGTTAAGCTGAATACAAAATGCAATATATAATATCATGTCAAAGCCAATAGGCAGAATATCTAATAGCATGTCAAACTCAATAGGCAGCTAAACTGAATACATCATGTCAAAGTCAATAGGCATGCAATGTCAAAGCCAATAGGCGGCTAGACTGGATACAGCATGTCAAAGCCAATAGGCAGAATACAGAATGTAATGACTAATGCAATGTCAAAGCCCATAGGCGGCTAAACTGAATACAGAAAGTAATGGCTAATGCAATGTCAAAGCCCATAGGCGGCTAAACTGAACAAAACATACAATGTGAACATTGAGCAACTAATATGCGCAGTGGTGAAACACAAAGTCATTGGTCAAAACAAAACTTATCAAATGGCAGTACACCAGGCCCATTTATGATTATTGTGATTTTCATTATTTGCACTGTTTTCTAACTGTTTTTACAGCTATTTCTGCATACTAGTGTATATAATTTGTGTATTACTTACCTCCTAAGGGAGTATTGTCTCTATGGTATTTTTGGCTTTTATCTCACCAAAATAACACTGAGTATTTTCTTTCATGCGTGAGTACTGTGTAACTACAGTGGTATTGCATGAGCTTTGCGTGTCTCCCAGATAAGCCTTGGCTGCTCAGCTACAGCTACCCCTAGAGAACCTGGCTTCTAGACACTGCCTACATTTCACTAATAAGGGATAACTGGACCTGGTATAAGTACCATAGGTCCCCACTACAAACCAGGCCAGCCGCCTTCATTGGTGGGTCAAAGGTGGGATAAGTACTTGCAATTGCCTTATCACTCTGTCACCTGGTGCTTTCCACAGGAAAGATTACTTTATACCTAGAGCTATACATATATACCTAGTATAAAGGTCTAGTCTCTTATTTTCCTTTCCAAGAGACTAGAGGTTAGGTAGCTTAGGTTTTCCCTACACTACACTAATACACATCATGTCTACTGCTGGGCCTAGCTCTGAGGTTGTGCGTACTCACTGTGAGGGCATGACCTTCAAGGAATTGAAGAGGCTTTGCACAAACAGGAACCTAGATGTGGAGAAGAACCTCCAACAAGAATTTCCTTTTGAGCCTCCTTCTTGAGGATGACCAAGAGCATGCTGGTAGCCTGGAGTAGATGGAGGGAGATTCTGACCCCATAGAGTCAGAAACTAGTCCTTCAGGTTCAGGGGAGGGCTCTTCCAAAGATCTTACACCTAGCATACCCAATAGTGTAGCTGGTAGTGGGAGGGGTAGTCACTCAGGTAGGGCTCCCTTCACACCCAGAGGTCAGTTCACTAGGGTCACAAAAGTTAGGGAAAGCTCTACTTCAGCCCACTCCTATATCGCCTCAGTGTCTGAGGGATTCCATGGAACAACTCCAGGAGATGACTCCCTAGATAGGGAGCTAAGGAAACTGACACTGGAGGAGGCCAGGCTGAGGCTGCAGCAGCAACAGTTAGTCCTAGATAGGGAGGTGTTGGCTGTGGAAAGGGAAAGGCAGGGGTTGGGGTTAGCACCCCATGGTGGCAGCAGTTTCAGGAATTATGGAATCAGGAAGACACCATTGATTCTAGAAACTTGCACAAAATTGTTCCCCCATAATAGGTGGGGGATGACATTTACAAGTGGTTTGCTGCACTTGAGAGGGCCTGCAAAGTTCCCTGCAAAGTTCTAAGGGTCCTCAAAGGCAGTGGGCTGCTATTCTGTGGTTGTCCTTTTCTGACAGCGGAAGGAAAGGCTTCTCACTGTCAGAGAAGACGACTCAGAGAACTTTTAGATGGGTTTGGTCTGACCACTGAACAATAAAGAATAAAGTTCGGGGAGACCAGAAAAGAGGCCTCACAAAATTAGGTTGACTTTGTGGACTGCTCTGTTAAAGCTTTGGGACGCTGGTTACATGACAGCAAAGTGTCTGATTATGAGGGCTTATATAATCTTCTTTTGGGAGAGCATATTTTGAATAACTGTGTCTCTGACTTGTTACACCAGTACTTGTAGACTCAGATCTGATCTCTCCCCAAGAATTGGGAAAGAAGGCAGACAAATGGGTCAGAACAAGAGTGAGAGCAGAAAAGCTCATACAGGGGGTGACAAGGACAAGAAGAAGGCTGATAAGTCTCATGATAAGGGTGGGGCACAGATAAAAACAAAGAGTCTTCATCAGACCCACAAAAGTCTTCTGAAGGTGGGTTTAAATCCTCTTCACACCATCAGAATAAAAAGCCTTGATACTATATCTCTAGGAATAAAGGCCATTGGTCAGGAGATATTGCTCGCCTAAAGAAAAGCACCAAGCCTACCACCACCACAACCCCCACTGCTTCAACTAGTGCCCCTAACAATAGTAGTGTTGATGGGAAAATAACACTATCAATAGTCAATCCAACGGTGTAGCAGGGCTCACTCTGGTAAGTGTAGTGGGGGTTGGTTTACTTAAGGAAACCACCAAGGATGTTTAAGTCTCTGATGGTGGCACTGACCTTGCCACCCTTTTTGCTTGTCCCCTTAATTTGGAGAAGCACAAGCACAACCCCTAATAAATAGTGTTCAGGTTGAGGCCTACAGGGACACAGGGGCAGTGTCACAATTGTGAATGAAAAACTGGTGGCCCCTGAGCAATACCTACTTGGTCATCAGTACCAAGTGACAGATGTCCATAACAACACTGTAAGCCACCCCATGGCTGTTGTTGATCTCAATTGGTGGGGGGGGGTTAATGGTCCTAAAAAAGTTGTGGTATCCACAGACCTACCTGTAGAACGTCTACTAGGGAATGACTCGGAGACTTCAGCTTTGGCTGAAGTGGAGTTAGAGACCCATGCTGCCATGCTGGGCATTCCTAGGCACATCTTTGCTTTAACCAGGGCTCAGGCCAAGCAGCAAAGAGGACAGGGAAACCTGGATCCTGGAACAATCAACCAAGAGCTTCCCAAAAGTAAGGGTAAAAAGGGTAAGAAGTTATCCACTATCGCTTTCTCCACTGATGTTTCCCCCTTTGAGAAGGAGGAGTCAACTCCCTGAACAGAACCTACACCTGAGGAGCTGCAAGCTGCCACAGCTGAGCTTTTAGGTGTAGGGGGGGCCTGCCAGGGAGGAGTTAAGTGTGGCACAGCAGACCTGTCCCACACTTGAGGTTTTAAGATGGCAAGCTGTCAAAGAAGAGGCAGGGGATATCAGTGGCACACACAGGGTGTACTGGGAAAACAACCTCCTGTATTCAGAAACAAGGGTACCCAAGTCTGGTGCCACCAGGAGATTGGTCATCCTTCTGCAATACAGAGATTTTTTGTTGACTTTAGCACATGACATTCCCCTTGCTGGACACTTGGGGTAAAGTAAGATCTAGGACAGGCTGGTCCCTCACTTTCGCTGGCCTCACATGTCAGAAGACATAACAGAGTTTTGTCACTCCTGTGTTACTTGCCAAACCAGTGTCAAGACTGATGGCACCCCAAAGCCCCCCTTGATCCCACTGTCAGTGGTTGGGTTGCCCTTTGAGAGGGTAGTGGTTGACATTGTTGCCCCGTGACACTTCTACAGCTTCTGGCAATAGATTTATTTTAGTGGTGCTGGACCATGCCACTAGATATCCAGAAGCTATACCTCTGAGGAGAACTACAGCTCCTGCAGTGGCCAAAGCCCTCTTGGAAATCGTTTCCAGGGTGGATTTTCCAAAAGAGCTGGTGTCAGACAGAGGTAGCAACTTCATGTCTACATACCTAAAACCAGTGTGGAAAGAGTGTGGGGTAACTTAAAAGTTCACCACACCGTACCATCCCTAGACAAATGGGTTGGTTGAGCGTTTTAACAAAACACTCAAAGGCATGATTATGGGACTCTGAAAAACTCAGGGAAAAAACTCAGGAGGAAATGGGATGCCCTGTTAGCATGCCTCCTTTTGCCTACAAGGAGGTACCCCAGAAAGGAGTGGGCTATAGTCCCTTTTAACTCCTCTTTGGTCACCCTGTTAGGGGTCCATTAGCTCTTGTGAAAGAGGGGTGGGATCAACCCTTGAAGCCCCCTAAACAAGATATAGTGGATTATGTGCTTGGCCTAAGATCAAGAATGGCTAAGTACATGAAAAAGGCCACTAAAAAACTTCAGGCAAGCCAAGACTAGCAAAACCAATGGCATAATCAGAAGGCTGTCCTGACAGTGTACCAACCAGGAAAGAAGGTGTGGGTCCTGGAGCCCGTGGCACCCAGAGCACTGTAAGATAAATGGAGTGGACCACACATCATAGTGGAGAAGAAGGGTGAGGTCACTTATTCAGTTGAACTAGGCACTCCTAGAAGTCCTCTTAGAGTACTTCATGTGAACTACCTGAAGCCCTACTATGACAAGGCTGACTTAACCCTGCTCATGGCCACTGATGAGAGATAGGAAGAAGAGAGTGACCCTCTCCCTGATCTCTTCTCCAACACTGCAGCTGATGGCTCAGTAGAAGGAGTTGTCCTAGCAGACTACCTTACTGAGTCTCAGAAGGAGGACTTCAGGAACCTCTTAGGTACATTTTCTGAGCTCTTTTCTCTGAGACCTGGTCAGACTGCATGGTGTGAGCATGCACACCATTGATACAGGAGACAGTTTACCTGTCAAATAGGCAGCCTGACCATGTCTGAGTTTGCATTAAATCTGAGGTTCAGAAAATACTTGACTTAGGAGTGATTGAGCACTCTGATAGCCCCTGGGCTAGCCCAGTGGTGCTTGTACCCAAACCTCACTCTCAGAATGGAAAAAGGGAGATGATGTTCTGTGTAGATTACAGAAGGCTCAACACAGTCACAAAGACTGATGCTCACCCTATACCCAGGGCAGATGAGCTGATAGATACACTTGTATCTGTCATGCATCTGAGCACTTTTGATTTGACTGTAGGGTATTGGCAGATCAAACTATCAGAATATGCTGACTGAACCTAAGACAGCTTTCTCAACCAGTGGAGGGCATTATCAGTTTACAGTTGGTTTGAAGAATGCACCTGCCACTTTTTAGACGTTGGAGAACACAGTCCTCCAAGGTCTGGAAGCTTTCAGTGCAGCATATCTTGATGATATTGCTGTCTTTAGCTCCACCTGGGATTACCACCTAGTCCACCTTTAGAAAGTTTTGGAGGCTTTGCAAAATGCAGGCCTCACTATCAAGGGCTCAAAGTGCCAGATAGAGCAGGGGAAGGTGTAGGAAAGTAGCCTATTTCTAGCTTGGTTACCCCCACATTTGGCCTGTTTGTCAGTGTAAGAGGCTGGCCTGGTTTGTGGTGGGTACCTTGGGTACTTACACCTTACACCAAGTCCAGTTATCCTGTATTAGTGAAATGTAGTAGTGTTCTAGCAGCTTAGGCTGATAGAGGTAGCTATAGCAGAGCAGCTTAGGCTGAACTAGGAGACATGCAAAGGTCCTGCAATACCACTTACAGTTACACAGTACTTATACACAAGTAAAGACAATACTCAGTGTTACCAAAAATAAAGGTAGTTTATTTGGGTGACACAAGGTCAAAAATTTCTTAGAGGCAGTACTCCTTCTGGAGGTACGTATTACACACAATATATACACTAGACACCAAAATAAGGTAAGTAATTAGACATAGGATAGTGCAAACAATAGGAAATGCTATAGAATGCAATGGGAGAAAATAGGTCTAGGGGCAACACAAACCATATACCAAGAAAGTGGAATGCAAATCACAAATTCCCCCCTAGACAAGTGTAGTGTGTGCAGAATCGCTGGGAGAGTAAGAATACAGTAAAGGTATGTAAATTACCCCATCTCGGAGCCCAGAAAAGCAGGAGTAAAGTGCTGCAAGTGTGCTTAGGACACATTATAAGTCGTGATTGGAGTCATTGCAAGAACCAAGCAAGACTGCAAATAACAAATGGTGGATTCCTGAACCTGAAGACCTCAAAGGAAGGAGAACAAGTCCAGGAAGTCGAAAGATAGAGGCCTGATGTGTGTGTCTGTATAGTGCTTAACTGTGTTACTGAGGCTCTGCTAATCAGAACCTCAGCACTTATGCTCTCTCCGCTTTTAAATTTGTCACTATAGGCTAGTGACTTCATTTACCAATTTCAATTGGCACACTGGACCCCCCTTATATGTCCCTAGTATGTGGTAGCTAGGTACCCAGGGCAATGAGGTTCCAGGAGATTCTTATGGGCTGCAGCATGACTTTTGCACCCATAAGGAGCTCAGATTAACCCTTTCACAGGACTGCCACTGCAGCCTGCGTGAAATAGTGCACACATTATTTCACAGCCATTTTCACTGCACTTAAGTAACTTATAAGTCACCTATATTTCTAACCTTCATTTAATGAAGGCTAGGTGCAAAGTTACAGCTACAGAAGGTGGTTTATCTGGGACATGTGGTAGGTTGGGAACAGATAGAACCACTACAGGGGGAGATCCAGACTATTTTAGACTGGCTCCCACCACAACACATACCCAGGTCAGAGTCTTTCCTGGTCTCACTGGAAATTATAGGAGGTTGATTAAGAACTATGGCTCTATTGTTGCTCCTCTTAATGACCTCACCTCAAAGAAGATGCCTAAAAAGGTATTTTAGACAGCTAGCTGTCAGAACCCAAGCTTTTGAGGAGCTAAAGCAGGCCATGTGCACTGCACCTGTCTTAAAAAGCCCAAACTACTCCAAGAAGTTCATAGTTCAGACTGATGCTTCAGAGGTAGGGGTTGGGGCAGTGTTTTTTTATCACAACTCAATACAGAGGGCCAAGATCAACCAGTAGCTTTTATCTGCAGAAGGCTGACCCCTAGAGAAAAGGGTTGGTCAGCCATAGAGAGGGAGGCCTCTGCTGTGGTCTGCGCCTTGAAGAAGTTGAGACCATACCTCTTTGGGACTCACGTCAGTGTGTTTGACTGTGTTCACTGGGATGGATCCTGCTAACCAGGACCCCAGTGATTATGCTCTCTCTCCTCTAAATTGTGTTGTTGAATACTATGAACTCAGTATTTCACCCAAAATTGGCAGACTGGTGCCCCCTAGTATATGTTACCTAGGTACCCAGGGCATTGGGGTTCCAGGGGATCCCTATGGGCTGCAGCATTTCTTTTGCCACCCGTTGGGAGCAAATGCAAAGGCTTCTGCAGGACTGCTATTGCAGCCTGCGTGAAAAGGTGCATGCACCCTATCACTGCCATTTACACTGCACCAGGTCGCCTTTAAGTCACACCTATATCAGGCCCTCCAGCCCTGAGGGCAGGGTGCAGAGTAGCTGTGTGTGAGGGGACCCCTGCACTAGCAGAGGTGCCCCCATGACCTCCAGGATCATTTTCCCAGACTTTGTGAGTGCGGGATACCATTTTACACGTGTACTGGACGTAGGTCACTACCTATGTCTAGCTACATAATGGTAACTCCAAACATAGGCATCTTTGGTATCAAACATGTTGGCATCATACCCCAATGGTTTTGCAAGCATTAGTTGTATGATTCCATTAACTCTGGGGGCTCCTTAGAGGACCCCCAGTATTGCCATTCCAGCCTCCTGAGGTTTTCCAGGCAAGCCCAGCTGCTACCACCTCTCATACAGGTTTCTGCCCTCCTGTTGCTTGAGCAGCTGAAGCCCAGGAAGGCCGAACAAAGGATTTCCTTTGGGAGAGGGGTGTTACACCCTCTCCCTTTGGAAATATGCATTAAAGGCTTGGGAGGGGTAACCTCCCCAAGCCATTGGAAATGCTTTGAAGGGCACATTTGGGGGGTCATTCTAACCCTGGCGGTCCAAGACCGCCAGGGCTAAAATGACGGGGGCACCGCCAACAGGCTGGCAGTGCCCCGCTGGGCATTCTGACCGCGGCGGTTCGGCCGCTGTCAGAAGTGGAAAACCGGCGGTCTCCCGCCGGTTTTCCGCTGCCCAAATGAATCCTCCATGGCGGCGCAGCAAGCTGCGCCGCCATGGAGGATTCTGACACCCCATACCGCCATCCTGTTCCTGGCGGTTCTCCCGCCAGGAACAGGATGGCGGTATGGGGTGTCGCGGGGCACCTGGGGGCCCCTGCAGTGCCCATGCCAATGGCATGGGCACTGCAGGGGCCCCCGTAAGAGGGCCCCAAAAAGAATTTCAGTGTCTGCTTTGCAGACACTGAAATTCGCGACGGGTGCAACTGCACCCGTCGCACCTTCCCACTCCGCCGGCTCAATTCTGAGCCGGCGTCCTCGTGGGAAGGGTGTTTTGCACTGGGCTGGCGGGCGGCCTTTTGGCGGTCGCCCGCCAGCCCAGTGCAAAACCCAAAATACCCTCAGTGGTCTTTCGACCGCGGAGCGGTATTTTGGAGGGGGAAGTCTGGCGGGCGGCCTCCGCCACCCGCTAGACTTAGAATCACCCCCTTGGTGTCCCCTCCTTGCATAACCCAGTCTACACCGGTTCAAGGACCCCCAGTCCCTGCTCTGGCACAAAACTGGACAAAGGAAAGGGGAGTGACCACTCCCCTGTCCATCTCCACCCCAGGAGTGGTGCTCAGAGCTCCTCCAGAGGGTCCGTGGGTTTTGCCATCTTGGATTACAAGTTGGCAGGGAACTCTGGGAGCATCCGAGTGGCCAGTGCCAGCAGGTGACGTCAGGGCCCTTACCTGTTTAGCTGACTAATCTCACTTTCAGGGCTATTTAGAGTGTCTCTCTTGGGTAATTCTTCGGATTTGGATTGCAAGACTCCAGCAGGAATCCTCTGCATCCTTTACTTCACCTTCTCACCGAAGAAACTGCATATGGACCCTCCAGGAACTTTACAAACTGCAACAAAGAAGCAAAGATGACTTCTGCAACATTGTATCTTCAGCTCCTGCCAGCAACTGCAACTGTTTCCCGGTTGTGCATCCTCAGAGGACAGCCTGTCTTCAGCCTGCACCAGAAGAACGAAGGAATCTCCCTTGGAGTGAAGGAGTCCCTCCTATGCTTCAGCAGACACCTCTCTGCAACGTCGACCGGCTGTGTGGGTCCCTTCTCCTTAGGAGTTTCGTGGATCCTGCATCATGGGTGGTGGACTGAAGTGGTGCAGACGGTCCTGACATCCTACTGTCCAACATAGGTGGAGGTAAGAGCTTGCCTCCCAATGCAAGACAGTACCCTGTGCACTGCGTGTTTTGCACTTGCCAAGGCTTGTTCGCATCCTTCCATGGAGTTTTTTGTGCACTGTGCAGCTCCGGTCCCCCAGCACTCCTTCCTGCGACACACAGCCTCCTGCGTGTTTTCCAGCGGCGTGGGCCCCCTTTTGCACCATCTTTGTCCCCATGCTGTGGGACTCCTGTGTGTGCTGTCTGGTCTTCTGAGGGCTTTCAGAGTTGCTGAGAGCCCCCTCTGGCTCTCCCTCCTGAGAAAAGTCCACCAGGTCCCTCCTGGTCCCGGGCAGTGCCATTTTCCATTAACCGCAAGCTTTGCATGTGCCAAGGCTTGTTGGCAGAATCCAGTGACACAAACCAGACTGAAATCATCCATCTGGTGTGGGACATCATCTTTACCAACAGGAACCTGCATCCGTCTTCTTGGGTGTAGTACTGACCGTTGTTCTTCACTGGTGGTGCTTCTTTTGCACCTTCATCTGGGTTAGCAGGGGCTCCTGTTCTCCCTGGAGTCTTCTGTGCTTTGGACTTGGTCCCCTTCTTCCATAGGTCTTCAGGTCCAGGAATCCACCTTTGGTGTCTTGCAGTCTCTTCTGGTTCTTGCAATATCTTTTTTGTTGTGTTCTTGTGTGTTCTAGGACTCTGGGGTGGGTTCTATTACTTACTTTAGGTGTTTTCTAATACTCCCAACGTCCCTCTACACTTGCCTCGGTGGGAAACTGACATTTGCATTCCACTTTCTTAGTATATGGTTTGTGTTGTCCAAGGCCCATTTCTGACTTTTGTGATTTTCATTATTTGCACAGTTTTCTAACTGTTTTTACAGCTATTTCTGCATACTAATGTATATAATTTGTGTATTACTTACCTCCTAAGGGAGTATAGTCTCTATGGTATTTTTGGCTTTTATCTCACCAAAATAACACTGAGTATTTTCTTTAATGTGTGTGAGTACTGTGTGACTACAGTGGTACAGCATGAGCTGTGCATGTCTCCTAGATACGCCTTGGCTGCTCAGCTACAGCTACCCCTAGAGAGCCTGGCTTCTAGACACTGCCTACATTTCACTAATAAGGGATAATTGAACCTGGTATAAGGTGTAAGTCTTTAGGTACTGACTACAACCCAGGCCAGCCTCCTACAAAGGGTCCCCCAGGGTGGCACAATACATGCTGTAGCCCTTCGGGACCTTCCCTGGCCACAGGGCCTTTGGTACCATGGGTACTTTTCACAAGGGACACTTGACTGCGTGCCATGGGTGTGCCAATTGTGAAAACAAAGGTACAGATTTTGGGAAAGAACACTGGTGTTGGGGCCTGGTTAGGAGGATCCCAGCACACTTTCAATCGAAGTTGGCATCAATATCAGGCAAAAAGTGGGGGGTAACCATGCGAACAGTGGTACTTTCCTACAGTTGATTTCTGAAACAGCAAAGTATTTTTACATTTGAAAACTGCTTGCCTGGTAACAAAGTTCTTGGGTTCAAAGAATATATAAAAGCCACTGTTTATTTTCAAAACTGATCTCAGATTTATTCTTCGAGTGTGTGTCTCATTTATTTCCTCTGTGAGTACAACAAATGCTGAACATGAATCCTTGATAAGCCTAGCTGCTCACCCACACTACCGCAAATAGAGGGCTACACCTGTCTATTTTTGCCTCTGCACATCTTTGCGGATCCACTGGACTCTCTGCACGGTGTACTTCATTTTAGTATACTACATAGAGAGCCAGCTTCCTACACTGACACTCTTCATAAAGTTAAGATAGTACTGCTCCTATTCCTATTTCTGAAGCATCTGTCTGAACAATTAATTGTTTGGAGTAGTCAAGGCTTTTAAGAATTCGAGCTGACCACATGGCCTTTTTCAGGGAATCAAAGGCCTCTTGACAGCTAACTGTCCGTTGTACCTTTTTAGGCATCTTCTTCGATGTTAGATCATTCAAGGGGATCACAAAGGAGCCCTACCCTTTTACAAATCTCTTGTAATACCCAGCCAAGCCCAGAAAAACTCTGAACTGAGTGTGAGTAGTATGAGCAACCGAATCCACAATGGTTTAGATTTTGCTCTGTGGAGATTGAGCTTGGCCTCCGCCTATGAGGTGGCCCAAGTAAACAATGTTGCTCTGCCCTATCTAGCATTTGGTAGCCTTGATAGTGAGGCCTGCCTTTTTCAAGGCCTCAAGTACACATCTGAGGTGGACCAGGAGATCCTGCCAGGTGGAGCTAACGACAGCTATGTCATCTAGATATGCTCTACTAAAGTCTTCCAGGCCTGCCAGAACTTGATTCACCAATCTCTGGAATGTGGCAGGTGCTTTTTTCAAACCGAAGGGCATCACAGTGAAGCAATAATGCCCACCAGGATTGGAAAATGCTGTTTTAGGTTTAGCAGCATCAGTTAATTTGACCTGCTAATAGTCTGCAGTCAAATGAAAGTGCTGAGATGCTTGGCTGCAGCCAGAATATCCACTAACTCATCTGTCATGAGTATAGGATGGGCATCCAATCTTAGTGACTGCATCGAGACCTCTGTAGTCTACAGAAAATCTAATCTCTTCCTTTGCACCCTGTGAATGAGCTTTGGGCACAAGTATTACAGGACCTGGCCAACGGCTGTCTGAAGGCTCAATAACCCCCAACTCAAGCATCTTTTGTACCTCTGCCCTAATGCAATCTCTGACATGGTCAGGCCACCTGTAAATGTTGCTTTTGACAGGTAGACTATCACCTGTGTCCACATCATTGGCACACCGGGTGGTTTGACTGGGTTTCAGGGAAAAGAATCCCGCAAACTGACTGAGAACGTCTCTGCAGTCAGCCTACTGCTGTTCAGTGAGGCAATCAGCAAAGACTACCCCATCCATTGATCCATCAACAGGGTTGTGGGAGAGAAGGTCAGCAAGAGGCTCCCTCTCTTCTTCCTGTCCTTTATCAGTGGCCACAAGCAAGCTCATGTCAACGCTGTCGAATTAAGACTTTAGGTGATTCACATGAAGCACCCTGTGGGGGCTTCTGGGAGTGCCCAGATCAACTAAATAGGTGACCTAACCTTTCTTCTCCACAATTGTGTTGGGGCCTCTCCACTTGTCTTGGAGTGCTCTTGGGGCCACAGATTCGGAAACCCACACTTTCTGTCCTGGCTGGTAAATAGTAAGCACAGCCTTTTGGTCATGCCGTTGCTTTTGCAGCACCTGTTTGGCCTCAAGGTTTTTAGAGGCCTTCTTCATATACTCAGCTATACGTGACCATAAACCTAGTACATAGTCCACATTGTCCTGTTTCGGTGGTTTGAGGGGTTGCTCCCATCCCTCCTTCACCAGACAAAGAACACTCATAACTGGATACCCAAACAGAAGCTCAAATGAGCTGAAGCCCACTTCCTTCTGCGGAACCTCTCTGTAGGCAAAAAGAAGGCAAGGTAGTAGGACATTCCATCTCCTCCAGAGTTTTTCAGAGAGTCCGATGATTATACCTTTAAGGGCTTTTTTTAATCTACTAACCCATTTCCTTGTGGATGGTAAGGGGTGTTGAATTTATAAGTTACACCACACTCCTTCCACATTGCTTTCAATTAGTCAGATATGAAGTTTGCGCCCCTGTCTGACACCACCCCCTTAGGGAAACCCACTCTGAAAAAGATTCCTAGAAGGGCATTGGCCACTGCAGGTGGTGTAGTGGTCCTGAGGAGAACAGCTTCTGGGTACCTGGTGGCATGGTCCACCACACCAGAATACATCAGTTCCCATAGGCTGTAGGAGGGTCATGGGGACCAACAATGTCAATCCCTACCCTTTCAAAGGGAACCCCAACCACTGGTAGTGGAATTAATGGGGCCTTTGTAGTGCCACCTAACTTGCCACTGGCTTAGCATGTGACACAGGAGCGACAAAATACCTTGGTGACTTCAGAAATGTGGGGCCAGTGAAAATGTGGGACAAGTCTGTCCCAAGTCTTGCTTTGCTGAAGATGTCCCGCAAGGGGAATGTAATGTGCCAGGGTCAATAAGAACTCCGTAAACTTCTGAAGAATGATCAACCTCCTGGTAGTAGCAGGCTTGGGGTCTCTAGCCGCAGAGTAAAGAAGATAATCTTCCCAGTAGATCCTGTGGGATCCGCTGAAATCCCTTGTCTCTTCTGCAGCAGATTGCGGTCTGAGGCCTTCAAGAGAGGTGCAGGATTTCTGCTCAAGACTCCATATCTCCCGGGAGGGGCCCCCCCTGCTCCCAAGACCTCTGCCGTGTTAGGCCCAAGCTCCTCTGGTGTAGGTTCCTCACAAGGGGCACAATCATCTCCCTGAGGAGACTGATCCTCACATTAGGTTTGGATGGAGGGTAACTTTTTACCCTTCCCACCACTCTTCTTGGGAGCTGCCTGGACCATTGTTCCAGGCTCCAATGTTCTGTGTTCTCCCTGTTTCTTGACCTGTGCTCTATTTGCCACAAACACACTCTCAGGGATGCCCAGCATTACTGCAGTCTCCAAATCATTGCCCATTAAACACTCTATAGGAATAGATGAGGATGTTAAAACTTCCTTAGGGCTAGTAACTATCCCCAGCTAAAATTAACAACTGCCATAGGGTGGGTCCTAGTGATGTTATCAGTGTTGGTCACTTGGTAATTGTGCCCAAGTAGAATTTACTCAGGTGACACCAGTTTTTCAGTTACTGTGGTGACACTAGCACCTCTGTCTCCGTAAGCCTCTGCCTCAATACCATTAATGAGGGGATGCTGCTTGTATTTCCTCATATTAGGAGGCCAGGCAGCCGGATTGGCAAGATCAATGCCACCCTCTGATATCAGGACACCTCAATGATTTCTTTGACCAGGCCAGAGTCCACTGCAGTACCCAAGGTGAACCCAGCTACCCTCTTGGATGTGGTACTACTACCAGTGCTACTGCTAGGGTTACTAGGGAAAGTAGTAGTAATACTCTTGCTGCTTTTCTCAGGACAACTGGGATCAGCTGTCCTGTGCGCCCACCATGGGGTTCTAACCCCAAATTCTTCCTCTCCCTTGCCACCTCTTGGGCCTCCCTTTCAAGGGCAACTAGATCCCTTTTCAGCCTGAGCTTAGCTTTCTCAAACTTGAGCTTGGTAACCCCTATTTAACACTAACTCTTCTGAGTGATTGGGGTAGGTGGACTCAGCACAGGAACCTAAGGGAGAGTGAGGAGGATGTTGAGGAGGATCCTTTCCTCCTAGGAACACTTAGGACCTTTCAAGAGGGAGTAAAAGTGGACCTACCTATGTGCCCCCTTCTGTACTGTACCTCCCTCTCCAGTCCCAGGGTTGTCCTTAGAGGCCTCCTCTGAGTCCTCTAGGCGATGGTCAGAGGCAGAGCCTGAGTTATAGGGTACTTCCTGGCCTAGCTCTAAGAATCTGTCACTGAATCCCACCATCCCTCCCACCTTGGTCTCCCTGCTGTCCCTGCCCTTCAGGAGGCTGGATGTAGTATTGTATGTGCAGTTCTAGAAGCTGAGGTTTAGTAGGGTTAATCCCTGTCTTTAGTTTTCTAGGCCTACATAGAGACCTACGTCCCTAGAACTTAAGGATGCTATATCCAGACTCCTGAGTCTGTCTAGATTCCTCAATGGAAGACATGGTACTAGTATAGTGGTCTAAACTTTTTCCCAAAGATTGGTGAAAGGCTATGCCAGACTGTAAAAAACCCAATCTAAAAACTAATTAGAAAAATAACAACTTGCAAAAAGTACAGTATGTACCTAAGTAAGTAGTGGTTTCCTGTGGAAACCCACTTATGACCAAGTGGTAAAGCAATGCAAGTCTTTATCACACCACTGCACCACTAATGTAGAAGGCTAGCTCACTTTATGCTGTACACCTATAGGTGAGGTCCCTGTACTGAGTCCAGGCACCCTTAGTGATATTGTAGGCAGCTCTAGATAACCAAAGCTCTCAGAGGGGTAGCTGTGGAGAGTAGCTAAGGCTTATCCAGGAGGGTGTAATGCGTTTACAAATACCACACAGGTCAGTCAGTAAACTACACACGGAAACCACACCCAACCCACACTACCACCCAAGGACGCTTAGGACTGGAGAAGTACTAACACCCAAAAGGTAAGTAGGTAGGATTCCTCAGGCACCTGTGTGCAAGAGTAGAGATCTTGGGTCAGTGTCCACAGGATAACATTGGGAAGTTGCAGTTGGCGTGTTTGCATTTTAGGACCCTTTCCAGAGGACCCACAAAGAAACATGTTAGGACAAGGGAGGTTGGATAGTGTCCGCACCCGTGGATACTCAGAATAGTGGAGTACCTACTGTTTGAGGCTGGCCCCCTATGTAGTGTGCAAAACTAGGCACACTGTGCAGGGGGTCCAGGCAACCACACGTTGGTTTCCAGAGGTAAAAATCAGATCACCTAATGCTCCAATTTTTGAGGTAGCTGGTCGAGCAGTTAGGCTAATCCAGGAGATGTGCAAAGGACTGTTGTACTCACAATATCAATCATGCACCACACACACTCAATGAATAACTCGCGACCAGAATTTATAAAAATACTTCAGACTTTTTTATACATTTTTTAGACCGAAATGGTTAAGATATGTGTTATAATGAAAAGAGATCAATGGTTCTTTAGAATCACGCTTTATTTTCATCTCCACTTCTCCTCATCAGCTCTTCACATCTCCTCTTCTCTCAGCTCTCTCTCCCAACATTCTATTGTGAACTCCTCTCTCTAACAGTCAGAACATTCCATTCTAAAGGGAAGGTGAGGGGGGAACGTACCACTTATATTTAAATATGTCATAACCTCTAATCTAACAAAATCTGCCTATATGTAATTACATGTTGCTACCTTAAAATATTACAACTAAATTACAACACATCTTCCCTTCCACACACAATATATACAAAGTGATCAAAAATATATATATTCAATAATAATTTGACATACCTACATTGATGTCTTAAATATATACATTCAATAGATAATTTGACATACACTACATCGATGTTTTAAAAAAAAGTTCTATTGGTACTCTCTGTACCGGCGTCACGTCTCTGCTGAATCTCCTCACTCTCGCCATTCTCCATGGAATTTCCTTCACTCCTCACGAGGGCTGATGGCTGTTGGACAATCCTGTCCATACTCCAACACTGACCATTTGTTAACGTAACCACATTGTTTTTCACTTTGGCAATATCAAAAGGACCGGAAAATTTAGTGCCTCGCATATTCGGACAAAAACCCCTTACAGGATTTTTAACATAAACCTTATCCCCCACTTTCCACTGTCGTTGTTTAGTACCATGTTTAGTATTGTATCTTTTTTTGTAATTGTTTTGATGATTTTCTATTCTAAGTCTGAATTGTGGAGTTATGGCATCACTTTTTCCTCCTCCACCTAACCATGAAGGGAAGAATTTGGTACTTGGTTTCCTGCCCTTTAGAGCAGAAAATGGAGAAATTTTTGTAACTGAATTTGGAGTAGAATGGTACGCCCATAACATGTCTCGAATAGCATTTTCAATGATTATTTGGTTTACACTAGCTAACTGGATGCACTCTTTAATCATGCGGTTGGTCCTTTCGACTAAACCATTTGCCCTGGGACAATATAGCGCTGTAGTGAGGTGGTGTATATTTAAAGAGTTAAGAAAATCTTTCATTTTTTGATGAAGTTAATTGAACTCCATTGTCAGTGATCAAGGTGGCGGGTATTCCTTCCATAGCAAAAGCATCTTTAAGGAAATTTATAACTGATTCAGTGGTGATTTGGCTTACCATTTTTACATTAATCCAATGCGAGTAATAATCAATCAGTACTAAAGCAAAACATTTCACAACACCTTTCATGTTGATAGGTCCTATGATGTCTAATGCCAATTTTGTCCAAGGCTTGTCTGGTACAGCCACAGGATATATAGGAGTTTTACGAATAATTTTAGTTTTGTCACTGCACGCACATTTAATGCAATTTTTTACTTCATTTTCTATCATAGAGTCCATATTAGGAAACCAATATCTTTCTCTACCAACATTCTGCTCTAAAGGGCAGGAAACCAGTGTTATAATGAAAAGAGATCAATGGTTCTTTAGAATCACGCTTTATTTTCATCTCCACTTCTCCTCATCAGCTCTTCACATCTCCTCTTCTCTCAGCTCTCTCTCCCAACATTCTATTGTGAACTCCTCTCTCTAACAGTCAGAACATTCCATTCTAAAGGGAAGGTGAGGGGGGAACGTACCACTTATATTTAAATATGTCATAACCTCTAATCTAACAAAATCTGCCTATATGTAATTACATGTTGCTACCTTAAAATATTACAACTAAATTACAACAATATGTTAATTACTTGTTGAGTTAGGATTCTTCAAAGTTTTAATGAAGTCAGTCTTTCTGTGCGTAATTACGCACCATAGGAATCAATGGAAGGTAACCTAAAAAATGCATATAAAATCACGCAGGTGAGTTACCAGTCTCTTCTTTTGCAGGATGGTCGATGAGGTTGGTGGGCACACCGTGCCAGCTGGAGAGTCTTGGGCGGCTCCTGGTTCCGGCGGGAGCAGTGCTGGAAAGTTTCTTGGCACAGGGCCACTTGGATGGGTCACCTGGAAAAGCAGCTGGTTTGCAGATTTAAAGGTGGTGCCTTTCCGCCCCCCTGGGCTGTTGAGGTCGCAAGGGGCTAAGGACTTGTGGCACACAGCAGGTTCCGTGATGCAGGGATCAGGGCGGCCGGATGCAGGGTGAGTTGGAGGACTTGGATGCTGTGCACAATGGCACTCTTGGGAGCTGGAGGCAAGTCTTTTTCCGGGGGCTTGCAGGATGACGATGGTGCTCTGGTGGGAGGTCCGGGGTGTTCCTGAAGTCCCTTGACTGGGGCTTCCTCCTGGTCCAGTTGCAGCTCTGGGAGAGTTGTTTTTGCTGTTCTCTGACGTGCACTGACCAGTACCTGGGGAATTGGCACAACTCGGCCACGGAAGGGCGCAATGCCGCCAAAGTTGGCATACTTGTAGGTCTTATCCGGGCTGTCGGTAGTATTTCGTTGGTTCTGGCTGCGACTTCTAGTTGCAGAGATATCGTCCGGTCTGTAAAGTGGCCCTCACCGGTTTGCTGGTTTCTTTTGCTTCTTGAGTGGTGCCTCCACTCAGGAGGGAGATTTAGGCTAGTTGTGAAGCCTGGGGGTCCTCTTGGTCTTTTGAGGTCAGTCCAGTGGTCAGCTCATCTGCAGCGGCAATTTTTGAGACTCTGGTGCAGCAAGCATAGATCTTGGAGCCTCTTCTGATGAAGCAAGTCCTCTGTTCTCATGCTGTCGGGTTCTTTGGTGCCGTCTTCTTTTCTTCCTGATGAATATAGTTTCTTCTTCTAGGTGAGCCCACTAAATACAGACATTAATGGGCGTTTTAGGGGGAACCTGGTAGAGTCCAATGGGACACTTACCCTTGGGTGGCTAAACCCATTACATTAACCACTTCCTCTGGGAAGGGTCACTACCCTAAACATCATTGGCTATTTTCCTGCCATCCAACATGGAGGAAAATTAAATGAGGGTCCACTTCGCCTGCAAGCCCCTTGGGGTGGTGCAAGCTCAGTGAGTCCCCTCCTCTTACCCTTTGTGTGGTTTTACACCTATGCTCCTGCCAAAAGTGGGAGTTGACAAAGGGGGAAGCCATCTGCTGCTAGCAGCAGGACTGGGGGCTCGAGTTTCAAGGGCGGTAGCCCTTTGAAGCTCACCACCAGGAGAGTGCACATTCCTGAGGTAGGAGGTGTTAGTTCCTCCACCCAGGAAGGGCATTGTCTTACAAACCAGAGAGACAGGGCTCTCCCCCAAGGTTTGTATATTGGCTGTCTGGAGGTGGCATGCTGGATGGAACCAGTCAGCAACCATGCCAGTTAGGTTGGTGTTTGAAGAGGGCACCTCTAAGGTGATCCCTGGGTACTTTTAGGGATAAATGCACTACTGGTACCAGTTTGGATTTATCTTCCTGGGGGTATATTGCTCATGCAACTATGCCCTCACATATAGTATGGTGCACCCTGCCTTAGGGCAGTGAGGCCTGCCAGAGTAAGGCATATGTTACCCATAACATATGCAGTGTAGGGTGGACAGGGCACACAGGGAGTGTGCCATGTTGAATTTGTCTTTTGTTTTTTTTTTAGAACCAAATTTTTATTATTTTCAGTAAGTTTGAAAACAGTGCACATACAAATAAGCTCCGACAGCGACAATAATGTGAGTACAAGGCATAGGACACAGTCTGTTGCTGGACAACTAGCGCTTCGTGGTACATTACAACAAAACACTACGACAAGCCCACCATTTCCCACACATGTTGTCATGGTTTTCTGGACACCCTCGAGCCTCATAGATTTTTTTCCTGACGCGCACACCAATCCAATTTTGAAGGCTGGCCCTCTATGCAGTGTACATAAAAAAAAGCACACTATGCAGAGGGTCTGAACAACCACATGTTAGTTTTCAGGGGTAAAAATCAGACGACCCAATGCTCTAATTTGTAAGGTAGCTGGTCGAGCAGTTAGGCTAATCTAGGAGATGTGCTAAGTATTTGCTGTACTCACAAATCTAATCATGCACCACACACAATCAATGAATAACTCGAGACCAGAATCTATAAAAATACTTCAGACTTTTATATAATTTTTAAGACCAACATCTTTAGAATAGGTTAAGTGCTTTTCTTGTTATGACTTTTTAAAGTTTTAGCACAGTTAATCTTTCTGTGCATAATTACGCACCATTGGAATCAATAGGCAGTCACCTTTAAAAATGCATTAAACATCGCACAGTTGAGTTACCATTCTCTTCCTTTGCAGGGTGGTCGCAGGGGTCCGTGGGCACCTCGTGCCAGCTGGAGAACTTCGGGCAGCTCCCGGTTCCAGCGGGAGCAGTGTTGGAAAAGTTCTTGGAAGAGGGCCACTTGGATGGGCCACTTGCAAAAGGAGCTGGTTTGCAAATTTAAAGTGGTGCCTGGGGGTCCCCTTTGGCTGTCGAGGTCACAAGGGGTTGGGGACCAGGAGCAGACAGCAGTTACTGCGATACAAGGCCCAGGGCGGCCAGGTGCAGGGCGTTTTGGCGGTCTTGGATGCTGTGTGCAACAAAGTCCACTGGAGCTGGAGGTAAGTCTCTTTGAAGGTCGCTTGCAGGACAACAGGGGCACTCTGGTCAAAGGTCTGGGGTGTTCCTGAAGTCCCTCGACTGGGGCTTCCTCCTGATCCTTTGTCAGCTCGGGGGGAACTGTTTTTCTCCTGGTCCGACATCATCTGACCAGGACCCAGGGTATTGCTTTATCTCGGCCACTGGGGGTCGCAGCACCACCAAACTCGGTACAGTTGGGGGGCACTTCCGGACTGTCGTCGAGTCCGGCTGTGACTTCGAGTCGTGGAGATATCGGCGAATCAGTGAAGTGTCCCTCACTGGTTTCTTGGTCTTTTGTAGTTTACTTGATTTTCTTGAGTGATTCCTCCACTCAGGAGGGAGATCTGGGGTGATCCTTGAAGCCTGGAGGTCCCCTGGATTTCTCAGGGTTGGTCCAGTGTTCAGCTCCTCCGCTGTCATGATTGTCGGGACTCTGGTGTAGCAAGCAGAGGTGTTGGCGCCTATTCTGGTGCAGCAGGTCCTTAGTTCTCGGCCTGGCGGTTTCTCTGGTGCTGGTCTTCTTGGAATACTTTTTTAATCTAAAATCTTGGTCTAGGGGAACCCACTTGTAAGGCAATGCCTCCTTGGCATGGTTACCCCCTGACTTTTTGTCTTTGCTGATGCCAAGTTATGATTTGAAAGTGTGCTGAGGCCTGCTAACCAGGCCCCAGCACAGTGTTCTTTCCCTAACCTGTACCTTTGTCTCCACAGTTGGCACACCCTGGCATCCAGGTCAGTCCCTTGTAACTGGTACCCCTGGTACCAAGGGCCCTGATGCCAGGGAAGGTCTCTAAGGGCTGCAGCATGTCTTATGCCACCCCAGGGACCCCTCACTCAGCACAGACACACTGCTTGCCAGATTGTGTGTGCTGGTGGGGAGAAAATGACATTGAAAAGTCGACATGGCACTCCCCTCAGGGTGTCATGCCAACCTCACACTGCCTATGGCATAGATAAGTCACCCCTCTAGCAGGCCTTACAGCCCCAAGGCAGGGTGCACTATACCATAGGTGACGGCATAAGTGCCTGAGCACTATGCCCCTACAGTGTCTAAGCCAAACCTTAGACATTGTAAGTGCAGGTTAGCCATAAGAGTATATGGTCTGGGAGTCTGTCAAACACGAACTCCACAGCACCATAAGGGCAACACAGAAAACTGGGAAGTTTGGTATTAAACTTCTCAGCACAATAAATGCACACTGATGCCAGTGTACATTTTATTGTGAAATACACCCAGAGGGCATCTTAGAGATGCCTCCTGAAAACATAACCGACTTCCAGTGTGGGCTGACTAGTTTTACCAGCCTGCCACACATCCAGACATGTTGCTGGCCACATGGGGAGAGTGCCTTTGTCACTCTGTGGCCAGGAACAAAGCCTGTACTGGGTGGAGGTGCTTCTCACCTCCCCCTGCAGGAACTGTAACACCTGGCAGTGAGCCTCAAGGGCTCACCCCCTTTGTTATAGCGCCACAGGGCATCCCAGCTAGTGGAGATGCCCGCCCCCTCCGGCCACGGCCCCACTTTTGTTGGCAAGGCCGGAGGAGATAATGAGAAAAACAAGGAGGAGTCACTGGCCAGTCAGGACAACCCCTAAGGTGTCCTGAGCTGAGGTGACTCTGACTTTTAGAAATCCACCATCTTGCAGATGGAGAATTCCCCCAATAGGATTAAGGATGTGCCCCCCTCCCCTCAGGGAGGAGGCAAAAAGAGGGTGTAGCTACCCTCACGGCTAACCCCCCAGACCTAAACACCCCCCTAAATTGAGTATTTAGGGGCCCCCAGAACCAAGCAAGATAGATTCCTGAAGACGAAGAAGGACTGCTGCCCTGAAGCCCTGCAGAGAAGACGGAGACACCAACTGCTTTGGCCCCAGCCCTACCGGCCTGTCTCCCCACTTCAAGAGAAACTGCAACAGCGATGCGTCCCCCAGGGTCCAGCGACCTCTGAAGCCTCAGAGGACTACCCTGCATCTAAAAGGACCAAGAACTCCCGAGGACAGCGGCCCTGTTCCAAAGAAACTGCAACTTTGCAACAAAGAATCAACTTTTAAAGACCACACGTTGCCCGCGGGAAGCGTGATACTTTCCACTCTGCACCCGACGCCCCCGGCTCGACCTGCGGAAAACTAACTCTACAGGGAGGACTCCCTGGCGACTGCGAGCCCGTGAGTAGCCAGAGTTGACCCCACTGAGCCCCCACAGCGACGCCTGCAGAGGGAATCCAGAGCCTCCCCCTGACCGTGACTGTCTGCTTCAAAGAACCCGACGCCTGGTAAACACACTGCACCCGCAGCCCCCAGGACCTGAAGGATCTGACCTCCAGTGCAGGAGCGACCCCCAGGCAGCCCTCTTCCTAGCCCAGGTGGTGGCTACCCTGAGGAGCCCCCCCTTGCCTGCCTGCATCGCTGAAGAGACCCCTGGGTCTCCCATTGAAACCTATTGAGAACACGATGCCTGTTTGCACTCTGCACCCGACCGCCCCTGTGCCGCTGAGGGTGTACTTTCTGTGCCTGCTTATGTCCCCCCCGGTGCCTACAAAACCCCCCTGGTCTGCCCTCCGAAGTCGCGGGTACTTACCTGCTGGCAGACTGGAACCGGGGCACCCCTATTTCCATTGAAGCCTATGTGTTTTGGGCACCACTTTCACCTCTGCACCTGACCGGCCCTGAGCTGCTGTGTGGTAACTTTGGGGTTGCCCTGAACCCCCAATGGTGGGCTACCTTGGACCCAACTTTGAACCTTGTAAGTGCTTTACTTACCTGTGAAACTAACAAATACTTACCTCCCCCGGGAACTGTTGATTTATGCAGTGTCCATTTTTAAAACGGTACATGCTATTGTGATGATTCAAAGTTCCTAAGATACCTGAGTGAAATACCTTTCATTTAAAGTATTGTTTGTAAATCGCGAACCTGTGGTTCTTAAAATAAACTAAGAAAATATATTTTTCTATATAAAAACCTATTGGCTTGGAATTGTCTTTTGAGTGTGTGTTCCTCATTTATTGCCTGTGTGTGTACAACAAATGCTTAACACTACCCTCTGATAAGCCTACTGCTCGACCACACTACCACAAAATAGAGCATTAGAATTATCTCTTTTTGCCACTATCTTACCTCTAAGGGGAACCCTTGGACTTCTTACTTTGAAATAGTACATACAGAGCCAACTTCCTACACCACTAAATACTGAATTTTGTGGCATTTTAGGGGGAACCTGGTAGTGTCCAATGGGGCACTTACCCTTGGGTGGCTACACTCACTATAGTGACCACTTCCTGTGGGAAGGATCACTCCCCTAAACCTTATTGGTTGTTTTTCTCCTGTCCAAGATGGAAAAAACTGAATCAGAGGGTCCACTGTGGATGCAAGCCCTTAGGGGTGGTGCATGTTCAGTGAGGCCACTCCTCCTACCCTTTGTCTGGTTTCCCACCTTTGCTCCTGCCAAAAGTGGGGGTTTGCAAAGGGAGAAGCCCTCTGCTGCTAGCAGCAGGCCTAGAGGCTCGAGTTTCAGGGGATGTAGCACTTTGAAGCTCACCGCCAGGGTGTTGCACATTCCTGAGGTAGGGGATGTTAAGAGGGGGTGTTAGCTCCTCCACCCAGGAAGGGCATTGTCTTACAAACTAGAGAGCCAGGGCTCTCCCCAGGTTTGTATATTGGCTGTCTGGAGTTGCAGCTGGATGCAAGCAGCCAGCAAATCTGCCAGTTAGGGTTAGCTTTCGTAGGGGGCACCTCGAAGGTGGCCCCTGGGTACATTTAGGGTTAAATCCAATAGTTGTATCAGTTTGGATTTAACATTCTGAGTTTTTTGGTGCGGAGTGGCCATTATGTAGCTGGGGAACTTGTGTTTGACCAGTGCCCAGTACATACATTAAAATGGCTGCTCTGTTCACTCACTATGTCCTAGGTTTAGCAAGGACACAGTGGGGGCATATTGCTCATGCAGCTATGCCCTCACATATAGTATGGTGCACCCTGCCTTAGGGCTGGAAGGCCTGCTAGAGGGGTGACTTACCCATAACATTTGCAGTGTATGGTTGACAGGGCACACAGAGAGTGTGTCATGTCGAGTTTATCCTTTAGGGTTGCCCCAGTACACTCAGCCTGCAATGGAAATGCTGGGTGCATCTGGGTGCAGGGCCATTGGGGTGGCACAATCAGTGCTGCTGCCCCCAGGGGCCTACTCTTAATATCTCTTGCACTGGGTACTCTGGTACCCATTTACTAGGGACTTACAAGGGTATTTAACCCCTACGGTGCCTTGGACGAGCTGATCTCGTCCAAGGCACCGGTTCCCGGGTGCCTTGGACGAGATCACCTCGTCCTGCACCCGGGAACTGGGGGGAGCGCTAGTGCTCCCCCCATGTGCTCCCCACCCACCCCCCCAAGGCAGGGATGGAAGGGGAAGCCCTTCCCCTTCCACCCCAAACCCCCCCACCCCCCTGTGACGTCAGCGCGCATTGCACGCTGACAATCACAGAGGGCCTCCTCCCATCCAGCGTGATCGAAAGAGAAATGCAAAGCAGATGGAAAGAGAAATGCAAAGCATTTCTCTTTCGATCACGTGGGGGAGGCCCAGAGAGGCTTCAAAGGGAAGGAAAGGAATTTCCTTCCCTTTGAAGTCTCTCTGAGCGTTTCAAAAGCCGGATTGCAAAGCAATCCGGCTTTTGAAAGGCCCACTAAACACCAGGGATTTTTTTGGAAGGCCTTGTCTGCCCCCCCGGGGGCAGATCGGCCTATTATTAAGCCAATCTGCCCCCAAGGGGGACAGAAACCACTAGACACCAGGGAGTTTTCTTTTTTTACATGAATTTCACGCAAGGGGAGCGACCCCTTAGGCAAGGGTCGCTCTCCTGGGGGGAACATTTATTTTAGGCCATTTCTGCCCCCCTGGGGAGCAGATCAGCCTATTTTGATTAGGCCAATCTGCCCCCAAGGGGGGGCAGAAACCACTAGGCACCGGGGATATATATATATTTTTTTTGTTTTACAGATGGGGAGCGACCCGTTGGACAAGGGTCGCTCCCCTGGAGGGGAAATTGTATTTAGCCCATTTCTGCCCCCTTTGGGGGCAGATCAGCCGATTTTTGCTAAGCCAATCTGCCCCCAAGGGGGGCAGAAACCACTAGGCACCGGAGATTTTTTTATTTTTGCGCCAATGTCACACAGGGGGAGCAACCCCGTAGGCAAGGGTCGCTCCCGGGGGGAGGGTTGGGGGGTTGGGGTGGGCAAATTTATTTTAGGCCATTTCTGCCCCCCCTGGGGGCAGATCAGCCTATTGTTATTAGGCCGATCTGCCCCCAGGGGGGGCAGAAGCCTCTAGGCGCCAGGGCAAATTTTTTTTGTGTTTTTTGTTTTGTTTGTTTGTTTTTTTAGAGATGGGGAGCAACCCATTAGGCAAGGGTCGCTCCCCTGGGGGGCAAATTGTATTTAGACAATTTCTGCCCCCCTTGGTGGCAGATCGGCCGATTTTAGGCCAATCTGCCCCCAAGGGGGCAGAAACCACTAGGCACCGGGGATTTATTTTTTGTGCCAATGTCACGCAAGGGGAGCGACCCCGTAGGCAAGGGTCGCTCCCGGGGGAGGGGCTAGGGGGGCAAATTTGTTTTAGGCCATTTCTGCCCCTCCTCGGGCCGGCTGAGCTAGAGGCTAAAATCCACAGGTAGGCACTTTGCAAAAAACACCTCTGTTTTCTGCGAAAAATGTGATGTGTCCACGTTGTGTTTTGGGCCATTTCCTTTCGTGGGCGCTAGGCCTACCCACACAAGTGAGGTACCATTTTCATCGGGAGACTTGGGGGAACGCTGGGTGGAAGGAAATTTGTGGCTCCTCTCAGATTCCAGAACTTTCTGTCACCGAAATGAGAGGAAAAAGTGTTTTTTTGGCCAAATATTGAGGTTTGCAAAGGATTCTGGGTAACAGAACCTGGTCAGAGCCCCGCAAGTCACCCCATCTTGGATTCCCCTAGGTTTCAAATTTTAAAAAATGCACCTGTTTGCAAGGTTTCCCCAGGTGCCGGCTGAGCTAGAGGCCAAAATCCACAGGTAGGCACTGTTTTCTGTGAAAAAATGTGATGTCTCCACGTTGTGTTTTGGGCCATTTCCTTTCGTTGGCGCTAGGCCTACCCACACAAGTGAGGTACCATGTTTATCGGGAGACTTGGGGGAAAACTGGGTGGAGGGAAATTTGTGGCTCCTCTCAGATTCCAGAAGTTTCTGTCACCGAAATGTGATGAAAATGTGTTTTTTTTGCCAAATTTTGAGGTTTGCAAAGGATTCTGGTTAACAGAACCTGGTCAGAGCCCCACAAGTCATCCCATCATGGATTCCCCTAGGTCTCTAGTTTTCAAAAATGCACAGGTTTGGTAGGTTTCCCTAGGTGCCGACTGAGCTAGAGGCCAAAATCTACAGGTAGGCACTTTGCAAAAAACACCTCTGCTTTCTGTCAAAAAATTTGATGTTTTCCTTCCAAATATAAGAGTGTGTAAAAAAGACGTCTATTTGAGAAATATAATTCACATGCTAGTATGGTCACCTCGGAATTCTGAGATGTGCAAATAACCACTGCTCCTCAACACCTTATCTTGTACCCATTTTGGAAATACAAAGGTTTTCTTGATAGCTATTTTTCACTCTTTATATTTCAGCAAATGAATTGCTGTAAAACCCGGTATAGAATGAAAACCCACTGCAGGGTGCAGCTCATTTATTGGCTCTGGGTACCTAGGGTTCTTGATGAACCTACAAGCCCTATATATCCCCGCAACCAGAAGAGTCCAGCAGACGTAATGGTATATTGCTTTAAAAAATCTGACATTAAGCAGAAAAAGTTACAGAGTAAAACGGAGAGAAAATTGCTGTTTTTTTTCACCTCAATTTCAATATTTTTCTTTTTCAGTTGTTATTTTCTGTAGGAAACCCTTCTAGGATCTACACAAATTACCCCTTGCTGAATTCAGAATTTTGTCTACTTTTCAGAAATGTTTAGGTTTCTGGGATCCAGCATTGGTTTCACGCCCATTTCTGTCACTGACTGGAAGGAGGCTGAAAGCACAAAAAATCGTAAAAATGGGGTATGTCCCAGTAAAATGCCAAATTTGTGTTGAAAAATTGGGTTTTCTGATTCAAGTCTGCCTGTTCCTGAAAGCTGGGAAGCTGGTGATTTTAGCACCGCATACCCTTTGTTGATGCCATTTTCAGGGGAAAAAAACACAAGTCTTCTTCTGCAGCCACTTTTTCCCATTTTTTTTAAAAAAATGAAGTTTTCACTGTATTTTGGCAAATTTCTTGGCCTCCTTCAAGGGAACCCACGAAGTCTGGGTACCTCTAGAATCCCTAGGATGTTGGAAAAAAAGGACGCAAATTTGGCTTGGCTAGCTTATGTGGACAAAAAGTTATGAGGGCCTAAGCGCGAACTGCCCCAAATAGCCAAAGAAAGGCCTGGCACAGGAGGGGGAAAAGGCCTGGCAGCGAAGGGGTTAAGGGGTATAACTAATTGTGCCAAGCATCACAACAGTTTTAGGGAAAGAGCTCTGGCCCAGGGAACCTGTTTATCATGGGCCCTGGGCACTACCAACTTCTAGAACACATCAACATCAGACAAAAAGTGGGGGCTAACCATGCAAAAAGAGGTCTCCTCTCACATCCACCCCCACCCTCCATTCCCCCAGTGAAGCAGCCCCGGGAAGTTTCCATCCACAAGCAATATCTCTCTTGGAAACCAGGCATGCAACACCTACAAATGTCCGGTGTAAGAAAGAACCCTCTTTTTGACATGTTATCCCCAATTTCTGCCCGATGTCTGTTTGGACTGTGTCACTGGGATCCTTCTAGTCAAGACCCCAGTGCTTTTGGTTTTTGGCCTGCAGGTCAGTATGTTTAACTGTTTTCTAAAGTATTACTGGAGTCCTGCTAACCAGGACCCCAGTGCCCATGCTCCCTCTGTTCCCAAATTTGACACCATGTACTGGTAACCCAGTATTTCACTCCAAACTGGCATACTGGTCCCCCCTTATAAGTCCCTAGTATATGGTACCTAGGTACCCTGGGCATTGGGGTTCCATGGGGTCCCTATGGGATGCATTTCTTTTGACGCCCATAGGGAGCCCATGCAAAGGTTTCTACAGGACAGCCATTGCAGCTTGTGTGAAATAATGCATGCACTATATCACAGCCATTTACACTGCACCTGGTCACTTATAAGTCACCTATATGTCAGGCCTTCCAACCTTGAAGGCTGGGTGCAAAGTACCTGTGTGTGAGGGCACCCCTGCACTAGCTGTGGTGCCCCCATGTCATCTAGGCGCATTTTCCCGGACTTCGTCAGTGCGGGGGACGCCATTTTATGGATCAAATCTGTTTATTGATATTTAGGATGCAAAAAACAAAGTACACAGCTGTGCGCCTACAACCATACAGGCCGCAGCGTTGATGGTTCTCCTGTCAATCAATCTAATAAGAGTTCCGGCAGAAAGTGTTGCTATAGTGTGAGCTTATGTGCATTATTGCCGAACAAACAACAATCAACAACGAACAAGAACAATTAGGAAAAATAAGGAAGAAAAAGGAAAGAAAAAAAAAACGAGATAAAGCAAAGTAGTTCCCCCCTAGCATCACAAGGCAATTCCTCCACGCTCCACCCCCTCGGGCGACCAGCCCCGCTGCCTGCCAGGGCCCAGGATCCAGAGCCCACCCTTATGAGTTCGGCTGTCCATGCGAAGATCACGAATCCTGCAGCAGTCGCAGGGTCTTTAAGTATGCAGGGCAGGTAAGTTCATTGAATTCAGTGGACAGAATCTGTATAAAGGGTTTCCACAATGTGGCCGTTTTTTCTGCTCTCTGGCTGGCCGCCAACGATAGTTTCTCCATCGCTAGGATGAACCAGAGTTTGTGGAGCCATGAGGTGTAGCTTGGAACCTTGTCTGTACCCCACAGGGCCAGAATCGTCTGATGTGCCGCGTTGAGGGCAAGGGCAATCTGCCGTCCTCTCAAGGAGCGGAGGGGGAAGGTGAGAGGGTTGGGCAGGCCCAGAATAGTATACGTTGGAAGCCTGGGGATCTCTGTGTGGAATGCTCTATCTATTTAATCGAGGATGCTACTCCAATATATTTTCAGCTTAGGACAGTGCCATAGCAAGTGCACAAGTGTGCCCGTGTTTCCACACCCCCTCCAGCAAAGCCCAGATTTAGTGGGATCCCACGTATGTATTCTCGGAGGAGTATAGGACCAGTATGTTGCTATCTTATAATCTGTTTCGGCCCCTGGTATGTTGTGAGCTGTGTGATGTGCCCTGAAGTGTATTCCCTCCCACTCCCTCTGTTAGGTCTCTCTCCACCTCGCCCTCCCACCTTTTCTGCCCTTTAGTTTTGGAGGATAGTGCGGCTACTTGAAGATACTTATAGATTTCAGAAATCAGCAGCTTGTCATCTTTTTTAGCCAGTAGCCATTTCTCAAATGCTATGAGTTTTCTAGCTGCTAGGGGCTTTACCGCTGGCTGGAGCACCCAGTGTAAGACCTGGTAGTATGTCAATCTGTCTGCCTCGGCTAACCCGTATGCCTCTGTTAGGCGATCGAAGGGTATAATGCCATCTGTGTCAAATAGACTCCCCACTCTTCTGCAACCCCCATCATGCAATCGTTGAAAGCCCTCCGATTTCAGGCCGGGGGTGAAGTCAGGATTCACACAAATTGGCGTCATAGGGGAGGGAAAGGTCATCAGGCCATGTCTGGTCGCCACCGCGTCCTACACCCTGAGAGTCACGCCAGTGATAGGTGATGAGTATAGCCCTGTCGCTCTATGTCTACGCCGCAGCTAAGGTTCCTTCCAAATATGGGACCCTGCAACCGCTTGGTCCATGAAGCACCAGTGTTTCTCGGTTAAGGGGCGGTTCCACTCCAGCATGAAACGCAACTGAGCCGCTTGATAATACTTCAGTAGGCAGGGAACCCCCAGCCCCCCTCCACTTTAGGAACGTATATGCCGCGATATGCGTGTGGAATTCCGGCCCCATATAAATTTTAATATCGCCATCTGGACCGCAGCTATGGTGTTGGGTGGTGGGGCAAGGGGAAGTGTTTGGAACAAATAGAGTATGCACGGCAAAATTGTCAGTTTGACTGCAGCAACCCTGCCGAACCAAGAGAGTTTATGTTTCCCCCACGTCTCTAGGTTTTTTAGTACCGCCCTTGAGAGGGAAGTATAGTTCATATGGGCTGTTTTTGTGACCGTCATTGCTAGGTTGATGCCAAGGTACGGGACATGCGATGATGTCCAGATAAAGGGGAATCTGGAGAGCAGTTCCTCCTCGTGTTCAGGAAGGACCGACAGGTTAATAATTTGGGATTTCTGTGCATTCACTTTGAATCCTGAAATAGCACCGAATGTGCGTAAAGCGTTAGTGAGCGCTGGGAGTGAGACCATGGGCTCCGACGGAGTGAGCATCACATCATCAGCATAGAGACTGATAAGGTGGTAGTCGCCCCCAAATTTTATGCCTGTTATATGGGGATCGGCTCGTAAACTTTGTGCCAGGGGCTCCATGTAAAGAGCGAATAGGAGCGGGGAGAGCAGACAGCCCTGTCGCGTTCCTCGCCTTATCGGAAACGGCATCAACAACGTTCCATTGACTTGGACCGCTGCCTTGGGCTCTTGATAAACACATTTTAGCCAGGTCAGGAGCATCAAAGCGCTCCAACACCTGGAAGAGGTAAGGCCAATGCACCCTGTCAAACGCCTTCTCCACGTCAATAGTGAGGAGGAGTGCCTTATTGCGTGATCTTTGCATTTTGTCTATATGATGTAAGAGTTGCTTCGTGTTATCCCCACATTGTCGATGAGGTATAAAATCTGCCTGATCCGGGTCAATAAGCCTGGGCAAATAAGGGTTGAGGCGTTGTGCTAGGGTGCCAGTGAACAGCTTGGCATCTATATTTAAAAGTGAGATGGGTCAGTATGATCCACATTCCTCCGTGGCCTTCCCGGGTTTGTGGATGACCGTGATGATCGCATCGAGCATGCTGGGAGCAAGGGCCTTGGTCTCTGTGAAAGAGTTGAAGAGTCGCATGAGTATTGGGGCCAGCTCGGGACAGAAGGTTTTATAGAAAAGCAGGGTGTAGCCATCCGGGCCAGGCGACTTCCCTACTGTAAGACGAGAAATAGCCGAGAACACTTCTTCTATCCTGATTGGATTATAAAGGAGAGCTGCATCCTTTTTCCTGAGTGGGGTGATTGTGCAATCAGCAAGGTACTCAGAGGGATCAAGGGCGATCGCAGAGTCAGTCGCATATAGCTCCCAGTAGAATTCAGAAAATGCCTCCGAAATTTGCGTATCAATGCGCACCTCACCTCGGGAAGGGGATCGTATGATCTTGATGGTGCTGGCGTGGCGCTGTGCTCTTAATTTGTGGGCCCGCAGCGGTTGCCCCCAATATAATATTTATGTTTGAGCCGTGCTAAAGCATACTCGGCCCGATCCCAATCCAATCTGTTCAGCTGAAGGCGAGTTTTCTCTAGTTCCCTCCAAACTCTGGGAGCTCCTGTGTGCTTGTGAGAGCGCTCCAGTGCAGCCACCCTTTGCTCCAACACCGCTCTCTGGTCCCTCCGGGCCTTATTTTCTGTTGCCGAGATCGAAATCATCTCTCCGCGTATGACTACCTTGAGTGCCTCCCAGAGCGTCTCCAGACGGGTTAGCCCATTATCATTCCGACTAAGGTAGTCTATGACTAAGGTAGTCTAGAGCACCCCGGGACTGCAAGATTGTGTCCCGAAAGCGCCAACCAGAACCCGGGGCTCGGCTGATGTTGAATTGGGCTGTTAAGGTTATAGGGGCATGGTCCGCTAGAGCTCGGGGCTCTATTGTGGTCTCCTGGACCTGAGAACAGAATTCAGAACAGGCCAGGAAATAATCTAAGTGTAAGTCTTTGTGGCAGCCGAGTAAAACGAGTAGTCTCGAAGGTTCGGATGAGCCTTCCACCAGATATCCTCTAGATCGCAGTCTGCAAGCCACTGCAAACCAGCAGGAGTGAGAGCCCCCGTCTGCCCGTGCCCTTGCCCTGATCGATCTAGATCGTTGTCCATAACAAGAATGAAGTCCCCACCCACGAGTAGAGCTCTGTCAGGGTAATGAACGTCGAAGATAAAGCCTGTTTCATGAATGTTTCTTGTTGAGTGTTAGGTGCATAAATAGTGGCTACTGTGAAATGGAATGAGTCTATTTGCACTTTGTAGGCCAGGTACCTGCCCTTAACCTCATGAATCTTAGCAATGAATTCCCCAGAGAATGCATTAGAAACTAAAATCGACACACCCCCATGCTTAGTGGGAGCTGAAGCCCAGTACTGCTGAGGAAACCATTTGGATCGCATTCGATACGTGTCTTTAGCCAGCAAGTGTGTCTCCTGTAGTAGGCAAATATGGCTTTTGGATCGCTCCAGAAAAGAGAGAATCGCCAGCCTTTTTGAGGGATTATTAAGGCCCCGGACGGTGAGGCTTAGTGTCAGAGTCACCAGATCCTCGGGGTCCGTGCACGTTCCCAACACTTCCACCACAAGACAGCTCCAATACTCTGATTAGATTTATCACAGAGTCTAAGAGAGTCCAAGTGGGGAAAAGGGGATTAGGACGGGAACAGCTGGGAAGGAGACCTGTAGGAAGCAAAAGGTTAAAACACAACATCAAAATTACATCTCATGAAATCAGTACCATGCTACAACTCTAAGCTTCGTCTTTTCCGAAAAAACATGAACAACCCTGGAATAATCCTAAAACTGACTAGGCTTTAGATGACCGAATACCTGAGGAGGAAACAGGAAAAGTTAAATAGGACTTTCAGATTCAAGTACTTTCTTTAGCATGAGAATCAGGAAACACTCTGAGCAATTTCTAAACAACCATATGAATCTCCTTTTATGAATACATATCAGGAACACACAGCATTACATCTAAAATTCTGGTATTGTTGTGTTCATCTCAGAAAAAACATTTGGAAGTAAATTGCACACATTGCAGATTTTTATATGAGTATTAAACACCATAAAGGTTGGTGCACCATGAAATCACACAACGTAGATTCAAGGAATAAATCACGCGACGTGTCAACTTGAAATGCTACCAAGAAAATGTCTTAGAATGGTAGCGCACAGTAACTTACATTATTTATACACGAGGAAAGAATTGCGCGCTTTGTCAATTCAAATGCCACCATACAAATGCCAAGAAATAGTAGCACACAATGAACAACATGAAAAAACACTCAAGGAAAGAATCGCGCGTGTTGCTGATTCGAATGCCACCATGTAAATGCCAGAAAATGATAGCGCACAATGAACAGCATGAATTACACATGAGAAGTGAATCGCGCGTTTCGCCGATTCGAATGCCACCATGTAAATGTCAAGAAAAGATAGCGCGCAATGAACAACAAAGTTAAATGCTCATGAAACGAGTTGCACGTCTTGCCAACTCGTAAAACATCATGTAAATGTCAAGAAATATCAGCGCGCAATGAACAATAATGTAATAACGAAGTCAAATCTTTATGGAATAAATTGCGCGTCCTCCCTATTTGCAAACCACTATACAAATGTCAAAAAATGGCAGCGCACAAGTAATTTGTTATTCATTTAAGAATTAAAAGCAAGAATATGAAGATTCTCAATTACGGTGTTGGGAAATGTCCAAACACCGTCTTACCGCCTGGAAACAGTGATCACCAATGAGAGATGAGTGCAGAAGACTGGAAAATCCAAATAGGCCGCCGGGACAGGAACTCAGGAAGAAGCTGCTGCTCTGCACCGGGACCTCTGAATAGTGAGCACTGGAAGTTGGGCTGACTCTCTTTTATAGAGTCTTGGCCCAGCCTAGAACCACGCCCAGGCATGTTGCAGGGAAAGTCTCCAGAAGGCCCTGGAAAGGGACCACACCCTAACACACTCTGAATATCTGCAGAAATACATTGTAAATGTACAGTATTTATAAGCACCTTAAAAATGAATCTTTTGGATGGAATTCTGCAATGCAAAAGGTTAAACAATAACATATCATCACAATGCATAAATTACTTTATCTTGCAAGTGTTGGGTTTTTGCATTCTAGATGCCCGTAGAGCGTGCACTGTCCTGGTGTTGACACTTAGGCACTCAAATATCAGGTGTATGAATGCGGGGTGGAAAACAGTACAGCCTACCCCTGTGAGTAAGCTGGGTTCGGGGGCCACCCCAGATAGAGCGTGTACGTGTGGGTTTAGAGGCCTTTGTGACAAAATGTGATTCTTTCGGGGGGAGCATATTGTTACTTAAACAAAAAGCACAACAGGTGCTCATCTCACAACAGTCAAATCCTCCATAGGAAATCCACGAAGAGGTGAGGTTTCGAGCAGAGATCGGGGACATCTTGCAAGGCCTACGCGCGGCATCCAGAGGCCCCTCTGTCCGTGCCCTGCTCCAACACACGTCCACCCCATGCTCCTAGGGCGGCCCACAGGCGTCCCCGTCAGCTTCCAGCAGCAAGCAGTGACTATGGGCTGGCACCGGTGGTAATGCTGTTCAATACAGATTGTCTCTCAAGAGCTCTCTCCGTGGAAGATGGCCGCGGTGGCTTCCATTTCCGTTCTTTTTGTCGCCATCCAGGACGGCTTTCGGGAGGACCCACCCGGGGACTTCGCCCTTTGCTCCGTCTCCTCCAGGTGTAGAATCCGTTGGGCCTCCTGAAGCGATTTCACCTGTTGCATCTGGTCTCCCCATCAGAACGTGAGTCAGAAGGAGTGACCACCAAGTGTAAGGTGTGGAGTCGGCCCGGAGATAATCTGCAATGTAAGCAGAGAGAAGTCCTGATAGAGCTGCAAGCTGTGCCCCCTAAACTGGATCTGGGGTAGGTTTCGTGTCCTTTGGAGAATATCTTCTTTGGCCATAAAATTGTGGACACACGGTAAGATGTTGGGGAGGCGTGCCCCCAGCGCTCCCTGGCCGACCTGCTCTGTGGACCCGGTCCAATGTGATCTCTTGCTTACTTTCTGAGCCAAGGAGTGAGCAAAACAAAGCCATAACATACTCTCTGATGTTGTCTCCCTCAGCCCCACGAGGAGCCCCTCTAATGCATATATTATGACGTCGGGCGATTTTCCAGGTCCTCGGTCGCGATCTGCAAGTGCTCCTGGTGTTCATGCAGGCAAATAATCTCCTGTTGAAGTTGTTCGACTTCATCACCTCTGGAGATCTCGTTGTTCTCTATACTGGACAATACCTATGTCCACCAGCTTCACAGTGGTAACCCCGAATATGGCCATGCAAGGTGTCTAACAACTGGGAATTGTACCCCAATACTAATTCCAGTATTGGTTGTACAATCCCATGCACTCTGGGGGCTCCACACTGGAATTCCAGTACTGCCATACCAGCCTTCCGATGTTTTCCAGGCAGCCCCAGCTGCAGCCATCTCACAGACAGGTTGCTGCCGTCCTGTTGCTTGAGCAGCTCAAGCCCAGGAAGGCAGAACAAGGATTTCCTTTGGGAGAGGGGTGTTACACCCTCTCCCCTTTGGAAATAGGTGTTACAGGCTTTGGAGGGGTAGCCTCCCAGAGCCTCTGGAAATGCTTTGAAGGTCACAGATGGTGCCCTTCTTGCATAATCCAGTCTACACCGGTTCAGGGACCCCCAGTCCCTGATCTGGCGTGAAACTGGACAAAGGAAAGGGGAATAATCCCTCCCCTGTCCATCACCACCCCAGGGGTGGTACCCAGAGCTTCTTCAGAGTGTCCCTGGGATTTGCCATTTTGGATCCCAAGGTGGTGGGGCACTCTGGGAGCATCTGAGTGGCTAGTGCCAGCAGGTGACATCGGAGACCTCCCCTGAAAGGTGTTTACCTGTTCAGGTGACCAATCCCCCTTTCAGGGCTATTTAGGGTCTCTCCTCTGGGTATTTCTTCAGATTCGGATTGCAAGACTCCAGCAGGAATCCCCTACATCTTTTAATTCATCTTCTACCGACCGAACCGCAGCTGAACCATCCAGGAACACTACAAACGGCAACAAAGAAGCCAAGATGACTTCTGCAACATTGTATCTTCAGCTCCTGCCAGCAACTGCAACTGTTTCCAGGTCGTGCATCCTCCCAGGACTGCCTGTCATCAGCCTGCACCAAAGTAATCTCCTGTGGAGTGACAGAGTCAGTTCCCTGCTTCAGCAGGCACCTCTCTACAGTGACAACCGGTGGCGTGGGTCCCCTCTCTGGGTGACGAGCATGGATCCAGCAACATGGGTGGTGGACTAAAGTGACCCCGACAGTCCCAAGGTCCAGCTGTCCAACTTTAGTGGAGGTAAGAGCTTGCCTCCCCACGCAAGACAGTACCCCTGTGCACCGCAGGACTTGCAGTTTCCAAGGCTTGTGTGCGCCCTTCCAAGAAGTTCTTCGTGCATAGCACAGCTTAGGCCCCCAGCACTCCATCCTGTGATGCACAGCTTCCTCAGTGGTTCTCCGGCTGCTTGGTATCTCTTTGTGTCGTGCTGTGTGGGCCTCCATTTGCACCTTCTTTGTCCCGTGCTGTGGGACTCCTGTGCATGCTGCCTGGTCTTCTGAAGGATCGCTGATTTGCTGACAGCTCCCTCTGTCTCCCCCTCCTGGGTAGAGGCCATTTTTTGCTAACCACGAGCTCTGCGTATGCCAAGGCTTGTTGGCGGAATCCAGTGACACAAACAAGACTGCAATCATCCATCAGGCGTGGGACATCTTCTGTACCAACCAGAACCTGCATCTGTCTTCTTGGGTGCATAACTGACTTTGTCTTCTCACCTGTGGTTCTTCTTTTGCACCTTCATCCGGGTTAGCAGGGGCTCCTGTTCTCCCTGGACTCTTCAGTGCTTCTTGGACTTGGTCCCCTTCTTCCGCAGATCTTCAGGTCCAAGAATCCATCATTGGTGTCTTGCAGTCTCTTCTGGTTCTTGCATAATTTTCTATCACAACTTCTTGTGTGTTTCAGGAAACTTACTGTGATTTACTCCTGTTTTCCTGGGCTCTGGGTGGAGCATATTACTTACCTTTGGTGTTTTCTTACACTCCCAGCCCCCCTCTACACTTGTCTAGGTGGGAAACTGACTTTCTCATTCCACTATTTTAGTACATGGTTTGTGTTCCCCCTAGGCCCATTGCAACCTATTGTGATTTTCACTATTTGCACTGTTTCTGACTGTGTACTTACCTGTTTTTAGATACTAGTGTATGTATATATATTGTGTATATTACTTACGTCCTAAGGGAGTATAGGCTCTAAGATATTTTTGGCATTTGTGTCACCAAAATAAAGAACCTTTATTTTTGTAACACTGAGTATTTTCTTTCATGAGTGTGAGTACTGTGTGACTTGTACAGTGGTATTGCAAGAGCTTTGCATGTCTCCTAGTTCAGCCTTGGCTACTCTGCTACAAGCTACCTCTAGACAGCCTAGCTGCTAGACACTGCCTACATTTCACCAATGAGGGATAACTGGACCTGGTATAAGGTGTAAGTACCTTTGGTACCCACTACAAAGCAGGCCAGCCTCCTACATCCAGTCAGCCCATGGGCCCCCAGGACTTCCGCCATTTTCTTACCAACTCCAGCCGAAAAGGGTCGTATTAGGGGGCAATTCCAAGTCACATGGAGGAAATCTCCTCCCGGGAGACAACACTTAGCACATGCCGCTCAACATCATCAACATTATTGCAGGGGACAGATAAGATGCGTAGAGGTAGTTGAACTGCACCATTCACAGCCTAGCCGATATGGCTAACTCACGGGCACTATAACTCATGCCCTAAGGTAACTATAACTTGCACCCTGCCATGCACAGTTTTTTCATCAAAGATTATGGTGCAAATATTTCATTGATAATATCAATTATGTTATCAAAGTTGTTATGAGTGTCTTAATTTGTGGGGTAATTAGAAGTGCATGGTGAGGGCACGAGTTATAGTTACCTTAGGGCATGAGTTATATTTTCTTGAGAAAACTCTATAAAAGCTGAATTTCTATGGTTTCGTACGTTTAACATGTGAGCCTAACTATAATGGCCCTGTTACCTTTGGTTTTTCAAGTGAATTTCTATGTTTGTTTAACTTCTATTTCCTAACTGTAATGCCCCGGTAACCTTTTGTTTGTTCAGTGAATATATGTATATATATATATGCAAAAATGGTGAAAACATTAAGAGCATCAAGCAAGGAGACAGAACCATTCACACTATAAAAGGCAGATATGACTGCAGAAGTGAATATGTCATCTACATTTTAAAATGTAGTTGTCCCAAGATATATGTTGGTAGCACCAAACTCCAAGTACACAAAAGAATACTCCAACATTTCAGGGCTATAGCTAATAAAGATGATTCGTACCCTGTTGCCAGACATGTACATGAGTTTCATGCAGGACTAGTGGAAAGTATCAAATACAGGGTAATTGACGGCATAAGAAAAGATGTCCGTGGAGGTGACAGGGAGAAAAATTTGAGAAAGTTAGAATCCAGATACATTTTGTCACTAGACTCTAGAGAACCAGCAGGGTTAAATTCCAGTGAAGAATTATATATTCGTCTGTGTTAATACATGTTGGTTCTCACCACTGTGTATTTACTTTCACTTGATTACACATTTTCTCTCCTTGTCAGCATGGTCTTTCCTCTGGAGTTGTAACTCACCTCTCCACGAATAAAAATAAAAACATGCATAACATCGACTTGATTGTAAAGCATGGTCACAGCAGTGCATTGTTGTTGCAGTATTCATACGAGTCTCTAATAGGTCTTACGACTTGTCCATGGTAATGTAGTTTAGTTTTGTTTTTTGTAGATCAATGTTTAATTCATTTAATTAATTTTTGTAAGCTGTACAGTTCATGACAAACTTGATATTTATATATTTCTTTATATTTTCTCACATTTATTTTCTACAAAGATTGGGTTTATACAGATAATAGACAAAAAATGTGATATAGGAAATTCCATGCATAATTGTATATATATATGTTTGTTCAAACGTATTATCACTATTTTGTGTTACCATGTTGCTTTAAGAAAATCACTTGTATATAAAAGGGGAAAAAAATGGCGGCCCCCACAGGTTGAGAAAGGCGGAGACGCCGAAACGCGTTCCTGTTTGGTTGTATTAAACCTTATTTAGCACATTCACTGAGTGCCGGTTGCCTTATTAAGGAATAAGGTGTTGTGTTTATGTTAGACGCGGTGGCGCGCGTCGTATCCAGGCACCATTGGCGGTCAGGAGCGGCAAGGGAATTGCCGTATTCAAGTGTTTATATATATATACACACACACACACACACATATACACACACACACACATCATGGTAAAGGCATATACTATGCATGGTAAATGCATCTGCATGGTTAAGGCTCTGTGGAAAAGGCATGCGTGGTAAAGACATGGGTTGTATTGTCAAAGACTCCTTGTCGCAGTTGAAGTCTTAGGGTAAGATGAAAAAAAACATGAGAAGTCTTAGTGTGAATGAGACCTTTCCTGCCCCTCTTGAACTCCAGAGAGGATGCAAGGGCCTCAACATGTCCCCCTTCCCATCTAGTGCCCTGTCTCTCCATTGGAGCCAATTCTGAGTCTTATCCCAGCGCACTCCCCAGTTCCCTGGTATTCGAGCAACATAGCAGCAAGTAGAGGCCTTGAGAGAGGCCATGCTGCTCATTTGTATTGCTTTACCAGTTTTTACTGATACGCATTTGTGCTTCAAAGATCCACAGGAGCAAATGATGGATGGAATGCTGAATTATGTCAAACATATGCCCCCAGTCACAGATCTGGGTTTAATCCATTGTTCTTCCTCACCACACCACACCAGTTTGGACCCAGCCCTGCTCCCATGGGAACAGTCCAGTCCGAACTGCTGGGCTAGGTCCTCCCTGGACTGGAAACAAATCACTGTGCCACTGGATTCAAGCTAGCCTGGCTAATGAGGGTTGATACTCTGAAACTGGTCCCAGGATGCTTGTTTCTGGTCCAGGGAGGACCCCGGCCTGGCAGTTCGGGCTGGACTGATACCTTAGGAAGAAGGGTCAAGATTGATTTGCATATGGCTCGGTCCAAATTGGGGTGGCGTGGTGAGCAAAAAAAAAAAAAAGATGCATTAAACTCAGATCTGTGACTGAGAGTGAATGTTTCACATTGTTCAGCATTCTGTCCATCTATTCTTTTTGCTTTTGTCTCCCCAAGTGAAAAGGGTATGCCCAGACGTGGGTCCCGTGCTCACTGTGCCACTGGATTCAAGCTAGCCTGGCTAATGAGGGGTGATACCCTGAAACTGATCCCAGGATGTTTCCTTTCAGTTCATGGAGGACCTATAAGTTCGGGTTGGACTGTTCCCATGGGGAGCAGGGTCAAGACTGATTTGCATATGGCTTGTTCCAAACAAGGGCAGCGTAGTGAGCAACAAAACAATAGATTAAACCCAGATGTGTGACTGGGGTGAATGTTTGAAATTGTTCAGTATTCCACCTATCATTTGCTCATTTTGCTTTTGTCACCCTAAGTGGGAAGGGTATGCCTAGATGAGGGTCCCGTGCTCACTGTGCCACAGGATTCAAGCTAGCCTGGCTGATGAGGGTTGGTACCCTGAAACTGGTCCCAGAATGTTTGTTTTCGGTCCAGGGCGGACCTGGCTTGGCAGTTCGGGCTGGACTACTCCCATGGGGGGCAGGGTCAAGACTGATTTGCATATGGCTGGGTCCGAACTGGGGTGGCCTGGTGAGCAACAAAACGATGGATTATACCCAGATGTGTGACTGGGGGGGTGAATGTTTGAAACTGTTCAGCATTCCATCCATCATCTGCTCTTTTTGCTTTTGTGGGAAGGGTATGCCCAGATGTGGGTCCCGTGCTCACTGTGCCACTGGATTCTAGCTAGCCTGGCTGTTGAGTGGTGGTACCCCAAAATTGGTCCCAGGATGTTTGTTCACAGTCCAGGGAGGACCTGGCCTGGTAGTTTGAGCTGGAGTGTTCCCATGCGGAGCAGAGCGAAGACTGATTTTCATATGGCTGGGTCCAAACTGGGGTGGCCTGATGAGCAACAAAACAATAGATTTTACCCAGATATGTGACTGGGGGGTGAATGTTTGAAATTTCTCAGCATTCCGTCCATCTCTGCTCTTTTTGCTTTTGTTGCCCTAAGTGGGAAGGGTATGCCCAGATGTGGGTCCTGTGCCCACTGTGCCACTGGATTCAAGCTACCCTGGCTGATGAGGGGTGATACCCAGGATGTTTTTTTCCGGTCTAGGGAGGACCTGGCAGTTCGGGCTGGACTGTTCCCATGGGTAGCAGGGTCAAGACTGATTTGCATATGGCTGGGTCCAAACTAGGGTGCGTGGTGAGCAAAAAAACATGGCTCAAACCCAGATCTGTGAATGGAGGTGAATGTTTGACATTGTTTAGCATTCCATTCATCATCTGTTCTTTTTGCTAAAGCTCCACAGAAGCCTCCAGTCAGACTTTAGCCTGTGTCCCTTGAGACCGCATAGGATTCAGCACCGGCTCCAGTGCAGACTTTGCTTCTGGCACCGTCCCCTGCACCAGTTACCTTTGCATCAACACCTATGCAGGAGGTGGATTTGCAGGCCATTGTGCTTTCGAACTCTGAGCAGAATCTACCACAAACGAGGCCACCCCGCTTCGACCCAAATACAGCCAATAGGCAACCCTTCTAATTCTGACACTTTGCCCTAACCATGTGGTATGGCTCAAACTTTACACATTTTTTTTGGCACCGACTTCGACAACGACATTTATGATAAGGGGGATTATATCCCACAATATGATGGGGAAAAGTGGTATTAAGAACTTCAAGCTTCCAGTGATCTGGATACTTCTCCAGATATTGGCATTGTTTCTCTCTCTGGCCCTGCTACAGAGGAAAGTGCCTCTTTCCTAGTCATCATGCAAAAGGGGCCGAAAGTCTAAGACAGAAGTCTTAGACCTACAGCTACCCACTATGGAGGTAAAAACAAATGTTTTCACTGAGGCTCTTCAACCCGGCTATGGCCACACAGATACCATTTTAGGCACTTTGGGCGAAAACATGTTTGGGTCCACCAGTTGGTAGGCAGATTGTTTGTCACCATCATCCAGAACCAGGTGACCCAGCCTTTCTAACACAACATACAATGCAGGCAGTTTGGTGGTACATGCATCTATTAATAAAGTCCATCTCAACACCTTCCCTACCACTTCGCCCGATTGTGAGTCAAACTGGATAGAGACATTTGGCAAGTACATTTTCTCCTCTACGAGCTAGGCACTGAGATCCATGAACATCAGATTTCTTCTATGTCTCTTCCCCTATGGCCTTTGGAACACAGTTGAGCAAGCTTTATCGGCTGTTCCGGATGTCCTTCAGGCTTAACTTACTCAAAACTTATGGATCTGATTTAGACAGTGTGATAAAATTATTAATGACTGTACCTGATTTAATCTGAAATAAATCACACAGTGTGCACACCAAAGTGCCAAAAAGGGAAGAGTACTCACATGGGGCACCCCGGGTAAGCAATTATTTTCACACACTGTCATTAACATCTCAGTACGGAGTAGGCATTCTGTGTTTCTTTATTCTGATATATTCCCACAGCCTGTTGGTCTTGTTGAGACCCCATATAATCAAAGGAGTTGAAACATCGTCAACAAACAATATAACAAACCAGCTACCCGATTACTTTGACTGACACAAGGGCTCTGCTTCATTTGATTATTTTTCTATGTGGTCCTTTGTTACAGTTTTGGAAACATGTAAATTTCTTTTGTGTGCTGTCTGTATAACTGTAATGTCCTTTATTGTTGTTTTTTGTTCCTTCGCTGAAGTGAAACACATTGCACATCAGGCACTTGTATTTAAGATAATACAAAAAATGTCAACACAACTAGTGTAAGACTGTTTTTTCCCTATTGCATCCTTGAACAGTACAATTGTATTCTGCCATTGAGCTGGTACTACCCAGAACTTCTGGGCATGAGTATATGTCCTCCGATTAAGCTGCAGTTTCAGAGGATCTTCTGTCACAGTAGTAGGACAAGGTGCTGCATCAAGGCCTGCATAATTTGCATCTCCCTACTTGGAGTTTGAGTGATGGCAGCTGACCTCCTTCGATTTTCCTCCTGAGGTTGCTGATGTCATCTTGGTGGCGTAGCGACCCGCCATAAAAATCTGTGTATGCCAGTTTCTGGAATAAATTTGTGCCTTAGTGAGGCACTAGACATACTAACCCACTACAAGACAAATTGTCTGAGGTTTTGCTGTTTGTTTTGTCCTTGGCCCCGCAAAGAATTGCTTTGGGCATCGTTAAAGGCCATTTGCTGGACCTTTAGCTTTTTGCGATTGCCTGAACAGCCTTCTGTATTGAAATCACATGCTGTGATGATTTTTTGGGAAATTTGCTACAGTTATTACCAAAAAAATGCTTTGTGATGCCACAGTGGGACATGAACTTAGGTCTCACTTTTTTTGATGTGCACCCCTTTTGAGCCACTGCACACTTGACGCCAGACTTTTTGCGTTAAAAGCTCTCTCTCTCATTGCTATGGCATCATCTAGGTTTGACTGTGTTGCAGGCTTTCTGTCAACCCACCTTATGGAACAGTTTTCCAAATAAGTTGGTGTTGAGGACCTTTAGGAAGCTGTTGCTCTATTTAGTGCACTAAAATGAAGTACATTGTGCAGAGTCCAGTGGATTCCCATTGGTATTGCAGAGGCAAAAGTAGATAGGTTTATCATAAGGTAGAGCTAACCATTTGTTGTGCTCACAGGGGCAATAAATGAGAAACACACTCAAGGAATAAAACTGAGACCAGTTGAGAAAAATAACATAGCTTTTTATATATGTTTCAAACCAAAGAACTTCGTAGTCGGGCAAGTATATTTTCAAGCATAAATACTTTGCAGCTTTAACAAAATCAACAATTTTTCAGTTCAGCAATGGTAACCTATGGGAGGAAAACGAGAATGCAGTTTTGCTGGTAAGTATAAGACTTAGTGCACCCACAGTGGCATGGAGCGGCCAGGTGCAGAGGTCAGATTTGGAAGTGGTGCTCAATGTTAATCAATGGAGACTGGGGGTGAACTAAGATGTGCTGCTCAAGGGTGAGTGAAGCTGTGTCATGGGTCAATTTCCTGGGGTTGAGGTAAGTACAAGGGGACCCACAAGGCAGCACCAAACTTACACCCTCAGCGACACAGGGGCAGCCAGGAGCAGAGTGCCAACACAGTGCCAGGCGCCCAATGTTAACCAAAGGAGAATGGGGTTGAATAAAGATGCACAACTGCTCATGGGTGAGTAAAGCGGTGTCAGGGGTCAATCTCCTAGGGTTGAGGTAAGCACAAGAGGGGCCACAAGGCAGCACCAAACTTACACCCTCAGCGGCACTGTGGCGGCCAGGAGCAAAGTGCCAACGTAGCATTGGTTGCCCAATGCAAATCTGGAAAAAGGCTGCAGGCTCTGGCCAGGAGGCTGAACGAAGAAAACCCACAGCTGCCCAGTTACATTCTGATGCTATGGGACGTAGGAACACCAACGGTACAGTTCCTCAAGGCCCAGGGGCTCCGGGTGCAGGTGTGTTCTTTGGCATTGGGAACAGCTTACCGGGCAGGACGTGGTCAGGGGGAGTCTTCAGTTTGAGGCTGCAGGCTTTGAGGCAGAATCCGGCAAGGGTCAGCCTACGGTGGACTTGGGCCCAGGATCGCTCGGGAACCTTCACAGGACTGGTGGGCCCCTTGGACTCGGGCAATGGGCGTCAGGGGCAGAGGTGGGTCCACAGGCGGTTCTTTTCCTTTTAAAGTTGGTTTCTTCTTGAAAAGACCCACTGTTATCAGGAGATCTTAATCTTTGTCAAAGTCAGGCAGTCCTCCCAAAAGCTTTGAAGGTAGCTGGGCTGCATGAGGGATCATCTTTTGGCACAGGACTGTTGAGGACAGCAGACAGGCTGGTTGGGCAGGGGCCAAGTCAGCTGGTGTCTGCAGTCTTCTCTGCTGATGAGACTCTACTGTCCAACTCTTCTTAGGTCATCAGGAATCTGAGTTATAGAGTTCAGGGGTGCCACCTAAATACTGAATTTAGGGGCATTACTGGGAGTGCCAGGTATACAACTTGGGCACCTGAATGTTTTACTCTTTGTGTCCTCAAGAATGACTTGGGCCCTGTTTTTCCTGAGACTTCTTGAACTCTGGGTAGGAGTGGTGTTGGTGGAAAGGCATCCAAGAGGCTAAGATCCACTCATGACAAAATACATCCCTGAGCGAGACCTCCCTTGGAAACTCAAGCATGCTGAAGTGTTGAAATTGTGCGTTCTAGTCTGTGGTGAATAGATCTAACCAAGTGTCTTCCCAATCGCAGAAGAGACCTTGGAAGGCCTCTGAATAGAGACACCATTTGTAATCCGCAAGGCGTTGCAGGCTGAGTTCGTCCACCCTGTCACTTAGTTAGCCTGCCAGGTGCAGGAAGTTTTTGATATTGGGTGAAGTCCGGGTAAAATAACGAATAGTAATAAGTTGGTTGGCTCAGTCTCCCTCTGAGGTTAATGGGTGGTTGAAAGATATGGCTGAATGGGCGGTGGCAAAGGAGTGCCATATGCGACAATGCAGATGGGACGACAAGTAGTTGGATGACTTGCATGCATGGGCTGCCATGCTTGCGGATTTGCTGGACCCTCCAGACACTAGACCCCATAGAGTGCAAACTGGGGGGAGGATGAGGGGCTTGATATGCAGGTTACCATTCGGTGGTCCCGAACTGGAGCACCTGTGTCATAGGTATAGCATACGTTGCTCATCCCTACTTATTTCCTTCCTTTAGATGCGGTAGTTAGGTGGGGTGGAACGATTCTGTGATAGTATACATACCTCTGAGGCCATATGTTCCCTGTCACCATCTAGATGCTCACTGTTCTCTGCTAATATCAGACATGGGTAGAGTGAGGGAGCAGTGATTTGGGAGGGAGGGTTGTTATTTGTTGGATTCGTTGCAAACAAAGTTTCTGTTTTATGTTATACTGAGTTGCTCAAATGTCAATATATCTCCCGGGCATTGAGCAGTTCTCAGGGAGTGGGTAGGGATGGGTATCTCATTATTATCCTGGTTTATGGATATCGTTTCCACTGCCTCCTTGTCTTGAGTGATACTGGAGTCTCAACCTGTTATATTATAAAGCGTTTATGGTTGCAAGCATGCTTTTGCTATGGAATTTTATAAACTGGAATGTCAATAAAAATATATATATAAAAAAAAAATCTTTGAAGAAACTGGGGAAATGGGTGACACACTGAAGATGGCCGCTATGAAGTTAATCCTCTGACCGGGGAAGGATCCAACTCTCTGTGCCTCCTATTGTGGTTGGTTTAGCTTTTGAATATAGATATAAAAATCTTCCCGAGCATCATAAATGAACAGCAGGGAACCTTTCTGCCCGGTATGCTTAACGCTGACCAACCAGGCAGTATCCCTGGCTGTCAGTGCGGCAATAATAACAGAAACCCCATATCACAGAAAACGTCCAAGGAAAGTCCAAAACACTGTGTTGCTCTTGTTACAATGTGAAGGCTTTCAACAGGGCTGACTGGGCGTGCATTGGAATGGGTTCTATCTACTATGAGCTTTAAGTATTGATTTCAAAACTGGGCCCCAGCTTGCTTCCATTCACCAAGGGCTTACTGCCAAGTGCACAAAATCACCACCGAGATGTTCCAGATTGAGCGAAGCACCAGACAGGGAAGTCTGCATTCACCCCTATTATTGCACTAAAGCTGGACCCCCTCACTAATGCAATTAGAAACAGTGGAGCATAAAAGGGATTCGAAAAGAGCAAGATTTTTTTTATATTAACAATGTTCGCTGATGACATGATTTGCTTCAAGACACAACTACTTCGGTGCAGCCCTGGAACAGTATAAATCTGTATTGTTATTTAAGATTAATGTAGGAAAGTCTGGGGCTTTATTACTACTTCCGCACCACCAGAAGAAATTCAGATGTTATGAGGTATAAATTGGGTTGCTAAAGCAGTAAGCTATTTGTTCAGGTCCATGCATGAATCTGTAGCTGTTGTCTTTCCCCCATGTAAATAGCATTCTTTATTCTTGGACTGCTGTAATTGCTGCTGGTTTTGTCAGTGGCAGGAATGGATGATATCATTGGTGTTATGTAGCTTCTCCAAGAAAAGGACTTGTTGAGACAAAATACTTCCCAGAGGACTCCTAGTTTGGCTATTGGAGTAGGTATCTGGCAGTGTTACGGTGACTACTGGCAGTGGGATTTCATGATGCAAGTGTTCAGAAGACAAAGCTTTAGGCTAGCAGGAGAATGAACAGTAAACAATTAACAACATGTCTAATAATTTCACCTACTTTCCCTGACGACTCCCAAATATTATAACCACCTGGCATGCAGTCAACTTCTCTAAAAAATTTCTAAAAATTCTGGATAAAGTGTCACATTTAAGAACAGAAAGGCTAGCAAACATTCTCTGAGCAAACGTTGAGAGCAGACACAATGATAAATAAGGAACAGTGTGGTCACATGACTCTGCCATCGGCCGAAATCTAAATCCCGTAGGAAATAATGGGATATAGATTTCGGCAGACAGGATATCCGTCACCGTTGCGACGGAGTAACCCATCCGCCAATATCTAAATCAAGCCCTTAGTTTCTTTTTATGTAGCAAGCTCATTCATGGGAACACTAGTGAATGTGCTTTACACTCCTTATAGTGCATATACCCATAACATTGACAAGTTAAATGATAACTGAGACAGTGTCTTCCTTGTCTTTGAATAAGTGGACTAATTTAATTGGGCTGCCAGGATCTGACATAGTTTAGAGCTTTTGTTTCTAAAGGAAAATAAATAAAATTCACAGTTTAATTTTCATATTAACTTGGATCTGAATCTGAGCCTTAATAAGGTCAACATCACTTCTATTTGATTTGTTTGAAAAAAACGCTTTGTTGCTGCATTACATTTTAGCCAGGATCTAGACTAGCATTTATTTTTTGACTCTGAACGTAAGATGGCTACTTAAAAAAAGCAAGTATCCATTTCTATGTACATTGTATATCAGTGTCTGCACTTAAACTATATTAATTGAAGCATTTGAGTTGCAGATAATGAGAAAAGTTCACAGAATCACTGGTTTTGTACAGTTGCTGAAAAGTTATCATCTCTTTTAAACAGCAAGGTTTTATCACAGTTTAGTACTAGGTCACCGATAAGTCAATCCACTTTTCCAAGAAAGTTATAAAATCCTCAAACAAACTTTAAAAGCAAATGCCTACAGCAAACTCAAGTAATTAAATGTATTTTGTTCTCGAAAATCAAATAACTGTTCTTGCACTTGTTTATTCAAATGTTTCCACAATATTTGAGGATGGCTGGAACCACAGGAGCACTCAAGATCCCCTCAAACTAGTAGACAGCATAATTCAAAAGTATTTTTCATTTTGTGAACAAATAAATGTACATTTTTCCAAGTCACCGTGTGTTCTTGCCACTTCCATGTCTTAAAAATCCCCATTCAGGTGCAGGGGTTTTCACCTTGTCCTAGGCTTATAAAATGTGCTGTTACTGCTGAGCATGACAACGTTCCATCCATGCCAGAATAAAGATTGCAATTTCAAAACAACAAAAGTTAAAACTCCTAAGTCTGTATATTTTTTCAAGAAACAAGTAATGACAGCCTTTCAAACAGTGGCGGTTTCTGTGTAAGGGCGTAGGGGCTACGCCCTCTTTACTTCCAGGGTGAAAAAGAAAGCAATGCACATTGCAATAAATCTGTCTTTATTTACGTTTTTTAACCTGTTATGTACCCTTAAAAACAGAAACTTGAACGAGGGGCTTCTCTCTGCGAGACTGCCGCTTTTTATAAATTTGCAAGTCGCTCCCCTGGTGGGTGGGCCCAGAGTCTAGAGAGTATTTTGCCAGCTCACAATCTCTCAGCCCTGAGGTCTGTGAGGTCATCAGCTCGGCAAAGACCTTCCACAAGGGCCAGACTCCACCCCCTGAGGACGTGGGAATAAAGTCAGCCCTGGGCGCTTCAGACCCAAGCCCTGAAGCACTAAGCCTCCACGTCAGTCAGGTAGTAGAGAGAGTATCGTCACCCCACCTTCCCACCTCGTCACAGGGTGGGGTGGGACTCACCCTGTGACGAGGTGGGAAAGGACCTCCTCCCTGGGCTTCTGGTCCATGTCAGAGCAGCCTGAGCCTGCGTGCCTCCATCAGAGCTGCTGCCTGTTCCTGTAATGGATGTTTTTACACACTTGCGGCTCTCACTCGATAATTTGAGTGTTCAGCACTGGAAAAACCAAACTGTGTGCTTTAAGTGCATGATTGGCAGCTACTGGTGGTGCAGCTCCCGTACAGGCTCGAGAGAGGGGAACAGATGGTCTGCGCTCTCAGATTCAAAATGGCAGGGGGAAACCTGGCATCTCAGTGACTGCAGCAGCATGTTTGAAAAGACCCGAGGGCCGCTGTGAAACGAGTAGCCTGCAGGTAGGCCATAGCGGGGAACCCCACGCTGGTGGAGAGGCTTTGCCGATGAACTTGTGCGGTCCTAGAGGGGGAGGATACTGGCGATTGCGAAGAGGAGAAGTGGCTCCATGGAACAGCTAGCGCATTCCCCTTGCGGTCGCAGAGCAGCTCTGTGTGAGAGGTAACAGGCGCATTCCCTTACGTCTCTACAGCCTGTGCGTCTCCCCGGAGAGAGAGGGCCCCTTGCGCATTGGTCTGGCAGCAGCAAGAGGCTTCCCCCTTGTCTGAAGCCATAGTGCTATCAACAAGCTCCATGAACAAGAGCATTGTGCTTTGGATGACCTGGCTGGGAGGTCTGACTTGGACAGTCATTGGACAGGCTACGGCTGGGCACCTGGACTGTGGATGAAATGCGCAATTCAACGAGTGCTGGTCCTTAAGGCTGCTCTCGAGTGCCCATTAGGAAGAAGCTGGATAGTGCTTGGGACCCTATCCACAATCTCTGTGCAGTGAAGACACAGTGCTGCTCCCACTCACGTGTCACCGGATGGAACTCAATAGAGCCTTGATGTTGGTCGTGGTGGTGCACTGTCTTGGTCACGCTGTCTAGGGCTTGTGGAGCTTGTTCCCCCTCTGTGTGGGTTGTCGTGGGGGATCTATCACAGCACATAGGTACCTGGCACATCACAGCAGGCAAACTTAAGCGATGACCCCATGGGTAAAGCTGAGAAGTCACAGGCCAGACTCACCTTCGAGTCCAATAAAAATGCTCCAGAGGTACACCTGAGGCTGAGGCAGACAAAGATGACCCGATTCATGACACTGGGACCCTAGAGAGCACCCTTCTGGTGATACAGCAAAGTCTACACACTATAGACTGTAAAATTGATAAACGTAAATGCGTTTACCCGTTTCCAGTGCAAGATGGATACATGTGAACCCTGGTTTATGCTGCTGTGCCTGTGTTTAAGCGGACAGGAGAGAGCTTTTGGTAAGTAAATACTCATTTATGATGGGCATGTGGTGTAGTTAATGGTCACTATTGTTTTAGTATTTCTTTCATGGCAAATAACTGATGTGGACAGCTAGCAAAGCAACACAAGGAGAGTAGAAGTAAAAACATGTTTAATTCATTAACATAAAAGAATGTGCTGGAAATACACCATTTTATCCCATTAAAAAAAAACATGGGGAATCGAGGCTGGCTTACCAGATAACTCCATGCCCACCGAACGTGAACTCGCCCCTCCCAATCTGCGGAATCCCAGCCCCACCACTCTCAAACTTCACCATCCGCCACTGCTTTCAAAATAAATGATTTAATATCAAGAGAAATGTCATCAACGATCTACTTACCATCATTATGCAAGATAGGTTCAGGACATTTTGCTAGAATAAACTTTTCACTGACTTCAGTGGTGGAAAAATAAAATGGTGTTGCCCAAGACAGACATTTGTGTGTTAGCAGCACAATGGAGGTTATATGCTTAAATTTCAAGCAATATTCTAGTCATTATGCTCCAGTCTGCTCTGCAATTATAGAAGCAGTCTTTACACCATCATCACAGAACTCTATCAAAGCCTAAATCACATTGATGTGCAACTGAAGCACACCAGCAAAAAATGATATAATTTAAATGTTCTCCTTGTTGTATGCATTTCTTCTAATTGAGAAATATCCATTTTGTAGATCTTTATCTGCTTGATTGTGAGGAAAGAGGTGCAAGCCCAGTTCTGGTGATGCATATTGACTTGGGAAAGGGGCAGGAGGCATTTATTGCAATTGATACACCTCTGCTAATGAAGTACAAACTGTGTGTGATAGTAGATTTAATGCTGAGCAGCCTGTCGCCACTGATGTTGTGGTAATAGAAGGTTGAGAACCCACTTTTGTTTTAATAAGATACTGGGTTTGCATTTGTGTTACGATTCATAGTCAGAGATTAATACATCGAGTCAGAGCGTTGAATCCAAGTGCGTTTCTTAGAGCTCATGTGGCCTGGAAATAAAGGACACTTGTTGATAAAGAATTTTTGACTTGTAGACAGATAGCCGACGCGTGCTTCGCCCCCTAGTGGTGGATTCACCTGGGACTTTTTCAAGGCCGTAAAGAATGCATAGTGGTAGGCTCAATGGTGAGACATGGAGTAGTGTAGATACTGTAGTATAGTGTAAATAGGAGAAATACCGCAATATGCCCCGTGAGTTGTATGTGATGGTGAGCTGAAAAGGAAAGTCACTTAGCCTTTGGAAAAATATTTTACAACTTAAAGCCCCATTGTGATCTAACTTGGTATGGTGAGGAGATGATTAGTACGTTTCTTGGCAAAGGTGTTCGAGGTTCATGCGCGTAGACTTGTGCTGCCTACTGGGCAAGACTGGTGCTGGCTGGAAGTGACTCGTAATGTTATCCCATTAACATGTGTGCATTAATATAAGTTAGTAGATAACATCTGGGAGTAGGTATAGCAGAGGGTAATCATACCTAGTATTGTTCATGAAAGGGAATCCATTGTATAGGTCAGTGAGAATAATCAGAGTAAAGATGACATATTGTAAATATTAATTGCGCTAGTATGTAACAGTTAGGATTCGACATTACAGTAGGTAATGACATTGTTATAATTTCATACATGTATTAGTGAGCAGGCTAGATACTACAATGAAGGCTATTATATTCATTAGGGTAAGAGGGCACTGATCAAAAACAAAATATATATATATATAGATATATATATATATATATATATACATAATCCTGTAATAAAGAATCAAAATGTACCAGTGTTTAAAATAAAAAACAACAAAGGTGAAAATCTCAAAAGCACATACTCTTAAGATGAAAGATATACATCATAAGCACAATATCTGTTCATGAGACAGAATTCCCAGTCCTACGAGGAGTAAGGTAGCAAGTAATAGGAGGAGGCTCAAAGCAAGCGGCCATCTAGATCAAGATAGATGCATCATGGGTATTGTGTCTGTTCATGTAAATAAATACCAAGTCCTACGAAGGTAAAATAGGAAACAGCAGAGAGCCTACAACACGTGTATACATGGTGGGCACAATATACATCATGCTTCAGAAAATTCTTGTTGGGTATGGGGTACAAGACGTATGAAAGAAGTGGCTGAGAACCGAGTGAATATATTGTTATCTCTAGATAAAAATGAAAGAGATTAGGGGTCGCTAAAACAAAAAATATGCATCAAAGGTGGTGTGTCTACTTATGTGAGTATAAGCCAAGTCCTACAGAGGGTGAAGTATAAAACAGCAGAGAGATCCTCAAGCATGTATGCAATAATGATATAATTATAATAATATATAATAATAATGATGGAAAATAAGTGTAGGAACCCAACACAATTTGATTAACCTAACCTAGTATCTTCCCCATATTTAATCCCCATGTGTCCTCTGCCCAATTTCACAAATTAGGCATGATGCAGACAGTCATCTCCAAATTCTCATTGGTGCTGGGTTTATGTTCTGGTCCCCATTGTTAAATAATGCATAATTTCCAACAGAATCTTACATTGCATCAGAGTTTTGTGCAATCTGTAGAGCTCTTATGGTCTCTGGGCAAGTGATTTTTCTGCAATCGTTCTGGAAGTATGCCATAACAAGCTTTCAGTATTTTGGAAATCACCGCTCGTCTAGAAGATCCATCAGATAATCTCAGTCACTGGAGAAGCCTACACTTTTGTGGGAGTTATCTACATCATAAAAACAAAACATCCTGAGAGCAGTTGTGTTGCCAACTGAACAGAATAGAACATTAGCAGTCTGAGGTTAACAACTCTTGAAAGGTGTCAACAATACACAAGCGAACAGCCCTCTTATTATGTTGGAAAAATCAACAACTGATGGACGAAATCTACTCTATGAAAGTTTAACCAGAAAAGTTTGTAGCGCTTTATACAACCCAACACATAATTTCAGAGCCCCCCTGTAGTATGAGTACCATGCAGCTTGGAACATGCATGGGTGCCATGCAGAATATCACATGCACAGATGCCATGAGAAATGGGACAGGACCAGCCAGTCATGCCATAAAAAGTTTGATATGATATCAGACACTGCAGAAAGCAAGGTGCGAATCAAACTTGTCGCATAACAATCGGACCATACAGTATCAGTAAAAGTTAGAAAAGCTAGACATGTCTTGGACAACTATCACCCCCTATCTTACTGGACTCCAGTCCACCACTTATGGCTGTCACGCCTAGTCTGAGCCCCAGAAAAAAGCCAAAAGGACCTGTTGGGCAGTCAGTCGTAAATATACTCTGACAGGGTACACCTATTGTTCACTCGCATCACACGGAGTCCTAGTTGCTGCAGACATACCGGGCAGAAGATAAGCATACATACAAGGGCATGAACTGCTTATATTCAGGCAGAGGACAGGCTGCATTTATTAAGGAAGGGCTATGTCACTAAAGACTCCTGTCAGTGGCTGCAGTCAATTACAGTATGTAACTGGCCACAAAAATGCAGTGAGATTCATTTGCAGCTGACATGCAAGAGGTCACTGGCAATTTACATGCTGCAGTCAGTGGTTGCAGGCATGCATGTCCAGGGGTCACTGGATCCAAACTTGTGGGGTGCAGGTGACAGGCAGGTGTGACTGGCTGCAGGGACCTTCCCTTGCTTCAGACATGCATGTGGTAAAATATTTACTGCAGGTATGTTTGGACAGTCAGTGGTTGCAGGCATGCCAGGGGACAAGTCAATGGCTCCAGATAGATAAGGATGAACAGTGGTAGGCACTGCTGGAGCTCCTGCAAGCAGGAGGAGCAACAGGCAAAGCAACAGGTAGCGGGGCTAGGCTCCTCTACTAAGATGACACTGCACAGCGACTGTGGTGTCCTTCTAGACATACAGAGCCTGCAGAAGCTACGCCAACTTAACAAGGGTATGTACAAGAGCATAGGGTAAAACCTGTAATATCAGTGCGCACAAGATTATATGAGACAGAAGAAAAGTTTACTGAAAACTGAATAGTTCATAGCAACATGTCCATGCTGCCACAGTCTAAGTAAATGCACAGAAGGAAATGTATTGTTTTTTGCTATATATACAGTTAGGCCTGCCCCAGGGATTTTTCCAGTCAAGTACTCAAAGGACAGACTGGAAAATTGGTAAAACAAAAAAACGGACATTGAAACATAGCCCTGTGGGCCCTCTAATTCTGTCCTTCACCAGCTAAAGAACCAGGAGATACAGGCCCTAATTACAACATTGGTGGTATTGACCGCCTCCCGTCACAGCGACGGCCGCCAACATACCGCCGCCGTGGCTATCAGCCAGAAACACGTATTATGACCGCTGACGGTATTCCGCCAGAAATCTGGCGGAACACTGCCGACAGTAATCGCAGCGGACGGTGGTGCTGCTGACAGCAAAACACCACTGACCGTATCATGAGCAATGATATGGCATGGCGGTGTTTTCTGGCGGACGCTGCTGCTGACAGCAGTGCCGCGGACTGTCTCCAGCCGGAGGACCCCCTGAAGAAGGTAAGTCGGGTTCTCCGACCGGGGTCGGGGTGTTGTGTGTATGTGGGGGGGTGTATGTTTTGGAATGCGTGCATGCGGGTGTGAGTCGCGTTGGATGCATGCATGAATGAGTGATTGTGAGTGTTGCGGATGCATGTGTGTGACAAGGTATGTTGGTGTGTGGGTATGTATGTGTGCATGCGTGGGTGAAGGTGGGTATGCGTGTGTGCATGTGTGTATATGGGTGCGCATGTGGGTGTGTGTAGGAAGATGGCTCTGTATATACTATTTCAAAGTAAGAAATAGTGTGCACAGAGTCCAAGGGTTCCCCTAAGAGGTAAGATAGTGGCAAAATTAGATAATTCTAATGCTCTATTCTGTGGAGTGTGGTCGAGCAGTAGGCTTATCAGAGGGTAGTGTTAAGCATTTGCCATTTTGGTGTAATGTAGTTTATTCTGAATTAATATTCATGCTTTAATGCAAACAACCAAGTCATATGAGATAATACAGAATGTATTGTGGACCAATGCAGCATATGGACAAATATCAGATATGTTCAACTTACCCATGACAGGCATCTCCAGCCCTCCAATCCCTTTCCTAGTCCCAGCATTAAAGCATTAAAGCATTGAGCATTGTAGAGCAGATTGCTAGATCATCAGCAAGCTTATCATCTCTATGGATCATTCTCATCCTGAGTTCCTCTGCAACTGCCCATTCCTCAAAGTAATTTTGTGGATTAAATTTGACTCTTTCGTTCTAATTCATTTTGGGATTTTTATTGTTTTGCATTTTTGCTTTATTATTGTTTTAGTTCACTGCCGCTAAGTTTGGCCTATCTGCTCTGTGTCACAGCTACCATGTGGTTGAGCTTAGGTTAATTTAGTGACATTAGTGATTCACCCAAACAAGGACTGTGGTTATTACTTGGGGTGGGCACCTACCCCCTTCAACTAATAGCCCATTTTCTTTTACATTGCAACCAGGAATGGTTATGTCATTGCCCATCTGAAAACAGGTCTGAAAATATAGACATGCTGACAGTAATCACTGATTATTTGATTTCCCTGCATACATTTGAATATATGCTGTTATATTCGTTTACCAGTTTTAAAGACACTTGCTGAAGCTCAGAATCTTCATGTGTCCAGCTACCTACGACTATTAGATTTTCAGAAAATGGTATGGTCAAGATGCATAGTACTGCAGGACTCTGTTTCAGGTCATATCATCTAATATCATAAATCAGAATCAGGCTCTAAAATGCTCAGTCAAAACACAAAGGATGTGTGTCACAAAAACAGCAGAACCCATTTACAACACTTTCACTTCAAACAGTTACAAGATGAGTGCCAGGCACACTGAGAACGGAAATTAAAATGACCCATGTTTGTAGGTATATGCCAAAAAGCCTAGCTCTGGTCCATACAATACCATTCCAAAAACACATTTGTGCATAGTTATCTCACGGACACTGTAGGAAGTTGGCTCTGTATATACTATTTCAAAGTAAGAAATAGTGTGCACAGAGTCCAAGGGTTCCCCTCAGAGGTAAGATAGTGGCAAAAGTAGATCATTCTAATGCTCTGTTTTGTGGTAGTGTGGTCGAGCAGTAGGCTTATCAGAGGGTAGTGTTAAGCATCTGTTGTACACACACAGGCAATAAATGAGGAACACACACTCAAAGACTTACTCCAGGCCAATAGGTTTTAATATTGAAAAATATATTTTCTTAGTTTATTTTAAGAACCACAGGTTCAAGATTTACATTAAACACATTAAATGTAAGGTACTTCACTTAGATACTTTAGGAACTTTGAATAAAAGCAATATCATATACAATCTTTGTAAAAATAGCAATAAGCTATTTTCAAAGTGGACACTGCAAAAATCAACAGTTCCTTGGGGAGGTAAGTAAAGGTTAGATTAGGAGGTAAGTAAAACACTTACAAGTCTCAGTTCTGGGGCATAGGCAGCCCACCGTTGGGGATTCAAGGCAACCGCAAAGTTACCACACCAGCACCTTAGGACCGGTCAGGTGCAGAGGTCAAAGAGGTGCCCAAAACACATAGGCGCCTGTGGAGAACAGGGGTGCTCCGGTTCCAGTCTGCCAGCAGGTAAGTACCTGCGTCCTCGTGGGGCAGACCAGGGGGGTTTTGTAGAGCACTGGGGAGGCACAAGTAGGCACACAAAACACACCCTCAGCGGCACAGGGGCGGCCGGATGCAGTGTGCAAACCATGGGTCGGGTTTCAGGTAGGAAACAATGGAGGGACCCGGGGGTCACTCTAGTGGTGCAGGCAGGCACAGGGGGGGCTTCTCGGGACAGCCACCACCTGGGCTAGGCAGAGGGTCGCCTGGGGGTCACTCATGCGTTGAAGTTCTGTTCCTTCAGGTCCTGGGGCTGCAGGTGCAGTGTTGGTTCAAGGAGTCGGGTCCCTTGTTACAGGCAGTCACGGTCAGGGGGAGCCTCTGGATTCTCTCTGCAGGCGTCGCTGTGGGGTCTCAGGGGGGGTCGTCTCTGGTTGCTCGCAGTTGCCGGGGAGTCCTCCCTGTGGTGTTTGTTCTCTGGATCTCGAGCCAGGGGCGTCGGGTGCAGAGTGTGAAGTCTCACGCTTCCGGTAGGAAATGTGCAGTCTTTAGAAGTTGCTTCTTTGTTGCAAAGAAGTAGCTGGTTTTGAACAGGGCAGCTGTTCACTGTAGTTTCTTGCTCCTTTAGTCCAGGGCAGTCCTCTGAGGCTTCAGAAGTCGCTGGTCCCTGTCGGATGCGTCACTGGTTGCAGGTTTTCGAAGTTGGAAACAGGCCGGTAGGGCTGGGGCCAAAGCAGTTGTTGTCTTCCTCCTTCTCTACAAGCTTGTAGGTCAGCACTCCTTCTTGTTTCTTCAGGTTGCAGGAATCTGATTTCCTGGGATCTGGGAGCCCCTAAATACTGAATTTAGGGGTGTATTTAGGTCTGGGAGGGCAATAGCCAATGGCTACTGTCCTTGAGGGTGGCTACACCCTCTTTGTGCCTCCTCCCTGTGGTGAGGGGGGCACATCCCTAATCCTATTGGGGGAATTCTCCAAACTCAAGATGGAGGATTTCTCAAGGCAGGGGTCACCTCAGCTCAGGACACCTTAGGGGCTGTCCTGACTGGTGGGTGACTCCACCTTGTTTTTCTCATTATCTCCTCCAGCCTTGCCGCCACAAGTGGGGGCAGTGGCCGGAGGGGCGGGCATTTCCACTAGCTGGGATGCCCTGGGGCACTGTAACAAAAGGGGTGTTACAGTTCCTGCAGGGGGAGGTGAGAAGCACCACCACCCAGTACAGGCTTTGTTCCTGGCCACAGAGTGACAAAGGTACTCTCTCCATGTGGCCAGCAACATGTTTGGTGTGTGGCAGGCTGGCAGAAACTGGTCAGCCTACACTAGAAGTTGGGTAGGTATTCAGGAGGCATCTCCAAGATGCCCTCTGGGTGTACGTTATAATAAATGGCACACTTGCATCAGTGTGCATTTATTGTGCTGAGAAGTTTGATACCAAACTTCCCAGTTTTCAGTGTAGCCATTATGATCCGTGGAGTTTGTGTTTGACAAACTCCGAGACCACATTCTCTTATGGCTACCCTGCATTTACAATGTCTAAGGTTTTGCTTAGACACTGTAGGGGCATATGTGCTCATGCACATATGCCCTCACCTGTGGTATAGTGTACCCTGCCTTAGGGCTGTAAGGCCTGCTAGAGTGGTGACTTACCTATACCACAGGCAGTGTGAGGTTGGCATGGCACTCTGAGGGGAGTGCCATGTCGACTTAGTCATTTTCTCCCCACCAGCACACACAAGCTGTGAGGCACTGTGCATGTGCTGAGTAAGGGGTCCCCAAGGTGGCGTAAGACACGCTGCAGCACTTAGAGACCTTCCCCGGCATCAGGGCCCTTGATACCGGGGGTACCAGTTACAAGGGACTTACCTGAGTGCCAGGGTTGTGCCAATTGTGGAGACAAAGGTACGGTTTAGGGAAAGAACACTGGTGCCGGGGCCTGGTTAGCAGGGTCCCAGCACACTTTCAAATCATAACTTAGCATCAGCAAAGGCAAAAAGTTAGGGGGCAACCATGCCAAGGAGGCATTTCCTTACAGTGTGGATATGTGCGGGGGCAGGAGCGGATGGGAGAGGATTCTGGAGAGAGGGTGGGGGCGGGGGAGACCCCTATCAGTGCCAGGGAAGGGATTCCCTGATAGTGCCTACCGCCATGGTTTTCGTGGTGGTACAAAAACCCAGGAAACCTTGGCGGTAGGCCGAGTGGTAATCCCGAGGGTGGGAATGTTATGGCTACTGGGCTAGAGACCGAAGTCTCCAGCCCAGCGGCCGTTACCACCCTGGAGAAGTGGCGGTGTTGAATGGCGGTAACTGCCAGGGTCCAAATCTCATTTTTTTTACCGCCGGCCTGTTGGCGGTATTACCGCTGCTTTAACACTGACTGCCAGGTTTGTAATGAGGGCCATTATCTTTATGTTTGAAGAAGTGAGCAATATTATCAAAGAGATAAGATACATGCTGTAAGGAAATGCCTCCTTGGCATGGTTGCCCCCTGACTTTTTGCCTTTGCTGATGCTATGTTTACAATTGAAAGTGTGCTGAGGCCTGCTAACCAGGCCCCAGCACCAGTGTTCTTTCCCTAACCTGTACTTTTGTATCCACAATTGGCAGACCCTGGCATCCAGATAAGTCCCTTGTAACTGGTACTTCTAGTACCAAGGGCCCTGAAGCCAAGGAAGGTCTCTAAGGGCTGCAGCATGTCTTATGCCACCCTGGAGACCTCTCACTCAGCACAGACACCCTGCTTGCCAGCTTGTGTGTGCTAGTGAAGACAAAACGAGTAAGTCGACATGGCACTCCCCTCAGGGTGCCATGCCAGCCTCTCACTGCCTATGCAGTATAGGTAAGACACCCCTCTAGCAGGCCTTACAGCCCTAAGGCAGGGTGCACTATACCATAGGTGAGGGTACCAGTGCATGAGCATGGTACCCCTACAGTGTCTAAACAAAACCTTAGACATTGTAAGTGCAGGGTAGCCATACGAGTATATGGTCTGGGAGTCTGTCAAACACGAACTCCACAGCACCATAATGGCTACACTGAAAACTGGGAAGTTTGGTATCAAACTTCTCAGCACAATAAATGCACACTGATGCCAGTGTACATTTTATTGTAAAATACACCACAGAGGGCACCTTAGAGGTGCCCCCTGAAACTTAACCGACTATCTGTGTAGGCTGACTAGTTTTAGCAGCCTGCCACAAACCGAGACATGTTGCTGGCCCCATGGGGAGAGTGCCTTTGTCACTCTGAGGCCAGTAACAAAGCCTGCACTGGGTGGAGATGCTAACACCTCCCCCAGGCAGGAATTGTCACACCTGGCGGTGAGCCTCAAAGGCTCACCTCCTTTGTGCCAACCCAGCAGGACACTCCAGCTAGTGGAGTTGCCCGCCCCCTCCGGCCAGGCCCCACTTTTGGCGGCAAGGCCGGAGAAAATAATGAGAATAACAAGGAGGAGTCACTGGCCAGTCAGGACAGCCCCTAAGGTGTCCTGAGCTGAGGTGACTCTAACTTTTAGAAATCCTCCATCTTGCAGATGGAGGATTCCCCCAATAGGGTTAGGATTGTGACCCCCTCCCCTTGGGAGGAGGCACAAAGAGGGTGTACCCACCCTCAGGGCTAGTAGCCATTGGCTACTAACCCCCCAGACCTAAACACGCCCTTAAATTTAGTATTTAAGGGCTACCCTGAACCCTAGAAAATTAGATTCCTGCAACTACAAGAAGAAGGACTGCCTAGCTGAAAAACCCCTGCAGAGGAAGACCAGAAGACGACAACTGCCTTGGCTCCAGAAACTCACCGGCCTGTCTCCTGCCTTCCAAAGATCCTGCTCCAGCGACGCCTTCCAAAGGGACCAGCGACCTCGACATCCTCTGAGGACTGCCCCTGCTTCGAAAAGACAAGAAACTCCCGAGGACAGCGGACCTGCTCCAAGAAAAGCTGCAACTTTGTTTCCAGCAACTTTAAAGAACCCTGCAAGCTCCCCGCAAGAAGCGTGAGAATTGCAACACTGCACCCGGCGACCCCGATTCGGCTGGTGGCGATCCAACACCTCAGGAGGGACCCCAGGACTACTCTGATACTGTGAGTACCAAAACCTGTCCCCCCTGAGCCCCCACAGCGCCGCCTGCAGAGGGAATCCCGAGGCTTCCCCTGACCGCGACTCTTTGAACCTAAAGTCCCGACGCCTGGGAGAGACCCTGCACCCGCAGCCCCCAGGACCTGAAGGACCGGACTTTCACTGGAGAAGTGACCCCCAGGAGTCCCTCTCCCTTGCCCAAGTGGAGGTTTCCCCGAGGAATCCCCCCCTTGCCTGCCTGCAGCGCTGAAGAGATCCCGAGATCTCTCATAGACTAACATTGAAAACCCGACGCTTGTTTCTACACTGCACCCGGCCGCCCCCGCGCTGCTGAGGGTGAAATTTCTGTGTGGACTTGTGTCCCCCCCGGTGCCCTACAAAACCCCCCTGGTCTGCCCTCCGAAGACGCGGGTACTTACCTGCAAGCAGACCGGAACCGGGGCACCCCCTTCTCTCCATTCTAGCCTATGTGTTTTGGGCACCACTTTGAACTCTGCACCTGACCGGCCCTGAGCTGCTGGTGTGGTGACTTTGGGGTTGCTCTGAACCCCCAACGGTGGGCTACCTTGGACCAAGAACTAAGCCCTGTAAGTGTCTTACTTACCTGGTTAACCTAACAAATACTTACCTCCCCTAGGAACTGTGAAAATTGCACTGTGTCCACTTTTAAAACAGCTATTTGTGAATAACTTGAAAAGTATACATGCAATTTTGATGATTTGAAGTTCCTAAAGTACTTACCTGCAATACCTTTCGAATGAGATATTACATGTAGAATTTGAACCTGTGGTTCTTAAAATAAACTAAGAAAATATATTTTTCTATATAAAAACCTATTGGCTGGATTTGTCTCTGAGTGTGTGTACCTCATTTATTGTCTATGTGTATGTACAACAAATGCTTAACACTACTCCTTGGATAAGCCTACTGCTCGACCACACTACCACAAAATAGAGCATTAGTATTATCTATTTTTACCACTATTTTACCTCTAAGGGGAACCCTTGGACTCTGTGCATGCTATTCCTTACTTTGAAATAGCACATACAGAGCCAACTTCCTACACATGCCAACGCATGTGTGCTATTCCGGTTACATTGTGCACCCATTATCTTGTCTTATAATGTATTGCTGAATTTAATGTGCTGCTTTGCTAAGCGAGCCAAGGCTATGCACAAGATTTATATAGTTTCACTTTGATTACACGAAGCTTGTTAACAGAAAAAGTTTGTTGTTTTTACTTTTTCAATGTTTTTCAGTATATATCATTTAACTTATTTTCCTAAGCCCTCACAATCTGTGGTGAATTCATTTAGAATATTCTAATGTTGTTCGCAATACATCGATCTTGTCTGCCATTGGGGTCACCAAATGATATATTTAGAGTGATGAAATTCTGTTCACTCATCACTACCACTTCTGTCACTTAGTTCTGCTTTAGTTTATCAGCACATTCTTTGCTAATTATACGTCTGGTGAAGACCCCTTTCCTCCAGATCTGCTGTTTACCTCCATCCACACTGTATCTGTTGATGTGGATTATAATCATATGTTTGTATTTTATTCATTTATTTTCAGTTTTATTGACGTATTCATGTACAGAAAGATAACTGCCACAAGCCACACCCACTCCAAAGCTAGTAAGGAACCACAATTGCAGACCATTGCCTAAGCGCCATGACATTAGTAAACACTGCTCTATACAAGTACCCAGTAACATTATACATTGATGTTATGCCTACTATTGGTATTGTTTTTTCCATATATATTTTCTATATTTATTTGGCAGTTTTACGTTTCCCCTATATATGCATTCAGCCATTACGTTATACTTCCAGGCCCTGAGCTGATCAGCTGTTCTTGCTAAAGAGGTGGTCTACAGGGCTCGAAAAATCCACTTGACCACTCGAATTGACTAGTCTTATTGGATCAGGTTGAGCTATTTTTAATACTTTCTCATACCTTCTGGCAAGTTGACACTGAATAGGTCTTCTGTTCAGTTGAGAAGTGGAGGGGCAATAAAAGATGATGTTAAAGCTTGTTCTTATGTCACACTTGCTGTGTGTTCACAGACAGAGGTCACAGGTCAGGTTTTCTTACAATTAATTTTCCTTCTGACTACAGAGTTCCAGGACTTTGTAAGGTGAACTGTGTGACCTGCTGCTTAGAATGTAAAATAAAAGGATATAGGGTGTCAGGTTTTTCCTAATACACAACATTTAAATGACTAAGTCGACTGTGCAAACATTTCAAAATAAATGTCATTAGTTATGAAAGCCCTTTTTTATATTTCTATGTCATAAAAAACAAATCAGAATACTTTACATGTTGATGTGCAAAGGATATGTTTTCTGAAACCCAATTTGCACAGATTGTTAATACACTATATAGTTTTATCAGTAAAGCTGCAAGTTAGTGGAGCGGTTTTTGGACATTTCTTGGAAAGTTACTGTGTGTAGATGACGATATTTTACTACATCATGGTTTAATAATATATTTATTAAACTAGTGTTTAAACAAACTGAGAAACACTCATGGCAATGCTGTTAGTAAACTAAAAAGTCCTAGGTTATGTGGGCTAGACCTCATGGGTATGTGGGCTAGATTCTTGTGATGCATGCAGCAAACGTTAATCTATTTAATCAAACAAAAGAGTTTTTTTGTACTGCAGAAATGCTGAGCTCACATATTTGAAGGGGCAATCGTATGTGAGAATTAAGAAAAAGGCAACTCTGTAAACTATTTGCCTAGGATCACACAATTTGAGACCCGTTTACGGGTCAAGTACATTACAGTTAGGTCGAGTAGATTATTTAAGTTACTCGACCTGCAGGTCTAGTAAAATGTTTATGATTTCTTTCGAGCCCTGGTCTAGCAGTAGCCTTTCAGGAGATACATTATTGACCTGATTCTGGTGCTGATCAAATAATAGCTAACATAGCACTATCACACATAAATATAATGTTGTTAATATCTAGTTTTGCATCCTCTGATTGCAAACAATTTCGCAAAAGCCTCCTCTGTATCACAATGAAAATTTACCTTGATGTAACCTTATGATTAGTGCTTCTCCCTTTTTCGTTTAAACCGAGTTCTCTTTACTTTTCATCTACTACATGCCTACTCCCTCTAAGCATAGCCTTCTCTAGGTCACATCCATGTTTGTCTTTATCTCCATTATAATATTTTTGCCTATTACCTACACCTCATGTAAAACCTATGCTTTAAAAGGAGCACCATGCAGCCTAACAATACCTATTCTCCTGTAGGTCATTTATTACTACCTCCAACCACTTACATAATTCACATACCCCCACCTAAAGATCGCGTCTACCTCTTATTAGTCACAATATAGACAATGATTTAAATACATACAATGGTTTCCTTAAAAGCACCACTCCAATCCCAACTACGAACAATAACCACTGACTAAAAACGTTAATCTTGTGTTCTGAAGCAGCATCTTGACCAATTTACAGCGCTTAAATGCCTAATCTGGCATACTAAGTGCTATAGCAATACAGACACAATGCAATATATAACTCTCCTGGCCCACAAAATACAATAACACTCAGCAGTCGGGCAGTCTATTATAGTTCATATAAACTGCATACACTGCTTGACACTCTCACACACAAAAAAACTGTTACAGGTCATGCCTATTACCCAGCAAATATTTACAGAAATAAACCACCCTTTACCAACTGAAAACATATAGAATAACTGAAGAAATCTGCCACATACTGCTGGCCAAAAGAGGACTTTAATTTAGATCCTCACTACATATTCCAACAATCTACAAACAGTGACAACTTACAGTGAGCACTTTTTGACATGTCACAATGACAATCAAATAGGGGATATTAGTAAAATCCATCCCAGCAGATCTCTTCACCATTCCTTCCTCCAACCTGTACCTGCTCAGGACCATAAAATGTAAACAGATTATCGCAGAACAGATATCCTAGTGCAGTATCAAACTAAGTATGTTTCGATTATAAGTAATACCATAAAGAGACCTGAAGCGCTGTTTAACCCCTTCGCTGCCAGTCCATTTCCCCCTCAGGTGCCAAGCCTTTTTTTGGCTGTTTGGGGCAGTTTGCGCTTTGGCCCTCATAACTTTTTGTCCACATAAGCTATCCACGCCAAATTTGCGTCCTTTTTTTCCAATGTCCGAGAGATTCTAGAGGTACCCAGACTTTGTAGGTTCCCCTAAAGGAGACCAAGAAATTAGCCAAAATACAGCAAACATTTTGTTTAAAAAAAGAAAATTGGGAAAAAAAAGGCTGCAGAAGGCGGCCTGTGGTTTACCCCTGAAAATGGCATCAACAAAGGGTTTGCTGTGAGCCTCTCGTGGCGGGGTTGCGGCAGAGACACAACGACAAGGGTGTGCAGTACCGGCAACAACCCATTTTGGTATCTATGTATGCAGATGACATTGCGCTGTATGTCCGGGACTCGTGCCGGAATTTAGATACTCTGCTGGATGAGATTGTGCACTTTGGTACCTTTTCTGGTATCATGATTAATTGGTCCAAGTCAGTGGTGCTGCCTCTGCCCCCGGGTGTGGCGAAGTTCTCCTCCCGGTACCCTATAGCATGGGCGGAGGGCCCGGTTCGTTATCTGGGAATCCAGTTGAGTTGCGACGTCGAAACTCTTTGGTTGGGCAATTATGGTGCGGCAATTTCGCGGTTGAAGGAGAAAGTCGAGGCTTGGCGCACCTTGCCGCTTTCGCTGATTGGGCGTATTGCCATCGTGAAGATGGTGGTTCTCCCAAAATTTTTGTACCTGTTTGTTAACCTCCCGCTCCCACTCTCGAGGAGTTTTTTGCGGCGTCTCGCTCTGTTCTACTATGCTTGGTTTGGGTGGGCAGCCAACCTCGTATCTCCTGGGAGAAGCTGACGCTGCCTTTTGAGACGGGTGGGCTTGCTGCCCCTGATTTGGAGCTTTATTATAATTGTGCGCAAGCGCACTGTGCATATTACTGGTTGCGCCCGATTCGGTATCAGCCGCATTTGGTGCCTGAAAGTGATGCGGTCTGGCCGGACGGCTTGGTACGCGTGCTTGGGCATCCGTCTCAGTCTCGTTCGTGGGGCGTCGATACAGTGACATGTACAGACAGGGCGTGGCAGGCGTTGATGCAGGGTACGGGAGCGGACACTCCTTTTGCTCCCTCGTTGCCTGCCTTAGCTGTTGCTGACATCCAGCTGTTCCGTGATGGGGGAATACGTGAATTTCTTTGGGATGCCAGCTTAACTGAGCTGGGCGATTGGTTTGCGGATGGCCGTTTAATACCTCCTAGTGAGGCGCTTGGCGGTGAATGTGTCACTGTGTTACAGCCGATGTATGTGCTGAGGGTCTGTGCTATGCTGCGAGCTCGGTCCCCTAGTCTTCCGGAGGTCCCGCCGGAGTGCCGTGCCTTGGAGGTGTTGTGTTGCATGCAGTCACCACGCAAACTAGTTACAAAATTATACACCTGCATGCAGGAACAGCTGGGTGCACTTGGGGAGTCCTCCAGGGCTCGATGGGAGATGGATGTGGGAGAGCCCATCACAGAGGAGACGTGGCGGAGTTGTTGTGCGCATATGAGAGCGCGGTCCCTGAACTAGTTCTTACACCGCCTATATTACATGCCTAGTGGGCTCTGCTTTATGGGTCTGCGAGCGGATGCGCGCTGTGAGCATTGTTGTGCCTCGGACGCTGTTTTTTTGCATCTTGCGTGGGAATGCGCTGATGTTCATGCTTTCTGGGTGGAAGTCCTGCGCAGATACCTGTTTCCCTCAAAGTTGCGCTGCTTGGGTGTGTGAATGAGATCAGTGGGACTCACAGAAGGCTGATAGGTTTGCTTCTTTTACTGGCTAAGCGCAGAGTTGCTATGTGCTGGGGCAGGGGGAGTGCTCCCCGTGGATCTGAATGGTTACGGGACGCTGCCTCCTGCCAAGATCAGCTGATGATATTTTGGGAACTTTCACCTGAGGGCTCCCGACCGAAGGACATTTGGGCTCCTTTGCGTGCTTATCTGGCGACCTTGAATGGGGAGGACGTGTGATGTATGCTTGCTCGCATTTTGGGTGTGGCTCTCTCATCTCCCCTGCTCACACTGGGTTGAGTGCATAGCTGTTAGCGGTTGGTCGCTCCTGTGCGCGTACTCTGCCTGCCTTTGCTCTTCTCGTTCTCTTTCTGTTGTTAGTCTTGGCCTCGCATTACTTGCTAAAAAGGCCCCTCTCCTGGACTTCTTGCGGGGATCGTACTGCTGAGAAGGCTGGCGGACTCTGCTGATGCGGACAGTACAGAATCATGATGCTTCGCGAGGCTGAACTTGGGTCCTGTTGAATAGATCTTACTTTATGTCAGGGGAGGGCTGCACTTCGATACAACCTGTATTTACAACTGGCGGGCCATTGTTGTTGTTCTTTGTTTTGTAATTTTCAATAATCAATAAAAAAAACTTTTTTTAAAGGGTCTGCTGTGCTAAAATAACCATCTTCCCAGCTTTCAGGAACAGGCAGACCTAAATCAGAAAACCCCATTATTCAATACAATTTTGGCATTTTACTTTGACATACCCCATTTTTACTGTTTTTTTGTGCTTTCAGCCTCCTTCCAGTTAGTGACAGAAATGGGTGTGAAACCAATGCTGGATCCCAGAAAGCTAAACATTTCGGAAAAGTAGACAAACTTCTGAATTCAGCAAGGGGTAATTTGTGTAGATCCTATAAGGGTTTCCTACAGAAAACAACAGCTGAAATAAAAGAATATTGAAATTGAGGTGAAAACAACAGCCATGTTTCTCCACGTTTTACTCTGTAACTTTTTCCTGCGATGTCAGATTTTTTTAAGCAATACACTGTTATGTCTGCTGGACTCTTCTGGTTACGGGGATATATAGGTCTTGTAGGTTCATCAAGAACCCTAGGTACCCAGAGCCAATAAAAGAGCTGCACCTTGCAATGGGGTTTCATTCTATAACGGGTATACAGTAATTAATTTGCTGACATATGAAGAGTGAAAAATAGGTATCAAGAAAACCTTTGTATTTCCTAAATGGGCACAACATAAGATGTTGAGAAGCAGTGGTTATTGGCACATCTCTCAATTCCAGGGTGCACATACTAGCATGAGATTTACAGGGCATTTCTCAAATAGACATCTTTTATACACACTGTCTTACATTTGCAAGGAAAATTTTTAGAGAAAGACAAGGGGCAATATCGTTTGTTTTGTTATTCTGTGTTCCCCCAAGTCTCGCAATAGAAATGCTACCTCACTTGTGTGGGTAGTCCTAATGCTCGCGACAGGAAAAGCAACATGGACACATTACATTTTTACATTGAAATCTGACGTGTTTTTTGCAAAGTGCCTAGCTGTAGATTTTGGCGTCTAGCTCAGCCGGCACCTGGGGAAACCTACCAAACCTGCGCATGTTTTTAAACTAGACACCTAGGGGAATCCAAGATGGGGAGACTTGTGGGGCTCACGCCAGGTTCTGTTACCCAGAATCCTTTGCAAACTTCAAATTTTGGCCTAAAAAACACTTTTACCTCACATTTTGGTGACAGAAAGTTCTGGATTCTGAGAGGAGCCACAAATGTCCTTCCACCCAGCGTTCCCCCAAGTCTCCCGATAAAAATGGTACCTCACTTTTGAGGGTAGGCCTAGCGCCCGCAACAGAAAATGTCCCAAAAAACAATGTGGACACATCACATTTTCCCAAAGAAAACAGAACTGTTTTTTGCAAAGCGCCTATCTGTGGATTTTGGCCTCTAGCTCAGTCGGCACCTAGGGAAACCTGTGCATTTTTTAAAACTATGCACCTGGGGGAATCCAAGATGGGGTGACTTGTGGGGCTCTCACCAGGTTCTGTTACCCAGAATCCTTTGCAAACCTCAAAATTTGGCCCAAAAACACTTTTTCCTCTCATTTTGGTGACAGAAAGTTCTGGAATCTGAGAGGAGCCACAAATGTCCTTCCACCCAGCGTTCCCACAAGTCTCCCGATAAAAATTGTACCTCACTTGTGTGGGTAGGCCTAGCGCCCGCAACAGGAAATGCCCCAAAACAAAACGTGGACACATCAAATTTTCTCAAAGAAAACAGAGCTGTTTTTTGCAAAGTGCCTAGCTGTGGATTTTGGCCTCTAGCTCAGCCGGCACCTAGGGAGACCTACCAACCCTGGCCATTTTTTAAAACTAGACACCAAGGGGAATCCAAGTTGGGGGGACTTGTGGGGCTCTCACCAGGTTATGTTTCCCAGAATCCTTTGCATACCTCAAAATGTGGCCAAAAAAACACTTTTTCCTCACATTTCGGTGACGGAAAGTTCTAGAATCTGAGAGGAGCCACAAATTTCCTTTTTTCCAGCGTTCCCCCAAGTCTCCCGATAAAAATTGTACCTCACTCCTGTGGGTAGGCCTAGTGCCCGCGAAAGGAAATGCCCCAAAACACTATCTGGACAAATCAAAATGATCAAATACAAAACTACCTGTTTTTGCGGGGGACACCTGTGTTTTTGGTCCTGGGGGTCTGCAGCCATCTAGGGAAACCTACCAAACCCAGACAATTCTGAAAACTAGACACCAGAGGGAGTCTAGGGAGGTGTCACTTGCGTGAATCCTCCAATTTTTTCTTACCCAGAATCCTCAGCAAACCTCAAATATAGCTATAAAAATCACATTTTCCCACATTTCTGTGTGGGATCACCGCACAGGGACAAATTTCCTGCCACCCAAAGTTCCCCTCAGTCTCCTGGTAAAAATTATACCTCACTTGTGTAGGGAGGCCAAGTGCCTGTGACAGGGAAGAACTAAAAACATGTCAAAATTGAGGGGGAACCAAAGCGGGTCCAAAAGGGCAGTTTGAAAAAAAAAAAACATTATGGCTGACAAGTGCAGCAGAATTTTTATCGGTATAGATGAGACAATGCTGGGTGGTAGGAATTTTGTGGATTCCTGCAGATTCCGGAAGGTTCCATCACAAAAATGTGTGATTTCCAGCAAAGCTGGAGGTTTGCAGGGCACTGTGGGTAAAAAAATGGTGCAGGGTGCATATGAAGCACACCACCCTGGAATCAACCAGATGTTTAGTTTTCAGATGTGTCTAAGTCTTGTGGATTTTTCTACATGGCAGCGTCCCAAAATCCAAAAAGTGCAGCCCTCACCATTCCAAGTGGGACGATTTTGAGAGTTAGCCAAGCTCTCATGGCCCAAATGTAAAACCAAAATCCAAAATAATCAAATGTCCTCTCGCTTGCCGTGGGATAAGATGTTTTAGTGTGCAGGTGAGAGCTGAAAGACTGTTGCCCCTTTCAGGAGGGGTGGGGGCATAACCAGGCAGGTTGGCCTAACAACAATAGGCCAACCTGCCCCCAAGGTGGGCAGAAATGGCCTAAATACAATTTGCCCACCAGGGGAGCGACCCTTGCCTAAGAGGTCGCTGCTCATACATGAAAACATAAAGTAAATAAAATATATATATATATCCCTGGTGTCTAGAGGTTTCTGCCCCCCCCCAACCCCTGGGGGCAGATCGGCATAATTATAATAGGCTGATCTGCCCCCAGGGGGCCAGAAAAGGCCTAAAAATATTTTGCCCCCCCTGGGGAGCGACCCTTGCCCAAGGGGCCGCTCCCCTTATGCGTAAGTATTAAAAAACAAATTCCTGGTGTCTAGTTGTTTCTACGCCCGGAGGGAGGGCAGAAATGGCCTAAAAATAATTTTGCACCCTGAGGAGCGACCCTTGCTCAAGGGGCCGCTTTCCTTATGCGTAAGTAAAAAAAAAAAAAACTGGTGCCTAGTGGTTTCTGCCCCACGGGGGCAGAAATGGCCTAAAAATAATTTGACCCCCTGGGGAGAGACCCTTGCCTAAGGGGTCACTCCCCACATATTAAAAATAAATAAACAACGGGAAAAAAAGTATCCCTGGTGTCTAATTTGGCCCCCTGGGGAGTGGCCCTTGCCCAAGGGGCCAATCCCCTCATGACAATTACAAGAAAAAAAACATAATTCCCTGGTGTCTAGTGGGCATTTCTGTTGCCGGATCGCACCGTGATCGGGCAGCAGAAATGCTTGCAGAGACATGAAAGGAAAGGCAAGGCCTTTCCTTTCCTTTCATGCCTCTGCCAGCCCTCTCCTCCCGAGCGTAAGAGAAATACTGAGCATTTCTCTTCTGCATTGCACTGGAAGCATGCTTCCAGGTCGATGGGAGGTGACCTCTGATGAGGTCAGCACACGATTCCGTGCTGGCGTCATCGGACGTCACTTGTGGGAGGCTGGGGGTGGAAGGGGAAGTGATTCCCTTTCCAGCCCTGCGCTGGGGAGGTGGCCCTCGGGTGAGCGCTTCCCCAGAGGGCCGGTACCAGGACGTAATGGTTACGTGGCACCTCAGCGCTGCGCACCTCAGCGCTGCAGCCAAGGACGTAACCATTACGTCCATGGCGGGGAAGGGGTTAAAGCTATCAGTTTACTGAAACCATCAACTACACACCTCTCTCACTTCATCCATCACCCTCCGAGGCACTGTATCATAACACAAAAACTGCAACTCTGTGATCAAGCACAACAGGGAACATTTCCCTTGATCAAAACAAAAACAACACACCTACAAGGTGTAACATGCTACCCATGTAGAAGTTTGCAACAGCTCTCCACATGTGGTAGTAATCACTATATAACTGTTAGAGGTGGGTGAGCTAGTGATGGCTGGAGCCAGATGCGTGGCTTTGGCTCAGCTGAAGGTCGTCTTGGCCCCTTAAGACCCAAATGAACCAAGGTTTCATGAGGCTTCAGTAAGCTACCCACACTCTACTATCATGCTCCAACAACTTAAAACGAAGCATATACCTTTGATGTTAAAAATGAGATAAAGGTTCACATTGAGTGGCTAAATTGTTTAATGTGAAACAGGAAAACCTGGGGTCAAGCCGGGCTTCTCCATTTGTCTTGGCCAAACTGTGTGAGCGCACTGTACACAATACACTTTGTATTTGGTTTAATAGAGCAGAAAGGTGCTCCATCTCTAACAACAACTTAGGGCACATATTGAATGCACATGACAATTGAATTCTATGTCAGGACCGGAGGCTCAGATTATGCTTCTCTTTCCATGCTTTATTATTACACAGCAGCCAATGAACATCATGGAAAGCAAAAAACTACATGACCCAATATCAGTCATGACACGTGATGAACCATAGAGGAGGAAGCCTACAAAGTGTTGAATCACACAAAGTCACTCCTCTTTCTTTGCTGCTTCGCAGCCAGATAAGTGTGATTTTTTCTTACTGTTATTATGATAAATAATGTTGGGAGCGGGCTTTTCCCCTCCTTATAAGCGCCCATTTGAGCGCTTTTACTTCGTGGAGTGGGAGTAAGGGAGCAAGACTCGCGCCCATTGCGCGGTCCTATTTATTGCCGTGGAGATGTTTTTCCTTGTCTAGTTTAAATTTCATTTATTTTATGATCCGCGCTCTGCGTGAGCGCGTTTTATGGGACCCACGTCGGTCTGCCTTATTTCTTATTTTAGACGCGCGTGCGAGACCCCTCTTTGTCTCTTCCCGCACGCGCCTGCCGGATCAGTTTCGTCCGATTGAACGCTCGCTACGAGCGTTTTGTTTGCCAAAGGATTTCACGCTCGGCTGAGCGTGAAAAATCAATATTTTCCTTCCAGTGCCGGCTTTCAGCGCTCGTGCCGAGCGCTCATTACAGACGTGTTATCCTCCCCCCGGGGCTCTGTTTTTCGTCAACGCTCGCTCGGAGTGTTACTGGTGAATTTGTTCACGCTCTATTGAACACTGAACAAAGTAATTTTCCCTCGCTCCGGCTCCGGTCCCTCAGCGCTCTTACCAGAGCACGTTTTTTGAGTTGATTTGATTAATTTTCTTCCATTTCCGTTTTTGGAGGGCTTTATAGAGGCTCTGCCTCAGCAGCATTCAGCGCATCTGCGCCATTTAACCCCTCTGCTAGAGGATATTATTTGAGAGGCTCTGCCTTGTGTTTAATAAGTGCTACTGCACTTTAAGCCCTGTTTATATACATCTCCATCGGCTCAGCTCCCACTACGCCCCAGTGCTTGGACGCTGGGGTTGAAATAATTTCTATTCAGGCTGGGCCTGGTTTCAAGGGCATTAAATCCCATCAGGGCAACTCCCTCCACATCTAAAAAAGTTTTTAATTTTTTTTTTTTAATTGTATTTCCCTGATTTGTTATTTGATTGCTTATACTGCTCCTCAGGAGCTACCTTTTTACTGTTTTCAGTATGGCTGGTTATGATGACCAAGCAGAGGACTTGTACTATTTTAGTGATAATTCTGGCTCTTTTGACCAGGATTTGGTGTATGCTCTAGACGGGAGGATGCGTCATTCAGTCAATCAGGCCTTAGTTCAGGCCATTCAGCCCATTAAGCATCATCTCTTGGGTTTGGTCGACCAGCAAGCCTGGTCAGCGCCCGTGGGCACCCCCTCCCTGGGAGACCCTTCCTTCTCGGCAGACTCACAATCTGCAAAACAAACCTCTAATCCGCATGCTGCAGATTTCCAATCCCTTTTTAGGAATATGGCTAGAGAGCATGATTACAATGCGGGATCGCTAAAGAAAGCTGTGGATGCTCCAGCCTCTTCTTCCGCTTCATCCGATCACTCTTCCGAGCAGGAGGACGCTCCTCCACGTAAGCGCAAGAAGAAAGCCCACCACCAGGAGGCCCCTACCCCTAAGGTGTTGACTTTCGAGCCAGAGGACATCGTGCACCCCAGATCCTCTCTGTGGTTGCCACCCCCTGAGGTGGCAGACTATGTAAAAGAACATATCAGGCACGGGTTTGATAAAGATATTCGATCTAGACTAAGATCTGAGTGCCCCAGACCTGACTTTCCCTCCAAAGTCACAGAGACCCCAGAGTTAGATCCTACCCTTGTTACGTTCCTCAAAAAATCAGCCAAGGATCCTAAGAAGGGTATCGATCGCGCCTGGCGTGGATGTCAAGACAAACTTTTATACGTTTCCGGACCGCTAACTAAGATTCTGGAATTGGCCTTTCAAGCCAAGGAATCGGGTGATCCCATTAACCCGGATATTCTAGTAGGCTGGGCACAGAGAGCGCTATGTTTCTTGGGCAATGCTAATTGCGCTATCTCGTCTGAACGACGCAGATCGGTCTTGATGAAACTAGACCCCAAACTGGCAGACCTGGCTGCATCAGAATCTGGCCCGTGGCTCAGGGCTTACTATTTGGTTCTCCTTTCATGAAGGAACTGGCTAAGTTCGTATCCACCTACGCCAGTCTGGACAAGGCACAAGGATCCATTCGGAGAGTGCTGCGTCCACTTTTTCGAGGGGCCGGACGCTACAGAGGGCGTGCCTTCGGCCGTTTCAATCAGCAAAGCCCCCATCGTGGATCCTTCCAACAAGGAAGAGGAGGTTACCAGGGTTACGATTCCTCATCCACCTACTACCCATCAAGACCTAGGTATGGTCGAGGCAGATTCCGCAGAGGAAGAGCCAAGGGACAACAATCCTTCTCCCAGGACTCGGGAGCCACAGGTGAGCTTGATCTTGAGTTCAGAAGTAATGTTGGGGGGCAGAACTCAGAGATTTCTGGAGAATTGGCACTTTATTTCAGCAGATGCCTGGGTCTTAGAGACCGTTCAAGGGTTCAAACTAGAATTTTACGAGACTCCTTATCAAACATGCCTTCCCAGGCAGGGGTATTTTTCCCATCAAGAGCACAGTCTTATTTCCGCAGAAATTACAGCTCTGCTCAAGAAGGGTGCCGTTATCAGAGCTCCCCTTCACGGTTTGTCAGTCCAGTCTTTCTAGTAGACAAGAAAGGGGGCGGATCTCGCTTGGTTCTAAATTTAAAAGACTTCAATGATTTTTTGCTATATCGTCATTTCAAAATGGAAGGGATCCATTTACTAAGAGATGTTCTCCAAGAGGAAGACTGGTTAGTTCGCCTAGATCTAAAGGATGCTTACTTGACCATTCCTATTTTTCCTCCGCATCGGAGGTTCCTTCAGTTCTATTGGGAGACCGAATGTTACGAGTACAAGGTCCTTCCTTCCCTTTGGCCTGTCCTCTGCCCCATGGTGTTTCACGAAGGTCATGCGTCCAGTAGTAGAATTTCTTCGCTCCCAAGGGGTCAGACTTATCGGGTACCTAGACGACATCTTAATCATGGCTCAAGATCGAGATCTTCTGTTAGATCACCTCAATTGGTCGGTGTCTCTTCTTCAGAGTCTGGGTTTCATAATCAATGCCCAGAAATCTGTCTTGATCCCCTCGCATCAGATAGACTTCCTGGGGTTCCAGATAGACTCTTTACGGTCTCTTCTGATTCTTCCTTCGGGGAAGATCCGGTCAATCAAGAGAGAATTGAAGTCTCTATTATCCAAACAGACTGTTTCCTTGAGAGCGATTGCTCGCATGGTGGGCCTGCTATCTTCTTCGATTCAGGCGATTTTTCCGGGTCCTTTGCATTACCGAGCCCTTCAGCGTTTGAAGATTTCTCATCTTCAGAAGGGTCTCAGCTATGCAGATCAGGTTCCATTGTCGGAGGAGTCACGTGCAGAGATGCATTGGTGGCTCGATCATATGGAAGCCTGGAACGGCAGAGTCATATTCAGCTCTCTCCCGGATGTAGTGATAGAGTCCGACGCCAGCCGTTGGGGCTGGGGAGCCCGGTGCGGCTCGGTGTCCACGGGAGGCAGATGGTCCAGCTCGGAGTTGAATCTCCACATAAATTGCTTGGAACTCCTAGCAGGCGCTTTTGCAATCAAGAGTCTTTCTCCCATCAGAGCGAATTGTTGCATTCTTCTTCGCATGGACAATATCTTGGCAGTGAGATATGTCAACAAGCTGGGGGGAACTCGTTCCCGCATTCTAGCAGAAATAGCCAAGGAATTCTGGCACTTTTGTCTTAAGCACAGGATTTCTGTGGTGGCGGAGTACCTCCCTGGAACCAGCAACTTAGTGGCAGATTGGAACTCTCGTCACCTGAGAGATTTCAGCGATTGGAGGTTACATCCCAGAGTTTTCCGGACTCTGTCTGCGAAATGGGGTCCCTTTTCGATCGACCTGTTTGCATCTCGCCTCAATCGGCAGATGAAACGTTTTTTTCAGTTGGAGACCAGATCCGGAGGCATCGCAGACGGATGCGTTTCTTCAGGACTGGTCTCAGGAGCTGAGTTATGCATTTCCTCCTTTCCTGATGATTCCCAGGGTTTTGGCCCAGATCAGACGTCAGCAAGCGGAATTAGTTCTGGTGACGCCCCTTTGGAGATCGCAAGCGTGGTTCCTGATAGCAATGGAACTGAGTTGCGATCATCCGATCCTTCTTCCCTTCCGAGAGAATCTCCTCCAGGACCCTCAGGGCTTGTTTCACCTGTTGATACTGGCAGGCAAGTTATCCCTGATGGCATGGCGTCTTTCAGGCAGAGATGGGTCATCCCAGGACTTTCGCAGGAGTCTTCCGACTTCATTGCAGGTTCCTGGTCCTCCAGTACTCACAAGAGATACGCTTCGGCGTGGAAGCGATGGAGTGCTTGGTGTAGTTCTAGGAGTGCAGATCCTTCTTCAGCAGGTAGCTGTCTGGTCCTGAATTTCCTCTCCTCCTTAGCAGCGTCAGGTTTGGCATACCGTTCAATTAATAATTACAGGTCCGCTATTTCAGCAGGCCATTTACCAGTAGAAGGTAAACCCATTGGTGAGCCCCCTATTGTGTGTAAATTAATGAGGGGTATCAGGTTAGCTAACCCTCCTCGACCACGGTGTTCGTCCCTTTGGGATGTTAATGTAGTTCTTAGGTTTTTAGAATCCTGGCCTGCTAATAGATTTTTGGCTAGAAAACAGTTATCAGCTAAACTCACCATGTTATTGTGTTTGATATCATGTAAGAGAGTGTCAGATGTTAGGGCTCTAGATTTGGCGGGGAGAGTTTTTTCTCCTGATGGAGTCTCTTTTGCCATCTCGCGTAGAACTAAATGCAATTTAAAATCTGTGACTTATCCATGTTTTGTGGACAACCCCAAGCTTTGTGTGGTACAATGTCTTAAGGCTTACGAGGTAAGTACAGAAGAGTTTCGTTCTGATATGGGGGGTCAGTTACTCATTTCTCTGGTTAAACCATATCATCCTGTTTTATCAGCCACTCTCGCTAGGTGGATGCGTTGGTTGCTGAGTGAAGCAGGTATTGATATTTCTAAGTTTGGTGCGCATTCTGCCAGAGGGGCTATGGCATCAAAGTCTTTGGTTTTAGGTTCTCGTTTAGAGGACATTTTAAAGGCAGCAGATTGGTCTTCGCCTTCTACGTTTAAAACTTTTTATTATAAACCTATTGTTGATATAGCCTCTGTAGCTGTGAATCAGCTTTGAACAAGCATAATCTGAGCCTCCGGTCCTGACATAGAATTAAAAAAAATCTAGCTTTTGCGCTAAGAATTTTTCAATTCTATTAAGGACACGGAGGCGAGGATTATCCCACTGCACTGTTTATATATGATGTTGGAATGTTATAGTATCTGTTGATATTATGTGCAAATTACTGTAAATTAGTGCTATCCCACCCTATTGTTTGGTAATATAAGTATTTCTTATGTTATTCAGTTTTTATGGCCTGGATTTCTTCATTTATTCTAGGAAATGATGAGAAGTAAGGAGATCCGACGCAATTTAGTTCATCCAGTCAAGTGGGATGCCAGTTCGTCTGCCTTTGGGATTCCGTTTACAAGTTTTGGATTAAGACTTTTGTTTTTTCTGTTGCAAATTTTGTTTTTTTGGATTGAATTTTGAATTGGACAAAGAAAGAGGAGTGACTTGGTGTGATTCAACACTTTATAGGCTTCCTCCTCTATGGTTCATCATGTGTCATGACTGATATTGGGTCATGTAGTTTTTTGCTTTCCATGATGTTAATTGGCTGCTGTGTAATAATAAAGCATGGAAAGAGAAGCATAATCCTCGCCTCCGTGTCCTTAATAGAATTGAAAAATTATTAGCGCGAAAGCTAGACATTTTTTTAGTGCCGCTCAGCTCACTAATGGCATTGCGTTAAAGGGCTGGAATGTCTCGAAGATAAAGTTTTAAAACTATCACTTTTAATACATATCTCCAAGCAATAATTTAAACTGAAGTACTAGGGTGATAGGCTTTTGAATGTTAAAGAAATACTTTTTTTCAGTTTTGAAGAGTATGCAACATATATTCACGTGATTTTTCTTACATCGTTTACATGCCAAATATTTTCGTGGTCCACAGGCTTAGAATCAAGCCACTCCCTTGGTTCAACTGTCCCTGATAATTTGTTGGTGCTGCTCAGTCTGCCTTTCCTCTAATCCCCTCCCTTCCCGCCAATAATCCTCTCCAACCTAGTCTGGAGATGAAGTATCAGGCCCTCAACGGACTAACTAAAGCCCGGAGCTCTGCTAAACACCCCTTCTCCTCGGCGTACACCGTAGTACCCGCATACTCGTCAACACACTCGATTTAGGCAGGAGACTCCCTATTTTAGAAGAGAAAAACAGTTTATTTTTCCTGTTTCCCGTCTAAAATCGTCTCTGCTACAAAATAAATCAATGGGAAAAATAAATTCTCACTATTTTGTTTTAAAAATCTCCAATTTTGCAGTTGTAAAATGTCGGCATCTATACACCCGCAACAGTAAGTGCAGCACTGACCAAACAAATGCACGTGCTTGCTGCAGGCACCACACCACAGATGTATGGCGCACTAGGATTGGTTGCGGGAGGGTGTGACCGTAATGTTCGCGTCCTAGACCGCCCACTTTATAGACAGCACCCAGGATATGTTGAACTGTGGGATTGGTTGCTATGCGACCCGGAAGTGCTAAAATTACGGAACAAAAACATGACAGCCGTTATAAAATCAGTTGGAGTTGGAGTTGAAGGATATGAGAATGAAATAGAGGATGGTCTATTTCTGTAGGTCACAGGTTGGCGCTGTATTTCCCCAAATAACGATAATTTTCGTAAACTTTCGATGTGGTGCTCCTAATAATGCCTTTTCCAATGTATTTTAAGTTTGATATTTAATTAAATGTAAGTGGTACCGGCATTTTTGTGGCAGTTTGGCTTGCCCACATTGAAACTCAATGATTTTTTTTTAAAGGAGGCGAAGAACGGTATGCAAAGGGGAAGGTATGGGTATACCACCATTTGAACCATTTAAAATGGTCATGTACAAGGCTGGGTAGTTAACTGTTCACCTGCGGAGCAATAAAATCCTCATTTGCTATGAAGGAAGACTGCGATATAAATGAGACATGCTTATTGCAATGTAGCAAACTTAAAAGTCGCTGGGGCTTCACATTTCTCATCCATTTGTGGTAAATATATTGACAGCCACTAGTGTGAGGATGCTGAAACTGAGCCTAAAATTGTGAGTAATTAGTACTGGAGTTTATCCAGTGCAAATAAGGGTATTCTGGTGATCGTTGATTTTTACATCTGGTAGGGAATGGGCACGACCTGCGGATCCCGCTACACAACGAGGACTCCTTCCAGCGCGGCATCTTGCTTCGACGCCAAGGTAAGGTGCCGCAGAGGTTGTCAGTGTTAGTCTCCCTGGACCACGATAAATTTCACTGGACCACGATAAATTTCAGTGGACCACGACAGTCTAGGGGTGACCCTTCCCCACGGGGAGTCTCGCTGGAGCAGAGAAACGCTCCCAGAATCCCGAGGTCCTTCTGTAGCAGGGAGTCTTTCTGTACCATTGGGTTTTTCTGAACCATTGAGAGGCTCGGGATCGCCAACCACCACGGAGATTGTTATCGAACCACTTAGTGTATTTCCGAACCGCTGAGAGTTTCCAAGTATTGTATTGTCTTGCAGCATTTCTATAGCGCTTAATTCCCTTTTGTGGGATGCTGATATACGCGCCCACGTGGGTAGCACGCTACACTGTGTAGGACGAGTGTTTGGAAGAATGTTGCCTTTGTTCTTATCCTATTTGGAAAGTGTTTCCATGTCGTACATGATGATCACGAAGTGTGGTTATAGTGTTGTGGGATGTAGCAACCGTGTGATGATGGAATTTGAAGTGTGAGAGACAGACATACAGTTTTACGTTTTTCAGTATGCTGGTGGCTTTGAACAACTCTGCAGGTTACATTGTGGTATTTATTTTGTTATAGCCTGCTTAGCTGGTTACTGCACTGGATTTGAGATTGTGTGTTTAATTGTTATCTTCAACTTGGTATGGTGGGAGGGAGAGATCTGTTGGGCTGAGTATTTTAATGATCATCCCATATGTGAGTGTATTTGTGAAATGTAAAGAAGCAGTCAGATTGTTTAGGTATTTGGGACGTGTAGTGGTGGACAATATTACTGTCCTCCAAATTTTCCAGCAGTGTGTGATTTCTCTTTAGTTATTCCATACTTGTTCATTTGGAGATGTTTGGTTTTTGACCTTACAACACTGGCGATGGACAACCTTCATAGTAGACATGTCTTATATACACTTAAGAAGTATAAATTACAATTTGCTGCTGATAGCTACGTATCATGGTGTTGGTATTATTTTTGGTTATAACTGTTATGTATGCAAATATGTTGCTATATAATGCCACAGTAAACCATAGTTCAGCCCTTCCTAGAATTTTGAGAATTTCGACAGCTTACAAAGCGCACTGTACCATAAATTGTCAAAGTGCTAATTAACCAAAGACTCTCCATAGAAGAGACAACAAGACCTATTTATCGCCACAAGAGAAAAGGCAGGTTTTCAAATTCTTCCGAAAGGCTTCATGAGAAGAAAGACTCGCAATATGGGTAGTCAGAGAGTTCCATAGCCTGGCAGCAGCTATGCGAAAAGAACATCCTCCACCCCACTTTCCGAAATCTTGGAACCTCTACCTTTAGAGAGGCAGACCTCAGCTGTCTCTTGGGAATATACCATTTAAAGGCCTTTCTCAAATGCAATGGCCCTTGGCAAAGAAGAGCATTGTGAATCAAAAAAGGGCTTTGAACCTCGCATGCTTTGCAACTGGCAGCCAGTGCAAAGAACACATGCAGTCCCTCATTGACAGACATTTGGGGACACCCAAAATCATACGCAGCTCCATTCTGAATCATATGGAGTCTGTTTAAGGTACCTCTGTTAATATTGAGATATGGAGCATTGCAGTTGTTGATGTGCAAATTGATAAGCACAATGACTACAGCGACCGTGAGCTCAAGAGGGATGAAAGGAAAAACCTTCCTTAGGATCTTAATGATGAAGCAGCAGGAGCTAACAGTCCTCTTCGCTTGTGTATCAAAATATTGTGAAGCACTTAACTTACCCTGTGAAGTTCTTTGTTGGTTGATTTGTTTACAATTTGTGGGTTATAAGCTGAGGATTGCGCTTAAGGGTGCAACTATATTCTGGGTGCTGTTGCAGGAGTGTGGGTGGTGTAGTTGTCAATGAAACATGCTCCTGGGTGATTCTAATGTTGTTTTGTAGTGAGTTGGGGGGCTTGTACGGAGAAAGCAGTCCCTTCCATGGTTTTGTCATGGTAAGGTGGTATGATAAGTGGTGCAAGCTTTCAGCAAAGTGTTCAAAGTTAAATAAAAAAAAAATTAGAAGTATAACAGTCTTTTCCTGTGGGACGCTCTGTGGACAATGGAGAGTGCCTTAAACATTGCCTTTCTAGATATAGGTAGCCAGTGGAGCGATTGCAGGACTGGAGCCATGCATTCTCTTGAGTGAAGGCGGAGAAGAGGTCTTGCAGTAGCATTTTGTACGATTTGTAATTTTTGTATGATGAATGTGGGTGCTCCAAGGTATATTGGCCTAATCAGACTTAATAATAACAAGTGTGAGGATGGCTTGCAGTTCACATTTGTGCTGGAGTCGGGATCTCATTTTAAATATCTGTTTACAAGGTATGGCTTACCAAATCATCAGGGAGACATCCCCTCTGTTATCACTTCTTGGTCACTGGATCTTCAACGTTAGATGAGACTAAGCAGGAACTGTACATCAATTAATTGATCATCACAGTTTCAATTATTATTTGCGGTCAATAATGACAGTTGATGGGAGTTTAAGAACTTTATCAATCAGATCTTTTGTAGCTCATCTTTATTAGAATCAGTGTTTATTTTCATCAATAGCAATTATCAGTTTAGTCAATGATCAATAATAAGCAATCAATAATAATCAATACATAAAACATGTTCCATAATGAAAAGATTCCCTATTCTAAGAATGAGATGGTTAGAGAAAAAGGTGTCACTCAGAGCCCACCCCTAAAGACTTCCATATAAAGAGATCAAGAAGCATAAAGCATTGGCGTAAAATATCAGTTCAAATTAAATAAACAAAGCAGAACTTGCAATAAAGAGAGGTTCTAGAAAATCAGTAGAGTCTCAGCATGAGCAGCATTTGGCAAAGTGGAAAAGGTCTGGGAGCATAAGGAGCAATGAGGTAACCTACTCTAGGAACATTCTTTATTATAGACAATATAATCTAAGTTTTTGCAGCATGTTGCTTCTTCGTTCTTCAGTCAGCCAGTCATCTTTCGATGCCCTCCTGGGAACACCAGGAATACAGTAGTCCACAGACAGCAAAGTAGAATGAAACATTTTTATCAAATAGAACGTTTAGTTTTACAAGCTTTCTCACCATTCAGTGTCCTTTTAGGAAAATTGCATTTTAAAGTATAAGCTTCTACATTACCTCACTAAAAGACAGATTACGTATTTATTATTCTACAGTGCTTTTCACGTAAGTAGAAACATTTGCAGAGTTAAACGTAAGCATTTTATTACACTAATCTAAATTATGGAAAAAAAAAGTTTAGGGGAAGGTCAGAAAACATAACAATTCACATTTTTGAACCAGGTCAGTTTGTCAGAAAATGCTGCTTCAGCTATTCAAACCTAATACATGTAAATATGACTACTTATTACATTTCCTTCAATTTAAAAGCACTTATTCTTTTTTAAGGCCTATCTATTAATTCTGCACGTTATTGATTATTTTCTTGACATATAAAAACTCTTCTACCTTGGTATGCAAGGTATGGAAAGACTCAAACAAATTTTGTAATCATGTAGAAGGCACTCTTTGTGACAGCTTTAACATAGGTAGGAATCCATGGTCCCTCCTAGGATTCTAACTTCTCTTGATGTTGTTGGAGGAGCACCAAGTTCCTAAGGCCATATGGCTGGAGGCTGATATTTTTGCCACTGTCCGCAGGTCATAACCTCTCTTTGCTGTCTTGAGGTTTACATAGTTATTCACCTTCCATGTGTTTATGGCACAAAGGCATTTATCAAATTGTGAGTTGTAGAGGTATTTGGGGCTATCCATTTTTTAAAAAGATTTGGGTGTCATTGCATGGTTGTAACAGGTGAGGTTTTATGATTAAATCACATTTGGTAAGGAGTCTAGATAGATGTTGAATAACAGAGGGTATATGATGAACCCCTGAAGAACACCATATTGTTGTGTGTGAGAAGGTGATGTAAAAGGTGGTAGGTAGACTACACTTTGCCTGTAAGATAATAAGGAATCCATTTTAGAGCATTTCATGGACTTCGAGATTGTCGAGTTTTTGTAGTATCTTGGGGTGACCAAGAGTGGCTGATAAATCCAGTAGCAACAAGGGAGCTACTCTGTTCTTGTCTGCTGAGTTTTAGATCATCCTAGCTGAATATAATGCTAATTCTGTACCTCTGCCTGGTCTGAAGATGTACTGTTGGTCTGACATTATGCCATAAAGTACTGATGTTCACCTGCTGTAGAGTTCTGTGGCAAACTGAAGGCTGTATGTTTAAACTCTCAGGCACACACAACTCATCATCCTTCTGATGCTGATAAAATTGATATCGTTCACCATGCCCTGGGTTCCACTTTACTGAGACCATTAGCATGTCATCTGCTCACTCTAAACTTCAGCTCCTTCTTGGCAACACCTCACAGATTGCAGGGTGTATTTACAGATTACATACTTGGTGTTGTGCACAGAGGATAACTTCAGTGCTTGTTCTTTTCAGAGTGTAGCTGATCTGCCTTATATTGTAAAAACTGAATTTCTACTTGACTCAGACTGTAAGTGCATCCACTGTTAACATGCTTCAGAACTGGTTTGGGATGGTCCTCTTTTTAAATGTTCGTCCCAGCTCATCTCTAGATACAGTGTTTATGTAGTGATGGCCATGACAGTGGGGTAGTATCTAGCCTTGGGCACCTGCATCAGAGGCACAAAGAGGTGTTAGGTTTCTGCACTGAATGTGTGAATAAGAAAGACAAAACCCTGGGCCTCACCTAAGGGGGCCCTTCGAACAGCACAACAGAATCTGCAGTCCCACCCATTACATCTACTATCAAACAAAGAGTGGTGCTCCAGAAAGTTTAATGACCAGCCTTTTGCTGACAAAGCCTTCACTGAATTTTTACAGGGAGCACGTTGCCGTCATTCTCACATCAGTGTCTGCATTTCCACCCTCCAGCCACTGGAATACAGACAATAAACTCCTACTGTCTGGAAAAGTTATATGCTCCATCCTTATGTCAGCCCCTTGAGTTTATAATCTAATCTAGCTGGTCTAGTAGTAGCCTAGGAGCTGACAGACTGCCTGATTCTACCACCTATCAAACACCTAAACTAGCACAATCTCCACATTTAGATAGTAGTGTTTGTTTCTACAGTCTTGCACTTTCAAACTGCATACTATCTCAAAAAATGCTTCATATCCCTAAAATGTTCGACTGCCGCCTCTCGTTTTTTTTTTCTCAACCAGCCTTCTCTTTATTCTTCCTGGCTTCTCTCTCTAAGCACAGTCTACTCTGTCACATGCATGTTTGCCTTTACCTCTATCACAGTATGTCAACAAATTGTTCACATCCTATTTACAAGATCGCAACCTCTCTTTCTTTCTCAGAAATTCATACTGAATCCTTCCAATACCTAATATCCTCTAGCCCATCAGTTAACACTACCAACCATGTGCGTTAGCTCACATACCTCCCAACTAATGATCACAAATGACTCATTCATTTAATGCAAATCTTCACATTCAAATAATGTTGTTTTTCTTCTATGGTCTTCCACCCTCAAATTGCATACTGTCTCAAAAATATCCCCCATATCCCTAAAATCGTGCATGAACAACTGACCAGTAATTACATTTTCTAATTGTCACTTTTTTCCCAAATGGCCTTCGCTTTTCCATCCTCTGAATGTTTAATTTCTCTATGCACAGCCTACTCTGTCACTTATCTGATTTCCTCTAGCTCCTCTATTAATCCTACCAACCACACACATGAACTCACTCCCCCAAAACTAATAATCACAATTAACTCCTATTAATTTAATATACCATAAAGAAAGTGATGTGAATGAAATAAATAGTTTGCTTGAACACACAAGACTAATCTCCGTATCCAATAATAAGCAACAACTGTGGACTAGCCACTAACCTTGGATTCTGCAGCAGTGTACTGCCCAGTGTAAAAAGCTTCAATGTCTCATCAGGTGTAGTAACAGCTATATACATGCAATTACAATTGCTCACTATCTCCAACAAAACCGCAATGTCACTGATTAGCAAATATTTTAAGATATGGGACAATTAAAAGGGAATACCACGGGAATACCACGGGCCTACACTACTTAATTTGATTTTCTTACTGATTTAGTGGTTTCACATTGTTCTTTTTTATGTTGTTTTTGGTGTGATATCAATTGTATAGGCTTATAGGAGGACTCATTTTCATTTGCTAGTCTCTTGATTTTTACCTGTTTTTAAGATAAATTTATGGATGAATTTGGAAAAGGATTTCATTGTCTTTACAGGCTGTGTAGTTCTCTTTTTACTCCTATTATGTTACGGATGTGGAATGGGGTGGGGAACATTGCGAAAGAGCAGTTGTCTTTTTGTCCAACCTGGCGGTATGTTTTGTGGAGAAAGTTGGTGTAGGAAAGTAGCCTCTTTCTTGGCATGGTTACCCCTTTTTCTGCCTGATGTCAGTGTGTTTAACTGTGTTCACTGGGATCCTGCTAACCAGGACCCCAGTGATTATGCTTTCTCTCCCAACACTCTGTATTTCATCCCACAATTAGCATACTGGTGCGCCCAAGTAAGCCCCTAGTATATGGTACCCAGGGCATAGGTTTTCCAGGGGATCCCTTTGGGCTGCAGTAGTTATTCTGTCACCCATAGGGAGCCCATGCAAAGGGTTCTGCAGGCCTGCTATTGCAGTCTACGTAACCCGGGTGCATGCACCCGTTTTCACTACAGGTCACTGCACAAGGTCACCATAAGTCACCCCTATGGTAGGCCCTCTCAGCCCAGAGGGTAGGGTGCAGGTACCTGTGTGTGAGTGCACCCCTGCACTAGCAGACGTGTCCCCATAAACTCTAGATCCATTTTCCTAGACTTTGTGAGCGCGGGGATGCCATTTTTACGGGTGTACCGGTCATAGGTCACTACCTATGTCCAGCTACATATTGGTAACTCCGAGCCTAGGCATGTTTGGCATCAAACATGTTGGAATCATATACCAATACCTTTGCAGGTATTTGTTGTGTGATTCCATGCACTCTGGGGGCCCCTTCCAATACTCTCAGCATTGCTCCTACAGCGTTCTGAGGTTTTCCAGGCAGCGCAAGCTGCTGCCGACCTCACAGAGCTCTGCCATCCTGTTGCTTGAGCAGCTCAAGCCCAGGAAGGCAGAACAAAGGATTTCCTTTGGAAGAGGGGTGTTACACTCTTTCCCTTTGGAAATAGGCGTGACTGGCTTGGGAGGGGTAGCCTCCCCAAGAAATTGGTTTGCTTTGAAGTTCACCTTTGGTGCCCTCTGTGTATAAACCAGTCCATACCGGTTCAGGGACCTCCAGTCCCTGCTCTGGCGCGAACGTGGACAATGGAAAGGGGAATGACCACTCCCCCGTCCATCACCCCCCCCCCCCCCAGGGGTGGTGCCCAGAGCTCCTTAAGAGGGTTATTGGGTTTTGTCATTTTGAATCCAAGGTTGGCAAGGAACTCTTTGAGCATCTGAGTGGCCAGGACAGGCAGGTGATGTCAAACCCCCATCCAGATAGGTGGTCACCCAGCTAGGTGACCAATCCCCTTTCAGGGCTATTTAGAGTTTCTCCTTTGGGTGGTTCCTCAGATTCGGCTTGCAAGATTCCAGCAGGATTCCTCTGCAACCTCCACTTCGACTTATGACCAAAGAAACTGCATCTGGACTCTTTAGGACCCGACAAATCTGCAACAAAGACTTCGCCTGCAACATTGTTTCCATGGTTCCTTCCAGCTTCTGCAACATTTCCCTGGTCATGTATCCTCTGAGATCAGCCGGTCTTCAGTGTGCCCAGGAAAGAAGAAGGAATCTCCCTTGGCGTGAAGGAGTCACTCCCCTGCATCTGCAGGCACCACAGCAATGACGACCGGCTGCGTGGATAACCACTCCTGCTTAGCTGCGTGGATCCTGCATCGTGGGTGGTGGTCGGAAGTGGTGCTGTCGGTCCTCTCTACCAGCTGTCCTACTTGGGTGGAGGTAAGCCCTTACCTTCCTAAGCATGACAGTACCCCCATACACTGCGTCAGTGAGGGACCCCTCTGGCTCCTCCTCTTGGGTTGAGTCCTGCAGGGCCTTGCTGGTCCCTGGCAGCACCACTTTCCGCCAACCGTAAGTTTTGGCTGTGCCAAGATTTGGTGGAATCCGAACATGCAAACCCGACTGCAGTCTTCCTTCTGGCGTGGGACATCGCCTGCATCCTTCAGGAACTCAACTCCGACTCCAGGGCTGCAGTGCTGACTTTCCTTCCTAACCGTCGACCAGCTCCTGCATCCTCAGCTTGGTGGGTGAGGGCTCCTGCCCCCACTGGACTATGCTTTGTCTTCTGGACTTGGTCCCCTCTTTTCACAGGTCTTCCTCTTCAGGAATCCACCGTTGGTTTCTTGAAGTCACCTCTGGGTTTTGCAATTCTCTTCTTTTCTTCTTAGTGGTTGTTTTGGGGAAATTCTAGTGATTTACTCCTTCTTTCCTGGTCACGGGGGTGTTGTGGTACTTACCTTTGTGCTTTCCTAATACCCCCAGCGCCCCTCTGCACACTCCACTTACCTAGGTGGAAGCCCAACTCTCGCATTCCACTTTTTTAGTATATGGTTTGTGGTTCCTTTAGGAAGTTGGCTCTATTTATACTATCTCAAAGTGAGAGATAGTGTGCACAGAGTCCAAGGGCTCCCCTCAGAGGTTGATAGTGGCAAAATTAGATAATACTAATGCTCTTTTTTGTGGTAGTGTGGTCGAGCAATAGGCTTATCAGAGGGTAGTGTTAAGCATTTGTTGTACACACACATGCAATAAATGAGAACACACACTCAAAGACTTAACTCCAGGCCAATAAGTTTTTATATAGAAACATTTTCTTTTTTAAATTTATTTTAGAACCACTAGATTCAGAATTCAACTAAGTAGATAAATTGTAAGGTACTTGGCATAGGTAAATATGGAACTTTGAATTAAAACATTAATGTACACGGTTTTGTAAAAAATGGCAATAAGCTATTTTTAAAGTGGACACTGCAAAAATCAACAGTTCTTGGGGGAGGTAAGTATAAGTTAGTTTATCAGGTAAGTAAAGCACTTGCAAGTTCAGTCTCAGGGTCATAGGCAGCCCGCCGTTGGGGGGTGGGGGGTTCAAGGCAACCCCAAACACCCAACACCAGCAACACAGGGCCGGTAAGGTGCAGAGGTCAAACTAGGGCCCAAATAACACAAGCGCCTATGGAGACTAGGGGTGCTTTGGTTTCAGTCTGCTAGCAGGTAAGTACCTGCATCCTCGGGGAGCATACCAGGGGTGTTCTGTAGAGCACTGTAGGCGGTCACAAACAGGCACACAAAATACACCCTCAGCGGCACAGGGGCGGCCGGGTGCAGTATGTGAAGTAGGTGTCGGGTTTTAGATAGAAATAATTGGAGGGACCAGGGGGTCACTCTGGCGATGCAGGCAGGGCACAGGGGGGCTTCTCCGGCCAGCCACTGACTGGGCAACGATGAGGGCCGCCTGCTGGTCACTCCTGCACCGGTAGTTGGTTTCTCTCGGGCCTTGGGCCTGCAGGTGCAGTGCTTCTTCCAGGCATTGGGTTCTTTGTTACCGGGCAGTTGCGGTCAGAGGGAGCCTCTGGATTCTCTCTGCAGGCGTCGCCGTGGGGTTGCAGGGAGGTGGTCTCAGGATGTCCACATCGTGGAAGTCGCCTGGGGCCCTTGCTGCAGTGTTGGTTTCACTAGACATGAGCCAGGGGCGTCAGGGGGCAGAGTGTTGGGGACTCGCTCTTCTGGATTGAGGCTGGAGTCCCTTTAAAGATGGTTTGTTCTTGGATGTTCAGACAGAGCCACTGTCCTCTGGAGTTTCTTGGTCCTTTGGGTTGCAGGTAATCCCCTGAGTCGGCAGAGGTCGCTGGTCCAGTTGGATGCGTCGCTGTTGCAGGTTCTTTTGAGTCTGGAGACAGGCCGGTAGGGCTGGGGCCAAGTCGGTTGTTGTCTCCGTCGTCTCTGCGGGGCTTTCAAGTCAGCAGTCCTTCTTGTTCAGGTTGTCAGGAAATCTGTTTTCCTGGGTTCAGGGTCGCCCCCTAAATACTCAATTTAGGGGTGTGTGTAGGGCTGGAGGGCAGTAGCCAATGGCTACTGTCCCTCAGGGTGGATACACCCTCCTTCTGCCTTCTCCCTGTGGGAAAGGGGGCACATACCGAATCCTATTGGGGGAAATCCTCTGAAGCAAGATGGAGGATTTTCTAAGGCAGGGGACACCTCAGCTCAGGACACCTCAGCTCAGGACACCTTATGGGCTGTCCTGGCTGGAGGGTGACTCCTCCTTGTTTTTCTCATTATATCCTCCGGACTTGCTGCCAAAAGTGGGGGCTGTGTTTGGGGGGGGGGGGGGGGGCAGGCAGGCATCTCCACTAGCTGGAGTGCCCTGGGATGCTGTAACACCAGGCTTGATCCTTTAAGGCTTACCGCCAGGTATTTCAGTTCCTGCAGGGGGGGGTGCAGAGCCCCTCCACCCAATGCAGGCTTTGTTCCTGGTCACGGAGTGCACAAAGGCACTCACCCCATGTGGCCAGAAACCCGTCTGGATGTGGCAGGCTGGCAGAAACTGGTCAGCCTAGCACTAGTAGTTGGGCTGGTATACAGGGGGCATATCTAAGATGCCCTCTGTGTGCCTTCCTCAATAAATCCCACACTGATTTATTGTGCTGAGAAGTTTGATAACAAACTTCCCAGTATTCAGTGTAGCCATTATGGAACTGTGGCGTTCGTGTTTGAGAAAATCCCAGACCATATACTGTTTATAGTTACCCTGCACTTACAATATCTAAGAATTGGCTTAGACACTGTAGGGGCATAGTGCTCATGCAGCTATGCCCTCACATGTGGTATAGTGCACCCTGCCTTAGGGCTGTAAGGCCTGCTAGAGGGGTAACTTACCTATGCCACAGGCAGTGGGTTGTGGGCATTGCACCCTGAGGGGAGTGCCATGTCGACTTAGTCATTTTCTCCCCACCAGCACATACAAGCTGTGGGGCAGTGTGCATGTGCTGAGTAAGGGGTCCCCAGGGTGGCATAAGACATGCTGCAGCCCTTAGAGACCTTCTCTGACCACAGGGCCCTTGGTACCAGGGGTACCATTTACAAGGGACTTATCTGTGTGCCAGGGCTGTGCCAATTGTGGTAACAAAGGTACAGTTTAGGGAAAGAACACTGGTGCTGGGGCCTGGTTAGCAGGGTCCCAGCACACTTGCAGTTATAACTGGCATCAAAAAAAGGCAAAAGGTTGGGGGGTAACCATGCCAACAGTGGCGTTTTCCTACTCAACCCCTAGGGTCACTATTCACTATTGTGTTTTGCACTGATTTCTAACTGTTCTTATGCCTATTAGTGTATATATTTTGTGTATTACTTACCTCCTAAGGGAGTATTGCCTCTATAGTATTTTTGGTGCTGTGTTACTATAATAAAGTACCTTTATTTCTGTAACACTGAGTGTATTCTTTCATGTGTGTAAGTGCTGTGTGAGTACAGTGGTATTGCATGAGCTTTGCATGACTCCTAGATCAGCCTTGGCTGCTCATCCACAGCTACCTCTAGAGAGCCTGGCTTCTAGACACTGCCTACACTACACTAATAGGGGATTCCTGGACCTGGTATAAATCACTCCAGGCCAGCTTCCTAAAGTTGGGTTAGAGTGGCTATTTTTACTTATTTTGCATGCTCTAGACAGCCGAGGAGGTAGTCAATGCTCCCTATATTAGGAGGGCTATGACGTGGACGTGCACTGGATCCGCCCAAGGCGTGCCACAGACAAGTCCAACTCCGCCCGTCCACATCCATTCCACGGCCAGTGCCAGCCACGCTGCCTTGGGCGTCCTCATCTGTGGCTTGCCCTGAGGCCAGTGGAGGAGTGTCAGGGTAAGTTGATTGTGGATAATTGTATCAAAGGTTTGTCCTATAAATCATGTCAGACGACCTGTTAATTTCATCTACTGATAGAGATTTATCTGCAGGGTCTGACAGGGGCAAGGAGGGGGGTGCAGATGTTAATATGAATAAGGACAATACACAGCCTATTTCATTATTCCTAGTTAATGTTCTATCTTTGCATAAACACACCTCGCACATTTTCAATCTTTTATGTGAAGTATGTACTGATGTTATTTTTATGATTTATCTATGAAGCATTACTACCACTGAGTAGTGTCCCCTCCTTGCACCATATAAAGTCTCCATCTGAGACTTCTACATAGACTTTAACTTGTTAATTCAAAATTCAATGTCATAGTAAATGACTTGGTTACATACGTGGGAATAATTTATTGTGAAGAACATAATTATGTATATAGGTATCCGCTTCACTAGTCCTAATGCATTTCGGGCTGTTGCCCTTCGTTAGGGAATATTTAATCCTTTGTGTACAGGGGTGCTCGCAGCAATCCTTTACCGGCGGTAATACCAGTCCCAAACGAATTGAAGGGGCCAAAGCCCTTTTCAGTTGGAGTCCAACCTTGTTTAACATTTATTTGGCCCCACTATCTTCGCTGGTTGAATCACATGGATTCAAGATGGTGTCTTACACCAATGGTATTCTGCTACTCCGCTATTTTGAGATGGTGCCTGAAGATGTATGTGGCCCTCATAAGATCTTATTTCTGGCAGTCTTTGAAAGGCTTCATGCTAGTCGTCTAATATTAACGTGGACTGTACTGAGACTTTATTATTTGGGTCTTTCCAGTCTGATTCATGGCAGAGTTGTTGGCCAGAAGTGCCATCCCCTTCACATCTACCTTTGACGGTTGTGAAGAACCTAGCGCTGAGACTCAATATCTTGCTGTCCTTCCAACTGGTGGAAGGAACATGCTTTTGGTTGTTCCAAGTCTTTAAAAAGTGACCTTTCTTCTACAGTTTTATACCAGAAAAATGGTTGTCCATGCACACATTATGTCTGTGTTGGATTATACTAATGTTTTGTGTCTTGGTCTTCTGAATCACTTGATTAGTAGATTACAGGTCATCCAGAACCAGATTGCACATATTCTCAGACTTCCGTGCCGGACATCTATGACTCAGTTGCAAATTACTGCACTGGTTGCCAGTAAAGAAGATAATTCTTTCATAAAAATTAGTTGTGTTTGGCACATAGGGCCTACCCTTTAGCTGTCTAGTATTTGACCACTAGACTGCAAAAATATTCCCCTTCAAGAGTCTTGTGTTCTTCTTTTGTAGTAGTACCTAAAATTAGGCAGGTTAGAAGGGAAAGTTGTTCTTTCTCCTACCTGACTGCACACGCATGGAACCAACTTCCTGTAGAGATCCGTATGATGAGTACTGGCTTCCTTTTAAAAAAAAATCTTAAAAACTTTGTTATTTGCTTTGGGTTGATTGATGTTTCCCTAGAACTGTCAGTAGCTGTGCGGTTTAAAAATGTGTTCATTTATTCATTCATTAATTTTTTTTTGTACCCACAGAATGTTTGCTAGGGAAAGAACATTGTTCAGAAGCTTGGTCAGATTTCCATAGCATGCTCGACAAATATGTAACAGTAGCCATGCTGAAATTATTGTATTTCAAAAACTTGAATGACTGGCACAGCGCACCCACAAGGTTATAGTAGGATTACTCCATCAAGTCAAATGTTGGATATGTGACCAAGTGGGTTGTGATACTTTTTATATTCTTTAGGCAGTGCCCTAACCTTCAGCACAATTGTTGCGAAATATAGACTTGAATTTCTAGACATTAGTCATCACTCTACCATAATTTGCTCATATGCATATCTTAAATGATATAATATGCGTAGCTGGTCAGACCATATTCATTGATGGATAGTGACTGCGCAAGCTGCAACCAAGATATGAGTATTAAGCCATTGGAGAATGCTATCTGTGCCAGTGCTTAGAGTGATTGCCAGACAAACGCAGATTAGTTGCATGTGTAAGGTCATCCATGTTGTCGGTGATTAATTAGACAAATGTAAACACATATTGAACTCATACCTGTATACGTGGAAGATATTTATTATCATATGTATTTTATACTTGCAACCGACTATGACAGATCTTACTCAGGTGACTTTCAGGATGGTTCCCAATGGAATAGTTTACAGAAACCAGGCGAAAGGGAATTCTGTTTTCTTATAATATGTGCCTGTAGTTGGTATGGTGACTCTGTTGACTAAATGTATTAATTGCTTGAGCTTGTCCTATGTTTCTTCTCAGCCTTTCTTCTTTTCCAAGGGTGATACAAGCCATTGTGTAAGCTAATCGTTGTTGGAGACTGCGTCAGTGGTGACAATGTTTCATTATTGAATTTCGCACCTCTGACTTTTTTTCTGCTGTGAAGGTAGTTCATGGAGTTATTTCTTTCTTTGTGATACGCTTCAACTCTAAAACTGGAGGTGAAATTTAGTGAATACTATAAACAAAATCTCAGTTCCCTGTTTTTAATGCTGTGGTTTTACCCAGAGGGTTGACTGCGTAGACAAGATACGAGATATTTGCCTAGTTTAGGATGATGATTAGAGGTTTTATGTACAGACTGAAGCTAAAGGGATACAGAATAGAGCTTTGAGGTACTCCATGGATGCTGGAGGTCACTTCCTCAAGATACTTGTCCAATTTGACTTGTTGGTGTTTAGTTATCTAAATAGGAGGCAAACCAGCTAATTACAGTTGAGCCTATCCCTGTTCTTTCTCTGAGTTTGTTATGCACAATTGTTTAATTGACTGTGTTCTAAGGAATTTCTCCCCTCCAAGAAGAGCTTAGCGTTGTTTGCTTTCAGGAGATTGGCTAGTTTTTTGCTGTAACCGTGTCTGAAGCCTAACTGGTAGTTCTCTAGCAGGTTGTGCTCCTCAATGTGCTGCTTTAGACTGAGAAGGACAGTGCCACTGGACATCACTGCTGAGAACCGCCACACTAAAGTTTTGTTGAAATGACCAACCTTGCCTATCTGATACGATACAAGATAGCCTGTTTATTGTGTTGCAATTAATTTTGCTATATACATCAGTGTATTTCACCATACATTGTTCTTTTCATATTGTTTACAGCCATATTGAAACATCGCCTTTGAATCTCATGTAGGGCTGAACGTCAGTAGAAATGGAAGTAAAATTAGAGGTCCTAATCTCTAGAAGCATCAGGAGAAAAAAACCATGTTCTCGATTTTGCTGGCTGGGGCAGGTAAGATCTTCATCTTGTTTTGTCATATCAGATTAGATGTTTTTTTCTTAAGCGATTTTACATGTGTTCCAGTTTGGTTTCCACAGCCACAACTGTTGCTAATCATTTTTTGTTACTAGTGATGGTTATGCCAGTTAAGATTAATGCATGCTATCAAATAGCTTTGATCCACAAGATTCCCTACAGATTAAGAGCTGTGCATTGACTGAGGAATTCCATAGGTGACTGGTTTGCTTCTACAAGGAAAGGCACGTTTATTTGTAAACCTTAGTTGAGAGGGGATTTCATCCATTGAATAGTAGAACTCCACCAGATGACCCACCAAAACCAACAGTCAGATCTGGAAACAGGCAAAATGTTTTTGTTATTGTTTATATGGCAGTCAATATCCAAGCTTGGCAGCTGGTAGCTAATATGAAAGTACTTGAAGGAATCAAAAGTGATCACAACCCTCTACCTTTGGTTATAGCTTATTATACCCAAGCTTTCTTGATCATCAAAAATCCATAGATAACCAAATCATAGCTTTGAGACCGAAGAGAAAGAAAATTGTTAGGAGCACTGAAATATGCAATCACTTTTGGTTCTAAGTGGGTGGCCCTTCGAGCTTCGCTATAAATACAAACCCTAAAACAAGTATAACAAACTTGAAAGCATTTGAAGATCTATTGTTACAGACGGTTGTGGTAACAAAAATCATTATTCAAATTCCGCCTGCAAAACAATTCACAGACCTCTAGCACTGGTGTGATACTAAGTGTTTAAAATTAAAAAAAGCTTTAACAATAGCCTTGAAAAATCAACAGCTGTCCAACAACAGCAAGCAGCATGGCTATGAAATTCAAAAGCAGTACAAACAACTAATGAAATACAAAAAGAAAAACCAATCACAGAAACGGTGGCGGGTATTACACAACGCAATAACATAGAAATTGCAGACAATTCTGAAAAATAATTTGGGGTAGTGAGGGTCTGCCAAAATAACAGAGTTGAACATAAGCTCACAAATTTGGTTTAATCATTCTGCAACTCTCTTTTGGCATTCAGGAGCCATATCTCCATTAACAACTAATGGTCCAGTTACACAAAACTTCAGAAATATTGATTTAAATGTAAAAATGAATGAAAATATGAGTGTGAACAGAAAACTACCACATCAAAATACAGACCTTCTAAGAACCATGGCAAATAGATCAAATTCCAGCACCCTCCCAGTTGGTGCTCCCTTACATCACCTAAACCTGGGGCTCATTGATGAATTTACTAAGATAGAAGTTGTTCAAGTGATTCAAGCACAAAAACTGCACTAAGCAGTTGGGCCTGATAAAATCCCAACAGTTATTTAATAGACACATTTAAATTTATGGTCAGCTGTTTTAACTAGGTAATTTACCAATATCTGGTCTTATGAAGAGATTCCATCTTCTTGGAAAAAATCAGGAATCCAGGACCCCTTGATAGTCCCTCGTTCTTGTTGCCACCTCCTCTTTCTTTGCTGCTCCCTCAGCCCAGCTAAGTACCTCCAGCTTCTTTGCCATTACTTTTACATATTATATTGCTGTTCAAAGTAATTTGCCTAAGTATTTGCAGGCGCTGCGTATTTTCTTATTTTCACTTGTGATTTATTTTTCAGCATGGCCATGGGAACGCTTGTTACTCCTCTGTGGTCACTTTTTCTCCCTTAACACAAAAGGGACCCCAGCCCCGGCGTCAACACAGGTGCTTTTGATTGGCTAAAGAGGGCCTTCATGGCCAAAGCTCAATTGTTGACCCCAGAACACCATGTGCCCAGACCTTTGGGACTCCAGATCTCTGGGGCTATCCTTCCTCCTTGCCAAAGCACCCCCTCACTGGGCACTGATTGCCAGGTTAGTTCCAACGTGGAGCAAGAGACAGGGTCCCTCCCACCCAAGGCACCCCTCACCCCAGCGACCAGTGGGTTCTTCCGGACAAGATCGAGAGCTATGTCATGGAACGGCTCTGCAAACCACTGGATAAGGAGATCCCCAACCGCCTTTGGGCAGAATGCACCGCTTGTCTCTGGGTGATAAGGTGGCAATGACCTCTGAGATTCAGCGCACGGCCACCTTCTTGGGAAAGTTTTTGTGCGACCCCAAAAAGAGGATCGACAGATCCTGGTGGGCTGACTCACTAACACATATCCTGGACATAGCTAAGGATTCCAAATCGTCCATAACCCTCATCTCCCCGGATGTACTGTCAGGATGGGCCTAACAGGCATTTCTCTTTTTGGGGAATGCAAACTGCACCTTTTCAACAGAGAGGCGCTGGTTGCTCTTTATCAAGATCAGCGCCACATCAGAAGTGGCCCCCATCGTCCAAGGGGTTTATTCGGTGACATGCTTATCCACAAACTTGGCAAGTTCGTGCAGGCGTTTAATTTCCTAGAAAAGGCACAGACATCTACAAAGTGCATCTTTATGCCCAGGTCTTTCACCAGAGCCGGCCGAGGCAGGGGCTGTAGGAAAGTACCATCTTGCCTGGCATGTTACCCCCATTTTTCACTGTATATATGTTGTTTTAGTTGTATGTGTCACTGGGACCCTGGTAACCCAGGGCCCCAGTGCTCATAAGTGTGCCTGAATGTGTTACCTGTGTAGTGACTAACTGTCTCACTGAGGCTCTGCTAATCAGAACCTCAGTGGTTATGCTCTCTCATTTCTTTCCAAATTGTCACTGACAGGCTAGTGACCATTTTTACCAATTTACATTGGCTTACTGGAACACCCTTATAATTCCCTAGTATATGGTACTGAGGTACCCAGGGTATTGGGGTTCCAGGAGATCCCTATGGGCTGCAGCATTTCTTTTGCCACCCATAGGGAGCTCTGACAATTCTTACACAGGCCTGCCACTGCAGCCTGAGTGAAATAACGTCCACGTTATTTCACAGCCATTTTACACTGCACTTAAGTAACTTATAAGTCACCTATATGTCTAACCTTTACCTGGTAAAGGTTAGGTGCAAAGTTACTTAGTGTGAGGGCACCCTGGCACTAGCGAAGGTGCCCCCACATTGTTCAGAGCCAATTCCCTGAACTTTGTGAGTGCGGGGACACCATTACACGCGTGCACTACATATAGGTCACTACCTATATGTAGCTTCACAATGGTAACTCCGAATATGGCCATGTAACATGTCTATGATCATGGAATTGCCCCCTCTATGCCATCCTGGCATAGTTGGCACAATCCCATGATCCCAGTGGTCTGTAGCACAGACCCTGGTACTGCCAAACTGCCCTTCCTGGGGTTTCACTGCAGCTGCTGCTGCTGCCAACCCCTCAGACAGGCATCTGCCCTCCTGGGGTCCAGCCAGGCCTGGCCCAGGATGGCAGAACAAAGAACTTCCTCTGAGAGAGGGTGTTACACCCTCTCCCTTTGGAAAATGGTGTGAAGGCAGGGGAGGAGTAGCCTCCCCCAGCCTCTGGAAATGCTTTGTTGGGCACAGATGTGCCCAATTCTGCATAAGCCAGTCTACACCGGTTCAGGGGACCCCTTAGCCCTGCTCTGGCGCGAAACTGGACAAAGGAAAGGGGAGTGACCACTCCCCTGACCTGCACCTCCCCTGGGAGGTGTCCAGAGCTCCTCCAGTGTGCTCCAGACCTCTGCCATCTTGGAAACAGAGGTGCTGCTGGCACACTGGACTGCTCTGAGTGGCCAGTGCCACCAGGTGACGTCAGAGACTCCTTGTGATAGGCTCCTTCAGGTGTTGCTAGCCTATCCTCTCTCCTAGGTAGCCAAACCCTCTTTTCTGGCTATTTAGGGTCTCTGTCTCTGGGGAAACTTTAGATAACGAATGCAAGAGCTCATCCGAGTTCCTCTGCATCTCCCTCTTCACCTTCTGATAAGGAATCGACCGCTGACCGCGCTGGAAGCCTGCAAACCTGCAACATAGTAGCAAAGACGACTACTGCAACTCTGTAACGCTGATCCTGCCGCCTTCTCGACTGTTTTCCTGCTTGTGCATGCTGTGGGGGTAGCCTGCCTCCTCTCTGCACCAGAAGCTCCGAAGAAATCTCCCGTGGGTCGACGGAATCTTCCCCCTGCAACCGCAGGCACCAAAAAGCTGCATTACCGGTCCCTTGGGTCTCCTCTCAGCACGACGAGCGAGGTCCCTCGAATCCAGCGACTCTGTCCAAGTGACCCCCACAGTCCAGTGACTCTTCAGTCCAAGTTTGGTGGAGGTAAGTCCTTGCCTCACCTCGCTGGGCTGCATTGCTGGGAACCGCGACTTTGCAGTTACTCCGGCCCCTGTGCACTTCCGGCGGAAATCCTTTGTGCACAGCCAAGCCTGGGTCCACGGCACTCTAACCTGCATTGCACGACTTTCTAAGTTGGTCTCCGGCGACGTGGTACTCCTTTGTGCAACTTCGGCGAGCACCGTTTCACGCATCCTCGTAGTGCCTGTTTCTGGCACTTCTCCGGGTGCTACCTGCTTCAGTGAGGGCTCTTTGTCTTGCTCGTCGTCCCCTCTCTCTTCCGGTCCAATTTGCGACCTCCTGGTCCCTCCTGGGTCCCAGCAGCGTCCAAAAACGCCAAACGCACGATTTGCGACTAGCAAGGCTTGTTGGCGTCCTTTCGGCGGGAAAACACTTCTGCACGACTCTCCACGGCGAGAGGGATCCGTCCACCAAAGGGGTAGTCTCTAGCCCTTTTCGTTCCTGCAGAAACCTCAGCTTCTTCTGTCCAGTAGAAGCTTCTTTGCACCCGCAGCTGGCATTTCCTGGGCATCTGCCCATCTCCGACTTGCTTGTGACTTTTGGACTTGGTCCCCTTGTTCCACAGGTACCCTAGATTGGAAATCCACAGTTGTTGCATTGCTGGTTTGTGTCTTTCCTGCATTATTCCTCTAACACGACTTCTTTGTCCTCAGGGGAACTTTAGTGCACTTTGCACTCACTTTTCAGGGTCTTGGGGAGGGTTATTTTGCTAACTCTCACTATTTTCTAATAGTCCCAGCGACCCTCTACAAGGTCACATAGGTTTGGGGTCCATTCGTGGTTCGCATTCCACTTTTGGAGTATATGGTTTGTGTTGCCCCTATCCCTATGTTTCCCCATTGCATCCTATTGTAACTATACATTGTTTGCACTGTTTTCTAAGACTATACTGCATATTTTTGCTATTGTGTATATATATCTTGTGTATATTTCCTATCCTCTCACTGAGGGTACACTCTAAGATACTTTGGCATATTGTCATAAAAATAAAGTACCTTTATTTTTAGTATAACTGTGTATTGTGTTTTCTTATGATATTGTGCATATGACACTAAGTGGTACTGTAGTAGCTTCACACGTCTCCTAGTTCAGCCTAAGCTGCTCTGCTAAGCTACCATTATCTATCAGCCTAAGCTGCTAGACACCCTATACACTAATAAGGGATAACTGGGCCAGGTGCAAGGTGCAAGTACCCCTTGGTACTCACTACAAGCCAGTCCAGCCTCCTACAGGGGCTGCTTGACCGGCCGCTCACAACCTTCAGCCCCTAACAGAGGCTATGGTCATAAACAAAAACAGTACCAAGATGCCTCCAAGTTTGGGAACTATCTCCCCTACCAGGAATTACCCCCGGCACCGGGGCTCAAGAGGCGGCCACAGAGGCGGTGGCAGTCAAGGCTCCACTTAAGGTGAGTTTCGATCTCTTTCCACATCAACCAGTGGGTGCGAGCTACAAAAGTTTATTCACAATTGGGCGGTTATCACCTCAGATGCATGGGTGTTCCAAACTGTTTAGGGTTTCCACAAGGAATTCCTCGGCTCACCTATCCAAAGGAAGCCTCCTATCTTGCTAGTTTTCTCAGCTGCGGACGCAGAGTTCGTAGACACAGAGGTGACAGAGCTACTATGCAAAGGTGTGATTGTACAAACCTCTTCTCATCCTGCAGGGTTCTCAGCAATCTTTTCCTTGTTGTCCATAGGGATGGAGGCCAGCAGCTGGTTATCAATCTGAAGAACAAGTGGCTGGTTTACCACCACTTCAAGATGAAGGTATTCTTCTCTTGAGGAACATCCTTCAACTCAATGACTGAATGGTGCCCTTCAACCTCAGGGATGACAATTTGACCCCCCTCACCACCAGTTCCTCCAGTTTCTGTAGCCGGGGCAGATGCTAGAATTCACCCCTCTTCCACTTGGCCTATGATCCGCCCCGTGGTGTTGCACCTGGTGGTAGAGTTCCTTGGGGCATCCGTCTCATCGTCTGTCTGGTCGACATTCTCTTTATGGATCGATCAGTGCCCCTTGTTGGCGGTATCACTCTTGGAGTCTCTCAGCTTCTTCATCAACAGATCAAAGTTGGACTTATGTCCACTCAGTCTCTGGTGTTCCTGTTTTTTGGGGTGGATTTGCTACAAGCCACACTTACCCTTCCCTCAAGGAAATTGAACAAGATCAGACAAGATCGGCGATGGATGGTGGCCAAACCGTCTTCCTCTCTATGTCAGATCGCAAGGGTGGTGGGACTTCTATCATCCTCGATTCAGGCCATCTTCCCAGGGCCTCCCTACTATCGCGCCCTGCAGCGACTCAAAGCTTTTCACCTCTGGTGGTGACTTGCATATTCTCAGATAGCCCCCAGTAACAGAGGAAGCCTGAGAGGAAATACAGTGGTAGGTCGCTCACATGGAGGTGTGGAACAGCAGAGAAATATTCATCTCCCTCCTGGATCTAGTCATACAATCCAACACCAGTGGCTTGGGCTGGGGTTTGAGGTGTGGAACCTTCTCCACCGGAGAAGAAAAATCCATGTAAATCAACAGCCTCAAACTCCTAGCAGGCTTGTTTGCAGTCAGATGTTGGACCAAGGACCAAGCGAAATGCAGTGTCCTCCTTCAGATGGACAATGTCACAGCGGTGCGCTGTATAAATCATCTAGGCAGTACCCAATCCAGGGCTCTATCAGATGTGCCCAGAAACGTCTGGGAATAGTATGTCATGTTTCAGGTGTCAGTAACAGGAAAACACCTCCTAAGGACATCCAACCAAGGAGCAGATTGGCACCCCGGCACATGAAAGAAACAAGTCTCTGGTAGTCTCATCTGATGGTCTTCCAAGCCCTTCAGGCCAAGTGGGGTCCATTTCAGTGGACCTCTTTGTTCCACGCCTGGATTACCAACTTTCCAAGTGTTTCAGTTGGCAACCAGATCCCGAGAAGGCAGCCACAGATGCTTTTCTCTGGGACTGGCATCTGGAACAGCAATATCCCTTTTCCCCATTTGAGATGATAATGCGCCTCTTGGCCCAAGTATAGAGACAGAAGGCAGACTCGATGTTGATAACACTGGCTTGGAGATCGCAATTCTGGTATTCAGTTCTACTGGAACTTTCTTGGGATGTTCCATTCCCTCTATCCCTCTTTCCAGATCTTCTTCTAGATCAAGAGAACTACTATCATCTAGTGTTTGAGGGGTCTCAATCTCTTATGACAAGGAGGATTACAGGTAAAGCTGGAAAGTCCCAGGACGTTCAAGACACGCTGCCTCCCTCCTCTCCAAGGCACGGACTGACAGCACCATCAAGCTGTATAGATCGGCGTGGACTCGATGGTTGGGCTGGTGTCACCAACAACACCTGGATCTGGTGGGGACAGATGTTGTCCATATCCTAAATTTTCTGGTTTCCTTGGCCTCTGAGGGTCTGGCCTATAAACCCATCAACACCTTCAGGTCTGCAATATTAGTCGGTCATACGCCGGTAGGTGATCGTCCAGTGGAGGAACACCACTTGGTGAGGCAGCTGCTGCAGAGCATCCGCTTATCTCTTCCTCTAAAACCTAGGTCCTCATCGCTTTGGTACGTCAATCTTTTCTTGTCATGGCAGGCCAGTAAATATCTTTCAAGGTAGGAATTATCAGCCAAACTGGCTATGCTGTTATGCCTTATCTCATGCCGAAGGGCATCGGATGTCAAAGCACTAGACATTACAGGTAGAGTATATACTCCAGATGGGGTTATGTTTCATATTTCTTGACGATATTTGAAGCCCACTCTGTTAGAGGGGCCGTGGCTTCAGAGGCGTTGTGTCTTGGGGCTCTTCTGGAAGATATCCTCAATGCAGTGAACTGGTGTAAGGAAATGCCTCCTTGGCATGGTTACCCCCTTACTTTTTGCCTTTGCTGATGCTAAGTTATGATTTGAAAGTGTGCTGAGGCCTGCTAACCAGGCCCCAGCACCAGTGTTCTTTCCCTAACCTGTACTTTTGTTTCCACAATTGGCACACCATGGCATCCAGGTAGGTCCCTTGTAACTGGTACCCCTGATACCAAGGGCCCTGATGCCAGGGAAGGTCTCTAAGGGCTGCAGCATATCTTATGCCACCCTGGGGACCCCTCACTCAGCACAGGCACACTGCTTGCCAGCTTGTGTGTGCTAGTGGGGATAAAACGACTAAGTCGACATGGCACTCCCCTCAGGGTAGCATGCCAACCTCACACTGCCTATGGGTATAGATAAGTCACCCCTCTAGCAGGCCTTACAGCCCTAAGGCAGGGTGCACTATACCATAGGTGAGGGCATAAGTGCATGAGCACTATGCCCCTACAGTGTCTAAGCAAAACCTTAGACATTGTAAGTGCAGGGTAGCCATAAGAGTATATGGTCTGGGAGTATGTCAGGCACGAACTCCACAGCACCATAATGGCTACACTGAAAACTGTGAAGTTTGGTATCAAACTTCTCAGCACAATAAATGCACACTGATGCCAGTGTACATTTTATTGTAACATACACCCCAGAGGGCACCTTAGAGGTGCCCCCTGAAACCTTAACCGACTACCCGTGTAGGCTGACTAGTTTTAGCAGCCTGCCACACACCAGACATGTTGTTGACCACATGGGGAGAGTGCCTTTGTCACTCTGTGGCTAGTAACAAAGCCTGTACTGGGTGGAGGTGCTTCTCACCTCCCCCTGCAGGAAGTGTAACACCTGGCGGTGAGCTTTGTTACAGCACCCCAAGGCACTCCAGCTAGTGGAGTTGCCTGCCCCCTCTGGCCACGGCCCCATCTTGCAGATGGAGGATTCCCCCAATAGGGATAGGGATGTGCCCCCCTCCCCTCAGGGAGGAGGCACAAAGAGGGTGTAGCCACCCTCAGGGCTAGTAGCCATTGGCTACTAACCCCCCAGACCTAAACACACCCCTAAATTGAGTATTTAGGGGCTCCCAGAACACAGCAAGATAGATTCCTGCAACCTAAGAAGAAGAGGACTGCTTAACTAAAAAACCTGCAGAGAAGACGGAGACACCAACTGCTTTGGCCCCAGCTCTACCGGTCTGTCTCCCCACTTCTAAAGACACTGCTCCAGCGACGCGTTCCCAGGGTCCAGCAACCTCTGAAGGCTCAGAGAACTACCCTGCATCTAGAAGGACCAAGAACTCCCGAGGACAGCGTCTCTGTTCACCAAAGACTGCAACTTTGTAACAAAGAAGCAACTTTGAAACAACACACGTTTCCCGCCGGAAGCGTGAGACTTTGCACTCTGCACCCGATGCCCCCGGCTCGACTTGTGGAGAACAAACACCACAGGGAGGACTCCCCGGCGACTATGAGACAGTGAGTAACCAGAGTTGACCCCCCTGAGCCCCCACAGCGATGCCTGCAGAGGGAATCCCGAGGCTCCCCCTGACCGTAACTGCCTGCTTCAAAGACCCGACGCCTGGTAAAGACACTGCACCCGCAGCCCCCAGGACCTGAAGGATCCGTCTTCCAGTGGAGGTGCGACCCCCAGGTGGCCCTCTCCCTTGCCCAGGTGGTGGCTACCCCGAGGAGCCCCCCCCTTGCCTGCCTGCATCGCTGAAGAGACCCCTTTGTCTCCCATTGAAACCTATTGCGAACCCGACGCTTGTTTGCACACTGCACCTGACCGCTCCGTGCCGCTGAGGGTGTACCTTTTGTGTGGACTTGTCCCCCCCGGTGCCCTACAAAACCCCCCTGGTCTGCCCTCCGAAGACCTGGGTACTTACCTGCTGGCAGACTGGAACCGGGGCACCCCCTTCTCCATTGAAGCTTATGCGTTTTGGGCACCAATTTGACCTCTGCACCTGACCAGCCCTGAGCTGCTGGTGTGGTAACTTTGGGGTTGCTCTGAACCCCCAACGGTGAGCTACCTTGGACCCAAACTTGAACCCCGTAGGTGGTTTACTTACCTGCAAAAACTAACAAACACTTACCTCCCCCAGGAACTGTTGAAAATTGCACTGTCTAGTTTTAAAATAGCTATATGTCATTTATGTGAAAACTGTATATGCTATTTTGCTAATTCAAAGTTCCTAAAGTTGCTAAGTGAAATACCTTTCATTTAAGGTATTACTTGTAAATCTTGAACCTGTGGTTCTTAAAATAAACTAAGAAAAGATATTTTCCTATACAAAAACCTATTGGTCTGGAATTGTCTCTGAGTGTGTGTTCCTCATTTATTGCTTGTGTGTGTACAACAAATGCTTAACGCTACTCCTCTGATAAGCCTACTGCTCGACCACACTACCACAAAATAGAGCATTAGAATTATCTCTTTTTGACACTATCTTACCTCTAAGGGGAACCCTTGGACTCTGTGCATACTATTCCTTACTTTGAAATAGTGCATACAGAGCCAACTTCCTACAACTGGTATTCAGACTCCACCTTCAAGAGGTTTTACTTCAAGCCAGTTGCCAGCATTGCATCACTGGTGGTGGAAAAGCTTTAAACCAGCACAATCCTTGCCTCTGGTCCTGACACAGAATGAACAATTTTATAGCTACCTTAATAAAAAAGTTTCAATTCTATTAAGGACACAGAGAGAGGGTTAGCCTACCCATTATGGCATAATTACACCCACCCTGGGATGAGACAATGTTCATAAAGGCGAACATACTTGTATTTACTTCTAGTGTTTTGTTTATATCTGATTACTCTATAATGTGCTGACGATTGTTTCTGTTTTTTTATGTAACCTGTGATGAAGTTGCAAGCATGGATATTTTTTTGCTTATGTTTGTTTTGATTCAGGATCTAATGGGTCTAATCATAACTAAAGAGGCTGCTAGTCTATTTTGGTTGCAGGAAGAAAGAAGAGGTGGCAACATCGAGGGACTATCAAGGGGTCCTGGACTGCTGAGTGGACATTAATGTACTGTTAACTGTTGACTTTTTCCCAGGGTTTATGGGAAATTAAGTCTTTGTTGTTTGCTTGGCTGCTGTAATAAAAAAATTCCATGAATTCAGATCACAGAGATCAACTTCTTTCTGTGACTATTGCATCTGGGCCATGGAACATCGATGGATGCGCTGTAAGCAGATCTGCAGAATGAAAAAAGAGAGGACTGCATTGCATTAGCACCTAAATAAATAATATTGGATTTGAATTTGGAACAAAGAGGCGATTGGCTCTTATAAGCGCATTCTACTTGATATTATGAAAAAACAAAATGAGGGTTCTTTATCATGGTTTTCCCACTTATCAATTGTCCTCCTTAACAATGGACTGGAAGATCTCCGGATCAAACTGGAAAACGTTATCAAAGTCAGTCTTGAACTGGTAATAATTACAAGCAATTTATCAATAAAAGCAAGCTGTGCAGGTCCCCTGCTTAAAAAAACCCACATGGAGTATAAACAAGGCTGATTGAGTCATACTTGGATGAAGATTGCTTTACTTGAAATTTCGACTGGGCACTTTTCTCCTTGCTTCAACTGCTAATAGGTGGTAATCAAAAGCTGTCCAGGGAGAAGAATTATGCCACTGTTCTTAGGGAGGTAAAGAAACAATCGTCCATTTCCTGTTGGTATGCTAGCACATATTAGGCGTAGGGAATTTTTATCTACTTCTGATTTTCCTTAAACATAAAATTAGACTGTGAAATAAAGTCCTAGCTTTTTGAAGGAGAACAAACGATAAGAAAATTCTATTGGCTGTATCGGCCTATATTTATGCGGCATGAAAGAGCAGGATCTGAGCCAGGAAAATACTCGCCATGTTTTGCAATGGTAGTTTGAAACTTATTATGATCACAGTCTACCTATGGTTCTATAATAGACTTGGTAAATAAAAGCCTTGATTTTAACAAACCTCCCACTATACCTATGTTGTAAAAGTTTATATTACGTGGTTGTAAAGGAGTACTGTAATGGAGAAAACCTTCTTTTCGCTCTTAATGTTAACTCCACACAGTAACATGCTGATTGTCTAAAGGTGCCAATTTTGAGCTCTAACAAGTTGTTAATTCTCCTGCTTACAAAAATAGAGCAGCCCTGGCATCCTTTGTTGCATTCTAACATATTAACTGCACCTCAGTAGTACTAAAATGCTGTGGACTTTGTTACATTCTTTTTAACCTGTTTGACACCCCTTAACAATTTTATGATTGACCTATGGTTTGATTTTGTAATTAATCAAATTGACAATCCTTATAACCATTTTTATTTGAAACTCTAAAACATACTGTGTATTTTAAATATAAAGGTTCCATTTATATTGTCGTGGCCTATCTTAGCTGAACACACAATAAGGTTTTTTGTACTTTGACTACAGAATGAATTGTTGGTTTGAGTGGGCTTTTACTCTTCAAACCATTTCTCCTCAGAAGTTTTTTCAGAACAAAAGGCTCCTGACCCATAACAATGGTAATCCTTTGTGAGCATTCTAAACACGGTCACAGGTTCCTTCAGTTTAATGTGGGAATCTATTTGCTTGATGCCAGCCAAATTAACTGTGGCTGCATGGAACAAGAGCTCATAGGCAGGAACCTAGCAGCCTTGCTTTTAAGAACTGTGGTTTTCAGCAGCTGATTACTCAGAAACCTGCTTCATCACCTCCCTCCTCTCCGTGATCCAAGGCAGGCATGACATTTCATTGAGATGGCTCAAGGGACACCAAGTGCTCATTGTGTCTTAGTGAATTCACTCCCATGGAAAATATAAGTATTTTTATGCTGTTTAACTAAAAATCTCCCAGCCTCACACATTTCAAGTAAAGATATCTTAAAATGAGGCAAGAAAATAAAATAATGCCTCTATTGTGCCATCACCAGTCAAGGTTAGCCCATAATGCTCATCTCGCTGTCTTATAGAAAATTGAAACTTTCCTTCACAGAAATTGGCAAATTTAGCTAATGTTGTTAGTTTCTTACTCCATATTGAGGCACCAAGTAATATATATTTTTATGATCTGACTTGACGGTGCAGCTGTTGCCAGAAAATTATATGAGCATCGCTAGAGAGGGGATTTGGCTCCACCCACATGTAGGGAGCCAGGAGTAAATTTTTTGTTTGGGCAAAGTTGTGTGTTTTCACAAAAAGTGCGTGCCCTCCACCCAACTGTGATCATTTTGTTTAATTATCCAACTGCCCTGGCTTTAACTTTGTGGGGCACTCACAAGACTGGAATGCTATTAAGGTGTCTTAGATAAGTAGATAATTTATGTTGTTTTTTTCCCTGGCAGTAACACAGATAAGCGAAGGGAAGTCTTTAACCGGGATGGGTTTTTAGATCTGGCTTGAGATTGCAACTGTCACCGGACCTTTTAACCTACACCAATATTATTCTACAGTTCTTTGCTTTCAAACAAATACATTTTTATTCCCATGTTACTTACCTGTGTATACTTCACGTCCCCATACAACATTCCTTTAAAGACTGACATATGGCATTGCCGATGCTTATTTTTGTTTTTTAAACGTGTAAAACCATTTAATTTCCTTTTAACATTCTTATTGTTTTCCAGGAAAAGGAATCGGTTTTTCTGTTAGATGATAATAGCTTCAGCGAAATCAACCTGGTGTCTGGGAGGATTAAGAAGAAAGTTGCCCGACTTCAGCCTTTACTAAAAAATAAAAATGTGGCAGTGCTGGGAACATCCAGAAATGGTGCAGTACTTTCTATTTTCCTTTGCAAAAATGCTTACTTTGTCACTCAGTCTCCTATGTAATTGTCAGTTTTAGGATTAAGTATTGCCTTTTTCTCTCTGTTTCTACAGCTTTTGATTGTGTCCTATTTAACTGGTATATCCCTTTGCATGGGTTGGGAAAGTTCTTTACTATTCATGACTTGCTATATTCGACTAGTCAGCAAATGTTCATGACTAGGCTTGTATCAATTCATGCAGCTGAGAATGAAACTTTGTCTCAAGCATACCTTTGATTGGGTTCATATAGACTTACTAGTCTTATGAAAGAAATTGCATGGAAACCTGGTAATACCTAGTTGCTTGACAATGCTTCAGTGAACTCTCGAAAGAGATGAATTGATGCATGTTTTTATAGTAACTACAATTCCTACCTTCTTAGGCTGCATAAAAATGCTTTTAACAAGACTTTTAAGGGATACTTAATTGATTTATTTCTCTGTACATAAAAACAAATAGCTTCAGAAACAGGTGAATGGCCATGAGGAGGTGTAGGAAGCTGGCTCTCTATATGGTGCACTAAAAAAAAGTACACCGTGCAGAGAGTCCAGTGGATCCCCAATTGGTTTTCAGAGGCAAAAGTAGATAGGACTAATGCTCTATTTTGTGGTAGTGTGGGCAAGCTGTTAGGCTTATCAGAGGGTAGTGCTATGCATTTGTTGTACTTACAAAGGTGATAAATGAGAAACCTACTCAAGGAATAAATCCAAGACTGAATTAGAAAAATAACACCTTTTTATATATACTTTAAACCCAAGAACTTTGTAATCGGGTAAGCACTTTGTCAAACATAACTAGTTTTCAGATTCAAAAATCTACACTGAATGCAATGTCAGAGTTCTTCAGTGTTAACCTATGGAGGAAAACAAGGTTCAGCAAACACAGGGTTAACAATGACTTGCAATGCTAATCTTCGAGAATTAAGGTAAGGACTTGGCACTGATCAGGACCACATCAGCAGGTTACTCTAGGCAGCGCCAGGGCGGCCGGTTTCAGGAACGCAGTAAGGTGTTGGTTGCCCAATGGTTTCCCATGAGAGTTTGATCCTCGTGACAACAGTCTGCAGGCTTGGACTAGGAAGCCAGTTGGGGCAACAGACAGTTAAGTTTTAGACTTAGGATTTCCGGGGATGTGGGGGGACCTTTGGTTCTTTTCTCCAGGGCCCAGGAGTGATGGATGCAGGAGTATCCTTAGGCATCGGGTTTCTTAGGCCGGGAGCACTCTCGGTCAGTGGGTCCTGCGTGTTGAGGTTGCAAGCGTTGTCGGGGAGTCCTGCGGGGTAAGGGGGGTACCCAGGGTAGACTCTAGCTCAGAGGAACTGGGGGACTTTCTTGGCACCAGTGACCCATCTCAGATGGGGTCAGGGGCGATGGGAGCAGTGGTTGCTGTAGGGGTCGGGTTTTCTCTCGCTACAAGGTTGCGGGAGAGGGGACCTGCATGCAGAGGCTACAGGGGACTTAAGGGAGTCCAAGATGGGTGAGACTACACTGGGTATGGTCTCTGGACAGCTGGGAAGCCTTGCTGCCACCTTTGGTTGGCTTTACCTCGGGTTGTGGATGTCGTGTGTAGAGGTCACCTCAGGGGTCTGGTCTTTGCTGTTTCAAAGGCTGCAAAGTCCTTTGTTGGGACTTTGTGGCAAATCAGAGCCACTGCTCAGGCAAGTCTTGAGTCCTTATAAAAGGCAGGCAGTCCTCCTGGGTTTTTTTTCAGGCTCAGCTGCAGGATGAGGCTTCGTTTTGGGCAGAGTCCATCGAGGTCAGCAGGCGGCCTGGTTCCAAGTCAGCTGCTTCTTCTTTTCCTTTCTGCCGGTGCGACTCTTTGTCCTTTGCTTTTTAGGTCGTCAGGATCTGAGTTCTAGGGTTCAGGTTTTCCACCTAAATATCAATTTAGGGGTGTTACAGGGAATGCCGGGCGGTAGCCAATGGGCTGCCAACCTTTGGGATGACTACACCCTTTCTATGACCACATCTGCTGGGAAGTGGCAGTAACCCTACCCCTAGTGGCCTAATTGCTTCCAACCAATATGGAGGAATAAAAGTAGTGTCCACTTCAGCTTGTCCACCATAGGGGTGGGGACTTGCATGAAGTGGGCACACCCCCTAATTTTCCTGCCTGTGCAACCGCCAAAAGTGGGGTCAGGATGGGGGCTGCAGGGGGGAGAATCGGTCATTTCCACCATCTGGAGAGATCCGGATCGCATTACAAAGGCTGCTAGGCCTTTGAAGCTTCCTGCCCTGGAATGTCCATCCTGCCTGGGTGAGGTGATAGCACTCCTGCCCAGTGCAAGCTTTTTGTCTCTAGCCCTTGAAAGTGCTGGCTGTCACCTTGGGGAGCCAGAAACACATCTATTGTGGCTGAACCACCAGTTGGTCGTTCATTGAAAATAGTTAAAATGTGTGGGGATTTTTTTGTGAGATGATGGATGGTCTGGCAGATTTAGCCATGTGGTTGATATGTGATGTCAATAATGGAGTGGAATCGATCTACATGCCCATTGATTCGAGTTTTGGTGAAAGTATTAGATTAAAACCACTTGACTGAAGATCCTTTAGACATTGTGTTTAATTTGTAGTGTGTTTGCTTTTGTAGCAGGTTGAATTCTGTTCTATCTGGATTGAGTCTGGAGGAGTTGGCAATCACCCAGTGTTGTAGTTTTACTAAACAGGTTTGTGAAGGGTGAATGTCCTGAAGGCAATTGTTTTCCTGCTATATCTGAATGTTGTCAACATACTGATGTAGTATGACATCTGAACCTTCCATCAGATCCTTCAACAGTTTCATCTAGAGTTTGAAGAGCGCAAGTGTAAGGTTGGAGTTTTGAGGCACTCTGCTTGTGATATTATGATGCATACTTTGAACCACAGGTTCCTCCCCTTATGAATATTGCTCCAGGCGTCCGTCCAGATCCAGAAACACCCAAAGCAGTACTCCTTCACCAGTAGATGGTGTTGTGCAGCTTCACATTAACGTTATTCCTCTTCAAACGTGATAAGCTGGGTCGCTTATATGCCACCAAGGCACACTGACCTTAGTTCCTTCCTTTCCACACATTCAGATGTGGATCTAGAACTGTACCCTGCTCATCTTTGCACATTTTTCACAGATAAAAACAATGTTTTTACCAGTGTACAAGGTATATAAATCCTCTTATCCCCCCCTCCCCCCCCCCCCCAAACACAACAAGGTTTGGACTGTCACAAATGTCTAAAGTATACAAAAAAGTATGGATGGAATGCTTGAATTTAATCTCAGTACTGGTAATCACTTGAGACGCTTCCCAGTCAGTCATTATTTTGCCTATCATGCCACCTCAGTTTTATGTAAATCAGTCTTGACACAGCTCCACTGGGAACAGTCAAGCCAGAACTGCCTGACTAGGACCTTTCTGATGAACTGGAACACAAGCAACCCAAGACCTGTTTCTGACTTATTAAGGTTCATCAGCCGGATTGCTTGTTTTCCGGTTCAGGAAGAACCTGACTTGGTAGTTTGTTCTGGACAGTACCCATTGGAGCAGGACCAAGATAGGGTTACATATAGTTCGGTCTAATGTGGGGGGAGGCATGGTAGTCAAAAGAATGAGGGGTTAAAGTGTTAACCCGAGTGATTGCCATTGGTTAGGATTACTGGCAGCATCCTCCCAGCACTTTTTGTATATTTAATGGCCAGTGACCAGTGGCCAAGGGAATGTCCAGACATGGGTCCATTGCTCCCTTTCCCATTGGAACCAAGCTACACTCAACTGAAGAGACTCAGTCAATGCAAAACTGCTTTTGGGTTGCCTGTGTTCTTGTTTAGAAGGTACCTGGCTTTGTAGTTCCGACTGGACTGTTTCCATTGGAACAAGATGAAGACTGGTTTGTATGTGGTTGGATCTAATCTGAGGTGACGTGATGGGCAAAAGAATGAGGGTTGGATTTCCAGTGGTTAGACCTATTGCAAGCATACTCCCATCGCCTTTTTTATGTTTGATCAACAGATGAAGTCTTTGGGTAAGTCCATAAAGAAGCACAAGAAGTCAAAGCAGCAATCTGCCCCTACCCGGCACCCTCAAACCCTTCAGAGGATGCTGTTATACTGTTCCTACTAAGATAATAGGACTGCATATTCGGACAATAGAACTTCAGAATATGGGGGGACTAATGCCCTCATTACAACCGCCGCCCGCCAAGGTTGGACCGCCGAGCGGCCGCCTACGTGGCCGCAATCCCACCGGTCGCATTACAACATCCCTGCTGGGCTGGCGGGCGGAAACAGAGTTTCCGCCCGCCGGCCCATTGGGGGTGTCGGCCGTAACATTGGAGCTGGCTCCTAATGGAGCCGGCGGTGTTGCGGCCTTGCGACAGGTGCAGCTGCACCTGTCGTGCTTTTCACTGTGCAGACAGTGAAAAGCAGGGTGGGGCTGTGCCTGGTTGCCCCTGCACTGCCCATGCCAAGTGCATGGGCAGTGCAGGGGCCCCAGGGGCCCTGCGACTCCCCTTCCTGCCAGCCTTTCCATGGCGGGAAGGGGAGTCATAATCCCCAGGGCAGCGCTGCAAGCAGTGCTGCCCTGGCGGATTATTACCGCTGGGACAACGATGGCGGGAAACCGCCGGGCCCGGCGGTGCAACCGCGGTGCTACCGCCACGGTCATAATATGGCAAATTGTACCGCCAGCCCTAAGTCCGTCCAAACTGCTGTCCCAGCTCTGGCTAGCTCACAGTCCCCCACCTACACCCAATCCTGCCTGTGTAAAAGGTAATTGTGGAAACCTGAACATGACACCCTGACTTCCCAGGGAAGTCATTGAAACAGATCTCACCCTTTCGTTGATTTACTCATTCATGCCCAGGCCAAACACAAAAAAATGCAAGATATGTTTTCAATACATTTATTGAAACAATCATAATCTTGCATGTAAAGAATGAGCTGCTATAAATGGGCAAATGAAACAGAGCAAAATTACCAGCATTATGAACAAGGTAAATTAAATGAACAGTCTAACCATGGTGAAAAAGTTCTAGAGCTTCTTACCTAACCCTAAGACTATACTGAGAGCATATCGAGTGCACTCTTCTGCCTGGACTAAAGGTTTAGCCTTAACCCAATACCTTTCAATATTGTCAGGAGTCAGCCTGCAGTGTGGATTGGGAAGTTGGTAGATTATCGCCAGCAGAGCTGCATGTTGAACACAGCATTCATGCCTGAATAGTCGTGGCTGGAATGCCCCTCTGCCTTTTCTGGGTCCGTGCATTGTTTATATTTTAATAAGTTAAGTTCTGACACTTTTCCCAAAAGCACTTTATGCTTTATATTATTTCTCGAAATCTAGGATTAAAACTTATAGTTCAGCTACTTGTGCAGTGCACTGTCCTAGAGACTGTGTAAAGGTTTGTTGAGGGTGGAACTCTCCATCCCTCATCACTCCATGTACAACTGTACAAGCACGGAGGACTGGAGTTTGGTGCCTTTTGAAAGCTAAGCTGAACCATCAGTTTTTTTATAATGCACTTATACTGATCAAGGGGAAAAATGTTAGTGGGCATTGGGCATTCTTGTTCATACTAGAGAAATTCTTGAGTTTAATGTAGGATCAAAAACATCATCAACATTAGTGGCAGTCAAGGAAGTAACCCATTGTATCTATCTGGGATGTAAGGCTTTCACGTTTGGAATGCTGGCCTTTGTAACAGACTCTAAGGCTGGGACAGGAGCAATGACAATAATGCGTTTCCCTTGAGCCAGTGGTCTTTCCTCTATGACAGCTATCTGAACTGCAGTCATAAATTCTCCAGTGGATACAAAACACATTTGTGCATTAGAATATAAATGTGATTTATATGCAATTGGCACTGTGTCACATTAATTAAATGTGACAGAAGTGAATCCAATGGCACCCGGTATTATCTAGATGACTGTAAGGAAATGCCTCCTTGGCATGGTTACCCCCTGACTTTTTGCCTTTTGCTGATGCTAAGTTATGACTTGAAAGTGTACTGGGACCCTGCTAACCAGGCCCCAGCACCGGTGTTCTTTCCCTAAACTGTACCTTTTGTCTCCACAATTGGCACAACCCTGGCACCCAGGGAAGGTCTCTAAGGGCTGCAGCATGTCTTATGCCACCCTAAGGACCCCTCAATCAGCACATGCATACATGCATGCCAGCTTGTGTGTGCTGGTGGGGAGAAAATGCCTAAGTCAACATGGCACTCCCCTCAGAGTGCCATGCCAACCTCACACTGCCTGTGGCATAGGTAAGTCACCCCTCTAGCAGGCCTTACAGCCCTAAGGCAGGGTGCACTATACCACAGGTGAGGCCATAAGTGCATGAGCACTATGCCCCTACAGTGTCTAAGCAAAACCTTAGACATTGTAAGTGCAGGGTAGCCATAACAGTATATGGTCTGGGACTCTGTCAAACACGAACTCTACAGCACTATAATGTCTACACTGAAAACTGGGAAGTTTGGTATCTAACCTCACAGCACAATAAATGCACACTGATGCCAGTGTACAATTTATTGTAAAATACACCCAGAGGGCATCTTAGAGATGACCCCTGAAAACATACCTGACTTCCAGTGTGGGCTGACCAGTTTTTGCCAGCCTGCCACACACCAGACATGTTGCAGGCCACATGGGGAGAGTGCCTTTGTAACTCTGTGGCCAGGAACAAAGCCTGTACTGGGTAAAGGTGTAACACCTGGCGGTGAACCTCAAAGGCTCACCCCCTTTGTTACAGCACCACAGGGCATCCCAGCTAGTGGAAATGCTCGCCCCTCCGGCCACTGCCCCCACTTTTGGCGGCAAGGCTGGAGGAGATAAGGAGGAGTCGCCCACCAGTCAGGACAGCCCCAAGGTGTCCTGAGCTGAGGTGACTCTTACTTTTAGAAATCCTCCATCTTATGGATGGAAGATTCCCCCAATAGGATTAGGGATGTTCCCCCCCACCCCCCCCCCCCCCCCCCACAGGGAGGAGGCACAAAGAGGGTGTAGCCACCCTCAAGGACAGTAGCCATTGGCTACTGCCCTCCCAGACCTAAACACACCCCTAAATTCAGTATTTAGGGCCCCCAGAACTGAGAAAGACAGATTCCTGCAACCTAAAGAAGAAGGAGAACTGCTAACCTGAAGCTCTACAGTGAAGACTGAGACGACAACTGATTTGGCCCCAGCCCCACCGGCCTGTCTCCCTACTTCAACGAAAACTGCAACAGCGACGCATCCAACAGGGACCAGCGACCACTGAAGCCTCAGAGGACTGCCCTGCATCCAAAGGACCAAGAAGCTCTCGAACAGCGGCTCTGTTCAACAAACTGCAACTTTCTGCAACAAAGAAGTAACTTTTAAAGACTTCACGTTTCCCGCCAGATTCGTGAGACTTCCCACTCTGCACCCGACACCCCCTGCTCGACCTGCGGAAAAATAACACTACAGGGAGGACTCCCGTGTGACTGCAAGCCCATGAGTAGCCAGAGTTGACCCCCCTGAGCTCCACAGCAGCGCCTGCAGAGGAATTCCAGAGGCTCCCCCTGACCACGACTGCCTGTAACAAGGGACCGACGCCTGGAATCAACACTGCACCCGCAGCCCCCAGGACCTGAAGGAACCGAACTCCAGTGCAGGAGCGACCCTCTGCCTAGCCCAGGTGGTGGCTACCCCGAGGAGCCCCTCCCGTGCCTGCCTGCATCGTTGAAGAGCCCCCGGGTCTCCCCATTGCTTTCAATACAAAACCCTACGCCTGTTTGCACTCTGCACCCGGCCGCCCCTGTGCCGCAGAGGGTGTACTTTCTGTGCCTGCTTGTGTCCCCCAATACCCTACAAAACCCCCCTGGTCTACCCTTCGAGGACGCGGGTACTTACCTGCTGGCAGACTACCCCTGTTTCCATTGAAGCCTATGTGTTTTTGACCTGTACCTGACCGGCCCTGTGCTGCTGGTGTGGTAACTTTGGGGTTGCCTTGAACCCCCAACGGTGACCTACCTTTGTACCCGACTTTGAACCCTGTAAGTTTTTTACTTACCTGTGAACTTAACAATTACTTACCTCCCCCAGGAGCTGTTGATTTTTGCACTGTGTCCACTTTTAAAATAGCTTATTGCCATTTTTGTCAAAACTGTGCATGCTATTGTTATTATTCAAAGTACCTAGAATACGTTAGTGAAATACCTTTAATTTGAAGTATTACTTGTAAATCTTGAACCTGTGGTTCTTAAAATAAACTAAGAAAATATATTTTTCTATATAAAAACCTATTGGCCTGGAATTGTCTTTGAGTGTGTGTTCCTCATTTATTGCCTGTGTGTGTACAACAAATGCTTAACACAACCCTCTGATAAGCCTACTGCTCGACCACACTATCACAAAATAGAGAATTAGAATTCTCTTTTTGCCACTATCTTACCTCTAAGGGGAACCCTTGGACTCTGTGCACACTATTTCTTACTTTGAAATAGCATATACAGAGACAGCTTCCTACAATGACCAATTTTGTTTTAAGTACACGTGTGTAAGTGTTGTGCTGCAAGTATGTCAGTATGTAGTGGTTTGAGAATTTTTGTATGTTCTGGTGTCCAATATTTACTGGAAAAATCTGGGCGAATTAAATCGTATAGTGGCATTGTGCATAGTCTGGCATGTATGGTCTGCAAAAATAGAAAAATCATATCAAGGACTTGTATTTTTTTAATGGTATTTGGTGGTTGTAATTAGGCACACTTACAAGGAAGTGTGGTGCCAAGCTTTTTCCCTAATTTATTTTAGTTTTCTTGAAGTTGAATTTGTAGCCATGTTCATCAAATCCCAAAACAATGTGATCTAATCTTGCTAGATCAATGTTTAGGTCATTGTCCATTAGGTATATGTCACCAACCTAGGACAGAGCTTCTTGGTCAAAATCATGCAATATTGATATAACACGGGCAGAGAACACCCCGGGACTATTCTTATATCTTGAGGGAGCCAGCAAAAGTGACGTTGAGAGCCAAGCATGGGAAAAACTGTTTGATCCCTGCTTTCAGGTGCTATGTTTTGTCAGAAAATCCTGTTGGAAATATCCTGGGTTGTTCTGTAATTTTTAAAGGCAATATTGTTCAATAATGCTGTACTGTGTGAGTTTGAAGTCTAAGTATGCTTGTATGGCTATTTAAATGTCTATAATTTAAGACTATTCTTAAGACTATTGGTGGTTTCCCTCTCTAGTAGTAGGGACTCCCCCTCTGCCAACCTGGCCGACTGCATGAAAGATATTGGGGACAGGATGACCCTGTTGAAACTGAAATTTAATGACAGCAAATCAGAGGTAATGATTATAGGTAATGGCGCCCCTACCGCCCCTCTGGCTATGTACTCTGAGGCTTTTAACAGCCTGCCTCCTCCAATAACACAAGTAAAAAGCCTCGGCTTTCTGCTTGACCCACGCTTAACTATGGAGCCACAAGCTAAAAGAATCTCCTCGATCTGCTTCGGCTTAATTAGAAGTGTCAGGAAGATTCTTGGACTTCTGCCATTCGCTGCCAGAAGAATTCTTGTACAAGCCCTAGTTCTCTCCTGCCTGGACTACGGGAACTCCCTATATCTTAGTTCTCCAGATTATGTAATAAAGAGGCTGCAGGTTACGCAGAACGCGGCAGCTAGACTTCTCATGAATACCCCAAGGCATCTTTCCGCTAAACCAGCACTTGCAGCTCTTCATTGGCTCCCAATTAAGCAGCGCATTCAGTTTAAAGCTCTGTGTCTTGTTCACAGAGCCTTACACAATAAGGGTCCCCTTTCCCTTAGAAAACGGATCTTTCTTTACTCGCCCCTTAGATCTCTTAGATCTCGTTCTTCTCGACAGGTTTACATCCCTTCGGTCAAGAGATCATGGGGAGGTAATTGGTTCTCCATCAGGGCTGCTCGGCTCTGGAATGCCCTGCCCTTTGAATGCCGTCAGGAATCCTCTGAACTTCTCTTTAGGAGGAAGTTGAAAACCATTCTCTTTCCCAGTTAATCTGCTTCCTCTGGCTCTTCCGACATTCATGGTGTACTTTAGCGCTGGGATGCCCCCGGGTAGCCATGCGCTCTACAAATCTATAAACTAAACTATTCTGTAAAAATAATCCAGCATAGCTACTGGAAGTAAAGGGATAGACAGGGTTAGATTACTCTCTGGTACACTAGTTGTGAGAGAATTTCTCTCACCGAAGCTTTTGCTTTATATTTGTTTTATATTTTATTGGGTATTGTGTTTGCACTCTTGGGTTGGACCTTATGGGTATTACATGATAAGGAGACTTCTTATCCCAGCCCTTATGGTTGTAATATAATGCAGGGGCTTGTGCAAGAGCCCATTCTGCGGCATGGGCTTGATTTACTACTTCAGAAATGTGGACCAACGAAAAAAGACAATATTACAACTTCTTCTTATGGGAGGGTTCTAATAAACTCCACCGGCAAATCCCTTTCTTCCAAGAGAATGTCATAACTAAGTGTTCGATGGCATATGTTGCTGCAGATACACATGTTTCGCACAGTCCGCTGCCTGGTGTTGGGCTCGGAGTATTACAAGTTGTTTTTCTTTGAAGAAGTCTTTTTTGGTCACGGGACCGAAGGACTCCTCCCTCTTCGGCTCCATTGCGCATGGGCGTCGACTCCATCTTAGATTGTTTTTTTCCGCTGTCGGGTTCGGACGTATTCCTTTTCGCTCCGTGTTTCGGTTCGGAAAGTTAGTCAGAATCTCGGAAGAAAGCGTCGGTATTGTTCCGTTCGGTATCGGGATAGTTAGGTACATCGACACCGATCATCGGAAGACTTTGGGGTAGCTTCGATCCCCCGTCGGGGCCTGGTCGGCCCGACCGCGTGCGACATCGAAGCCGATGGAACGGACCCCGTTTCGTTTCTGCCCAAAATGTCACAGTAAGTATCCTTATACAGATCAGCACTTGGTCTGTAACTTGTGCTTGTCCCCCGAGCACAAGGAGGATACCTGTGAGGCCTGTCGAGCCTTCCGGTCCAGAAAAACACTCCGGGACCGAAGAGCCAGGCGTCTACAAATGGCGTCCACGCCGACAAAACAACGTTTCGACGACGAAGAGGAAACCTTCTCGGTTCCGGAATCAGAATCCGGAGACTCCGACGTCGAACAACAGCAACAAACAGTGAGTAAGACGTCGAAAATTAAAACCATCGAGAAGACAAAAGCCCAGGGGACGCCACTGCCAACAGGCCATGGCTCGACCCATAAAACCGGCGAGCCGTCGAAGGCGCCGAAAAAGGGCACGCCCATAGCGAAGACACCCGACTCCGGTCGAGGGACCGCCATGGAGCAACCTCGGAGCCGAGATAGCGGCTCCGAGAGGCAAAAACAAGATGCCGGCACCGAAAAACATCGGCACCGAGACACCCTGCCGAAAGCCACAAAAATTCTGTCTGTGCCGAAGCCGAAAAAAGATTCTCTCTCGGCGCCAAAAAGTTCCACACCTCCATCCTACACAGAGGAACAAGGAATAAGTGGCCAGATGCACAGATTTGGACAAGAGCTCCAAAGTGTAGAATCAGACTACACACAAAAGAGACTGTACATCCAGCAAGACACAGGGAAGATATCAACCCTTCCCCCAATAATGAGAAAAAGAAGGATCGGACTTCTCAAGGATGACGCACAACCACAACCCAAAGTGGTTAAAAAAGTCACGCCTCCGCCCTCTCCACCACAACAGGCATCGCCGGCACAAACACCGCCACAAATGCACTCACCAGCGCAAACTACCATAAGTCAAGATAATCCGGATCAAGACGCTTGGGACCTATATGACACCCCAGTGCCGGACAATGATCCCGATTCATACCCCACAAAGCCGTCACCGCCAGAGGACAGTACCTCATACTCGCAACTGGTGGCTAGGGCAGCAGAATTCCACAATGTCCAACTGCATTCCGATCCTATAGAGGATGATTTTTTATTTAACACCCTCTCGGCTACACATAGCCAATATCAATGTCTCCCAATGCTACCAGGGATGTTACGGCACGCAAAACAAATTTTTGAAGAGCCCGTAAAATCAAGAGCCATCACCCCAAGGGTGGATAAGAAATACAAACCACCACCCACAGACCCAGTGTTTATTACTTCGCAGTTACCACCTGACTCCGTAGTAGTAGAGGCAGCTCGCAAAAGAGCAAATTCCCATACATCTGGCGACGCCCCACCTCCGGACAAAGAAAGCAGAAAATTTGATGCGGCAGGAAAAACAGTAGCATCACAGGCAGCCAACCAGTGGCGCATCGCAAATTCTCAAGCGCTGCTGGCCCGATATGACCGCGCACACTGGGATGAGATGCAACTTCTCATAGACCATCTTCCACAGGAATACCAAAAAAGGGCGCAGCAAATAGTTGAAGAGGGACAAACAATCTCAAACAATCAAATCCGCTCTTCAATGGACGCAGCCGATACTGCAGCGAGAACAGTCAACACTGCTGTCACCATAAGGAGACACGCTTGGCTCCGCACTTCAGGCGTCAAACCGGAAATCCAGCAGGCTGTCCTTAATATGCCCTTCAACGAGAAACAACTTTTTGGCCCTGAAGTGGACACAGCCATTGAAAAACTTAAAAAGGACACAGACACGGCCAAGGCCATGGGCGCACTCTACTCCCCGCAGAGCAGAGGCTCTTTTAGAAAAACTCCATTTAGAGGGGGGTTTCGTGGCCAACCCACAGACACCACCAGCCAACAAACAAGAACCACACCCTATCAGGGTTCATTCCAAAGAGGAGGTTTCAGGGGATATAGAGGGGGTCAATTCCCAAGGAGTAGGGGAAGATTCCAGACTCCAAAAACACCTCCACCTAAACAGTGACTTTCAAGTCACACAACCCCTTCACTCAACACCAGTGGGGGGAAGACTAAGCCAATTCTACCAATCTTGGCAACAGATTACAACAGACAATTGGGTATTAGCAATAATCCAACATGGCTATTGCATAGAATTCCACAAATTCCCACCAAACATCCCTCCAAAAACACGCAAAATGTCACCACAACATTTAGAACTTTTAGGACTAGAAGTTCAAGCACTACTGCAAAAGGATGCAATAGAGTTAGTACCAGTACAACAAAAAAACACAGGAGTTTACTCCCTGTACTTTCTAATTCCAAAAAAAGACAAAACATTAAGACCAATATTAGATCTCAGGACACTAAATACCTACATCATATCGGACCACTTTCACATGGTCACACTACAAGACATCATTCCACTGCTCAAACAGCAAGATTACATGACCACATTAGACCTAAAAGATGCGTACTTTCATATACCGATACACCCTTCTCACAGAAAGTACCTAAGGTTCGTATTCAAAGGAATACATTACCAATTCAAAGTGTTGCCATTCGGAATAACAACTGCACCAAGAGTATTCACAAAATGTCTAGCAGTAGTAGCAGCACATATCAGGAGACAACAGATACATGTGTTTCCTTACCTAGACGATTGCCTAATCAAGACCAACACAGTAAAAAAGTGCACAAACGACACCACATATGTCATACAAACCCTTCACAAACTGGGTTTCTCCATCACCTATACAAAGTCACACCTCGAACCGTGTCAGACACAACAATATCTAGGGGCAACCATCAACACATCAAAGGGAATTGCCACTCCAAGTCCACAAAGAGTGCAAGCATTCCACAAGGTAATAAGTGCTATGTTTCCAAACCAAAAGATACAAGCAAAATTTGTGCTAAAACTTCTAGGCATGATGTCATCATGCATAGCCATTGTCCCAAACGCAAGACTACACATGCGACCCTTACAACAGTGCCTAGCATCACAATGGTCACAGGCACAGGGTCAACTTCAAGATCTGGTGTTGGTAGACCGCCAAACATACCTCTCGCTTCTATGGTGGAACAGCAACAATTTAAACAAAGGGCGGACATTTCAGGACCCAGTGCCTCAATACGTTATAACAACAGATGCTTCCATGACAGGGTGGGGAGCACACCTCAATCACCACAGCATTCAAGGACAATGGGATGTACACCAAACAAAATTTCATATCAATTACCTAGAACTGTTAGCAGTATTTCTAGCGTTAAAAGCCTTTCAACCCATAATAACACACAAATACATTCTTGTCAAAACAGACAACATGACAACAATGTATTATTTAAACAAACAAGGAGGAACACACTCAACACAATTGTGTCTCCTAACACAAAAAATATGGCAATGGGCGACTCACAACAACATTCGCCTAATAGCACAATTTATTCCAGGGATCCAAAACCAACTAGCAGACAACCTTTCGCGAGACCACCAACAAGTCCACGAATGGGAAATTCACCCCCAAGTTCTGAACAAGTACTTTCAAATTTGGGGAACACCCCAGATAGATTTGTTCGCAACAAAAGAAAACGCAAAATGCCAAAACTTCGCATCCAGGTACCCACACCGCGAATCACAAGGCAATGCTCTATGGTTGAGTTGGTCAGGGATATTTGCATACGCTTTTCCCCCTCTCCCTCTCCTTCCATATCTAGTAAACAAGTTGAGTCAAAACCAACTCAAACTCATACTGATAGCACCCACATGGGCAAGACAACCTTGGTATACAACTCTACTAGACCTTTCACTAGTACCGCATGTCAAACTACCCAACAGACCAGATCTGTTAACACAACACAAACAACAGATCAGGCATCCAAACCCAGCATCATTGAATCTGGCAATTTGGCTCCTGAAATCCTAGAATTCGGACACTTAGACCTCACACAAGAATGTATGGAGGTCATAAAACAAGCTAGAAAAGCTTCCACTAGACACTGCTATGCATCTAAGTGGAAAAGATTTGTTTGCTACTGCCATACGAATCAAATCCAACCATTGCATGCCTCTACAAAGGACATCGTGGGATACTTACTACATTTGCAAAAAGCTAATCTCGCTTTTTCATCTATAAAAATACACCTCGCAGCAATATCTGCTTACCTACAAACTACTCATTCATCGTCTCTATTTAGAATACCAGTTATTAAAGCATTCATGGAAGGGCTAAAAAGAATTATACCACCAAGAACACCACCAGTTCCTTCATGGAACCTTAACATCGTCTTAACAAGACTCATGGGTCCACCTTTCGAACCCATGCATTCCTGTGAAATGCAATATCTAACCTGGAAAGTCGCATTTCTCATTGCAATCACATCCCTCAGAAGAGTAAGTGAAATACAGGCATTTACCATACAAGAACCATTTATTCAAATACACAAAAATAAAATAGTTCTAAGAACAAATCCAAAATTTCTACCAAAAGTAATCTCACCATTCCATTTAAATCAAACAGTAGAATTGCCAGTGTTCTTCCCACAACCAGATTCCGTGGCTGAAAGGGCACTACATACATTAGACATCAAAAGAGCACTAATGTACTACATTGACAGAACAAAGCTAATCAGGAAAACAAAACAACTGTTCATAGCTTTTCAAAAACCACACATAGGAAATCCAATCTCTAAACAAGGCATTGCTAGATGGATAGTCAGATGTATTCAAACATGCTATCTTAAAGCCAAAAGAGAATTGCCTATTACACCAAAGGCACACTCAACCAGAAAGAAAGGTGCTACAATGGCCTTTCTAGGAAACATTCCTATGAGCGAAATATGTAAGGCTGCAACCTGGTCTACGCCTCATACATTTACTAAACACTACTGTGTAGACGTACTAAATGCACAACAAGCTACAGTGGGCCAAGCTGTACTAAGAACATTATTCCAAACTACTTCAACTCCTACAGGCTAAACCACCGCTTTTAGGGGAGGTAACTGCTTTATAGTCTATGCGAAACATGTGTATCTGCAGCAACATATGCCATCGAACTGAAAATGTCACTTACCCAGTGTACATCTGTTCGTGGCATTAGTCGCTGCAGATTCACATGTGCCCTCCCGCCTCCCCGGGAAGCCTGTAGCCGTTTAGAAGTACATCTTAAATCTTAAACATTTGTACATTTGTAAATAATTATTATAAACTTTTTATGTACATACGTATTCACTCCATTGCATGGGCACTATTTATAGCAAACAACTCCATCCTCACCCTCTGCGGGGAAAACAATCTAAGATGGAGTCTACGCCCATGCGCAATGGAGCCGAAGAGGGAGGAGTCCTTCGGTCCCGTGACCAAAAAAGACTTCTTTGAAGAAAAACAACTTGTAATACTCCGAGCCCAACACCAGGCAGCGGACTGTGTGAAACATGTGAATCTGCAGCGACTAATGCCACGAACAGATGTACACTGGGTAAGTGACATTTTCATTTATGTCCCTCTCAATTTTATATTCAATTTATACACTCTGTCTGGAGGTGAGACATGCCGATCTGGGGTTTCAGCTTCTGTGTAGTCATTAGTTGCTTTTGCTTCCAGAAACTCATGAACATTCTGACTAACTATTTTGACATCTGCCACGCAGTCTAGGAGAATCACTGCCCATGTCCTGTTCTTTAGTAATGTTATCATTATGTGCAGCCTTCTTTTTGAATTTGGGTTTCTGTTGTGGAAATTTCTCTTCCTTTTTATGATATTGTCAGACAAGCTGTGAGAGTCCCTTTTCGGTTTCACATACTCTTCTTGTCTGTGCTTTCCCAGATTGTTTGTTGGTTGAGTCCTGAAAGGAACAAGAAGGGCATGTATCAGTGTACTGATACCCATCAGGTTGTTTAAAATGGTCACAGTTAGATAAATTATAATGTTTTTCAGAGCTCTCTTGCTGCGGAGATTCCCTCCCGTGATTTAGTTTTTTCTTTATTTATTCTTTGTTTATCCTAGCGTTTTTTAAAAGACTCTGGTGCCTGCTTGGTTTTATCCTTCTCAGGATTACCTTTAAGCTGTGACTTTTTTGGTTTTGCCCCTAGATTATCTCGACCTATGGATGTCTAGGGTTCAGCAATAATTTTTGGTAGCTTTCACTCCTATGGAACCTGTGTGAGGCATTACCTAACTGCCAGTGCTGCTGCTTCCCCTTCAATATTTCATAGATCAGTGGTGGCTGGTGACATCTGAAAGTGGTGGAGTGTAAAGGTTTGTGATGAGTGCAGTGTGGCGAGCGAAGCACACAAGCCCATCTGCCATTTGGGGGAACTGGGGAAGGGGGTTCTCCTCCGATTAAAATTTTGAAAAAAGAGTGGGCAAATGGTGCATTTTCAAGCAAATTTGAGAAAGCAAAAAGGTTAATAAAGCAATTGTGAAAGTATGGTTATGACATCAATAAAGAGATTTCATATGATAATGACGTAGGTAGCTGCTTGTTCAGTATAACCGTTCTTAACATACCTGCGGAGTGCTAACTCCCGGTAGTTGCCTGTTCACAAGACTACAGTGCATCAAAGGCAAGTGCTGTCTCCTGGGATTTCCTTTCTCAAATGTTAGATTAGACTAGAAGGGAGTGCAGCTTTTGCCAACACATGGAATCTGTTACCACCAGGCTCTGTGTTTGTGTTAGTTTATGTCCAGACAAATGACTTGAATTGTATTTTTCTGCTTGCATTTGAAAGCTCTTGCTCTCAGCAAACTTGTTTATGTAGGCTGCATGCGAGCCATTTGTCAAGCCGGGCTGTAAGCTGTTGTGTTGACAGAGGAAGTCGGGTAAAACATGACTTATTCACATGGACTGCAGTGTACAGTTTTATCAAGCCTTTTACGGAGCAAAAGGGCAGCATGACCTGGTACTGCAATTAGTACTGGTTAGGGGTGATTTATGTCAGTTTTCCAAGTCAAGTTGTTCAAAACATCCTGTAAATTGGCGGACAACAACATTGAATTCTACCTTTCTCACGCATTTCACAATAAAATGTCTGCTAATACAACATTCATCTGTCTTGCTGTTTTGCTTTTCACTAATGACCGAGCTGACAAAAATCTCTGGAATGCACTTCTTAGTTTAAAGAAGACATTTATTATTTCACTAAGGGAGGTTCCTCAAAGGAGATTAGCATGTTGAAAGCACATGTTTAAAAATAGTCACAGCAATGAAAGGAAAACACACCAAAATGATTCTCTACTGCAATATACACAGCAAATATATGTACCTATATTATAATGCAAAGCAAATAATGAATTAAAAATGCATCACTGTAGGGCCGGTCAGGTGCTCCATCTTTCTCATGCCAGCAAGCCGATGGTCCCGTTCGACTGAGAGGAAGAGAGGTCTCCCCCCTCACAGGAACTCTATATCAGGCATTCGACATCTGAATCCTGATTGAGGCCACTCCAGCCCTCACTGTCGCACTGGGTCTTTTTATATCTTAAAAAAACCAAAGGAGCTTGCTGGAAAAAACCCTCATTTTGCGATTCTAACATGCTGGCTACTTTAGGTATGCTTTGAAAATAACACGTTGGGGTTTGGCCACAACCCCATGATGTCAAGTCAAAACAAGGCAGTTTCCTGCCGTCTGAGTACATCCTTATCAACCAAAGCCCTTGGGTCGAAAAAGCACGAAAACAAGACAGAATGCACAGTTTACAATGTGGAAAATCACTGGCAGCCTTTACCATAGCAGTGTCTAATGCTACGCTGAAGTCAATCTAAGGCTAAACTGAATAAAAAAATGTAGTCTGTAACTGGTAAACACTGAACAGCTAATCCAGGTGCAAAGTGGTGCACCACAAAGACAGTGGTCAAAACACATATTTCACTACACTTGCCACTGAAACAAGGTTGTGTTTTCGAAAAAGTCAGTTTGTTTTTCACTATTCTACCCACACTGTGCACAGTGGTGTTCCAAATCAACCTTCCAAGTACCACACACTCTACATGGTGTAGCATACATACCATATAAGCAAGTGCTTCAGCGCCCTGGCCTGTTTGCGTTAAGCGCTGTCTAAATGTTACAGTATAATACATACATAAAATGCAGTCAAGACCGCCTCCATTGACTGCTGGTTGCGAAGTACAATCTAATACTTTATTTTGTAAGTGCAGTGTAGGAAGTTGGCTCTGTATATACACTATCTCAAAGTGAGAGATAGTATGCACAGAGTCCAAGGGTTCCACTTAGAGGTTGATAGTGGCAAAATTAGATAATATTAATGCTGTATTTTGTGTTAGTGTGGTCGAGCAGTAGGCTTATCAGAGGGTAGTGTTAAGCATTTGTTATACACACTCCGGCAATAAATGAGAACACACACTCAAAGACTTTACTCCAGACCAATAGGTTTTTATATAGAAAAATATGATTTTCTTAATTTATTTTAGAACTGCAAGATTCAGAATTTAGGTAACCACATAACTTGCAAGGTACTTCACACTTTTGTAAGTATGGGACTTTTGTTTAAAACAGTAGTACACACAGTTTTGGCAAAAATGTCAATAAGCTTTTTTCAAAGTGCACACAGTGCTAAAATCAACAGTTCTTGGGGGAGGTAAGTAATAGTTAGTTTCTCAGGTAAGCAAAGCACTTACAAATTCAGTCTCCTGGGCATAGGCAGCCCACTGTTGGAGGTTCAAGGCAACCCCAAAGCCACTGCACGAGCAACACAGGGCTGGTCAGGTGCAGAGGTCAAAGGAGGGCCCAAGTAACATAGGTGCTTATTGAGAACCGGGGTGCTCCGTTTCCAGTCTGCTTGCAGGTAAGTACCCGCGTCCTCGGGGAGCTGACCAGGGGAGTTTTGTAGAGCACTGGAGGGGCAAGGGGGGGACACTGGCACACAAAACACACCCTCAGCGCCACAGGGGCGGCTGGGTACAGTGTGCATAGTAGGTGTTGGGTTTGTTGTTGAAAACAATGGAGGGACCCGGGGGTCACTCTAGCGATGCAGGCAGGGCACAGGGGGGCTTCTTGGGCCAACCACCGACTGGCCTAGTATGAGGGCCGCCTGCTGGTCACTCCTGCACTGGTAGGTGGTTCCTCTCGGTCCTGGGAGCTGCGGGTGCAGTGCTTGGTCCAGGCGTAAGCTTCCTTGTTACCAGGCAGTCGCGGTGAGGGGGAGCCTCTGGATCCTCTCTGCAGATGTCGCTGTGGGGGTGCAGGAAGGTCGACTCAGGGTGTCCACGTTGTTGGAGTTGCCTGGGGGTCCTCTCTGCGGTGTTGGTTGACCTGAACTCAAGCCCGGGGCATCGGGTGCAGAGTGGGAAGACTCCAGCTTCTGGCAGGAAGTTGGAGTCTCTTTAAAGTTGCTTTCTTTGCTGCGGTTTCTGGACAAAGCCGGTGTCCTCTGGAGGTTCTTGGTCCTTTAGGGGCACGTCAGTCCTCAGAGGTCGCTGGTCCCACTGGATGTGTCGCTGTGCAGGTTCTTTGAGTCTGGAGACAGGCCGGTAGGGCTGGGGCCAAGTCAGTTGTCGTCTGTCGTCTCTCTGGGGCTTTCAGGTCAGCAGTCCTTCTTTTTTTTTCAGGTTGCAGGAATCGGATTTCCTGGGTTCATGGTCGCCCCTAAATACTCAATTTAGGAGTATATTTAGGTCTGGGGGGCAGTAGCCAATGGCAACTTTTCCAGGTACCTGATTGCACATCCAGGTACCTGATCAAACTATTGCTGCCATCTGAAGGAGTGTGTGGCTCATTCTACCATCAGAGAAAATCATTTTCAGTTGTTTCAATAAAAGGTATTATAGCCTGGTGAATTTACCATGTTCAATCATAGATAACATGTCATTATCATCACCAAATTCAACGTTTTTTTTTTTTTGGGGGGGGGGGGTTTATCGGCAAACTAAGGGATGAAAGGCTGATATGACTGACTCAGTGACTGTGAAAATTAAACTCTGTCCACTGTTCGCACACAGGTCTCTGACAGCAAGAGGTGCCTGTAACCATTCCAAATTGTGTGGAGTAGATCACGTGTGTCTCAGGCCTATGTGTGTCTCACCTTCTACCTCTGACGTCTTTGGTAGAAGAGTTTGGAGGTGTGAAACTGTGTATGTTGTTGTCCCTATAGTCACAGTCAGTGTTTGAGGCCCCATCGTCCGCAAGCACTGAAACATGTGCATACTGACAACTGCAGTTTTTAAACAATTTCCAAAATTATGTATGGGTGATTAAAATTATATGCAAATCATGATGATTCGATAACGTTGTGTACTGAATACTCCACATATATAGTATTTTTGCCACACCTTCCAAAGCTTTTTTTGTGATTGATAATTGATTGCAACAAAGGAGACCCCAGAGCGCAGTGCCTCGAATCGTCAAAACACAGGAACGTGTTCAGCACAAACAAAACATCTGATTTGTACAAGCAGAGATACTCATTTATGTTTCTGTTGGTCCATGACCCTTTCATTTATGTGCAAAGAAACAGATCAAGGTCCTGACAATCGAAAACGCATTTCAGTCTAATACTGTACCTGCAATTTCCAAATGTTTTCAGAAGTATATATGGGTACTGCTTAAAATGATAATACACCATGTATATATGTTTTTTTTTTTGTCCCGCTTTGCAAAGCTCTTTTTGTGTTTAATTAAGGATCCATCCAAAATATTTTGCCGCCCACAGCAAAGGCGACCCCAGAGTGCAATGGCGTGAATCGTTAAAATAAAGGCACATGTTCAACACAAATAAAACATCCTTTATGAGCGGAGCTGCTCATTTATCTTGACTGGTCCTTTTCTGTTCATATGCCCTAGTTCAAACAAAGAGATCGAGGTCCTGTCAACAAAAATGCATACAACTATTTCAGTAAAACACTTGCACTTTTAAAAAGTTGGGTGCTGCTTATAATGATATGCAAATCTGGTAATAACGATAATGCATGAGTACTGATTACAGGTATAATATTGGCTTGGTCACAGGTCGCCAACTCACTATTAATTACTAAACTCACCTGTATGGAAGCAGGAAGCTCTTTTCAAAGATGTGCTGAAGTAGTAGCAAATGACACCTGTCTCTCTGTGTGCACAAGAGAGAGATAGACAGCCTCCTCTTACTCCTGTGCTGCCTCACTTCTACACAGTGCACCAGAGGCCCCTAGTAACTACTGAGTGCGTCTCTGTCTACTCTAACGAATCCAGACGCTGCTCCTGCTGTTACAGTAGCTCCAGGATTGGCTGCGCAGGACAACTTCACCGCTTATTATTTAGATGCGGACTGTGGGTTTGAATCACCCCCCGGCTCACTAATAACAGGTGGAGAGACTGGGAGAGAGGCCTCTAGGGTGCATGTTGGGCTGGCCGGAAAAAGGCAGCAGTCCAACCTGACATGCACACTTGGGCCCAGGTGCCCTGGTTACTAACTCTGAGAACAACTCCGACAAGTAGTACCACAACTCTGTCTGTCTGTTATATAATTAAGCCCTCACTAGCTTCTCCAGGACCCACCAGTCTCCTGTGCTTGGTACATGCTGCAACCGGCCTGCTGCTGAGTGAAGGACTTTAAAATGTTTAGTTAGTACTTAGTAGTGTACAATTTATTAATCACATTTAATTGGGGGAAGGGGGGGGGAATCATGAGTGGGGAGGCACCTAAGATAACTGAGGATACTGTGGCAAAGTTATTAATTTGCTTTATCCCCAAGACCAAGGCTGTAGCAGTCCATATTCATTTTTTTGCCATTTTAGCACATCTGAAAACAGCAAGAGATGGTGTATTAGGAGTATAAATTGCAGCAAAGACCGTACCCCACATGGCAATAGTTGGAACCATCCCAAGTGGCAAGCACATTGTGAGAATTCTGTGATTATCTTGGGGTCCCATATAAGGGAATAGTGCTTCAAGCTTCTTTGGTTTTTTTAAGCACACCAAAATGGAATTCCCTCCCATTTGGTGGGTACTTTGCCCATAATAGCATTAATTGTTACTGGGTTAATAGGTGTAGCCAATTGTGGTTGGACCACTTATGTGGTCCTTGTTGGGGCACTTGTTACAAATTGAGTTAAACATCTGTATAACTGGGTTATTATATAAAGGGCGCAGATTGCCCACTGCAAAATTTTGTATGTTTGGATATGGTGTGTTACCAGCTAAAACTAGCCATACGGCCCTGCCATTGCTGAGGGGGACCGAATCTGGCGTTGTCTACAATGTGTGGAAGGGCGCATTAGAACCAATTTTGATGTTCATGAAGTGTTAAGGGTATTTCTAAAAGTTGAAATGGTCTGTATTGGCCTGGTACATTGCCGGCAGTGTATGTGTGAAATGTATTTGTATTTGTATCTACTGCAGGAAAAGTGACCCAAGAATAAAAAAAAAATCTGTTTTGTACTCATTGTGTCCCTCCACAAAGGTAACATCTTCGGTTCCATTAGCTAGCACATTTTGGAGTAAATTCTGTGTAACAGCATGTCTGCAAATAGCAAGAATATTAATTGGGTTCACCATTTTAATAATGGAATTCAGAGAAGGAAAGTACTAAAGGTGGTTATCCATTTAAGGTTTAAGCTTGAACAACCTAATATAGATGCTTCCTATAATGCTGAGGAGGAGAGAATCCCTAAAACCTCTTACAACTCCTTTGTAAGGTGAATAGGGCACCTTGGACACACAATAAAAACCAACTCAGGAGACCCGTTAAACAAGTACCTAACCTCTGTATGTTGGTGGGGCCATGTTATACGGTCTCTACTAAAATAATAGGACAACATATTCGAATGACAGAACTTCAGAATGTAGGGGACTAAGCCCGTCCACACTGTCAGAAACTGTTACCCCAATTCCTGTCTGGCACATAGTGCCTCACCTCATTCCCCAACCCTGCTGGGGAGAAAGGTGATTGTAGCAACCTGAACATGACACTCTGAATCCCCTGGGAAGTGTTGGAAACCGATCTCACCCTTTCCTTGTAATACTCACGTATGCCCAAAGGAAAACACAAAAAATATATGAGATATTGTTGGAGGCTGGCCCTCTATGCAGTGTGCAAAACCAAGCACACTATGCAGAGGATTCAGACAACCACACATTGGTTTCCTGGAGTAAAAATCAGACCACCTAATGCTCCAATTTTTAAGGTAGCTGATCGAGCAGTTAGGCTAATCCAGGAGATTTGCTAAGTATTTGCTTTACTCACAAATCCAATCATGCATCACACACACTCAATGAATAACTCGAGACCAGAATTTATAAAAATAGTTCAGACTTTTATATAATTTTTAAGACCATAATCTTTAGAATATGTGAAGTACTTTTCTTCTTATGTCTTTTTAAAGTTTCAGCAAAGTTAGTCTTTCTGTGCGTAATTACACACCATTGGAATCGATGGGCAGTCAATTTTAAAAATGCATAAAAAATCGCACGTTGAGTTACCAGTCTCTTCTTTTGCAGGGTTGTCGCAGCAGTCGGTGGGCACACTGTGCCAGCTGGGGAGTCTCGGGCAGCTCCCGGTTCCAGCGGGAGCAACATTGGAGACGCTCTTGGCACAGGGCCACCTTGAGGGGCCACTTGGAGAAGAAGCTAGTTTGCAGATTTAAAGGTGGTGCCTGGGGGTCCCTTTGGGCTGATGAGGTTGCAACGGGTTGGGGACCCGGGGCACACAGCAGATCCCGCGATGCAAGGCCCAGGGTGGCCAGGTGCAGGGCGTTTTGGAGGTCTTGGATGCTGTGCGCAACGGAGTCCACTGGAGCTGGAGGTGAGACTCTTTGTGGGCAACTTACAGTCCCTTGACTGTGGCTTCCTCCTGATCCTTTTTCAGCTCTGGTGGAGCTGGTATTCTCCTGGTCTGACGTCAGCTGACCAGTACCCAGGGTATTGCTGTATTTCGGCCACAGGGTAGCGCAGTGCCACCAAACTTGGCACAGTTGTGGGGCACTTCCAGGCGGTCGTCAGTGTGTTGGGTCCAGTGACTTAAGACACAGTGGGGGCATATTGCTCATGTAGCTATGCCCTCACATACAGTATGGTGCACCCTGCCGTAGGACTGGAAGGCCTGCCAGAGAGGTGACTTATCCATAATAAATGCAGTGTAGGGTGGACAAGGCACACAGAGGGAGTGCCATGTTGAGTTTGTCCTTTTAGATTTGTCCCAGTACACTCAGCCTGCAATGGCAGTGCTGGGTGCAGGGCCCTTGGGGGTGACACAATCAGTGCTGCTGCCCTCATGGGTCTACTCTTAATATCTCCTGCCCTGGGTACTGGGGTACCCATTTACTAGGGACTTATAGGGGTATTTAAGAGTGTATCCAATTGTGCTAAGCATCACAACAGATTAGGGAAAGAGCTCTGGCCAAGGGAACCTGTTTAGCAGGGGCCGTGTGCACTACCAATTTCTAGAGCACAAAGCAACATCAGGCAAAAAGTTGGTGCTAACCATGCAAAAGGAGGCCTCTTCTCACAGGTATGCTTTCAGTACATTTATTGAAACTGTTGTAATCCCGCATAGAGGGAATGAACTATGCTAATAAGGCAAATGAAATGAAGCAAAGTTACCAGTATTATAAACATGGTAAGTATAATGAACAATTAAACCATGTTAAATGAGTTGTAGAGGTTCTAGAGGCTGCTGTCAAACCAAAATAAGACGATACTGAGAGCATAGCAGGTGCCTGACCTGATCTAAAGGATTGGGCTCATCTCCAATCCTGGAAATAGTGTCAGGAGTCAGCCTGCAGCGAGCATGGCAATCCTTTTGGGAAGCAGACAGAGTAGCACCAGCAGAGCTGCATGTCGATCACAGCATTCAACCCAGGATGGTTACGGCTGAAATGCCCCAATGCCCCTTTCGAGTCCGTGCACCATTTATTTAATAAAAGCGACACTGTTGGAAGCTCCGCTCTGATTGAGTGCTGTATCTAGATGTTAGAATCTGTCTTCTGAATGGGCAACACAAGCACTAGTGTATTGTGTACTATGCTCCTAGCTTTGAACAGAATGTACTGATTACAAGTCAAGGAAAGGGTAACTAAAACAAGCAACAATATATTCCTAGAATAATATCATGCAAGAAAAGTCTGTAAAATGTCACAGCTAAAGCAAGGCAACTAAATTGTGTAAAACAAAATATAAAATGAAGCTAACAAACGAGGAAACAAACTCTGTTCCAAGCGGCCCTCACGTCAGCGCAAGGACATCAAAATGCTTCTCAGTTTTGCCCCTGAAGAGCCGATTCAGAGTTTTCTCTTGATGCAACCCGAATTTCCTGGTCCATCAGTGTTTTCACAGCAGGTAGAAGCTTTTACAGAGACCATGCTGCTCATGTTTGGCTTGCTTCTGGCTCCATCTGATGCACCTCTAGGCACTAATGTTCGCAGAGGCCTTCAGTCGTGGTCCCGCTGGCAGGTTCTGTCTTGGCATCATCTGTGCCTCTTAAAGCAGTTTGGGTTCTGCACTGGCTTTGGTGCAGTGTCACTGTGTGTACTGCTTCCATTAACATCGATGGCGCTGCCGTTGCTGGAAGAGAAACAGTTACTTATAGTGATCTGACTCAAAGCTAGCTTAATTTCCACCTCGACCATGCTCCAATCCCTCTGGGGCAGAGCCTGTAATCTGTCCTTCTGACTCCAGTACTTTGCCTGAACCATGTGGCAGAGCTCATACTTTACATCAGCTTTCTGACTCAGAATCTGACAACAATGACTATGATGAGGGGGACAAACGATGACAGTACAATGAGGACAATTGGTACACAGAATGGCAGTGTTCTGGGCACATTCCCAGACACTGGATTTGCTTCTCCCCTTGGTCCTTCAATAGAGGAGAGTGCCTCTTTTGGTATTGTCATGAAGTTGGTTACAATGGTCCTAGAACTGCAATTCCCTGCAGTGGAAGTCAAAATTCACTTTCTGATGGAGGTTGTTCAGCCTCGCTATGCACCTACTGAACCCCTCTTGCCATTCAGTAAGGCCTTAACAGATAGACTTGGGTAAAGCTACACTGTGGGCCCGAGTCAATAAGCTGGTTGCTTGCCACCACGGAAGGGCACCGGGTGATCCTGACTCCTTTGAAAAAAAAAACACTTCGCCAGAGGGTCTGGTGGTTTTGTGTCCACCAGCAGAGTGAACTCTAATGCCTTTCCTGGGACAACTCCTGAGTCTAAGAACAAGAAAACATTTTGCAAGTGCATGTTTTCTTTGACTAGTCTTGCTTTGTGCTCAGTCAGTGGTTGCTGCCTCCAGGGCTCCTACAGCCATGCTTTATTGGAAGCGGTGGGTCAAATCCTGCCAGAAGTTGAGAGAACTCATAGGATTCCTTAGCTCAAACCATACAGGACTGCCAGGAAGAAGCAGAATTCATTATTAGGTTTGGCCTTGACACAACTGATGACTTGGGTGGGGCAGTGGGCGTGATTGTGGTGCTTTGGTACCATGCGTGGTTGAGATCTATATGCTTCTCTTTAGATGTCCAGTTATCTTTAATGGACAGGTCACTGATGGCTCTTGCCTCTTTGAGGAAGTGGACTCTGCCTTGGATCGCTTTAAGGATTGCCATGCTACTGCACGTCCACCCCTACTAGGCAACTTTCTCAGCAGTTTTGGTCTTTCATTGCTATGCTCAGGTTTTCCATTACCACCAAGGCCAAATTATAAATATGTTACTAGACCTGCAGGTCGAGTAGTTGGAATAATCTACTCAACCTAGCTGTAATGTAGTTGATCTGTAAATGGCAAATAATTTATTTTACAGTCCCGCCTTTTTCTTTATTCTCACATACAAGTGCACCTTAAGATATGTGAGCTTAGCATTTCTGCTGTACAAAAACACCTCTTTTGTTTGATTAAATAGACTAAATGCCTGCTTCATGTATACTAAGAATCTAGCTCACATATAGGGTTCATATGATCCATGACTTGTCTCTTAGTTTACTAATAGCATTGCCATCATGGCAGGAGTGTTTGCCAGTTTGTTTAAACACTCACTTTTAATAAATATATTACTAAAGCATGATATGGCAGCACACTGTTATTTACGGACAGAAACGTCCAAAAGCTATTCCACTAACTTGCAGCTTTATTGATAAAACTATATAGTGTATTAACAATCTGTAAAAATTGGGTTTCAGAAAACATATTTATCATTTGCAAATCTCCAAGCAAACTGTTGTGGTTTGTTTTCATTCTTTTTCATCATACAGAAGTACAGAAAATGGGCTTTCCCAACTACTTAAATATATTTTTAAATGTTTGCACAGGCAACATTTAAATAACTCTTTGTACAGCAGGTCAGAGAGTTCACCTTACAAATCCTGAAACTCTGCAGTCAGAAAAGTAATTGTAAAACAAACTGACTTTTGACCACTGTCTCTGAACACAGAGCTAATTTGACAAGATCATAAGATTTAAAGGCATCTTAATTGCTCCTGCATTTTCTTACTGAACAGAACACCTGTTCTTTGTCAACTACCAGAAAGGATGAGTAGGTCCTAAAAATAGCTCAACCTGATAAAATATGACTGGCAACTGTAATGCCAATTAAGTTTGCCCTTTTCAAAGCACACATCCACCCTGAAGGAGGCCAGATCAGACATTTCCTCCCAGGCTTAACTTTAGATGGATGGTTCCTCCAACTAGTCAAGCATGGCTAGGCCCTCCAATTTCTTTCCACCCCTCCACACCATACACATACTAGCAGCGTGGTTGATAGAGGAACACATTTGTTTCTCAGCAGTAAGTGAGGGCCCTGTTGGCCAAAGGAGCCATGGAGAGGGTCCCACCCTCTGAAGTAGGAGCCGGGTGTTGCTCCTTCTACCTTCCTTGTGTTAGAGAAGGTTGAGGGCCTTCATCCTAGTTTAGATCATCACTTTCTCAGCACCTTCCTGTTGAAGTACAAATTTAAGATGCTTAATCTTGCCCAGGTCTAGTCTGTCCTACAGTGGCAGCTGCTGGCCCACGATTGTGCCAGTGGCAGACACCTCTCACAACCCCATCCAGAACTGATGGTAGTATGGATGCATCACTGCTAGGCTGGGGAGGCTATCTGTGTGTGGAGATCAGCAGAGACTGCTCTCAGATAAAAACCCGCCTACACATCAATTTGCTGATGGTTCGAACTAACTGCTTGGCAAAGGCTTTCCCACCAGCCATAAAGGGGAGGCTAGTAGAGGTTCTCACTGGCAACACTACCACAATGTGGTATTACAACAATTAGTGCAAATTGGGATCTTGGGTCCTGTGATGGTAGACTCAGCGCATCTGATACAGGCCGACTCGCCAGGGCATTTCTTTGGTTGTGAACCACATAGCTCTAAATGCCAGGGTGGACAAAGTTAGTTGCCGACACCAAGCGAATCAGGAATGGTAGTTAAACCTGGAGGTGGTGCAGGGCATTTTCTGGCAACGGGAAGAACCCTGGCTTGATCTTTTCACTGCCACCAAGTACGCGCCTGTCACCATTTTTGTGTGAAAATGTTACCAAAATATCTTTCTCTGGGAAACTGATTCTGCCTCAAGACAGAGCGGGTCCAAATCATCCTAGTGGCTCTGGATTGGGCCAGGTGGGTGTGTTATCCATAACTCCTAAACGCAAGCATTTGTCCTCTGATCAGCCTGCTGCTACAGGAGGATCTGCTGTTGCAGCAACAGGGCAGGGTCCTGCATCCAGCCCACTGAAATCTGCACCTCCATGGGTGGCGATTCAACAGCCGCAGCTGATTTCCTTCAGTCTTCCTCCCGAAGTCATTGGTCATTCTAGTGGCCAGGTGCCCTTCTATAAAATCTGTGTATGCCAGGCACTGGGACAGGTTGTTGCTTATGTGGTGTAGTAGGCTGGCTCAATATATTGTGTACACCTTTAGGTGAGGCACACTGTACTTAGTCCAGGCAACCCCTAGTGATAGTGTAGGTGGCTCTAGATAACCAGAGATCTCAGGGGTAGCTGTGGAGAGCAGCTAAGGCTTGTCCAGCAGGATGTAAAGAGGTTGCAAACACCACACTGGTCAGTCCGTGAAGTACACACAGGAAAGAACCACACCAGTGTTAGAAAAATATATAATATTTATTATAGCACACACTCTAGAACTAACTTTGGTATATCTCCTAAATGGAGATATCGTCATACAAAAATATACTTAGCAGCAGGTAAATAAAGGCATGAAATAACATGGGCCCCTATGTGGGGGGGGGGGGTAATACACTAAAAAAGAAAAAAAAATGGAATGTGAAAGCCACACCCTGCTCACACTACCACCCAAAGACCCTTAGGACTGGGGACGTTCTAACAGCCCAAAGGTAAGTAGGTAGGATTCCCCAAGCGCCTGTATGCAGAGGAGAAATCTGAGGTTAGTGTCCATAAGATAACATGGGGAAGTCGTGGTTGGAGTTTTCATGTTTTAGGACCCTTCCCAGAGGACCCAGAGGAAAGCCGATGGTACAAGGGAGGTTGGATAGTGCCCCCACCCGTGGATACCCAGAACAGTGCAGTACCTACACCAGGAAGCCCAGAGGCACAGGGAAGATGATGTGTCGGAACCTCCATTTGAAGTCAATGGGAACCTCTTTTGTCCAGCTGCTTCCGCAACCCGTAGACCAGGTCTGTGGAACCCAGGCATGGATTCCAGAAGAAGAGGACCTTAGGAGAGAAGGGAGAGAGTCCAGACCACCTGGAGGTGCCCAGGCCATGCAAGAGGGCAATGCCCACCCCTCTTGCTGCAGAACGGTGGACGAAGAAGTGCAGCTGTGTAGTTCAGACAATGCAGGAGGATTCCAGGAGTCGTCCACAAGCTGTCCCACACCAGTTGTTGAATTGCAGAGGGGTCAGTGGGACTACTAGCAATCTTTGGCACATAAAAATAAACATTGCACAAAGCTTGCAGGGTTTTTGGGGACCAGCAAGGTCCAGGTGAACCAATCTTGGCAGACAGATAGGTCAGGGCCAGCCCTCAGCAAGCAAGAGAACCATCAGAAATTGTTGGAGCCCCCCAGAAGGACCCTCTGGCAGCAGGGACAGGGACTCACAAGAAGGCCTCAGCAGCACCACAAAGAGGGATGCCCATTTCGCAAGAGTTACAAGGTGGACATTGTTCTTGGAGCTGGCAAGTGCTGGAGGCTGGGGCTTCTCTGAGCTAGGAGGTCTTCAGATGTAAGAGCCAACAAGCCTAGTCATCGACAAGCAGACCTGGTGCACACTAGTTCCAGCCAAGCAGCTCCAGATAGGGCCACAAACTTCCCAGGTGCAAGGAAGATAGGTCAGACCTATGGAGCGCCATAGAACCACTACCTGTGTTGCAGAGCCTTGGGGAGTCCATGGGACAGCAGGATCCACAAGCCATTCAGTGTTGTTGAGGTGCCTGCGGATGCATGGGAGTGGCTCCTTAACTCCAAGGGAGATTCCTTTTTGCTTTCCTAAGTACAGGCAGAGTCCCAGTGACTCGGGAGGATGCACGGACACAGGGTTGCTGAAGTCTTTGGAAAAAGTAGAAACACAGTAGCAGTAGGAGCTCTCCTACTTGTTACAGTCTTGCTTCTGGTTCTAACGAAGAACAGTAGTGGTTTCAGTGTCCAGGTTGCAGAAGTGTCTTGCAGAGGGGACTTGCAGACACTTCCTGAAGCTTTCCAGACGAATCTGGGGTCCCACCCTTGGGGACCCCTTAGGTAACCCTAAAAGGGGGTTGGACACTATCTGCAGTGACCCACCTATCAGAGGGCGTCATGGACATCACCGAGCTGGACTAACCAGTCAGACTCTCCCAGGGGCCTCTGCTCATCTTATTTCCAAGATGGCAGAATCAAGTGGCACTGTGGCTGAGCTCTGTGCACCTCCCTAGTGCTAGGGTCACTACCCTGTCCTTTGTGTGGTTTCGTGCCAGAGTCGGGTGGGGTCCTGCTCTGGTGCAAACCGGTTTATTCAAGGATAGCACCAAATGTGCCCTTCAAAGCAATCTGGTGGCGCTCAGCAGCACCCCCACTCCATCCCAGAGATGGTTACACCTCTATCTGAAAGGAAATCCTTTGTTCTGCCTTCCCCTGCCGGAGTTAGGCTCAGCAGCAGGAGGGCAAAATAGTGTCTGGGGTCGGCAGCAGCACGGGCTGGCGTAGGGCCCTGCAAGGCTGTACAGGCAGATATGGGGGATCCACTAGGGAACCCCCTAGAGTACATGGTATCATGCCATTAACACTGGAATCGATGTAGTTGCATGATCCCAACATGTTTGATACCAAACATGCCTACGTTCCTTGAAGCCTTTATGTATTTGGACAACTCGAGTTGAACAGTGTCCTCTACATAGCTTAAGATGGCTTCTCTGCACTTACAAAGCCCGGGAATGGAGTCTGGGGTTTGTAGGGGCACCTCTGCTCATGCAGGGGTGCCCTCACACTTAGAACCATGCACCCTGCCCTTAGCCTAAAGGGCCTTCCTTAGGTATGACTTACAGGGTCCGAGCGCAGTGACCATGATCTAAGGCAAACCTTATATCTTGAGTGAAAGGTACATGCACCATTTCAGACAGGCTGCAATGGCAGGTCTGCAGTCAGAGTTGTTTGCATGGGCCCTTAAGGATGGCACAATAAATACTGCAGCCCATGGGGGACCCATGGTGTACCATTGCCCTGGGTACCTAAATACCATATCCTAGGGACTTACATGGGTGAACCAGTATGCCAGTTGTGGGGTGTAAACATTACCTTACAACTGAATTTGGGAGAGAGAACACTGATACTAGGTTCTTGATTAGCAGGATCCCAGTGTACTACAGTCTAAACCTACTGACACCAGGCAGAAAGTGGGGACAACTATGCCAGAAAGATGCTACTTTGTTATAAGCGGCACCCATCAGATTGAGGTGTTGTTTGGTTTGTCATTCTTAGCAAGGACTTCACGTTTGGCAAGGTCAAAGGCCATTTGTCGCCTTTTTCAGATTTTTTGACGTTGCCGGTTCAGCTTTCTTTCTTTGAATTACCTGTGATGATGAGATGCCATAAAGGTTTGCAGCGCATATTTCCACTGAAGCCCTTTGTGGCACCACAGTGGGACATAAATTTGGTTCTCCTTTTTCTAATGTGTACCCCATTTGAGCCAGTGCCTCTTTAAAATCTTTCTCAGCGTGTTTGTGAGCTGCCGGCCCACTCTGTCCCGCTTCCTTACACAACTTTCTTTACTCTTCCTCACCCTTCGAAAGAGGAGGAGATACTCCATGTTTTGGACCCTAAGAGAGCCCTCAGTTTCTACATTGATCATACCAAGGGCCATCTGGTGGGCTGTCAACTATTAGTAGACTTCTGTGGAGCAAAGAAGGGCAAAGTAATTAAATAAAGAACCATCTCAAGGTGGATAGTCCACTGCTTAAAAATCTGATATGCCCTAGGTAAGAATTAGCCTTCTGGAGGACTTGGGGCTTATTCCACTCGAGCTAAGACAGTTACAACTGTGCTAGCATTCGGAGTACCTGTCCTGGATATTTGTCGGGCTGCTGCATAGGCATTACTGAACATGTTCACAAAGTACTGTTACTTTGACAGTCAGGCCCTTTTTGGAGGAGCACTTTACTGTTTGGTCCTGCAGGGCATTTTGGTCTGAGCCATTCCACCCAACGACCATCTAAGGAGGTGCTACTTTATCTGCTCATAAGGTGAGGAATCTGCGGTTAGAAGTATCCATCAGAACAAGTAGTTACGTACCTTCATTAACATTCTTTCTGGTGGATCCTCTATCTAAACCACAGATAACTCACAGACCCTCCTATCTCCCTGTCCTGTGGAACTCACTCTCTTTCCAGTGTAACAGTCCGAACCTAGAGATCTGTGGACTGGTCAACCCGATTTACACATGGGCACCACATTTGAGGGCATGGACAAGCCTTAGAAAACAACTCATGTCAGTGCGCTTATGTGGGTCTCTGCTTCACACTTTTGTAATGAAACAACATCTGTGCGGAGCGGTTTTCGGATCCAGCTGACGCCTGCAGAAATATTCAGAAGATGAAAAATCTGCAGTTTGATAGATTATCCACCAGAAAGATCATTACTGGAGGTAAGTACCTTTTTGTCCCTGGCTTGGATTAAGTGGTTCAGTCGTGGATAGTTTTATTCTTTTAGTTTTTCAAGTTTGAAGAACTCGAAGCTCCATGTAGATCAGCAATGTTTCAAATCACCATGCACATCTTGACTGGAGCTTTGAATGTGGACAGTGAGTGTTGGTACAAGTAACAGTCGAGAACAGGTGTTACTTACGTGTACCGCTATCCTACCTATCTCTCAAGTATATAAACACTTGGTGGGAGCTTTGATCTGAAAGGGCAGGCTTATTTAATTGGATTTATACCGCTTTATAAAATACTACAACATAGTTGTAACTACTCTTACTCTGTAAATGTGTAACTGCAGGACAACACCCCCGCTGGACATGCATTACGTATAAACCTCCCTGAAGTAAGGTAAGGAGTGTGACTACCCTGTGAATGAAATATGATTACACCTTAGTTCACAGGGTGGTTGTGAATGATATGATTAGAGCATACATTGTAGGGAGCTGTACACCAGTGCTTAACCCGGTACTTTAACTGTTTAGATTTATCCTTGATCAACTGAATACAATGGGATTGACCACCCTGTTTTAGATTGGTTAGCTTTATAGTGACTAGGCTACAATCAGTAGGTCTGCATTTTGCTAGAATATCCAGTACTAAATTATTTTAGCCAAAAAGCCTTCTTGAAAACATCTCCATAATGAATGGATTCAATTAACGGTCACAATTACATAACATTTTTCCTTCTGATAATGTGACAACTGGGAGTTTTGATTGTACATATATATCAAGACGTGTAATGGACTGGGCATAGGCACTCATGTTATTACCATGTATTTCACAAATTATCGTGAAAAAACTTACTGAGCAAATATTAGTAATGAGGTCACTCACCAATGCAATACTTCCTAAATAATGAGCACAGTAGCATGTTCATATATCTATATGGGTATAATCTAAAACAAGGAAAAATATAAAGTATATATTTTTAGCTATTTGATAGTGCTATATAAATGAGTGTGGGCTGAATTCTGCTAGAAAGAGAATATTGTCCCTGAATGGTCCTAAGAAGTGGATGTATCCAAGACTAATAATGGAATAGCTCATTGAGATTAAGTAATGACTATGACAACCAGCCCAAGCGAAAGAAGAAAATAAGAAGGATAGAGAGAAAAAAATTGAATACCTTTTAAAAAGGTTTTTGCTACAGTCTGAAAAACATGGGCTGAGTAATGCTTTTTTTGTTTTTTTATATTTACTTTTTTATTTACCTTTATTTGGTACATTGGAAGGAGAAATCCTCCAGTATCAGGTGAGAGCATTAGGCCTGACATGTATGTTTTAAACAGGGATAGTTAAAATAGCCCTGGCGAAGGCCCCTAGACCCATAGGGCTCATTGAGAAGGGTTGAAACATGTTGGCTTAAATCTTAGGTCATTTGGACCATTGTGCCCAGAAGAGACCCCCAAAAAACTGTTTTTAATATACCTTTGGTACCCTCTAATAAAGGACATCCTTGGGGTATACCAACAGTTATTTTGATACAAAAAAGGTCTGGATCCCTGCTTTAATCCACCTGATATTTTATATTAGAAATCCCAAGAATTTGTGGTTGAGTCTGCCCTGGTAGTACTATCTTACCAGGGTGTGGATTGACTGCCTATGATGAAACATGCCACGGCTTGTGGGTTAGGCGTCTACTTCAATTCTTGGATGAATCTATAGGTTGACTGTAGGGGAGTCTAATGATATTCAGTTGATAAAAAATATTAAATCTCCATTCTTCTCTCGCTCCTTGGCATCTTAGCTTCTTATGTGTATGATTGGATTAAGTGGCACCTAATCTAATTATCTGTATGCAGTTGGTGCAAACCAGTCAAAGACTTTTCCAGAGCGGTATACAGGGGTTTCAAGGATCTGAATGGGAGTTTGATTGTCAGCTGTGTCAAAGGCTGCCAAAAGGTCTAGTAGGACTAGACGGCAGGCGCCACTTATAACTAGTATGCTGTAGATGTCATTGAGATTTGTTTTTCTTTATCTTTAGGGTGGCAGTTGCATTACTGCAGTCTCTGTGAAATCTCAGTTGGTAGTGTGCTAAGAGATCATTACTGGTGATATGGTTTGTCAACTGAAGATCAACACATTCATTACATTTTCTAGTAATAGGAGATTGGGGATGGGTCTGTAGTTTGATAGGATATCTTTGTCAGCTTCTGATTTCTTCAAGAGGAACTTGCTGTGACCTGATTTGAGGCTTTCTTGGAAGAGGCTATCCTTCAAAGATGTATTCTTTTGTTAGAGATGCAAGCTCTTTTAAATGAACTTTCCTAGGTTGACATCTTGGTAGTGTGTGGGTATGAAGGTTTTGATGATTTTGTCTTGGATTTCTTCAGAGACGTGGATAAGTTTGGACCATTCCTGTAACATATGAAGAAGCATAAATAATGGTTGGGTGCTGAAAGAGGGTGGCCAAGATATTCTTAGTGATTTGAAGAAACAATCTTGTACTTACAGCTGGTTTGACATAGATGTGGTTTGGAGTGTGGTCTAAGGTTATTACTGAACAGTTCAAAGAGTGCTATTGGTATCTGTATAGAATTTTGGAACTTCAGTTGAAAGAGGAGAAATTTTGAGGTGTTAATGTTCTGCTTGTATTTTTTTTCCTGACGGCTTTTAGGGCAGAGCTGATACAAATCAGAGAGGTACCCTTTCCACCACCAAAGGAACAGGGTTAAAAGTCTATACACATACACAAATTCCCTTTAGATGTGAATTTGAAACCTAAGACTCAATTGAAATTACGTTGCTGGCATGCAATTTTCTACATATATGGGATTAAAAGTTATATATACATGGTGAAAAAAGAAAGGGCTATTGACCGTTTTCCAATGTCCTTGTACTGCAAACATTACTATTTGAAGACCATACTCTACACATAGTTTTTCTTGTTATTTCTTGTCTTTTTATTTTTGTTATTCAAAATATTTAAATAAATACATCAAACGTATCTTTAATGTATAATACTTTGCAACATTTTTTTTGTAACTGTTTTTATTGAATTTTTGAAAACTGTAACAAAAACAGTACAGTGCAGGCTGTGCAATACAAAATATTCATACCGTATTCCAGTACAAGAGTAGTATTGAGCATGTACCAACCAGAGGCCAAACGCATCCAGTAGACGGGTGAAGCTACACCCCCCTCTGCCCACCATAAAACACATGAAACCAATCACAATATGTATGCTATGAAAGATGGATAAGTGGCATAACCACAGTTGGTCGTCACCAATTCAATAGGCTCATTGTGAGACGTCCCTACTCTCATTCTCCGAGTTGTCTACTGAGCACCCGCCCTCCGCACCCGAGAACCAGTCCAGTAATGTGCCCCAAACCTCCAGGTCTATGAGTGCCTTGTCATCACTACGTGTGCAGCGCATGTGTTGCTCCTCAGCCACACCCCACTTCATGAGGTCCCGTATCCAATCAGGGAGCACTGGACTCCGAGTACTCATCCATCCAGTCACTACCCTGCGCCTAGCCAGTACCAACGCTAGCTGGACTAACTTATATGGAATATTCCGAACCCGCGGCTTCTGAACCACAACAAATAGACAGGCCATTGGTGTCGCCTCTATCCCCAAACCTGTCACTTCCACTACTTTCACCACCACTTGGTGCCACAAATTGTTCACCATCCTACAAGTCCAAACCAGATGCAAGAAGGAAGCGCCCAGCACACCACATCTTGGACATCCTGCTTTATGCCCCAGGTCAATCTTATTTAAACAACTGGGCGTAAGGTACGTCCTGTGTACAAAGTTAAAGTGCAGTAACTTGAATCTATTATTACAAGACACCCTACGCGTCCTGGACATAGTTGGATCCCAATCAGAATCCGACATGGGTGCCCCCAGGTCTCTCTCCTAGGCCCTGCAACTCACTCCCACTATTTTCGACTGGTCCTCCCAGAGTGCTTTTAAAACCGGGTGATCAAATGCAATCCATCACCCCAGTTAATCAAACCGTGAAGGATCGAGGAAGGAGCGGGAGCCACTGGGAAACCACTCCAGATCTCACGTGCCAGACTTTCGAGCTTAGCGTACTGGAGGAATTGACCAGATCCCACACCGAACAAGTCCCTGACCTCAGTAAAAGAAATTAACTCCCCATTGGGGTAAAGATCCCCAACTACTTCGCACCCTCCCAGTCTCCAGGCCTCCACAGACGTGAACTGTTCCATTTCCCGAAAGAGCGGAAGATCCCATATTCTCAGTTCCCGGTCGAAGGGGGCCCGTCGAAGCACACGTTTAACTGCTTGCTCCCAGATCCCTGCAGTGAACCTTGCCAAATGTTGAACAACAGTAGTAGACCAGCCCACCCTTCATCAAAAGATATACCAGCGCCTGCCTATCCAATACACCAGTAAACAGTCTCTTCTCCCAAATATCGGTATCTGTCATCCATTTAGCCTCGAATTGAAGATGTGCTGCATAATGATAATGCCTGATATTGGGAATCGACAGCCCGCCTCCCTCAAGGTCACCCTGCAGAACCGACAAAGCCACTCTACTACGTCGCCCAGCCCATACCAAAGAAATTAAGGGGCTATCCCACTTACGGAAAAACCAAGCAATGAATGGATACATGGAGTTCTGAACCAAATAAAGGCACCGCGGCAGAAAGACCATCTTGGATACCGCAGCCCTACCCATGACAGATAAAGGTAATTTATTCCAGAAAGAGACCGAGTGCTCCAAACCAGTAATCACCCGCTCAACATTATGTGTATTGTGTGCAGCCATAGTATGCGTAACCCAGATGCCCAAGTAACGAAAGCTCTCAACTTCCCACTGCAGAGAAGCCTCCGGCAATTCAGCCCGAGAAATACCGCAGAGAGACCCTAGAAGGAACAAGACCAATTTTTTTTTGTGGTTAACCCTGAGGCCAGAAACCACCCCAAACGCCTCCATCCTCTTTAACAACAGAGGAACCAAGACACTAGGGCATCATCAGCATACAGAGAAACCACATGGGTAACCTGCCCCACCCTGATCCCCCATTGTGCCAAACCCACCCGAAGCCGTATCGCCAACGGCTCCACAGCAAGAGCAAAGAGGAGAGGCGAGAGCGGACATCCTTCCTGTGTGCCCCTAACAATCTCCCAGGATTCAGAAAGTTCCCCCTCCACCCGAACCTGAGCAGTGGGAGCAGTGTATAATAGCAGCACCCAGGCACAGAAGCCAGGACCAAACCCCATACCACGTAACCCCTCCAGCAAATACCCCCACTCAACCGTGTCAAAAGCCTTCTCAATATCCAAAGAGGCCAGCACCAATTCAGTTTTCTCACCCTCAGTCTCATGCAGGACATGTGCCAGACGGCGCAGATTGTAAGTTGTGCTGCGACCAGAGATAAACCCACACTGATCCTCGTGTACCAGTCCCTGAATCACCCCACGAAGTCGAGAGGCCAGGATTTTGCAAAGGATCTTAATATCACTATTTAACATAGTGAGCAGACAATATGATGAAAGATCACCAGGGTCCCCCCCGCTGGCTTAAGCATCAAACAGACTATGCCCTGTCTCATGGATTATCTGCACGTTTTGTAACTGTCTCACCCTTCACATTTCGAATATGCAGTATAGGAGGGGAATCCACTTCTATCCTCAGAATCCACGCCAGAAGTTTGCCAGCCTTATCCCCTTCCCGGTGTAGGCACTGCCTATGGGCTCTGAGGGTGACGTGACTCAAAGTATTCCAACACTCGTCAACTTCCTTATATTATCTAAGTTCCTCCCTTCCAGCTGCTCTTGTTGCAGGGAGCGTACACTGCAGTGCCCTTAGTCTCTGCTCCAGCCCAGTGAGCTCACACTCCATGCGCCAGCACACTCCACACGCCGTACCAATGCAGACCCCCCGCACCACTGCCTTTATGGCCTCCCACTCCAGTCCCCTACAATCGGTTGTATTCAAATTCAAGTTCATGTAACCAGTAATGGCCTCCCCCACACCATTACTGCACCCCACATCAGCAAGAAATTCTGCTGGTAAACGCCAACTACGCTCAGCGCTAGCATCGTCTGCCCCCCCCATTGTAGGTGCATCAAAACAGGAGCAGGATCAGATAAAAACCGACTCAAATGTGAGACCTCCAAGACTTGATAGCCGTGAAGACCAGCTAAAAGAAACCTATCCAATCGGGCATGCGTAATATGGGTTCTGGAGTGACAGGTAAACTCTTTACCCTCCGGATGCAACTCTCTCCAACTATCCCATAACCCCAACTGACTCATCACATCCGTAAGTGACCTCACCATCTGGGGGTTGGTCCCTAGCTTCAGCGGAAGGTGTTCCAACTCCCTGTTCAATATACAGTTGTAATCCCCAGCCCAAATAATAGGCTTATCTACACTCACCCCAAGGATCTCCGGGATGTTGGTGTAAAAAGAGGGGTCATCCACGTTGGGTGCATACGTGTTAAGAATAGTGATGGGTGATCCATCCAGCATATCCTCAATTAGAATATACCTCCCCTCCACATCGGCCTCACTATACATCTGGGTAAAAGGCATCCCTGTAGCCACCCACACTGCCACCCCTCTCGCATAAGAGAAAAAGGAGGACGAAAACATTTAACCACGCCATTTCTTAGAGTGCTTTTGAGCCTCTTCCTCCATCATGTGCGTCTCTTGGAGACAGGCAATGTGTACCTTCTGCCGCTTTAAAAAGAAGTGTTCCCTGTATCGTTTGGTGAAACTCTTCACCCCCCTGTCATTCCAAGACAACATATTAATCTGGCGACCCATACTGGCAGTGAATTACCAACTCCCCCACTCTCACACCTCCCACTGGCGGCCATCCACAAAAAGAAAAGGTAAGAAAGGTATTGCATGCCAGTCACTCCATAATATCTGCACTGTAAACCCAACAACAAACATTGACAAACTGAGCCAATTAAACCCCATAAACAATAAGCACCCACCCCGGACATACAGTATAACAACTGAAACAAACCACCATACTGCAGATCCAAACGGTAAATGCTGCTAGGACAACAGCCTAACCCCAGCTCCCCCATGAGAAACCTACCACAGACGTGGAGCGATCTAACCCCCCCCCCCCCCCCCCCCTTCCCCGGCCACCAGATAGCATTGCCCACCCATGAACCATCATTGCAGCATGTTATTAGCATTTCCCCACCCCCCCATAAATTCCAAACATGCCCAGATGATGACAAGGCCCAGTACACCATCACATACATCACCGTCTGGAAGCAGACCTCTCCCAAACAGGGCCAGGCCCTCCCAAGAGAGGGCACTACAGGTAGAAGGTCAGTCCTGCGCAGAGGCCAGCAGGGAGTCCAATTCCGGCCTACCGCCAGAGCCATCCGCCGACCCGCCAGGATTCGCCACCATTGTCCCATCTTGTTGTATCTCGATCCGGAGGGCAGGGTCCACATCCAACCCCCAAGCCACAGTGTCCTCCGACAGGTCACCCTCACAGATCCGCCAGTCAGGGCCTTCAGCCCTAGAAGCCCGATGAGCCACTCCACCAGTTCCAGTTAGCCTGCTCGGTGTCTCCTTATCCCACATTTGCAGCCATCTCCAAACCTACTCTGTCTGCTCAAATAATGGGACCTGCCTCCAAAGAGCACCTTCAAGCGCGCAGCATATATCTGACATTCATGGCTCGGAGCTGTGCCTTTACTTCAAGAAAACTCCTCCGTGAGTTCTGCACCTTGTTGGTGTAATCAGGATAAATGAAAATCTTCCCATTCTCGAACACCGCCTTGTCCGAATCACGAGCTGAACATAGTCCCTATTCCTGTAATTTAGGAGACAGGCGATGATGTCCTTCGGGGGCGCACCAGGCCGCGTCGGAGCCACAAGCGCCCTATGAGCCCTCTCTACCACAAACATCCTGGAGAGGCCCACCGGCTGCAGTACATCCCTGATCCAATTTTCTACGAACGTTTCGGCCGCGGACCCCTCTGCCCACTCAGGGAATCCGAGCAGTCTGATATTATTCTGCCGAGAGTGGCCTTCAGCATCCTCCAGCCCCCACCATGGAGTTGGCCTGCGCCATCTGCTTACGTAGAGCCCCTACCTCCGTCTGTAGCTCCACAATAGAGCCCTCCGCCACCTTGACCTTGTCCGATACCTTCCTGAGGTCCCCCCTGAGGAGGTTGACCTCCACTGCCACAGTTTCTATTGTGCCTTCAAGTGCCACTCTTGAAATCTGAATATAGCGGTAAGAATCTCGGCTTGCGACGGTTCTTCGGCCAGCATCGTCCCACTCTGGCCTTCCTCAGTCCCTCCCAACCGTGCAGCGATCTGCGGCAAGGGCCCAACAGTGGTATATTGTTCCACAGTGTTGCCCTGCGACACATCGGCCCGCCTGTGTTGCCCCATCCCAGGGCAGCCATAGTACAAACCGTATCTCCAGCCTTGAAGCCCCGGAAGACAGACACCCGCAGCTCACAGTGTCCAAGGCCGACCATCACCTCCGTGGCCTCATAGATCAAACATACCCCAGCAGCAGTTAGACAGTCCAGAGCAGGTGTGCCACGCACCACACAGGCACCTCTACAGGCCAGTCACCCTCCAGTCCAGCAGACACAGGCATGAGGCCTGAAAGACTCTATAAACCCAGGATATCCGGGGGGGGGACACCCCTCTACCAGTAGCGCTCCAATCTGCTCTCCCAACATCTAGGCGCCCCCTCCAAGGGTCACAGTAAACAGTAATAAGCTCCCAATCGGGCGCTGTCCCAAACCTGCAGCCACAGCCTCCACTGTGTCGCGCAGGCGTCTCCTAAGTGCACCCACGAGCCGTGGGTCCCCCCTCATCAGGTGTGCAGGCTACACCAGCTCCAGGCCTCCAGGGCTCCAGCCCGCGCCCAGGCTCAGCCGGGCTGACTGGACTCACTCCTCCTCACTGCAAGGCTCCAGAAGTTGGCAAGCGCCACCAGCCATCCATCTGGCATCCGATATAATATAATCCAGGGGAAGGATCACCTTACCGGGACAAGACGCTAGGCAAGGCCGCAGCGGCGGCCCTGCGCCACCATCCACGCGCTCGGCAGCCAGCACCTCTGCAGCCCAGATCCGGGCAAATCCTATCACCAACGGCAGCCCACGACCCCCAGGGGTCCAGTTGACACTGCTGACAGGGTGTATGATTCCACGGCACCCCAGGATAATGACAGGATTCGCTGGGATGGCAGGAGCTCACTAGGAGCACGTCCCGCCGGCCATCTTGCTTGGCCACGCCCTCCTTTGCAACATTTTAACATACTTTTTTTCCCTCCTATCCCTTATAATAAAACATAATACAATAAAAATATATTTCTCATATAGCTATAAAAACTGTTGATGCGGGGTTTTAGTGGTTTTTAAGTTGGTTCGCACCACCTTCTTCAGGACAAGTTCATCAATTTATACATAAATTTTCTTACACTTTAACTAAAAAAAATACCAAAAAAAATGGTCTTAACAATGTCATAATATTTCAAGAAGAAGATTAAAAAACAGTCATATACTTGTTACCCAAGTCATCACTCTCATCACACTGCTACCTTTCTACTTCTTAAAAACAGTCCCTGATATAATACTAATATTCACAATGTACCTTGTTTAATCTTTAGAGAGATTTCATATCTATGGCAAGTTAACTCCCATGCCAATCTCCCTATGTTATGATAATCCCCTGCTTTTGTGTAGAGTTTTTTCAGTTACTACTGTCCTTTTCATCTCCAGCTTTCACAGGTAGGTAATCCTTAGTTTAGTCAAATATGTTAATAGTCAACTAATTCCTTTCATAAGGTAAATTGTATGTTTTACAATGGCTTAATAAGCACCTAACTTATTTCAGCTTCCTTGTTGGTCTTTGCAATTACCAGTTCCAATTTTTTTATATTTATTGTTCTTCACATTTTATGGCCTTGTATCCTGTCTCACCTGTGTTCATACATGCAATGCCTTTCATTAGGCTCATGCGCTTTTCCTTCTCTTGTTTTTGATAGCGTAGCGCGTTCCTGTTTTGCAAGAATTTCATTTTTAAACAGATCTAAGAAGAGGATTATTTAAAGTTTCTCTATTATTCATTTCACTTTGTGCTTGGTGATTATATTAATCTCCAATAGTACTTTTATATTGTGACTCTCTCACCTTCTGAGTGCAATAGCACCATTCTCAAATAGCGCGCTCACTCAAGCTATTTTCATTAAAGCGGTGCGTCTCTATCTCCTGTGAACTCCACCTCAAGGGCAATAATCTAGAAGCGGTAAAACTCCCTTTTAGTGATTAAATTTAACTTTAAACTTAATTTTATTATAAGTCCTCTCCATTTCTAATTATATTTTTCGGCCCGCTCACCTATATATCAGCGTGTTCCTTCTTGCTTGTTATCAGTGACAAACCCCATCCACCGTTTTGGAGCTCGTATTTATAGGCAGATGTTAACTACGCTTAACCGTGTGCTTTCCCTGTCACATGTGCAGCCATCTTGGAATTGGTTTCTTCCACACCTCTGTGTGGGTATTTGGTATACAGATGCCTCAATAGGTCCGATATCTGGGCCCTATTAAGGGTTCTTTATCTATTTTGCTCTCTATATTAATTAGAAAACAAAAGGTTTTCCTAATGGGCAAACATTAGTTTTAATTTTAAGATCTTACTCTTTCACTCCTCTCCATATTTTCTTTTTCTTTTCTTTTTCCCTGTTTGTCAGCCATTTTAACATCAGGCTCTTTTACCCTATTTTTAGTACACTCTTTTTGTATACTGTTCTTATTATTTTGTCCCCTTTACTTTCCTAAAAAGAGACCTGTGATCTGTGATATTTCTTTATCGTTTCTATACTTTTTTTAAATTGTCACAACATATATGTTCTCTTAACTGACGTTACTTATTCACCATTCTAATATCTGGCTCAATTCGTTCTATTTTTTACATTTTAGTCGTCTCCCTTCTAAATCAGTCCTCCACATAATGAGGTGCTGTTAAATCCTCATTCTACTAAATATTCCCATTCTTCTCTCTTATTTAAACCCTCCTTGGATGTTCTATATTTACTGATCTAAAACTGTTCTCTTCGTTTTCTTTTTATGTCAATGTCTCCTCATCGTCATGTTCCCTTCACCTTTTCTAATATACACCACCTTCAATCATTTTCATTATGGTTCTGCTCCAAGTAGTGTTCAATTAGAGGAGCATTCCTCTTTTTAGTTCTTATCGCTGATCTGTGTTCGTTTAATCTTAGCCTAGTTTCTCTACCTTTTTTCTCCTATATATATATATATATATATCCCTTGTTACATGGACATATTATCAAATATATCACATTTTAAGTTTTACAATTTACCATGTCTATGAGATGATGTCTCATCCCATTTAATTCCACTACATTACCCTTTTTAACAGTATTGCAGTTACTACAGGGCCCACATGGGAAATTTCCTTTCACTTTACTCCCATCTCAATTGTCTTTCTGTTGGGCTTCTTTGGAGTCCTTATACATATGTACTAAATTATTTCTTGTTGTTCTATTTCTTCTATATGCAAACAGGGGTTTCTCTAGACCTCCTCCATTTCCTTCATCCAAGAGTGTCCAATTCCTATTGATCAATTTTTTTATCTTATTACTAATGTTGGAATAGTTGGTAATGTAAACGATTCTGTGTATGCCCTTTACCTTTCACCCCCTCCCCCCCAAATAAGCTCTCCCTGTTGTAGTACTTTGCTCTCTTTTATATGCGTTTTTAAATTAATTTCTTTAGGTAACCTCTCTAACAGTTTTCCTTCCAGAGTCCTAGCATGTATTTTGTAATCATCTCTATGTGTACAATTCCGTCCAAGTCTTAAAAATTAGCTAAATGGTATATATAATCTTTGACATCCTGGATAGTTGCTAGTATAATGTAATAGGGTATTATGATCGATCGATTTTGTATAGAACTCTACTTGTAGTTTCACCTCTACAGCTTTGATCTTAATATCTAGAAAATCTGATTCCTTCTGGCTAATCATCTAATTAAATTTCAAATTTGAATCTCCACAATTTAACCAGAGAATAAAGGAATCCAAATCCTCTGTATCTCCCTGCCATATGAAAAATATATCATCGAATGTGGCCATTTAATTATATATATGTTTTTCTTCGAAGGAAACTACATATAAACATGCCAGACTTGGAGCACATGTAGCTCCCATGCTGGTCCTTTTTGTTTGGCAAAATATTTCATCATTGAATTAAAAAAATATTATTTTTCAAAATAATTTCTACCCATTCTATTAAATTTGTGTGGGGAGGTAAGTCACCTTCTTCACTGCACTATCTCTGCTTCAGGATTTCTACGGTAGCATCCTGTGGGATATTCGTGTATAATGCTTCAATATCTAGAGTTACAAGCCATTCCCTTTCCGAGCCAAATCTCAGTCCTATCTTAATGATCATATCAGTTGTATCCTTGATATATGATGGTTGATGCAAAACTAATGGTTTCAAAAAGCAATCTACATATTTGCTCAGAGGCTCAGTGAGAGAATTCAGACTTGAAACAAACGGCCTCATAGGTGGATCCTTCATATTCTTATTGACCTTTGGTAGCCCATATAAAGCTGGAATCATGGGATGTTCATTGTATAAGAATTCCTATTCATCCTGACAGATTCATTCAACCTCATTTTCTAGACATAAACTCTCCTTTATTTTTGATCCTAGAGGTACCCATTTTTCTGTAATTGATTGCTCTTACACCAATTTCTTTAATAAATCTTCCACACCCTTCTCTGTCACCCTCTACTTCTTTCTCTACCATCTGTCTGGAAGATAAGAAATAACAAGAAAAACAATGTGTAGAGTATGGTCTTCAAATAGTAATGTTTGGAGTATAGTGACATTGGGAAACTGTCAATATCCCTTTATTTTTCACCTTGTAGATATAACTTTTAATCCCATATATGTAGAAAATTGCATGCCAGCAACGTAATTTCAATTGACCTTTTTTTTTTTTCTTTCTTTAAACTCCTGTTTCTTTCCATGTTTCTCAGATGCGTTCTGTAGGAAGTTGGCTCTGTATATACTATTTCAAAGTAAGAAATAGTGTGCACAGAGTCCAAGGGTTCCCCTTAGAGGTAAGATAGTGGCAAAAGTAGATCATTCTAATGCTCTATTTTGTGGTAGTGTGGTCGAGCAGTGGGCTTATCAGAGGGTAGTGTTTAGAACACACACTCAAAGACTTACTCCAGGCCAATAGGTTTTTATATAGAAAAATAGATTTTCTTAGTTTATTTTAAGAACCACAGGTTCAAGATTTACAAGTAATACTTCAAATGAAAGGTTTTTCACTTAGGAACTTTAGGAACTTTGAATAATCACAATAGCATGTACAGTTTTGACAAATATGGCAATGAGCTATTTTAAAAGTGGACACTGTGCAAAAATCAACAGTTCCTGGGGGAGGTAAGTAATTGTTAATTTTGCAGGTAAGTAAAACACTTTCAAGGTTCAAAGTTGGGTCACCAGCAGCTCAGGGCCTGTCAGGTGCAGAGGTCAAAGAGGTGCCCAAAACGCAAAGGCTTCAATGGAGAACAGGGGTGCCCTGGTTCCAGTCTGCCAGCAGGAGGGCAGACCAGGGGGGTTTTGTAGGGCACCGGGGGGGAGGGGGACACCAGCAGGCACAGGAAGTACACCCTCTGCGGCACAGGGGCGGCCGGGTGCAGAGTGCAAACAGGCGTCAGGTTTTGTATTAAAAGTAATGGGGAGACCCAGGGGGTCTCTTCAATGATGCAGGCAGGCACGGGGGCTCCTCGAGGTAGCCACCACCTGGGCTAGACAGAGGGTCGCCTGGGGATCGCTCCTGCACTGGAGTTCGGTTCCTTCCGGTCTTGGGGGCTGCGGGTGCAGTGTTGGTTCCAGGCGTTGGGTCCCTTGTTACAGGCAGTCGCGGTCAGGGGGAGCCTCTGGATTTCCTCTGCTGGCATAGCTGTGGGAGCTCGGGGGGGATCAACTCTGGCTACTCTCGGGCTCGCAGTCGCTGGGGAGTCCTCCCTGTAATGTTGTTTTCTCTCAGGTCGAGCCGGGGGGCATCGGATGCAGAGTAGAAAGTCTCCCGCTTCCGGCAGGAAACGTGAAGTCCTTGAAGTTGTTTCTTTGTTGCAAGAAAGTTGCAGATGGTTGAACAGAGCCGCTGTTCACTGGAGTTTTTTGGTCCTTGGGTGCAGGGCAGTCCTCTGAGGCTTCAGAGGTCGCTGGTCCCTGTTGGATGCGTCGCTGTTGCAGTTTTCTTCGAAGTTGGGAGACCGGCCGTAGGGCTGGGCCAAAGCAGTTGTCGTCTCCGTCTTCAATGCAGGGCTTCAGGTCAGCAGTCCTTCTTCTTCTTTAGGTTGCAGTAATCCTGTTTCCTAGATTCGGGGGGGGGGCCTAAATACTGAATTTGGGGTGTGTTTAGGTCTGGGAGGGCAGTAGCCAATGGCTACTGTCCTTGAGGGTGGCTACACCCTCTCTGGGCCTCCTCCCTGTGGGGAGGGGAGCACATCCCTAATCCTATTGGGGGAATCCTCCTTCTACAAGATGGAGGATTTCTAAAAATAAGGGTCACCTCAGCTCAGGACACCTTAGGGGCTGTCCTGACTGGGGAGTGACTCCTTCTTGTTTTTCTCATTATCTCTTCCAGCCTTGCCACCAAAAGTGGGGGCAGTGGCCGAAGGGGCGGGCATCTCCACTAGCTGGGATGCCCTGTCGTGCTATAACAAAGGGGGTGAGCCTTTGAGGCTCACCGCCAGTTGTTAAAGTTCCTGCAGGGGGAGGTGAGAAGCACCTCCACCCAGTAGAGGCTGTGTTCCTGGCCACAGAGTGACAAAGGCACTCTCCCCATGTGGCCAGCAACATGTCTGGTGTGTGGCAGGCTGGCAGAAACTAGTCAGCCTACACTGGAAGTCGGGTATGTTTTCAGGGGGCATCTTTAAGATGTCCTTTGGGTGTATTTTACAATAATTTGCACACTGGCATCAGTGTGCATTTATTGTGCTGAAAAGTTTGATACCAAACTTCCCAGTATTCAGTGTAGCCATTATGGTGCTGTGTAGTTCGTGTTTGACAGACTCCAAGACCATATGCTCTTATGGCTACCCTGCACTTACAACGTCTAAGGTTTTGCTTAGACACTGTAGGGGCGTAGTGCTCATGCACCTATGCCTTCACCTGTGGTATAGTGCACCCTGCCTTAGGGCTTTAAGGCCTGCTAGAGGGGTGACTTACCTATGCCACAGACAGTGTGAGATTGGCATGTCACTCTGAGGGGAGTGCCATGTCATTTTCTCCCCACCAGCACACACAAGCTGTGAAGCAATGTGCATGTGCTGAGTGAGGGGTTCCCAGGGTGGCATAAGAAATGCTGCAGCCCTTAGAGACCTTCCCTGGCATCAGGGCCCTTGGTACCAGGTGTACCAGTTACAAGGGACTTACCTGAGTGCCAGGGTTGTGCCAATTGTGGAGACAAAGGTACAGTTTAGGGAAAGAACACTGGTGCTGGGGTCTGGTTAGCAGGGTCCCAGCACACTTTCAAATCATAACTTAGCATCAGCAAAGGCAAAAAGTCAGGGGGTAACCACGTTCTCTGTTTTAAGTTCTACAGATAATTGTCTAATATGTTTTCTAAGATCTCTGTGATTTTAGGGATGATTTTAGTGCCTGGGGAAACCTAACTTATTCTCGATCACCCCCTTCTTCTTTTCTCAGGTGTTGTGAGGAGACTGCCTTAGGCTGTACAGTGGAGAAAAATGATAGTATGATTGTGATTAAACAGGCTTGTGCTTTCCTATTACCTAACTCTGAGGACATAAAATAGAGTTTATATATAATAACACATATTCTTTTTTTGGAACCATTGAATATATGCTCTAGGTTGATAACACAGATAAAAAGAAAAGAAGTACAGTAAATTTGTGCTTGGTTCCCACGGAGTCCGTTACACAGCAGAAGAGAACTGGATCTTCCTTAACATAAAGTACCCAGTTCTGCCTATTGGTGTGCACAACACACTATAAACACAAAGGCTCTTTTCAGAACCACCCTATAAACAACAAATTTGTTTTTCAAAAACTATTTGAAATGTATTTTTCAGATCCGCAGAGTTACTGCATGACCAATTACCGGTGTTATAGCACGATTCTGGTTCTTTGCAGTGGATCTGTGGATCCAATTTAAAATTGTATTGTTTAACAACTGTGTCTGGAAGAGTGTGTAACTCCACATCAGTGTGTTTGGAAGACAATATGTGTTCTGGACTTTGTAAGTGTGTGTGAATGTGTGAGGGTGATCTGATAAGAAACTGCTAGCTGCAGATTCCTTACCTTTGAATTTTCTAGCGTCAGCTTGGAATGTGAAATTTTTTGCTGAGCAGGACCCTGCGCACGCTGTCGGGTGGCATCGTTCGGATCCGCGTGTGTCGTTTGGCTCTGTGTGGCGTTGTCAGCATCGTTGGAGCGGTGTGTGACATTAGGGTGGCCTATAAAGGCACTGCCCTGGCGCACGTATGTCAGTTCTTTTCCTTCTGCACTAGTTAAGTGCAGGTCGAGGATCGAGCTACCCTCTTCCTTTTTTGGCAGGCCTTTTTTCAACCTTTTTCTTGAATCATTTGAAGCCTGTGCAGGATGAGATCTAGGAAGACGGGGTTCAAGCCCTGTGGCACCTGCCATCATGCCATGTTGGTGACGGACCCCCATTGGGTATCTCTGGTGCCTCCACAGAGACCACGACTCAGTCGTGTTCTAACTGCTGGGCCATGGCCCTGAAAGCTTTGAGAGAGCAGTCTCTAGAGGTCATAGCGGCTCAGCAGTCGACTTCGGTTGGTGCAACTCCTAGGAGGTCACGGTTCCGATCGATGAGGTCGCGGGACCACTTCAGGAACCCTAGGTCCTCTTCTTCTCACTCGAGGTCCTCTGGGCACTCAGGGAAGAGGCACAAGAAGAAGAAGTCTAAGCGGATTTCGACTTCGCCATACCCGTTGGCTGACGAGGCATCTAGGGAATATCGACATTCCAGGCACAGTTCCGCAGAACCAATGCCTGGGCTGACTTAGAACCTACCTCCCCCGCCTTTCTGGGAGCCAGAGCGACCCTTCTCAGCTCAAAGATTTTTACGGCGCCAAGCACCTCGTATTTGAGCGGGCTGCTGGCGCGCCTTTGGGCCCCACGGAATCGGCAGGGGCCACATCGGGTCCCATGCCGGCGGCTTTGGCCCTGGCACCATTGGGACTCCAGTGGTGATGCTGAGTTCAGTCAGCCTCCTCCAGTGTCGCTCCTGATGCCGACGCTCCGCACTCCATCGGTGCCCACCGGTGGAGCGAGCCCCATCCTTATCTCAGATGATCCCGAGCAGGAACAATGTTGTACGACGCTGATTCCGACTTCGGTGGCACAGACAGTGGCCAGATCTGTACCTGAGGCTTTTTTGGATCAGACAAATACAGGGGAGGAACGGGAGGGGTCCTATGACTCTTTTGAGTATGGATTGAAGCATATAGACTGGTATGAGGAACTAGGGGAAGCCAGTGGACTGAATACTTCTCCAGATACTGGCATGCTCTCGCCTCCTACTGCGGCTACGGAGGAAGGAGCTTCCTATGCTATGGTGGTTCGTAAGGCAGATGAGGTCTTTGACCTAGGTTTGCCTATGGTGCCAGTCAGGACTAACCTCCTGCCTGAGTTGCTTCAGTCGGGGGTTTCCACATCTGAGCCGATATTGCCCTTCAATGAAGCACTCACTGATGTCCTGCTGGGGACGTGGTCCAAACCCAGCACAAGGGCTCCTGTTAATAGGACTATCGGCCACCGCCATAGACCAGCTCCAAACGATCCTAGTTCCTCACCCAACACCCCACTCCGAAGAGCGAGGTAGACCAGGCCTCTGCTTCCCACGGTGCCTTCCGCTCCCCCGGATAGTGAATCAAAGAGGCTTGATCAGCTTGGAAAGAAAATGTTTTCTTCCTCCAACCTGGCATTAAGGGCTGTAAACACCTCATGCCTATTGAGCCGTTTTTCCCATACTTTGTGGGATATGGTGGAACACGTGCTTCCCCAGGTCCCGGAGGGCGTGTACGACACTCTCACACAAGGTGTAAAAGATGGAAGTGATGCAGTCCAGGTTACGATACGGTGTGGTTTGGACACAACTAAATCGCTGGGTAGGGTGATTTAATCGCCAGTGGCACCTCGACGCCATGCCTGGCTCTGTACAGCTGGCTTTTGGGGGGGATGTCCAGGCAAACCTTATGTACATGCCCTTTGATGGCCAGCGCCTATTTGGAGAAAAGGCAGACTCAGCGCTTGAGCGGTTCAAGGACCCTCGAGCTACGGCCAGTTCCTTGGGCCTTTGTGCTCCTGCTCACCAGCAGTCTGTCTTTCGTCCCTTTAGAGACTTAGGAACGGGTGTGATTCCACACCACCCACAAGTCAGCCACCGTCCTCCATCATCTCAGCATCCAGTGCGAGGACCAAGTTGTGTTACCTTCAGACCCAGAGGGTCTAGCCAGAGGTCAGTCACCACCCAGCCCCCCTCTTCCACAGCCCCCAAGACCTCCTAGTATGATTCTGCAAGACCATACTTGTCCAGTTGGAGGGAGGATTAAATTTCATCCCCCTCAATTACGGTCAATAACATCGGACAAATTGGTCTTTCAGATCAAAAGGAAGCGCTATTCCCTCCCCTTCCAGTCTTTCCCCCTTCCTCTGTGCCTCCATTAAAAGAACGGCTGATGGAGGATCATTTAATCTTGCTCAGAGAGTAAGTTAGGCTCTCTTGGCCAAGACTCTCGCTACTTTCTGATTCCAAAAAAGAACAAGGGTATTCGCCCTATTTTGGACTTAAGGGACGTCAATCTCTTCCTCAAAAAGGAGAAATTTATGATACTCACTCTTGCTCAGATCTTGTCTGCCCTAGACCAAGGAGACTGAATGGTAGCGTTGGATTAGCAAGATGCGTATTTTTCCATCCTGCCTGCCCACAGGTGCTACTTGCGGTTCAAGGTGGGCCACGAGCACTTTCAATTTACCGTGCTTCCTTTTGGTCTTACCAGTGCCCCCTCGAGTGTTCTTCAAAGTGATGGTGGTGGTAGCAGCTCATCTGCGCAGGTTTGTCTTCCCCTACCTCGACGACTGGCTGTTGAAGGCTCCTACACCCCAGGCTCTCCTCAACCACCTTCAGATGACGGTGAACCTCCTGCATTCACTGGGTTCAATATAAACATGCAGAAGTCACACCTGACTCCCTCTCAGAAGCTCCCTTTTATCGGAGATGTTCTGGACACAGTGTAGATTCAGGCTTATCCTCCCGAGCAGCGAGTCCAGGGTATTCCGGTTATGATACCAGTGTTTTGGCCTCTATCCTGGATTTCGTTGAGACAGACTTGGAGGCTGTTGGGACTCATGGCCTCCAGCATCCTGGTAGTCAAACATGCCAGATAGCATATGAGGGCTCTGCAGTTACACCTGAAGTTCCAGTGGGCGCAGCAGTGTGGGGCTTTGTCTGGGGGAGCGGGCAACTCCACTAGCTGGAGTGCCCTGTGACACTGTAACCTGAGGCTTGAGCCTTTGAGGCTCACCACCAGGTGTTACAGTTCCTGCAGGGGGGAGGTGTGAAGCACCTTCACCCAGGACAGGGTTTGTTTCTGCCCACAGAGAGCCAAAAGGCTCTCACCCCATGTGGTCAGAAACTCATCTGAAAGTGGCAGGCTGGCACAGACGGGTCGTCCTGCACTAGCAGTTGAGCTAACATACAGGTGGCATCTCTAAGAATCCCTTTGGGTGCATTTCTCAATAAATCTCACACTGGCATCAGTGTGGGTTTATTGTACTGAGAAGTATACCAAACTTCCCATTATTCAGTGCAGCAATTATGGAGCTGTGGAGTTCGTAATTACAAACTCCCAGACCATATACTCAATATGGCTACACTGCACTTATAATGTGGAAGAATGGACTTAGACGCTGTAGGGGCATATTGCTCATGCAGCTTTGCCCTCACCTGTGGTACAGTGCAGCCTGCCTACGGGCTGTAAGGCCTGCTAGAGGGGTGACTTACCTATGCCACAAGCAGTGGTTTGCGGGCATGGCACCCTGGGAGGGGTGCCATGTTGACTTTGTGTGTGCTGGTGGGGAGAAAAAGACAATCTGCAAGGCAGTGTGTATGGGCTTGGTGAGGGGTTCCCCAGGGTGGCATAATACATGCTGCAGCCTTTGGGGACCTTCCCTGGCCACAGGGCCCTTGGTACCAGCGGAACCTTTTACAAGGGACTTACCTCTATTGAAACAAAGGTACAGATTTTGGGCAAGAACACTGGTGCTAGGGTCTAGTTAGCAGGATCCCAGCACACTTTCAATCAGAATTGGCATCAATATCAGGCAAAAAGTGGGGGGGTAGCCATGCCAACAGTGGCACTTTCCTTGCCTCCTGCCCCCCGTGCCCCCTCCCAAACGAAAGAGGATGAGACTTTCCCAAGAGAGTCTTCATTTTTTAAGTGGAAGAACCTGGAAAGGCCTTTGGCATTGGCATGCGCAGTCCCAGGTCTGTGTTCCACTGAAATGTCCATTCCCTGTAGAGATATGGACCACCTCAAAAGTTTAGGGTTCTCTCCTTTCATTTGCATTAGCCATCTAAGAGGTCTGTGGTCAGTTTGAACAGTAAAGTGAGTACCAAACAAGTATGGTCTCAGCTTTTTCAGGGACCAAACCACAGCAATGGCACTTCAACGTTGCTCCATGGGGAGTAACCTCCTGCTAAAGAAAGCAGCAGGCTGGTCCAGGCCATCATCATTGGTTTGGGACAGGACTGCTCCTATCCCATGTTCAGAGGCGTCTGTCTGCACAATGAACTGCCTAGAATAATCTCGAGCTTTGAGTACTTGTGCTGAGCACATTGCCTCCTTCAGGGTGTCAAAGGCCTTTTGACAGTCTAGGGTCCATTTTTACCTTTTTGGGCATCTTCTTGGATGTCAGTTCTGTGAGGGGAGTCACAATTAATTCATACCTCTTCACAAACCTCCTGTAATAACCAGTCAAGCCAAGGAATGCTCTGACTTGAGTCTGGATTTTTAGAGCTTCCCGGTCCAGAACTGTCTGGATCTTGGGCTGTAATGGTTGCACTTTGTCTCCTACCAGGTGGCCCAAGTATATAACTGTGCCCTGCCCTATTTGTCACGTTGATGCTTTAGTAGTGAGGCATGCAGCTTGCAAGGCCTGCAAAACATTCCCGAGGTGGATCAGGTGATCCTGCCAGGTGGAGCTAAAGACAGCAGTATCATCTAGAAATACTGCACTAAAGGGCTCCAAGCCAGCAATGACTTGATTCACCAACCTTTGGCGGGTGGCAGGGGCATTTTTTAAACCAAAGGGCATAACAGTGAACTGATAATGCCCATCAGGTGTAGAGAATGCTGTCTTTTCCTTTGCTCCAGGTGCCATCCTATTATGCCAGTACCCTGCAGGTAAGTCAAAGGTACTTAAGAATTTGGCTGCACCTAACTTGTCAATTAATTTGTCTGCTCTGGGTATAGGGTGTGCATCTGTCTTAGTGACAGAGCTGAGACCTTTATAGTCCACACAGAACCTCATTTCTCTCTTCCCGTCTTTGGTATGAAGTTTGAGGGACTAAAACCACTGGGCTAGCCCAGGGACTGTCAGAGTGCTCAACTACCCCTAACTCCAACATCTTGTGGACTTCCACTTTGATGCTCTCTTTGACTTTGACTTGGTCAGACTGTCCGAATATTTTGTTTTTGACAGGTAAACTGTCTCCTGTGTCCACATCATGGGTACACAGGTATGTCTGTCCAGGGGTCAAAGAGAAGAGCCCAGCATACTGTTGTAGGACTCGCCTGCAGTCAGTCTGATGTTGGGTAGAGAGGGTGTCTGAATAGACAGCTCCATCTCCTTACCCATCCTTAGTGCCAGTTGAGAGGAGGCCAGGAACAGGTTCACTCTCTACTTCCTGATCCTCATCAGTAACCATCAACATGGTTATATCTCCTCTATTATTGTAGAGTTTCAGGCGGTTAACATAGATCACTCTCTTGGGTGTCCTGCTAATGCCCAGATCCACCAAGTAGGTGACCTGACTCTTTTTTCCCAGGATTGGGTAAGGGCTTCTCCATCTGTCTTGAAGTGCCCTGTGAGCCACAGGCTCCAGAACCCAGACTCTCTGTCCTGGCTGGAATTCTACCAGTGCAGCCTTTTGGTCATACCACAACTTTTGCAGCTGTTGGCTGGCCTCAAGGTTTTTGGATGCCTTTTTCATGTATTCAGCCAAACTGAAGCAGAGGCCAAGCACATAGTCCACCACATCTTGTTTAGGCTCGTGGAGAGGTCTCTCCCAACCTTCTTTTACAGGTGCTTACAGGGTGGCCAAACAGAAGCTCAGAGGGGGAAAACCCTACTCCCTTCTGAGGCACCTCTCTGTAGGCGAAAAGCAAGCATGGGCAGGAGGACATCCCATCTCCCTTTGAGTTTTTCAGGGAGCCCCATGATCATGCCCTGCAATGTCTTTTTGAATCTCTTAACAAGTCTATCGGTTTGTGGATGGAATGGTGTGGTGAATTTGTAAATCCCCCCACATTTATTCCACATGTGTTTCAGGTAAGTGGACATGAAGTTGGTACCTCGGTCAGAAACCACCTCCTTTTGAAAACCCACTCTGGTAAAAAAAAAAAACTATATTATATATTATATATATTATATATTATATATATTATATATATATACTGTATTAGATCTAAGGGAAATTGCTTGAGGGTATCTGGTAGCATGATCTACTACCACCAGTATGTATTGGTACCCTGAGGCCTTGGGTGGCTCAAATGGACCCATATTGTCCACTCCAACACTTTCAAAGGGAACCCCCACCACAGGAAGTGGAATGAGGGAGGCCGTTGGGTCGCCACCTGCCTTACCACTGGTTTGGCAGGTGACATAGGAGCCACAAAACCCCTTCACCTTCTGGGACATGTTTGGCCAATAGAGGTGATTGATAAGCCTACTCCATTTTTTGTTTGTCCCAAATGCCCAGTTAGGGGAATGTCATGGGCTAAAGTTAGGATAAACTCCCTAAACTGCTGAAGCACTACTCCTCTCCTGGTTGCACCAGGTTTGGTGTCTCTGGCCTCAGTGTAAAGGAGTCCATCTTACTAATAGACCCTGTGGGAGACCCTGACATCTCGCAGCTGTTCCCTTGAGGGTCCCCCTGGGTCCAAGAGATCTACCTGGTAAGGCTCCAGTTCCATGGACTCAGTTCCCCTCAGGGGAAAAGACATCTTCCTGAGAAGAGAGGCCCTGTTTCTTGTGCGGAGAGGCGGGTCCCCCAGTCCACTTACCTTTTCTCCTGGAGGGTTGGGCCAATATTCCAAGCTCCAGCACTTCTTGTTCAACCTGTGCTCTGCTTTGTCATCTTGTTTTCACACACACACACCAGTTCAGGGATTCCCTGCATGGCTGCATGAGTTTTGAGCACTACCTCAGCCCAAGCCGAGGACTCCAGATTATTCCATAGCATGCACTCTATTGGGATTGCAGAAGAGACCACTACCTGTTGCAGGCCAGTAACCCCTCCCCATTGTAAATTTACCATAATCATGGCATGGACTTCAGTCACATTGTCAGTACTGGTAACTGGATATGTTTGTCCAGACAAATACTGTCCTGGGGAAACCAGTTTCTCTGTCACCATGGTGACCCTGGCAACTGTATCCCTCAGGGCTTCTTCTTTTGTCCCATTAATTAAGAGCTGTTGCCTGTATTTTTGCATGTTTGGCGGCCAGGCAGCAAGAGTGTCTATATCCACCCAAACCTCAGAGACTAAGGTAGCTTCACTGTGGACCCTGATTTGCTCTGGGCACACTGTTGATCCCACCTGAAAACTGGCTATACCAGTACTAACTGGAGCAGTGCTAGGGTGATGCGTTTTGGGACAGGCCATGTCTCCAGTTTGGTGTCCATGCTGTTTACAGGTGTCTCGTCACCCTTCTGTTTGGGAGGCTTTGTGACCCATTTCTTTTGGTCTTCTTTTGAGAGAGTGTGTATGACAGTATAGGGATCTCTGTGTGGGTGTGTATATGACTGTGCAGAGGTGTGTGTATGTTTGTCTCTCTGAGTGCGTGGGTGTGTTGTGTGTCTGCACTTTTGTGGTGTGAATGTGTGTGTTAGTCTAGGGTTGTGTGAGTCTGTGTGTGGGTTTGTGTGACTGCAGGTGTGTGCAGTTGTGTGAGTGAGTGTATGAGTGTTGGGGGTGTATATTTATGTGCATGAATGTGTGTGTGGGGAGGTCTATGGATATGCGTTACTGTGTGTGTAACTGGGGCTGTGTAGGAGTGTATATTGTAGTGTAAATGTGTGAGAGCTGTTGTCAGTGAAGTTTTTGTGTATGCTTGTATACCTCTTTGTGGGGTTCTGTAGGTGTGTGTGGCTCTGTCCGTATGGAATTGTGTGGTTCATGATATCACTGTGTGTGTGTGTGTTGGGTGTGAGTATGGGTGTGACTGTATTCTAGGGCAGGGTTATGTGTGTGTTTCTGGGAGGTTGTGTATGTGAGAAAGTGGGGATGTGGGTGTGTATAGAATTGTGTGTGGTTGTTTAGGGTTGTGAGTGTGTCAGTATATCTGTGGGCGATACGTTTGTGAGGTTATGTGGCTGCGTATTGCTGCGGGGATGTGAAGCAGTGGGTATTGTTGTGTAAATGTGTAAGTGAGGTGTTACATGGGTGTGTGACAGTTTGCCTGTGTGGGATTGTGCATGTACACGTGTATCTGACTGTGTTTTGCACTTGTGTATGTGACTTTGTGGGTTATCTGTGTATGTTTCTCTCTGTGAGTGTGTGTATGTGTGGGGGAGGGTTCTGTGGATATGTGTGACTGTGTGCTTATTGGATTGAATAGCTGCTTGCCTCAGTGTGTGTGTGGGTTGGGAGTGTTGTTGTGACTGTATGTTGCAGGTAGGGTTGTGTGCGTGTCTTGGAGGTTTTGTATGTTAGTAAGTGGAGTGTTTTGTTTGTCATTGTGCATGGTTTTGTAGTGTATGGGTGAGTGTGTGTGTGTTGGGTACGTGTGTAAGTTTGTAGGATTGTGTATGTGACTGTGCATATGGGATTGTGTGGTTCTTTCAATGTGTGTTTGGTTTTTTTTTTTTTTTTTTTTTTTTTTACCTCTACCCTGCCTCCTGCTCCACCTTTTTGACAAAATTGTTTAAGGACACAGGAACAAAGTCACTGAGTCCTAAGATGGCGGACGCAACTTGCTGTTCAAGTTATGGCCACCCAATCGCAGTGTGAGCTATGCCTTGTGTATTTGCAAATCCAGTGCGAAGGACCCTTGAAGGATCAGCGGTGTGAAATATACAAAGTTTTGTTAATTTCTCAAATACTTCTGAACGGATTTACATCATTCACAAAAAGCACTCTTTCTGGACCAAGATCTGCCATCCGTTTGGGCTGTAGCTGTGTCTATGGAAAAAGGAATAGGGAAAATGCATTTTGAGGTTCTCTCCCCCCACCCCCTTTTTCTTGGGCCACTCTTGATGGATCACCCCAAAACTTTCCAGGAAGAAGCTGAAGTGGAAGATGATTTTTTTGGAAAGGTTTCAAGAAGATTTGTCAAATGGTGCCAATGATATTAGCAAACCAAAAAATGGTTTTCTTAAGAAAATGTGATCCTAACATTGGTGACTCCCACTGGGTAATATGTATGTTGATATTGCCTACTGGCGGTCATCAGTAGGTAGTTCTAGTTAGGACCTAGTTTCCATTGAAATTGCATTTTGTGACTTGCCTATATCTTTGGTGCAATTTGATGAATCTTTCTGAAATTTTCCAGAAAGTGTGCCCAAGAGTCTCTGTGTTATCCATCAAGCAGGGACTGAGAAACAAAGTGGGGGGGGGGGAGAGGTTGTAAAAGAAAAGTGCATTTATTTTAATTCCCATGTGGAATTTGAACATTACAACAACCCGAACCACTGGACTGAATTACACCAAATATGGAAGAAAGGTAGCTTTTCATCCAGAAAGCACGCATTTTATTATGTGGTGTAAATCTATACAGTAGTTTTAGAGATATTAAAAGGAAAAGAAATATAGCTATCTAGTGCCACAGATTGCAGCGATCTTGTGCTGAGATCTGATTGGCTGCCAACACTTCAACCAGGAAGTGTTGGCAGCCATTTTGGGACTCAGCTGGAGCGGCTGCCTCTTGCTAGCTTGGCTGGCTTTAGGTCAGGACTGGGTAGGCCGGTGTGTTTATAACATCACGTAGCAGAGGCCTCAGGCTGTCGTGTTGGTTATGTGGAAGTGAGCACAGGTCTGATTTGCGAAGGCTCCTTTTACCTAGAATGGATTGGGGGGGAAGGGGGGCATTGTATCAACTGTTTATTTCCACTCTGCATGGAGCTTAGGTCACTGTTCACCAGATTACCTAATTTAGTAGTTTGTAGTTATATTTTTTTGTCGAGGTGCTGCTACTTTACGATTTCATTAGAAGCCACGTTGCTTCATGTGATAGTTGCAATTCACATGCTTTAACATTTTATTTCAAACTTGAGTGCTCTGGTCAGGAAATTTCAGCCATTCTGCTGCTGTGTTTCTTTAGTTTATTTTTTTCACAAACTTTTTATTGATTTTCCAACTGAGGTGTATGGGTAACACTCATTAGAAGCATATCATGTGCACAAGCATAACACTGCACATCAACATATTGCGATGGTCATATGGTAGGTGGTACTAAAAGTGTAGAATCTATGGGGGTCATTCAGACCTTGGCGGACGGCGGAGGCCGTCCGCCAAGGTACCGCCGACAAATGACCGCCCCGCGGTCAAAAGACCGCGGCGGCCATTCAAACATTTCCGCTGGGCCGGCGGGCGCTCTCCAAAAGAGCGCCCGCCGGCCCAGCGGAAATGCCCCTGCAGCGTGGACGCTGGCTCAGAATTGAGCCGGCGTAGTTGCAGGGGTGCGATGGGTGCAGTTGCACCCGTCGCGTATTTCAGTGTCTGCAAAGCAGACACTGAAATACTTTGTGGGGCCCTCTTACGGGGGCCCCTGCAGTGCCCATGCCACTGGCATGGGCACTGCAGGGGCCCCCAGGGGCCCCGCGGCACCCCCTACCGCCATCCTGTTCATGGCGGGTTTCCCGCCATGAACAGGATGGCGGTAGGGGGTGTCTGAATCCCCATGGCGGCGGAGCGCGCTCCGCCGCCATGGAGGATTCAATGGGGCAGCGGTAAACCGGCGGGAGACCGCCGGTTTACCCTTTCTGACCGCAGCTGAACCGCCGCGGTCAGAATGCCCTTGGGAGCACCGCCAGCCTGTTGGCGGTGCTCCCGTGGTCGGTGACCCTGGCGGTCACCGGCCGCCAGGGTCAGAATGACCCCCTATGTCTGTGTTGCCCTTCCTTACTCCCTCATCTGACGCCTCCCTTCCTTGTACCTTTGTTCGACCATGTTGTGTCCGGGCAAGGTTCCAAGTGTATGCCCCTAGCCTCCGCCCATCCCTTCCATATCTTGTAATGTTTTTTAGGGTAGCCTCTCGCCTTGTATATGGGATGTTCCATGCCCATGCAGAAATCTATCCCTTTAGCCCAAACCTCACACTAATGTTCCTAGCTTATTCATTAGTTGCGTACAATTCCTGCACTTCCAATGACAGAACACACACTGGGAAAAATATGTTGTGAGATGTTTATGGTGCCTTGAGAAGCTCTGTCTTCATGTTTTGAAAAATTGAATTTTTATTCTGTGGTTGTCACAGTTTTGTATATATTAGCATTTCTGCTTAGTCAAAGTTATTTTTTGTCGGGGCTTTTGAGGCAGCTTAAGCCTTAAGTAGGACTTTGAATTTTACAACGCTGGGTGGAAATGCTCTAGTCAATAGTGCAGTACCTGTGCAAATGCTACTATTTTCTGATGGATACAACCTGTGGATTCCTCACCTTATGAATTCTCCCAATGCGTCAGAATTAGACTGAAATTTTCTTCCCAGCTCTTCACGTCTACAAGGACGTCACAATTGCACGGCACCGCATGAGACTCCGTCTGAAGTCATCGCGGCAATAAGAAGTCCTCGCCAGCGTGCTGACATCCGTTCCCTTTTTTCCGCGCCTTCGACGCTAATGGTTTTTTCCTGTCTCTCGGACAGCTACTGTTTCGAAGGTGTCTTGTTGTACTCGTTACAATGTCTCCACCAAAGAAATCAGGTTTTAAGCCTTGTCGTGAGTGCAGGGGTCGTATGTCAGTCACAGACCCTCACGAAGACTGCTTGTGGTGCCTGAGTTCGGACCACGACGTGGAGGGGTGCGTGTCTTGCCAGAGGATGAACCCGAAGGCCTTAAAAGAAAGAGAGGCTAAGCTCTTCTTAACAAAAGCTAAGAGGGGACACAAGGGTCAACGAAGATCTAAGGCGAGGGACTCTTCTTCTCACAAGTCCTCGAGATCTCATAAGAAGCAGCGCTGGCACTATTCTTGATGCCGTTCTTCCAGAAGTCGGTCTCAGTCCCCTCCGAGTTGGCGTGGGAGGTCAGTCCAACTATTACTCCCCAACCTCAAAGTCCACAGGCTTCTCTGGCACAATCACTGAATTGAGGTCATTGACTCCTTCGACTCACTTTTCACCTGTGTTGGCTCAGGAGCTGGTGGCACAAGTTTTGGATCCGACCTAAGCGCCTCAAGACTAGCAGAGTTTTCCGGCCTTTCCGACTCCGGGAGCGGATCCGGTGGCTTTCCTTAATGCTATGTTTAGCATTTTCAACAAGGCTATGGCCCCTGCTGGTACACCGGCTGGTCCCACTGATCCATTAGCGTTCTCTTTAGGTTCGCCGCCGCCGTACAAGCCATCTCCATTTGTGCCCTTCTATCTGGCTGAGAGTGCTGGTTTGGCGCCGATGACATTGTCACCTGAGATGATGGTTCCGACGGCACCGATGGAGTCAGTTCCGGCCCCTGATGGGTCCCGGTCGGATGCAGTGTATCTCCACCATCTCCTCCACCACGTCCATCTGCCTTGAATCCGGCATCGTCGATGTCGGCTATCTCTGTTGATGCCGAGATTGGAGGCCAGATTGAGATCAAGGAGGAGAGCCTTGAGGCTCTTGGAGGAGCAGGAATACCAGCAACAGTTGTTAGAGGAAGGAGAGATTCCTGAGCCTATGGGGGAGTTTCAGGGTCTGGACTCTGCAAGTGGACGCAATACCTCCCCTGAGTGGGATCTTTCATCCCCGGGTGAATTTACAGAGGAGGCAGCACCCTATCACCCTATCACACTGTCATAAGGAAGTCTGCTGAATTTTTGGAACTTCAGTTACCAGCTTCGGAAGTATAGACAAACATCTTGATGGCGGTGTTGCATCCTTCCTCTACTTCTGCATAGCCCCTACTCCCTTTTAATGATGCTCTTACTTAGCCTGTTTTAGACATTAGGAGAGAGCCTGTTGCGACTCCAGCAGTTTCTAGGACTGTGGCTTGGAGGTTCAGGTTGCACCTGGGGCCCCTCAATTTTTATCTCAACATCCGACTTCTGAGAGTTTGGTGGTCCAAGCTTTTTGTTCTGCCAGTTCTGCACCTGGCTCGTTTCCTGCTACTCCAGCACCTGGCTCGTTTCCTGCTACTCCATCGGACAGAGAGTCCAAGAGAATGGAGAAAGCAGCCAAGAAAAGTTTCTCCTCGTGTAGTATGGCCCTGAAATCGGTCAATGCTACCTGTATGCTGGGGAGGTATGTTCATGCCCTGATGGACACAGCAAGAGCTGTGGTGCCGAGTTTGCCTCAGGATGTGCAGGGGCAGTTTGATGAGCTCCTTCTGGACACTCAAGCGGCGGCCAAACACATTATCCAGTCAGGTCTGGATACAGGGGATTCAGTGGCCAGGACAATGGGCACTTTGGTGGCGACCAGGAGGCATGCGTGGCTTAGGACTTCTGGCTTTTCCATGGACGTTCACACAACTTAGTTGGACCTTTCGTTTGATGGCGAAAAGTTGTTTGGGTCCAACGCCGACTCTGCTTTGGAATGTTTTAAAGACTGCAGGGCTACTGCAAGATCTTTGGGGCTACAGGGGTCAGCATCTACACCCTTTAGGTCCTTTCATAGGTTTAGGGTGCTTGGCCGTGGATCCTCTTGTTGTGGAAGGCCACAGTCCAGCACTCAACAGCCTGCCAACCCTCTCTATAGATCTTTTAGAGGGCGGGGAGGGTTAGGACACGAGGAGCCACACATCAGCATCCTGCCTCATCCTCTTTCTCTGGAGGAACCCCACAAGGAAAGCAGCCCTAGTTTTCTATCCATCTTGGATCATGCTTCTCTCGTAGGGGACACGATATTTAATTTTCTCCACGAGTGGGAGTTTGTCACATTGGACTCTTGGGTACTAAATATTGTGAGGAATTTTTTTTTTTTTTTTTTTTTTTTTAATGGCCTTTTTTTGGGGGGAGTTTCCCCCTCATATTCCTTCCCGCCATTCGTTTTGTTCCTGAAGATCATCTTCTGTTGCTTCAGCAGGAGGTGCAAGTTCTTTTGTTAAAGGGTGCAGTGGAGCAGGTTCCAGAGCAGGAAAGGGGTCAGGGATGCTATTCGAGATATTTCCCGATTCCCAAGAAGGATGGTCGATTGAGACCTATCCTGAATCTGAGGATTATCAATTGGTTCCTCAAATAGGAAAAATTCAAGATGCTGACTCTAGTGCAGGTGCTTTTGGTGTTGAACAAAGAGGATTGGATGGTATCGGTAGACTTGCGGCCAGTTAATTTACGCGTTTTCCCCCCCCCCCATACTCTTGATTCCTCGGGTTTTGAGGAAAGATTTGCCAAGATAGGGCTCAAGTCATTTTAATAGCTCCGGATTGGCCGAGAAGGGTGTGGTACATGGACCTTCTTCAACTCTCACTGTGCCCTCCGCTCCGTCTCCCTCTCAGGGCAGATCTCCTCTTGCAGGGGCAGGTTCTACATCCTCATCACCAGAGCCTGCACCTACATGCCTGGAGATTAAACGGGGCAATTTGAGTTCTTTTTCTCTCCCGCCAGAAGTGGTGGATGTTATTTTATCGGCCAGGCGACACTCCACTAAGACTGTTTATTCTGGCAGATGGGCGAAATTCAGGGCTTGGTGTGGAGAGATACACATAAATGTATTTAGAAATAAATATTTAAGTTGTTTATATTTTTGTTTTGGTCGCCAGTGATTGTGTTTGATGGCTTTTTTCTTTCCTTCTTTTTTCCTTTTTTTTCCCTTTTGTATTTCTTTTTTGTTATTGTTGTTAGTTATTGGGATTCTGTATGTTAGGAACCCGTGTCTGAAGGAGGATTGTGTTTCAGTTGTCTGGCCTTTTATCCCTGGTCCCACTTCAGTATATTGCAGTTGGGGAGCCATTTTTTGTCGATGGACCCCTCACCAAGCACATGTACACTGCCTTTGCAGCTTGTGTGTGCTGGTGGGGAGAAAAAGGCAAAGTCGGCATGGCACCCGCTCAGGGCGCCATGCCCACAAACCACTGCCTGTGGCATAGGTAAGACACTCCTCTAGCAGGCCTTACAGCTCTAAGGCAGGGTGACTATACCACAGGTGAGGGCATAGCTGCATTAACAATATGCCCCTACAGTGTCAAAGTCCATTCTTGAAATTATAAGTGCAGTGTAGCCACATTGAGTATATGGTCTGGGAGTTTGTCATTGCGAACTCCACAGCACCATAATGGCTAACCTGAATACTGGGAAGTTTGGTATCAAACTTCTCAGCACAATAAACCCACACTGATGCCAGTGTGGGATTTATTGAAAAATGCACCCAGGGTGCATCTTAGAGTAGCCCCCTGGATGTTATCCAAGCTGCTAGTGTAGGACTGACTGGTCTGTGCCAGCCTGCCACTTTCAGACAAGTTCCTGACCACATGGGGTGAGAGCCTTTGTGCTCTCTGTACACAGAAACAAAGCCTGCCCTGGGTGGAGGTGCTTTAAACCTCCCCTCTGCAGGAACTGTAACACCTGGCGGTGAGCCTCAAAGGCTCAAGCCTTGGGTTACAGTGCCCCAGTGTACTCCTGCTAGTGGAGTTGCCCGTCTCCCCAGACAAAGCCCCACTTTTGGCGGCATGTTCGGCTGTAAAATTAGGGAAAACAGGGAGGAGTGACCACCCCTAAGGTGTCCAGAGCTGAGGTGACCTGCTCCCTGCAGAATTCTCCATCTTGCGTCCAGCCTGTAGTTTGCCCGAGTCGACCCCGTGGACATCGCCTGCAGCTTCTGAGTGACCCCTGGTTCCCCTCACAGAGAAACATTGGACACCCTATGCCTTGTTTGCACCCTACACGCAGCCGCCTCAGTTCCGCTGAGGGTGTATGGTGCCTATTTGTGGCCCCCCAGTGCTCCTCTAAACCCCCAGGTCTGCCCTCCGAAGTCGTGGGTGTACTTAACTGCAGGCAGGCCTTATTCCGAGTGCCCCAAGTCTCCTTAGGAGCTTATGTTCATTTTGCCTCATCTTCAACCTCTGAACCCGGCTGGCTCCGTGTTGCTGGTGGTGGGTGTTTGGGGTCAACTTGAACCCCAACCTGTGGACTTCCTAACCCCTGGAGACTAGAACTGTAAGTCAAGTACTTACCTGTAAATTGTACTAACTTGTTCCTCCCCACCCCCAGGAACTGTTTCTGAAAATTGCACTGTGTCAAAGTTTAAAACCGATAATTACCAATATTTCAAAAACTGTATAACTTATCGATTTCAAACAAAGTTCTATTGATTTATGTGTGAAATACAAATCTATTGAAGTTACCTGCAATTTGAATCTTGTGGTTCTAAAAATAAACTAAGAAAATATATTTTTGTTACATAAAAACCATTGGTCTGGAGTTAAGTCATGGAGTGTATGCTTCTTCTATTCACCATCTGTGTGTGTACACAAATGCTTCGCACTACCCTCTGATAAGCCTGAGTGCTCGACCACACAACCACAAAAGAGAGCATTAGTATTATCTACTTTAGCCTCTTTTAAGCCTCTGGGGAACCCCTGGACTCTGTGCCCCCTATATCTCTTTTTGATATAGTATATACAGAGCCAGATTCCTACAATGTGCTTTACAGTAATCTAGCTTAGAGGAAATCAAGGCAAGAACTACCTACTTGCATGCTTTCAGCTGAAATAAGGGAAACACCTTCCTCAAGGTCGTAATGATCCAAAAACAAGCGGATACCTTGCAATTGACCTGAAGATCAAACAATAACTGTATTCAAAAGTACTCCATAATTTTTAGCTGGTTCTGCCAGAGTGAGCAATGCCCCTAATATATCTAGCCACCAGGAATTATTCCAGATCGTGGAATGATTACCCAAAATCAAAACCTCAGTCTTGTATGCAGTCTTAAACAGTTCCTACACATCCAAGTTGCTACTGCCTGCATACATTTCTTAAAGTTGGCCTCAGTGTTCTCCATATCCTTGGTGATGGACACAATAAGTTGGATGTAATCAGCATAGGATAGTGCCTGCAGTCCAAAAGACTGTAGCAGTTTAGCCAAAGGGGAGACATAAAGAATACAAAGTCTGGCTTAGGTAAGAGTCCTGAGGCACTCCACATGGGGAAGAAATAGGATCAGAACTAAATTGGTTCATAACAACTGTCTGGGATCTATTCTTCAAAAAGAGGTTAACAGATCTAATGCTGACCCAGAAAGCCCCAACTTCTGCAGCCGATCAGCCAGCAGGGCAGGGGAGATGGTATTGAAGCTGCAGATAGATCCAAAGGGATCAATGATGCAGCCTACCCTACGTCTACTGCAGAGCATGCGTAGGGTGTGCAAGCAGACTGATGATACTGTGTTTAGCCTTTCTTCATAGAGAGCTTGCTGTCCAAGATGATGCCGAGGTTGCAGTTGTTGTCTGTTGGGGTGGGGGATGGGCCGGGTACAGTGGGCCAACATGCATCATTCCATGGTGAGGTGTTGTTCCCAAAAATGTGAACTTCGTCTTGTCCATGATGAGTTTGAGACAGTTGACTTTCATCCAGTCTGCGACGTTCACCATACATCTGTGGAAGTTGGCACTGGTGGTGGAGGGGTCTTCTGACAACGAGAGGATGAGCTGGGTGTCATTGGTGTAGGAGATGATGTTGAGTCCATACGATCTGAGAATGTTGGCCAGGGGATTCATGTACATGTTGAAGAGGGTAGCGCTGAGGGACGATCTTTAGGGGAATGCCACAGATGATCTTCTTGTGTTCTGAGGTATACGGTGGGAGACAGATTCTCTGGGTTTTTCTGGTGAGATATGGGATGATCCATTTGAGGGCACCTACCTGGATTCAGATGTGGTTGAGTCTGTTGATCAAGATGTGATAAGAGGTGGTGTTGAAAGTGGCTTACAAGTCCAGGAAGATGAGGATTGTTGTTTTGCTGCGGTCCAGGAGGGCACTAATGTCATTGTCTGCAATGAGAGCTGTTTCGGTGCTGTGGTTGGCCCAGAATCCAGATTGAAAAGGGTCCAGAGATGTGCTTTCCAGGTGTTAGCTGAGTTGGTGGTTGATTGCCTTCTTAAGAACCTTTGCTGGAACGATGAGAAGGGAGATGGGATGGTGTTTCTTAGGTTCCGCTCGGTCGGTGAAAGGTTTCTTCAGGGGGCCTCACTTTTGCGTGTTTTTAGTCCTCCGGGAAGGAAGCTGAGGTGATGGAGATGTTCAGGACTTTCTTGAGCTCGTCTTTAATTGTCTTGTTCCCGAGGATGAAGTCCTGGTGGGGGCGGGGGTCCATGGGTACTCCTGAGTGCACGGAGTTGATGATGGAGATTGTGGCTTGAGATATGAGAGGGTCCCAATGGGTGAGCAGGAGTTCAAGGTTTGTGTTTCTGGGAATGAGCAAGTTGATGCTGTTGGTGGTGGGGGTTAGGGTTTGAAGTTTTCGTAAATGACTGAGATTTTGTCGTGAAGGTAGTTTGCCAGGGTGTCACACATTTCTCGGGAGAGTTTGATTTCTTTCTTGGCAGCTGCAGGATTGGAGAACTCTTTAATGATGGCAAAAAGCTCCTTGCTGCGACTTGTGCTGGCTTCTATGTGGACTGCTAGATCATTCATTTTTGTTTGTTTCAGGAGGCGGTGGTACTGGTTGAGAGCTGTCTTGTAGGCATCATATTGTTCTGTCTCTTTGATGGTGCTCCACTTCCTTTCTATGCCTGCAGTTGCATTTGGATGTGAGCTCCGTGGTGAACGAGCTGACTCTTCTGGCAGGTCCTTTGGATTTGGCTTGCTTGGCGGGGGCGATTGTGTTGGCTCATTCTGTGATCCATTGGGAGAAGTTCTTCGTAGCCTGTTCTGGGTTGGATGTTGTGTCTGAGAGGTGGAAGTTGGGAGTGTTGTTCCACTGGTCTTCTGTTATCTTTTTCCGATTTCTGCATGTGGAACTGGGGAGCATGGTGCCAGTATTGGTAGGTCCTGAGATGGTGAAGTGGATGCTGTAGTGGTCGGTCCACATGAGCTGTGAGACTTGGTTGTGCTCAACATTTTTCCTGGACATGAAAATGGGGTAGAGTGTGTGTCATGCGGGTAGGGTCGGTGACAAATTGCTTGAGGCCGATGTTGCTTATGCTTTTCAAGAGGTTGATTGTGTTGGTGTTGCTGGGGTCGTTGACGTGGAAGTTGATATCCCCATAGGAAGATGTAGTGCTCAGTCAATGGCGATCAAGATGAGGAGGTCAGGGATGGTGTTCCAGAAGCTGGGGCGTGGTCCTGGTGATCTGTAGGCGAAGGTGCATCTGATGGTGCTTTTACCATCTGTGTGGAGCTGGAAGTTGAAATGCTCCACTATTGGGGACGAGTTACCTAGGGTGATGGTGCAGGGGAAGGTGTCCTTATATATGATGGCAATTACACCTCTGTGTTTGTTGGTTTGGTCCCAGTATATTATCTTGTAGCCTTCGAAGGTGCCGCTGGTGATGTCTGGCACGGATGCAGGGTTCAGCCAGATCTCTGCGAGGAAGATGACTTCCAGGGTGAGAGATGAGATTGTGTCCCAGATCTCCGTGGCGTGTTTGCCGAACGATCGTGCATTTGATAGAATACACTTGAGTTGTGCCATGGTGTTCCCGGTCGGTGTGGTGGACGTAGCGGTGTCTCCGGAGTTGTTTGTTGCTTCGGTGTTGCAATTGAAGTAGCAGTGCTGGCAGAAGAACGATCCTCTGGTGGTGTGTGGAGATATGCGGATTCAGTTGTTGTTAATGCACCCGAGATCCAGGGCTCAGAGATCTGTGGCAGTGTAGCTGAACTGGGGGGAAAAGCCAGGGTCCCTGGCGCAGACTGGTGCAGACAGGCTTGCCTTTGGTGCGAAAGTAAGCTGGAAGTTTCAAGCAACTGACACATTTTACGCAGGTTAATCAGGTAGTACCAAAGTTATTATCAAATACGTCATTTCCCATGGAAATTGCAATTTAACTAGAAGTAGTGTTGCTATTCCCAGCTTCAAATGGTCTACATGCAGATGTGCATAATTCAGTAATATAGACAATAACATTTATATTACGGAGAGGATCTGTGATCGTCGTAAATGTCTGCCTGTTTATTGCTTCTAAGCATTGAACTATTAAAACTATTTCTGTACTAAGTGGGCATAAAACCTTCACGTAGATCAGTAATGCGACGCCCAGCTGTATGATAGGACGTCCAAGTTGATTACAAGACTTCGCCAAAAAAAGACTTACGTTTCATGTATAACATTCCCGTTTAATAGAGGATTTCTGAAGGCCCATCTTGCCATGAAAGGGAAATGCAAAAGCATGACTGACTTTAAAAATATCACTTTTTTTCTGTAGAGCACACTATGTTCCCGCGATGTTGGCACAAAATAAAAAAAAATACACATGATTTATCCAGGATCACACATTTGGTAGCGCGGAAGTGCTGGGATTGGAGACCCTAACTTCTGCTAGTATAGTAAACAGTTTTAACCACAGCGTCTGGTCTGGTCCGGATTAGTTTTTTAAGGTATGAATTTTGGGCACTCAAGGGCATCGGAACTCCCAGTACATTTATATTACGTTAGTTGTACATGTCAATCAAGGGACTAGAATGCAACGTCCGTCTCTGTTTTTGTGATTAATGATCCACTTTCTAAAGGAAAACAAGAAATTTACAAACCAGACAGAACTGTAATCTTGGACTTTAGTAGAGTATACAGTATCCACTGTGTCGCTGAACCAATCTTGTGGGGCTGGTCGTTACCAGAAACACTTCCATTGCTCAGTGCGTTGTGTATAGGTTGCAGTCCAACTTGATTTCTAATTTATATTGGTGTAATGAGGAACTCTGACCCCTGTAGTTCTGGTTGGGGGGGGGGTGGGCGGGTCCCCTTGGACCGTATAAACTCAAACCCCTCTCCTACTACTCAGTGTTACTTCTATCACTCACTGCTCTCTATATTACCCACACCATTCATCCAGATTCACAAAACAACACTGTTGCGTTAGATACATGCTCAGTTACTCGCACCATCCACTCAAAACATTACTTGCCTTGCCTTTACTCGCACGCACCATGTAATCATACTTAGGACCTGATTTAGAGTTTGGAGGATGAGGTTACTCCGTCACAAATGTGACGGATATCCCATCCGCTGTATTACGATTCCATTATAGCTTATGGAAATCATAATATGGTAGACGGGACATCCGTCACGTTGGTGACTGAGTAATCCGATGGCAAAACTCTAAATCAGACTATAGTCATTTACACCTCACTTTATCATCACTCATAGCATGCCCACCATTTCATACAGCACTACCTGTTCATCTCTCTACCAACGGCTACTCATCCAAAGATACTCAGAGGCTCAATCTGTTCTCACAGCATTCAGCACTCACAGCATTCAGACATTCAACCAATTACTTAGTTATGTATGAAAGTTCCCTGACACCATATTTTTGAGACCACTGTAAATACCTTTGAGTCACACCAACACTTCTTTCCTCACTTGTAGGATCGCGAACCACAGAAATCATCTGATCAAGCCACTTTTCATCAGGTACTGCCAACCACTCACCACCACAGCACCAATCACCCACCACTGACATTAATCTTTTACAATATCTTCAAACCCAACTCCATTGAATTGCAGTATCCTGCTCTGCTGTACCCAATATTACATTGAATCTCAGTTACAGGCCTCAACCACTGTTCGTCACAAAATCCCGATCACATAGTCACACATACCTAGACACCTTGACTCTCTCCACACAAATTCTCCGCCTGTTGCATTATCGCAGGCACTTACAATCACTCAGTTTCTCCTACCTTTCCACTACTACCAGGAGTCACAGAACAATATGGAGGCAGGACTACAAGGAGTGGAGAAGTGACATGTGGGTTTGTGGTTGTTGCTGTGTATTAGCTTAACAATACTTCTTTGCATTTACGTTGTAATAAGATGAGTGGTAGTCATGGATCTTAGCTATTGTCAAATCATTCTGAAGTACCAGTGCATATCCTACAGCACTCATGAGAGGGTCTGGATGACGTTTGCATGGTAAGTGGGAACCTGCTATTTTCTGTTGCCTCCTCCTCCAATTACAATGCACAGAAAAGGCACCAATAGCCAATTATATCCTCTAGTAAAAAATGAGTTGCTGCAAGATTGTTTACCTGATGGAATGAGCAGGCAGGAACAGGGCTATTATGGGTTCTGAGAAGCTAATTACAAGGGTATAACAACTGCACTGCTTGCTGTTTATACACATCAAGTTGGTTCCCATCAACCAATCAGTACAGTTATGTGTTGCTAGATAGTTATGATTAGCCATTGGAAAACCTTTCAGAATAACAGTGGGTAGCCAGTGACTTCTTGGATCATTTTGCAGCACAAGGTAATGCAGGCAGCTTGACATGTGTTTTCCCATATTTGGAAATAAGGGACTTCACCCCTTTTTCTAGTTTGCCTTCAAAGCAGTTCTGGTGTTTCTGTGACCATGATCCACGCTTTTCGCACAAAAACAGGTTTTATAATTTTCTTAAAAGTGTTCACCCAGTAATACTCTGAGATCATACTGGCATAGCACCTCCATCTTGAAATCAGTATGGGACCATCGTGGAGTAAAACACCTACATCGAGGAGTTAAGAGGGCACCACCCTGAAGTAGTAACAGCCTCCTCCCGAAATCATCATGCTATCATTCTAGAGTAATAAAACCTCATCCTGAAGTCATCAGGGAGTAATCCTGGTGTATTAACACTCCATCCTGAAGTCATGCTGAGATCATCCTATTATAATCATGAAGCAATACTAGCGTACCCTGAAGTCATCAGGGAATCATCCTGGAATAGTAAAAGATCATCACAGGCTTTCCACTGAAGTAATCAGAAGGCCATCCTACAGTAGTAAATGATCATCACCTTGAAGTCATCACAACACCATCCTACTGTAGTTTTTCTGATGACTCTAGAGCAGAGGTCTTCAAACTGGGGGGCGGGCCCCCCTAGGGGGGCCTCAAGTGATCCCAGGGGGGGGCCCCCAGACTCTGGCCAAAATAAATATTATACAAATAACAGGCCTCTGTTTTAATCAGAAGCATGTTATTGCAGTTTTAAAAAGGTAACAGTACTTAACTGCAATGTTTAAATAGGTTTAGACATATTTAAACATTGCCATGTTTATAAAATAATTGTGAAAAATTCTGAGGGGGGCCCAATGATTTTTATTTTTCAACTGGGGGGGGCGCGGCATTAAAAAGTTTGAAGACCTCTGCTCTAGAGTCATCTCATTTAAATATTTCACCCTATAGGCATACTTCAGGATGGCCTGTGATGACTTCACCAGTTAATTACAGGAATAGCCCAGCTGAAGTCATCGGATGACTTCAGAATGACTCCAGGAAGATCTTCCTTTTTGACTAGGGTATCTGGAGTAGCGTTTTCCCGTCCAAACCGTTAATTCCAGCCTGAAATGAACATGATAATTAAAGAGCAGCCCTGTTTACAGCTGTGACATTATAGCCACATACATTATCAGATCGTACGTTATATATTTTCCCAATTAAAAGAAGTCAGCCCTGCCACTGCCCCCTGTAAGGAACACACAGGGGCTGGGAGGATTCTTTAGACCCCCACCAGACATCTCTTTCTCCATCAGAGCCACTCTGATGCATAAAATGGAATAAATGATCAGCGCGCAACAAAACACAGGCAGCTAAAAGGCAGATAATCTGCGTGGGACAAGCAGGGCTTCAACCACAGCCCCAGAACAGATATGCTTATAATCGAAAACTGTCACCGTCACCAGTACGAGCCTTCCGAGGTGCGTGTCCACTTGTAAGAGGCCCCGGGAACATGCCTGGAAGCTCGAGTTTTAACTTGAACAGTGAGCCACCAAACCGACGCATATATACAGATTGCACATCCACGACATAATCTCACGCGAGCGCACACCCACACATAGTTGTTTCCCATCGGCAAAGTAGTGTTCATCTGCTTTGGTGGAACTTCTTTTAGGAATCACAAGCAACGATCAGGAAAACAAAACAAAATAAAGTCTAACAAGAGCTAAACCCGTGCTTTAAAGTAACAGCGCTGCCCTGAGTGCCATGGGTTTAGCGAGCCCTTATTATCTCGGTGGAGATCCTCCAGCGTGGCTTTTATTCCTTCTCCAGACGAAGCACCCATTACGTAGTTTCCCCTTGAGCTCAGTTGTCATTATGCACTCTGCCTAGGGTGACCAGAGGTCCCGGATTTCCCTGGACAGTCCTGGTTTTCAGAGAAGTTTCCTGGTGTCCCCACACTTTTTTGTTCATTTTACATAAATGTCCCGGTTTTGGGGACAAAGGTCAGGTCAACCTGCGGATCATAAGTGAAACGTATGCGCTCCTTTCACATGCACTTCTAGCGTGTGTGTGCACACATACACTCTCCCTTTTACAGGACAGGCCAGATATAAAATTTAGATTTAAGGCTTTAGTCCTACTTTGATGTCTAACCTGTCCTGTTTTTTTTCTTTTCAAAATCTGGTCACCCTAACTCTGCCACACGCCCCCTCCCCCACCCCCCTGCACAAGCAGGCGTCCCCTTCAGTACTTGTTAGGCAAAGCTTGACGATTGATGTTTTTATCATCCATGCTGTTCTGAACATTATTATATGTATATCAAGGTGGCCCTCATTATCGGGGTTATCATTATGTGGCTTCTCCTCAGGTCAGCCCCGGTCTTTAGACCTTGTTTGTTTCAGTGCTCTTAATACTCCACTTTTCGCTCCTTTCTACTTTTTTAACATCACCTTGGGTACATATGGATCTTTCAAAAGTTCGGTTCGCTTGTCAGACATAGGTTTTCTTTATGCGCCTAGGAGACATTCAGCCCTTTAATCACTCCCCTCGGCACCATTGTGTCATGGCCAATATTGCATGAAATGGAGAGCTTTCCGTGTGGTCGTCCCTCTTCTATGTTGTTAAGGGACTCAGTCCAATTGTAGCGTGAGACATGTCCTGATCTCTGCGTTTTAAAATTGACGTCTCCCGTGCCCGAATACATCCAAGTTCGTGGATGATGGGTAGGTAATTGGACCTCAGCTTCAGGATACGCATTAAGTTGCCCCTAGGCCCTTCTGTTCAATTCCTTGGTAGTGTTATTTGTGATAACGATTTTACTACTTTGAAATTTTGCTTTCAAAATTATTTTTGCCGATGGTGGGAGCTTGTTAACGGGTGCACTTATGCAGCACGGCCCACCACCATACCTGACGGGCACTCCTCTGATAGGAATGTAACCATTCAGAATGTCTTTGTTACCATTATTGCCGCTGCCGCCGGGAGTACTTTTATGGATAGAATTGTTCAGTAGAGTTCAGACTGCTTTGGGGCTACTTCGAGGCAGGATCGTACCTTAACAACGACCAACAATTCTTCCACCCACATCAAAATTCAGAAATTCTTCACTACATTTTAGTTATCGATCTCTAATCTCCGCCATTGGCTGGAGCTTTGCTATTATCACGACTGAAACTATACACAGCCCGTTAAGGCCCTACTGTGATGGTATTAATGGCTTCATTATCCCAGGCGGGAGCAGTGTTCTGTGTTTTCTGCCCTTTACTGATATGTGCTTTACTCCGCATTTGAAGCAGCTTTTTTTTTTTTTTTTACCCGCTACTACACTGCACACCTATTATTATTATTATAATATATATGCTGCATTCCCTTGACAAATCATCTCGCTCTAACCTCATTCAGATTCATGCTTAACCACACACTCCTCTGCAATTGTGGTGGGATTCCCTGTCTGTACTTAGACTGTTTTTGAGGACTGATGTCTTCCATAATTTGCCACTCTTTCCGGTGGATATTAAAGGATATTATGCTCTTCCTTTTCCATTTATTAGAGACCTGTATACATATGTGGCAGCCACACACGCCACTGCGTACCTTTTTTAACAAATAATATCACATATACTGTTGTTGCCACACCAAATATCTATACTGACTGCTCCAGTAGCTTAGGTTTGAGGCACCTTCACCCTGCACTTATACACTTATCAACCTTTATTCATGCAACACTCACTCTGCTCAGATAGCACTCACGCCATTCTCCCTGCACTCGTACACTGTTCCCACACCTCATAACGTATTATTAATCCCATAAGCAAAACCTTTTGCATGAACCAATGTTTGTTAATAACGCTACCTTGAAAGTATTTCAGATTGAGGGGGGAGTTGTATTCTTGTGATATTGTTGAGTATTGAGTTACCATTGACATGCCAATCCAGGCGTGAAGGTGGCGCAAGCAGATCTTCAACCACAGCCTCTGATCAGATCCACTTATGCCTGAAAACTGGCACTGTCACCAGTACAAGCCACGGAGTGCTCCAGCAAGCTCATGTCCGTCCAGTTGTAAGAGGCCACGGGCACATGCTTGACAGCCCGGGTTTTAATTTGAACACAGAGCCAACAAACAGAGCTTCTCTGCACTGTGCTGCAGAGTGCTTAGTTCACGTGTCAATATCTTTTCCCCTGGGACCTGGCTAACTTAGGGGCTTAAACAAGCGTGGGAGACCGTGCTTGTGTTTTTTAATTTTGCCATGGATTCTCAGATCCACTGCGAGTTTGTGGCAAAAGAAAAAAAAAAAAAATAAAATACGTATTGGCCCCAGGCAAGGGTCCCTGTGGGACCCCACCACCATGCCTAGAGTGTCTGGATATTTCTACCATTCCCCCTTGTGTTTTCTTTCTAATTTTTTCGTAGGACTGCTGCTGAGTCCTGCGTCCTAAGATGGCTGCTAGCACTTCCTGGTTGAAGTGGTGGCAGCCAAGCAGATGGGTCCGCGGTCCCTCCGCTGTTTCTTTTTCCCTTAATAACTCCAAAACTATTGCACATTTTTGCACCAAATCACAAAAAGAGATCTTTCTGGACCAAGATCTAGCTTTCTGCCAAATTTGGTGTAATTCCATTCAGCGGTTCCCGCTGTAGTTGTGTTTAATTCCCAATGGGAAATTTAATGAGGAAAACGCGTTTTGGGATCCCCCTTTTTCTCGGCCATCGCTTGACGAATCACCCCAAAATTTCCCACAAGCAGCTGAAGTGAGTAACGTACTTGTTTTGAAAATTTCATTAACATTGGTCAAACAGCGCCAAAGTTATTAGCAAAACAAAAACCGCTTTGTCTATGGAAACTAGGCCCTACTACAACTACCTACTAGTGACTGCAAGTAAGTTAAAAATAAATAAATATATATATATATATATATATATTCCTCAGATTATTTTTGTTCTGCTACCCATGCCATTTCAGTTTCAACCCAGCCATATGCAAATCACTCTTGACCCTGCTCCATATGGGAACAGTCCAGCCCGAACTGCCAGGCCAGGTCCTCCCTGTACTGGAAACAAACCCAAATCTTTGTGACTAGGGAGTGAATGTTTGCATTGATAAGCATTCTGTCCCTCATCTGTTCTTTATGCTTTTGTCGCCCTTAGTGGGAAAGGTATGCCCAGACGTTGGTTCTGTTCTCACTGCGCCACTGGATTCAAACTAGCCTGGCTGATGAAGGTGATACACTCAAACTGGTCCCAGGATGCTTGTTTCCAGTCCAGGGAGGACTTGGCTTGGCAGTTTGGGCTGAACTGTTACCATGGGGAACAGGGTCAAGACTGATTTGCATATGGCTGGGTCAAAACAGAGGTGACGTGGGCAAAAGAAACGATGAATGAAACCCAGATCTTTGTGACTGGGGGCTGAATGTTTGCATTGTTCAGCATTCCGTCCATCATCTGTTCTTTTTGTGCTAGTAGTCATTACATCAGTCAGAATGGGCTATGAGATCCAAGCTTGTATGCAGTCATCTTGGAAATGTATTGGTCCCTAGCATCTACAGAATATTTATGTTTAAGGCAGAACCACATTTCGCAAATGCCAGATTAATTAACTCCCCATTTTATTTGCAAACCACTTCCTGAAGCACAGTGGATCAGCACACACTGGATCAGCACACACTGGATATTGAAAGCATTCTGAGTTAGTTATATAGACCAAACCAAAAACTACAGTTAATCGAGTTTTTTTGTAACCAATACCAACCCTTATGCCTATTTAGTACAAAGACCACTTTTCTGACAATAAACATGGTTGGATCTGAAACCCTCCATGCAATTTATTCAGAAGATTTGTAAAGCAGGGAGGTAGAAGATGCTGCAGACATTAAAGAAAACTACTTTGTGATACAGATGCAAAAACTATAATGCAAGAAGGACAGAGTATGCAGAAAACACGTTCTTTGAAGGCTTAATCGTTCTTCCTTACAACATGACCACAGCCTTTAGTTCCCTTGAAATCAGGTGAATTTATCAGATATTCAAGCTGGAGTGGCTTTTTTTGTCTAAGGCTCACAAGGAGTGCAGGCTTTCCACTGGCACACGGTGTGATTGTGTGCTCACCAGTTTTACTTTCCCTGCAATATTTGTATTTTATTGTCACAAGTTGCACAATGAAAGGCACAGACTAAATAGTTATGTTTTTTTTCAATAACTGAGGCTCACCAGTGTATTTGTCATAAATTCACAGGGACCCAACAGTGAGGCAAATATTGGTTAGAATAATGCTGTTGATGCTACTGTAGTTGGACATTGGCTCTGAGTGCTATTGGAACACCTCTCGGTCACTGGCGGGAAGAGACAGCCCCAATTATGGCGTAGATGGGCTGTAGATATTGATATTTTATAGTTTCTAAAATTGCTATGTACTTGTAAACCAGGGAATTAAAGTTTGATGACCGGAAACATTTAAAGCCTGTGGATCCAAGAAAAATGGAATTGATGGAAAACTATAGTTACAGCTAAGTAACTGTTTCTTTTAAAATGTAAATTTATGTCTTATGCAGATAATCAAAACTGCATTTAACCAGTTCTTTCGTGAAGTGAGTACTCTAAAAATTGATTACATACAACAGAAACGCTCTAAAATGTATTTTAAATATATGCTCAACTTTATTTTAGTGACACTCCAATAAATCGATACATTATAGTCAAGTTAGAGATTTACACACTACAGTGCCATGTTGTTGCACTGAGTTTATTGAGAATCCTTTTAGACTCTTTCCTTTATCTCTTTCTCAGGTGCTTGGCTGGCAGGAGTCCTTACGTCAGGAGAAATATTTATTTGGAACAAAGATCAAGATGTTGTGAAAACAATACCCTTAACAGAAGAACTTAGTAATGAACTTGCAGCATCGGAAGGTATGAAACCTGTCTTTCTCGCTACTGCCGATTAGTGTTGAGAAGACCTGGCACACCAGCAATTGTGCATTTCCATACAGTTATACTGTTATGCACAAAATATTTCAGGCTTCCTCATTATTAGTTGCATTTTCCGAATGCCGTCGCATGACTGCTCTGTGTCCTGTTACCGGGATTGAGCACACGTTTATCTTATTTAATTTGTGTGACATCTAGTAGGTGGCAGCCTTATCTTTTGGGGTGGACACTTGTCCACCTCAAATAATAATACACTTTTTTACAGTGTCCAAAGTGGATATCCGTGCCGCAACTCTGAAGCTGCTATAACATGGCACTGCTGAAATGAGCTTAAGCGGATTGTGCTGCTGTGACCCTGCTGGTGGCCTGCATCATGGCACAGTGTACTTGAGCAATGGCACCACTGTGACCATGAACACTTGTATCTTGTACCCACTGCAAAGTAATGAAGTGGCAAAGGCGGCCTGTGCCACTGTAACAACTTACCGACATGTGAACCAAGCTGCACCGCCACTCTTTGGTGGACCCTGGACCTCTGAGCCTGCATGCGGGAGAGAGCCTGTGAACAAATGGAGATTGCCTGAAATGCAGGAGCCTGCCTACTAGCCAGACTCTGGGTTGAGACCTTCACACTTGCTGCTTCCACAGACAGGACCAGGTGCAGACGAACTTGCAGCTGGAGCGTCTTCCTCTAAGGAAGGGCGAAAGGGACCAGGCATGTGCTGCAGGCCCCGACTACAATTGGCAGGCAAAATGTTCTAGCACTTGTTATATTGAGGTACTTTGACTGAGCCTGTGAGACTGCGTGCACAAATTCTGAAAGAAGGGCTAGCACTGCTCTTTTGCTTGTAACCTGCCATACCATATCTTAAGGTAAGGGGACCATGAACCCTGGGTACAGTGGTCCTACACCTGTGGATATTCATCCCTATATATATTGTAGGTTGTAGTATTTTGTTTTTGAGTGTATTAAACTAGTTTCTTTTTATAAAATACAATCTCTGGGTGGGACAATCACTTATTGCGTTGCTATGTGATTGTGTTCTAAACTTAAAAAAATAATAATATTTAATTGGTTGAATTCAAAGTTAACCACAAACCCCATAACACAAACCCCACACACCACAGTACATGGCATCCATTGTTCAGTTTTGATGTTGAGGAATGGTCCCTGAGCCCCAGTTCTTGACTATATTTTGTTTCGCCACAATGCATCCTAAATTGACTAAAGTCTTATGATAGCATGTGGGATCCATCTGTCCCCATACAACCAGCAGTGCCAACCTATGCCGAAGCTCCCTGGGTACCCCCGTTGGAACGTTCAATTTTCCCCTCCCTGTCTCCCAAAGTTCCCGATTATAGGGCAATTCCCAAGCGTATGATAAAAAGTACCCTCCTCATCACACTCTCTGAGAGAATTGGAATCTGTCCCTCTACCCAGCCTGTGAATTACTGTACGCGTATAGTAATCTCTGTGCAGAACTTTAATTTGAGCTATGCAGAATTTTAATTTGAATCGGGCAGAGAGACGCACGAATATCCGCCTCCGCTCGGAACATAGGTGCCTCTCGCCATTTGAAATTCCAATTTTGTCCCAACCTTGGAAGCCCTTCAGGTGTACCATTCTTGAAAGCCTGAAGCCTCCCACAGTGGTGTCCTCTGGGTCAGCCCAGTTTCCCATCCCATTTCCTTGGTTAACCTTTGACAAGTCCGATCACTTTTTCAGTAGCTTAACATATTGTCAAATTCAGTTTACCCACATACAACCAGTGTAAATAGCTTCTTCCCATAACTTGTTGATCTAATCTGAATGCTGGGTCCTCCGAGGGGGCATACACCCAGTGGATAACTACAAAGACATTTGCAGCCTCATAATATTTCCAAATATTTGGCAGAGCTATCCCCCCTTCCTAATTAAACTGCCGGAGGGTGCGTAGGGCCACTCTGAGTTGACCCCCTGCCCACAATAAGGAGCGCACTAGTGCATCAATCCGCGTAAAGAACGCATCAGGGAGTCTATATGGCGAAAATTGAAGGATGTATAGAGAATGAGGAAGGGCCAGCGTTTTAAACATTGCCACTTTCCCAAGAAATGAGATCTGCAGTGACTGCCAGTGCTTAACGTCCTAGTCCATATGCGCCAACAAGGGGGCCATGTTCACTTCGTAATACGAGTCTGAGCATTTAGTGATCCATATCCCCAGGTATTTAAATTTGTCCATTTCCACTCTTAGTAGTATGGCCAATGCCTGGTCACAATCCCAGGTGCTTATAGGAAACAACAAGGATTTATAACAATTAATGGCAAACGCTGATACCTCCCCAAAAACATGAAGATGTCCTTCAGCCTACGAAGCGTCAGGAGAATGCAGGTCAAATACAATAAAATATAATCTGCACGTAGGGATGTTCTTTCCTCCCAGCCGGACCCAAAGTTCTAAACTTGACGCACCCCCATACTACCTCCTTGAGAAACCTGTGACAGTTTGCCATTGCTGTCACAGAGTGAAGTGCTCATGGGTTTGTAGTTGCCCCAGTTTCCAGAGCCATAGTAGGAAGGGCCCCAGAATATGTGTGATAAATGACCCCAATCCGGCATCCCCCCCCCCCAACCGAGGGCCAGTAACCCCTGACAACCCTATTAAGCCTGACCTGGCCCCATAAGGCTGTGTATGGGATTTTGATGTAGGTAAGAAAAAGTGGGCTAAAGTTCATTTTTTGGAGGACTTGAAACATAAAAGGTTCTCTACTGTATCAGGTGCCCTTTCAAAGTCTATCAGGACTAAGGCGCAGAGTTCATTACACTTGTCAATTCTGGCAAGAGCCATATGGAGCCGTCTTGGAGATTAACATGTACTTCAAACCTGCATAAAGCTGGTCTGATCCTTTAGAACAAGTGACTGCTTCATCCTTACCAATTTGTTGCCAAACATTTTGCTAACATTTTTGTTTCTATGTTAATAACTGAGTTGGAGATTGGGCACTAGGAGGCACATTCTTTTGCTGGTTTGTTGATTTTTGGATTTGCTAATATTGTAGCACCTCAGAGGGCATGAAATAGTGAGCCCATTTAAAGAGCTTACTCAAAGAGTGCCAGTAGGTTTGGAGTCACCAGAAGTGCATATTTCTTGTTGAATTCTAATGGACGTACGCTTGTGGCAAGTGTTTTAGCCATTGTCATAACAACTTGGCCTGTATATCTCTTCTAGAGGGATGCGTGAGTCTCCAGGTTTGGGATTTTGGCGCATTTTATGTATCACCTGGTCTCTTATGATTGGATTTTCAGTTTTTGCCCTGGCAGTGCCTGTTTGTACAGTTGCTGATAATAGTTCATATAGGTCTTGGCAGTTGAGTGTGCATCAATGACAAACCCTTTGCCTGGGTTAAGAGCTGTGGTAATTATTTTGCTATCTATTTCATGAAATGCAAGCCAGCCAGTAGAGCAGCCTGTCGGCTTTATCGCCTTGCTCTTAACTCCTATATTGAGAGGCTGCCCAAGCTGTTTAGTGAGTAACTGGCTCTAGTTTCTCCAGAATGCCATGTTGCCAAAAGTTCTTGTAGACTGTGATGGTTTCTTCAATTGTTTTAACTTCTTGTTCTGTCTCCCAATTCCTCACATTGTAGGGATGTGTTTTGCCCCTAAATTACAGCTTTGAAGGATTCCCTGTCTCACTGTGCCACTTGAACTAAGTTACACCTGACTGAAGACCCCCAACCATGGCAAAATCGGTCTTCGTTTGCTTGAGTGCCGGTTCAGCGAGAACCTGGGTTAGTTGTTAAGGTTGGATAGTTCCTGTTGGAGCAGGGTCAAGACTAATTTGCATATGGCTAGGTCCAAACAGAGGTGGCATGCTATGCAAAATAACGATGTACTAGAATGACGCCCTAGTATTTACCAGTGGCAGAGATTAATTAAAGCATTCCACGCATCACTTTTTTTAAACTCTTTTTTTATACTTGAAGGCTTCCCACAGTGATCCCTCCAACTATACCAAGCCTTTAGTTAACTCAAAGTATGTCACACACTTCTCCCTCCTTTCTCAACCACCATGCAGTCAAGCACCACGCTCTCCTGTGTTCCCTACGATTTCTGCCCATCTGAATTTTTAAAGGCTAGTGATCAGAAAGGCCACTCTGCAATATCTGAGCCGTCAGCATACCTGTCGTCTCAGCTGCAGGTATTAGGAAGCTTAGAGGCTTTGGGATGCGTGGACGGTGAAACTTAAAAAGGAATTAAGGCAGCAGCTCTCTACCATAAAAAAGACACCTCTATGTCAGCAACATTTAAGAGTCCTACAATTTATTTGATTATAAGTGAGATTGAGAGGCACAGATGGAATCTAAGAGTTTGTTGAACAGTAACAAAAAGGAGTGAAATATTTGTGTAATAAGGTTGAATAAACCCATTAGAGTAGTGGAAATTAGATTTAAATATGGATCTAATGGGAACATGTTTGGGTAACATCTCTTATGCGCTCTCAACACTGTTTTGGAAGGATTCTGTGTAAAATGGTAAGATGTAATGCCAGTTTTAAAATCAGTAAAAAGATGTGCTTATAAAAACGGCCGAGCACAGATTGGGCGGTTTGTGATGCACCCGCAAGGGTAGACCTTGCACAGAAAACATTAATCATGCAAGAGACTATTCTGAGAACATATTAAGTGACATGGTTACTTACTGTACTTTTCATCCCAATAAGATATAGCTTTTGGCAAAGACATTCTGTCTATTTTCTTAACTTGATACCTGCTTTGGTGTATGCAGTCTTTCCGATGCTTATGTTCTAGGCTGTGGAATCGGGTCCTCACCAAGTTGGTAAGCAGAGAGAGCAAGATGCCAGTAGTAATGAAATATGATTTTTCTGATAATTCCTGATTTTTTTTTTTTATCCATTCTCTAGTTCCTTCACAACACTCCTCCGCTATCTCCTCTTGCTGTACTTCACACTTGTATCCAGATGGTTGGTAAGGGGAGTAAAGGTAGAATTTAAGTGAGGATGATTGCTCGTGCTAACATGAAGTATAGTTTTAGCAATATCAAGCCAAGTCAAACTTTATTTCGGTTACACAAGTAACAATAAAAGTACTTTAAAATCACAAACATGCTCACAACAGACCATAGCACAAAACTAAAACATCAGCAAAAACGTAACACTATTTCATAATTAAAGAAGAAAGAAAGAAATGTAAAAAAAAATCTGGAGGCCACCAACATAACGTATTGGGGCTGGATCGATTCTTGTTGGGACCTTCCTTCTTCCAGGTAAAGTGATTGCAGAAAAAGTGCAAGTGACAAATAAAAAAGGGTTACATAGGTCCTGGTTAGCATTTAGCAATAACAGAAAAAAATTATTGAAACGGACAGCACCTACATAACATCATTTTATAAAAAGGCAAAGGGCATTGTATTTCCCTTAGATATTAGAATACTAGGGACCTCCCAGAAAAAAGTTCCCCTCTAATTAAAACAACATTGTTTTCCTTCTGCTAATGGCACATTTTAAAAAAGAGAAGATGTTTACACAATTAGATGGGGGAATCAAGTTGTTGCAGCGATACCAGGGCTGCAGCGGAGTATTGGAATTAAAAACCTTTTAGTAAGATCTGTATAAAATTTCAAAAAAAATAAAAGGAAAGTGCATCAAACTCTGTGGGGAGATTCATTACATGAATACATCAGTATTTCAGTTGAATTAAATTGACGAAGAGGGAAACCTAGATGTCATCTCACAAAGCCCAACCTAAAAATAGGTTAACAACATTCTGTCCCAGTTGTTGTTAATCCATTTTAGGTATGACTCCAGGGCTGTTGTACTATGGAGCACAACATACTCCTTTACGGTAGATTTTGTAAGCTCCTGTTCCTCCCTTTGACAGCACCACTTCAACTTGAAGGTCGTTTTCACCCAGGTTATGTTAGATTTGGTCATAGTAGCAGAGTTACAAATGAGGGTCAGCCTCTCCAAATTCGTCAATTCAGACTTAATATAATTAAGCCAAGGGATTTTCAGGCCTCTCTTACTCAAAAAACAGTCATTGATAATCTCCCTGCTGAACGAGGCATGCGGGTTCTCCCAGTTCAAGCACCACAAAAGCACGGGAGCTAGTTTGATGATATCCACATAATCCACACCAAGCTCCTGGTGCATAATGAAAGTTGAACATGCAGGCGAAATGCCCAGGTGTCGCCTCAACACCCTATTTTGATTGCCGTGTAGAAAGTTAATATTGTAGCATCCCCAAACACCCGACCCATAAGTGAGGATTGGTAGACACTTTCTTCTGTAAACCTCCACCAAAAGAGTCACTGTTTATTTCCCCCAATATGATTATCAAAAATAGAAAATATACCCAACCAAACTTGATAATGTCTGGGGCACTTTGGTGGTGCACGGCCCTTAGTTACCCCTTGCATCAATAGTCACCATCCACTCCCAAGTTAATCAGAATCTCCTACAGTTTAGACCTTACCACGCTGTAGAAGACGCAGGAGAGGTCCAGGAAGGTCAGGCAGATGGAGCCCTGCTGTGCAACAGTATATTTGCTGATCAGCAGATGCAAATGTAATCATTGCTCCACCCTGCTGACCCCTTCACAAAACCATACTGCACCACGGGACTGTGTGTCTGTCTTCCTAATCTAAGTTAAAAGACACTCTAGTACAACTCTCCCCCACCAGCTTGACCGTTGAATCCAACAGGGATATCAGCCGACAGCACTGTACTGATCTTTAAATAGCGTAATCCTCAATCTCCAGTGACAGCAGTGTACCATGTTTTTTTTGGGGGGGGGTGGGGTCCCAACTTAGTGATGGGGTTCAAACAATTACACAACACAGGAGCCCACAGTTTCTGAAGTGATTTGTACAAATCCATGGGCTCCCATCCAGGACAGGGCCTTGTTTTGAAGGACTCTTATTAATTGTTTCCATAACTTCATCAAGGGTAAATTCCAGAGCTAATGGAAAGCCACCTCGTTCTCCTCCTCCTCAACTCGGTGGATAAGGATGTTACACCCATAAACATCTTTGTAATGGTTGACCCAGGCCTAAGTGTTTGAATTTATGCTCACTGTTTTAATATTCTTGTCCACCGCTCAGAAGGCCCTAGTATCTTTCATCCTACAAGCCACGAACAACTTGCTCCAGGATTCATTTTGTAGCTCTTTAATCCTGAATCGTTTGGCTCCCTTATACTCTACTTTGCACCATCTGAATTTGCAGATATCTCTGGGTATTACCTTCATTGCCTTATGTAAAAGTACCAAGGCCTTCCTACAAGATTGGTCAAACCATTTAGTTTAGCTTCCTGACGTCCTGATCTGCAAGGTTTCATTAGGAGGCTATTCACAACTAAACTTAGCTGGACAAATTGATCAGCCACAGCCCAGTGATCATCTGTAAGGGTGAGGCAATTAGACACCAGGGACTGATGATTCAGACAACGTTTTGACATAAGAATTTTCAGATCAGCAGTCCTTGGGCATTAACTGCTAACAACCCCGGAAAAATATAAATTAAGGCTTAAAGGATTATTGTCACTGTATGGACTTTTATCAATAGCTGCCCTAGAACCCCTAGCCAACAGGTCTTCGGTGGCAAAAATGTATTCAATGCCGAAGCAGTACCCTCCCCTTTAAAAGATAGCCTTGGCAAAATAGGATGGGTCACAAAATTCATTAATGCTGGTAAGATCGAACGTTTTAATAAGTTGAAATTGAGAATGTCTCCTCTTATCCCTGTCCTAGTTCTCACACTCTACACTAAAGCGTTCAAACATGGTACACTCATTTGCCTCCAGAGTTAGCCCAAGTTTAGCATTAAAAGCCCCCCTTAAATGATTTGATACCCTTTGTGCAAAAATGCAAATTGGACTTCAAGGCCAATAATAAAATCAGATAACACATTTAAATTCGCAATGTGGTCATACTTGAAATACCCATTATAAAAGTCAGTTAAAACAATATTTAATGCGTTGGGCAACATGGATAAAACCACTTGAAACAAGTTAGTGCTAGAGAGGAATCATACTGATACCGCACTCCAAGGTAACTTTAAACCAGGCTATTAAACTCTGCCTTGCCCTGCCCAACAGAGATGGAACAGCTTGAACCACTTGGAAGTAATAACTGTCCATACTGATAATCTCAGTGACCCAAGTCTCTTGGAAAAATATATAATGTTTACATATGAAGATACCCCCCACTCCTCACAACCCACCTTACTGGCAAGGTCACCAATATTTAAGAAGAGTATATTAACCTCATGAGAAGGATTTGCATGGAAGGCTAAATTGACCTCTCTGGTTAACTGGCAGGTTAACACTCTTTGCCGAGACGTGAGGGGTGTAGGGCCGGACAGGAAAAAGGCCCACTACACAACTAGCATCCGAAATAGGGATCATCTCAATTACATAACAAACACTAAGGATCTGATTTAAATCTTGGCGGTAAAGGTTCTGCTGCCGGTTTCCCATCAGAAAACAGGTCCTCCTGCCCGATTTAGATTTTGGTGTAACTATAGGCAAGAGACCGCTCAAGTCCCGCCGCCTCCACCAAGAATCTCCAGCTGCCTCGATGGCGGCCTTGAGAATCGGGGCTGACGGGGGCACTCCAGCCGCTTTTACCGCTAAACAGATTTAGATGTGCCTTTCTGCTTCTGTTTTCAACTGAACACGACTAGACATCACCTTCCATCTTTGCTGCCACTGGACCGTAGAAACAACATGACCATCCCCATCTGTCGGGGACACATTTGTGTGGGACATGGATGGGGGACACTGGTACATGAGACATATGGCACACACACACACACCTGTCAGTATTTATTGACAAAGGTATGCTGGTCCCCCCTTGTGAGAGGAGGCATATTTTTGCATGGTTAGCCACCCCCCCCCCACACACACTTTTTGCCTGATGTTGATGTGTCCTAGTAGTTGTAGTGCCCAGGGCCCCTGCTAACCATGTTCCCAGGGCCAGAGCTCTTGCCCTAAATCTTTTGTGATGCTTGGCACAATTCGATGCACTCTTAAATATCACTGTAAGTCCCTTGTTAATGGGTACACCAGTACCCAAGGCATGGTGTATTAAGGGTAGGCCCCCGAGGGCAGCAGCATTGATTGTGCCACCCTCTAGGACCCTGCACCCAGATGCACTCAACACTGCCATTGCAGGCTGAGTATACTGGGGCAAACCTAAAAAGGCAAACTCAACATGGCACACTCTGTGTCCCCTGTACACCCTACACTGCATATGTTATGGGTAAGTCAGCCCTCTATCAGGCCTTCCAGTCCTAAGGCAGGGTGCACATATTATATGTGAGGGCATAGTTGCATGAGCAATATGCCCCCACTGTGTCCTTGCCAAACCTGGGACATAGTGAGTGAACAGAGCAGCCATTTTAAGTACATGTACTGGACTCTGGTCAAACACGAGTTTCCCAGCTACATGATGGCCACTCTGCACCCTGGGTTGGTTGGTATCAAACAACTCAGGATGATAAATCCAAACTGGTACCAGTATTGGATTTATCCCTAAATGTAAACAGGAGTCACCTTAGAGGTGTCCCCTGCAAAAGCTAACCTAACTGGCATGGTTGCTGACTGGTTCCATCCAGCATGCCACCTCCAGACAGCCAATATACAAACCTGGGGGAGAGCCCTGGCTCACTGGTTTGTAAGACAATGCCCTTCCTTGGTGGAGGAGCTAACATCCCCTCCCTCAGGAATCTGCACTCTCCTGACGGTGAGCTTCAAAGGGCTACCACCCTTGAAGCTCGTGCCCCAGGCTTGCTGTTGTGTGGTTGTCCTTGTGAAGTGTGTAGTTGTGCTTGTATGTGAGTGTGCTTCTGTACAAGAGTGTGTAGTTGTGTTCATTGTTGTGGTTGTGTCATGTGAGGGTTCAGTGTCAAGTGTGTGTGTTGTCATGGATGTATAGCAATGTGTGCTTCCGGCATGGTTGTGTTGTGGTGGAATGGCAATGGATATAAGTGTCTATGTGGTGTGTAGTGCAAGGGAACATATGGCTAAGGCACAGTGTGTGTATGTGACTTACCTCTATTCCATGGCCTGTGTCCTTGTCTGATGTCCATTGGGTCCAGCGATGGTCTCCCTCCGACAGCAATCCGCTGTCAGTTCACTGCCTGCAGGACTGTAACATCTAAATAGGGTCAGTGTGAACCTTTGTGGTGGTCTTTGGCTCAGTCTCATTAGAGCTAAATACTGCAGGCAGAACACCATCGATTGGGCAGTCTTTTCCTGTCTACCGCGGATTGGCAGTAACACCGCTAAGATCTAAATCGGGCCCTAAGCCAGTCATTTGCTGACAAATCGCCCAAAGGGGGTACAATGATTGCTAGTAGAAATATTGTAAGAAAATGGGTGATTTGGCATAGGAGAAGGAAAACACTCCTGTCTTTGAAGGTTTTTGACTAGGTCTCTTTAAAAGTAACCAAGAGGGAAGATTTTAACATTGCTGGGTTTGTTTTGGCCTTGGTAAGAGGCCCAGATAAGGTCATGTGCAACCCTAGGACTTCTAACTGTAGCAATGACTGAATCCCTCATAAGTATTTTGAGCATCTTCCTGACCTAACCTACCTTTCTGATGGATACAACTACCTGTGGATTCCTCACCTCATGAATACTCCCATGGCGCCAGCATTCGACGGAAATCTTCTTACTAGTCTCTGCACGTCGACGAGGACGTCACTGTCGCCCACGCGACGCCGTCTGACGTCATACAGGCAATAAGAGGTCCTCGACGACGTGCGGACGTCAGTTCCCTTTTTTCCGTGCATTCGAAACGGTTATCTTCGAGGGAGCAACTGTTACTCTTGCGGTTACAGTGTATATCTTGCTGCGTACTCTTTCTCTGTGGAAATAATGTCGCAGAGAAAGTCTGGATTTAAGCCTTGTCGTGAGTGTGGAGGCAAGATGTCGGTGACGGATCCTCATTCCGATTGCCTTTGGTGTTTGAGCTCCGACCACGACGTCTCGACTTGTGATTCATGTCAGCATATGAATCCGAAGGCCCTTAAAGAACGTGAGGCGAAGCTGTTTATGGCCAAGTCAAAGGAGAAGCATCACAAGAAGTCTTCTCCAAGACATCGGCGTCATCGAGACTCCCGGCGCCGTAGAGAATCTCGGCGTCATTCAAGGGAGGCTCGTTCCAGGTCTCCGGATCGGCGCCGAAGGACATGGGAGGTCAGCCCCACGGTGACGTCGCATCCTTCGACGCCGTTGCCCTCTCCGGCGTCTCCAACTTCGCCTGGACAGGCATCGGTGATTGAGGTATTGGAGCCTCAAGTGTTTTCTCCGGCGCAGACGCCGAGGCCGGCGTCGGGGTCGCCTCCGAGACAGGCACCCCAGTATCCGGCTTTTCCCACCCCTGGAGCCGATAGTTCCGCATTCTTAAATGCGATGTATGCCATCTTCCAACAGATGGCTCCAGGGGGTGCTCCGGCTGGGCCTTTGGCCTTTTCTTTGGGTGATCCTGCGCCTCTTCGGCCGGCACCCTTTATGCCCTTTCTCCCGTTTGGGAACGTGGGCTCGGCGCCAGTGTCGGCGCCGGTGGCCGCTCCGGTGGCTTCGGAGGGATTGGCCCCAGGGATTTCCATCCCGTCGACGTCGAGATTTCGGCCTGTGACTCCGGTGGGTCCATCCGTTTCAACTGCTCTTCAGTCGGCGCCGAAGTTACCTGTGGCGCCGGATGCGGCGTCGGTGGCTTCGGAAGATCGGCGCCGATCTCCGACTTCGGCGGAGGTATTGTCGACTCCGCGGATTGAGCAACGACTGCATTCAAGGAGGCGTGCTCTCCGGGTACTAGAAGAGCAGGAGTACCAACGAGCCCTAGAGGAAGGAGAGCTAGAGGACTCGGGTGATGGGCTGCGTGGACTGGAGTCGGCCAGTGGGCTGGACACTTCCCCTGAGTGGGACCTTTCGTCCCCGGGGGAATATACTGAGGAAGCTGCTTCCTTTCATACAGTGGTACGGAAGGCAGCTAGTTTTTTGGACCTGCCTTTGCCGGTGGTGGAGGCGAAACAAAACCTTTTGACAGAGGTGTTGCATCCGGCCTCAGCCGCGGCGGAGCCTCTGTTACCTTTTAATGACGCTCTGCTGGATCCGGTTTTAGAGGTGTGGAAGAGGCCGGCATCTTCCCCAGCAGTTCACAGAGCCGTGGCCAGGAGATATCGGACGGCTCCAACTGATCCTGGTTTCGTATCTAGGCACCCTACGCCGGAGAGCTTGGTTGTGCAGGCCTCCTGTTCGTCCAAGTCAGCGCCTGGTTCTTTTCCGACGGTGCCTGGGGACAGAGATTCAAAAAAGCTAGAGGCGCAGTCGAAGAAGATTTTTTCGTCCTGCAGTCTGGCGTTAAAAGCCACCAATGCAACCTGTATCCTGGGGAGGTATATTCATGCTCTGATGGATGACATCTCCTCTTCGTTTACAGAGCTTCCCCAGGGTCTTTTGGATCTTGTCTCTGATGCCCAGGCTGCTGCGACCCAAATTATCCAGACGGGACTGGATACCACCGACTCGGTAGCCAGAGCAATGGGCACAACTGTGGTGGAAAGGAGACAGGCCTGGCTCCGTAACTCGGGCTTTTCGGCAGATGTACAGTCCACATTGTTGGATCTCCCGTTTGATGGGGACAAACTGTTTGGGGCTAAGGCTGATTCGGCCTTGGAACGTTTTAAGGAGAGCAGGGCCACGGCTAAGTCGTTGGGACTCCAAGCTCCTTCTTCCACAGCCTCTTCCAGATTCTTCAGGAGGTTTCGTGGATTTGGGCGTGGCTCTTCCTCCTCTTCCTCCTCTTCCTTTCGGGGAAGATATCAGCAACCTGCCTCTTCCCATCCCTATAGATCTTTTAGGGGGAGGGGTAGGGTCCGCACCTGGGGAGCCTCTCAGAAGCACTCTGCCTCTTCCTCATCCTCTGGCGGGGTGCAGCAGGGGAAGCAGCCTTAGGCTTCCACCATTTCCCACTCACTCCTCTCCTGTAGGGGGAAGATTACAGCATTTTCTCACCAAATGGGAGACTGTTACGTCGGACACTTGGGTTCTCAGTGTTGTGGGAAAAGGCTACACCCTTCCCTTTCGGGAGTTTCCGCCCCTCATCCCGCCCTTCGTATTGTTCACAAGAACACCTCCTGTTGCTAGAACAGGAGGTAGAAGTCCTTCTTTTAAAGGGCGCAGTGGAGTTGGTCCCGGAGCAGGAAAGGGGTCAAGGAGTTTACTCAAGGTATTTCCTGATTCCCAAGAAGGATGGTCGTTTGAGACCAATTCTGGACCTGAGGATCTTGAATTGGTTCCTCAAGCAGGAAAAGTTCAAGGTGCTGACCCTAGCACAGGTGCTTTTGGCGTTGAACATGGAAGACTGGATGGTGTCTGTCGACTTGCAGGATGCTTACTTTCATATCCCGATACTCAAGTCACACAGGAAGTATCTCCGGTTTGTGGTGGGATCGCAACACTACCAGTTTGCGGTCCTTCCGTTTGGTCTTACTTCAGCACCTCGAGTCTTCACGAAGGTGATGTCGGTGGTTGCGGCAGAGCTCAGAAGGAAGGGGATAGCAGTATTCCCTTACTTGGACGATTGGTTGATCAAAGCCAAGTCCCCGGAGCTTGTGTTGCGTCATCTGCAGTCAACAACCCAGTTGTTGTTAGACCTGGGCTTTTCGGTGAACGAGCCCAAATCTCACCTAGAGCCCTCTCAGCGCCTCCTGTTCATAGGGGCAGTACTGGATACAACATTGGGTCGGGCCTTTCCTCCGCCTCAGCGGATTCAAGATATTCAGGATTTGGTTCCAATGTTTCGAAATGGAGCGGTAGTTCCAGTCCTCAAGGTCCTTCGTCTGCTCGGTCTTTTTGCCTCCTGCATTCTGTTGGTCATGCATGCTCGCTGGCACATGAGGGCTCTTCAGTGGTGCCTCCGAAGGCAGTGGTCTCAACACAGAGGGGATCTAGAGGGTACTGTCAAGATCTCCAGAGATGCTGCTGTGGATTTGAAGTGGTGGATTGCAAGCAACAATCTTTCACAAGGAAAGCCGTTCCAGCAGTCGCCACCAGTGGCCACAGTCATAACGGATGCTTCCACTCTAGGGTGGGGAGCTCATCTGGGGGATCTGGAGATCAAAGGTCTTTGGTCTCCAGAGGAACAGATTTTTCACATCAATCTGTTAGAGTTACGGGCTGTACGTCTGGCTCTCAAGGCCTTCCTCCCTTCCCTTCGTGGTCAGTCGGTACAGGTCCTAACGGACAATACTACCACGATGTGGTACATAAACAAGCAGGGAGGAGTGGGGTCGTACCTTCTCTGCAGAGAAGCTCTTCGACTATGGTCCTGGGCAAAGGACCATCGGATTTGCTTGATAGCAAACCATCTGGCCGGAGTTTTGAACGTGCGTGCGGACAGTCTCAGTCGCCACTTCTCGGCAGACCACGAGTGGCGTCTCCATCCAGATCAAGTCCGTTTAATCTTCCAGAAGTGGGGGTTTCCTCGGGTAGATCTGTTCGCCACTCGAGAGAACGCGCATTGTCCGTTGTTCTGCAGCCTTCAGTATCCGATGCAGGAAGCGTTGGGGGACGCGTTTCAAATGACCTGGTGCGGCCAGTTGCTTTACGCGTTTCCTCCCATACCCTTGATTCCTCGAGTATTGAGGAAGATTCGCCAAGACCGGGCTCTAGTAATCTTAATAGCTCCGGATTGGCCAAGGAGGGTGTGGTACTCCGACCTTCTCCAACTCTCAATGTGCCCGCCGCTCCGTCTCCCTTTCAGGGCAGACCTCCTCTCACAGTCGCAGGGGCAGGTTCTACACCCCAACCTCCAGAGTCTGCACCTACATGCCTGGAGATTGAACGGGGCAACCTGAGTTCCTTCTCTCTCCCGCCTGAGGTAGTGGATGTTATATTAGCGGCCAGGCAACACTCCACTAAATCTATCTACGATAATAGGTGGTCTAAATTTGTTGCGTGGTGTGGAGAGAGGCAGATTGATCCTTTACATGCTCATCTATCGGACGTTTTGTCTTTTGCTCTATCTCTGGCGCAGAAAGGTTGTGCAGTGGCTACCATTAAAGGTTATTTATCGGCCTTGTCAGCCTTCATATGTCTTCCAGACCAACCATCTTTATTTAAATCCCCTATTGTTATCAGATTCTTGAAAGGTCTTCTAAATCAATATCCTCCAAAGCCATTCGTTATGCCGCAATGGGATTTGTCCTTAGTCCTGACTTTCCTTATGGGGTCCCCTTTTGAACCTATGCATTCTTGCCCCTTGAGGTATTTGGTTTTAAAAACAGTCTTCCTGATAGCTATAACATCAGCAAGGAGAGTGAGTGAGTTGCAGGCCCTATCAGTAAAACCCCCTTATACAACTTTTTATGGGGATAAGGTGGTGTTGAGGACCCAGGCTGCTTTCCTCCCGAAGGTTGTTTCACCCTTCCATTTGGCTCAGGCAATTACTTTGTCCACGTTCTATCCTCCGCCTCATCCTTCCAAAGAGGAAGAAAGACTGCACCGTCTGGACCCAAAGAGAGCGTTGAGCTTCTTTATCGATAGAACAAGGGATTTCAGGCTGGAGGATCAGCTGTTTATTGGATACGTGGGCAAGAGGAGAGGAAAGGCAGTCCACAAGAGAACACTAACCAGGTGGGTTGTTCTTTGCATTAAAATATGTTACTCTTTGGCAAAGAAGGATCCTCCTGAGGGCATTAGAGCTCATTCCACCAGAGCTAAGTCGGCCACTTCGGCCTTAGCCAGAGGTGTTCCTGTGGTCGACATCTGCAAGGCCGCAACTTGGTCGTCCCTTCACACTTTTGCAAAACATTACTGTTTAGATTCTGAGGTTAGAAGGGACGGCCATTTTGCACGGTCAGTGCTGCAGGATTTCTTGGTTTGACCATTTAGGCACCCACCGCCGAGCGTGGTACTGCTTTGGGACTCTATTCATGAGGTGAGGAATCCACAGGTAGTTGTATCCATCAGAAGAACGAGTTACTTACCTTCGGTAACGACTTTTCTGGTGGATACATTAGCTACCTGTGGATTCCTCACGGTCCCACCCGCCTCCCCGTTGCCTTTATGGTCTTGCCAAGTAATCCTTGAGTGCGCTCCTCTTGGTCTTTGAGGGTGCAATAGATGTATATATAATATATATATGTATATATGTATATATCTTTATGTATATACTTGGTGAGTGTATATATTTTAAAAGAGAGAGTTTTATATATATATATATATGTACATAAAAAGATTTACAGTTATTCATACAATGTGGTGTATTTTTACAATATAATGGATGTTGCCTTGCTCTTTCATTGCATTGCCTGGTTGTTCTCATGCACGTAAAAAATGATTGGTACTGACGTCCGCACGTCGTCGAGGACCTCTTATTGCCTGTATGACGTCAGACGGCGTCACGTGGGCGACAGTGACGTCCTCGTCGACGTGCAGAGACTAGTAAGAAGATTTCCGTCGAATGCTGGCGCCATGGGAGTATTCATGAGGTGAGGAATCCACAGGTAGCTAATGTATCCACCAGAAAAGTCGTTACCGAAGGTAAGTAACTCGTTCTTCTTGCCATAAGACTCTAGGTAAATATGTTGCCCTGATGACCAATGTTCCTGTGAATACATGAATACGTTTATTAATTAGCTCCAAGGTAGACTCATTTTACTTCGGAGTGTTACCTTGGGACTTTTCCCATAACAATGACACAGGGGCATGCTGCTGTAGGAAATCACATCTTGAAACATATCCTAGAACCGACCCTACTTGCTTGGAGGGTAGATGAGGGTTTCCCAGGGTCCTAGGGCCCCTCTTTGTATTCCTGGCTCCTCAGAGTCCCTCGAGATAGCAGCAGTGGCTAAACCAGGCACAGAAGCTCCACCAGTCACACATATAGGCGATTGCCCCCTCCCTCCAACCTGCGGCCGAGACTTCTGAACAGAACTTAAAGGCCTCTGCCTATTTTACTATCACGCCCTCCAGCTACACCTTGTGCCAGCCTCGTATCCAAATCACAAAAATTTGCCCAGTACGCCTGAATCGTTTGTACAACCCTGATAGCTTGGAGTCGAGATGGCCAGCCACCTTCTTGCTGAACTGCACAAAAAACCCACCAATAACCTTCTTATTATGGAAGAAGTTATCAGGTGTTAGATTCACAGGGGGTATAGGGTTAGTTATTTTGGCTATTTGTCTGTGTGTTATCCCTCGTATCTGTTTAGTGCATGGCTGCATAATTTGTTAAACAGCCTGTGTATGGGTGGGAGGGGTCAAAATTCCCAGAAGGGACCACACGCACTCATTCCTGAGCTAATTCGGGCTTCACAGTCATTGAGCAGAATAACTATTGAGGATTGTTTTTAAGTTAGGATAATTTCTTTGTCTTCTTTTGCCCCCCACTGCCTTCTTAATATACCCATACAATATACCAGTTTTTTGTTGTTGCAGCTACCCCCTCTATATTAGGACCTTACTTTCGTTTAGCCATCCTGGTATGCTGAGTGACAGACATCTGGCATCGAAAAATTCAAATGAGCACAATAGGGTAAAAATGCCCAGTGCTAGCAGTCAGTAAAAGTCACTAAAAACACTTTTTAAAAAGCAGTCACAATGGCAGTACACAGTACCTTTTTAGAAAAAGCAAGAAAGCTGACCCACCCCAGCCTCCTGCAGGAATTATTGTGCACTAAAGAGCACATTGCTGGGTGGTGGCTTTGAGCTCCGAGGTCTCTGATAGGGTGCTGGTGGTGTACAGCTCCCTGGCAGCACAGAATCAGCAGTCTCCTCTCCCCCACTGCAGGAATAGTAACATGTTATAGAATGCATTGTTGGGGATGTGGATTTGAGCCCCATTGTCCCTGATAGTGTGCGAGCAGTGTAGAGCCCCCTGGCAGCAGGGAATTGGCAGTCTTCTCTCCCTGTTTTTTGCAATGAATTTAATTCCTGACTTCAACATATAGACAATGTCCAGCTAATTGTGAAGGAACAAAAGGAAGTAAAAAATGTACCCAATTCATCATGAATGTAGTTATTGCCACAGAAAAATCCTGTGCATGGTAAAAGACTTACCTTGCTCTGAGGGCTGAACTATACTGTTATCTGGATCTCTAATACTGATTTTTGTTTTCATAGGCAAACACTGATCATGAGTGTGCGCCATGACTTAGACCTGTCTCACGGATTATGGTCTTATTGGACAGGGTGGGGCACCAAAAGCGCTACCCTCATAGTGGTGGGAGGCTAATGCCTTTTCCAGAAGTTAAGCAACCCAAGCACAGTGGTGGCAGCATACAGTGTAGTGATCAGTAGTAGTGAACTGGTCCTTTTTACCCTGTGTCACTAGATTGATGCGTAGAGGCTCACTCAGCTTTTCCGCTGCTGTGTGCTTAATTCACCCTTGGGCTACATCGGGTAGATGTGAAAGTGCCATGCAGCGTAGGAGTAGTCATTCTATGTTGATTGTATGTGTGCCTAGGAAACGTACAGTACAGGGATAGAGGTGTGGTTAGTGCATGTATGTATGCCTGCGAGGAATACATTACATGTGACAGGTAGTGCTGTGCAGTGTATGCATAATGAAAGCATGTGCTGGGTGTATGTGTGCTCGCGTGAAGTACAATACGTGAAGGATGAAGTGTTGTGCAGCGTGCACATTGCAAGAGTGTGTGCTGGTAGTGTGTGTTTGCAAATTGCACCCTCTGTTACAGTATAGAAAAGGTTCAGGGCTGAATAGTGTGCAACAACTTACTTTGTGTCCTGAATGTGTGTGTATTTGTAATGGTACAATGCATGGAGGTAATAGTGCTGGACAGTATTGTGCGGTGAGTGTACACTGAAGGCAAATGTGCCTGGAATGGCACATTAGTACATTACATGGAGAGCCCTGGCTTCCATTTTGGGAAGGCCAGACCTGCTTGATGAAGAGTAGAGGAATCTCCACAAGCAGGTTTGTGTATTGTTGCATTTCTGTAAGCTTGGTGGGACACACTGGAGGAAGAAAGCGACTCCTCTCTAAACTTCAAAAGTTTGCTCTTTGAGTCATTGATAGGTCACAAGGAAGGAGCCTACACACATTTCAGAAAGAAGATGGGGCTGATAGGAGAATCATAAAGAGTAGGGCTGGGAGCCTGGGATTAACCTGTTCATGCACATATCACTGTGGCTTTGATTGGTCACTATATTGAATTGTGTTGTGGGTTAACCAGCTTTGGAGTCTTGCCTGCTGTGACAGACATACTTTAAAGGGGAAAGAAGTAAAAAGAAGTGTCCACTTCATAAGAAGCAGAACCCTAACATAAAACGTTAAAGACTAAGACCCTAAATTACATTTTGGTGTCTGGAAATGGTCTATAAGAAGGTGAGGTTGATATCTCAAACTTTGTCTTTTGCTAAACAGCCAGACCTGCAATGTGAGATGGGGAAGCTGTGCAAGAATTCTGTGTGTGACCAGGTCTGGGGGCATAGGCCTTCTATTCTCCCTGCTTTGTGAGGGGACATCACCCAGAAAAACCAAGACCACCTGCCATGCAGAACCAGTGCACGTCAGCTTGCCCTGTGTGCCCTGTGAAGAAGATGAAAGCAGATGGTGAGCGGTCTAGTAGGAGCCCTGCCAAAAGGACTGTCCTGCAGCCCAGTGACCTGCAAAGCATTGGGAGGACTGCCTGCCTACAATAAAGACCAAGCTCTTCCGAGAACAGCGGACCAGTTCAAGAAGAAACCAACTTTAAAGAAAAAGAACTGTGCCCTGAAGAATCATTAAACTACACCCGGAACCACCTCTGCACCCAACGCCAACGGCTTGAGTCAAAGTGGCCCATCGATCCTGTGAAGGTTCCCCAGCGATTCTGACCCTGAGTCCACTGTGGGTTGACCTCTGCTGGACTCTGCCTCAAAGCCTGCAGCCTCAATCTAAAGATTCCCCTGACCGCGACCGCCCAGTAAACTGTTTTCTGACGTCAAAGGAGACTCCTGCATCCGGAGCCCCTGGACCTCCGTGAGCGAGGTGTGAGGGAATGGCTGTGCAGGGATGTGGTTGTTGCCCCTGTGCAGTGTTGGTTCAGTGACCCCCATATGCCAGGAGAGGTCCGCCATGGACCGAGGTGTATCTGGAGTGCCCCTTCTTTCCCCCCACCTTTCGTCCCCCCCCACCACATTTCCCCCCTCCCTCCCAAAAGAGGAAGGCCGACTTATCATTTGTTTGTGAGCTGCTGCAGTAAATGGGGAAGTGGGCATTGCTGCTCAAGAGGAAGCTGTGCTGCCAGGTGCCACTGCAAGCAGCCTGACATCTCCAGGCCGGATCAGAACTCGTGTTGCTCGCTCGGAGGCACCCACTGCAATGCTGAACATTCCCATGCTGTAAGAACGGGTAGGCTGTGAACTGGGCCTGTTGGGTCTCGAGTGACTCGCAGCTAAAGGTGACACATCACCATAGATACTTCTGACTAATTCCTGAAGAGTCAAAGGGGAATTCTTGATTACGGCCTAATAGTAAGCTTTCCCTGGATACAGCCACCAGTGAATGTGGAAAAACCCTGAACATGTTACAGGGTAGAGGGTGGGACAGAGATCTGCCTGACAACTCCTAGATCGCTAACCTCAAAGAGACTGTATTTTTGTTTGTGTATATTGTTATTTCTTTGCATGTGTTGAGTTAGAAATACAATATTTTTCTTATAAAAGCAAGTATTTTACTGGATGTTGTTATTCTTACTGTTTGCAGTTTGAGTTATGAGTTGTGTTCACTTACTGCTATCTCCCTCCCCCACCCGAGGGATCCTTTGACTGCTCGTCCACAGCAACCACTGGGAGTCAAGTTCAGAATGTGTGCTTGGCTCAGGATTCATAATAGGTCGGGCCCAGGGACATCAGGCCTTAACCACCACTGTTGGGCTCAGTAGCCCCACTTGCTCTGCGGCCCTCTGAAAGGGGTTCTGACAGTAGTTTTGCCTGTACTTTAAAATATATTAAAAAATAAGTGAGTGTATTTTGGGTGTTTTGCTACTACTGCTTTGAAATGCAAAGGTTTACAAGGCTACAGTTAACAAAACTTGTACTGGTCAGGGCGGGTTTGTAGGAAAGTACCATCTTTCTTGGCATGTTACCCCCAATTTCTGCCTGTTTGTCATTGTGTTTTGCCTGTCTCACTGGAATCCTGCTAGCCAGGACCCCAGTGCTCATAGTTTGTGGCCTATATGTGTTGTCAGTATGCTTAACTGTGTCACTGAAGTTCTGCTAACCAGGACTCCAGTGCTTATGCTCTCTCTACTTATCAAATTTGTCACTACACTTTAGTGACTCCATATTCCCATTATGATTGGCACACTGGGCCGCCCTTATAAGTCCCTAGTATATGGTACCTAGGTACCCAGGGCATTGGGGTTCCTGGAAATCCTTACGGGCTGCAGCATTTCTTTTGCCACCCATAAGTGAGCTTATACAAACCTTTCTTCAGGACTTCCACTGCAGCCTGAGTGAAATAAGGCACACACTTTATCACAGCCATTTTCACTGCACTAAGGTAACTTCTAAGTCACCTATATGTCTAACCTTAATTTACAGAAGGCTAGGTGCAAAGTTACCGTGTGAAAGGGCACCCTTGCACTGGCAGAGGTGCCTCCACGTTGTCCAGGGCCAATTCCCCAGACTTTGTGAGTGTGGGGATACCTTTATAAGCGTGCACTACATATATATATATATATATATATATATATATATATATATATATATATATATATATATATATATATATACACGTTCGGTGGCATGTGTAGCTGCAGATACACATGCTGTGCATTATCCTGCCATCTGGTGTTGGGCTCGGAGTGTTACAAGTTGTTTATCTTCGAAGAAGTCTTTTCGAGTCACAAGACCGAGTGACTCCTCCCTTTCGGCTCCATTGCGCATGGGCGTCGACTCCATCTTGGATTGTTTTCTTTCCGCCATCGGGTTCGGACGTGTTCCTCTTCGCTCTGTATTTCGAATCGGGAAAGTTAGCTAAATTATCGAAAATTCGACGGTATTGTTATCGTTCCGTACCAGGCTAGTGTTAGTGTATCAGCACTGACATCAAGAGCGCTCCGGCGGCCCTTCGGGGCTTCCGTTCTTCACCGAGGCCTGGTCGACCCGACCACACCCGTCATCCCAGACTAATTGACCGGACCCCCTTCCGCTTCTGTCTTAAGTGTCCTTATACAGACCAGCATCGGGTCTGTAATCTGTGTTTATCACCTGAACACAGGGAGGATACTTGCGAGGCTTCTCGAGCTTTTTGATAAAAAAAGACCCTAAGAGATCAACGAGCAAGAAGACTGCAAATGGCGTCGACAGCGAAAGAGCAACTTGGCGTTGGAGAGGAGGAAAGCATTCCATCCAGGGGACGGACTCGGACTAATCTGAAAGTGACCGAACCTCGACGGTGCAGCGAACAGTGAGTAAAACTGCCCCGTCCAAAACTCACACAAAGACATTTAAGGCCATGGGGACGCCACCACCAACAGGCCATGCCTTAACCCACCTAAAAGAAGGTGACCAAACATCGGCACCGAAAAAGGCCAGAGAATTGCCGAAGACTTCCGACTCCAGTCGAGATTCCGGCACCGAACGATCTCGACACCGAGAGTTCGACTCACCCAAAGTGAGAAAAATATCTTCAGAACCGAAAAAGACTATCTGAAACCTCGGTACCGAAAAAAGCGGCTTCGGAGCCGAAAAGAAGTTCTTATACAGAAGAGCAAGGATTTTCCAGCCAAATGAAGGAAAGACATAGATTTGAGCAGGAATTAATAATGGAAGAACCGGACCATACAAAAAGGAGGTTACATATCTAGAAAGAGACTAGAAACATACAAACTTTGCCTCCAATCAAATCTGAAAGGAAACTTGCAATTCAAGAGACAGAAATGCATCCTAAGGCAAAGGTGATTAGAGACAAATCCCCACCACCAAGGGTATCACCACAACCGTCCCCACCGCACTCACTCAACTGTCGCCAGTGGGATCACCTCCAATGCAGTCACCCACACATACTGGGCTGACACAGGATGATGCTGATGCATGGGACTTATATGATGCACCAGTATCGGATAACAGTCCTGATTGTTATCCAACAAAGCCGTCACCTACAGCCAGAAGACAGTACTGCAGGTACTATCCAGGGCAGCCACGTTCCACAACGTAGCAATGCACACAGAGCCAGTGGAGGATGATTTCCTGTTTAACACCTTGGCATCCACCAACGCTTCCTATCAGAGTCTGCCAATGCTCCCGGGCATGCTCAAACACGCGAAACAGGTCTTCCAGGAGCCGGTTAAGGGAAGAGCTATCACGCCTAGGGTTGAGAAGAAGTACTAACCTCCCCCAACAGATTCTGTGTTCATAACACAACTTACACCGGACTCAGTGGTTGTAGGAGCGGCAAGAAAGAGAGCAAACTCTCAATCGTCAGGAGATGCTCCACCGCCTGACAAAGAGAGCAGGAAGTTTGACGCAGCGGGCAAGTGAGTGGCAGCACAAGGAGCCAATCAATGGCGGATTGCAAATTCGCAAGCACTACTTGCTCACTACGACAGGGCACATTGGGACGAGATGCAACACATCATACAGCACTTGCTCAAAGAACACCAGAAACATGCTCAACAGGTTGTGGAAGAAGGACAGGCCATATCTAACAACCAGATAAGGTCCGCACTAGACTCGGCAGACACGGCAGCATGAACGGTCAACACGGCGGTAACCATTCACAGGCATGCATGGTTAAGAAGTTCTGGATTCAAGCCAGAGATCCAACAAACGGTGTTGAACATGCCATTTAATCAGGAACAGTTGTTTGGGCCGGAAGTTGACACAGCAATTGAGAAGTTAAAAAAAGACACAGACACGGCCAAAGCCATGGGCTCGCTCTATTCCCCACAAGTTAGAGGCATCTTTAGGAAACCACAATTCAGAGGAGGTTTTCCGCAACAAATATCAGAGCCTTCCACCTCTCAAACTAGACCCACCTATCAAACACAATATCAAAGGGGAGGGTTTAGTGGTTCCTATAGAGGACAATTCCCAAGAGAAAGGGGAAAGTTTGAAGCAACCAAGCCAGACCAAACAGTGACTTCAATGTCGCAAAACCCCAACACTTGTCACCAGTGGGGGGGAGGTTAACCGCATATTATCAAAACTGGACACATATTACCACAGACGCATGGGTCCTATCAATTATCCAACATGGTTTTTGCATAGAATTCCCAAAAGTCCCGCCAGATGTGCCACCAAGAACACACAATCTGTCCAAACAACACTTAGACCCATTACAAATAGAGGTCCAGGCACTACTACAAAAACAAGCAATAGAGCTCGTACCCAATCATCAGAAAGGAACAGGCGTCTAATGACTATATTTCCTTATTCCAAAAAAGGACAAAACGTTAAAACCTATCTTAGATCTCAGAACACTGAATCTCTTCATCAAATCGGACCACTTTCACATGGTAACACTTCAAGACGTGGTTCCCTTACTAAAAAAGGGGGAATACATTACAACATTGTATCTCAAGGATGCGTATTTCCACATACCCATCCATCCTTCTCACAGAAAATACTTAAGGTTTGTAATGCACGGCGTACACTATCAATTCAAAGTGCTACCGTTCGGGATAACAACGGCCCCAAGGGTATTCACAAAATGCCTAGCAGTAGTAGCCGCTCACATAAGGAGGCAGCACATGCACGTATTCCCATATTTAGACGACTGGCTAATAAAAACCAACACTCAACAACAGTGTCTTCTTCACACACAATACGTCATAGAAACTCTACACAAACTAGGGTTCTCTGTAAATTACCAGAAATCACATCTGCAACCATCCCAAATACAACAATACTTAGGAGCAACACTCAACACACAAAGGGCAATTGCCACTTCAAGTCCACAAAGGGTCCAAGCGTTCCAAAATGTAACATCAAGCATACAGTCAAACCAACACTACCCAGTAAGGTTTGTAATGAAACTTCTAGGCAAGATGTCTTCATGCATAGCCATTGTCCCAAATGCAAAATTACACATGTGGCCCTTACAACAGAGCCTAGCAAAACAATGGACACAAGCATAGGGTCAACTTCAAGATCTAGTGTTGATAGACCGCCAAACACACTTCTCGCTTCAATGGTGGAACCCTATAAATTTAAACAAAGGGCGGCCATTCCAAGACCCAGTGCCTCAAGCTGTTATCACAACAGATGCTTCCATGATCGGGCGGGGAGCAAACCTCAACAAGCACAGCATACAGGGTCAATGGGACAATAAAAAAAAACAACTTCAAATAAATCATTTGGAACTGCTAGCAGTGTTTCTAGCATTGAAGGCTTTTCAACCACTGATAGCCCACAAACACATTCTTGTCAAAACCGACAACATGACAACAATGTATTATCTCAACAAACAAGGGGGGGGGGACACTTGTCACAACTGTGTCTCTTAGCACAAACGATTTGGCATTGGGCAAATCACAATCACATTCGCCTGATAGCACAATACATAAGAGCCATTCAGAATCAGTTAGCCGACAATCTCAGTTGAGATCACCAGCAAACTCACAAATGGGAAATTCATCCCCAGATCCTACAGGATCACTTCCCCCACTGGGGAACACCAAACATAGACCTATTTGCAACAAAAGAAAACGCGAAATGCCAAAACGTTGCGTCCAGGTACCCACACCCTCAATCCAAGGGCAATGCGCTATGGATCAGTTGGTCAGGGATATTTGCTTACGCTTTTCCCCCTCTCCCACGCATTCCTTATCTGGTCAACAAACTAAGTCAAAACAAACTCAAACTAATACTCATAGCACCAACCTGGGTTCGCCAACTGTGGTACACAACACTGTTGGACTTATCAGTAGTACCTCACATCAAATTACCAAACATACCAGATCTCTTAACACAACACAAGCAACAGATCAGACACCCGAATCCAGCATCACTCAATCTAGCAATCTGGCTCCTGAAGTCTTAGAATTCGGACATTTAAATCTTACAGAAGAGTGTATGGAGGTCATTAAACAAGCTAGAAAACCTACTACAAGACATTGTTACGCAAACAAATGGAAAGGATTTGTTTGCTACTGCCACACTAATCAGATTCAACCCCTACATGCCTCCACAAAGGACATTGTAAGCTACTTATTACACTTAAAAAAGTCTAATCTAGCATTCTCTTCCATTAAAATACATCTCACTGCAATATCTGCCTATCTGCAGGTTACACATACAACATTGCTTTTTAGAATCCCAGTCATTAAAGCATTTATGGAGGGACTAAAAAGAATCATACCCCCAAGGACACCACCAGTACCTTCGTGGAACCTTAATATTGTATTAACACGACTCGTGGGCCCACCATTCGAACCCATGCATTCTTGTGAAATGCAATATCTGACTTGGAAAGTAGCCTTTCTAATAGCCATCACATCGCTTAGAAGAGTAAGTGAGATACAATCATTTACTATTCAAGAACCCTTTATACAAATACATAAACATAAAGTGGTTCTCCGTACAAATCCAAAATTCTTACCAAAGGTCATATCACCATTCCACCTAAACCAAACTGGGGAACTCCCGGTCTTCTTTCCGCAACCAGACTCAGTAGCCGAAAGAGCCTTACATACATTAGACATAAAAAGAGCACTAATGTATTACATGGACAGAACAAAACAATTTTGTAAAACAAAACAATTGTTTGTAGCCTTCCAAAAACCTCATGCAGGTAATCCTATACCCAAACAAGGCATCGCCAGATGGATAGTTAAATGTATTCAAACTTGCCATAGGAATATACCTATGACAGAAATTTGTAAGGCAGCCACCTGGTCTACGCCTCATACATTCACTAAGCATTACTGTGTAGATGTGTTAGCAACGCAACAAGCCACAGTAGGACAGGCTGTATTAAGAACATCATTTCAGACAACTTCAACTCCTACAGGCTAAACCACCGCTTTTTGGGGAGATTACTGCTTGTTAGTCTATGCACAGCATGTATATCTGCAGCTACACATGCCACCGAACGGAAAATGTCACTTACCCAGTGTACATCTGTTCGTGGCATGAGACACTGCAGATCCACATGCGCCCTCCCACCTCCCCGGTAGCCTGTAGCTGTACTTAGTTGAATGAAAATTGTAAATTTGTAAATAAATATTCTTTTGATACACATTAAGTACATACATACCTACTCCATTGCATGGGCACCTCTAGTATACTCACAACTCCTGCCTCACCCTCTGCGGGGAAAACAATCTAAGATGGAGTCGACGCCCATGCGCAATGGAGCCGAAAGGGAGGAGTCACTTGGTCTCGTGACTCGAAAAGACTTCTTCGAAGAAAAACAACTTGTAACACTCCGAGCCCAACACTAGATGGCAGGATAATGCACAGCATGTGAATCTGCAGCGTCTCATGCCACGATCAGATGTACATTGGGTAAGTGACATTTTTTTAATATATATATATATATATATATATATATATATATATATATATATATATATCTGATGGATACAACTACCTGTGGATTCCTCACCTATTGAATACTCCCATTGCCCCACCATCCGACGGAAATCTTCTTCCTAGCTTCTGCACGTCGACGAGGACGTCACAATTGCCCACGCGACGCCGTCATACAGGCAATAAGAGGTCCGTGCCGACGTCAGTTCCCTTTTTTCCGTGCCATTCGAACGACGGTTATTCTTCGAGGGAGCTACTGTTACTACTCGACGTAGTTAGTTATTTTTGCTGTTTTCTCTTTGAGACAGTTTACAATGTCGCAAAGAAAGTCTGGATTCAAGCCCTGCAACGAGTGCGGTGGCAAGATGTCGGTTACGGACCCACATTCTGACTGTTTGTGGTGTCTTAGTTCCGACCACGACGTTGACAAATGTGACTCTTGTCAACGGATGAATCCAAAAGCCTTCAAAGAGCGAGAAGCAAAGCTCTTTTTGGCGAAGTCGAAGAAAAAGGAGAAAAGACATCATCGCAAGCCGTCTTCACCAAAGTTGCATCTGCGTCATCGGGACTCCCGGCGCCGTTGAGAATCTCGACGCCGGTCGAGTAGGGAGAGATCGCGATCGAGGTCACCTTCGACTCGACGTCGGAAGACTTGGGAAGTGAGTCAAACCATCTCTCCCCAACCGCAGACGCCGTTAGCATCTCCGACATCCCATACTTCGCCGACGTCGCCTGTGAATCCTCCTTCTGTGTTCAAGGTTCCTCGGCGTCAAGAGTTTTCTCCAGCTTTGCAGACGTCGGGACCGGCGTCGATGTTGCCTCCTACCCAGGCTCCTCAGTACCCGGCTTTCCCGGCCCCTGGAGCCGATAGTTCCGCATTCTTGAATGCGATGTTCTCCATATTTCAGCAGATGGCTCCGGGTGGTGGACCGGCTGGTCCTTCGGGTCCTTTGGCCTTCAATATGGGTGCTCCGGCTCCGTTACGACCGGCACCTTTTATGCCCTTTCTTCCCATGGGAAATGTGGGCTCAGCGCCTATGGCGTCAGCATCTCAGCCAGTGACGCCAAGTAGACCTGTGGTACCGGCACCGGAACAGGCTTCTGTCCGTCCTTCTCCTCGTTCGGCGCTGAAGAAATCCATGGCGCCGTTAGATCCGGCGTCTGATGAATCCGAGGAGAGGCGTTGGGCTTCGACGTCTGCTGAAGCAATGTCGACGCCGAGGATAGAGGAAAGACTACATTCGAGGAGGCTTGCTCTTCGCCTCCTTGAGGAACAAGAATATCGGAGACAGACATTAGAAGGAGAGATTGAGGAATCTCAAGACCATCTCCATGGCTTAGACACGGCTAGTGGTCTGGACACCTCTCCTGAATGGGACTTGTTATCACCTGGAGAGTATACGGAGGAGGCTGCAACATTTCATTCAGTCGTCAGGAAAGCAGCTGACTTTTTAGACCTCCCTTTGCCGGTGTCGGAGCCTAAGCCGAACATTTTAACGGAAGTGTTGCATCCTGCCTCAACATCTGCAGAGCCACTTCTGCCTTTTAATGAGGCCTTGTTGGATCCAATCATGGAGATTTGGAAGAAGCCGGTGTCATCTTCGGCGGTGAATAGATCTGTGGCTCGAAGATATCGAGTGGCTCCTGCTGACCCAGGCTTCCTCTCCAGGCACCCAACTCCTGAAAGCCTGGTGGTTCAGGCTTCATGCTCAGCCCGGTCTGCCCCAGGATCATTTCCAGCTGTGCCCTCAGATAGAGACTCTAAGAAAATGGACATTTCATCAAAGAAGGCTTTTTCGTCATGTAGCATGGCTTTGAAATCCACTAATGCTACCTGTATTTAGGGAGATACATTTACACCCTGATGGACGAAATAAAGTCGTCTCATACTGAGGTACCCCAAGAAATAATGAACCTGGTTTCTGATGCTCAAGCAGCGGCAACCCAAGTTATTCAATCTGGGTTAGATACGACTGACTCTGTTGCCAGGGCTATGGGTACTGCTGTGGCTACAAGGAGGCAAGCCTGGCTTCGTAGCTCTGGATTCTCTTCTGATGTACACTCGACCCTCTTGGACCTTCCTTTCGATGGCGATAAACTTTTCGGCTCCAAGGCTGACTCAGCTCTAGAGAGGTTCAAGGAGAGTAGGGCCACTGCGAAGTCTTTAGGCTTGCAAGCCTCTTCTTCTGCTTCCTCCAGACTTTTTAGGAGGTTTCGAGGATTTGGTTGTGGTTCCTCCTCCTCCTTTCGAGGGAGATTCCAGCATCAACCCGCCTCTGCTCTCTCCTATAGATCTTACAGAGGGAGGGGTAGGGTCCGGACCAGAGGAGCCACCCAGCAGCACTCTGCCTCTTCCTTTGGAGGGGTGCAGCATGGGAAGCAGCCTTAGACTTCCACCAATTCCTTCTCACTCCATTCCTGTAGGGGAGAGGTTATTGAGCTTTCTCCACAAGTGGGAGGTTATAACATCGGACTCCTGGGTCACCAGCATTGTGGGAGAAGGCTATGTCCTTCCCTTTCGGGAGTTTCCGCCCCCATCCCGCCCCGCCCTTCCTACTGTTCAGAAGAGCATCTCCTGTTACTAGAACAGGAGGTTCAAGTCCTCCTTTCAAAGGGTGCTGTGGAGTTGGTTCCAGAGCAGGAGAGGGGTCAGGGTTGTTACTCAAGATACTTCCTGATCCCCAAGAAGGATGGTCGGTTGAGGCCAATCCTGGACCTGAGGATCTTGAATTGGTTCCTCAAACAGGAGAAGTTCAAGATGCTGACCCTAGCTCAGGTGCTTTTGGCGCTGAACGATGGAGATTGGATGGTGTCTGTCGACTTGCAGGATGCTTACTTTCATATCCCGATACTCAAGTCGCACAGGAAGTATCTCCGGTTTGTGGTGGGGTCACAGCACTATCAGTTTGCAGTCCTCCCGTTTGGTCTTACTTCAGCACCTCGAGTCTTCACAAAGGTGATGTCGGTGGTTGCGGCAGAGCTCAGAAGGAAGGGGATAGCAGTATTTCCTTATCTGGACGACTGGTTGATCAAAGCCAAGTCTCCGGAGCTCGTGTTGCATCACCTACGGTCGACAACCCAGTTGTTGTTCGACCTGGGTTTTTCAGTGAAAGTGCCCAAATCTCACCTAGAGCCCTCTCAGCGCCTCCTGTTCATAGGGGCAGTACTGGATACAACGTTGAATCGTGCCTTTCCTCCGCCTCAGCGGATTCAGGACATTCAGGCATTGGTTCCAATGTTTCGAAGTGGAGCGGTCGTTGCAGTCCTCAAGGTCCTACGTCTGTTCGCTTCTTGCATTCTGTTGGTCACTCACGCTCGCTGGCACATGAGGGCTCTTCAGTGGTGCCTCCGGAAGCAGTGGTCTCAACACAAAGGGGATCTCGAAGGATCGGTAAAGATCTCCGGGGACGCTGCTACGGATTTAAAATGGTGGATTGCGGACGGCAATCTCTCCCAAGGAAGGCCGTTCTCGCAACCTCCGCCGGTGACCACAGTAATAACGGATGCTTCCACTCTAGGGTGGGGAGCTCATCTGGGGGACCAGGAGATCAAAGGTCTTTGGTCTCCAGTAGAACAAATGTTTCATATAAATCTGTTGGAGTTGCGGGCTGTACGTCTTGCACTCTAGGCCTTCCTCCCATCCCTTCGCGGTCAGTCGGTTCAGGTCCTGATGGACAATACTACCGCGATGTGGTATATAAACAAACAGGGAGGTGTAGGGTCGTATCTTCTCTGCAGAGAAGCTCTGCGGCTTTGGTCCTGGGCAAAGGACCATCAGATTTGTTTGGTAGCAAATCATCTGGCCGGAGTCTTGAACGTGCGTGCGGATACTCTGTCGCCATTTCTCGACCGATCACGAGTGGCGTCTCCATCTGGATCGAGTTTGTCTAATCTTCCAGATGTGGGGGTTTCCTCGGATAGATCTGTTTGCCACCCGGGAGAGCTCGCACTGCCCGATATTCTGCAGCCTCCAGTATCCGGTACAAGGAGCGTTGGGGGGTGCGTTTCAGATGACCTGATGCGACCAGTTGATTTACGCGTTTCCCCCCATACCCTTGATTCCTCGAGTTTTTAGGAAAATTCGCCAAGACTGGGCTCAAGTCATCTTAATAGCTCCGGATTGGCCAAGGAGGGTATGGTACACGGACCTTCTCCAACTCTCACTATGCCCTCCGCTCTGTCTTCCTCTTCCTCTCAGGGCAGACCTCCTCTCGCAGTCGCAGGGGCAGGTTTTACACCCCCACCTTCAGAGCCTGCACCTTCATGCCTGGAGATTGAACGGGGCAACCTGAGTTCCTTTTCTCTCCCGCCTGACGTAGTGGATGTTATTCTATCGGCCAGGCGACTCTCCACTAAATCTATCTACGCTAATGGGTGGGCTAAATTTGTGAATTGGTGTGGAGAGAGGCAAATTGACCCCTTACGTGGCCACTTATCGGATATCTTGTCTTTTGCTTTATCTCTGGCACAGAGGGGTTGTGCAGTGGCTACAGTCAAGGGATATTTATCTGCCCTGTCACCCTTTCTATGTCTTCCGGACCAGCCTTCTCTATTCAAATCCCCTATAGTACTTAGATTTTTAAAAGGTTTCATCAACAAATTTCCTCCCACTCCTTTCATTATGCCTCAGTGGGATTTAAATCTAGTCTTAACATTTCTTATGGGTTCACCGTTTGAGCCTATGCATTCTTGCCCTTTAAGGTTATTAGTCCTAAAGACTGTTTTCCTTGTTGCAATTACTTCTGCAAGAAGAGTGAGTGAGCTGCAGGCTCTTTCTGTTAGACCCCCCCCTTACACATCTTTTTATGGGGACAAGGTGGTGTTGAGGACCAAGGCTGCTTTTCTACCGAAGGTTGTTTCACCCTTTCATATGGCCCAAACGATTACTCTTTCCTCGTTTTATCCTCCGCCTCATCCTTCGAAAGAAGAAGAAGAAAGACTACACCACTTAGACCCGAGGAGAGCGCTAAGCTTATGTGGACAGAACAAAGGATTTCAGGTTGGAGGATCAGCTCTTCATCGGGTACGTGGGAAAGAGGAGAGGAAGGGCAGTCCACAAGAGAACACTTTCCAGGTGGGTCATTCTTTGCGTTAAAATGTGTTACTCTTTAGCAAAGAAGGAACCCCCTGATGGTATAAGAGCTCATTCCATCATAGCTAAGTCTGCTTCTTCGGCCTTGGCTAGGGGTGTTCCTGTGGTCGACATCTGCAAGGCCACAACTTGGTCATCCCTCCACACTTTTGCGAAGCATTACTGCTTGGATTCTGAGGTTAGGAGGATTTCTTGGTTTGACCATTCAGGCACCCTCCACCGAGTGCGGTACTGCTTTGGGACTCTATTCAAAAGGTGAGGAATCCACAGGTAGTTGTATCCATCAGAAGAACGAGTTACTTACCTTCGGCAACAACTTTTCTGGTGGATACATTAGCTACCTGTGGATTCCTCACGGTCCCACCTGCCTCCCCGTTGCCTGTCTGGTCTAACCAAGTTGTTCTTGGGTGTGCTCCTCTTGCTATGTGAGGGCTTGTACATATACTGTATATATATTTATTTATTTAAAAAAAAAAAAAGAGGATCTTGAATTTTTGGAATGATGTGTTTATCTTCGATTTTATTAAACATTGTTATTTGATTGTTTGTCTCAATGGCCTATTAGTCTCAGGCACGTAAAAAAAGTTGGTACTTACGTCGGCGAGGACCTCTTATTGCCTGTATGACGTCAGACGGCGTCGCGTGGGCAATTGTGACGTCCTCGTCGACGTGCAGAAGCTAGGAAGAAGATTTCTGTCGGATGCTGGCGCAAAGGGAGTATTCAATAGGTGAGGAATCCACAGGTAGCTAATGTATCCACCAGAAAAGTCGTTACGAAGGTAAGTAACTCGTGTGTGTATATATGTGTGTGTGTATATATATATATATATATATATATATATATATATATATATATATATATATATATATATAATTTCTGATGGATACAACTAGCTGTGGATTCCTCACCTAATGAATTCTCCCCCATGTGCAGCATTCAACGTAAACTTCTTTCCAGCTCTGCACGTCGGCAAGGAAGTCACAATTGCCCGACTCCACGCGGCTCCGTCTGACGTCATTGTGGCAATAAGAGACCCTCGTCGGCGTGCTGACGTCCGTTCCCTTTTTTCCGTGCCTTCGATAACGGTTATTTCTCCAGCTCTTTGTATCATTTGCTGTTGAAAGGGATACTTTGTGTTTTTTCAGGTAGTCTGCTCCGAAGGAGTCGGGGTTCAAGCGTTGCAGAGAATGCGGAGGTCGAATGTCAGTCACTGACCCGCATAACGACTGTCTATGGTGTCTGAGCTCGGACCACGACGTCCAGGAGTATGGTTTGTGCCAGAAAATGAACCCCAAAGCTCTGAAGGAGCGTGAAGCCAAACTATTTTTAGCGAATGCTAGAAAGGAGAAGAGGAGGCACCATAGGTCTTCGTCGGGGAAGTCGGCGAAGAGTCATAAGAAGCACCGCTGTCACGGTTCCCGGCGTCGTTCCAGAGGAAGCTGTTCGAGGTCAAGGTCTCCATCTGCCCAGCGCCATAAATCCTGGGAGGTCAGCCCGACGGTGACTCCTCAGCCTTCGACTTCGCAATCTTTTCTGGCACCGTCAGTCTTTGAGGTGGTGGAGCCTCCGAGTCATCGCTCATCTCCAGCGCATCCGGATGTACAGGATTCAAGTCCGGCTCCTGCACCGGCTCCTCAGGAGTATCCTGTTTTCCCTGCTCCGGAGACGGATCCAGCGGCATTCCTTAATGCCATGTTTGCCATGTTTCAGAGCATGGCGCCGGGAGGTGGTGTGCCGGCTGGCCCCACTGGTCCCTTGGCGTTTAGTTTAGGCACTCCGGCTCCGTATAGACCTACATCGTTCATGCCATTCTGTCCGGCAGGAGACACTAGCCCGGCGCCGGTACTGGCGGTGCAGCTGTCTACGTAGGTGGAGAGACCTTTGACGCCGGTGTCTATTCAGATGGAGGCATCCCGAAGTCTGATGGCGTCGATGGGTGGAGATCAAGTGTCCACGGTGCCGATGGATCCATCTCTGGCGTCGAAGGGGTCCAGAGATTGTGTGGTGATGCCTTTTCGATGACGCTCTCTGACGTTCGTCAACTCTTTGTTGACTCCGGGGCTGGAGGCGAAAAGGCCCTCAGATTGTTGGAGGAGAGAGAATACCAGAGACAGCTCCTTGAGGAAGGGGAGATTGTGGAGCCCTTAGGTGACTTTCAGGGGTTGGACACTGCCAGTGGGCTGGTTACTTCCCCGGAGTGGGATTTGGCCTCGCAAGGGGAATATACTGAGGGGGCAGCCTCGTTTCATTCTGTCATCAGGAAGGCTGATGATTTTTTAGAACTCCCACTGCCAATGGCCCAGGTCAAGACAAATATCCTGACGGAGGTGCTACATCCTGCCACGGCTGTTCCAGATCCGTTGTTGCCTTTTAATGAAGCTCTTATGGATCCCATAGTTAAGGTTTGGAAAAAGCCTGTTTCTTCGTCAGCAGTGAACAGGTCGGTGGCCAGACGGTATAGGTCAGCATCTGGCAAACATCCGTCTCCTGAAAGTCTGGTGGTGCAGGCGTCTTGTTCGTCACGGTCTGCTCCTGGCTCCTTCCCTGGTGTGCCATCTGACAGGGAGTCCAAACGCATGGAGCAGTCTGCGAAGAAGGTTTTCTCCTCATGCAGCATGGCACTTTAATCAGCTAATGCAACGTGTATCCTGGGTAGATACATTCATGCAATAATGGATGCAGCTAAAGCAGCGTTGCCAGATATGCCCCTAGACTTGCAAGGACTCCTCACGGATGCCCAGTCGGCGGCGACACAGGTCATACAATCAGGACTAGACACCATGGACTCTGTTGCTATAGCCATGGGAACCTCCATCGCTACCAGACGTCATGCTTGGTTGCGTACGTCGTGGTTTTTGTCGGATGTCCAAGCCACTTAGACTTACCCTTTGATGGTGCTAAATTGTTTGGCACTAAAGCGGACTCTGCATTGGAGCGCTTTAAGGAGTGTAGGGCAACGGCGAAATCCATGGGCCTGCAGGCTGTTTTGACCCGTTTTAGGTCCTTTAGACGTCTTAGAGTATTTGGACGAGGGGTGTCCTTTTGTGGGAGATCGCAGCAGGCAGGCCAGCCCTCGAGTCTCCCTTACAGATCTTTTAGGGAGCAGGGTAGAGTCCGCACTAGAGGGGCCACCCAACAGCAGCACCCTACTTCTTCCTCTTCCTCGGGGGATGCAACAGGGAAAGCAACCATTGCGTCCCGTGGATCTCCGGTAGGGGGAAGGTTGTCTCTTTTTCTTCCCATGTGGGAGTCGATAACATCCGACTCCTGGGTCATCAGTGTGGTAAGGAAAGGCTATGCCCTTCCCTTTCGGGAGATTCCTCCTCCCTTCCCTCCCTGTCCTTCCTTTTGTTCAGAAGCTCATCTCCTGTTGTTAGAACAGGAGGTTCTATCCCTATTGTCAAAGGGTGCAGTAGAGTTGGTTCCCGAGCCGGAGAGGGGTCAGGGATGTTATTCAAGGTATTTTCTGATCCCCAAAAAGGATGGTCGTTTGAGGCCTATCCTGGACCTGAGGATTTTGAATTGGTTCCTCAAACAGGAGAAATTAAAAATGTTGACTCTAGCACAGGTACTTATGGCGTTGAACAAGGAGGATTGGATGGTGTCTATCGACTTGCAGGATGCTTAGTTCCATATTCCCATTCTCAAGTCACACAGGAAGAATCTCCGTTTTGTGGTGGGGTCGCAGCACTACCAGTTTGCGGTCCTTCCTTTTGGTCTTACTTCCGCACCTCGAGTCTTCACGAAGGTGATGGCGGTGGTTGCAGCGAACCTCAGGAGGAAGGGAATAGCAGTATTCCCTTACCTGGACGATTGGCTGCTCAAAGCCAAGTCTCCGGAGCTCGTGCTGCATCACCTGCAGATGACAACCCAGTTGTTGTTCAGTCTGGGCTTTTCATTGCCGCCCCCAGTGGTCACAGTGATAACGGATGCCTCCACTTTGGGGTGGGGGAGCTCACCTGGGGGACCTGGAGATCAAAGGTCGTTAGACTCCAGTGGAGCAGGTGTTTCATATCAACCTGCTGAAATTGCAGGCAATACGTTTGGCTCTCAAGGCCTTCCTCCCTTCCATTCGCGGTCAGTCGGTTCAAGTCTTGACGGACAACATGACAGCAATGTGGTACGTCAACAAGCAGGGAGGAGTAGGGTCGTATTTTCTCTGCAGAGAGGCTCTGCGGCTCTGGTCCTGGGCAGAGGACCATCGGATTTGCTTAATAGCAAACCATCTGGCCGGGGTTCAAAATGTGCGTGCGGACAGTCTCAGTCGGCTACTATTGGCCGATCACCAGTGGCGTCTTCATCCAGATCTGGTCCTTTCCATCTTCCGGATGTGGGGGTTTCCCCAGGTAGACCTGTTTGCCACTCGGGAGAACGCGCACTGCCCATTGTTCTGCAGCCTCCAGTATCCGGTGCAGGAAGCGTTGGGGGACGTATTTTAGATGTCCTGGAACGGCAAGTTGCTTTACGCATTTCCCCCCATACCCTTGATTCCTTGGGTTCTGAGGAAGATTCGCCAAGACCGGGCCCAAGTCATATTAATAGCCCCGGATTGGGCAAGAAGGGTGTGGTACACGGACCTTCTCCAACTCTCGATGTGCCCTCCGCTCCGTCTCCCTTTCAGGGCAGACCTCTCGCAGTCGCAGGTTCTACACCCCCACCTCCAGAGCCTGCACCTTTATGTCTGGAGATTGAATGGGGCAATCTGAGTTATTTTTCTCTCCCACCGGATGTGGTGGACTTTATTTTATCAGCCCAGCGACACTCCACCAAATCTGTCTATGCGAGCAGATGGACTAGATTCATTGGTTGGTGTGGAGAGAGACAAATTAATCCCTTAAGTGCCCATTTGTCAGACATATTGATGTTTGCATTGTCCTTGGCACAGCAAGGCTGTGCTGTTGCTACTGTCAAGGGCTAGCTTTCGGCTCTCTCAGCCTTCTTATGCCTTCCTGATCAACCCTCTTTGTTCAAATCCCCTTTAGTGTTGAGGTTTCCTCCCACTCCGTTTACTATGCCCCAGTGGGATTTAAATCTGGTTCAAACCTTTTTGATGGGCTCTCCTTTTGAGCCGCTACATTCTTGCCCTTTAAGATTTTTAGTCCTAAATACTGTGTTTCTTACGGCCATCACATCTGCTAGGCGTGTAAGTGAGCTTCAAGCTCTTTGTGTTCACCCTCCTTTTATAACCTTCCATAAGGACAAAGTGGTGCTGAGGACCAGGGCGGCTTTCCTCCCCAAGGTAGTGACTCCTTTTCATTTGGGACAGTCTATCACTCTCTCGACATTCTATCCTCCTCCACATCCACCTAAGGAGGAGGAGAGGCTCCTTCGACTGGACCCAAGGAGGGCTCTCAGTTTTTACATAGACAGGACAAGAAAGTTCCGCTTGGACGACCAACTCTTTGTCGGATACGTGGGGAAGAGGAAGAGGAAGGCCGTCCACAAGCGAACGCTATCCAGGTGGGTCGTTCTTTGTATTAAGATATGTTATTCATTCGCAAAGTAAGATCCTCCTGATGGAATAAGAGCCCATTCCACCAGTGCTAAGTCAGCCACATTGGCCCTGGCTAGAGGTGTTCCAGTGGCAGACATTTGTAAGGCTGCAACTTGGGCGTCCATCCACACCTTCGTAAAGCATTATTGCTTGGACTCAGAGGTGGGGTGGCCTTTTTGCACGGTCTGTGCTGCGGGATTTCTTGGTATGATCAGTCAGACTCCCACCTCCGAGGCGGTACTGCTTTGGGACTCTATTCATTAGGTGAGGAATCCACAGGTAGTTGTATCCATCAGAAGAGCAAGTTACTTACCTTTGGTAACACTTTGTTCGATGGCATCTGTCGCTGTAGATACACATGGTATGCATGAGCTCGCCATCTGGTGTTGGGTCGGAGTGTTACAAGTTGTTTTTCTTCGAAGAAGTGTTTTCGAGTCACGGGACCGAGTGACTCCTCCTTCTGTGCTCATTGCGCATGGGCGTCGACTCCATCTTCGATTGTTTTCTTTCCGCCATCGGGTTCGGACGTGTTCCTGTCGCTCCGAGTTTCGGAACGGAAAGATAGCTGAAACCGGAAGATTTTCGACGGTATCGTTGCGATCCGGTTCGAGATAGACACATACGACGACGCGTTGAACATCGAAGCGCTTCGGTGCCCTTCGGGGTAGATTTCGGCACCCCGTCGGGGCCTAGTCGGCCCGACCGCGTGGAGAACAACGCCGATGGAACGGACCCCGTTTCGATTCTGCCCCGAATGCCACAACAAATATCCTTATACGGACCTACACTCGGTCTGTAACCTGTGCCTGTCACCCGAGCACAGCGAAGAATCCTGTGAGGCCTGTCGGGCGTTCCGGTCCCGAAAAACTCTGCGCGACCGTCGAGCGAGAAGACTGCAGATGGCGTCCACGCCAAAGGAGCGTCGACAGTTCGAGACAGAAGAGGAACAGGAGGAATCCTTTTCCATCCAGGATTCAGACTCCGACGAGCTAGACTCTACAAAAACTGTGAGTAAGACGTCGATCAGAACTTAAAAAAGGAAAGAAGGCCCAGGGGACGCCACTGCCAACCGGCCATGGCTCCACCCAAATTCTCGGTGACCAACAATCGGCACCGAAAAAGGCCCATTCAGTGTCGAGATCGTCCGACTTCGGTCCAGACACCGGCACGCAGCCTCCTCGGGACCGAGAGAGTGCTAAACAGAAGCATCGACACCGAGAGTTCGGTGTCGACACGGATCGACGCCGAGACAGTGGCGCCGAAGACCATAGAGGCCAAGAATTTTCGGCACAGAAAAAGAGGAAGGTTACCTCGGAGCCGAAAAAACAATCAACAGGGTTTTCGGAGCCGAAAAAAGCGACATCAGACCCTGTTTCAGGCTCCTATACTGAAGAGCATTCTATGTCTTCACAAATGAAGAAACATAGATTTGAACAAGAACTGCAATCCACTGACGTGGATCACACGCAAAAGCGTATCTTTATTCAGCAGGGGACTGGGAAGATCAGTACCCTTCCACCTGTCAAACGAAAGAGAACGCTTCAGTTTACTCCTCAGAAACAAACAGCACAAAAGGTAACACCTCCTCCCTCGCCTCCACCTGTAACTCCGGCTTCGCCAACTTACACCCCGTCACATTCGCCAGCTCACCCCGCCATGAGCCACGATCACCAAGATCAGGATGCGTGGGACTTGTACGACGCACCAGTGTCTGATAACAGCCCAGACACATACCCAACTAGGCCATCACCACCGGAAGACAGCACAGCCTACTCACAAGTGGTGGCTAGAGCAGCACTATTCCATAATGTGGAACTACACTCGGAACAAGTAGAGGATGATTTTTTATTTAACACCCTCTCTTCAACCCACAGCTCCTACCAAAGCCTGCCGATGCTCCCAGGCATGCTACGCCATGCAAAGGACATTTTCAAGGAGCCAGTTAAAAGTAGGGCAGTGACGCCTAGGGTGGACAAAAAGTATAAGGCGCCTCCTACGGACCCTGTATTCATCACCTCTCAGCTGCCACCAGATTCTGTGGTGGTAGGGGCTGCCAGAAAACGGGCAAATTCACACACTTCTGGGGAAGCACCTCCCCCAGATAAAGAAAGCAGGAAGTTCGATGCAGCCGGGAAGAGGGTTGCTGTCCAAGCAGCAAACCAGTGGCGCATCGCAAATTCACAAGCGCTGCTAGCGCGATACGACAGAGCCCACTGGGATGAGATGCAGCATCTCATTGAACATCTCCCAAAAGATCTGCAAAAAAGAGCAAAACAGGTTGTTGAGGAGGGTCAAAACATTTCCAACAATCAAATACGCTCCTCCATGGATGCAGCAGACACGGCCGCAAGGACCATTAATACGTAGGTTACCATCCGTAGGCACGCATGGCTCAGAACGTCTGGATTCAAGCCAGAAATTCAGCAGGCAGTGCTTAACATGCCAGTAAACGAAAAACTTCTGTTCGGTCCGGAGGTCGACACAGCCATAGAAAAGCTCAAGAAGGACACTGACACTGCCAAGGCCATGGGCGCACTCTACTCCCCGCAGAGCAGAGGATCTTATAACACCTTCCGCAAAACACCTTTTAGAGGAGGGTTTCGGGGTCAGGCCACACAAGCTAGCACCTCACAGTCCGCACCGCCCACCTACCAGGGACAGTACAGGGGAGGTTTTCGGGGCCAGTATAGAGGGGGGCAATTCCCTAGGAATAGAGGAAGATTTCAAAGCCCCAAAACCACTACCAACAAGCAGTGACTCACACGTCACTCACCCCTCCCACACAACACCAGTGGGGGGGAGGATACGTCAATATTACGAAGCATGGGACAAAATAACTACAGACACATGGGTCCTAGCAATTATCCAACATGGTTATTGCATAGAATTCATGCAATTCCCTCCAGACATACCACCAAAATCACAAAATTTATCAAAATACCATTCACAGCTTCTAGAGATAGAAGTTCAAGCACTACTGCAAAAAAATGCAATAGAATTAGTACCAAGCACACAAATAAACACAGGAGTTTATTCACTGTACTTCTTGATACCAAAAAAGGACGAAACACTGAGACCAATTCTAGACCTCAGGGTAGTAAACACATTCATCAAATCAGACCACTTTCACATGGTCACACTTCAAGAAGTGTTACCATTGCTCAAAAAACACGACTACATGACAACCCTAGACCTCAAGGACGCATATTTCCATATACCAATACATCAATCACACAGGAAATATCTAAGGTTTGTATTCAAAGGAATACATTACCAATTCAAAGTATTGCCTTTTGGTTTAACAACCGCTCCAAGAGTATTCACAAAATGCCTAGCAGTAGTCGCTGCACACATCAGAAGGCAGCAAATACATGTGTTCCCGTATCTAGACGACTGGCTAATCAAAACCAGTTCGCTCACACAATGCTCAAACCACACAAATCAAGTCATACAAACCGTCTACAAACTAGGGTTCACCGTCAACTTTGCAAAATCAAACATTCTGCCAAGCAAAGTACAGCAATATCTAGGAGCCATAATAGACACGACAAAAGGAGTAGCAACGCCAACTCCACAAAGGATCCACAATTTCAACAGGGTCATTCAACACATGTCTCCAAACCAAACAATACAAGCAAGAACAATACTACAGCTCCTAGGCATGATGTCCTCATGCATAGCCATTGTCCCAAACGCAAGACTGCACATGAGGCCCTTACAACAGTGCCTAGCCTCACAGTGGTCTCAAGCACAGGGTCACCTTCTAGATCTGGTGTTGCTAGACCGCCAAACTTACCTCTCGCTTCTATGGTGGAACAGTATAAATTTAAACATAGGGCGGCCTTTCCAAGACCCAGTGCCACAGTACGTAATAACAACAGATGCTTCCATGACAGGGTGGGGAGCACATCTCAATCAACACAACATAAGAGGACAATGGAACATACATCAAACAAAACTGCATATAAATCATCTAGAATTATTAGCAGTTTTTCAAGCACTAAAAGCTTTCCAACCAATCATAACCCACAAATACATCCTTGTCAAAACAGACAACATGACAACGATGTATTATCTAAACAAACAAGGAGGAACACATTCAACGCAGTTAAGCTTGTTAGCTCAAGAAATATGGAAGTGGGCAATCCACCATCAAATTGGTCTAATAGCACAGTTTATTCCGGGGATCCAGAATCAGCTGGCAGACAATCTCTCTCGAGATCACCAGCAAGTCCACGAATGGGAAATCCACCCACAGATTCTGAACACCTACTTCACACTCTGGGGAACACCACAAATAGACTTATTTGCAACAAAAGAGAACGCAAAATGCCAAAACTTCGCGTCCAGATACCCACACAAGCAATCCCAAGGCAATGCCCTATGGATGAACTGGTCAGGAATATTTGCTTACGCTTTTCCTCCTCTCCCTCTCCTTCCTTACCTAGTAAACAAATTGAGTCAAAACAAACTCAAACTCATTTTAATAGCACCAACGTGGGCAAGACAACCCTGGTACACAACACTGCTAGATCTGTCTGTAGTACCACACATCAAACTGCCCAACAAACCAGATCTGTTAACGCAACACAACCAACAGATCAGACACCCGGACCCAGCATCGCTGAATCTAGCAATCTGGCTCCTGAAATCCTAGAATTCGGACACTTAAAACTTAGCCAAGAGTGTATGGAAGTCATAAAGCAGGCCAGAAGGCCATCCACTAGACACTGCTACGCAAGTAAGTGGAAAAGATTTGTTTGGTACTGCCATCATAATCAGATACAACCACTAAACGCAACTCCAAAACATATCGTAAATTACTTGCTCCATTTACAAAAAGAAAAGCTAGCCTTCTCTTCTATTAAAATACACCTTGCAGCAATATCTGCATACCTGCAAACTACATATTCAACTTCCTTGTATAGGATACCAGTTATCAAAGCATTCATAGAAGGGCTTAAAAGAATTATACCACCAAGAACAACACCTGTTCCTTCATGGAACCTAAACGTGGTTCTAACAAGACTCATGGGCCCACCTTTCGAACCCATGCACTCTTGCGGAATACAATTCCTAACCTGGAAAGTTGCCTTTCTCATCGCCATTACATCTCTAAGAAGAGTAAGTGAAATTCAAGCGTTCACAACACAAGAGCCTTTTATACAAATACATAAAAATAAGGTCGTCCTACGACCTAATCCAAAATTTTTACCCAAAGTTATTTCACCATTCCATCTAAATCAAACGGTAGAACTACCAGTTTTTTTCCCACAGCCAGATTCTGTGGCTGAAAGAGCACTACATACATTAGATGTCAAAAGAGCATTAATGTACTACATTGACAGAACAAAAAACATCAGAAAAACTAAACAGCTATTTATTGCATTCCAAAAACCTCATGCAGGTAACCCAATATCAAAACAAGGTATAGCCAGATGGATAGTTAAATGCATCCAAATCTGCTACCTTAAAGCAAAAACACAACTGCCCATTACTCCCAGGGCACATTCAACAAGGAAAAAAGGTGCTTCAATGGCCTTTTTAGGAAACATCCCAATGCAGGAAATATGTAAGGCAGCCACTTGGTCTACGCCTCACACATTCACCAAACACTACTGTATAGATGTGCTATCCGCACAACAAGCTACAGTAGGTCAAGCTGTATTAAGAACTCTATTTCAGACAACTTCTACTCCTACAGGCTAAACCACCGCTTATGGGGAACTAACTGCTTACTAGTCTATGCATACCATGTGTATCTACAGCGACAGATGCCATCGAACTGAAAATGTCACTTACCCAGTGTACATCTGTTCGTGGCATCAGTCGCTGAGATTCACATGGACCCACCCACCTCCCCGGAAGCCTGTAGCAGTTCAGAAGTTACCTTCAATTTTGTACATTTGTATATATATTATTTAATCCTTTAATAGGTACATACTTACATTTTTCATTGCGCGGGCACTATTACTATAGTACAACTCCTACCTCACCCTCTGCGGGGAAAACAATCGAAGATGGAGTCGACGCCCATGCGCAATGAGCACAGAAGGAGGAGTCACTCGGTCCCGTGACTCGAAAACACTTCTTCGAAGAAAAACAACTTGTAACACTCCGACCCAACACCAGATGGCGAGCTCATGCATACCATGTGAATCTCAGCGACTGATGCCACGAACAGATGTACACTGGGTAAGTGACATTTTCATTCTGGTGGATACACTAGCTACCTGTGGATTCCTCACAGTCCCTCCCGCCTCCCCATAGTCTGTCTGATCATACTGAGATGTCCTTGGGTGTGTACATGTATACTTGATTGTTTTTGCATTATGAGGGTATACATTTCTATATATTTGTATATATATTTATATTTGGATGTATTGATATACATTCATGGCTATGGAAATTTTGTTTTACGAATATATGTTGATACTGTTGCCGTTATTAGTTATTTACCTTTTCTATAAAAGTTTCCTTGTATATGGTCTTGATGAGTATGGAATGTCAATATTCACCTATTCGTCTCAAAGGCACGTAAAAAATGGCGTAAACTGACGTCAGCACGCCAGCGAGGGTCTCTTATTGCCATGATGACGTCAGACTGAGCTGCGTGGAGTCGGCCAATTGTGACGTCCTCGCCGACGTGCAGAGCTGGAAAAAGTTTCTGTTGAATGCTGCGCATGGGGGAGAATTCATTAGGTTAGGAATCCACAGGTAACTAGTGTATCCACCAGAAAAAGCGTTATCGAAGGTAAGTAACTTGCTCCTATACATATATATAGCTTCACCATGGTAACATGGCCATGTGAGGTGTCTAAGATCATGGAATTGTCCCCCCAATCCAAATCTGGTATTGGGGCCAATCTCATGCACCATGTACTGCCAAACCAGCTCTCTGAGGTTTCCACTGCAGCCCCAGCTGTTGCCACCTCACAGACAGGTTTCTGCCCTCCTGGGGATTAAGCAGCTCAATTCCAGGTAGGCAGAACAATGCATTTCCTTTAGGAGGGGGGTGTTACACCCTCTCCCTTTGGAAATAGGTGTTACAGGCATGGGAGGGGTAGCCTCCCAGAGCCTCTAGAAATGCTTTGAATGGTACAAACGGTGCCCTCCTTGCATAATCCAGTCTACACCGGTTCAGGGACCTCCAGTCCCTGCTCAGGCTCGAAACTGGACAAAGTAAAGGGGAGTGACCATTCCCCTGTCCATCACCACCCCAGGGGTGGTGCCCAGAGCTCCTCTAGAGTGTCCCTGGCATTAGCCATCTTGGATTCCAAGGTGTGGGGACCCTCTGGAGACCTCTGAGTGGCCAGTGCCAGTGGTTAACAGCAGAGACCCTTCCTGATAAGTGCATACCTGGGTAGGTAGTCAGTCTCCCTCTCAGGGCTATTTAGGGTCTCTCCTCTGGGTGTTTCCTCAGATTTGGTTTTCAAGATTCCTCCAGGACTCCTCTGCTTCAGCTTCTGACTGTCCGGTCAACCGCAGACTGCTCCTGGAACCGCTGTAACTGCAACGAAGTATCCAGGACAACTCCTGTGACCTGCAACTTCAGCTTCAGCCAGCATTTTCAACAGTTTCCAAGGTGTGCACGCTCTGAGGACTGCCTGTCTTCAGCCTGCACCAGAAGAACCGAAGGAATCTCCTCTGGAGTTATGGCGTCACTTTCCTGCTTCTGCAGGCACACTTCTGCAACGACAACTGGTACTCTGGGACTTCTTTCCTGTTTACGAGCATGCTCCCTGGAACACAGGTGGTGGACCGAAGTGACTCAGACTGTCCACATGTCCAGCTGTCCAAATCTGGTGGAGGTAAGAGCTTGCCTCACCGTGCTGCGACAGTACCCCTGTGCACTGCGTCTTCTGCAGCTCCTTGGGTTTCTGTGCACTGAATCTTTCATGCAGAGCGTAGCCCAGGTCCCCAGCACTCCATCCTGTGACGCACAACTCCCTGAGTTGTTCTCCTTTGGTGTTGGACCTTCCATTGTAGTGCTGTGACGACCGCACTTTGCATCTTCTTTGTCCCCGTGTTCTGGGACTTCCGTGGGTGCTACCTGGTCTTCTGAGGGCTCTCCTCAGTCCTGAGAGCCCCTTCTGTCTCCTCAGTCCTGAGAGCCCCTTCTGTCTCCTCAGTCCTAGTTGAGACCCCCAGGTCCAGGCAGCTCCTTTTTGATGCAAACGGCGTACTTGCTTGAAACAAGGCTTGTTGGCGGAATTCAGCAATGAAAATAGCCTGCATTCCGCAACTCGACGTGGGACGTCTCCTGCACCAAGCAGGAACCCTCAGCCATCTTCTTTACTTTTCTTCTGACCGGAAAATCCACTTTGGTACCTTCTTCTAGGTGGCAGGGGCTCCTGTCCTTCCTTGACTCTTCTTTGATTTCTGGACTTGGTCTTCTCTCTTCACAGTTCTTCAGGTCCAGGAATCCATTGTTTGTTGCTTGCAGTCTTGCTTGGTTCTTGCAAAATTCTTCATCATGACTTGTATTGTGTCCTAAGGAAACTTGCTGTACTTTACTCCTGCTTTCCTGGGCTCTGGGGTGGGGTACTTTACTTACCATTGGTGTTTTCCTACACCCCCAGCGCCCTTTGCCTAAGGGGGTAAGTCGACATTCGCATTCCACTATTTTAGTATATGGTTTGTGTTGCCCCTAGGTCCATTGCAATCTATTGTATTTTCTGTTTGCACTATTCTATGACTGTTCACTTAACTGATTTTGGTTACTAGTGTGTATATTGTGTATAATACTTACCTCCAGAAGTATTGCCTCTAAGATATTTTTGGCCTTGTGTCACTAAAACAAAGTACCTTAATTTTTGGTAACACTGAGTATTGTCTTTTATTGTGTATAAGTACTGTGTAACTATAGTGGTATTGCAGGAGCTTTGCATGTCTTGTAGTTCAGCCTAAGCTGCTCTGCTACAGCTACCTCTAGACAGCCTAAGCTGCTAGAACACTGCCGACATTCCACTAATATGGGATAACTGGACCTGGTATAAGGTGCAAGTACCCTAGGTACCCACTATAAACCAGGCCAGCCTCAAACAGGGTTGTTGCAAAAGGAAATGCAATACATCTGAGAAGTTGAGTATTTTGAGTGATGTATGGAAACATTCGCTAAAAATATGTTGTCTTTTGAGTTGGAATGCTGAACAGGAAAGCATATAGCTAAGACAACAGTATTCTGCCATGGTGATTCTTCTATAGCCCTCTTACAAGTCTTTGCTCTTGGTCATCCGAAGCATCCAAGGAATGTCAAAGAATATAAATGCACGAGTAACAGGGAACTGCCAAACTGTGGATTATTGGGATGAGCCACTAAATAGTTAGTCACCGAAAAGGGGATTAATTCGGGTATGAATGGGAATTGATGCACAGCAATGACCCCAAATGACCATGTTCCTAACTAATGAGTGACAGAGAAAAGTGTTTCAGCCACAGGGAGGGGTGAATGAATTGAGGTGTAGCAGTGTCAACCAAGTGTTTCTAGATTGATAGATGCAGTGTAGGACGCTGGTTCTCTATGTGGTGCACTAAAATAAAGTACACCGTGTAGAGAGTCCAGTGAATCACCAAAGGTTTTCAGAGGCAGAAATAGACAGGTTTAATGCTCTATTTGTAGTAGTGTAGGGTGAGCAGTTAGGCTTATCAAGGATTTGTGTCAAGCACTTGTTATATTCACAGAGATAATAAATGAGACACACTCTAAGAATAAATCGGAGACCAAATTAGAAAAATAATATTTGCTTTTATATATGCTTTGAACCAAAGAATTTCATTATAAGGTAAGAAATTTTTTAATTAAAAATATTTTTCAGTTTAAAAAATGGACAGTGCAATTTTCTAATTCTTCATTAACCTATGGAATGAAATCCAGGATGCAGTTTTGCAGGTAAGTACTCAACGTACAAATCCATGGCTTTAGGTCAACACCAGGCAAGGTCGAAACCAGCACCAAGTGTGCAATCGCAGAGCACAGGTCAGATTTAGGATCTGGTGCCCAATGTTAATCAGTGAAGACTGGGGGTGTCCGAAGATGTCACAGGTGAGTAAAGCGGTGTCAGGGGTTGATCTTCTGTGGTTGAGGCCAGCATCTGGGGGGGGGGGGGGGGAAATGGGCAAGGGATGGGGGTTTGGTGAGCACAATAGAGCACCAAACTTATATCCTCAGTGGCATAGAGGCGGCCGGGTGCAGAGTGCCAACACAGTGTCGGGCGCCCAATGCAAGTCAATGGAGCAGGTCAGTTTTGTAAAAAGGCTGGGGACTGGGGCAAGGAGACTGATTGAAATCTGCAATGACAGCACTGTGTGCAGATGGTGAGAGGGTCCTTGAGGCTGGCACTCAGGCGCCTTCTTTAGTGCCCCAAGCCCTAGATACCAATGGTACCATTTACTAGGGACTTACAGTGGCAACTAAAGGGTTTGCCAATTGGAAAAACAGCTGTGTAGTTTTGGGAGAAAGAGACCTGGCACTGAGGTTCTGTTTAGCAGGTACCCAGTGCACTTTCGGTCGAAATTGCACCAGAAACCAGGCAAAAGGTGTGCGGTAACCATGTCAAAAGAGGCTGTTTCCTACAAGTAGTTACTATGGTGGAGCACTAGTTCACTGACCAGTCCAGGGCCTTTGGAAAAATGAGAGAGGAAGAGAGGTCGCTGTAAGGAAGGTTCTGAGACATTTACTTCAGGTGAATTGTGTAACCTTTCTAGTTCAAACTAGGTTTTTCTGTCTCTTTTTGATTATTATTTTTTATGTCTGGCATTTATGACCGACTCTTTTATGATTTCCTTCTCACCAATTTTATTGCTTTTTTTCCAGCTGCTTTCTGTTTCCTTTTTACATATTTTTTTTTAGTTTTTTTTTTTTTTTTTAGTTCAAACCATTTTTGTTGAAAAACTGAGTAACTGTCGGTAGTGAAGGCACATGACAGGTTATATTGTAAAAGTGTAACAGGCCACATTTGTGAGAGTATAGGTACATGAATTAGGTACATATACTGCAAGGAGTTAACAACCATAGTTACTTCTTTACCATATCAGAAAGCTTGGTGAGGTAAAGACCTGCTGTTGAAGACTCTGTGCAGGTGGTTAATAGGGACCCTGAATGTGCCCATGGTGAATGAGCCAGGTCGAGGACAACAGAAAGGAAACGAAAAAGGAGAAAGGGAAGCAGGTGGGGAAGGGACGAAGGAAGATTATTGGTGTTTGCAGTGAGGGCAGCACTGTCAATCTGCCGATGGAGTATATTGCAGATGGGTGATTTGAGCATGGTAGTTTGAATGTACAGGAGGATTGTGGGATTTATGGTGGATGTACTTTTGAAAGTGTACGACATGTTTGTTCCATAAACAGCACGTGTGCAATGTATTGTGCAGTCTCTTGTACATGACGTTATCTTTGCTTCTGGTGTCGCACAGGGTGTTCCACCACTTGTTAAAGAAGGTGACAGTAGTCGATTTCCATTCTGATAGTACTGTTTTTGAACCCAGTGCAAGCATTGGGGCCAAAAGTAGGGAATTGTGTAGGGGGAGAGCTGTAGAAGCTGGGAGTGCTGCAAAGCTGAGGCATGAGATTAGGATGGATGATGTAATCCTAATTTTGAAAATGTTGTGGATCGTTTGGAGGATTTTGGACCAGAATGTGCAACCATTTTGCATGAGAGGAATATATATTTGAGTGTACCGGGAAGTTCCCGACAACGCCAGCAGATATCTGATTTGTAATATCGTTAGCTTTTCTAATCTGATGGGGTTCCAAAGGGTTGTGAGTATTGTCCAGAATCTATACTGTGCAATTGCAGGTTTGATTTTAACCACAAAAGGTGAGTGCCATATTCTATTCCAGGTAGAGTCCGTAAAGTGTGGTGTTAGATTCTATGGTATGAGTAGAGACCATTTATTTTTCAGGCTATGTATGAGATGTGTTTTGTGAGATTCAAGTACCTTTTTAAATGCATGATGCAGTGTGACTAAGTTTTTTTAAGTTCCCTAGGAGTGTGGTTTCGGCAATTGCCTATTAACTCTTAAGTTTCAAAAAGTTGTAGAATTCAGTTGGATGGATATCGTACCGGGACCTAAGTTAGGCAAAGGTGAAGGGGTATAGGGGTGAGCCTAGGTCACCAACAAGGTTTTAACCTATTTTAGACCAATGTTCCCAGCACAAGGTTTTTCCATCTAGTTTGATTTTTGGGCTCTGCCAGAGGGAGGATAAGGTGGAGTTGACAAAGCAGTTTTTCTGCGCTTTATCAGCCTGCAATAGACTAGTGTGTGTGTCTGCTATTATTGCGAAAGAGTGGGCCAGGGTGAGTTTCTACAGACCTCTAATGGAGAGGGTTGTGCACAGGGGTAGCGGTGTTAGCAAATGTAATTCAATTTTTAGCCATGGAGGGGAGAGCTCGTCCGTCTCTCTGAGCCGCCAGCTGCCCTGAGCTGCCAGAAAGGCCTTTAGGTATCTGTAAAAGTTGGGCATATTTAGCCCTCATCTGTTCTTCTTCAGTTAAAGTCTAGGGCCGTATCTCCTGGCTCTTTTTCTTTTCAACATGAAGTCAGAGATTAATTTGTCCGGAGTTTTAAAGGAAGGGGTTGATAGGTTTATAGGTAGTATACTTAATAGGAAATTGATAAGTGGAGCTACCATCATTTTTTAGGTCTCTGATCTGCCCCACCAGGTAATATGTTTGGGGGACTACGAGCTTAAGAGGTCTTCAATTTTTGTTATTGTCTTGTTTTCATTGATTTGTATTGAGGTCTGGATGTCCTGTCTGAACCAATTACAGAGGTATTTAAAAAGCCACAGGTTACCTGTCAGAGTCACCAGATCATCTGGGTCTGTGCACGTTCCCAACACATCCACCACTGAACAGCTCCAAGACTCTGATAGATAAATCACAGAGACTGAGAGAGGTCAAGAGGGGAAGAGGGGATTAGGAAGGGAACAGCTGGGAAGGAGACCTGTAGTAAGAAAAAGGTTAGAACACACAATATGAAAATTATATCTCCTGAAATCAATACTAGACTATGATTCTAAGCCTAGTCACTCTGAAAACATGAACAATCTAAGAGTTAAGTTTAAAATGACTAAGTTTAAAGATGGCCGGATACCTGTAGGGGAATCAAGATGAATTAAATGAAAACCTTCTTATTCCAGTACTTTCCTTTACATGAGAATCAGAAAAACATATATATATATATATATATATATATATATATATATATATATATATATATATATATATATATGTTCGATGGCATGTGTTGCTGCAGATACACATGCTGTGCATATCCCGCCATCTAGTGTTGCGCTCGGAGTGTTAAAAGTTGTTTTTCTTCGAAGAAGTCTTTTCGAGTCACGAGATCGAGGGACTCCTTCCATTTCGGCTCCATTGCGCATGGGCGTCAACTCCATCTTAGATTGTTTTCTTTCTGCCATCGGGTTCGGACGTGTTCCTCTTCGCTCCGTGTTTCAGTTTGGAAAGTTAGTTAGATATCGGAAAATTTGACGGTATTGTTTGCGTTCGGTATCGGGTTAGTTAACGCAGATCGGCACCGAATTTGGAAGAGCTCCGGTGGCCCTCCAGGGTTTCGATTTCCCGGCGGGGCCTGGTCGGCCTGACCACGTGCGTCTACAAGACTAATGGAACGGACCCCATTCCGCTTCTGCCCCGAATGCCACAAAAAGTATCCTTACACAGATCAACATTTGTCTGTAATTTGTGTTTGTCTCCCGAACACAAAGATGATACCTGTGAGGCCTGTCGAGCGTTTCGGTCGAGGAAAACGCTGAGGGACCGGAGAGCAAGAAGGCTTCAAATGGCGTCGGCGCCGTCAGGACACCACGACTTGGAGGAAGAAGAAACCTTCTCCATTGCTGACTCGGACAAGGCCGAAACAGAATAGACGCCGAAAACTGTAAGTAAAACAGCCCCGGCCAAAACTCACGTAAAAATCATCAAAGCCCAGGGGACGCGACCGCCGACAGGCCATGGCTTAACCCAAAAAAACGGTGACCGTCCATCGGCACCGAAAAAGGGCACACGTGTCGAAGTCATCTGACTCCGGTCGAGATACCGGCACAGAACAGACTCGGCCCGAGACACTGGTTCAGAATAATCTCGACATCGAGATACCGGCACCGAGATGAGTCCGCACCGAGAGATCTGAACACTGGAACTCAAAAAAGTGTCTTTGGAGCCGAAAAAGACTGTTGAAAAGGTTTTGATACCGAAACATTCGGCTTCGGAGCCGAAGACAAGTTCCTACACAAAGGAACAAGGGCTTTCCACACAAATGCAAAGCCATAAATTCGGGCAAGAGCTAGAAGCAGGTGAGCCAGATTATACACAGAGAAGGCTCCATATCCAAAAGGAGACGGGGAAGATGAGAACTCTCCCTCCTATAAGGATGAAAAGGAAACTGGCTTTCCAAGATAAAGATAAACAACCACAGACAAAGGTGGCAAAACAAGTAACTCCGCCACCATCACGACAACGCTCACCGCAATCATCACCAATTGCTAGCCCACCTATGGTACAGTTTCCAACGCACACAGGGATGAGCCAAGATGACCCAGATGCATGGGATCTTTATGATGCGCCTGTGTCAGATAACAGTCCCGACTGTTACCCAGCAAGACCATCACCACCTGAAGACAGTACTGCTTACACACAGGTGGTGTCCAGAGCAGCTGCTTTTCACAACGTGACACTGCACGCTGAACCGATTGAAGATGAATTTTTATTTAATACTCTGTCGTTCACACATAGTCAGTACCAGAGCCTTCCGATGTTACCGGGAATGTTGAAACACGCAAAGCAAGTATTTCAAGAACCCGTAAAAGGCAGGGCCATCACTCCTAGGGTGGAGAAAAAGTACAAGCCTCCACCAACAGACCCTATGTACATCACGCAGCAACTGACACCGGACTCAGTAGTAGTAGGCGCAGCACGTAAAAGGGCGAATTCACACACTTCCGGAGATGCTCCACCACCCGACAAAGAAAGTCGAAAGTTCGACGCAGCGGGGAAAAGAGTAGCAGCACAAGCAGCCAATCAATGGCGCATTGCAAATTCACAGGCTTTGCTGTCAAGATATGACAGAGCCCACTGGGATGAAATGCAGCACTTTATTGAACATCTGCCCAAAGAATTCCAAAAACGTGCAGAACAAGTGGTAGAAGAGGGCCAAAGTATTTTGAATAACCAGATACGATAGGCAATGGATGCAGCAGACACAGCTGCAAGAACTGTAAATACAACGGTCACAATTCGGAGACACGCATGGCTACGCACCTCAGGATTCAAGCCCGAAATCCAACAGGCTGTGCTTAATATGCCTTTTAATGGACAGCAGTTGTTTGGGCCGGAAGTGGACACAGCTATCGAGAAGCTGAAAAAAGATACAGATACGGCCAAGGCCATGGGCGCGCCCTACTCCCCACAGAGCAGAGGCACTTTTAGGAAGACACAATTTAGAGGGGGGTTTCGGGGCCAAACCACAGAACCCTCAACCTCACAAACCAGGCCCACATACCAGAGCCAGTATCAGAGTGGAGTCTTTCGGGGACAATACAGAGGTGGACAGTTCCCTAAAACTAGAGGGAAGTTCCAAAGTCCAAAGACCCCTCAAAACAAACAGTGACTTCATTGTCACAAATCCCCAACACATAACACCAGTGGGGGGGAGACTAACAGATTTTTACCAAAATTGGGAGGAAATAACAACGGACTCGTGGGTCCTAGCCATCATCCAACATGGTTATTGCATAGAATTCCTACAATTACCACCAAATGTGCCTCCAAAGACACACATGTCCAAACAACACATGGCTCTATTACAGCTAGAGGTCCAAGCATTGTTACAAAAAGATGCAATAGAACTAGTACCCAATCATCAGAAAGGAACAGGGGTTTACTCCCTGTACTTTCTCATACCCAAAAAGGGCGAAACTCTAAGACCCATATTAGATCTCAGAACACTAAATCTTTACATCAAATCAGATCACTTTCACATGGTGACACTTCAAGACGTAATTCCTTTGCTCAAACAACAAAACTACATGTCAACATTAGACCTCAAGGATGCTTACTTCCATATACCTATACATCCTTCCCACAGGAAATACTTAAGGTTTGTAATCCAAGGAATACATTACCAATTCAAAGTGTTACCATTCGGGATAACAACAGCACCAAGGGTATTTACAAAATGCCTTGCAGTAGTAGCTGCACACATCAGAAGACAGCACATACACGTATTTCCGTATCTAGACGATTGGTTAATCAAGACTAACACGCAGGAACAGTGTCTTCAACACACAAAATACGTCCTAGAAACCCTTCACAAACTAGGGTTCTCACTAAACTACCAAAAATAACACTTACAGCCGTGTCAAATACAACAATACTCAGGAGCAACAATCAACACAAAAAAAGGGATTGCCACTCCAAGTCCACAAAGGGTACAAGCATTCCAAAACGTAATACAAAGCATGCACCCAAACCAAAAGTTTCAGGTAAAATTTGTGATGAAACTACTAGGCATGATGTCCTCATGCATAGCCATTGTCCCAAACGCAAGATTACACATGCAGCCCTTACAACAGTGCCTAGCAACACAATGGTCACAAGCACAGGGTCAACTTCAAGATCTAGTGTTGATAGACCGCCAAACATACACCTCGCTTCAATGGTGGAATCCTATAAATTTAAACCAAGGGCGGCCGTTCCAAGACCCAGTGCCTCAATACGTGATCACAACAGATGCTTCCATGGTAGGATGGGGAGCACACCTCAACCAACACAGCATCCAGGGACAATGGGACACTCAGCAGAAACAACTTCATATAAATCAGTTAGAACTACTAGCAGTGTTTCTAGCGTTGAAAGCATTTCAACCACTAATAGCCCACAAACACATTCTTGTCAAAACAGACAACATGACAACAATGTATTACCTAAACAAACAGGGAGGGACACACTCATCACAGTTGTGTCTCTTAGCACAAAAGATTTGGCATTGGGTGATTCACAATCACATTCGCCTAATAGCGCAATACATACCAGGAATTCAAAACCAGTTAGCCGACAATCTCAGTCAAGATCACCAACAGATCCACGAATGGGAAATTCATCCCCAGATACTACAGACCTACTTCCAAAACTGGGGAACACCGCAAATAGACCTATTTGCAACAAAAGAAAACGCAAAATGCCAAAGCTTCGCATCCAGGTACCCACAGCCTCACTCCAAAGGCAATGCGTTATGGATGAGTTGGTCAGGGATATTTGCTTACGCTTTTCCCCCTCTCCCACTCCTTCCGTATCTCGTAAACAAATTGAGTCAAAACAAACTCAAACTGATACTAATAGCACCAACTTGGGCACGACAACCTTGGTACACAACACTACTAGACCCGTCAGTAGTGCCTCATATCAAACTACCAAACAGACCAGATCTATTAACTCAACACAAACAACAGATCAGACACCCGAATCCAGCATCGCTCAATCTAGCAATCTGGCTCCTGAAGTCTTAGAATTCGGACATCTAGACCTTACACAAGAATGTATGGAAGTCACCAAACAGGCTAGAAAACCTATTACAAGACATTGCTACGCAAATAAATGGAAAAGATTTGTTTATTAGTGTCATAATAATCAAATTCAACCATTACACGCATCCGCGAAAAACATTGTAAGCTACTTACTACACTTACAAAAGTCTAGGTTAGCTTTTTCATCTATTAAAATATATCTCCCAGCAATTTCAGCCTATCTGCAAACTACATATTCAACTTCACTATTCAACATCCCAGTCATAAAACCATTAATGGAGGGTCTAAAAAGGATCATTCCACCAAAAACACCACCAGTTCCTTCGTGGAACCTCAATATTGTATTAACACGACTCATGGGTCCACCATTTGAACCCATGCACTCTTGTGAGATACAATACTTAACCTGGAAAGTAGCCTTCCTAATAGCTATCACATCTTTCAGAAGAGTAAGTGAAATACAAGCATTTACCATACAAGAACCCTTTATACAAATACACAAACATAAAGTGGTTCTACGCACAAATCCCACATTTTTGCCAAAAGTTATATCACGTTTCACTTAAATCAAACGGTGGAACTCTGTGTTCTTTCCAGAACCAGACTCTGTAGCTGAAAGAGCATTACATACATTAGACATAAAAAGAGCACTAATGTATTACATTGATAGAACCAAACAAATTCGCAAAACAAAACAATTGTTTGTAGCTTTCCAAAAACCTCATGCAGGGAATCCAATATCCAAACAACGCATTGCCAGATGGATAGTTAAGTGTATTCAAACCTGTTATGTAAAAGCAAAGAGAGAACTGCCTATCGCACCAAAGGCACACTCCACTAGTAAGAAAGGCGCCACCATGGCCTTTCTAGGAAATATACCAATGACAGAAATCTGTAAGGCAGCCACATGGTCTACGCCTCATACATTCACTAAACATTACTGCGTGGATGTGTTAACAACACAACAAGCCACAGTAGGACAAGCAGTATTAAGAACATTATTTCAAACAACTTCAACACATACAGGCTAAACCACCGCTTTGGGGAGATAACTGCTTACTAGTCTATGCACAGCATGTGTATCTGCAGCTACACATGCCATCGAACGGAAAATGTCATTTACCCAGTGTACGTCTGTTCGTGGCATGAGACGCTGCAGATTCACATGCGCCCTCCCACCTCCCCGGGAGCCTGTAGCCGTTTTAAGTTGATAAAAATAAACTTGTACATTTATAAATTTGTAAATATATCACTTTTAATCACACTATGTACATATATACTTACTCCATTGCATGGGCACTATTACTATATACACAACTCCTACCTCACCCTCTGCGGGGAAAACAATCTAAGATGGAGTCGACGCCCATGCGCAATGGAGCCGAAATGGAAGGAGTCCCTCGATCTTGTGACTCGAAAAGACTTCTTCGAAGAAAAACAACTTGTAACACTCCGAGCCCAACACTAGATGGCGGGATATGCACAGCATGTGAATCTGCAGCGTCTCATGCCACGAACAGATGTACACTGGGTAAGTGACATTTTCCATATATAGTAAACACCGTAAAAGGATTGTGCACCATGAATAACACAATATGGATTCAGGAAACAAATCACATAACTTGTGAACTCGAATATTACATAATAAATATCTTAGAATAGTGGCATACAATAAGCAACATGAAATAAACTTGAGGAGAGAATCGTGCGTCTTGCTGATTCGAGTGTTACCATGTAAAATACCAAGAAATGGTAGCACCCAATGAATATCAGTCAAATCATCATTAATCGAATCGCGCGTCTTGCCAACACAATGTAAATGTCAAGAAATAACAGCTCACAATAAATAACAAGATCAAAGTACAATTAAACGAATCGCGCTTCTTTTGCCCATTCTTAAGCCACCATGTAAATGTCAAGAAATGGTAGCACGCAATGAACAACAAAGCTAAATCCTCATGAAACGAGTTGCGCGTCTTGCCAATTCATAAAACATCATGTAAATGTCAAGTAATAGTAGCGCACAATGGACAACAATGTTTAAACACCATAAAACGAATTGTGCGTCTTGCCGATTCTTAAGCCACCATGCCAATGTCAAGAAATGGTAACACGCAATGAATAACAAAGTCAAACCTTTATGAAACAAATCGTGCGTCTTGCCTATTTGTAAACTACCATATAAATGTCAAGAAATGGTAGCGCGCAAGTAATCTGTTACTCATTTAAGAATTAAAACAAGAATATGAAAATTCTCAATAACGGTGTCGGGACAGTCCAACCACCGTTTTACCGCCTGGAACAATGATCACCAATGAAGGATGAAGGGCAGAAGACTGGAAGATCCAAATAGGCCGCCGGGACAGGAGCTCAGGAAGAAGCTGCTGCTCTGCACCGGGATCTCTGAATAGTGAGCACTGGGAGTTGGGCTGGCTCTCTTTTATAGAGTCTTGGCCTAGCCCAGAATCACGCCCAGGCATGTTGCAGGGAAAGTCTCTGGAAGGCACTGGAAAGGGGCCACACCCTAACACACTCTGAAAACCTGCAGCAATACATTGCAAAGGAACAGTATTTGTAAGCATATTAAAAATAAGTTTTCAGGATTGAACTCTGCACTGCAAAAGGTTAAACCACAACATATCAGCACAATGCATAAATTACGTTGTTTTGAGAGTGCTGGGTTTTTGCTTTTTTGTCGCCAATAGAGCGCATTCTGCTCTGGTGTTGACATTACCATGTTAAGCCAGAGCTACACAGGATCACAGATGAGCATAGTATGCTCATGGGAAAGACCCCCGTTTTTGAATGATTCAGTGTGTAGCCAGAGACCCTGAAGTATTTAGCAGTCTTGGCCATGATGTGGGGAATTGCACTATCTGCATCTTTTGTAAAGATTAGTACGTCATTGGTGTAGGCTGCAACTGGTTGTTTGCACTATTGAAAGTGAATGCCTTTGATTTTATTGTTTTGTAATAGAGAGGAGAGAAAAGGTTCAATCTCAAGGAGTAATAAAAGAAGTGAAAGTGGGCAACCTTGTCTTGTGCCCTGTTTCAGAGGGAATGAATCAGAGAGATTACCATTGATTCTGACCTTAGCTGTTGGATTCACGTATAAGGCTATAACCATGTGGGTGAAGGTCTTGCCTAGGCAGAATATATTTAGCACCTTTTGCAAAAAAGACCATGAGACCTTATCAAAGGTCTTTTCCGCATCAAGTGCAATTGCTGCAGTTGGGGATTGTAAGGACTGGTCCTTTTCCAGTGCATGACCGAAGACACGGATGTTATCTGCTGCTAGGCAGCCTTTCAAGAAGCTGGTTTGGTGAAGGGAGATGAGTTTTGGAATCACCTTTCCAAGTCTTTGTGCAAGAACCTTAGCATTTATTTTGCTGTCAATGTTAAGAATTATCAGCCGATCTCATTAACATTTGTGGTATCCTTGTCCTCTTTTGGTATGATGACTCTAATAGCTTCACACGGCCTGTTGAGGCATATGACTGAAAGAGGGCAAGAAGAGGGTCCACTTGGAGGTCTGAGAAGGTCTTGTAGAACTTCGTCGAATACCAGTCCGGGCCTGGGGTCTTTCCTGCTTGTAAGTATTTTATAACTAGGCACATTTACTCAGTCGTTAGTGGGGCATTAAGGAGGGATCTATCCTCTGGGGATGTTGTTGGAGGGGACAAGAATTAAGATATAAGACACAATCTTTTGGGTTCATTGTTGAATTCGGTGAGTACAAGTTGGAATAAAAGTTATGAAAAGCCTTCAAGATGTCTTGTGGTGAGGTATGCCCAGAAGTGGACTGGAGCCTGAAGCAAAGAGAATACCTGGCAGACTTTGATGGGACAAGGCATTTCAGAAACCACCCACCTCAAAGATTGAATTTGAAATTAGAGTGGTGCCTGCTGTGTTTGTCTTTGAGGAGATGGTGGATCTGTTTTTGGAGTGTTTCAGATATTTAGCAATGGCCTTCCCAGCTTTACGTTTGTTGGAAAGTTTTTTCCCCATCGGAGATTTCCACCCATTTCTGCACCCTTTCGGTTAATATTTGGTTGTATTCATATTGTAACTTACATAGTTTTGGAAGGTCTTGGGAACCCGTGGAGTGCCTTATGGATTTATTTAGGGATTTAATCTCTAGATCTAACTTATTAAGATGTTCGTTAAGGGTTTTATTTCTAATTGTTGTGATATTCAGCAGGGTACCTCTGAGGCATGCTTTCAGGGCATCTCATCTGATCGAATCCAACGCGTCACCTGAATTGTTATCTTTTAGAAATCGACGTATTGCCATGGCAATCTTGGACACGGAGGACTTATCTTCCAATAGTGTGTTATTGAGATGCAATAGTTTCAGGGGAGCCTGAGCCATGGTAAGATTGAGGATTGGGGTAATGCACTCATGATCGCTAATTATAGTGGGTTTGATATTCGGATTTTGTGAGAAGGGGACAAGTGATTGGTCAACTAAAATGTAGTTGATTCTTGTGAAAGTGTGATCTGGAGAGGGCAAAAAAAGTGTAGTCGCTACCTGAGGGTGGATTAACCTCCAGATGTCAACTAGATTGTTTTTTCTGCAGAATATGTTCATTTGAGTATGTGATCTACTGCTGCAAAATTTGTGGGAGGAAGTCCTGTCGAGTCACGTCCATTGGCCGGTTTAAGTCGCCGCCTACTTCAATGCTAATGTTTTCCGGGATTTCGCACATACGTTTGTCTAACTTCTTCCAGATGTCCAGCGAATTATCGTTCGGTGCATAGATGCTTAAAAAGGCCAGTTCTTTGTTTTTCCTTGAGATTCTGGTGATCAGCCAACGGCCCTGATGGTCATGTGTATGTGACAGTATCTTGGATTCGGAGCTTCTGAAGAACAGAGTAATGACTCCGTTCTTTTTATCTAACCCTGGAGAGAGTAAGGTGTCAGCTACCCAGGGGGAATAGATTCTCTTCCAGGGGATCCTCATCAATAGTCATAAACATTGAATATTCCCGCCCTTGTGCGGGGACCCCGGAGCATATATATATAAAATACATACATATTATCATGTGTAAAACAGCAATGCAGGCTATAATCATAAATAGGCTAAAATGCTTTATTTCTATGCAAGTTTTTTTTTTTTTTTTTTTTTTTATATTATAAAATCACAAATAGATCATAAATATCTACCTAAGCCCCAAAAACTGGACTTAGGGAAGTAAACAGCAGTAAATATCAGAGAAAAATAGAAAAAACCACATTGAAAAACAATGAAGCATTCTTAGCCAATAGGCTGCATGCAGGTTAACACAGGAGAACCATAAAAACTTTGGCACCGTGCCTTTAAGACCCTGAGCACCTCCAGTATCCCACCATGCCTCAGGGGTGAAGGGAAGGTGACAGTTGGTTCACAGTTAGGTCAGTTCTTTTTTCCGGCTTCTTCTGAGAGGATCCTGGAGCATTGAGCTCTCAGTTTTTCTGAGTTTTCCTCAGAAAAATTCTTTAAAAAAGCGTTTTTTCACTTTTCACTCGACAAGTAACATCTTTGTCTGAGCTAGGAAGGTTTTTTCTGACAGAGAAATGCCATCTCTTTTTGTAAAATGTCCCTCTTGTGGGAAGAAGAAAGCCCAGTCAGACCCACACTCTCTGTGTATTGTCTGCCTGCCACAGAGTCACTGTCCTGACACCTGCAAGTATTGTAAGAACATGTCAAGGAGGACTCTCAAAGACAGAGAGAAGATCAGGCTACATGGGCTTCAGGAGAGGAAAAAGTCAACATCCTCTTCACTTCCCAGACCTACAGCAGAAGGAATGGCCCGATCGACGTCGACAGGTAGGATTGTACCTGTTTGTTCTCCATCGACGTCATCGGCACCACCGTCTCACCGGCATACTTCGCCGTCGACGGCGACCAGACCGACGTCGAGGGACAAAACGTCGAAGCATGGACACAGGGGTACATCTCCGTCGACGGCAGGCCGCCGTTCGGCGTCGAGTCATCTCCGGCGCTCCCGTTCGCCGTTGAGAACGTCTCACCCCTTGGCGTCGAAGGACACGACACCAAAAACACCTCGACGGCATGAACATCCGCCGTCGACCACTCGCCACTCAACGTCGAGACACACGACGGCGAGTAGGTCCAGGTCCCGTGATAGGCGATCGGCGTCAAGACACTCGACGGCAAGACCTCCGACGTCAAGACCTTCGACGTCGAGAACAGATCAGCCATCGCAACCTTCGACGTCGAGGATGCAATCGACGTCGACACAACCTTCAGCTGTGTCATAGGCAGTAGAGCCAGCGGACAAAGCTCCCTCACCGGTGGTCTCGATAAGGAGTGCATCATCCCATTCCAGAGCATCGGGGCATGTTTCTCCCATCACAGCATCCCCGGATTCACAATACTCGAGGATGTATTCTCCTACTGCCTCATTACCGAGAACGCCATCGCCTACAGCTAGAGCAGGACGGGCTCGTTCTGCTTCTCGTCAGCCGACCACAAGACCTGCACACTCTGCTACAGCCTCTCGGAGCAGGTCCCGTTCCCGAAGGAGAACCAGGTCACGAACACCACGCAGAAGATCACCTTCTTGGTCTTCTTCAGGATCGTCTGTGGGGCGCTACTCCCCCACACTCACAGATTCTCCACCTGCTAGGATTTCCCCGGTGGATGATATCACCACTTTTAATGAGGTTCTTCTAAGGGGAGCGCAGAAGCTAAATATTGAGGTACCGGAGCCGGCCACCTCATCCTCAGTTATCTTTGAGACCCTACAACACAGATCAGTCTCGAGAAAACTGCTGCCACTAGTACCGGGTTTGCTGCAACCGACTATGGACACTTTTCTGTCTCCAGCCACTCTCAAGTCTGCCCCGGCTAGGATTCAAAAGAAATACAAAGCTCCGGAACAAGATCCTTTATTCCTGCGGAAGGATCCGCCACCGGACTCTGTGATCTTAGCCGCAGCCAGAAAAACACACTCTGTGGCATCATCTTCCACAGTCCCCCCGGATAAGGAGAGCAGACACCTAGACTCTCTGGGGAGAAAGATGTGCGGTACGGCGGCATCTGCTATGAAGGTCTCCAGCGCCTCAGCACTTCTGGGCAGATATGACCGCTCTCTGTGGGACTCACTCCACAGATTTACAGAAAAGTTGCCCAGGGAAGATAGACAGGACTTCCAGGAAATCTTGCAGGAAGGGGGCCTAGTATCTAACCAGGTCATCAGCGCGGCGGCGGACGGGGCAGATTTGGCTGCGCATGGGTATGCGCACGGAATCTGCGCTAGGAGGTCTTCCTGGCTACGGCTCACGGGTCTGAAACAGGAAGCACAGCAGCGCATTTTGAACCTCCCATTCAGCGGGAGTTCGTTGTTCGGTACCCACGCGGATGAAGAGATGGCCCGAATGAAAACGGAAGTCGACACGATGAGGGCAGTGGGCCTGGAACGTAAAAAAGACTTCAGGCGGAGGTACAGGCCGTATGACAGACGACCATTCCAGCAGAGGGTTCAAACCCCTCACTGGTCTCAAAGGCCACAACAACGACAGGGACGTCCCCTGTTTCAGGCACGTAGACCCACAAGAGACAGAGGGTCAAGTAGACCTCAACAGTCTACAGCAAAGACACCATCAAAGCAATGAGGCATTGCTTCCCTCAGCACCGCCAGCAAGGTGTTTTCCTTCTCATCTCAGCCTGCTACGCAAGGAAGTTCTCGCACTCATACAAAAGAAAGCTGTAGAAAAGGTTCCTCCGGCACAAAAAGGAAAAGGGGTGTACTCCCGTTACTTTCTGGTGGCGAAAAAAGGTCAACAGGGCCTCTTCAGACCAATTCTGGACTTACGGCTCCTGAACAAGTACTTAAGAAAACAAAAGTTCAGGATGCTAGCCCTTCACCAGATTGTCCCGCAACTGCATCAGGGAGACTGGATGTGCTCCATCGACCTACAGGATGCATATTTTCACATCCCAATAGCAACCAAACATCGGAAATTTTTACGTTTCCAGATAGCGTCACAGCACTACCAATTCAGAGTCCTTCCATTCGGCCTGAAGTCTGCACCCCGAGTCTTTTCAAAATGTGTAGCAGTGGTAGCGGCACACCTTCGAAGACAAAAAATATTCGTCTACCCCTACCTGGACGACTGGCTAGTGAAAGCCTCATCTCCGGATCAGGCGAGAAAACATCGAGATATCGTTCTAAGAACTTTCGAGTCTCTAGGTCTTCAAATCAACCACGACAAGTCAACCTTGATTCCAACACAAAACCTCCACTACCTGGGAGCGATACTAAACACAGAGCTCCAAAGAGTGTATCCTTCGGAGGAACGACTTTTATCAATCCACAGGAAGTGTCAACATCTATTAACAGCCGATGCACCTACAGCTCGTCAGGTGACATCGCTTCTGGGCTCCATGGCTTCATGCATCTTCATTGTCCCGAATGCCAGGCTACGCATGAGGCCCCTTCAGGAGGCATTAGAGAACAATTGGAGCCAAAAGACTGGTCACTGGGAGGACAGAGTTCGACTACCAGCAGTGGCTTTTCAATCACTACAATGGTGGATGCACAGACCTCACCTGTCGATAGGTTCTCCGTTTCACCAGACAATTCCAGTCGACACTCTGGTAACGGATGCGTCTCTTCAGGGTTGGGGTGCTCATCTGGGTTCCTTCCAAGCTCAGGGTCTGTGGTCCGACAAGGAAAAGAACTATCACATAAATCTACTGGAACTCAGAGCAGTCCATCTGGCTCTCAAATCTTTCTCTCCATTGGTTCAGGGGAAATCTATCCTAATTCAGACAGACAATACAACCACAATGTATTACCTGAACAAACAGGGGGGAACAAGATCACTGCCTCTGTCTCGAGAATCCCAAACGATATGGCATTGGCTCCTGGCCAGGGGAATGTCTATCACAGCGGTACACCTGCCAGGTCAGCAAAACGTAGAGGCAGATTTCCTGAGCAGACATCTGGAAGACGCGCACGACTGGGTGCTACACGACGAAGTCGTCGAGGACATCTTCGGTCAATGGGGTCGACCTCAGTTGGATCTCTTTGCAGACGAAACAAACAAGAAATGCCCAGACTTCGCGTCCAGGTTCTGCCGTCCGGGATCTCAAGGGAATGCCCTGTTGATCAACTGGTCAGGGACATTTCTCTACGCCTTTCCACCGATTCCCCTCATACCGGCAGTAATCAACAAATTTTACAACTCCAGAACCAGAATGATTCTGATAGCGCCACAATGGCCCCGCCAATTCTGGTACACGGACCTACTCAACTTATCGGAAAGACCTCACAGGAGGTTGCCGTGCAGACCGGATCTCCTGAGCAGAATGGAAGGCAGAATCCTACATCCCAACCTTCCCTCTCTGAGCTTGACAGCATGGCTCCTGAATTCCTACAGTATGGGCACCTAGGGCTCTCACAGGAGTGCATGAGCATCTTGAAAGAGTCAAAACGACCTTCCACGCGGCGTTCTTACGCTTTTAAGTGGAAGAGATTTTACATCTGGTGCTCTCAACAAGGTATAAATCCCATACGAGCTCAGGAGGACGTCATACTATCCTATTTACTTCATCTGGCGAAGTCTGGTCTGCAGGTATCTTCTATTAAGGTTCATTTGTCTGCAATTACAGCGTATCGTAAGTCGCCTTCTCAGGAATCCTTCTTTACGATACCTGTAGTCAAGGATTTTTTAGAAGGCTTGAAAAAGGTTTTTCCTCCCATTCGGAGACCTTCTCCTCCATGGGAACTGAATGTAGTCCTGTCAAAACTTATGGGCCCTCCCTTTGAACCTATCCACAAGGCCTCTTTACAGCACCTTACGTGTAAGACGGCTTTTTTGGTGGCCATTACTTCAGCGAGGAGGGTCAGCGAAATTCAGGCTCTGTCTTGCAGAGAACCGTACACGGTTTTTCACGATAATAGAGTGGTTCTGCGAACTCACCCATCTTTCCTTCCGAAGGTGGTGTCAGAATTCCATATCAATCAGACTATATCTTTACCGACTTTCTTTCCCAATCCGGAGACTCCGGCTGAGAAAGCATTGCATTCTTTAGACTTAAAAAGAGTGCTGAAATTCTATTTGGACAAAACAAAACCGATTAGACATTCTAACCATTTGTTTCTGAATTATGGTCATTTAAGAACAGGAGAGGCAGCGTCTAAACGAACTATATCAAGATGGATTGTGTCTTGTATTGTTAACACTTACCAACTGGCTAATAAGCAATTACTGGCTAGGCCAAAAGCGCATTCCACAAGGGGAAAAGCGGCTACTGCTGCCCTCCTTAACAATGTACCAATTTCCGAGATTTGTAAGGCTGCTACATGGAAGTCTGTGCATACCTTTACTAAGCATTACTGTCTAGACTCGGATGCAAGAGCGGATGCCCAGGTGGGGCAGGCCTCTCTTAGAAATCTATTTGCATGAATATGTATTCTTTCCTGCACTTCTTTCGGACAGTCCGCAGAGTTTAGGGATGGGCTTGCTAATCTATTCAATGTTTATGACTATTGATGAGGATCCCCTGGAAGAGAAGGATTAGTTACTTACCTGTAAATCCTAGTTCTCTTCCAGGGGTATCCTCATCAAAGTCATAAACAACCCACCCTCCTCCCCGGACTTAAGTCTCCTAGAAGTGCAGGACAGATTATCTTTCTGATCAGTTACACAGATTGTCACCGTAAAAAAGTACTGACCTAACTGTGAACCAACTGTCACCTTCCCTTCACCCCTGAGGCATGGTGGGATACTGGAGGTGCTCAGGGTCTTAAAGGCACGGTGCCAAAGTTTTTATGGTTCTCCTGTGTTAACCTGCATGCAGCCTATTGGCTAAGAATGCTTCATTGTTTTTCAATGTGTTTTTTTCTATTTTTCTCTGATATTTACTGCTGTTTACTTCCCTAAGTCCAGTTTTTGGGGCTTAGGTAGATATTTATGATCTATTTGTGATTTTATAATATAAAAAAAAAAAAAAAAACTTGCATAGAAATAAAGCATTTTAGCCTATTTATGATTATAGCCTGCATTGCTGTTTTACACATGATAATATGTATGTATTTTATATATATATGCTCCGGGGTCCCCGCACAAGGGCGGGAATATTCAATGTTTATGACTTTGATGAGGATACCCCTGGAAGAGAACTAGGATTTACAGGTAAGTAACTAATCCATCTTGCACCTTTAATAGACTCTAAATAATTATGTCCCCCCCTTTAGTTTTTTGCAGTAGTCCACAATTTCTTTCCGTTTGACTGGGTGTGATAGTCCTTTGGTATTTAATGAAATTATTTTATGGTCAGCCATTCGTTAGTAGTGCATAAGTGTGTTTTTTTAAAGTGGTTTTGTAAGTAAATAGTATAATAATGAATGGTGAGTGTGTGGAGGAGTTGTGGTACGATAGCTTTTTGTACTACAGTGAGAGAAGTATGTGCTGAAATGGTTTATATACGTGGTGCTGACTTTTGACCTTGAGTCCTATAGAAATATGGGAAGCAAAATAATGCTGGGTGATGAGGTAACTTAGTCGCATGTGTGAGGGGTTTAAGATAGTCAAGATATAGCAAACATGGCAGCCTTGATTAGAGAATAAAGGCAGTGGTGGGCAGAGATAGAGGAGAGGGGGAAAAGGACAAAACAAATGTGAAACAACATAAAAACCTTAAACGTAATATAAAACATAACATAAAACCCTTAAACATGCGTGTAGAACGTTCTATTTGATGATGTGCAATGCAGCGCCGGAGCCAATATAACTTGAACAGAACAACCGTTAATACTGAGGTGTCACTGATGAGAACTGAATTGTCCTGTTTGAACATTCTGGAGGATTATAGTCTTCTAGGGGGAGGATGCATTGGCAGTTGGTGAGCGACCCTTTCAGTTAGGCATAACATTCACGGGATAATGGCAGTCACAAAGTTTCCATAGCTAAGTTAGTTGTCATGCCAAGATTAACAGTATACAAAAGAAACAAGAGCCAACACTGTAATTGACTTGGAAAAAATTATTATTTACAATGGGAGGCAAAACCAGTTGCCTCTCCTTAGTATTAATACATGACATTTATCCAGAACAATTGTAATTGAATCACATTTATCACACACAGAAGAACAAATACAAAAGTGAACAATTACCTCATATAAAAAAAGTTTTTTGGCACTGCACACACATTACATACATCAAAAACATATGACAATATACAAATTGACACAAAAAATAAACCTAAAATTCAGGCTCTGCACCAATTTGAAAAAGAGGGAACTCCGAGCCTAACTCATTCGCAACATTTTAAGGCTCCTCCTTAAAGAGCAGAGAGGTGCTAAATAGAAGTCTTTGTGGTATCTCAAACAGGAATGATACTAGGGAGAGGTAATTGCTTTTGCCTTCTGATTGTAAATAATATTTTTTCCCAAGTCAATTACAGTGTTGGCTCTTGTTTCTTTTGTGTAGTTTGATTTGCCTAGCCTCGCTGTTTTATAGACCACACCCCTTTTCTATTACAGTAAGATTAACAGTATGGCGGAAAAAGTGGGGATGTATTATCAGGCTTCCATTCACGTTAGGGTGGAGATGTCCATGAATGCTTGGAGGTCTGCCAGGGAAGTGAAGAACATTGCTTTGCGCCTGAATAGGTTGTGGAACTTGTCTGGGCCAGCGAAGGAGAACTGGGTATTTCAATCTCTAGTGCTTGGCAAAGTGCCACAAATCCTTTCCTTGTTAATACCATCTCTTTGTAGTAATCCTGAGATATAGATATTCATGACCCATTCCAAAAAAATATGTTACACTTTCTGCATGTGAGTGAGAATGGTTTTGTTGTGACAGTACCGCAGTGGGCGAAAGATCATTGTGCAAGGGCAGGTGGTGTTACCATTTGAAGAGCTTAGGGCCTTGCCCGGTGGGACCCTGTGGGCCTGTTCTATTTCAAAGTCTTTCCCGAAGGTAAGACCCAAAGTACGTGGAATCCATACTTCCAGAAACTCGCACAGGAATTAGCGTCACTCTCAGTATTTTCAGGAAGACCGAATATGTGTAAATTCCCTCTGCGGTTGTGGTCTTCCAGCTCTGAGATCTCTATTGTCATTTGGTTTGTTGATTGGTATGAGTAGTGCAAGCGTTTCTGGGTTGAAGAGTTAGTCTTCTAATGAGTTAATCTTGGACTCTGCTTCTGTTAGTCTAGCAGAGAGTCCCTTCAGGTCATCACGTAATGCTTGGATGTCGTGGTGCATAACAACAATGTTAGCTTTGGTGTCTTGGGCTAAGTCGTGCAATGCACCAAGACTTTGTATGATAACTTCAATATTGGATGTGACGTCACCTTTAGCTTTGATCGGAGAGTCTGGCACGGGCCCTCTGATTTGGGTCATTTGTGCGAGGGTTAATTGTCCTTCTGGTGGTTGTTTTTTTTATTTCCCTTGTGGTTGTCCATGGTGAGGCGTGGGCGTCTAAGGGCCACTGGAGGCGGGGTCGTGATAGCAGATCAGACACCAGTGATATATTGTTGTTGCATGGCCTGGGCGAACTTAGTTGTTGACAAGAGAAGTCAAATCACTGAGAGCTCAAGGGTGTAGGTGAACGGTAGCATGAGCTGGCAGAGCTCCTTGGGTTGTAATGCATGGGCACCTGAATGCCTGTGAGGGTGCACAGTGCCATGAGGCTGGTTCCTGGTTTCAGATGTCAGATCTGGTAGGTGTGCATTTTCTTAATTTCCGGGCTTGGGCTGAGGTTGTGCCTTAGAGTTGTCCACAACGCCGGTAGTGGGGGATATTCAGGTTGGCTCACTTTAACAGGTAAGGATTGATGAGTTTCCAACAGCGAAATCTTAAGGTCAAGCAAAGGATTAAGTCGATCACCAGTAAAATCGGTGGCAAGTAAGGATCAGAGTCTTATCTGAGCAAACAATCAGCATAAGATGAGATCTTGCTGGTCTCAGAAGGAACGCCGTGCTACTATTGTAACTCATGGGAGGGAGATTGAGGGGGAGAGGTCCACCTGATTTTCTGTGGTTCCTAATGAACTGCTGAAGTCATAGAGGCCGTGAGGGCCGATTGCCGTGAGCTAGATGGTGCGCTTCAAAGGGGATGCTAGTTACAGTAGTGACCAGGGTGAAACCCGCTTAAACGCACACAAGAGGGGAGACGCCATCCCCACTAGATCCCAGGTAGTGATTAGTGTGTGGTGGACGGGTCATGTCCTGTTGTGGAGAGTAGAGATGGTTCTGTATATTAGCTCATTTTAGTACCTCTGCCGGGTCAACAGTTGGGTTGGTGGGCCTTAGTTGTTGTCTGGAACAAGCAGTGCGATCATCTGATGACCAATGGTTTAAGCAAGGGTGGATCCAATTGCCAGGGAGCAGCAAGTAGAAGGCGAAGGTGAGGTGGAGACCCCAAGTATCTGGGCGACATCTTAGGATCCCGGGGAGTCAACAGGGGAGTCATCAGGCTGGAGGCTACATCTGTGCTCGTAGGTTGTCCTGACATTGTTTAGATGACTGTCGATGCGCTACTAAGGCTTGGAGATATGTAGTCGGTACCAGGTTACGTTGTCGATCGGATTTGGGTGGCTGGGTGTAAGGATTGGGCTAGATGGGACTGCGGACCAAGCTGCTTAGGTGGCCATTACTCTCGGGTGCTAACCATGCCCCCCCCCCCCAATTTTATTGCTTTTAACTTTACCACATCATCATTACTTCATTTGTTTTTAATACTCTTTTGGGAGGGTATCAATAAGCAAATTTTCTAAGTGTAGTTTGGAGTATCTGTAGTACACATCAATGGTTGCACCAGTTGTCTCTCTCCAAATCACAGTGTTTTGTTCTTGTAATTTTTTAAACATGGTTTGCCCTTTCTTTGTATTTTGTGTTTGCTTCCACCCCAATGCGCTTTCCTCCTTTTGGTTAGCTGGGAACATATTCTGTCTTCTGCTGTGATGACATCTGTTTCTCTAGTGTGTTAACATTTACCATGTCACAATAACATGTTTTTACAAGAGTCACTTATACATTTCATATTTGTCTTCTTCTGTTGTGGACCCCCTCATATGTCCTATAGATTTCCTGATTTTGCCACCTACATATCTCTCCTGTCTGCTTGATTCCTGCTGACAGACCCCTTATAAGAGTTTTGTCATCTGCAGAGAGCAAAGGGTCACATTGGGCACGCACCTGATAGTCTAGATCCATCTTGCAACACATCACAAAAGAAGGGACCAGTAACAGGCTATTACAGTGAAGGTTTGAATGTCTGATGACTAGATATTAGAAGGCATTAACCAGCAGTTTTGAGGAAGTTCACTATCCTGTTTCTACCTTTGATGAGGATAATGCATCAACTTGTAGTCATAATGGAAAGTGGGCCACTGTTGATCACAAAAGTCGATGCTTGCTTCTGTGGTGTATGGCTTGAGTGATTAGTGAGGTGCTATATGTTGGCCTGAGATGGGTGGACTTTTCCCCCAATTTTTTTATTTCTTTTATAGATTTAAATAACTAAAGCAATACATAGGGCTCATATATGCCCATACAAAACAAACTTGCCAGCCATTGTGGAACAACCAAAGCCAGGGCCTCTCCTTCTCCCTGCCCCCCTCTTCACCAATGGAGAATTTAAACACATACAGCCGAAAAATCACCCCAGTCCCTCTTATACCCCGGTTACCCCAAACCTACCTATCCCCTAGACCACCTCGCTCCCAATCCTCTCCCAGATCCCCCAAATTTCCTCATATTTGCACCTACAGTCCCGACTCTCCTATATCAGTTTTTCCTTGATCCTGCACATTTCCATTCCATCTTGCCACTCCCCCAGTCGCAGGCTGGCCTAATTTCTTGTGATGCCCCTCTTAGCCATGATAAAGCCCAGATTAATTAGGGGCTTAACATGTGAGTTAACCGACGAGTCCTTCCAGACCCTCAGCAATGGCTTTGCTGCAATCCGAGACAAGGGCACCCCAGTGGCCTCTGCCAGAGCTGCTGTCACCCCTCCCAAAAAGGCCAAAGTATGGGAAAGCTCCACAGTGAGTGGAAAAAGTACTCTGCTTACCACACTGCCGGAGACAGTGATTGTCTACGGTCCTGTCTATTTTATATAGTAGGACTCGATATATTATGCCCTATGCAGGATTTTTAGTTGAATCAGACAGAAAGTAGGCCTGTCCCTCTGTCCCCCCCACTCCTCCCCATGGGAGCTGTAAGGCTTCCTCCCAGTCCTTGCCCTCCTTCACCCCTACGTCGGCCTGTCATCATACTCATAAGGGTGAGAACTCCTCCTGCATATTCCTCATTACTATAGCCTATGTGAGGGAGACCGCTTTGGTGGTTAAAACGCCATCCAACAACTGCAGCTCTAACGGGGAGTCTTGCATCCTTTCCTCGTCTTTGGCAAGCCTAGCCTGTTATGCATGCTGTAATTGTAGGTATTTTAAAATCTGCGAGGGGTCCATATCGTACTCCACTTGCAAATGGAACCATCCCATTGGCTTCCCATACATCCTCCAAGGCGGAGAGGCCAATCCTATCCCATTTTTGAATACCTGGTAAGTCTGGAACGGGGCCGAGCTGCGTGCCCACCCACAACGTTGTGCGTGGTGTCAGACGTCACTTTCATCCCATCTCCCTTTTCAGTTTCTGACAGACTGATAAGATTGTGGCAGTAGCCGGGCGAAGTTCCTTGCCCCCTGCCTCCCATATAGCACATACATATAGCACCCTTGTCCCAACACCTCCTGGTCATCCAAAATGTGGGCTCCTCCAATGGAAGCATATGCCCATTTGTTAACTATCTCCACTTGCACAGCCTCATAATGCTGGTGGATATTCAGGAGTGCAATGCCCCTGTCAAAGATCGATTTCTGCAATGTGGACATTGCTATGTTAGCTGGGCCATCCAACCAGATGAGGGACCTTAACAATGAGTCCGTAGCCCGGAAAAATGCGTCCAGTAGTGCAAAGGGGCTACTCTCCAGTATGCAGGTAAACCTCTGTAATGCAATCATTTTCAACAGTACTGCCTTCCCGAGGACCTAGAATGGAAGGCCCTCCAGTGTTAATGTACCCCTCCGATTTTCACAATAGGGGCCCACCTTGTAGTGTAGCCATTTTTAATATATCCTTTGCGCATTTGCTTGAAGCATTAGGCCTCTGTGCACTTTGTTCTAGATGCATTTTATTCAGCCTCGTACTGTTATTTTTCAATAACCAGTTTCACGGTCTTGTTTTATTTTCTTCTATCACACTGTTGAGCTTACTTCAGCACCGGAGTTCTCAAACAAAACATTCTTGCTCGCTCTGTGCTTCAGTCAAGGATACAATTTAGTACATTGCTGATAGATGTGGTAGGGGTTAAGTCTTTAGGGTTCGTAGAAAGTACACATTCTTACGTAGGGACGTTTCTTATAACACCGCCGTGTTAGTTATAAAAACACTTCCTAGTCCTAGTACACGTAAGAGAGAGATTCCGACCAGGGAACCACAACTAGACGCTGACTGCCCTGTTGCAGATACTGATCCAGATCACAGGCCTTTGCTCAGGTATGAGGGTTGATGTCCTCCCGGGGAATCTGAAAGGCAAGCTTAGAGCTTAACATTCTGTGCTCAAAATAGAACTTAGAAGAGAGAACGTATTCTGGTAACACTATGATAGCGTTATTTCTATGTTTCACTCTCCTCGTTACTATTTCAATCCTACTGTGTTGTATGGTTCTGGTTATTGTGGCTCACGCCTTGTTATCTAAAATGCAGTTGTTTTATTAAATCAATCTGTAAAACTTAAACTGCCTCGGTCATTTGTATATGAGACCACACTTGGTATGAGAGAACTGGTTGGAATCTGAGAAGCTCTAAGATGTCATGCGCTCGGCTACCCAATCATCCCTTCCCTTTGAGAGAGATGAGGCACTGCTAGTTAGCTGGAGCAAAACCGGAATGAGGGTGACAAGGGCCCTTCTCCGTGGGTTAGACTTAGTCCCCCACTCTGAGAACGACCCTGCTACCCAAAAATCCAATAGTCTCATTAGGATAATTAGAGCCTACGCGACAACCTTGTCTGTATAATGTATGCCCTTGCTCCCCTAGGAAATCCATATGCCCAGATATTTAAAACGCAGTGATTACAGCCTTAGCATTAATGGAAGACAACTTCCCGCTGACCATGCCCCCCAACCCCATCAGGAATATTAGGGACTTATCCCAATTAATTCTCAGCCCTGAATAGGTGCCATAAATCATGAAGCTTTCTCCCAAACGCGTCAGTGAAGCTTCTGGGTCTGCAGTGTACAGCAGAATGTCATTTGCGAGCAGCAAGATTAGGACCTTCCGTGAGTCGCGCCGCTGCCAGCCTCACATCTGAGCATCCACCCTGATCTATTCAGCAAATGCCTTGACGGCAATGGGGAACAACATCAGCAAGATGAGACAGCCCTGACGCGTGCTCCTCCTTATGGGGTAATCCTGAGAAAGAACTCCATTGACCTTCATTCATGCCCTAAGATGGGTGTACAAAAGGCGAATTTGCCTGATAACTTGGGGCCTAAATCCCATTTTCTCTATAATGGCAAACAAAAAAGGCCAATAACTGGAGTCAAAAGCATTATCTGTGTCCACGGATGATATTGCCAGAGAGGTCTCCAGATCTGCTGCAGTGTTGTTGTGGAGTCAACCTATTTGACCAATGCAGAACAAATCCATTCTGGTCCGGATGGATCAGGTCCGAAATCAAACTTTGCATTCTATTTGTCAGTGCTTTGACATCCACATTTAGAAAAGAGATCGGTCTGTATGAGTCCCACCTCTCCCGGGCACTTTCTTCATCTTGAGAATCAAAACAATAGTGGTCATATGGAGATCTCTCTGTAACTCCCCTGCCCTTTAAGCCAAAAGATACATCTCATGAAGGGGCCCTCCAATCCTCTGTGTCATCTTCTTGAAAAACTCGATCTCTCAGCATGTAGCTGTGTGAGGACCAGGAGAATTTCCTCCTGCATAAGCTTGGCTTCCAGCTCCATATTCTCAGTACCCTCTACCGTCTGCAGGGGTAGTCCTTTACAAAGTTGCGCATTTCCGACCCTGGAGTCCCTGATCACCTCTCATAAAAGTTCTGCTTATAGTCGGCCATTTTGACCACTATGTCCTCACTCCCTGCGAACGTCGACCTGTCCGGCGCAATGGTACCTGCAACACGACTCCGTTCCAGATTACTCTCACTCAGCCATGTCAAAAGTTTAGCCACATTATCCCCAGCTCATAGATGCGTTTTTGTGTCGCAATGTGTGCCTGCCTGACCTCACCCGTCACCTGGGAACAAAACTCCATCTTGGTCACAGTTCCTAGCCTCTTGGCCTCATATGGCACCACATGATAGTCCACCTCTGGATCCAGGATTTCCTGCACCAGATCTATGCGGCGACGTGCCTGTCCCCTTTTGTCTCTCAACTCATCTACGATAAAGACACCCCTCCCCCTTAGAGGGTAGCCTTATAGGCCTGCCAGCAGATCATCGCATTTGTCTCAGGCTCAGAATTTTCCCTAGTGTTCCATTGCATTATCGAGGCGGGCCATCACTTTCTCATTTAGCAGGTGAGATGAGCGAACTTTACCCTTTTGTGCTTGGCTTGTGGTGGAATTTGATGCCTTTAGTGTGATGCACCAGTTTGTTTCATACAATGCTTCATATCACTGGTCTGCAGCTTCTAAGCACTATAAAAAACAGATATTACTATTAACCAAATTAATGATACTAATTTTTCAACCTCGGAAAGTTAGAAAACAGACTACCTTCAGTGGTGTAACAAACCTTTAGGGGTCCTCCTGAACCAATGAGAAGCCTGTGCACAGTGCCGGCTAGTGCGCAGTGCGTCACTGCATGCTGCTGAGGGAGCCCTCTGGAGCTCGTGCCCCCTCAGCAGTCCTCCCCTCCCCTCCCCCCCACCCCTCCCACATACACAGGTCAGCAATCTGTTAGCTAGCAGGATGTTGTAATAATTGAGATTAAATCCTAGAAATGTGAATGTTTAAGGACCACCAGATATTAAATGTAGCGAGAAAAAAAGTAGCTGTTGATTGAATTTCACTGATGTCCATTGTGCCAATTCTATTTTAAAACCTTTATATTTTACTATTTTGGTCTCTCAGTGATTTAAAGAAAGGAAATATTGTTTGACAGATGTAATTTTTTGTTTCAGAGAGATGCAGGAGATTATACCTCTTTGTGTCCGAGGATGGGAGAAGACTACTTCTTGCAACAACACTAGGTAGTGTGTTTGTATGGGAGAGCATAGACATCAAAAATTTTCCATCATCATGGAAAGGTCCTTTGTCATCTGGGAGATGGTCAAGAATCGATCCTGATGCATCTACAGTATTACCTGATACTGACAATAAAGAGACAGCAGTCCATGCAATTTTCATAAGGAACCAGGTGCGTTGCAGGTTTTTAGTATTTCAACAGACTTAGTTTTCAAGCCTCATGTTCAACAATTTATTCTGAAGTAATATCTCCCTGTTTAACAGAATTCTCTTTCTATAAAATCTGTTTGAGATTACAAAATAAGCAAGTTGCCATTTAAGTTATTTAAGCTGAAAATGTAACGGCATGAATGGTTGACTATGCCCATGCATTCTGCGATCAAGTTCTGTTTTCAAAGGAAACTGATACCACATAACTGCCTCTGCTTTGCTTTCTGTAAATCTCACCCACCTTGCGAGAGATAACTCTGTCCAGGGGCGTGGAGGACATCTCTGTCTCCTTTGACATTCACGAAGGGTCTGCATCCACATTAGCCTTTGATTGGAGTTTTAAAGCTGTCAACTTATTTCCTGTTTTCTTTGATAAGCCTTTACCCACTTCATTTTCATGTGACGGTGTGTCGCTTGCAAATCCTTGGTGACTGAAACAGCCATGACATCATTTAGTGCTACGTTTTATGCACTTGCGTTGTGTTTCACTTTATTAGTAATTGTGTGCTGCATAAATACTTTACACATTGCCTCTGCCTGACTGCTTTTTGTGCTACGTTTCCCAGGCTTAATCACAGGTTAATTTAGTGCCTTTTTGTGGTTCACCCTGCAGGAGATTGTGGCAGTTGCATGACCAGGGTTCACAACTCCGTCAACCAACAACCCAATTTCCCTCAAATTCGTTCACTGAATGATGTAAAAAGTCCAGTATTAGGGGGAGAGAATGTGCCCTGGCTGGTATCACAAAGGTCAATGAATTTTTCAGGTGCCCTGTAACTATTGCTGCATCTAATGCTGGTCACAGTACCCTTGATAATGTAAAGCGGGAGATACCCCTGTTAGAAACTTAGACCCACAGCATTGATATAGCACATAGTGTGTGAAGAGATACATTTATTACATATACTGCGAATATTGGTCACATTTCAGCCCCAGATGGATATGGTTCATTCGTCCCCACAGGTAGAGTTTGTTCTCTTGGTTGCAGACCTTTGTCTTGATTCTGGAACTCTAAGAACCACCCTGTTCCCTGGTGGGACTGGTGAAGTTATTAAGTTCACTTGATGTCTACATTCCTGCATGTGTCTACCACAACATCTTGCCAACTATAAACCATTGGCTGCCTCTGAAGGGGAACTGTCTAATTCGAAATGGTACAAAAGCTGAAATCCTTACTTTCTGCTGCCCGACGGAGGCAGCTTAGTCTTCAAGTGGTCTGAGGAATTGGGAGGTAGCGGAATTCCAGCTAATGTAGTTAAAAATAAAAAATACATCGACTCGGAAGTATCCTTTGCATACAAGATCTCAACAGTGTTAAAAATATGAATTGCTACCTTCTAGTGCTAAAAAGTCATCCCTCTGCTTCGAATAACACACAGCTTTGATTTTACTAGGTTCTTGCTGCTGTTGCAACTTTTTTATTATAACATTATATGTGCCACAGCATCCAAGAAAGTGATCACAAAGCAGCCAGCCTAGCTTATTAATTTGCAGTGGTATCCATGTAGCCCAGGTGAACTGTATTTTGGACAATTATCTATGAAGGTTTCTTAGTCCATACCTAAGAAACCAACAAAACCTGGCAGCCTTCGACAGAAAACTGAAACAGAGCCTCTTCGTAGAAAGCATTCTCCACCTGCCTGACAACTATCACACTACCCAAAAAGGGACAAGACTATTCATATTGCAGGTTTAGCTTTCTGAAGTCCTGATCTGAAGATCCAAATATTGTTCCCTTCCTCAGTTATGTACCATCTATGTCACTGGAGTAGCCCTGCCAACAGCTGGGAACTGCACAATTAACTATTTTTCTGTCTTCAGTCTTTGTACAACAAAACAAAAACATATATCCCTAGACTACCTTAAAGTGGGTTCTAAGGTATTGTTAAATCTGTCAACATTGCAATTGTTGAACGACTGATGGGTTCCTTACTGGTTTCAGTTGATAAAATTCCTGCCACTGTGTTGCATATCCCCACCCAGTATTCCTCTAGAACCAAGACTGTCACCCTAAATTAATTCTTTTTACTTTTTTCTTATGGCATCCTTGTTAAGATGGTGGTAGGTTTTAGGGCTACTACAGGTCTCAGTTAGTCAAAAATCTAGTGCCTAGCACATGCATGTTAAAAAAGTGTCCTAGGTCTCTGTTTTCCGATCAGATATTCATTTTACTGGCTTTTTTATTTGCCTGCTATTGAAATTTCTGTTCTTCGTAAAAATTATAAATCTGTCCAGGTATTCGGTTTATTTAGTTTTATTTACTAGGTTTTGCCTGTTTGCGACCCCTACCATTGCGTAGAGTAAAGTCTAAGTACTTAAGTTTGCTACCATTGGAGCATCAAGCACGCAAAGGCAGCAGCAACTTTAATCAACCAGTTGTGTGCAATAATACTGAGATCCAATTGGTAAAAAAAAATAAAAAAAATAAAACAAGGTCGTGCCAAGTAATTACTAGTTACTCCAGGTGTGTAAGAAAGGGCTTTCTGTCAGGTGATAGACATCAATTAAAGGTCTTGCTTGAAAACCATACAGTATTCATTACTTTTTAACTGTCTCATCCTTAACAGTTCTAAGTCCAGTATTTTCATGAGCCCAATGGACTCTTCTCTTATACATTTCCAGTGGATAGACATGTTGGGGTCCCTCCCATGCCCAAACAAAAGTACAGAACTTTTCAGTCCTTATTCAAGCTTTCAAGGCCCTCCACAGGCCGCTGTTTGAAGAGGGTTCATATTTTGACTTGTACTAGTCCGTCTGTTGGTTGTAGCCCGCTTTCTAAAAACTCCTCTTCATTCGTGAGACTGACAGTGATTTGAAGATTGATTCCTCAATCGCTTCTTCACTCTCACAAACATATGAACACAAATTTAAGATCACAAAATGTCTAAAATTAAGCTCTTTGAACCCCACTCCCAGAGTTCCTAAGGGAGTCTTCTGACGTATGGGGAAGCATTTGAGGACCACCTCCTCTGTACTCCTCGTGGGTGGGAAACATAGCGTACAAAGTTTAACAATAACCATAAACAAGAAAAAATTGTATATTTTGTTAACCACTCTTAATGTTTTGTATATCAAATGTAAATATTTTTCATATGCACGTGCACCTGATTTGTTGTGTATTAGTTTTATTGGTGAATGTGCTTGTTACATTATAGTGTGTTCACAAGTCTTTCTTGAACATACATTCCTCTGCTCTTGTTCATTGTTGTAATTTGTTCATTCCTTGGATGCGATCAATATAGTTTTGCTTTTTTGTACCACAACTTCTGTATGTGACTAGTTTATGCCCTTTATTTGCAGACACTGGGCGATTGCTGTTTATGCTCATTTGCATTTTATATTGAGGACCGTTTAATGCTGGTATTTCTATTGTTACGTTGGCATGAAAATGCATACCAGTACATCAGGTGAGATCTGTACTATGTATAATTATGGATAACTAACTGAAAATGTACTAATTTACAGATTCTGCAGCCTACTCAGTTTTGTTCATGAATGGAGAATGCTTAGCTAATCAGTTTTTTCAGAAAAGTCAGTTTACGTCGATGAACGATAATGCCAAAAATGATCAACAGACATCTATAAGCAAATATATTTGAGTGTATATGTGAAAATGCTGGACTATATGTGCACCTATCTCAGTTCTACTAATATTAATTTCAGTGCTGCTTATATGCAATTTCCCATTACTGATCCAAGTAGATTCCCCTGAGTGGACTTTGCAGTCGAAGGTTGGACCTGTACCTTTTCAGTGAGGATATTCCTCACCCGCTGCTGACTTGTATCATATACTGAGGATATGTGCTGGGGGCACGTCACTCTATTGTAGTGCTGTGGGCCTACACCTAATAATCCTAAAACTCTGCTTCTCATGTATTATAAAGAGGGAGACCATGGCAGGTACAAGCTTCTTCTCATATTTAGTATGTGGGATGCCTCCTTCTGAAACAACAATCACAGAGTTTCCTGCCTCTGTCAATGCTAGCAAAGAGAGATAAGTTACCCATGGATAGACAAGAAATAGTGGACTCACACACACACCATCAGTGGCACATTGCCAGTAGAGGGGCTTGGGGATCAGACACATCGGCTCAAGCCCTGGGCCACAGATAACAAGATATGGCAAGCACCAACAGAGATACCTTGTCTGAATAGGCTTTGATACAGCTGCATCAATGAAAATGCTACTCATGAGTGACCACTCGTGTGATGGGCAGCCTGTGGACCTTCAAGACTAGGAACCAATGCATGGCAGCCTACCGGGGGAAGAAGTTCAGATTCAACCAGGGAGATGACAGCAGGTGGCAAATAAGAAGAGAATTCATCAGCCATTGCGCATAAGTAGAGAGAACATCCCATCCATTCTGCTTAGGCATCCCAAGCCGTGCCTACCTATTGAGACATTGGTCACCGATTAGTTGACTGCCAAGGACAATTCCGATAAAAATCGTTTGCCTCCCTTTTTTCGCTGTCCTAGAACTCTCACAGTTTAAGGCAGGATCGTCTATAGCCTACTACTGACAAGGTGAGGATCTAAAGCTGACCTGAACTGAAACCAGACTGGTTTTAAGAACTCTGAAAAGTCAGAGGAGAACATTTAAATGTAGGTGAAGATGCTTGCATTGGAAAAACAGAATATAGAGCTCCAGGTGAACCAAGATCTTCATTACGAGATTCTCTCTTAAGTGTGATAATTATTGCACATGATAAAGAATATCAGAAGGTGTACAGAATTTATTGAGTGCAATGATCATGGCCAATTGCAAGTTTTACCCCTAAAAAACAGACACAACCTGTGGATTTTGGTGCTACTGCACCAAATTTCACATGTCCCAAGATTTGCTGGCATTTGACCCCTGATAAATATAACATCAGTTTTAAACTGAAAAAAATTATTCATAGGATGTGGATTTATTGCACCTGGTAAAATAGACATCAAAACCCATAGTTCCAATATGTTAATGCACATATCCGAAGTTATAGACTACTCATAATGAGGGCCCAAGAAGTCAAAGATATCCCATTGACACGCAACAGCATCATGATTTGTATTATCTTGGGGCAGGTGAAGAATTGATGTAGAAGCATATGTCCAAGGTATCCACAGATCTGCCGAAGTTACACCCATACTGTAATATCACTTGGCATTTCACATCCTCACTAGATAACATTTTTGTTAGATAAAGGAAGGAATAGTTAATGTGCTACATTCAGATAATGTAGTTGTCTTAAAGCTGCAGTAGCTCTAACCAGTTCAAGTGTTTTGTGTAACAATGCTTTGGACCAAAGAGATTTGTTTAATCACACAAGATCTGTGACCATGCGAAATTGACTGTTAATGCGGTTTTGCCTTCAGACTCATATTCACTTGGAAAATAATACTGTTGGATTGCGTTCATTGTAAGAAGCTTGGGAAATATAATATCAATTAGTGATGAACTCCCAAAAGGCTGAAAACTGTAGCAAAATCAGTGTGAAGCCAGACAGAATGACAAATGTCTAGAAGTATACAAATAGTCTTCCCTCTTACAAGTGAGTGGTGGGTCGAGCCATCGTTTTTTTAGCACTTGAAGGAAGTCATTGCATATTAAGATTTGGGAGCCCAGGCAGAAGGCACAGGTAGTGGAAACTAGCTTGACCACACCAAAGGGACTGCTGTTTCTCCGGAACTAAGACCCTTGGCAGAGTGAAAAACTATTTTGAATTCTAGGTCTCCAGAACATAAACAGCTTGGGAGGAGGGGAAGTGAGGATGCTGGCTGTGTTATTTTTAACCCACTGTTAGAAATGGGGTTTCTGGTTGGCTAGGTTAAGCACATAAGCCAAGCAGAACCCACCACTCTAGTCAGGGTAAGGGAGTCACACAGCTAAAATAACTCCTGCTGACCCTCTAGGTAGGTTGGCTAGAGCAGTCAGGCTTTTCCCATGTGCAATGTGTAAAGCGTTTGCACAACACACACACTCCAGTGACAGAATAAATACACCACGAAAAGAGACTCTCCCCCAGTATTATATGAAAATAACTGTATTGCATATAAAACATAGAACAAAAATGACATGACTCATAAATTATTTTGTCCACTGGGCAATTGTTGAGCCTCATAGTGAGTGCAATAAAAGAAAGATTTCTGTGTTGCTCATGTCATCAGAACACCATTACTGAGCATGTTACATCGCCACACTAAATGTTACACATTTGTCTTGACAAGGTAAGGCAAAAACAACATATTACTGTGTTCACTGAGGACATAAAATGCAGTAAGTAGATGCAGAACTTAAAGAAATCACCAAAACATCACCATATATCTTTTAGTACCGCCAACCTCCTCATCAGGCTGCTGGGCACAGTACTCCTGCACTTCTATAGTAGGTACTGTACGGTGACATCAATTGCCCCCACGTAGGGAGCAGACACAGCTGTGCGCCTACTATGGGAACATGGTCATACAGAGGCTCAGCAGGAACGGAGCCTCTGTCGAGGATACCTTCCCGTCCTGCAAGACCCCTCAAAAGGATGCCACAGTGTAGGAGGGAGCACACACACACACCCCACCCCCGTCGGCCAGGAGACCTTGCTAGGTCCCCCAACAGCGTAATAACTAGAGGCAACTGCCGGCATCCACGCGGTGCTGCTGCTGACCTCCTCAACATTCCCCACAAGCCGCTTTGACGAAGTAGTGTGTCCGGAGCCCTCCGGGGCCTCCCGGACCACTGCTTTGGCCCCCAAAAGGATGTCCAGCCAGAGAAGCCTCATGCCAGCCACCAGGAGATCATCACAGCATTTGGCCTCATGGGGCCCCACCGAGGGAGGCTCTTTAGGTGAGGTCTCTGCCCTCGTGCCGTCCGTCGGTTTCTAACAACAGGGGGCAGGTGCCACTGAGCAGCACCTCACCCTCAGGCATTTTCTGGTGCGGACCCCCCTGGGCTGGAGGGATCTTCTTAAAACCAAGCTTTTGCTGGAGAAACAGAGCAGAAAGCACCTACCACACGCTTAAAGGGATAATGAGAACAGCACTCCCCACAGTGTCCTTAGAGTGCCTCATAGTCAATCCCATGTTAAAGGATCCGTTTAGCCCACACCACTTCCTCCTGACCCAGTGTTCACCATGAGCTGGGTGCCCTGGAGGGGAAATATGAATCTATTTCCATGCACTGAGTCGAGGGGCACATTCCAAAGCAGAGGCAAACTGTAGAGGACCATAGGCTCCCCAAAGCCAACAGGGGTTGTGGGGGAACTGCAAACCAGCCCCTAGAGAACAACTGGAGGTGCAGAGGGCCGGTCAGCAACCAGCAGGCCGTCACATAATCTATATTTTCAGAGAGGCAGTCCTTTCCTGAGCCCACCAGGCCAGCTCAACAAGCAAGTAGTCAAAATGCCGGTCCTGCATGGCAGCACAACAGTCTTTGGCAATGTGCAATATGCAGAACCAGCATTGTCTGGTTACAAGTCCCGCGCAGTGTCTAAAAACATGGGGCCACAGCCCCTGTACTTCTACTCAAAATGCCTTTGATCTAGGGGAACCTCAAAAGAATCTTAGAAGAGCACAGCACTCTCTTTCAATCTCACGCCTGGCTCCAGACATCAGAAGGGGGTAAACAAGCATTTTCTGTGATTGCAGGACACAGCCTATATAAATGTAAGTTAACCCTGCCTTTCTTTCTCCCAGCCCGGGAAGACCATTCAGTATGCAGATGTAACCCTGCTACACCCCCACCCTTCCTGTGTGATGGCGGTCTGGAAGGTATGCACAAAGCTCAGCTGTCCCTCTACCCTAGACTTGGATTGGACTCTGGGCATTCCACTGAGCTTATTACTCTTGTGCTATGCAGCCTCTTTCTAAAAGTAAGCAAAGAAAACAAAAGCCAAGGCTGTTGAATGTGTAGAAAAAATTGTTATTCACATTGAGAAGGCATGATTGCCCACTTAAATGCATCCCACTCAACTAGCCTGGCAGTGTCCGTGTTAGTGTCAAAGTACTTAGAGATACAACTGCCCAGGGAGTCTCTGAGGGGTGGGTCATCTAATGCATCTGCCTGAAGGTGCCATGTGGAGATAGGAGGGTGGCTGTGGTCCCACCTTAAGCACACGTGCTGCAGGTTGTGATCCCAGTGCTTCTTGCCCAGATAATCTTATATGTGTGTAATGGGATAGAACGTCTGCCATGTTGACGAGGCGGTCTTTTCGCACGTGCAAATTCTGTACATGGAAATAGAATGAGTAAACTATATCTGTTGCGTCTACGCCAGACGTTGGTCAAATGCCACTGTTGTAACCAATTTGTCTGGGCGTTGGAGGTTGCGATAGTGTGAGGGAGGTGTGGGAACGATCTGTCCTGCTTCACATTAAGGACACTGTTGAAGTTACCCTCTAGTATCCACGGAAGCCCACTCCAAGATATTAACACACCAGATCATTTGTGTAGAAAGGACACCTGGTTGGTGTTTGGTGCATACATTGTACCAAACAGTAGCTGCTGACCCACTAAGCGTCCCTCAACAAACACATATCGACTACCAGGGTCCACAATACTGTTGCCCACCACAAACGGTACCTATGCATGGATCCACACCAGCACTCCCCAGCCATATGTGGAGTAATTAGTCGAGTACACTTGTCTCTTCCTATGTTTTCTGCAGGCTTAAGGCCTCCACCTGCGTGAGGTGGGACTCCTGAAGGAAAGCTATCTGTGTGTTCCTGCATTGCCGGTATGAGTAAGGGGATGGGGGAATGTATTCCACTGACATTCCACATCTGTATGTTAGTATCTGGGTGACATGTCTACAGGGAGTGCAGAATTATTAGGCAAATGAGTATTTTGACCACATCATCCTCTTTATGCATGTTGTCTTACTCCAAGCTGTATAGGCTCGAAAGCCTACTACCAATTAAGCATATTAGGTGATGTGCATCTCTGTAATGAGAAGGGTGTGGTCTAATGACATCAACACCCTATATCAGGTGTGCATAATTATTAGGCAACTTAACAAAAAACAAATATATACCCATTTCAATTATTTATTATTACCAGTGAAACCAATATAACATCTCAACATTCACAAATATACATTTCTGACATTCAAAAACAAAACAAAAACAAATCAGTGACCAATATAGCCACCTTTCTTTGCAAGGACACTCAAAAGCCTGCCATCCATGGATTCTGTCAGTGTTTTGATCTGTTCACCATCAACATTGCGTGCAGCAGCAACCACCGCCTCCCAGACACTGTTCAGAGAGGTGTACTGTTTCCCCTCCTTGTAAATCTCACATTTGATGATGGACCACAGGTTCTCAATGGGGTTCAGATCAGGTGAACAAGGAGGCCATGTCATTAGATTTCCTTCTTTTATACCCTTTCTTGCCAGCCACGCTGTGGAGTACTTGGACGCGTGTGATGGAGCATTGTCCTGCATGAAAATCATGTTTTTCTTGAAGGATGCAGACTTCTTCCTGTACCACTGCTTGAAGAAGGTGTCTTCCAGGAACTGGCAGTAGGACTGGGAGTTGAGCTTGACTCCATCCTCAACCCGAAAAGGCCCCACGAGCTCATCTTTGATGATACCAGCCCAAACCAGTACTCCACCTCCACCTTGCTGGCGTCTGAGTCGGACTGGAGCTCTCTGCCCTTTACCAATCCAGCCACGGGCCCATCCATCTGGCCCATCAAGACTCACTCTCATTTCATCAGTCCATAAAACCTTAGAAAAATCAGTCTTGAGATATTTCTTGGGCCAGTCTTGACGTTTCAGCTTGTGTGTCTTGTTCAGTATAGGTCGTCTTTCAGCCTTTCTTACCTTGGCCATGTCTCTGAGTATTGCACACCTTGTGCTTTTGGGCACTCCAGTGATGTTGCAGCTCTGAAATATGGCCAAACTGGTGGCAAGTGGCATCGTGGCAGCTGCACGCTTGACTTTTCTCATTTCATGGGCAGTTATTTTGCGCCTTGGTTTTTCCACACGCTTCTTGCGACCCTGTTGACTATTTTGAATGAAACGCTTGATTGTTCGATGATCACGCTTCAGAAGCTTTGCAATTTTAAGAGTGCTGCATCCCTCTGCAAGATATCTCACTATTTTTTACTTTTCTGAGCCTGTCAAGTCCTTCTTTTGACCCATTTTGCCAAAGGAAAGGAAGTTGCCTAATAATTATGCACACCTGATATAGGGTGTTGATGTCATTAGACCACACCCCTTCTCATTACAGAGATGCAAATCACCTAATATGCTTAATTGGTAGTAGGCTTTCGAGCCTATACAGCTTGGAGTAAGACAACATGCATAAAGAGGATGATGTGGTCAAAATACTCATTTGCCTAATAATTCTGCACTCCCTGTATTGCGAAAAGGATGTCCACTGGCACCCAACCATTTGGTAGTGCCAAGTGACTGCAGGGAGCTGTGAATCAGACAGGTTTATGCTACAACTTTGGGCTAAGATAATACAACAATTGAAAACATGTAATACCAACGGGAGCAGAGATGCAACAGCATCCTGCCCAAACATATGAACTGTTTGTGCCAGCATATGGATGCAGGCTGAAGGGGTCTGACAAGGTGTGTAGCGTGTGGGTGCAATTATACCTTACCGTACAGCAGTCAGTCAAACCCCAGTCTCGTTGGCCGCCCCGATGTGTGGCTTCTGGATGAAGCGTGACCACTAGAAGTGTAAGTTGCAGGAGGCCCCGTACACCAGTGGCACCACCACTCGCCGACCGTCCATTGCAGCCAACGGCCCCCACATTGTGAGATAAGTGGCAAGTGTTGAGTATGTGGAAGAACTCCATCCCAAAGCACCCACGGCCCCCGTCCACAGAGGGGTCAGCACCCAGGCGTTGGGAAGGAGAGAAAGTTACATAATTAGTCACAGCATCGTAACATTAAAAAAACAGCTCATACATGTAAATTATCAACATGAAGGCAATCATAGGAGATCATCCGCTGTTTGCGGGGTAACAATGAGCAGTTTGTTTGAGTCTGATGGAAGGAGAATGAAGAACGTAGAGCCCATGTTGCTGGTGGATTTGGTGTCTGTAGGAGGCTGGCCTTGTTTGTAGTGATTACCAAGGGGTACTTACACTCTGCACCAGGTCCAGGTATCCCTTATTAGTGTAGAAGAGGTGTCTAGCAGCTTTGGCTGATAGAAAAGGGTAGCTTAGCAGAGCAGCTTAGGCTGAACTAGGAGACATGCAAAGCTCCTACTATACCACTGGTGTCATATGCACAATATCATAAGAAAACACAATACACAGATATACTAAAAATAAAGGTACTTTATTTTTATGACAATATGCCAAAAGTATCTCAGTGAGTACCCTCAGTATGAGGATAGCAAATATACACAAGATATATGTACACAATACCACAATTATGCAGTAATAGCAATAGAAAGCAATGCAAGCAATGTACAGTCACAATAGATTGCAATGAGAGCACATAGGTATAGGGGCAACAAAAACCATATACTCTAGAAGTGGAATGCGAACCACAAATGGACCCCAAACCTATGTGAGCTTGTAGAGGGTCGCTGGGACTGTAAGAAAACAGTGAGGGTTAGAAAAATAGCCCACCCCAAGACCCTGAAAAGTGGGTGCAAAGTGCACCTAAGTTCCCCAAAGAGCACAGAAGTCGTGATAGGGGAATTCTGCAAGGAAGACCAACACCAGCAATGCAACAATGATGGATTTCCTGACGAGAGTACCTTTGGAACAAGGGGACCAAGTCCAAGAGTCACGATCAAGTCTGGAGTGGGCAGATGCCCAGGAAATGCCAGCTGTGGGTGCAAAGAAGCTGCCACCGGATGGTAGAAGCTGTGGATTCTGCAAGAACGATAAGGGCTAGAAACTTCCCCTTTGGAGGATGGATGTCCCACGTCGTGAAGAGTCGTGCAGAGGTGTTTCCGTGCAGGAAGACCGCAAACAAGCCTTGCTAGCTGCAAGGGTCGCAGTTAGGGTTTTTGGATGCTGCTGTGTCCCAGGAGGGACCAGGATGTCGCTAATTGCGTGAGGGGACAGAGGGAGCGCCCAGCAAGACAAGGAGCCCTCTCAGAAGCAAGCAGCACCCGCAGAAGTGCCGGAACAAGCACTGTGGAGTGAACCGGAGCTCACCCGAAGTCACAAAAGAGGGTCCCACGACGCCGGAGGACAACTCAGGAGGTCGTGCACTGCAGGTTAGAGTGCGGGGGACCCAGGCTTGGCTGTGCACAAAGGAAATTCTGGAAGAGTGCACAGGAGCCGGAGTAGCTGCAAAACACGCGGTTCCCAGCAATGCAGTCTAGCGTGGGGAGGCAAGGACTTACTTCCACCAAACTTGGACTGAAGAGTCACTGGACTGTGGGAGTCACTTGGACAGAGTTGCTGAGTTCAAGGGACCTCGCTCGTCGTGCTGAGAGGAGACCCAGAGGACCGGTGATGCAGTTCTTTGGTACCTGCGGTTGCAGCGGGAAGATTCCGTCGACCCACGGGAGATTTCTTCGGAGCTTCTAGTGCAGAGAGGAGGCAGACTACCCCCACAGCATGCACCACCAGGAAAACAGTCGAGAAGGCGGCAGGATCAGCGTTACAAGGTCGCAGTAGTCGTCTTTGCTATTTTGTTGCAGTTTTGCAGGCTTCCAGCGCGGTCAGCAGTCGATTCCTTGGCAGAAGGTGAAGAGAGAGATGCAGAGGAACTCTGATGAGCACTTGCATTCGTTATCTAAAGAATTCCCCAAAGCAGAGACCCTAAATAGCCAGAAAAGGAGGTTTGGCTACTTAGGAAGGAGGATAGGCTAGCAACAGAGGTAAGAGCCTATCAGAAGGAGTCTGACGTCACCTGCTGGCACTGGCCACTCAGAGCAGTCCAGTGTGCCAGCAGCACCTCTTTTCCAAGATGGCAGAGGTCTGGAGCACACTGGAGGAGCTCTGGGCACCTCCCAGGGGAGGTGCAGGTCAGGGGAGTGGTCACTCCCCTTTCCTTTGTCCAGTTTTGCGCCAGAGCAGGGCTGGGGGATCCCTGAACCGGTGTAGACTGGCTTATGCAGAGATGGGCACCATTTGTGCCCATCAAAGCATTTCCAGAGGCTGGGGGAGGCTACTGACACCTTTTTCCAAAGGGAGAGGGTGTAACACCCTCTCTCTGAGGAAGTCCTTTGTTCTGCCTTCCTGGGCCAAGCCTGGCTGGACCCCAGGAGGGCAGAAACCTGTCTGAGGGGTTGGCAGCAGCAGCAGCTGTAGTGAAACCCCGGGAAAGGTAGTTTGGCAGTACCCGGGTCTGTGCTAGAGACTCTGGGGATCATGGAATTGTCTCCCCAATGCCAGAATGGTATTGGGGAGACAATTCCATGATCTTAGACATGTTACATGGCCATGTTCGGAGTTACCATTGTGACGCTATACATATGTAGTGACATATGTATAGTGCACACGTGTAATGGTGTCCCCGCACTCACAAAGTCTGAGGAATTTGCCCTGAACAATGTGGGGGCACCTTGACTAGTGCCAGGGTGCCCACACACTAAGTAACTTAGCACCCAACCTTTACCAGGTAAAGGTTAGACATATAGGTGACTTATAAGTTACTTAAGTGCAGTGGTAAATGGCTGTGAAATAACGTGGACATTATTTCACTCAGGCTGCAATGGCAGGCCTGTGTAAGAATTGTCAGAGCTCCCTATGGGTGGCAAAGGAAATGCTGCAGCCCATAGGGATCTCCTGGAACCCCAATACCCTGGGTACCTCAGTACCCTATACTAGGGAATTATAAGGGTGTTCCAGTATGCCAATCTGAATTGGTGAAATTGGTCACTAGCCTGTTAGTGACAATTTGTAAAGAGAGAGCATAACCACTGAGGTTCTGGTTAGCAGAGCCTCAGTGAGACAGTTAGGCATCACACAGGGAACACATACATATAGGTCACAAACTTATGAGCACTGGGGTCCTGGCTAGCAGGGTCCCAGTGAGACAGTGAAAACACCTGACATATACTCACAAACAGGCCAAAAGTGGGGGTATCAAGGCTAGAAAGAGGCTACTTTCTCACAGTGTCCCCTTCCTCAGTGTCCAATGTAGGAGTCCCGAATGGCTGCAGCCACCGGCAGCGCACTTTTTTCCTCCTGTAATAATTGTTTCAAATCGGTTGAACGGGGCAACTGGGACAAGCCCGCGCACCGCGTTCCCTGCACTTCCACTTGCTGCTTCCTGAGGGTCGTGTACAGCTAGGCAACCCCTGTGACAAGAGGAGTTCTGTGCCATCACATCTCTCCACCTACTCCGATGCACTGTTAAGGTCAGTAAAAAAAAAAAGTGACCGACTGTCTGCTTGCACCCGAAGATGAGCCGAAAACAGGAGTATTTGAGATTTAAGTCTCACAGTTTACGCTTAACAGCTAGGAATGTAGGTCTTTGGCTTTGAACAGTTAACCTGTAGTCTGGGAAGATCATCACTGTCATATTGTTTATCACCAAAGTATGCACCCAATGTGCTCATTCAGTCAAGAAGAAGGCAGTGACTGGAGAGGCGGGGATGAAGCTGAGGAACCATGTTTCCAGGTAAGTCACTGTATCTTGCACCCATGCTATTCACACATCTTTCCTACACGAGCGCCCCTCAGTGTCTTCCGCTCTGTCTCTTAAGGTGCAGATCTGGCTTTGTAGGCATTGTACCCGAGATTGCAACTCCTGTACTTGTGGCTGAAGAAGCAACATTGTTTGCTCTGTTGTGCAGACACTATCATTAGGTTTGCTAGTCGTCCCTAAGTAGGGTGAGGTACATTGCTACAGTGTTAACTTTGTTTTTAATGGACGCCCAGCACCTTTCAATGGCTGCTAATACAGCATCTAGTTTTCCTTCCATCGTGATAGGCTTCACTGGGAGCACCGCAGAGCCCATGGCTTGAGTAGTCACTGCTGACTGTGCCGAGGTACTCAACACCACGTGTTGTGACCCAGAGTGCAGGTACCCCTCCATCACTAATACCGCAAATGCCAGCCGCAGCACCAGCAGCGCAAGGAGTGGGACAGTTTTCAGGGGGGTGGGTTAAGTGATGGCAGAGAACCGGGACTGCTGCTAAATCCCTTTAATCTTCTGTGCACTCAGTTGCACAGTTTCCAGCAGTGGGCGTCCCAAGCCCCAGGTAAAGGACCCATGTGCAGGGGCAGCATGAGCAGTTCAGTACCACAGAGAGTCCGGACAAGGGCAGTGAAGATCTGTGTTGGAGGCCACGAGGTTCAGGGGCATGGACTTGGACTCCCCTGGGATTGTCGCGTGGGCTCTCATTCTTCTAAATGAGACTACTGGATTTCTAGGCAGCAGGATCTATAACGGTGTTGGGGACTGAGTCTGACCCACGTGTAAAGAACTTTGTCACCCTAAATCCGGTTTTTGCTCCGGCTAACTAGCAGTGCCTCATTTCTCCCATGTGGAAGGAATGATTTGGCAGCCGAGCGCATGACATCTTTGGAACTTCTCAGGGAAGTCGTGGTTACTCAGATCCAAACCAACTCTTATTTCCAATATGATCTCATATACAAATGACAAAGACAGTATAAGTTTTATATAATGTTTTAATAAAACGACTGTATTTTAGATATTAAGGCGTGAGCCGCAATAACCAGAACGATTCAACACAGTAGGATTGTAATAGTTACCAGGAGAGTAAAACATAAAAACAATGCTATCATATTGTCAAACAGTTTCTACTCTCCCTCTGCTTGTTCTATCTAGAGCACAGCATGTTAAGCTTCTAGCTTGCCTATTAGAATCACTGTGGAGATATCAGCCCTCATACCTGAGCAAAGACCTGTGATCTCGGTTCAGCATCTGCAACGAGGCAGTCAGCGTCAAGTTGTGGTTCCCTGGTCGGAATCTCCCTCTCGCGTGCATTGGGACAAGGAAGTGATTTTATAACTAACATGTCAACGTGATCACAAAATGTCCCTACGCAGGAATGCCAAGTCTAAACTTTTACCACGTCTATCGGCAATGTACCAGACTGTATCCTTGACTGAAGCACAGAGTAAATATGTTATGGAGAACTCCAGTGCTGAAGTATGCAAAACAGTGTGATATGAATAAAAAACAACACCGTAGAACTGGCTATTTGAAAAATAACAGTACGAAGCCTAATAAAAAGCATGTAGAGCAGAGTGCACAGAGGCTCTAAGCTGTCAGCAAATGAATAAAATATATTCAGGGCAAAATGCACAAAGGCCTAAAGCCTGAAGCTAAAGCGCAATGAATACGTAAAACTAACCACACTACAGGATGCTCCCTCTGTACTTCTCTAGGAGATCCCCACATAGCCCGTTTGAGCACCCAGGTCTGGGTATCAGTGCCCTGTTGTCCCTAGGCTATGGCAGTGAGGCACTTACTGCCCACGAGGGGCTCAGAGGCTCAGGGCGTGCAGTCGCAGGACCCTCTCATTTTATTTCAAGTCCTCCGTCAAATCATGGGGATGAGGGGCCCTCACAGCACAATCCCTGCTGTATGTGTCTCAGACCCCCACAGAGTTTTGCCTCACCTCTTCCTGTGGCACTTGGGTATGCCATCGGGCCTTCCTCCACAGTCACTCCAGCTTAATTGGGCAAGCAGTGGCGGCTTCCCATCTCGTCTGGGGGTGGGGTGGGGCGGGGCATGGGCTCATCTCGCTGTGTCTGCAGCCTCCCTCATGCTGCCTGGGACTCATTTGCATTATTTCAGCAGGTAGGCTAAGGCGGGCTGCAGGATAGGTCCCGCTGCGACTCCCGAGCCGAATCACCATGTCACAGATCGCCACGCAAATGCAGAGCTCAGCGAGTCCACAGTCTCTCCCTCCAGGGCCCAGGCAGTTGGTGCGGGCAGTTCTCATAGGCTCCCAGTTGATATGGCTTAGTGATCGTATCTCTCACCTTGCTGCCAACCGCCTTCACTGGTGTTTTCAAGGGCTCAGCTGTGACCGCCACATGGCAAGCAGGGTGCGGATTGATCCACCCGACAGCTGCTCGACTCCCAATTTCAGGCTCCTCAGGTGTCCCGCTCCATGCAGCACAGCCCCTGGGGTGGGGTGAAGATGGATGAAGCCAGGAACGGGGATTAATGCTGGATTGCAAGATCTGGTAGCAAAGCGCCACTAGCAGGCATCCTCCATCTTTGCTGCCTTAGACATGCCCCGTCGGCAGACTTTTATATGCTGAAGGATACTAAAAGGGACTTGCAAGTGATTCAGGAAACAAATAGAGGACTGCACTAAATTACTCCTTTTTTTTTTTTTTTTAACTTACATTTTATTGCAGTTTTCATTTATATCATGCAGATACATATACATTAGGATGACATTGGTAATAAGGTTAACTTGTAATAGTACATCATATTTAGCATGATTTTAAATGTTGTTCATTTAATCTCAGTGCGGTCAAAAAATTGCAAATGTAACGTTAATCCTAGTACCCTCCCCGACAACTGACTGTCATTTACTTAGTTTATATGTGGCAGTATGGGGGAATTCTACCTTGCAGGAGCCCTGAATACATATAGAGGAAGTAGAAGGGCTACACCAGTGTGCCTAGTCGTGAACCAATTTCTGGCTATGGGTCAAGTGGTGACATCTTCCTGGAACATGGACTGATTCACTTATGGGATAATAGAACAATATGTTTGATGGCATGTGTGACTGTAGATACACATGCTTTGCATAATTCCATCATCTAGTGTTGGGGTCGGAGTGTTGCAAGTTGTTTTTGTTCGAAGAATCTTTTCAAGCCACAAGATTGAGTAACTCCTCCTCTCGGTGATATTGCGCATAGTCATTGAGTCCTTCGTCAGATTGCTTTCTCTCTGCCGTTGGGATAGGACGTTTCATCCTCTCGCTCCGGTATTCCTCGACTTGTCTATTCCGAACTCTTCTTTTCTGTCTTTCTTTCAACAATGGTATTGTATTTCGCTCGCGTTTTCACAATCTAGCGACCTCAATCTGAATTTCTACATCAGGGGTCAGCTTACCTCCCTTGGGGACGCCAGCGCCCATCTCGGGCCTGCTCCTCGACGTGATGTTGGGATATGCAGGGCTGATGGAATGGACTCCATTTAGGTTTTGCCCTCAATGCCATTTGAAATTCCCACACACCGACCAACATCTGGTGTGTTAACTTGTGCTTGTCCCTGGAAACTACGACGCCTGTTGGTTTTTTTGATCCAAAAAGATTTTCCGAGACTGAAGAGCGCATCGAAGACACTGGACGACACTCCTGATATTTTCGGGGAAGAGCATGCACATGAGGAGATCGAACAGGAAGAGGCCTTCTCCATAGAAGATTCGAAGTCGGATGTTCAATCTGACATCGAAAGCCAGCCTCTCACCTCAGCGCAACTCGTGAGTACATCAGCCCCAGCCTCCCATATAAAGACTCTAAAGAAGCCCCTCAAACAGGTGCGCGTCGGTCCAGCACTGCCTTCGGGCCGTTGTTAGATCCGAAAGTTATATTCAGATGCCCCGCCTTTCGACTCGGCACTAAAAATAGCTTAGATTAAGCCGTCTTCACCATCGACCTCCAGCTCAGCAGCATCTCACACAGTCTTGGGATCGAGTCGACCTTTCGATCCAAGCGTTTAGGCTCTGAGTAAGAAGTCTTCCGCTTCGAAGCAGACAACTTTGAGTCGACACAAGGTTTCCACTCCGAAAATCACAGAGAGGAGGAGCCACTCAATTTTGTGACTCTAAAATATTCTTCAAAGAAAAGCAACTTGCAACACTCCAAAACCAACAATAGATGGCGGATTTATGCAAAGAATGTGAATCTACAGCACTACATGTAACAAACAGATGTCTCCTGGGTAAGTAACATTTCCCTTCTCATAAGGTAAATCAAATAAATGAGACATAGTGATATTGATAGTGGTAGGTTTCAAAGACAAAGTGGTAACAGTGCTGTTGGATGAGTATGATTCTTATAGTAGAGATAGGTGCACATTAATATACACTGTAGCATTTATATGCCTGGTATGAACCTGAAGAGTTCTCTGAAGGCTGTGGTCATGGAGACTGCCTGGGAACCCAATTGGAAATTTGAACCTGGTAATGTATAATGATTAAAATAGGTCAGCAGGCGCTAGGGCATTTTCTCAAAAGGCAGAGACTGACTGACACCCACAGGTTCTATGAACATATGGTGGGAACAACAGAGAGACAAGGCATGTTACAAACCCAACTCTGCAGCACTCAAAGCATATGCATGCTTGGCCCACTTCTTGGTAGAGTATCCTTTAGTCAATAGAACCACACCTAAACTATCAGCTGCATAGTTATCGCTGAACACAGCCACATTGATCTGGGAAATGTGGATGACACAGAAAAAGAACTAAGACATTGGAGGTTTTTGGGTAACTTGCGGGCAACAATGTGCTTCTGAACTGCTTTTTTCCTAATGTTTGCAAGAGACAAGATAAATGTATCCTGTGGGACGCCCCAAAAGCAGTGATGTGGATAGAGGTCTCTTCCTGCTTAACAAGGAAAAGGGAGATCCTGGGATTCCTACTTGAATTTAAACTTGCGGCCCAAGAGGACAAACAAATGCATGCCCTCTCAAAATCTATGGGAAAAGGCCCTAGCGTTCTGAACCCAAGTTAAAACTTTCTATATATCCACCATTTTCAAAATCTCCAGCTACAAAGCCAAGGTGCAATACAGTCTGGCGCCTTGCTTTTCTTAGCTTTGTTTACCCTTTTTTCTGTGGTTTTATTGGTGGGGGCCTTGTGATACTTTTATTTGTTGGCGGGGGTTGGAGCCAGAAACTATTGATTTTTGGGACTGGAAATATAATATTCTAGGCAAAGGCTTCTTAGGCTTTGTCTGCAAGTTATGGGGGAGGATTGTTTGAGGATGGACCCTATGCTAATAGATGGGTGGTGGTGTTCAGCCTGTAAATGGTGAAATGGTAGACAAGAACTTTGCCAGAAGTCTAGTACTGTTAGCGAATCCAAAGTAGACAATGTGGAGGATTGTTCTGGGAAGTTTAGGCTCAAATGTGCTTTGATTAATGCCCGCTCAATGACTAAACATTGCCTGGAGAGTAATGTTTTTATTGAGTGCCACAAACTAGATTGTTTATTAATTACAGAAACATGGGCCGGAGAATCCTCGGGTCCTGATGTGGTGGTGGCAACCCCTGGGGGGTACGCTATTACCTAAATTGATAGGAGGGATCGCAGGGGAGAAGATCTTGCCATTATATTTAGGCATGAGTTGAATTGTACTCTCAAAGTTTGTGGTACCTCGGCTGAGGAGAGTTGTGAGGTGGAATTATTCAAAGTCTATAAAAAGAATATACAGATAACGTTTGGTCTCCTAGTATATCACCCTTTAGGTTCAAAAGCTCAGTTCTTGAGGTACTGGAACCAGTTTGTAGATCATTTTATTGTTTGTTGCACCTGGAAGTGGAGAGTGATTAAAAACGTGGGGGTTTTGTTAGATGTAATTTTTTTTTAAAAATCTCACAAAGGGTTAATGTGGTTACACATTGAGCAAGCCATACTCTAGATGGAATTTTTGGAAACTGTGATGCCTTTAGAGTAGAGTGCTGTATCCCTCTTAGTTGGTCGGATCACTTTACAGTCAAGTTCTATGCATCCAGCAATACTGCAAAAGAGTTTACTCAAGACAATCAGGGTCAGGAACTGGAACAGCATCTGAGAAAGAGTTATTGGAAACATTGGCTAAAACTCAAGAAAGAGAGGGGTTAGTCAGGACTCGCCTGCTGTAAATTTTAGTAAGTGGGTAAAGTCTGCGATAAACGAGTTAGCACGAATTAGAGAGAAGAAAGGGAGTAGGAGAGTAAATTTTGTCCAGTGTTTTCCAGAGGATCTGAAAAAGCTGTGAAGAGAGTGTCGCAGACAAGAGCACAGGCGGAGATTGGAGCCTTATTCAGAAGAGGAAAACAAACATAATGAACTTCAGGGACAAGATCAAGCACCAGGCATGGGGGGCGGAGAGCATTGCAGAACACCCTAACTGAGGCATATTAGCCTGTTTTTCACCTCTTACCCAGGATAAAATAATATTCCTGCTAATGCAAACACATTTGGGGTCACTTGATGATCCAGGTCCGCCCAAAGGTGCTGTAGAAGGCTCCTGAGGTCGTTGCTGAAGCATTGGAGAAAGTTCACTCCCATGTGCTTGCCACTGGGATATATCTGCAGTGTCGGAAAGAACTATCATCATCATTTCTGTGAGGAAAAAGTGTAATGGAGAGGCTAATGATTTGAAGAATCTCCAACCTAATTAGCTGTTGCCAGCTCCAGCTAAAATATTGGAGAAACATCTTAATCGAAAACGTGCTCGCTTTACAGGCGAGAGTGGCTGTCTGGGTCCCTCACAACATGAACTCTGGAATCATTAGAGCACCGAATCTGCGCTGCTCACTGAGGTGGATTTTGTCCGGTGAATTAAGGTAGGGCAGCTATACTGGTGATGTTGGACCTGTCGGCAGCCTTTGACACTATTTCTCCTTCTCTTCTGGTGAACATGCTGCAACAGGTTGGGCTGAGGGATGAGGCTCTGCACTTATTTGAGTCCTTCCTAGTGAATAGATCTAGCACAGTTAGTTGTGAGGATTTTAGAACACATCCGTTTCAATTGCCCTGTGGAGTTCCGCAGGGCTCCTTCCTCAGCCCTTCCCTGTTCAATCTTTGTGTCGCTCCATTGGCACAGTTGATATGGCTGTGGGGGTCATATGCACATGGCATGCAGATCATCGTGCCCATAGAGGACGACTGGACAGAGGTGGCCAAGAAGTTTAAATCTTGCTTGGTAGAGATCAACAGCTGGATAAAGCAAAATTGGTTGAAGATGAACAGTGAAAAAAACGTTATTGATCTTTGGCGCTACTAACTCCATCCGGAATAGCTGCTGGTAGCCTGAGTCCTGTGAATCACTGCCAGTCCCTGTGAAGGAGACAAGAAATCTGGGTGTTATTTTTGACAGCACCTTGACCTTTGAGCGCCGGGTCAATAAAACTCTGAACTCTTGTCTCTGGCTATTTAAGATGCTGAGAAAGCTCTTCCCATTCATTACCATGGAGCTTAGGGTGCCTGTAGTCCTGGCATTAATCACCTCTCGTCTGGACTACTATAACTCCCTTTATCTAAAATGAACACAACACTCCCTCAATAAACTTCAGGGCGATCAAAATGCGGTAGCAGGATTAGTCCTAGGACTATCTAAAAGACGCTTGGTGAGGAAGGGCCTGAGGATACTTTATTGGCTTTCGGTAAGTGGGTAAGTTTTAGTTCTCTTTGGCGTTCAAAAGCCTCCATCAGTCAGGCCCTTACTATCTTAGATCAGCCCTGATCTGGTATGTCCCCAGGAGGTCATTAAGATCTGCTGGTCAGAAGAAAGCTAATGTAACCAGGTTTCTGAAAGCAAGATGGGGGGGAAAGACCCTTCTCTGTAGCAGCGACCAGGCTATAGAATAAACTGCCTGACATTATCAGAGGAACAGATTCCTATATGTATTTTTGGAGACTGGTAAAAACTTGCCTGTTTTCGTCAGTTGAATAGGTTCCTTGTTCCTCTGGGGTGAGTGCGTCTTTCTGTGGTTGCTTCAGCTTTTACTTGGTTAAGCGCTTTGGGTTTATTGCACTTTATTGTAGGAAAGTACCACCTTTCTTGGCATGATTACCCCCATTTTCTGCCTGATGTCAATGTGCTTGGCTGTGTTCACTGGGATCCTGCTAACCAGGACCCCAGTGGTTATGCTTTCTCGCTCCTCTAAATTTGGTTGTTACATACTGTTAACACAGTATTTCACCCACAATTGGCTTACTGGTGCCCCTTATAAGTCCCTAGTATATGGTACTTAGGTACCCAGGGCATTGGGATTCCAGGGGATCCCTGTGGGCTGCAGCGTATATTTTGCCACCCATAGGGAGCCCATGCAAAAGCTTCTGCAAGACAGCCATTACAGCCTGCGTGAAAAGGTGCAAGCTCACTTTCACTTCCATTTACACTGCACCAGGTTACTTATAAGTCACCCCTATGGCAGGCCCTCAGGCCCTGAGGGCAGGGTGCAAAGTTCCTGTGTGAACTCGGGACCATTTCCCCGGACTTCGTGAGTGCGGGGACACCATTTTATGTGTGTACTGGACATAGGTCACTACCTATGTCCAGCTACATAATGTTAACTCTGAACATAGGCATATAGGCATGTTTGGTATCAAACATATTGGAATCATACCCCATGCACTCTGGGGGCTCCTTAGAGAACCCCCAGTATTGCCATTTCAGCCGTCTGAGGTTTTCCAGGCAGCCCCAGCTGCTGTCACCTCACAGACCGGTTTCTGCTCTCCTGCTGTTTGAAAAGCTGGAGCCCAGGAAGGCAGAACAAAGGATTTCCTTTGGGAGAGTGTCAGAGTCACCAGATCCTCGGGGTCCGTGCACGTTCCCAACACTTCCACCACAAACAGCTCCAATACTCTGATTAGATTTATCACAGAGTCTAAGAGAGTCCAAGTGGGGAAAAGGGGATTAGGACGGGAACAGCTGGGAAGGAGACCTGTCGGAAGCAAAAGGTTAAAACACAACATCAAAATTACATCTCATGAAATCAGTACCATGCTACAACTCTAAGCTTCGTCTTTTCCGAAAAACATGAACAACCCTAGAATAATCCTAAAACTGACTAGGCTTTAGATGACTGGAGGAAACAGAAAAAGTTAAATAGGACTTTCAGATTCAAGTACTTTCTTTAGCATGAGAATCAGGAAACACTCTGAGCAATTTGTAAACAGCCATATGAATCTCCTTTTATGAATACATATCAGGAACACACAGAATTACCTCTAGAACTCTAGTTGTGTTCATCTCAGAAAAAACATTGGGAAGTAAATTGCGCACACTACAGATTTTTATGAGTATTAAACACCATAAAGGTTTGTGCACCATGAAATCACACAACGTAGATTCAAGGAATAAATCACGCGACGTGTCAACTTGAAATGCCACCAAGAAAATGTCTTAGAATGGTAGCGCACAGTAACTTACATTATTTATACACGAGGAAAGAATTGCGCGTCTTGCCGATTCAAATGGCACCATACAAAAGCCAAGAAATGGTAGCGCACAATGAATAACACGAAAAAACACTCAAGGAAAGAATCGCGCGTGTTGCTGATTCAAATGCCACCATGTAAATGCCAGAAAATGGTAGCGCACAATGAACAGCATGAATTACACACGAGAAGTGAATCGCGCGTTTCGCCGATTCGAATGCCACCATGTAAATGTCAAGAAAAGGTAGCGCGCAATGAACAACAAAGTTAAATGCTCATGAAACGAGTTGCACGTCTTGCCAACTCGTAAAACATCATGTAAATGTCAAGAAATATCAGCGCGCAATGAACAATAATGTAATAACGAAGTCAAATCTTTATGGAATAAATTGCGCGTCCTCCCTATTTGCAAACCACCATACAAATGTCAAAAAATGGCAGCGCACAAGTAATCTGTTATTCATTTAAGAATTAAAATCAAGAATATGAAGATTCTCAATTATGGTGTTGGGAAATGTCCAAACACCGTCTTACTGCCTGGAAACAGTGATCACCAATGAGAGATGAGTGCAGAAGACTGGAAAATCCAAATAGGCCGCCGGGACAGGAGCTCAGGAAGAAGCTGCTGCTCTGCACCGGGACCTCTGAATAGTGAGCACTGGAAGTTGGGCTGACTCTTTTATAGAGTCTTGGCCCAGCCCAGAACCACGCCCAGGCATGTTGCAGGGAAAGTCTCCAGAAGGCCCTGGAAAGGGACCACACCCTAACACACTCTGAATGTCTGCAGCAACACATTGTAAATGTACAGTATTTATAAGCACCTTAAAAATTAATCTTTTGGATGGAATTCTGCAATGCAAAAGGTTAAACAATAACATATCATCACAATGCATAAATTACTTTATCTTGCGAGTGTTGGATTTTTGCATTCTAGATGCCCGTAGAGCGCGCACTGTCCTGGTGTTGACAGAGAGGACTGTTACACCCTCTCCCTTTGGAAACACGTGTTACAGGCTTGGGAGGGGTAGCCTCACAAAGCCACTGGCCATGCTCTGAAGGGCAAATTTGGTGCCCTCCTTGCATAAACCAGTCTACACTTGTTCAGGGACCCCTAGTCCCTTCTCTGGCGCAAAACTAGACAAAGGAAAGAGGAGTGACCACTACCCTGTTCATCACCACCCCAGGGGTGGTGCTCAGAGCTCCTCCAGAGGGTCCCTGGGTTTTGCCATCTTGGATTCCAAGCTGACAGGGAACTCTGGGAGCATCTGAGTGGCCAGTGCCAGTAGGTGACGTCGGAGCCCTCCCCTGATAAGTGCTTACCTGGTTGGGTGACCATTCCCCCTTTGAGGGCTATTTAGGGTCTCCCTCGGATTGCAAGACTCCAGTAGAAATCCTCTGCATCCTCTACGTCAACTTCTCACTGAAGAAACTGCACCTGGATCCTCTAGGAACTCTACAAGTTGCAACAATGTATATCTGGCTCCTGCCAGCGTCTGCAACTGTTTCCCTGTCGTGCATCCTCTGAGGACAGCCCGCCTTCAGCCTGCACCAGAAGAGCAAAGGAATCTCCCTTGGGGTGGAGTCACTCCCCTGCTACAGCAGGCACCGACTGCAACGACGACCGGCTGGGTGGATCCCTTCTCTTGCTGAGCTGCATGGATCCTGCATCTTGGGTGGTGAACTGAAGTGGTCCTGACGTCCTTCTGTCCAACTTTGGTGGAGGTAAGAGCCTGGGTCCCCACGCAAGATAGTACCCCAATGCACCACGTGTTCTGCAGCTGCCAAGGCTTGTTGGCATCCTTCCTCCAAGTCCTTTGTGCATCTTGTAGCTCTGGCCCCCAGCACTCCATCCTGCAACTCACAGCTTCCTGAGTGGTTCTCCAACGACGTGGGAGCTTCTGTTGTAGTGATGCGTGGGCCTCTTCTGCAACTTCTTTGTCCCTGTGCTGTGGAACTCCTGTGTGCATTGCCTGGCCTTCTGTGGGGTCTCTGAGTTCCCGAGAGCCCCCTCTGGCTGCTCATCATGGGTAGAGTCCACCTGGTCCATTCTATTCCCGGGCAGTACCATTTTCCGCAAACCGTGAGATTTGGATGTGCCAAGGCTTGTTGGCGGACTCCAGCAATGCAAACCAGACTGCAATCCTGCATCCGGTGTGGGACATCACTTGCACCAACCAGGAACCCGTTTTCATCTTCTTGGGTGCAAAACTTACTGTTCTTCTTCACCTGTGGTTTCCTTTTTGCACCTCCATCCGGGTAGGCAGGGGCTCCTGTTCTTCCTGGACTCTTCTGTACTTCTTGGACTTGGTCCCCTTCTTCCACAGGTCCTCTGGTCCAGGAATCCACTGTTGGTGTCTTGCAGGCTCTTCTGGTTCTTGCATAATCCTCCTCTTGCATAATCCTCTTTCTTTCTGTGTGTGTTCTGTGAAAGTTACTGTGATTTACTCCCGCTTATCTGGGCACAGGGGAGGGTTTTAATACTTACCTTTGGGGTTTTATAGTACTCCGAGCTCCGCTCTACAGACTAAACGTGCCTAGGTGGGAGACTCACTTTCGCATTCCATTTTCGCAGTATATGGTTTGTGTTCTCCCTAGGCCTAGGCCCATTTCTAACTATTGTGATTTTCACTAATTGCACTGTTTTCTAACTGTTTTTATACCCGTTTCTGCATATTAGTGTATATAATTTGTATATTACTTAACTCCTAAGGGAGTATAGTCTCTATGGTATTTTTAGTATCCGTGCCACCAAAATAAAGTACCTTCATTTTTGTAACACTGAGTATTTTCTTTCATATGTGTGAGTACTGTGTGACTACAGTCGTATTGCATGAGCTTTGCATATCTCCTAGATAAGCCTTGGCTGCTCATCCACAGCTACCTGTAGAGAGTCTGGCTTCTAGACACTGACTACATTTCACTATAGACGGATAACTGGACCTGGTATAAGGTAAACGTACCTTGTGAAAATATAAAAAAAGTAGAAAATATAAACATGACTCACACCCCATTTTGCTTGCTGTCATTGAAGCGACAATAAGAGTAAAGGTTTGCTCCTCTTAGAGAACGTAGAACATGCTGTAAAAACAATATCCTAGTTGCATCAGATGCAAAAAGAGCATTTAGTCAAGTGAGCTGGTTATTTCTGTAATAGATACTAGAAGTGAATGGCCTGAGACCTGCCTAAAACTTGGGTAATGGAAGGTTCCCATGCGCTGGAGTCAGTTATTGCCATATGCTCCAAATAATCTACGTTGGAGGAGGGGTTGTTAGACAGTACTGTTCCTCTCTGCTGTGGCAATGAAACCTCTTATATATGGAGTAATGAGTGGGCGAGTTGGATCCAGTTGAGCAGGACACTTTCAAATTGATAATGTATGCAGATGACATTTTAGTATTATTCACCGACCAATGGACGATTTGAATGAATACCCAGAAATTGGGGGATTTATAATTAATTTCCTGAAGTATGAACCTTGGAACTTTGCTGCTCCGAAAGAGTAGGAGGTAGAATACAGTTTACCTTGTCCAGTTGCAAAATTGTCCACTCAGTTACAAGCTAGTACTCAGAGATTCAGTAAGACTCCAAACTTATTATATAAATATATTTTCCTGGGTTGGGTGAATGCCAGCTGTTTACCACACCACTCAAAATACTGTATAGATTTAAAAATATCCTTACCCCATACTGATACTTAGAGGCTTCCGAAAGATGATCTGAGGGATTGATGATTGGGACTAAACTGCTTTCCTACTGATGGTTTGGTCCTATGCTTGACATGAACATCTACATAAGTGTTTAGTAACCTACTACGGTGTGTGTCAGATTCTGAAGAATCTGTAACTTAGAGAACTCACTGTAAAAATATTGTCTTCGTTAGACCTCGAGAAGAGATAACCTATCTCACCTCTTTGGTGTTTCAAAAAATATATTTTTATATAGTCCCAGCTGTGTATAATCTGAGTGAGTTGTTCGGTGGTTTGCAGAGACATTTGTACTGGAAGTACAGGGGTGTGCCAGATGGAGACTCTGTACTCTCCTTTACTGTGCCGCGATTTATAAACTGATGATTTAGTCCTTGTCCCACAAGGGAGTCAAAACCGTTGGTAATCCTAAAATTAACTTGCCTCACATGCCCCATAAATTCCTTTTGTAATTTGGTCTGTTTTTTTATCAAATACCTTAAGGTAAGTTAATTTTTTAGTGGCCTACACTGATGTTTTGAATGAAATAAGATTTACAAGACTGATAACTTGTATATAAGTGTTTGTGTATAAATATGTTTTATATCATTCCTGGACCTGAAATATTCAAGAGGGTGACTGACATACAAACTACAACGTTCTAGGTGGAGCCATGTGTCTATTGTCTTAGCTGGAAAATTATTTTCACATGTTTTCCCAAAGTGTTCATATTGAAATAAGTAAATATGTTTTAGGTATTTTAACAGGACAACTGTATCATTGGCACTTTGAAATGTTTCTTAATTAGAGTGAATTATGATCATTCTCATAAATTGTTAATCTTATTCACCACGAATGTTCCTACTTGCTGCCTCATCATGTTTTGCAGTTCTCTGCCGTATGATGTCCATTGGTCCCACCAAGAATGTTCTTTGTCTAGCCTGGTTCCGTCATGTACTCCTGTAAAGTCAAAAGGAGCTTTGATTACTGCTTTTGCTGGTGATGGACTGGTGCTGGCAGCAACTATTAATCAGAAAGACCCTGAGGTATAGTTGCTGGAATTTTTAAATTAAATCTAAAATTGTGATGAGTTTGTTTTGTAAGTTTTATTTTTGTCATGATAAATTGCAGCTTTGGAGCATATAAATGTATCTTCTCAGTGTGTTAGAGATGCAATGGGGGTTGCTGGGTACTGTTTCCTTTAGAGGAAGACCTCATGTCCACTAAAGGCTTCCATCTGAAACTTTGTTTCACTGAAATATGACTGATGATGCCTGTGACGACTCTAGTTGATTTTGTGCTGAAGACAAATCTTGAAATCACCTGCAATCTGGATCTTTTGATAGTAGCATTTTTAATACACACCACAATTCTGGACCCTGCTGAGAAGATGGGTATAGTATCCTTTTTAAGGTTTACACCTATAATAACTATAAAACACCACTGAAAGAGAAAGAGCCTTTATCAGTGCAAACATATAATCTGATCGAGACTTCTAGCGCAGAGTCCTTACTTTATAATATTCCCCAGGCATCAGACTGGATTCGTAAAGTTTTATTTTTTTAGCAGTCCCCTTATGCGCTAGCAGGTGGGGTCATTCGGGTCCACACTGCTACGCCAACTTCGTCCATGCAGGAAGTGACATGCATGATGCCTACCTAGGTGCGACCCTAGCACGCTAACCTCTGTTCATCCTTTTCTGTGCCTGGATCAGACTCCCCTTAATCACTTTTTGACTGACACGTTCAACCTTTTTGTAGATTTCAACAACTAGTGTGCCTACTTACGTTCTATTTTCCATTTTTTGGGGGGTATATATCCCAAAAAGGTACTGGTTTTAAACCTTGTGTAGCCTGTCACAGGCAAATGTCTGTGACAGGCCCCCAGTTGGTGTGTCAGTGGGTCTCCACTCTCCTCACATGGTGGCTACGAAGCACCTCAGCCGCCCTCTGGACCACCACTGCAAAAGGAGACCCCTTTGGCACATCATCAGAGGAATCTCCCCAACCTGGTCCATATATTGCCCGAAACTGTAAAAGATCTGCAGTTGTGACTGACAAATCACTATTGGGTCAGTGATAGTACCCTCTCCCTTCCCCATCCAAGAACTTTCAGTACTGATGCACCGCTTCTGGTTTGGGGCAATCATCTAGGAGAGGTGGAGATCAGAGGACTCTGGTCTTCGGCAGAATCTCAGCTCCACATGAACCTGTTCGAACTGAGAGTGATTTGCCTGGCATTAAAAACCATGACAAGCCCTTCTTCCACCTCCATGTGGTATTGCAACAAGCAGGGCATGGTGGCATCCTGGACCCTGTGTCAATGGGTCCTGCATCACTTGACATGGCTGGAATCTTAGGACATTTTTCTGGTTGTTCAACACCTGGCAGGCTCTCTGAACACCAGAGTGGACAAACTCAGCTATTGATGCCTTGCAGATCACAAATGGAGTCTCCATCCAGAGATGGTTCAAGGGTTCTTCAAAGATTGGGGAGAACCTTGGTTAGCTCTATTTGCCACAGCTGAGAACACGCAGTGTGAGCACTTCTGCGCTCTGGAGATTCTAACACAGCCCTGGCTTAAGACACATTTTGCCTCGAGTATGAGCATCTGTCTTCCAATCAGTCTGCCCGTTGGAGCTGATCTCTTGCCGCATCAACAGGGCAGGGTCCTGCACCCGAACCTCATTTAAATGAGTGAAGATAGAGCGGCGACAATGAGAGTTGTTGAACTCTCTCCAGAACTGTGTGATGTCATTCTGGTAGGCAGGCATCTGCATAATTCAACGAAAACCGTATACATCTGCAGATGGGGCAAATTTGTAGGTTGGTGTGCTGTTTAGTCCATTGATCTTCTGTCTGCATGCTTGACTGACGTCCTCTTGTTGGAGTTATCACTTGCCTGGCGAGGTGTTGTTTTAGGCATAGTTAAAGGTTACCTTTCTGTCATATCTGCTTTCTTGCTGTTGCAGGATCAATCCTCCCTGTAAAAGTCACCCAACTTGTTTCCTAAAACACTTGCAACACATGCCCCGCACCTTTCATTATGCCCCAATGGGGTCTAAAATGTGCTAGAGACTTCTAGCCGCAGATTACTTACTTTAGAATCCTTCCCCAGGTTTGAGACTGGTTCTGGAAAATTTTTCCCACAGCATGTCTGCATGTCGGAAGAGGGCATTGCGGAACTCCGTATCGACATCATCCGCCGGAAGTGATGTCTACGGAGTCCATATAACCCCACTCCCTGATGTCTGTTACATTTTTTCTGCACTTGCAATGTGGTTCTGGAGCGGTTAGAGAGCCATTTTTCAGCCCTTCTTGACAGTTTGTCAAGAAAAGTGTTTTTTGTCTTCGGGGTTTAAGCCCTGTGCAACTTGTGGCAGACAAATGTCGATCACAGATACTGATACCATCTGTCTGCCTCGGAGAACATCACAACTCTGAGAAGTGTGGTTCCTGTTTTTGTCTTCGGCCAAAGGTGTTGAGGGATCGTTCTTTAAAACTCCTACAGGCTGTCTCTGTCAACCCTCCGTATACTACCTTTTTTCCAAACAAGCTGATCCTTAGGACTTATGCTGCCTCCTTACCCAAGATGGTGACCCCTCTGCACGTCTAGCAAAGCATCATGCTGAATCTGAAGACAACGTTGTTGTTCTACATTGATTGTACCAGAGACTTCTGGGTGCGTGATTAACACTTCATCAGATTTGTAGATGCGAAGAAAGGAAATGCAGTACACAAGAGAACCATCTCTAGGTGGATTGTCCTCTATAAAAAAAGATTGCTTTGCAGTGGCCAAGAAGCATCCCCTGGAGGCTTGTGAGCTCAGCCCACCAGAGCCTAAGCCAGTCTCAGTCCCGGCCATCTGTCTGGCAATTTCGTTGGCAACGCTGTATTTGCCAAGCATTACTGCCTGGACACTCTGTTTTGCCCATTCAGTTGTCCAGGACTTCTTAGTGTAGCACATTCTGCAGACTTTACTCTGGGGGGAGAGTGCTTTGTTATCTATTCTAAGGTAAGGAATCTGCATCTAGAAGTCTCTATCAGATGAACAAGTTACTTACCTTAAGTAATGCCTTATCTGGTAGAGGCTCTATCTAGCCACAGATTCCTTACTCCGACCCTCTCTGTTCTGGAAACTGTACATCTCATCTCAAAGAGATTCTTCCGAACCTTACTTTGGCACACTGGTCACACACCCTTAGTATGGCTCCATGGTTCTGGTGAGGAAAATAGTCACTAAAATTAGGTCGGCACACTGGGGTGGCATCTATATAGGCACCATGCATGTCACTTCTTCCAGGAATGCTGTTGATCAAGCCATGTAGATATGAACCACACCACCTGTCAGAGCACAAGGGAACTGCTCAAAAAGTTTCTGGCTCCAGTCTTATGACTGGGGAAAATTGTAAGGTAAGGAATATGTGGCTGGATAGAGTCACTACCAGATGAAGAGTTACAGTAGGTAAGCAATTAGTTCAATGCTGATAAACACATGCCCAACCACAAACATAAATGCCAGTCAAAAAATGGAAAGTGAGTGAGAATGAGGCTGAAGTGGCTAACACAAAATAACTTAGTTATATAAGGTTGCAGCAAGAAAGACAGGTCTAAGATTATTCTGCTTGGTATTTTTGTTTACGGGGGTTAAATATTGTTTCTTCCTTTTGTTTTCCTTCAGTTTTCTATGCTTGGATTAAAGACACAGGGTTTAGAAGTATGCTTCAATTCTGATCCAATTATTTTATATACTGTAGAGAATCTGGAACTATTAAAATCATATTTGACCTTTAGGCAGTGTTTAATTCTTTCATTGACTGGTGGAATGGCTGGTTTATGAGAATCTTGGCCAATATGTACTCTCCATTTACCCAAAGACTGGGTGAAACCCTTAGATTCATCAGCTCCCTTTTCTAACAAGTCAGTATTGATAGCAGGTCACCTGCCAAACACCCCAGGCTTTAAATATTCAATGCAAGGTGTAGAGACCAGTACCAACAAAATGCCTAGCTACAATGTATCCTATTGTTAAGTGTGATACTATCACCTAATCCTGTTTTTTTCTTCACAAAACTGCACTTTACTGCTGTTTTTTTTAGCCTATGGTTACAATGTTAACAACAAAATTTCACGTCCTAAAATACAGTGTGATGTCGTGAAAATGGCTACAAATTAATCTTATATAGGGCTTGATTTAGAACTCCGTGGATGGGTTACTCTGCCACAACAGTGACGGAAATCCTGCCCCCAAAAATCTATATTCCACTCTATGCAAAGGGATTTAGATTTCGCTGATGAGATAGCTCACAGTTGTGATGGAGTAGCCCGCCTGCTGAGTTCCGAATCAAGCTCATAGTTCAAAATGTACTACCAGCCCTACATTATCATAATATTCGTTGAGGAGTAGGTGAATGACACCTGAGTGTGTCCAGGAATTGGTTTATTAAAATATGTCAATATAGCTATAGCACTCTTATTTGTCTTGTAAACAAGACAAAGTCCTGACAGTGAGATATGACAGAGGGTAATGATATGTGAGTGTGAGTGCTTTACACAGACCTGCTATGCTTAAGACAGTCTAAAGTACTTGAATGCCAAGGGAGGACACCATATACCCTGCATTATTTCTCCTCTAAATTTAATGTGCTTTATACCAATCACTGCAAACAACCGTCTTTTCTGAACACTGGAAAAGCAAATTTTTTCTTTGTTGAGCAGGTGGAATAAATACTTACAAACACATCTTTCTTGGCATGTTACCCCCAACTTCTGCCTGTTTGTCAGTGTGTTTTGCCTGTCTCACTGGGATCCTGCTAGCCAGGACACCAGTGCTCATAGTTTGTGGCCTATATATGTTGTCAGTATGCTTGACTGTGTCACTAGAGTTCTGCTAACCAGAACTCCAGTGCTTATGCTCTCTCTACTTACCAATTTTGTCACTACGCTTTAGTGACTTCATATTCCAATTCTGATTGGCACACTGGACCCCCTGTCTGAGTCTCTAGTATATGGTACCTAGGTACCCAGGGCATTGGGGTTCCAGGAGATCCTTATGGGCTGCAGCATTTCTTTTGCCACCCATAAGGAGCTCTTACAAACACTCCTTCAGGACTGCCACTGCAGCCTGAGTGAATTAGTGTCCACACTATTTCACAGCCATTTTTCAACGCACCAGGTAACTTGTAAGTCACCTATATGTCTAACCTTAATTTACGGAAGGCTAGCTGCAAAGTTACTGTGTGTGAAGGCACCCTTGCACTAGCAATGGTGTCCCTATGTTGCCCAGGGCCAATTCCCCAGAATTCTTGAGTGCTGGGACACCATTCGCGTGCACTACATATATGTCAATACATATATGTAGCTTCACAATTGTAACTCCGAATATGGGCATGTGAGGCGTCTAAGATCATAGAGTTGAGCCCCCAATCTAAATCTGGTATTGGGGTGCCATTCCCATGCACCCTTGGGGCTCCACCATGGATCCTCAGTACTGCCAAACCAGCTCTCTGAGGTTTCCACTGAAGCCCCAGCTGCTGCCACCTCACAGACTGGTTTCTGCCCTCCTGGGGATTGAGCAGCTCAATCCCAAGAAGGCAGAACAATGCATTTCCTTTAGGAGACGGGTGTTACATCTTCTCCCATTGGAAATAAGTGTTACTGGCATGGGAGGGGTATCCTCTCAGAGTCTCTGAAAATGCCCTTCTTGCATAATCCAGTATACACCGGTTCAGGGACCTGAAGTGGCTCGAAACTGGACAAAGAAAAGGGGAGTGACCACTCCCCTGTCCATCACCACCCCATGTGTGGTGCCCAGAGCTTCTCCAGAGTGTCTCTGGGGTTAGCCATCTTGGATTCCAAGGTGTGGGGACCCTCTGGAGACCTCTGAGTGGCCAGTGCCAGCAGGTGACGTCAGAGACCCCATCCTGATAAGTGCATATCTGGGTAGGTAGCCAATCCCCCTCTCAGGGCTATTTAGGGTCTCTCCTCTGGGTGTTTCCTTAGATTCAGTTTGCAAGATTCCCCCAGGACTCCTCTGCTTCCTCTGATTCAGCTTCTGACTGTCAGATCAACCGCAGACTGCTCCAGGAACCGCTTTAACTGCAACAAAGTATCAAGGAAGACTCCTGTGACCTGCAACTTCAGCTCCAGCCAGCAATTGCAACAGTTTCCAAGGTGAGCATGCTCTGAGGACTGTCTGTCTTCACCCTGCACCAGAAGAACTGAAGGAATCTCCTGTGGAGTGACGGAGTCACTTCCCTGCTTCAGCAAGCACCTGTCTGCAATGACAACCGGTACTCTGGGACTCCTCTCCTGTCGACGAGTGTGATCCCTGGAACACAGGTGGTGGACCGAAGTGACCCAGACTGTCCAAAGGTCGAGCTGTCCAAATTTGGTGGAGGTAAGAGCTTGCCTCCCTGTGCTGCGACAGTACCCCTATGCACTGCGTCTTCTGCAGCTCCTTGGGCTTCTGTGTACTTCTTCCAAAAGTTCTTCGTGCACAGCGTAACCCAGGTCCCCAGCAATCTATCCTACGACGCTCAGCTCCCTGAGTTGTTCTCCCGCTATGTAGGACCCTCCAGTGAAGTGCTGCGACGACCACACTTTGTAACTCCTTTGTTCCCGTGTTCTGGGACTCCCGTGGGCGCTGCCTGGTCTTCTGAGGGCTCTCTGAAGTGCTGGGAGCCCCCTCTGTCACCTCAGTCCGATTTGAAACCCCTAGGTCCCTCCTGGGTCCAGACAGCTCTTCTTTGACACAAACTGCGTATTTGCGTGAACCAAGGCTTGTTGGTGGAATCCAGCAACGCAAACTCCCTGCATCCAACAACTCGACGTGGGACACCTCTTGCACCAAGCAGGAACCCACAGCTATCTTCTTTGGTGCATTTCTGTATTTTTCTCCAACCGGAGAATCCACTTTTGCACCTTGTTCCATTTGGGCAGGAGCTCCTGTTCTTCCTGGACTCTTCTTCGACTTCTGGACTTGGTCTCCTCGCTCCACAGGTCTTCAGGTCCAGGAATCCATTGTTGGTTGCTTGCAGTTTTGCTTGGTTCTTGCATAATTCTTCATCATGACTTGTAGTGTGTCCTGAGGAAACTTGCTATGCTTTACTCCTGCTTTCCTGGGCTCTGGGGTGGGTACTTTGCTTACCTTTGGTGTTTTCCTACACTCCCAGGGCGTCTCGACACCCTACACTTGCCAAGGAGGGAATTCGACATTCGCATTCCACTATTTTAGTATATGGTTTGTGTTGCCCCTAGGCCCATTGCAATCTATTTTATTTTCTACTGTTTGCGCCATTCTGTGACTGTTTACTTACCTGATTTTCGTTACTGGTGTATATATTGTGTATAATACTTCCCTCCAGAAGGAGTATTGCCTGTAAGCAATTTCTGGCCTTGTGTCACTAAAATAAAGTACCTCTATTTTTGGTAACACTGAGTGTTGTCTTTTATTGTGTATAGGTACGGTGTAACTATAGTAGTATTGCAGAAGCTTTGCATGTCTCCTAGTTCAGCCTTGGCTGCTCTGCTACAGCTACCCCTAGACAGCATAAGCTGCTAGAACACTGCCTACATTTCACTAATGAGGGATAACTGGACCTGGTATAAGGTGTAAGCATCTTAGGTACCCACTACAAACTAGGCCAGCCTCCTACAAATCTACGTAAAATGAACACTGAAAACAGGACACCCTAAGTATTAAGGCTCACAGGTTTGATAATTGATTTTCCCCTTATTTGAGGATACTACCTGTCTCTCAGTTTTTTTATGTGTGCTGCAAAACTGTGGGTAGCTTGTTTCTGACAATGTCCAGGTCACTGCTGATAGTGTTTATTTTGTTGTCTACAGATGTGTGACCTTCATCAATAAAAAAAAAATCTGATTTCAGAGATGATTTATAGCCCACAGCTGACACAACATGGGCTAGGGAAAAGCTCAGACTTATCTCCCACAGGAAATATTTCTCACAAAATAGTCTTGTGAAAATTGTACAAACACAATTGCATGCCACCAGTCTCTGGTAGGTGTTGTCAGTAAATAGCAATTGAATTAACAAAAGACATCCTGTAGTAGGATGTTAAATATATATGGCATAAAATAAAGTGATTTACAGATTGGAAATGCAATTCATAATATTTGTAAGAGTAGTGTATGTTGAGGAAATAAATGTTTTTTTCTGCTCTTCTAATTATGCTCTTCTAATTACTAATCCAATTTAAATTTCTTTACTGTTTCTCAGGCAACTCAGGTTTTGTTTGTAAACATCGTAAATTTTGTCACCATTTCTGGTAGCCTGAAGGGATGCAGCAGCAAGAATCATATGATTCCAACTAAATTCATCAGGTCAGTAAGATCACAGAGGAAACTTGCACCTATTGTCTGTTGAATTTTTAAAACAGTTGGACATACTTGTATCTTTTCTATTTTTTCCATTTTATTTTTATTGAACATTTAGATCAAAACACAGTTCTGCAATTGACAGCAAGGCTAAGGTCGTTACATTAAACAGTAGTGAAGATTCACTTTTTAATTCAGGGCAAATTTCTCAATTCTGAAATGAAGAGGCAATTCTTCAGGGCGTACGTAGATAATCTTTTGGGAAAGGATGACTCATCAGCACAGAGAGCTCACTGTTCAATATCAAACATAGTAGGAGAAAATGCACACAGATTTGAATACTAATTTGCCTTTGGCATACCGTTCATCACTACCCAGGACCCTTGACTTACCTGAGACCAGTCCTCAGACAGTTCGAGGCACTTGTGGACCCAGCTCCTGCACCTTGATGCTCCTACCTCCTCGCCCGCTCTCTCTCTAGTTCTCTCTAATTCCTGTGCCCTTTGTGCCTTCTTTTCACTCTTGTACCGTTTTTTTGCCTCCTTACTGCACTCAGTTTCCTGCCTCCTACATCCCCCTCCCCCATACCTGTTCCTTCCTGTGCCACTGCTCTTTCCCTTGCGCCTGAGTAGTCCAGCCCGTGCCCCTCCTCACCTCTCCTGACCCCAGGCCTACCTAATGGCCGCCACAGTGTGGACCAGCCATTAAGCAGATGCCCTGCCCCCTTAACTTACCTGAGGCCAGTCCTCCAACTGGTTAAGGCCCTCGCGGACCTAGCTCCTGTGCCTTGAGTCTCTCACCTCCTCTGTTGTTCATGGTCTTTTTCGTTCTCCCTCATGCCTGTTCCATCCATCTCTTTGCTGTTTATGTCTCTCACCCTTTTGCATTTCACCCCTTGCCATTATTTTGCCTTTTTTCTCTTTCTCATCCTTTCATGCCTTTTTGATCTTTTGTGCCTTTTTGCTCTTCTCACCAGTTGTGTCTTTTTGCTCTTTTTTACCCTCTGGTTGCCTTTTTACTGTTTCACCCTCCTGTTGCCTTTTTGCTCCTCTTCACCCTTTTTGCTCCTTTTTACCCTTTTGCTCTGTTTGACCCTTGTTTTGTCTTTTTTGTTCTTCTCAACCTTTGTGCCTTCTTTTCACTCTCATGCCTCCCCCCCACCCTCTTCTTTAAGGCTCCCAACTCCCGCCCCTTTCCTGTTCCTTCCTGTACTACACACACTCCCATCCTGCAGGCTATGCTTCACAAATCTGCACACCACGGCAAACTATCATGCATGCTCCTTAACACTAGTGCACTCAGCAAACATGCCACAGACATTTTAAACATCCTGGATGGGGACACCCGAGACCTCCACTTACTTAAAGAATCATAGCTGACCTTCAAGCCAGCACCCGACATTGCTACTGCTATCCTGGCAGGATATAAACTTGTACTGCAGACCAATATAAACCAGAAGGAGTAGCTATATTAAAGGAACCCATCAACTGCACCACATCCACAGATAATGCAATGCCCTCCATTTCAAAATTCGAATCTCAGAATCTCAGCAACTTACACCCTGACCAGAGTCTTCATCTACCATTGCAAACATCAGCACTCTACTCACCATTGACTCCAAAGACTACATCCAAGTAGGAGACTGCAACTTCCACCTGGAAGACAAGACCATCACCAGCTCCACTGTACTCCTTGAAAGCCTAGAAAACCTAGGACTGACATAACACCTCATTGGACCCACGCACTCTGCTGAACCCATCCTCAATTCTGTCTGTCGCCTCTAATGACATCAGAATCACCTCAACCACACCTCTCACCTCCACTGCTCACGCCATCATCCAATTCCAAATCAGCAACCCTTGACAAACAAAACCCGCCACCACAAGCCTGGCCAAACACAGATCGAGCGACATCTTGTAAACGAAATGGCCCGACACCCTAGGCCTTAACCAGCCTGACCCCACTGACAACGACCTAAACAGTGAAATCAAGTAAGTTCACAAGTTGATCACAAAATGTGGTGATTCCTTGCCACCCCATGAATACAGAAGAGAACCCAGAAGCAGGCTAGCTAGTGCACTGAAGAACTCTATGCAGCAAAACAACACTGCATGCAACTGTAAAATAAGATGGAGGAACAAAACACATTGAAAACGACAAGGAAACCAACAAAGCAGTCCTGAGACCCTGCCACCAGATGATCAGACGTACCAAGAGAGAAAGCCTAGCACAGCACATAGACAGCAGCTCCTGTAGCTGTAAAGAATTCTTCACAATCATCAGAGACTTCACCTCACCAGCTTTTCACAGCAGCATCACCCCCTTGCAGAAACCATGCAATAACCTATTACAATTCTTCGACAAAATCAAAACCATCTACAACAACTTCAACAATCAACCAAACCCCTGCACCCTTACCTCCAACCTACCAACCACGAAAACTCCCTGACAAACTGGTAAACAGTCACCTTGGAAGAAACAGCCAAAGTCATGAGGAACATCCACTCCGGGGCTCCAACGGACCCTTGCCCCTACCACATCTACAGTCTGGGCGCCTCCCCTATCATCAAAGTCCTCACCTACATCCTAAATACTTCCATCAGCACCACAACATTCCTAGATGCCTGGAAACATGCATTGGTCTACGCACTGGTAAAGACACCCTCAGTAGACACCTCTCAACTAGCAAACTACCGCCTGATCTCCCTTCTACCGTTCCCATCCAAGGTCATGGTGAAAACCATCAAAAAGCAACTCGCTCACTACCTCAACACACACCAACTCTTAGACACCAGTCAATTGGGTTTCCAGTCAACCACAAAAGATACCTCCCTCATCGCAGCTACAGACAACATTAGGGGGAATCTTCACTGTTCCCCAAATCTATTTCTTGCTCACAGGAAGAAAACGAAAATGTCAGCCTGCCACCTCACACGTCGGAAACTAAGAACCTCATCTGCGTAGTCCCCCACAACAGCTACATGACCCTGCTGGCAAAACTCATTAAATCATACAGCTTCATCATACTTTGGTTATCTGACAATACCCACCTAAAACTCTCCCTGTTGGACAAGCCCTCCCCCATCCCCAACAAAAATAAACTTCACCACTTGCATGACCACAGTAGCCACCTGGTTGAAATCCAATAGCCTGAAACTCAACAGAGACAAAACGGAAGTGCTGATCTTTGGAAGGAAAACCTCGGCTTGGGACCCCACCTGGTGGCCAGCAGACCTCCGTCCCACATCCACCCTCTTCACCTACGCCAGTAGTTTAGGAATCATCCTGGACATGTCTGCCCAAGTAAATGCAGTAACCTTGGCCTGCTTATACATCCAAAAGATTCTACAAAAGAGCTTTGAGTGGCTACTGTAGAACACTAGGAAAATTGTCACACAGGCCCTAATCAACAGCAGACTTGATTACAGTAACACACTCTATGCAGGAACCTCTGAGAAACTCATGAAACATCCAAAAGTCCCTTGCCGCACCCACATCACCCCACACCACAAGAAATTTCACTGACTCCATACACAAACACACCCAGTTCAAATACATCACACACACTGCCCCTGCATTCCTCAACAGCTGGATACACTTCCACTCCCATCACAGGCACCTCTGCTCAGTCGGATTCTCACTAGCACATTCACACAACACAAAAGCCTGTAGCTGCACCTTCTCATACATCTCACCCAAAGTGTGGAAAAACATCTCACATCACATCACATCAGAGCTTCCTCAGCACTTCTCGAAATAAGCAAGAAGCTTAAGAATTGGCTCTTCGAAAAATCCCACCAAGGGGATAGCTGCCTACCCACCTGCAAAGTGCCTGGATACCCTCATGGGTGGTTAGCATGCTTTACAAACTTTAAGGTAACACTGCGTTCTCTTTCTGTATGTCTGTATCTAGTAAATCTGTAATACAAACCAAGCTAAAAGGCAGCAGAGCACGGTACAAGGTTGAAAAAAAGCATAACGTTGAGTGATAAGAGAGGAAGCGGACAGTTAATACTTTGTAATATAATGTTCTTTAGAGAGGTGAGTCTTCAACTCTTTCCTAAATTGGAGTTGAGTTGGAGCAGTCCTAATGAAGAGATGCATGTTGTTCCAGATGCTGAGTCCATAGATGGAAAAAAGCCTGCTGTCTTGTTTTACATTTTTTTTTTCATAGTTTGCATTCAAATGGCGCCCTGTCTGCAGATGTGCTAAAAACAGGCGTGTGGAATTCCTATAGCGGGACTCCCATGGAGTCAAGCGCAACAAGTGTTCATGCTTATATTGTCCTTGGGACAAGTAGGCCTAACCCCTTGCAGTACAAACCCTTTGGCTGGCAGATTACAGCACTGCATTATTGGTCAGGGAAGGGTATTTTCTGCAGTTAAGGTAATCTTTGTGCCCGTGTGTTAATGCTGTTTGGACTTGTATGCATGTTTCTTTAATGCAAAGTCTTTGTTATTAGGATGAGCGCTGTAAGGAAATGTTGTGAGCTCGGACTGCACTGCTGACAGTGGTCCTAGTATAAAAATGTGTACACACATTTGCAAAGTTTAACAATTTGAGGTTACCTATATTGCTCCCAGAATGCTCTCTGATTAGAAGCAAATAATTGAAGAAACTTGAAAGCTGTGGATGAGCAGCCAAGACTTATTTAGGAGACATGCAAATCTTATGCAATACCACAGTAGTCACACAGCACTACCACACATGAAAGAACCACACAGTGTTAGAAAAATAAAGGTACTTTATTAGATAACACAACACTAGAACAGTTATAGAAAGTTCCCCACATTAGCAATTGGAAAATAGCATAGAAACAACAAGCATTGGCAAAAGTATTATAAAATTGTGAGGGCCCTAGTGGAGGGCCAAACCATATACTAAGAAAGTGGAATGTGAGATACAGCCTCCCACCCAAGGATGATGAGTCGTTAGAGGGGAGCTGGAGGAACTAGGAGCCCCAAGAGGTGCGTATCAGAGTGACCCCCAGCGACCAGGAGAGCAGAGGTAAGTTCCTGGTTTTCCCCAAAACTAACAGGAGGACTTGACAAAAGGATTGTGCAAGACCCAGACCAGACTGGAAGAACCCAAAGGTGGATTGTGGCAGAAGAGGACCTGCAAAGGAAGGGGGATCATGTCCAGTTCATGATGGAGGAGCTCTGAGAACCACCTCTGGGGTGGTGATGGGGAGGGGAGTGGTCACTCCCCTTTCCTTTGTCCAGTTTTGCGCCAGAGGAGGGACCGAGGGTCCCTGGACTGGTGCAAACCAGTTTATGCAAGGAGGGCACCAAATGTGCCCCTCAAAGCATGCCTGTGGCTTGGGGAGGCTACCCCCCACCCCCAAGCCATGTAACACCCATTTCCAAGTGGAGAGGGTGTTGCCTCCTTCTCCCACAAGAAATCCTTTGTTAAGCCTTCCTGGGCTTGATCAGATCAAGCAACAGGAGGGCGGAAACCTGTCTGAGGGGAGGCAGCAACTTGGACTGCCCATAAAACCCTGTTAGACTGGTTGGAGCAATGCTGGGGGTCCTCTAAGGAGCCCCACATGGGTGCCTGGAATCATACTTCCAATACTTGCAACAGTATTGGGGTATGATTCTGACATACTTGATACCAAACATGCCTGGGTTTGTAGTTACCATTATGTAGCTGGACATAGGTAGTGACCGTAAAATGGCATCCCGCACAAAGTCCAGGCAAATGGATCTGGAGTTTGTGGGGGCACCTCTGCCATTGCATGGTTGCCCTCACACACACACCTACCTGCACCCTGCCCTCTGGGATGAGAGGGTGTACCATAGGAGTGACTTATAGTGACCTGGTGCAGTGAGCTATAGTGAAAAAGTGCACCAGTTTCATGCAGACTGCAATGGTAGGCCTGCAGAACCCTTTGTATGGGGGGCAGAATAACTGCTGCAGCCCATAGGGATCCCCTGTTACCCCAATGCCCTAGGTACCAAATACTAGGGACTTACATGGTGGACCAAGATGCCAATTGTGGGAAGGAAAAGGAACAGTTACCAAGTTAGAAGGGAGAGAGCATAACCACTCTTTTCCTGGTTAGCAGAATCCCAGTGAACATAGTCAAACACACTGACAACAGGCAGAAAAAGGGGGTAACTATGCCAAGAAAGGGGGCACTTTCCTACATCTGTACACAAGCATTCCGCTTGAAGAAAGTTTGAGGGCTATTGACATGGTTTTAAGATCCAGTGAATGGAACTGGAAAGCTCCCATAGCATGGGTGATGGAGTTAGCACATTTGGCACTCACCGAGAATTTTGTTTGCATTTGAGGATTGTAGGAAAGTGGCCATTTTGGTATGAATACTCCTCCACTTTTTGCCTGATATCTAATGCTAACTTGACTGAGTGTGTGCTAGGATCCTGCTAACCAGGCCCCAGTACCTGTGTTATTTCCCTAAATTGTATCATTGCTTCCACAATTGGCACACCCGGGGAACACAGTGAAGTCCCTTGTAAAAGGTGCAAGTGGTACCAAGGCTCTGTGACCAGGGAGGGTCCCTAAGGGCAGCAGCATGTATTGTGCCATCCTAAGGGGCCCCTCACTAAGCACATGCACACTGCCATTGCAGCTTGTGTGTGCTGGTGGTAAGAAAAAAGTTACGTTGACATACCGCCCATCTCTGGGTGGCATGCCCACATACAACTGCCTGTGGCATAGGTAAGTCATCCCTCTAGCAGGCCTTACAGCCCTAAGGCAGGATGCACTACACCACAGGTGAGGGCATAGCTGCATGAGCAATATGCCCCTGCAGTGTCTAAGTTAATGGTTAGACCCTGTAAGTGCAGTGTAGCCATATTAAGTACATGAGCTGGGAGTTTGTCATTACGAACTCCACAGTTACATGGAGGCTTCGCTGAAGACTGGGAAGTTTGGTATCGAACTTCTCAGCTCAATAAACCCACACTGATGTCAGTGTTGGATTTATTGACAAAATGCACACTGGGGGCATCTTAAAGATGTCCCCTGCATTTTACCCACCTATCTAGTATGTGGCTGACTGGTCTGTGCCAGCCTTCCACTAATAGAAAAGTTTCTGACCCCATGTGGTGAGAGCCTTTGTGCTCTCTGGGATCAGGAACAAAGCCTACTCTGAGTGGAGGTGCTTCACACATCCTTCTGCAGGAACTGGAACAATTGGTGGTGAGCCTCAAAGGCTCCTGCTTCCGGTTACACTGCCCCAGGTCACTCCATCTAGTGGAGATGATGGTCCTCCCGGATCGAGCCCCACTTTTGGCAGCAGGTACTGCGGGAAAATTAGGGAAAACAAGGAGGAGTGACCACGTCAGCTGGGACCACCACTAGGGTGTCCAGACCTGAAGTGACCCCCTCCATGCAGAATCATCCATCTTACTTTGGAGGAGAGTAACCAATAGCAATAGGAATGTGCCCCCTCCCCTAAGGGAGTGGGCACAGAAAGGGTGTAGTCCTCCTCAGGGACAGTAGCTATTGGCTACTGCCCACTGAGCCCTGTAACGCACCTAAATCTAGTATTTAGGGGCACCCCTGACCTTGCTCTTCAGATTCCTGGCTACCTCAAGTAGAAGAAGTAGAAGAGGGACTGTGGAGCTGACCCGAGCAGTGAAGAATCCATGCCACAAATGACTTGGCCCCAGCCCTACTGGTCTGTCTGCAGCTTGAAGACTTCTGCTCCAAAAAGGTGACAGATCTTGCAGGACCAGCGACCTCCACAAACCACCCAAGAGGACTGCCTGCCCACCAGAGGACCAAGAACTCCTGAGAACAGGGGCCCTATACACAAGAAACTTCCAAAAAGACTCCAGAACCACCCCGGATCCGTGAGTCCTGCCCACTCTGCACCTGACGCCTATGGCCTGTGTCCAGGTGGCCCACCGGTCCAGAGAAGGAGTCCAGGCGATTCAGACCTGGAGTCCTCCCTCTGTTGACCCCTCCTGGCCAACACAACGATGCCTGTAGCCTAAATCCAGAGGGACCGTCTCTGACTGTGACAGGATCAGATGAAGATTCCCAACACCCAACGGTACCCCCGCTTCTGCAGCCCCCTGGCCTTGGGGAATCCGACAGACTGTCCAGCAACATCCAGTGGGCTCCTCCCATACCTGTCCATTCTTTGGTTTTCCGCAAACGACTCCCTGGACCCAGTCTGCAACATCTTTTTGACCCCGGAGTTCCCTCATTTAACAGCATTGGGCACCCTGCACCTGGCTGCCCCTGTGCTGCTGAGGTGGTGTGTTTGGTGCTGACCTGTGCGCCCCCAACTCCGTGCACATCTAAACCCCGAGGTCTGTGCCCTGAAGTCACGGGTACTTTCATTCAACTTGTTTCTCTCCGAATGCCCCCAGTCTCCATAGGATCCCATTGAAAACCCAACACCAATGTTGACCTCTGCACCCGGCCGGTCCTGTGTTGCTGGTGAGGCGATTTTGGGGTCAACTTGAGCCTTGACCTGTGGACATCCTATCCCCCGAAGACTGTGATCGTAAGTCGACTTCTTACCTGTAAACTATGTTAGCACTTTTCCTCCCCTAGGACTGCATTGCTTCCTGGAGAAATTGCACTGTCTACTTTTGAAATTGAAGTCTGACTTGTAAACAAACCTAACCAAAGTACATTTGTTTTATAAGCTTGATACATACTTATAACTGTACATATCTGCAACAAAATCACTTTGGTTCTGAAAATAAAGTATCAAAGTATATTTTTGTTATACAAACACATTGGCCTGTAGTTAGTCATTGAGTGTGTGCCTCATTTATTGACTGTGTGCGCCACAAATGCTTTGCACTGCCCTCTGATAAGCCTAACTGCCCGACCATACTACCACAGAAGAGAGCATTAGTATGATCTAATTTAGCCTCTGGGTATCCACTGGACTCTATGCACACTATACCTCATTTTGGTATAGCATATACAGAGCCATTTTCCTACAAGGATTTTTTTGTACCTCTAGTGCCTTGGTACTTCCACGGGAAGCACCTTTGCCCCAGCTATAGCATGTTTGTAGATACATGTATTCGAGGAGTATAACATCTGGTCTTACAATCCATACAAGTCCAATATAGAGGCATGGCATTGTTACATCGATGATGTATTTATTGTGTAGCATGGAAATTAACATAAATTTGTGTGCACAGTGGTTGATTGGAAGGAACCCATATCTGACCCTCACAATGACATATGATCACAATGCGGTATTTTTTTTAGATGTCAAAGTTAGAGAAAAAGATGGGCAATTGTCCACCACCCTGTATAATAAACCTACAGATAGGAACAGCGTCCCAGATTTCGGAAGTGCACATCCACGTGCTTTTAGGTAGAATGTACCCATAGGGCAATTCCTCCATACCCGGCAGAATTGTTCGGCACTGGAAGACTTCCAACAGGAATCCAAATTCTTGACACATATTACAAGAGAAAGGATATCTGGAGTGAATCATTAGGAAAGAAAACAAATGGGCATGTAATACACCAAGAGAGTCCCTGTTAGAGCCAAATATACCTAAGAGTAATGATGCTATTATTTGGGTTACCACCTATAATGACCAGTCCAATACGATAAAGAAAATCATCAATAAGCATTGGGGAATATTGAATTCAAACAAATTGTGTCTAATGAAACGTATATCCTTCTTAAGAGGCCCATTTCCCAACTGTCTAATTTGTGGGATCTTCCTCCTGTTCTGGGTCACCACCCATGTGGACATATTATGGCACATCCTTTTACAATACCCTCCAAATCCAGTGAGTTGGGGCTCGGGAAGCCATGGGAACAAAGAACACCCACAAATTGTAATTCAGAGAATGTAATTTATCTCATTACATGTCCCAGCGACCTGAGATACAGTGGGATGACCTCCTGGAAGATTAAACTGCGGATTGGGGAACAAAGAGGCACTATACGATGCAGGAAGACATCTACAGAGATGACCGCCTACTTTTTAGACAAAAGAGACAGTGATCAGGACATAAGGTGGACTATCATTGAAAAAGTAACCCCCAGTCCTGTATCGTCAATATACTGTTGGAGAAGGAACAATGGATTTACAAATTGAAAACATTTATATGTGGTTTGAATGATGTGGCTTGGCACAGTCTAAATCCACAGTCCTGAAGTGCCTTTTTGTCTTTGGATATTAGAGAATATGCCCCATTTTATGCAGAGTCCAAACCTCGAACAAGGTTGAGTAAGCAGTTTTTTAAGAGGTATGTTATCCTTATGTATGGATAGAGCAATCGTAATTTTTATTTGTATATCTGATTTCTCTCAAGTAGACAGCTACGAATTCATGATCCTGTATGTTATCGCAGTTTTACTGCGGTCTAGTTTATGCTGAACAGACATTTCTGATGGATACAACTACCTGTGGATTCCTCACCTGATGAATACTCCCATGGCGCCAGCATTTGACGGAAATCTTCTTACTAGTCTCTGCACGTCGACGAGGACGTCACTTTAGCCCACGCGACGCCGTCTGACGTCATACAGGCAATAAGAAGTCCTCGCCGACGTGCCGATGACAGTTCCCTTTTTTCCGTGCATTCGAAACGGTTATCTTCGAGGGAGTTACTGTTACCTTCGTGGTTACAGTGTATTGTCTGCTGCGTAGTCTTCTCTGCGGTAACAATGTCTCAGAGGAAGTCGGGTTTCAAGCCCTGTCGAGAGTGTGGGGGCAAGATGTCAGTTACAGATCCTCACTCCGACTGTCTATGGTGTTTGAGCTCCGACCACGACGTCTCGACTTGCGATTCATGTCAACACATGAATCCGAAGGCCCTCAAAGAGCGCGAGGCCAAGTTATTCATGGCAAAGTCAAAGAAGAAGGAGAAACATCATAAGAAGTCTTCTTCGCCAAGGTCTCACCGGCGTCATCGAGACTCCCGGCGCCGTAGAGACTCACGACGCCACTCCAGCAAGGAGTCTCGTTCGAGGTCACCTTCGGCTCGGCGTCGGAGGACTTGGGAGGTCAGCCCCACGGTCACGCCGCATCCATCGACGCCGTTGCCCTCTCCGGCGTCACCGACTTCACCTGGTCAGGCGTCAGTGATTGAGGTGGTGCAGCCTCTTGTGTTTTCTCCGGCGTCGCAGACGTCGAGGCCGGCGTCGGGGTCGCCCTCGATCCAGGCACCCCAGTATCCGGCTTTTCCCACTCCTGGAGCCGATAGTACCGCGTTTCTTAATGCGATGTATACCATCTTTCAGCAGATGGCTCCAGGAGCTGCTCCGGCTGGTCCTTCGGGGCCCTTGGCCTTTTCGTTGGGTGATCCTGCGCCTCTTCGGCCGGCACCCTTTATGCCCTTTCTCCCTTTTGGGAATGTGGGCTCGGCGCCGGTGCCGGCGTCGGTGGCCGCTCCGGTGGCTTCGGATGTTTCGGCCCCGGAGGTTGCCCCTCCGTCGAAGTCAGGATTTTGCCCTGTGACTCCGGTTGGTCCATCGGCTCCTGCCTCGGCGCCGAAGCTGCCTGTGGCGCCGGACGCGGCGTCAGATGCTTCTGGAGATCGGCGCCGTTCTTCGACGTCGGCGGAGGCCATGTCGACTCCGCGTATCGAGGAGAGACTTCATTCGAGGAGGCGTGCTCTCCGTCTTTTAGAAGAGCAAGAGTACCAGCGAGTCCTAGAGGAGGGAGAGATTGAGGACTCTGGAGACGGACTGCATGGTCTGGATACAGCCAGTGGGCTGGACACTTCCCCTGAGTGGGACCTTTCATCTCCAGGGGAATATACGGAGGAGGCTGCTTCCTTTCATGCTGTGGTGAGGAAGGCAGCGAGCTTTTTGGACCTGCCTTTGCCGGTGGCAGAGGCAAAGCAGAATTTGCTGACAGAGGTATTGCATCCGGCCTCTGCTGCAGCTGAGCCTCTCTTGCCATTTAATGAGGCTTTGCTGGATCCGGTGTTGGAGGTGTGGAAGAAGCCGGTGTCTTCCTCGGCCGTTCATAGGGCTGTGGCCAGGAGGTATCGAGCTGCACCATCTGACCCTGGCTTTCTCTCTAGACACCCTACGCCGGAGAGCTTGGTGGTGCAAGCCTCCTGTTTCTCAAAGTCAGCGCCTGGTTCCTTCCCGACGGTGCCTGGAGACAGAGACTCCAAGAAACTGGATGCGCAGTCCAAGAAAATATTTTCGTCATGCAGTTTGGCGTTGAAGGCCACCAACGCCACGTGCATTCTGGGGAGGTACATCCATGCGCTGATGGATGATATTTCGTCTTCATTCACGGAGCTTCCCCAGGGTCTTTTGGATGTGGTCTCGGACGCCCAGGCTGCCGCGACCCAGATTATCCAGTCTGGGCTGGACACGACCGACTCGGTGGCCAGGGCGATGGGCACGGCTGTGGTGGCAAGAAGACAGGCCTGGCTCCGAAACTCAGGGTTCTCTGCGGATGTGCAGTCGACCCTGCTGGACCTCCCGTTTGATGGGGACAGACTGTTTGGAGCCAAGGCAGATTCAGCCTTGGAACGATTTAAGGAGAGCAGAGCCACAGCCAAATCGTTAGGACTGCAAGCTCCTTCTTCCTCTGCCTCTTCTAGAGTTTTCAGGAGGTTTCGGGGATTTGGGCGTGGCTCTTATTCCTCTTCCTTTCGGGGGAGGTTCCAGCAACCCGCCTCTTCCCTCCCCTATAGGTCATTTAGAGGGAGGGGGAGGGGTGGGGTCCGTACCAGAGGAGCCTCTCAACAGCACTCTGCCTCTTCCTCGTCCTCTGGAGGGGTGCAGCAGGGGAAGCAGCCTTAGGCTTCCACCGTCTCCCACTCACTCCTCTCCTGTAGGGGGAAGATTACAGCGTTTTCTCCACAAGTGGAAGTCTATCACAACGGACACTTGGGTTCTCGGCATTGTGGGAAAAGGCTACGCCCTTCCCTTTCGGGAGTTCCCGCCCCTCATCCCGCCCCGCCCATCTTATTGTTCAGAAGAACACCTCCTGTTGCTAGAACAGGAGGTTCAAGTCCTCCTTTCAAAGGGCGCGGTAGAGTTGGTCCCAGAGCAGGAAAAGGGTCGAGGTTGTTACTCAAGATACTTCCTGATTCCCAAAAAGGATGGTCAGTTGAGACCAATCCTGGATCTGAGGATCTTGAATTGGTTCCTCAAACAGGAAAAGTTCAAGATGCTGACCCTAGCACAGGTGCTTTTGGCGTTGAACAAGGAAGATTGGATGGTGTCTGTCGACTTGCAGGATGCTTACTTTCATATCCCGATACTCAAGTCGCACAGGAAGTATCTCCGGTTTGTGGTAGGGTCGCAGCATTATCAGTTTGCGGTCCTCCCGTTTGGTCTTACTTCAGCACCTCGAGTCTTCACAAAGGTGATGTCAGTGGTTGCGGCGGAGCTCAGAAGGAGGGGGATAGCAGTATTCCCTTACTTGGACGACTGGTTGATCAAAGCCAAGTCCCCGGAGCTTGTGTCGCATCATCTGCAGTCAACAACCCAGTTGTTGTTCGACCTGGGCTTTTCGGTGAACGTGCCCAAATCTCACCTGGAGCCCTCTCAGCGCCTCCTGTTCATAGGGGCAGTACTGGATACAACATTGAGTCGAGCCTTTCCTCCGCCTCAGCGGATTCAAGATATTCAGGAATTGGTTCCAATGTTTCGAAATGGAGCGGTAGTTCCAGTCCTCAAGGTCCTTCGTCTGCTCGGTCTGTTCGCCTCCTGCATTCTGTTGGTCACGCATGCTCGCTGGCACATGAGGGCTCTTCAGTGGTGCCTCCGAAGGCAGTGGTCTCAACACAAGGGAGATTTAGAAGGTACTGTCAAGATCTCCAGAGATGCTGCTGTGGAATTGAAGTGGTGGATTGCGGGCAACAATCTTTCACAGGGGAAGCCGTTCGCGCAGTCGCCACCAGTGGCCACGGTAATAACGGATGCCTCCACCCTAGGATGGGGAGCTCATCTGGGGGATCTGGAGATCAAAGGGCTTTGGTCTCCAGAGGAACAGGTGTTTCATATCAATCTGTTGGAGTTACGGGCTGTACGTTTGGCTCTCAAGGCCTTCCTCCCATCCCTTCGTGGTCAGTCGGTACAGGTCCTGACGGACAATACTACCACGATGTGGTACATAAACAAACAGGGAGGAGTAGGGTCGTACCTTCTCTGCAGAGAAGCTCTTCGGCTATGGTCCTGGGCAAAGGACCATCAGATTTGCTTGGTGGCAAATCATCTGGCCGGGGTCTTGAATGTACGTGCGGACAGTCTCAGTCGCCAATTCTCGGCAGACCACGAGTGGCGTCTCCATCCAGATCAAGTCTGTTTAATCTTCCAGATGTGGGGGTTTCCTCGGATAGATCTGTTTGCCACTCGGGAGAACGCGCATTGCCCGTTATTCTGCAGCCTCCAGTATCCGATGCAGGGAGCGTTGGGAGATGCGTTTCAGATAACCTGGTGCGACCAGTTGCTTTACGCGTTTCCCCCCATACCCTTGATTCCTCGAGTGTTGAGGAAAATTCGCCAAGACCGGGCCCAAGTCATCTTAATAGCTCCGGATTGGCCAAGGAGGGTATGGTACTCCGACCTTCTCCAACTCTCACTGTGCCCTCCGCTCCGTCTCCCTCTCAGGGCAGACCTCCTCTCGCAGTCGCAGGGGCAGGTTTTACACCCCAACCTCCAGAGTCTGCACCTACATGCTTGGAGATTGAACGGGGCAACCTGAGTTCCTTCTCTCTCCCGCCTGATGTAGTGGATGTTATCTTAGCGGCCAGGCGACACTCCACTAAATCTATCTACGCTAATAGGTGGTCTAAATTTGTTATGTGGTGTGGAGAGAGACAGATGGATCCCTTACATGCTCATCTGTCACATGTTTTGTCTTTTGCACTGTCTCTAGCGCAGAAAGGTTGTGCAGTAGCTACCATTAAGGGTTATTTGTCGGCCTTGTCAGCCTTCATTTGTCTTCCAGACCAACCATCGTTATTTAAATCCCCTATTGTTCTCAGATTCTTGAAAGGTCTTCTGAATCAATATCCTCCAAAACCATTCGTTATGCCTCAATGGGATTTGTCCTTGGTCCTGACTTTCCTTATGGGGTCCCCTTTTGAGCCTATGCATTCTTGCCCCTTAAGGTATTTGGTTATTAAAACAGTATTCCTGGTAGCTATAACATCTGCAAGGAGAGTGAGTGAGTTGCAGGCCTTATCGGTTAAACCCCCTTATATAACGTTTTATGGGGATAAGGTGGTGTTGAGGACCAAGGCTGCTTTCCTTCCGAAGGTTGTTTCACCCTTCCATTTGGCTCAGACAATCACTTTGTCCACGTTTTATCCTCCGCCTCATCCTTCAAAGGAGGAAGAAAGACTACATCGCCTGGACCCAAAAAGGGCGTTGAGCTTCTATATCGACAGAATGAAGGATATCAGGCTGGAGGATCAGCTGTTTGTCGGATACGTGGGCAAGAGGAGAGGAAAGGCAGTCCACAAGAGAACACTCTCCAGGTGGGTTGTTCTTTGCATTAAAATCTGTTACTCTTTGGCAAAGAAGGATCCGCCTGAGGGCATTAGAGCTCACTCCACCAGAGCTAAGTCGGCCTCTTCGGCCTTGGCCAGGGGTGTTCCTGTGGTTGACATCTGCAAGGCCGCAACTTGGTCGTCCCTTCACACTTTTGTGAAACATTACTGTTTGGACTCTGAGGTCAGAAGGGACGGTCATTTTGCACGGTCAGTGCTGCAGGATTTCTTGGTTTGACCATTTAGGCACCCACCGCCGGGCGTGGTACTGCTTTGGGACTCTATTCATCAGGTGAGGAATCCACAGGTAGTTGTATCCATCAGAAGAACGAGTTACTTACCTTCGGTAACGACTTTTCTGGTGGATACATTAGCTACCTGTGGATTCCTCACGGTCCCACCCGCCTCCCCGTTGCCTTTTTGGTCTCTCCAAGCAATCCTTGAGTGTGCTCCTTTTGGTATTCAAAGTTGCAATACATTTTGCATGTATGATATTTGTATATATGTGTATATTTATATATAAATCTATATATATATTGGGTATATACATGGTTCGTATGTATAAATATATTTATTTGTTTAAAAAAAAAAAAAAAAAAAAAAAGTTATATTAAATCTATAGCTATTTTATTGCAATGTTGTGTGATTTACAATATTAAGAGATGTTGCTTTGCTCTTTCATTGCATTGGGTTATTATTATTATTCTCATGCACGTAAAAAATGTTGGTACTGTCATCGGCACGTCGGCGAGGACTTCTTATTGCCTGTATGACGTCAGACGGCGTCGCGTGGGCTAAAGTGACGTCCTCGTCGACGTGCAGAGACTAGTAAGAAGATTTCCGTCAAATGCTGGCGCCATGGGAGTATTCATCAGGTGAGGAATCCACAGGTAGCTAATGTATCCACCAGAAAAGTCGTTACCGAAGGTAAGTAACTCGTTCGTTTGGAGTGAATGAACAAAGCATTCCATTGGCTATGTGACGTGACTTGAATGTCGTCACATCCAGGGGGAGGCAGTACTAGGAGTGCGTCTGACATCGACACAGCACTGCTGCACAACCAGATGTCTGGGTTATACCTAACTGATATTGCCACTGTTTCCCCAGGCTAGAATGCGTCAGCCCTATTTCATCCCTGCACGATGACCCAGACACCTGGCCCCACATTTCTAAGGGTCACTTACAGCTGCTATAAATGGTGCCTCTTTATCACCAAAAATATCATCCTATATGCAGCAGTGCACCCATTGATCGGTACTCCCTGTGGAGGACTGATTACATCGCAGGCTGAACTGACTGCTTGGCACACTGCGGGGATCCACACACTTGAAGACCTGTATCATAACAATGTCCTCATTCCAATGGGGACCCTGCTAGAAGATGGAGGACTACCTCTGGTTCAATTTCTTCTCTATAACTCGCTGATAGGAGTACTAGGAAACTACTGGTGTGATTATCAACAGGAATGGCCTATGCACCTCACTTTACAGTACCTACACGTCCTTGGTACAGGCATGCATCTTTCCCACAGGTTTGCTGAATCTCCACACACACTCCACAACATCACTTCTCCCCCTATGCCCCCATTGGGAAACAGATCTGGGCTGCCCATGCATAGGTGAGGAATTGGGCATAGTTGTAGAGAGCCCTAATAGGATTTTACAGAATGCTTGCTTCCGCCTCATGCAACATTATGTCCTCCATAGAGCCTAACTCACCCCACAGAAGATCAATCTGTATTTTGTATGCACGATACCACCTGTCTTTGATGCAACCTCATAGATGCTGAGATTTTACACATGCTCCTGACTTGCCCATCCTTGCACTCGTACTGGCATGACTGGCATGACAACATCATGACATACTTGCCTAGCAAACTGTACGGGGCATCTAGAACTGCATACTTGGGAAGCATGTTTATTAGGACTGCACTCTCTACAATAAAAAAACAGAGCCACAGACCATTTTCTTGACCAAGGTCACCTATTGGCCAAACGAAATTGGAAATCCCTCGCACACATTGCATGGAAACTCTGAGTGATCCCCTAGGCTCAAGCAGAGTGTGTTGCCCTGCACAGAGAAGATGCATGTGGATTCCGTAAATATGCCTTTTCTAATAACTGGGACAGCACAGTAACAGACTTTCAGACAATCGCTCAACTGCAAGATGACTCTTAATGGTGTTCCCAATAGAACCGACCTGTCTAACTGAGTACTCCGCTCCAAACACCAGCTTCACACAGCATGCCCCCCGACTATGACACAGCATTTCCGAACATCCCCCTACTGATCACTGTATCACGTATTAGGTTTTAGTCAATTATTTCTTGAATACACTGGTTGGATACGGATTGGTTTATAGCTTATTGTATACCTAAGTTGTTATTTCAATTGTATTTAAACACACCTGAATCTTTATTGTAGACACAACCAGATGCCATGTGTTATGCAGCTATTCTGTGTATATCACCCTTGTTGTGTATCTACTATGCACCATACATGGTTTGCAATTTTACAGATATACGGATAACAATTACGTGATTAAATGTTTCACTATGCTCTGTATGACATATATCTGTCATGTATTACTATGATGTTGCCACACTACTATCTTCTGTGCTGTATGTTCAGACATAAGCAAAAAACTTCAAATGTTAATAAACCGATTTAAACAAAAATTAGACAGGATATCTGATTGGGAAAAGATAACTTGCGCGGGACACCTCCTTGGAAGCAGCAGTGCTCTTTGCAAATGGAATTTGATTGCTTGATGTATAACTTCAATCATAGGTAAGAAATACCCCAGTTTGGTTAGTATCTAAAGAAAGGCTTATTGAAGCGATGGAAGTGCCCATACTGATGTTGTATTACACAGTCCCCCTCACGTTACGGACAAAGGGATTCTAAAAAAGGTTGAAATGCATGGTCAAGGCGATGGTGAAGGTGAAAATGCCCATAATGTAATGCGGAGTCAGTAGTGGGTCACTTCAGGAGTTGCCCTTCAGGTTATAGAACACACTCACAGCATAGGCAGGTATGATTGCCCCTCCTATCAAAAAAATTAATATCACAGAGGACAAACAGCTACTAGAATTTCTAATGGGCATATATTAATAAACCATTCAGACCAGTAGATTGTTGAGTCCTTTGGATACATTTAATAAATGCCCTTTACACAGAGGGGTGGTGGAGACACACCGTGCTGAGGCTTGGAACCATAATACAACAGACATTTAATTTATATGATCAAAGTTCCAGAGCAAAAACAACACAAATGAGTTGGACTGTGAAGACACAAACAGAGAGTCAGTTCCGACTCTCCTTTTTATCTGTTTTCCGTAATACTCTACACTACGGTAAATTATGAGGGGTTATTATTCTCTCTTCTGAGGGATCATTCCTTTTTGGAAGAGGAAGCCTCACGCACCTATTAGTGTCATGCTTCATCACCGGCTACCTCTCCCCACCCTGGTAGGACAATGCCTCCAGGGCGGTTTCAACCTACAAGAAGATTTAATGCAGGAGGGAGTTCTTAAATAAAATACCCACTGGATAAAACAGGGATCTGGATAAATTAATTTAAAAATACCTTGCAGTACTCCGGCATTTCACCCTTGATATTTGGGGACCTCAGGTAATATTTAAAACAGGACAAGGATGGCTGTTCGAGAGTAACGACTCAAGCCACCTTCTCTGAGGCCAAAATGTTTCTGCCCATCTTTCTATCCCTAACAGGTTTTGGGCATTCTTCAGGGCCATGGATCCTTATACTACTTTGCTGGCTTAATCATCCTATTTTTAGGAATTGTAGCAGGGTGTAACGCTTGTGTAAACAGGAAAAGAGGATCTTCACGGAATGTAGAGTTGCGATGGAAAGGTTTATTTCTTAGGTAGTAGAAGACCCACAACCACACGGAAGCTCCTGGAACAACGGTCAACAGAAAACATTTCTCGTGACTGGAATTCCAGAACCACCCGGAGCCACCACAGAGATCGAGGTTCTGAAATAGAATACATAAATACAATCCAAAATACCATATAGCGTAGAACAATAATAAACAACATAAGAGATATAAAATAGCAATGTTACTACATCACCTCTCTTCCTTGATAAAATAACAAACAAAACAAATTAAACAAGAATATAATCACGCAATTTAGAAGGTAAATTGATAATTCTGGAACTGCAAGTAGTTAAAGGTTCTGATCTGGACTCACTGGAACCGGAATCAACATCACCAATTGAATTCTGCTGGAGTCGAAATTCCTCATTACCACAGAGAGCATCATGGGTTTCACCAGAATTATTGTTAAGAACAGATGCATTAGTGCCACTTAAATTTCCACCTGAAAGTTTTGTTATACAGTTTGATAGCATAGGATTACGTGAGTTTTCAATAGAAGAGATGCAGTCATGATCACCATAATCAAATAGAGAATTACCAATCTCAATTGACAACATGGAATCTTCAATATTTCTAAAGTGGTACATGTTTTTGAAGACTTGTACTTGTTCATCAGAAATGGGAATAACGCTATGTTTATTCCACCACCCTTTTCCTTCCAACACTACAGAAGCTTTCATGGTCTCAACAACTTTTACAGGTAATGAATACTTAGATTCTCCTTTCCTCACTCTAAATGTTTTTTTGATCAAGACCCAATCATTCGCACACAACTCAACATGTTTAGAATTTCTCCTACGATCGCAGTCGATTTTTTGCTTTGGCTGTTTTCTAACAACTTTATCTCTTAAAGAAACATTGTCTTCAACACAAGTTGAACTGTGTTTTTCTTTTAAAAGATCAAACATCCTTCTCAGTGCAAGTTTCGTTCTAGGATCTCTGCCCCTAAGTAACCTTAAAGGTATTACTCCTGTAGTAGCATGAGGACTGGTTAAATATACCCAAATTTTCTCTTGTAAAAATATCGCAATATCAGAATTAGATGCTAAGGCGGTCTGAATTCCCTCTTTGAGAATACGATTAGCCCTTTCAACTAAGCCATTAGAAGACGGACTGTAGAGGGCTACTTTTGGATGTTTAATATTGTGCAGATTAATAAAATCACAAATTTGTCTTGACACAGAATGCGTTCCATTGTCCATGACAATAGTATTTGCTGGACCTTCCAGTTTGAATAAGTTACTCAGAAAAGAAATCACTGAATGAGAATCTGCACTTAGTACAAAAGAATAATAAATCCACTTTGAAAAATAATCAGACATAACTAACATGTACCTCTTATCCCTTGGTAAAAGGTTAAATGGTCCGGAAAAGTCTAAGGCTATTTTCCCCCATGATTTTTCTGGAAGAGTTACAGGACATAATGGTTTGGTGACTGATTTCCAGTGTTTATCAGAGACAACACATTCAGGGCACTTGTTAAAGAAACTCGCAACTTGTTTGTCTACTCCAGGCCACACCAGTAAGACAACTTTAACTTCTTAGAAGTCGCTAAGATCCCCATATGACCTTCGTGGGCGATACTGATGATTCTGTTTCTAAGATCAGAAGGTGGAACTACAAGATCACCCCTTAAACACATGTTATTTTCACATGATAATTCTTTGACAACTTGCTCAAAACACCTGAGTTCACCAGACAATTTGTTTTTCAGATGGCCATTTTGTTTTTAAAAATGCTAGTACCTTGGATAACACCTCATCACTAGTCATGGATGTCAACCACTCATGTTCTGTGATGTGATTTTCGGACACAGCTAGAACATCCATCAACGCTACAACACATTCTTGATCAGAGTCAGTCCAACAAAGAATCATACAGCAAGGGTATGTGGGATAGGCAATCAGCACGAACATTCTTACAGTACCCACTTGGTCTTTAAAGACTTTCATGGAATAAATTGACCAATATTATTAGTCATAGTAACACTCGAAACGTGATCACTCAAATCTAAATCGGGTCAATCTTGTAAAACTATGGGAACATCATGACCAGGGCGCAAAATTATTCCAAGACGGGCCAAGTCCTTCCACCCTACAATGCCCCGACCTTTGACTGCAACATATACCTTGGTAAATATGGATCTGCCTAAGCATTGCAAATTAGACCAAAAGTTACCTTATAGATCTACGTCATGGTCACCAAATGCTTTAGGGTTGATGGCTGTGACACAGACACCAAAAGGCAGATCGCACAGCCAACTTTCCTGCTCCCTGTCCTTTCCGGACAAAGTTATGAAGCTCTACCAAGGTGATTATAAAGGCCCTGATTCGTTACCAAAACAGTGATTCCCTAGATTTGTAATATTTGACAACACTACTCCATTATTCAATTTGATATTTTATATGTCAAGTCACATCTATAAAGTAAACAGTACAGTAAATCTATAAAGTTCACAATTAATACAGCATTTTGGGTCAGAATATATTAAAAGGATCCCATTTGGCAGATGTCTAATTCACTTTGGAAGTCTACTATTCAAATGAAGTTTGAACAGAGTTAGGAGAGTAGAAGAAGAATCTTCTAGTTCAGCAAAAATAATAACTCAACTCATTACTCTGCTTAGTTGGAAAGTGGTTGATATCAAATCCAAATTAGAAGTTATTGTCTAGGGGATGTTTATTGATGATTTCCAATTTTGTTTTGTTCAAGAAACATGGGCCACTTCACCAGTCCATAGGTTATTTTATGGCTATTCGTGGAGCGTGTGTCTTACCTGAGAGGATATCCAGATGCTAGACAAGAAGGGGGCTATACCGGTTGAGTCTGACGTCTAGGTAAAGAGCCATGTTTCAGTTTCTTGGACAAACGTAAAGATTGAAGAGGAAGCTGTGATGTGCAGGAAGAAGGTCATTCAAGGTCTTCAGGGCAAGGTACAAGAAAGCACAACCACTGGCTGTGTGGATGTGGAAGATGTCTGCAAGATGGAGGCTGGTTGAGCCAAGGGTCGAGACTCCTGAAATAATTTGAATGTATAAAAAAGGCTGCTGTGACTTCCTTGGGAATTATAATCCCATCAGTCTTATTGACAAAATACAAAAGATTTTTAGCAAACAAATACCGGATTAGTTGTTATTTTGAGTGAAGGTTAGGCCAAAGGTTAGCACTATGGATCAGGTCTTCTGTTTCCTCCTTCTTGTGTGTGAAACAATGGACATGAATCAGGATCATCTGTTCGTAGCTTTTGTTTATCTGCGGGAAGCATTGGACTTGGTCCTCAAATCAAAGTTATTGAAAGTATATTATGAATGTGTTCCTCTGAATTTACTTGGATTAATAATGCAGTTATATGCCATCAACTGTGCACAAGTGTGTTGGGGAACCAATGGAGAGCTAACTGAACAAATTATAAATAGAAAGAGAGTGTGGCAGGGTTGCATTTCCACCCTCACCCACAGTGCATTGGGGAACCAGTGGAAAGCTAACTGAGCAAATTACCATTAGCAGGATAGTGCAACAGAGCTGTGTTTACTCAACCACACCCACACTCTTTACGCTATGTTAATGGTTGTAAAGATGATTTCTCATCACTTCTGAGCTGCTGTGTTGTAAAAACTATTCCTCTTCTGGTCCAGAAAGTCCTGTCTTCACTATTTGCGGACGCCACATTGTTGATCTCTAAAACACCTGTGAGCTAGCAAGGTTGCATATAGGTGACGCTACCGTAGAGAAGGTTTCAGTATTTTATTACTTGGGTGTCAGATTGTTAAATTCTCCTTTGTGGTCACCTCAAACTGTAAAAAGCCAGCTACTTTTAAATCATACAGCAGCTGCCATTCTGAAATTTGGACATCTTTGTAGCTTGCATTCTTTATGATTTGCTTAAAGTTTTATGGATCAAATCTGTTTATTGTTTTAAGCACTTAAACATACAAAATACAGCACATCGCAGTACAGTAGATGGTATGTATCTCCGCAGCAAAAGCTCCAAGTATACAGACAAAAGTCTCTCTAGTCAATCTCTAAACCATTCTCAAAGGAGCCTCGCCCCTAGCCTCCACTTTGGGATCCAGTGAGCAGGCGGGGTACGCTTAAGTCTTTCAAACTGTGAGTCCCGTATGTGAAAACCAAACTAACATACACATAAAAACACACCAACAATGCTTCCCCTCCAGAGTCTGTGTCATCCTCCTGTCTCTCCACTCCTCTACCCCTCCCCCCCACCAAATCGCCGCCCCCCGAATATCTCACCCCCCAGCATTCTGATCAAGGTTCAGGTCAGCCTCAGCACTCTCAGATAAGCCGGACATGTCAACTCGGTAAATTCTGCAGATAGAATCTGGAGCAATGTATTCCATAATACCTCCAATTCACCCATCCGCTGCTGAGAGGCCAGGGTGAGTTTCTCCATGGCAAGAATAAACCAGAGCTTCTTAAGCCACGCAGTACGTGTTGGAACCTTATCCGTACCCCACACAGCTAGGATCGGCTGCAAGGCTGCGTTAAGTGCCAGGGCCATCTGCCTCCCCTTTAACGACCTCATGGGAAAAGTAAGGGGATTGGGCAGCCCCAGCAAGATATATGATGGGGATCTTAGTATGGAACGCTATGTCAATATCATCAATAATGCTCTCCCAATAGCAATGGAGCTTGGGACAATGCCAGAGCAAATGCACGAGTGTGCCAGTGGCTCCACACCCCCTCCAGCAGAGGCCAGACTTAACAGGGTCCCATGCGTGTATACGCGCCGGAGTGTAATACAAATAAGAAGCCAGTTTATTTGACGTCTCCGTCCCCGCTGCATTATAGGCTGTGTGATGTATTCTGTAGAATATACTGTCCCACTCCTCATCCGAGAATTCCCTCTCCAGCTCCCTCTCCCATCTCAACTGTCCTCTAGACTTAGGCGGGCGCTTCTCCCTCTGCAGAAGCCGGTAAAGTTCTGAAATTACTTTTATCATCTTTCTTTAACAAGAGCCATTTTTCGAATGGCGTAAGAGTCCTATCTATTAATGCTGTGTTCGCCAGCAGCAGAGCCCAGTGCCGTATCTGATAATACATCAGCCTATCTGCCTCCGTCAAGGCGTATGCTTCCCTCATCTGATCAAAAGACAAGACCCCTTGTTCATCAAAGAGGCTTCCCACTCTCTTGCAGCCCCCCTCGTACCAGCGTCTCAGGCCTTCCAGACGAAGCCCAGGCTCGAAGTCCGGATTCGCGCCTATGGGGGTCATATGCGTAACATTGCTCCTGTGACTGGGGAAGAGTAAAGTCCAGCTGTCCTGTGCCGACGTCAAAGCCAAGGCTCCTTCCATATATGCGAGCCCGCCACCGCCTGATCCATAAAGCACCAATGTTTCTCAGTGAGCGGGCGATTCCACTCCAAAAGAAAACGCAGCTGCGTTGCCTGAAAATATCGCAAAAGACAAGGGATCACCAGCCCTCCCCCACTCTTAGGGCGATATAAAACCTGTCGTGGGAGACGCGCTGGCCGACCCTCCCATACAAATCTCAGAATCGCCGATTGAAGAGTGGCTATCATCCACGGAAGTGGAATCAACGGAAGCACCTGAAACACATAGAGAATGCGCAGCAAGATTGTCATCTTCACCGCCGCCACTCTGCCCAGCCAAGACAGTTTGTCTCCCCCACGACTCCAGGTCCTGCTGTACTTCACGGACTAATGTCGTATAATTCAAGCTCGCCGTCTTTGCAGCAGAGGTCGCTAACTCAACTCCTAGATAGGAAAGGCACGATGACGACCAGAGAAAGGGGTATCTAGCTCTCAGGTCTGCCTCATGATCTGGGCTTACCGACAAACTAAGAACCTGAGACTTCTGTATATTATTCTGAGACTTGACCGAACTCGGCTATTATCTCCATAAACGCCGGCAGTGAAGTCGCAGGCTCCGCCAGTGTAAGGATCACATCATCTGAATAGAGGGTAATGAGATGGTGGTTCTGAATAGAGGGTAATGAGATGGTGGTTTCCGCCAAACTTCACACCTGAAACCAAGGGACTGTCCCGCAACCGCTGCGCGAGGGGTTCCATATATAGTGCAAACAAGAGGGGAGAAAGCGGGCATCCCTGTATAGTCCCACGCCTAACCGGGAACGGCAGGGAGAGCACACCATTAACTCGAACCGCCGCCCTGGGAGACCGATAGACGCATCGGATCCAAGACCTAAAACCGGGACCCAGTCCAAATCGCTCCAGTACCTTAAAGAGATAGGGCCAATGAACCCTATCAAATGCTTTTTCAGCATCAATAGAGAGAAAGAGCGCCTCCCTACGGGAGCGGTCCATTTTATCTAACAGGTGCAGGAGCTGCTTCGTATTATCGCTACATTGTTGGTTTGGTATAAAACCTGATTGATCCGGCTTAATAAAAAGATTAAGGCGGTAAGCAAGAATGCCAGTGAATAACTTGGCATCGATATTCAGGAGCGCGATCGGCCTATATGAGGCACACTCCTCTGGATCCTTGCCCGGTTTATCTATAACTGCAATGGTAGCATCCAACATACTATGCGCCAGGGCTCCCAACGCCCAAAAAGAATTAAAAAGTTGCACCAAAAGCGGGGCGGGTTCCACACAGAAAGTCTTATAGAATAGAGCCGTAAACCCATCAGGGCCAGGGGATTTCCTAACCTTTAGTCGGGAAATTGGCGATATAACCTCTTCCAACCTTATCGGCTGGTCCAGCAGGGACGCCTCCTTCTCACGAGGGGCGTGATTGCCCTCTAAAAATGAATCCAAGGCCGCGTCATCCCGCTCATCGGCCGCGTATAATCCCAGATAAAACTCCGCAAAGGCCTCTGCAATCTGATCACTCGCACGCGCCTCTATGCCAGAAGGGGAATGGATCAATTTTATCGTCCACGCTGCGCTCTCAATCGGTGCGCCAATATCTTTCCGCACCTATTGCTCTCAATGTAGAATTTATGCTTAAGTCGCACTATCGCATACTCCGCTCTATCCCAATCCAGCCTCTTCAGCTGTTGCCTCACCTTCTCTAATTCCCGCCAGATTCTAGGCGCGCCAGTAGGTTTGTGGGAATGCTCCAGTACAGCCACCCTCTGCTCCAGTTCCTCTCGTATCTCCCTACTTGCCTTATTATCTTTCGCGGACAGTGCCATCACATCGCCCCGCACTACTGCCTTCAGAGCCTCCCATACTATCTCCAAAGAAGTACCACCATCATCATTAAAGCTAAGATAGTCCGTAATCGTGCGCCGGAGCGACTCCACCATTGTCTCACTCTGGAGCAAAGAATCCCTAAAGCGCCAGCTCGGAGTACCCACCCGGCCCACCCCCACAGTAACCTCTATGGTAATTGGGGCATGATCAGTCAAGGCTCTATGTTCAATCGTGGCCTCCCTGACCCGGGATGCAAATTCCTGCGAGGCCAGAAAAAGATCGAGCCGAGCATAGGTCTTGGTTGCCGCCGAGTAAAAGGAGTAATCCCAGAGAGTGAGATGCAACTTTCTCCACGCATCCTCCAACCCACATTCAGCCAGCCACTGACGCCCCGCCTCCGATAAAGTCCCTGCCTGCCCGAAGCGTTGGCCTGAGCGGTCAAGCTCATTATCCATCACCAAGTTAAAATCTTCTCCTACCAAAATGGCACTATCTGGTGAGCTAAGTATTGGGGAGACCGCCTGTTTCAGGAAGGCCTCCTCCTGGGCATTCGGAGCATAAAGGGAAGCAATAGTGAAGGAGAAGGCCCCAAGTCTTATTCTAATGGTCAGAAACCTGCCTTGTACTTTGTGTATCTTCCCCACTATTTCCCCAGAAAAAGTCCTTGAAAGCAATATCTCCACCCCTGCATGCTTTGTAGTTGCTGAGGACCAGAACTGTCTAGGAAACCATCTTGAGCGCATGCGGAATGTGTCTTTATGCAATAAATGTGTCTCCTATAATAAACATATATGACACCCAGATTTCTCTGGGCCCGACAGAATCGCTAACCGCTTGGTCGGATTATTAAGCCCACGGACATTCAAACTAAGACACTTAACTGTCATACAGCACAGAGAGACAATTGCACAGGTGGGGAGGGGTTCTACGGAGGGACCAAGATCCAAAGCAGCTTCTCAGTCGCTCAAACTCACATAGCCAAGCCGCCAGGACCACCAGCGCCCAGACTAACAGGGAAGCATTCCAACATATAACCATAACGCACAATGGGTGCTCATACCAGAAAAGTCCTCTCACACACATCCCTAAGAGGTAAAAAGTCTCAACAGGGCAATAGAACCATACAAGTTCGGCCACCATGTCCGTCGACTCCGCCACCCAGGCCCCTCTCAGTCAGCCACAATCCCGCGACAAGCAACCCCCAGCTGTCCAGCGGCCCTTCACCGCTCCTCATTTAGGCACTTGTCCCAGCTGCCACGCTGCTCACTGCCGACTGGCGCTCCGAGATCTGTTCCAACGTAGTTGGGCACTGCTGTTTCCTTCGTCTCTCCTTCCTCTGCCAGCGTGGACGATCCCCACCGAGCGGGCCCAGCTTCGAGCCCGGACCCTGGGTATCCTCCTCCAAGCCCAGGATCCGGTTTGCCTCCGATATTGACGTCACCTGGCGAAGCTGATCCTCCCAGCAAAAAACAAGGCGGAACGGGTGGCCCCACGAGTAGGACACAGCATGCGCACGCAAATGCTCTGTGATGGGTTTAAACTCACGCCGCCTTTGCAGAGTCCGAACCGAAAGGTCCTGGTATAGCTGGAGCTGATGTCCTCTAAAATGGACCTGCGGAAGATTGCGTGCCTTTTGCAATATGCTTTCTTTCAGCCCAAAATTGTGGACACATGCCAGTATATCCGGCGGGCGGTCCCCAACTCCGCCAGGGCGGCCCACACGATGGACTCTATCCAGGGTGATCTCTCAGGACTCCTCAAGTTCAAGGACCGATCGGAACAACGCCACCACAAAGGCTCCAATGTCATCCTTCTCAGCCCCAAGCGGCACTCCTCTAATGCGGATATTATGTCTGCGCGACCGATTCTCTAGGTCCTCCACCGTCATCTGAAGGAGATCCTGCTGCTCCCGCAAGCGTACGACCTCCTGTTGCAGGTCCGCCACCTCCGCGCCGCGGGCAGCTTCACCATCCTCGACCTGCGCTATCCGCTCACCCAAGGATGTAAGCTCAACTCTCAACTCCTTCACCTCATGAGATATGTCTTTGCGGAGTTCCTGTAGGTCGCCCGAAGCGATTCGAGCAAGGAGGTAAGAAAGCCCTTAGTGACTGGAGCTGCCTCGTCCTCTGTCATCTCCTTCCTTGCCTCAGGAGACCTCGTGATCGGCGGCTCCTCAGGGCCCCCTCCCGGCACCTGGTGCCCCCGGTCAGCATATCTCTTACCGTCCGGTCCCGGTGGGGCTTGGAGGCCGCCATCTCCTCTGCCCACTGAACTGACTGCAGGTGTTTAAGTAGCTCAATTGGGCCTCTTCACAATGCCACCGTAGGCCACAGGCTGCGTCCTCCGAGCCTCAAACGTCCCCCTCCCCGCCGGCAGCCACCAGCCGCCCGCTGTAGGGTAGTCCGCGGGCCTCCTCCCAGCACCCCTCTCCTCTGCTTTGAGTAAGGCCACCGCGGGCCGCTCGCACCACCGCGCCACTCAGGAACCTCCGCACCAACGCCAGACGACCTCAGGGCACTCCAATCCACTTGACGTCCTCTCTGGGACTCCACCCGGGATGGCCAAGCACGGGCGGCACAGTCGTCATCAGGGCCCCGGCACCCAGGTCTTCACCGGGCCCTCAACACGGGCCCCACCCTGCCGCGAAGGGCACCGCCGCACCTCCATGCCCAGCCAGCAGTCCGCCGGGCCCGGGGCCCGCCACGCGGTATAAACCGCGACCCTCCGCGCCGTCCAGCTGCAGGCGCCGATCCGGGACTCGCTGCTCCGCGCTCCCCGCTGCCCCGACCTCAAACGCCTCTGGCTCACTCAGAGCCCACGATGCCCCCGGCACCAGGCGTAACGGCGGGGCACCACGGGCCGACAAGCCCCGCAGTAGCGAAGCAATTTCAGGGCCCAGGCGGTGGAGCTCGGACCAACCCGTCCGCTCACGCCGCCATCTTGGCCACGCCCCTAGAAAAAGTTCTGGTCACAAGCTGCAAGTGCTGAGTTGTGTGGCTGTAAACTCTGGGGCTATTGCAATAGAGATTCATTGGTTTTGATTTAAAATTAATGTATTAAATCACTTTTGAAATTTCCACAAAGCAGTCTTGTTCTCTAGTTACTGCTCGATTTTGGCTTAAAATGCATGGCTCATATTGCAGATCTTAAACCCCTGTTTCTTTGCGTTTACTTTGGCTATGCATTTGGTTAACGGGCGAGCTGGATCCATATTGAAGTGTTCTTCTGGATGGTAAACAGATACCTTAAGATTTCGTGGATGAAACATTTTAGAACCTGGTTGCATATAGGGCTTAGTGGATTTTAGCCTGCACCCAGTACTAACGTCCTCCAATGATGTTAGAATTGTAAAATCTAGCTAATTGGAGCTTGTCCAAAGAAGTGATTATCTTATATACCAAATGAGGACTTACTCACTGTTTTTTAACAATTGGACTTTATTAATCCATCCTTTGCATGACTTTTCAATATAAAATTCAGACTCTCACCTGGAAGGGTATCCTGGTGCTGAGTCTTCCAAGGAAAGTATGCAAGTTTGACACTATCACCTGAGTAGTTTATCTCAAGATTTTTACAGTGAATTTCGTATTTAAGAGCAAAATATTTTCCCTGAATTAAGTATGAATTGTAACTGTTAAGCACCATTGCATTTTCAAATGAACGCTATAGATTAAGTCATTCTTTTATATATTTGTTTTTATCTTTTTTAGAGGTTTTAAAGTGTATTTAAAGCAATTTTGCATGTGTACATGGGATATTTATCCCAATCTAACAATATCATTGAATTAAGTTGATTATAAATCTACTTCGCTTGCTTCAGGTTTTATGTTCCAAATATGAAGGTTATTCATTCATCTGTGGTTCTTGCCGTTATCTATCCCATCCTGCATGACTGCCGACTGCTCTTGCAGTAAATTTACCCTTTCAGAGAGCTCATCCTGACTGTTTCTGCCTGCTCCAATCGGGATTCCACCTTCTGCAAGGAATGACCAAGTCTCCTATCGACTTTTTGACAACTTGACAAGGTGCTTGCATTTGTGTCCTGATCCACTGCACAAGCTTTAGGATATCACCACCTTTTTTGAGGGGGGTAAGGGGGCTACAAATCTGTAGTGCCTTGTGATAGCTGTGCTGGTGTCTGATAGTTTGTTTCATCAAGGGAAAACAATTCACTTTATTTAACTCTTTTTATTTTTTTTATTTTTTTGTGTTTTTTTTACTCACCATGCTACCTCAGACTTGAACCAGACATGCAAATCATTTTTTCTCCAACGGCATCCGTCTAGCCAAGACTGAAAAACACAGTTGCCCTTTGAACTGCTGGGAACTAAAGGAACCCTAGTCCGATTCATCCTATTTGGGCCTCTTGAGTAGGGTGCAGCTTGATTCCTGTTGTACAGTGGGCATGGGACCCATTTCTCAGCATACCATTTGCATTTAGGTGTTATACTGAGAAAAACAAAAAAAGTGATGGGTGGATTACTTGAATTAAGTGCAGCCGCTGAAAATGACTCCAGGCTGCAATCCAGTCCTTTGTTTTTTTTCCTTACAGTGCCATCTTTGACAGGAACCAGCCATATGCAAATTTGTGTTAGCTCTGCTCCAATAGGAACTGCTCAGCCTGATCCGCCAGACCCGGTTCTCAAAGAACGGAAATGTTGAGGCTTCGTGGAATGCCTGCTGGTCCTCCTCCGGTGAACCCGCTTTCTGAGAATAAACAAGAACCTGTTATTATGGCAGTGAAACCGATTCACAATTGGTCAAACCTCTAATAACACTTGACTTAATATACATTATGTTTCAGTACTTCAACTGCTAAAACAGTCAAAGCGAAACTTCAACCTAGAACTTCTTTACTTTTGTTTCATTCAAAGGGCGATTTTCTGCATTAATACTTCCTCCACTGCCTCAAAATGTATTTGTGTAGAACTGAAAGATATTGGAGGTGGAGGATGGAAACGAATGCAGTTCCCACCTTGGCCATGCAGTCAACGTTTTTATTTCATTTTTTATGTTTAGACGTTTTGATCCCCAGAATATCTAACAAAGCATCAATGAGCGAGAAAAGTGACTGTTTTGAATTATTTTTAAAATGTTGTTCCTGAAAGTAACACAAATCCCTAAAATGATAATTGGCTAGTTTTACAGAATGTCTTGCTTGTGAGATGCACTTGAGTTGCACTTGGCATTAGGGTATGGTGGCAGCAGGCCTATGGGAGCAGACCAGGTGTTTCCGACCTCCAAGACACTTCCCCAGGTGACTTATGCAAGCCTCACTCACTGTTGTCTTTCCAATGACTTTTCTTGCTTTTTTATTTTTTTAATTTTTTATTAACAAAGTGGAATTTTTAACTTAAATTTAAAGTATTTCAGAATCAAATTTTTGAATGTGTGTATGTAAGGAAATGCCTCCTTGGCATGGTTACCCTCTAACTTTTTGCCTTTGCTGATGCTAAGTTATGATTTGAAAGTGTGCTGGGACCCTGCTAACCAGGCCCCAGCACCAGTGTTCTTTCCCTAAACTGTACCTTTGTCTCCACAATTGGCACAACCCTGGCACTCAGGTAAGTCCCTTGTAACTGGTACCCCTGGTACCACTGGTACCAAGGGCCCTGATGCCAGGGAAGGTCCATAAGGGATGCAGCATGTCTTATGCCACCCCCCTCACCCAGCACATGCAACACTGCCTCACAGCTTGTGTGTGCTGGTGGGGAGAAAATGACTCCCCTTCAGAGTGCCATGCCAACCTCACACTGCCTGTGGCAGGGTGCACTATACCACAGGTGAGGGCATATGTGCGTGAGCACTATGCCCCTACAGTGTCTAAGCAAAACCTTAGACATTGTAAGTGCTGTGTAGCCATAAGAGTATATGGTCTGGGGGTTTGTCAAACATGAACTCCACAGTTCCATAATGGCTACACTGAAAACTGTGAAGTTTGGTATCAAACTTCTCAGCACAATAAATGCACACTGATGCCAGTGTGCAATTTATTGTAACATACACCCAGAGGGCATCCTAGAGATGCCCCCTGAATACCTACTCGACTTCTAGTGTAGCCTGACCAGTTTCTGCCAGCCTGCCACACACCAGACATGTTGCTGCCCACATGGGGAGAGTGCCTTTGTCACTCTGTGGCCAGGAGCAAAGCCTGTACTGGGTGGAGGTGCTTCTCCCCTCCCCCTGCAGGAACTGTAACACCTGGCGGTAAGCCTCAAAGACCCACCCCTTTTGTTACAGCGCCCCAGGGCATCCCAGCTAGTGGAGATGCCTGGCCCTCCGGCCACTGCCCCCACTTTTGGCGGCAAGGCTGGAGGAGATAATGAGAAAAACAAGGCAGGAGTCACCCACCAGTCAGGACAGCCCCTAAGGTGTCCTGAGCTGAGGTGACTCCTGCCTTGAGAAATCCTCCATCTTGAGTTTGGATGATTCCACCCCAATAGGATTAGGGATGTGCCCCCCTCCCCAGAGGGAGGAGGCACAAAGAGGGTGTAGCCACCCTCAAGGACAGGAGCCATTGGCTACTGCCCTCCCAGACCTAAACACACCCCTAAATTCAGTATTTAGGGGATCCCCAGATGCCAGGAATCAGATTCCTGCAACCTGAAGAAAGAAGGAGGACTGCTGACCTACAAGCCTGCATAGAAAGAGGAAGACAACAACTGCTTTGGCCCCAGCCCTACCGGGCTGTCTCCAACTTCGTAAACCTGCTCCAGCGACGAATCCGACAGGGACCAGCGACCTCTGTAGCCTCAGAGGACTGCCCTGGACTTCAGGACCAAGAAACTCCCATGAACAGCGGCCCTGTTCAAAACCAGCTACTTCCTTGCAACAAAGAAGCACGTTCCAAGGACTTTGTTTCCCGCCGGAAGCATGAGACTTTCCACTCTGCACCCAACGCCCCCGGCTCGACCTGCAGAAAACCAACACATCAGGGAGGCCTCCCCTGCGACTGCGAGCCCGTGAGTAACAGGAGACAACCCCTTTGAGCCCCCACAGCGACGCCTGCAGAGAGAATCCAGAGGCTCCCCCTGACCGCGACTGCCTGCAACAAGGGACCCGATGCCTGCAACCAACACTGCAACCGCAGCCCCAAGGACCTGAAGGAACCGAACTTCGATGCAGGAGTGACCCCCAGGCGACTCACTGCCTTGCCCAGGTGGTGGCTGTCCCGAGAATCCCCTCCCCGTGCCTGCCTGCACCGCTAGAGTGACCCCCGGGTCCCTCCATTGAAACCTATACAAAACCCGATGCCTGCTTTGCACACTGCACCCGGCCTGCCCTGTGCCGCTGAGGGTGTGTTTTGTGTGCCTACTTGTGTCGTTCTCCCCCCCCCGTGCTCTACAAAACCCCCCTGGTCTGCCCCCGAGGACGCAGGTACTTACCTGCTGGCTGACTGGAACCAGAGCACCCCTGTTCTCCATAGTCGCCTATGTGTTTTGGGTACCTCTTTGACCTCTGCACCTGACCGGCCCTGAGCAGCTGGTGTGGTAACTTTGGGGTTGCCTTGAACCCCCAACGGTGGGTCGCCTATGCCCCAGAACTGAGACTTGTAAGTGTTTTACTTACCTCCTAATCTAACCTTTACTTGCTTCCCTCAGGAACTGTTGATTTTTGCATTGTGTCCACTTTGAAAATAGCTTATTGCCATTTTTACAAAGACTGTACATGATATTGTTTTCATTCAAAGTTCCTAAAGTAGCTAAGTGAAGTACCTTCCATTTAAAGTATTAACTGTAAATCTTGAACCTGTGGTTTTTAAAATAAACTAAGAAAAGATATGTTTCAATATAAAAACCTATTGGCCTGGAGTAAGTCTGAGTGTGTGTTCCTCATTTATTGCCTGTGTGTGTACAACAAATGCTTAACACTACCCTCTGATAAGCCTACTGCTCGTCCACTCTACCACAAAAAAGATCATTAGAATTATCTACTTTTGCCACTATCTTACCTCTAAGGGGAACCCTTGGACTCGGTGCACACTATTTCTTTGAAATAGTATATACAGAGCCAACTTCCTACAGTGTACGTGAGATAACTATGCACAAATGTGTTTTTGGAATGGTATTGTATGGACCAGAGCTAGGCTTTTTGGCATATACCTACAAAAATGGGTAATTTTAATTTCCATTTTCAGTGTGCCTGGCACTCATCTTGTAACTGTTTCAAGTGAAAGTGTAGTAAATGGGTTCTGCTGTTTTTGTGACACACATCCTTTGTGTTTTGACTGAGCATTTTAGAGCCTGATTCTGATTTATGATATTAAATGATATGACATGAAACAGAGTCCTACAGTAATATGCATCTTGGCCATACTGTTCTCTGCAAATCTAATATTCATAGGTAGCTGGACACATGAAGATTCTGAGCTTCAGCAAGTGTCTTTAAAACTGATAGATAAATATAACAGCATATATTCAAATGTATGCAGGGAAATAAAATAATCAGTGATTAATGTCAGCATGTCTATACTTTCAGACCTGTTTTCAGATGGGCAATGGCAAAACCATTCCTGGTTGCAATGTAAACGAAAATGGGCTACTAGTTGAAGGGGATAGGTGCCTACCCCAAGTAATAACCCCAGTCCTTGTTTGGGTGAATCACTAATGTCACTAAATTAACCTGAGCTCAACCACATGGTAGCTGTGAGACCGAGCAGGCTAAACGTAGCGGCAGTGAACTAAAACAATAATAAGGCAAAAATACAAAACGATAAAAATCCCAAAATGAATTAGAACGAAAGAGTCAAATTTAATCCACAAAATTACTTTGAGGAATGGGCAGTTGCAGAGGAACTCGGGATGAGAATGATCCATAGAGATAAGCTTGCTGATGATCTATCAATCTGCTCTACAATGCTCAATGCTTTAATGCTTTAATGATGGGACTAGGAAAGGGATTGAAGGGCCGGAGATGCCGGTCATGGGTAACTTGAACATAGCTGGTATTTGTCTATATGCTGCATTGGTCCACAATACATTTTGTATTATTATCTCATATGGCTTGGTTGTTTGCATTAAAGCATGAATATAACTTCAAAATAAACTAAATTACACCAAATTGATAGCAATCTAATAAGGGGAACATGAGAGATGATTTTTTTTAGACTCCTAAGTATAAATAGTGCTAAAAGGCACAAAGTGCCGGTGATTGTCAGTGGTCACAGTTTGATGCTGGCCACGATAGAGCATGGGTCTGCTACACCAACCAGGTTTGTCCCAGTCAAAAGATTTTTATGTCTCAACCCACTACAGAAGTACTTTTCTAAAATGCCAAGCCCCTCAGGGAAAGTATTTGGAGACTCACAGGGTGTCAAGCAGAGGCCAAACAATGAGGTTCAGTCCAGGTCTGTTTGACACTGGTCAGTTGCAGGAAAAGGCATCTTGTAGCTTATTGTGTCCCTTTAGCTAAAACAGGACAGCCTTGTGACCTCTGAAGCTTTTTTTTCCTGGGTACTGGAGAAGAAGCAGGTCCAGACCTCCGGTTCAGTCCCCTTCTGATCTTCCTCAAATCCAGGAGTGTTCTGAAGTGTGTGCTTTAGAGATGCCACATATATGCCTGTAGAAGCTAGTTGGCGGGAATGACCCCTGATTTACCCTAACCAAAGGGGTAAAAGTTCCTGGGGCTAACCCTACCCACCTGAAACATTTTTATGATCACCATAGATTTCAGCATCAATAAACTTGGGTTTTGAGGTTTGGTTTTGTGTGTGTGGGGAGTGTACTATGGTAACCTGAGTGTCGTCCCACAGCTAACACTAAAATCCAGTTTTAAGCAGCACCTGCAACCCTAATGAATCTGGGATGCCCTAACCAATGTGGTAAATGCTCCTGCGGCTAACTCTACCCACTTCTGGTATTTCAAGATGGCCCTAGACTTTGAAGGCACTAACCAAAGGTTCTGAGATCTGGGGGTGGGGTGGGGAGTGTAGTATAATAATTAGTGTCCTCCCACGTCTACCACTAAAATCCAGTTTGAAGCAGTCCCTGTACCTCCAACAGACTCTGACAGAAGCCCGGTAGAAGTGTGATTGGAACATATTTAGGTGGGATTGGGGAAACAAAAGAATGGTAAAGTCCTGGGTGTTAGCTACATCTGATTGTGATAGAGTAGGCCACTTTGAAGTTAATCACGTTCTTGGGCCCAGTCTACAGGCCATCCTGTCAAGGGTCCAGTAACACCTCCCCACTCCTAAGGTCTTTTGTCTGTGTCCTGGGAGCAGGTACACACATCATTTATGCCTACAGACATTCTAATTATTGTCTGGCAGAACTTAAAGAGCAAAAGGCAGATTTACCTTCCATGGATTTCAGGCAGTGCAAAGGTGACTTTCCAAAATGCCTTTTTCCGATATATTTATTACAAGTCAAACTTGAGCTTGGCTTGTAATACATATTTCAAAAAGTCCACAAATTGAATTTGCAGATGTTTTCTAGATAAGGTTTATTAAACTTAACATAGTATCCCAATGCTTTTTTATGGAACAACCAATCCTTCTACAGTGAAAATAGCTTAGATGTGCTAGTCACTGTAATGAGTTGTTTAACATTAAATCTTTACATGTTTTACTTTCATCTGCCATGCGCTCTGTGTTATGGGCTTATCAGGCCTACTTAGGGATGACCTATTAATATTGAAAATTATGTTTAGGCCTGTCAAAAAGGGGTTATTTTGACAGGCTGAATTTAAAACTGCACAGCTAGCCTACAGTGGTAGTCCTGAAGCCATGCTTTACATTGCCACTGCAGTGAATGTCAAAATGAGTACTGCAGTCCTCTTGTAGCATTTAATTTACAGGCAGTGGCTACACTTGGAACCATATAGTTGGGGCCTATCAATACATTAAAATAAAACAGTCAGTTGTATACCAATTTTACCAAGTATATAGGAGGAACACAGGCATGTCACCCCTGGTTATCAGGAGTAAAGTGCACAGAGTTCTATCACCAACAAAAACAGTCAGTTGTGAAAAAATCCAGGGGAATACTGTGCAAAAGATAGTAATTTGCAAAACCTCTACCGAATTTACTTCAGCCTGCCTGCTGCTTCGAAAAATAGTAACCTGCAGAAGTTATATTTTTGTATGTGGAGTCTGCTGGAATCTGACCTGACGGGTAAAAGGATGTCTTTACTCATAACATTGTTTTTTCTTCAATATTCAGGTCCTACTGGGTGGGTGATATGAGCTGGACTCATGATTCACTTTTCCTTGCGTGCATCTTGAAGCGTGGGGCCCTTGTCCTGTTGACTCGTCTAGGGGATTTGTTGAGCCTAGTGACAACTGGCTGTTCTGTGGAATTTGGACCAGCAGAATTCATCCCTCTTCATCCCTTAATAACATACCGGTGAGAGGCCATTTCCACCTTCTCATTGTTATTACTTTGCCAAATAGTATATGTTTCCTCGCAATAATAGCAGAATAAACGATTACTAGTATGAATTCTATAGTCATCATTTTAGTCCCAAGTCTTGAAGTCCGTATTCAGAAGTATTCACCATACTTTTAATCATTCATTTATTGATTCCTCTGTACCTTGTGTTTTTCTATTTTCAGTCCAAATAATTGTTGGATATGCATATTGTATCTGCACTGCTACCAGCTGCAGTTATTGTACCATTTCCTAAGTCAGAGAATTCTCACTGGTGTTTGCAGTAGAAATCTGCTAGGGCTTCAGATTTTATCTGCTGATTGCCTTCAACATTCATCATAGGTAATTTCTAAATCTAGCACTGCACTAGGTTGCTTGTGTTGATAGTATCTGTATTCCATCCAGTGGCAGTGCTATCACTGGTACCACTGTATCATTGAATGGTAGGCCCTCAGAGGCCCAAGGTTTTTTTTGTTTTGTTTTTAGTGAAAAAACATAGTTAAAGGTAAGTTATGTTTACATTTGTTTACATAAAAGTAATGTTAGTTAATTAAAAACTTAAGAAAAAGACAGTTAGAAGTGAAGTACAGAACCTAAAACAACTTAAATTTCCCAGTTGTTTTAAACTATGCAACTACTGTCACCACAACATATGTCACGGTTTTGGGCGGGTCTGATCAGGACTCTGGTTGGGACACCCCTTGAGGTCACCGAATATCCTAAAGAGGTAGTATACTGGGGCAGAAGAGCAGCTAAAGGCATACACGGAAAGGACAGCTATGGACAGACACAGGAACAGGAAAGTAAAAGCAGAGCAACCCTTGCGTGAACAAATAGGAAACGGATTACTAGTGGACAAACACACTGGGGTTGTACACAGAGTAAGGCGCAGAACCTCCCACAGTGACAGGGAATCTCAATGCCTCTGTGCAGTTTGCTCTTACAGATAGTCACCCTGCCAGCCACATAGAATTGAGGCAGCAGAAGTGATTCTGTCTCTGGACCCTAGAGCACAAACAAGGATAGTACTTACATACACAGGACACGCTCTTGTGGGTCCAGCTGGAAACACAGTGGCGATTCCTGAGAAAACAGCAATAGCACACTGTCACTGTTAGGCACGAAATACAACGTATAACACTGGACAAGGATGGGGGCTGGAATTGCCTCCTGGAAACCAGGAGCCAACCCCAGTACACAGGAGGACACGTATACACTGGTGAAGACTGATAGAACACTTACCAGACACAAAGAACCAAGAAGAAACAGACAGAAGGGAACAAACAAAGAGGCAGAGGCAAGAACTAGGAACAGGCTTAGACTGAAGCAAAGGCGGGACTAGGACTTGAAAACAGGGCGCAAACTTCTGGCTGGGACAAACAGAGACAGGACTGGGAAACTGAGAACAGGCTCTGGCTGGAACAGGCAAGGACAGGACTGGAATACAGGGAGTAGGAAATGAGCAGTAAACAGGACTGGGAAACAGAGAGAAGGTTCAGGCTGAAACAAGGCAGGAGCAGGGCAGAGAAACAGGGAGCAGGCTCTGGAAGAAACAAACAGGTATAAGGCTAAGACGTAGGGAGCAGACTCTGGCTGGAACAATCAGGAGCATGGCAGAGAAACAGGAAACAGGATCAGGCTGGAATAGAACAGGAACAAAACTGGACCACCATCCGACAAGGGGTCTGTAACACAAAGGAATTGAAGTCCGATGCACGACGGGGAGCTTGAGGAAATGGCTGCTTATAAGCAGTTCCAAGCTGGGCTGCACAGGAGAGGTTTCAGGTGTGTGTGGTTTCGGACACTTGCAAGTCCTGGAGGAGAGGATCCAGTGAAAAGGAGCAACTGGACTTCTCCCATAGAAGACAATGGGAAACAGAATCCGGGTTTTCCTGACTACCAAGCTGTGCATTATGGGATTTGCAGTCCCAAGAAGCAAATGTAGTCCTACACAAGTGTACCATGGAGAAAAGAGAAATAAACAGGAGTCAGCAAGGGACTCTAGATAGGTGTTCAAGGTGATTCCCAGGCTTCTGACAGTCCCCTTACAGCGCCCCCTGGAAATGGGACGACTGAGTCGTAACAACATATGCCGCTCATAAGCTTACACATGACTTCACTGATGTAGAGAAGTGGGTTCTTCCCATTTAATCTGTCCAGATTTTTTGCTTTTGGATCACCTGGCTTTGGACTTGTGGGTGAGACTCACCTCTGGTGTCGGTTGTATGTCTGAACCACACATGTCTTTACCACACAAAAGTTTATTGTGCTTATGCCTTTAGCACACAAGCCTTCAGAACGAAAATGTAAGTATTTTGAAGGTAAGTAAAAACCCTAAAAATACCCTTATCACTCTAATACCTTTTATATATATGTATTGCACCAAACGTCACAAGGCCGTCACTTCCACCAAACGTACGGGTGCTGTGCGACCAGTGTGACTCCCCGTCTGAATATTTTTCCAGCCAGCTTCAGCAAACGTCAAAGAAGGAACGAGGCAGGCTCTCCCAGACTCGAGAGCAAATACGTGTTTATTGAAAAATGCAGTACCCAACTACTTCAAGTGTGTTTTGGTTGAACACAGCCTTTCTCAAGGGGAATACACCCAATTCCCCACAAAAAATAAATACATTACAACGACAATGGCCACAGAAAAAATACTACACCTAAGGTGTTACACAATTCATTTCCCCGGGACACCAACACAGGCTCCCAGTGTAATCCTGGCACTGCTTTCATGCTGTGCCTAGCATGAGGCAACATCAAAAGCAAAATAAAATGATGGACGGAGTGTTGAAACTTTTCAAACACTCACCCCCAGTCACAGATCTGAGTTCAATCTATTCTTATTTTGCTTGCCACATCACCCCAGTTTGGACCCAGCCATAGGCAAATCAGTCTTGACCCTGTTCCCCGTGGGAACAATTCAGCCCGAACTGCTAGGTCAGGTCCTCCCTGGGCAGGAAACAAGCATCCTGGGACCTTAAACCCAGATCTGTGACTGGGGTTGAATGTTTGATTTGCTCTGCATTCCGTCCATCATTTGTTGTTTTTGGTTTTGTCGCCCCAAGTGGGAAGGGTATACCCAGATGTGGGTCCCGTGCTTGCTATGCCATCAGATTTAAGCTAGCCTTACTGATGAAGGGTGATACCCTGAAACAGGTCCCAGGATACTTTTTTCTGTTCCAGGGAGGACCTGGCCTGGCAGTTCAGGCTGGACTGTTCCCATGGGGAACATGGTCATGGCTGGGTCCAAACTGGAATGGCATGGCATGGCAAGCAAAAGAAACTGATGGGTTAAACCCAGATCTGTGACTGGGGTGAATGTTTGATTTGCTCTGCATTCCGTCCATCTGTTGTTTTTGCCTATGCCTAGCATGAGAGCAGAGCCAGGATTGGTCTGAGCATCTTGTTCTACCGCTCAGACACTGCATGAGAGTCTGTGCAGTTTCTCCAACTTGGCTGTAGTTTCTCCAACCCAGCTGTGCAACATAGCCCGGTTGGAGAAACTTAAATGTGCATGTCAGTTTGGGCAGCCTGAGACGGCCGGCCAAACTGACATGCGCCCTTAGTGCACTGACTCCACTCCCCCTCCTCTCCTCTCTCATGGACCAGCCCCGCCCCTCCCTGCACCTGCTAGCTGAAAAAATAAAACAATAGTATAATATTGTTTTATATTTTTGCCTGGTGTCAGTGTGTTTAATCTGTAGTACACGGGATCCTGCTAATCAGGACCCCAGTGTCAGTGCTCTCGCCTCTCAATTTGGTTGAATGGTAACTTTGACCCTCCATAATTGGCATACTGGCGCACCTATGTAGGTCCCTAGTCCATGGTCCTTGGGTAGCCAGGGCTTTAGTACACCAGCAGTCTCCCATGGGATGCAGCATGTATTATGCCACCCTTGGAAGCCCATGCAAACTGTCTGCAGCCTGCATGAAATGGTGCTTGCACCTTTCACTTTAGATATGAGGCTTGCCTTAAAATTGCGGTCACTGCACTTGGACACTGTAAGTCACCCCTGTGGTAGGCCCTTCAGCCCAAGGGCAGAGCACATGGTACAGAATGTGAAGGCACCCCTGCATGAGCAGATGTGCCCCCACAAACCCCAGACTCCATTCCCTGGGTTTTGTAAGTGTGGGGAAGCCATTTTCAGGTATGTAGTGGACACTGGTCAGCACGAATAGTTCAGCCACGTAATGGCTTTACCAAACCTAGGCATGTTTGCTATAAAAAATGTTGAACTCATGCAACTGCACCGATTCCAGTGTTAGTTGCATGATACCATGTACTCTGTGGGTTCCTTAAAGGATCTCTGGGATCTGCTTATACAGCCTTGCAGGGTCTGCATACCAGCCCGTGCTGCTGCCAACCTTAGCACTGTTCTGCCCACATGCTGATGAGCCTAACTCGAGCAGGGGAAGGCAGAACAAAGGATTACCTGTAGGGAAGAGGTGTGACCACCTGTCCCCTTGAAATGGGTGTCTCTGCGCTGGGGTGGGGTAGCCTCTCCATGCAGAAGGGCACAGTTGGTGCCCTCCTTGCATAAATCGGTTTGCACCAGTGCAAGAACCCCCAGATCCCACTCTGACGCTAAATCACACAAAGGACAGGGGGTGCCCCCCTGTCCAGCTCCTCCCCTATGGAGTTGCACAGTGCTGTGCCAGGTGACCACTTGATTCTGCTGTCTTGCAAAAAAGGTGTGCAGTGGCCCTTGGGAGCATCTGACTGGTTAGGCCAGGTCGGTGGCACCCCTGACCCCCCCTGTGATAGGTGGGTCTTCACAGACAGTGTCCATCCTCCTTTTAGGGTTACTTAAGGACTCCCCTGAACGTGGCTCCCTGGATTCGTCGAACAAGACTCTACAAGGAACTCTCTGCAAGACTCTTCTGCAAACCTGGCCACCAGAACCACCGCTGGTCTGCCTTAGGAACTGACACAAGACTGTATCCGGTTGGGAGGGTTTTCACTGCAACATTTTCTCCAGCTCCTGCAAGAATTCTAAAAACGTCCGTGGGTGTGCATCCTCCAGGGTCACAAGGACTCTGTTTGCACTAGGAAGCAAGAAGGATTTTCCTTGCTCCGCTGGTCATCTCTGGATGACCTGTGGACTTGGCACGAAGAACACTCCTTGCTTGGGGCCTCTAGAGTCTCGGAGGCTCTCTCTTCCCCGAATTACGGCCGCGATCCTTGCTGACAGGAGCCCCTCTCGGCCCCCCAACCAGGTTGTCAGCGAGCTGGCTCAGATGTTCACCTCCTTGCGCTGAGGCACAGCTCACACTGTTTTTGCTGGGGCTCACCCGTACCACCAGCCGCTGCTGCCATCTTGTGTGCCGCCTCGCCTGCTGATTTGCAGCCTCCTTCGGACCCCCAGGAATCGACTTCACCTGATCTCTGCGTTGTTTCAGGAAGGGAGCAGGATCAATTTAGGGTGCTGAACAGGGGCATAGATGGTGGCGGATGACAGAAGGGTCCGAAGCACTCCTAGAGTGCGACCGCCATCTTTACACCCCAAGCCACACCCCCCATTGAGTGTTAATATTATGTGCTAGTGAATGGTGATTACAAGCATAGGACTGCTCTGCTTTGCTACCCTGAGAGGGTTAAGCAATAGAATGTGGTGTTTGGTTCCCAGTGAGGGGAAAATTGTGCACCTATTACATGCACAAGCCTCACATCCTGCACAACTATTCCTTATAACTGATATTTTAGTCATCTCAAATGACTTCAATGATTTTGGTAACCGTGTATGTATGAAGAGAATGTGTAATGTAGGATGTGTTTGAACATATACCACATATAGTGACCTTCTGGCCTCTTGGCTCCCACTCATCAGTAAGACCCTGCAACCAGCCTGTGTCCTCAGCGCTCACAGTGCATGGCTTTTGGCCATGTACAATTATACTGTAATTTGTTTTTCATGATTTCCATCCCAAAAAAAATTAATGTGCATCCAAGGAGACAGATATCCTCCTTGTGGTTAATAGATGCTTCCTTTGGTCCAAGTAGAACCTCACATCTTTTTTTTCATGAAACTAGCCTCTTATACAAACATTATTTGAATTGAGGCAATGAAACAGTAACCTTTGACTTATGATTTGCTATGCGTATTGTTCATAGGACCTACGTGTCGTCTTGTTTTATCAATATGTCTATAGCTATTAACTTTGTCAACCATTAAAGTGTTGATATTTGCCTAGATGTTTTGAATGCAGTGTGTTTACTTGACAGTCACAAACTGAAATGGCATCAGGGAGACGAGGTCTGATGTCTTGTAAATGATAGATGAGTAAATAAAGTAGTTGGCAGCAGGTAAAAGGACCAAACAATAAGTAAAAAGTTAATGAGTACCAGTAATGGTATATTGATCTAAGCGTCTGTTCAAAGCAGAAGTTTCACATGCACTATTGCTGCCTGCACATTTTTCCTGTATTTTATATGACCATTTACATCTCCAAGCATTTATAAAGGTGTAAATGGAATTTATTCAAGAACACTTCATGCCATTTGTTGTAATAGTAATATAATGATAATGTTTCACATTTTCTATTTTTTAGATCATCTGATGCTGCATTGCAAACTGCAGATGGAAATAGTTCTCTTGGGTCAACAGCGTCTGAGAAAGATATGTTGAGACAGAGGTTTTCTGTTACGACACACCCACGATCACCCTATCTGATTGTCTCTGATGGTTACATGGTTACTGCTCTTAGATTCATAAATAACTATTCTCCATCTTCCTTTATGAAGTCACTTCTTCTAGATTCAGCCCAGAGTCTGGAAGCAATGCGCCAATTGCATCTTCCCTCAAAGGTAATGTGGTTGATAAATTACATTTTAAAAGTCCTAAGATATATATTATTTTTATATACATTTCAGTAATACGATTTTCCATCTTGGCATCTTCATTAATATTCATGAACACAACAATATCATCTACATACAGGATCCCAGTATATATATATATTTTAAATCACTCTCCTTATTTTTGTAAAGCTATCTTAGACAGAGTTTGTAATATAGCTTGTAATTATTACTAGGCTGTTAAAGTTTTTTGTTTCATTTCTATTTTTAAGAATACGCAATCCCTTTGAGCAGCACTTCTCAAACTTTGTAGAACCACGACCCAATGTTTAGAATGACAAACGTTTGTGACCCACCTAGCTTTAGTGAACATGGGGTGGATGTAATAACCCATTGTGGGGTATCACACAGTCATTTACAGGCAGCACACATTCCATTTAAAAGGTCACTAAATATGCACAGATGTATTGTTTTACTATATGCAACCCAAATGATAATGTGTGGAAATCTGGTTTCAGTGAATAGTTCTCGTTTGTGCATCTCATTGGACACTACCTGGTTCCCCCTAAAAAATGCCCACTAAATTCAGTATTTAGTGGGCTCCCCTAGACCAAGATTGCAGATTGCTGTGGAAGAAAAGAAGACGGCACCAAAGAACCCGATGGGACGAGAACAGAGGACCTGCTGCACCAGAAGAGGCTCCAAGACCCCTGCTTGCTGCACCAGAGTCCCGACAATCGCTGCTCTGAAGGAGATAACCACTGGACTGACCTCAAAAGACCCTGATGAACTCTAGGCTTCGCAAGTAGTCCGAGATCTCCCTCCTGAGTGGAGGCACCACTCAAGAAACCAAAGGAACCTGCATGGAATCTGAAAACCGGTGAGGGACACTTCACCGACCGGACGATATTTCCACAACCGGAAGTCGCACCTGGACCAAATGACACACCAATGACAGCCTTGGCGAGAACTGCAAGTATGCCAAGTTTGGTGGCACAGCACCCTCCTTTGCAGAGTTGTGCAAAAACCTCAGGTACTGGTCAGTGGATTCAGATACCACCCAAAACATCGCCCCCAGAGCTGCAACTGGACCGGGAGGAAGCCCCAGTCGACGGACCTCAGTGACACCCCGAACCTCCCTCCAGAGTGCCCCTGACGTCTTGCAAGACCCCAAGAAGAAAACTTAACTCCAGCTTCAAAGGGCCCCTTTGCGCACACAATCCAAGACCTTCAAAACGTCCTGCACCTAGCTGCCCTGAGTCTTGCATCATGGGATCTGCTGTGTGCCCCGGGTCCCCAACCCCTTGCTACCTCAACAGCCAAAGGGGACCCCAAGGCACCATTTTTAAATCTGCATACCAGCTGTAGGAATTTGGCTCTGTATATGCTATCTCAAAGTGAGAGATAGTGTGCACAGAGTCCAAGGGTTCCCCTTAGAGGTTGATATTGGCAAAATTAGATAATACTGCTTTATTTTGTGGTAGTGTGGTCGAGCAGTAGACTTATCACAGGGTAGTGTTAAGCATTTGTTGTACACACACAGGCAATAAATGAGACCACACACTCAAAGACTTAGCTCCAGGCCAATAGGTTTTTATATAGAAAAATGTTATTTTCTTAATTTAGTTTAGAACCACAAGATTGAGAATCTAGGTAAGTACATAAATTGCAAGGCACTTCACACAGGTAGGTATGTAACTTTGAATTAAAACAGTAATGTACCCAGTTTTGGCAAAAATGGCAATAAGCTATTTTAAAATTCAACACTGCAAAAATCAACAGTTCCTGGGGAAGGTAAGTAATAGTTAGTTTTTCAGGTAAGTAAAGCACTTACAAGTTCAGTCTCCTGGTCATAGGCAGCCCACCACTGGGGGTTCAAGTCAACTCCGAACACCCAGCAACAGAGGGCCGGTCAAGTGCAGAGGTCAAAGTAGGGCCCAAATAACATAGGTGCCTATGGAGAACAGGGTTTCTCCGGTTCCAGTCTAGCAGGTAAGTACCTGCGTCCTCAGGAAGCAGACCATGGGTGTTTTGTAGAGCACCTGGGGGGTCCCAAACAGGCACACAAAATATACCCTCAACGGCACAGGGACAGCTGGGTGCAGCGTGTGATCAAGGCATTGGGTTGTAGATAGGAAACAATGGAGAGACCCGGGGATCACTCTGGCGATGCAGGCAGGGCACAGGGGGCTTTTCGGGCCAGTCACCGACTGGGCTTAGATGAGGGCCACCTGCTGGTCACTCCTGCACCGGTGGTTGGTTCCTCTCGGTCCTGGCGGTTGTGGGTGCAGTGCTTTGTTCAGACATCAGGTTCCTTTGTTACCGGGCAGTCGCGGTCAGGGGGAGCCTCTGGATCCTCTCTGCAGGCGTCGCTGTGGAGGTGCAGGGAGGTCCACTCAGGGTGTCCACGTCGTTGGAGTCGCCTGGGGGTCCTCTCTGCGGTGTTGGTTTCTCTGGACACGGGCTGGGGGCGTCGGGTGCAGTGTGTGAAGACTCGCGCTTCCGGAGTGAGGCTGAAGTCTTCTTTAAAGATGGTTTCTTGGTTGTAGATTTGGACAGAGCCGCTGTCCTCTGGAGTTTCTTGGTCCTTTAGGTGCAGGTCTGTCCTCTGAGTCCTCAGAGGTCGCTGGTCCCGCTGGATGCGTTGCTCTGCAGGTTCTCTAAGTCTGGAGACAGGCCGGTAGGGCTGGGGCCAAGTCAGTTGTTGTCTCTGCAGGGCTTTTAGGTCAGCAGTCCTTTTTTCTTCAGGTTGCAGGAATCTGATTTCCTGGGTTCAGGGTCGCCCTTAAATACTCAATTTAGGGGTGTGTTTAGGTCTGGGGGGCAGTAGCCAATGGCTACTGTCCTGGAGGATGGCTGCACCCTCTTTGTGCCTCCTCCCTGTGGGGAGGGGAGGGCACATCTCTAATCCTATTGGGGGAATCCTCCAAAAGAAGATGGAGGATTTCTTAAGGCAGGGGTCACCTCAGCTCAGGGCACATTAGGGGCTGTCCTGACTGGTGGGTGACTCCTCCTTGTTTTTCTCATCTCCTCCGGACTTGCTGACAAAAGTGGGGGCTGTGTCCGGAGGGGCAGGCATCTCCACTAACTGGAGGGCCCTGGGGCTCTGTAACACCAGACTAGAGCCTTTGAGGCTCACCACCAGGTGTTACAGTTCCTGCAGGGGGAGGTGAGAAGCACCTCCACCCACTACAGGCTTTGTTCCTGGCCACAGAGTGACAAAGGCACTCATCCCATGTGGCCAGAAACCCGTCTGGATGTGGCAGGCTGTCAGGAACTGGTCAGCCTAACACTAGGAATTGGACTGGTATACAGGGGGCATCTCTACGATGCCCTCTGTGTACATTTTTTAATAAATCCCACACTGGCATCTGTGTGGATTTATTGTGCTGAGAAGCTTGATACCAAACTTCCCAGATTTCAGTGTCGCCATTATGGAACTGTGGAGTTCGTAATTGACAGACTCCCAGACCATATACTCTTTACGGCTACCCTGCTCTTTCAATGTCTAAGATTTGGCTTAGACACTGTAGGCCCATAGTGCTCCTGCTACTATGCCCTCACCTGTGGTATAGTGCACCCTGCCTTAGGGATGTAAGGCCTGCTAGAGGGGTGACTTACCTATGCCACAGGCAGTGGGTTGTGGGCATGGCACCCTGAGGGGAGTGCCATGTCGACTTAGTAATTTTCTCCCCACCAGCACACACAAGCTGTGAGGCAGTGTGCATGTGCTGAGTGAGGGGTCCCCAGGGTGGCATAATACATGCTGCAGCACTTAGAGACCTTCCCTGGCCACAGGGCCCAGCTACAAGGGACTTAGCTGTGTGTCAGGGTTGTGCCTATTGTGGGGACAAAGATACAGTTTAGGGAAGGAACACTTGTGCTGGGGCCTGGTTAGCAGGATCCCAGTACACTTTCAGTCATAACTAGCTTTAACAAAAGGCAAAAAGTTAAGGGGTAACCATGCCATGAGAGGCATTTTCTTACACCAGCTCTTTTTCTAAGTGGCCCTTCCAGGAGGCCCGGTGCGAAGAGGTTTTCCAACACTGCTTCCGCCGGAACCGGTAGTCGCCCGAGCCTCTCCTGCTGGCACAGTGTGCCCACTGACTACTACAACCATCCTGCAAATGAAGAGACTGATAACTCAACTGTGTGATTTTTACTAAATATTTAAATGTGACTGTGCATTGATTCCAATGGTGCGTAGTTATGCACAGAAAGACTAACTTTTCTAAAACATCAAAAAGTCATAACTTGAAAAGTACTTAACGTATTCTTAAGATCTTGGTCTTAAAATGTATATAAAAGTTTGAAGTATTTTTTATGAATTCTGGTCTTGAGTTATTCATTGAGTGTGTGTGGTTCATTATTGGATTTGTGTGTACAGCAAATGCTTAGCACATCTCCTGGATTAGCCAAACTGCTCAACCAGCTACCATAAAAATTGGAGCATTAGGTGGTCTAATTTTTCCCTCTGGAAACCAAAGTGTGGTTGCCTGGACCCCCTTCAAAGTGTGCCTAGTTTTGCACACTACATAGAGGGCCAGCTTCCTACACATGACACCATTTCCTTGCATGGAATGTGTAGCGCTTTGATGCCAAAGTTAGGTTTTGTGTTATCAGTCACGCTTACTTCATCCATTCCTACATATCATGAACTACTGTACAATGGCTCAAATTTAGTAGTAACTAATGTTACTTGTTGTGGCTTGAAACCAGGCCAACTATACCTGATTACAGTTTCTAAAACAATACAGTGTTGTGGAAGGACTTTCTACCCACCACCTCAACATGTAATCAAAAATTTCCCTTGCCTAGTACTAATATTAGAGGCATGCTTTTCGATGGAATTAGAAAATTAGTTCCAGTATTATTAAGAAAAGAAGTCACTTTGATTCCTGTGGCAGAAACCTACAACCTGCGTACAGCCAGAGCTGCTTCAGAGATTTAGAGGGTGTTAGAGACGCAATACCTGACTCACCTTGCTGATGTTGTGTATACGATTTTTAATTTGTCAACAACTGGTATTCTGCATCTTTTCAAGAACATTGGATCTAGTCTGGTGACTGGGTTTAAAGAGGTATTCCGAATTGTATACATTTTTCACTCTTCGGTCTCCAGTATCTTTGGAGGATTTCTGACCATTCTATAGCTCATCGGGTTTGATAATGTCGTCTTTTTCCTGATCCAATGAGGAAATCAGTAACCTGGAATCCAGCTGATCAAAGATGCGGGGAAACCCCAGCACACTACCTGGGACATTCTTGGCTTTCTTAACGTAGCGAAAATTGGATGCTTACCTTCCGCAAAGTAGACAACACACAAGTGCAACCTGTGTTTTGGAGTATAAACTGTCCGGCTGAAATCATCTTGGATCTACAGCTAGAGAAACCTCCATTAGCTTTCCTAGGAAATGTTGCTGCATCTTTTGCAGTTACTGTAGGAAAGTACCATCTTGCCTGGCATGTTACCCCCATTTTTCACTGTATATATGTTGTTTTAGTTGTATGTGTCACTGGGACCCTGGTAACCCAGGGCCCCAGTGCTCATAAGTGTGCCTGTATGTGTTACCTGTGTAGTGACTAACTGTCTCACTGAGGCTCTGCTAATCAGAACCTCAGTGGTTATGCTCTCTCATTTCTTTCCAAATTGTCACTGACAGGCTAGTGACCATTTTTACCAATTTACATTGGCTTACTGGAACACCCTTATAATCCCCTAGTATATGGTACTGAGGTACCCAGGGTATTGGGGTTCCAGGAGATCCCTATGGGCTGCAGCATTTCTTTTGCCACCCATAGGGAGCTCTGACAATTCTTACACAGGCCTGCCACTGCAGCCTGAGTGAAATAACGTCCACGTTAATTCACAGCCATTTTACACTGCACTTAAGTAACTTATAAGTCACCTATATGTCTAACCTTTACCTGGTAAAGGTTAGGTGCAAAGTTACTTAGTGTGAGGGCACCCTGGCACTAGCCAAGGTGCCCCCACATTGTTCAGAGCCAATTCACTGAACTTTGTGAGTGCGGGGACACCATTACACGCGTGCACTACATATAGGTCACTACCTATATGTAGCTTCACCATGGTAACTCCGAATATGGCCATGTAACATGTCTATGATCATGGAATTGCCCCCTCTATGCCATCCTGGCATTGTTGGGACAATTCCATAATCCCAGTGGTCTGTAGCACAGACCCTGGTACTGCCAGACTGCCCTTCCTGGGGTTTCTCTGCAGCTGCTGCTGCTGCCAACCCCTCAGACAGGCATCTGCCCTCCTGGGGTCCAGCCAGGCCTGGCCCAGGATGGCAGAACAAAGAACTTCCTCTGAGAGAGGGTGTGACACCCTCTCCCTTTGGAAAATGGTGTGAAGGCAGGGGAGGAGTAGCCTCCCCCAGCCTCTGGAAATGCTTTGTTGGGCACAGAGGTGCCCAATTCTGCATAAGCCAGTCTACACCGGTTCAGGGACCCCTTAGCCCCTGCTCTGGCGCGAAACTGGACAAAGGAAAGGGGAGTGACCACTCCCCTGACCTGCACCTCCCCTGGGAGGTGTCCAGAGCTCCTCCAGTGTGCTCCAGACCTCTGCCATCTTGGAAACAGAGGTGCTGCTGGCACACTGGACTGCTCTGAGTGGCCAGTGCCACCAGGTGACGTCAGAGACTCCTTGTGATAGGCTCCTTCAGGTGTTAGTAGCCTTTCCTCTCTCCTAGGTAGCCAAACCCTCTTTTCTGGCTATTTAGGGTCTCTGTCTCTGGGGAAACTTTAGATAACGAATGCATGAGCTCAGCCGAGTTCCTCTGCATCTCCCTCTTCACCTTCTGATAAGGAATCGACCGCTGACCGCGCTGGAAGCCTGCAAACCTGCAACATAGTAGCAAAGACGACTACTGCAACTCTGTAACGCTGATCCTGCCGCCTTCTCGACTGTTTTCCTGCTTGTGCATGCTGTGGGGGTAGTCTGCCTCCTCTCTGCACCAGAAGCTCCGAAGAAATCTCCCGTGGGTCGACGGAATCTTCCCCCTGCAACCGCAGGCACCAAAAAGCTGCATCTCCGGTCCCTTGGGTCTCCTCTCAGCACGACGAGCGAGGTCCCTCGAATCCAGCGACACCGTCCAAGTGACCCCCACAGTCCAGTGACTCTTCAGCCCAAGTTTGGTGGAGGTGAGTCCTTGCCTCACCTCGCTGGGCTGCATTGCTGGGAACCGCGACTTTGCAAGCTTCTCCGGCCCCTGTGCACTTCCGGCGGAAATCCTGTGTGCACAGCCAAGCCTGGGTCCACGGCACTCTAACCTGCATTGCACGACTTTCTAAGTTGGTCTCCGGCGACGTGGGACTCCTTTGTGCAACTTCGGCGAGCACCGTTTCACGCATCCTCGTAGTGCCTGTTTCTGGCACTTCTCCGGGTGCTACCTGCTTCAGTGAGGGCTCTTTGTCTTGCTCGACGTCCCCTCTCTCTGCAGGTCCAATTTGCGACCTCCTGGTCCCTCCTGGGCCCCAGCAGCGTCCAAAAACGCCAAACGCACGATTTGCGTGTAGCAAGGCTTGTTGGCGTCCATCCGGCGGGAAAACACTTCTGCACGACTCTCCAAGGCGTGGGGGATCCATCCTCCAAAGGGGAAGTCTCTAGCCCTTGTCGTTCCTGCAGTATTCACAGTTCTTCAGCCTAGTAAGAGCTTCTTTGCACCAACCGCTGGCATTTCTTGTGCATCTGCCCATCTCCGAGCTGCTTGTGACTTTTGGACTTGGTCCCCTTGTTCCACAGGTACCCTCAGTCAGGAATCCATCGTTGTTGCATTGCTGATTTGTGTTTTCCTTGCATTTTCCCTCTAACACGACTATTTTGTCCTTAGGGGAACTTTGGTGCACTTTGCACTCACTTTTCAGGGTCTTGGGGTGGGTTATTTTGCTAACTCTCACTATTTTCTAATAGTCCCAGCGACCCTCTACAAGGTCACATAGGTTTGGGGTCCATTCGTGGTTCGCATTCCACTTCTGGAGTATATGGTTTGTGTTGCCCCTATCCCTATGTTTCCCCATTGCATCCTATTGTAACTATACATTGTTTGCACTGTTTTCTAAGACTATACTGCATATTTTTGCTATTGTGTATATATATCTTGTGTATATTTCCTATCCTCTCACTGAGGGTACACTCTAAGATACTTTGGCATATTGTCATAAAAATAAAGTACCTTTATTTTTAGTATAACTGTGTATTGTGTTTTCTTATGATATTGTGCATATGACACTAAGTGGTACTGTAGTAGCTTCACACGTCTCCTAGTTCAGCCTAAGCTGCTCTGCTAAGCTACCATTATCTATCAGCCTAAGCTGCTAGACACCCTATACACTAATAAGGGATAACTGGGCCTGGTGCAAGGTGCAAGTACCCCTTGGTACTCACTACAAGCCAGTCCAGCCTCCTACATTGGTTGTGCAGTGGTGGGATAAGTGCTTGAGACTACTTACCACTCTTGTCATTGTACTTTTCATAAGAGAAAAATATACAAAACAAGGTCAGTGTATATACACATAGACAAAAAGTTTTGCATTTCCTCTTCTCACTGTTTTCTAAGTGCTGAAAAGTACTACTAAACTTTCAAAAAAGTTCTTAAAAGTTTAAAAAGTTTTTTTCTGTCTTTCCAAAAAGTTCTGAAAACTTTTTTCTCTTTGTCTATCACTTTAACTCTCTCTAAAAATGTCTGGCACAGGCCAAAAAGTTGAACTGTCCAAACTTGCATATGATCACCTTAGCTGGAAAGGAGCAAGGAGTCTCTGCATAGAGAGAGGTTTGAGTGTAGGGAAGAATCCTTCCTTAGAACTGTTAATTAATATGCTTAGAGTACAGGATAAGGCCATAAGTGCCCAATCTGTAGAAAAAGTAGCTAATGGTTCTCAATCTGATCCAGGGACTCCCCCAGGAAAAGGTTCAGGAAAGAAACTTCTCAGCCTGCCCATTACTAGACAGTCTAGCATAGTTGGTACAGAGGTTGAATCACATCATACTGATGATGTGCTCTCACATTATACTGGTAGCCAAGCTGTTAGGGTGCCCTCTGTAAGGGACAGGTCCCCTTCTGTTCATTCCCATCATACCTCTGTATCTAGAAATGTCCCTCCCACCCACCCTGATGACAGATTGTTAGAAAGGGAGCTCAATAGATTGAGAGTGGAGCAAACCAGACTGAAGCTCAAGAAGCAACAGCTGGATTTGGATAGACAGTCTTTAGAAATAGAGAGGGAAAGACAGAAAATGGGTTTAGATACCCATGGTGGCAGCAGCAGTATTCCCCATAGTCATCCTGCAAAAGAGCATGATTCCAGGAATCTGCATAAGATAGTTCCCCCTTACAAGGAGGGGGATGACATTAACAAGTGGTTTGCTGCACTTGAGAGGGCCTGTGCTGTACAGGATGTCCCTCAAAAGCAGTGGGCTGCTATCCTATGGCTATCATTTACTGGAAAAGGTAGGGATAGGCTCCTTACTGTAAAAGAAAATGATGCTAACAATTTCCAAGTTCTTAAGAATGCACTCCTGGATGGTTATGGCTTAACCACTGAACAGTACAGGATAAAGTTCAGAGATACCAAAAAGGAGTCTTCACAAGACTGGGTTGATTTCATTGACCAGGCAGTGAAGGCCTTGGAGGGGTGGTTACATGGCAGTAAAGTTACTGATTATGACAGCCTGTATAACTTGATCCTGAGAGAGCATATTCTTAATAATTGTGTGTCTGATTTGTTGCACCAGTACTTGGTGGACTCTGATCTGACCTCTCCCCAAGAATTGGGAAAGAAGGCAGACAAATGGGTCAGAACAAGAGTGAACAGAAAAGTTCATACAGGGGGTGACAAAGATGGCAACAAAAAGAAGGATGGTAAGTCTTCTGACAAGGGTGGGGACAAATCTAAAAATGAGTCTTCATCAGGCCCACAAAAACACTCTGGTGGGGGTGGTGGGCCCAAATCCTCCTTTAATCAGAACAAGGAAAAGAAACCATGGTGCTATTTATGTAAGATAAAAGGCCATTGGACAACAGATCCCAGTTGTCCAAAGAAAGGCACCACAGCTCCTACCACTACAACCCCTACTGCTACACCTAGTGTCCCTACTAATAGCAGTAGTGGTGGGAGCAAACCTACTAATAGCCAATCCAAGGGAGTAGCTGGGCTCACTTTTGGTAATTTAGTTGGGGTTGGTCTGATTAGGGAGACCACAGAGGCTACTTTAGTCTCTGAAGGGGCTATTGACTTAGCCACTTTGGTTGCTTGCCCCCATAACTTGGAGAAGTACAAGCAACTAACCCTAATAAATGGTGTTGAGGTCCAGGCCTACAGGGACACAGGTGCCAGTGTCACAATGGTGATTGAGAAACTGGTGCACCCTGAACAACACATACTTGGACACCAGTACCAAGTAACCGATGCTCACAACATAACACAAAGCCACCCCATGGCTGTTGTAAATCTCAACTGGGGGGGGGTATCTGGTCCAAAGAAAGTTGTGGTAGCCACAGATTTACCTGTAGACTGTCTACTAGGAAATGATTTGGAGACATCAGCTTGGTCAGATGTGGAGTTGGAGGCCCATGCAGCAATGCTGGGCATCCCAGGGCATATTTTTGCTTTGACAAGGGCTCAGGCCAAAAAGCAAAAAGGACAGGGAAGCTTGGATCCTGGAACAATGGACCAAGTGCTCCCTAAAGCTAGGGCTAGTAGAAGCAAACCACTTCCTACTATCCCTCCCTCTACAGTGGATTCAACTTCTGAGGAAGAAGAATTCCCTCCCTGTGCAGAACCTACACCAGAGGAGCTGGAAGCAGACACTGCTGAGCTTTTGGGTGAAGGGGGGCCTGCCAGAGAGGAGCTGAGTGTGGCACAGCAAACCTGTCCCACATTAGAGGGTCTCAGACAGCAAGCTGTCAAACAGGCTAATGGGGATGTCAGTGACTCACACAGAGTTTACTGGGAGGACAACCTCTTGTACACTGAGCATAGGGATCCTAAACCTGGAGCTGCCAGGAGATTAGTGATTCCTCAGGAGTACAGAAAGTTCCTCCTAACACTGGCACATGACATTCTCTTAGCTGGGCACCTGGGTCAAATGAAAACTTGGGACAGATTGGTACCACTGTTTCATTGGCCTAGGATGTCTGAGGACACAAAAGAATTTTGTAAGTCCTGTGAAACCTGTCAAGCCAGTGGCAAAACAGGTGGCACTCCAAAGGCACCCCTTATCCCACTGCCTGTGGTTGGGGTTCCCTTTGAAAGGGTAGGGGTTGACATAGTTGGCCCCCTTGACCCTCCTACTGCTTCAGGCAATAGGTTTATCTTGGTGGTAGTGGACCATGCCACAAGATATCCTGAAGCAATTCCTTTAAGGACCACTACAGCTCCTGCAGTGGCAAAGGCCCTCCTGGGAATATTTTCAAGGGTGGGCTTCCCAAAGGAAGTAGTATCAGACAGAGGAAGCAATTTCATGTCTGCATACTTAAAGGCCATGTGGAAGGAGTGTGGTGTAACTTACAAGTTCACAACACCCTATCATCCACAAACAAATGGACTGGTGGAGAGATTTAATAAAACTCTCAAAGGCATGATTATGGGACTCCCTGAAAAACTCCGCAGGAGATGGGATATCCTTCTACCATGCCTCCTTTTTGCCTACAGGGAGGTACCCCAGAAAGGAGTGGGCTTCAGCCCCTTTGAACTTCTTTTTGGACACCCTGTTAGGGGTCCACTCACACTTGTAAAGGAGGGTTGGGAACAACCTTTAAAAGCTCCTAAGCAGGATATTGTGGACTATGTACTTGGCCTCAGATCAAGGATGGCTGAGTACATGAAAAAGGCCAGTAAAAACCTTCAGGCCAGCCAAGAGCTCCAGAAGCAATGGCATGATCAGAAGGCTGTTTTGGTTCAGTACCAACCAGGGCAGAAAGTGTGGGTCTTGGAGCCTGTGGCCCCAAGAGCACTCCAAGATAAATGGAGTGGTCCACACACAATTGTTGAAAAGAAGGGTGAAGTCACCTACTTGGTTGACTTAGGCACTGCCAGGAGTCCCCTTAGGGTGCTCCATGTCAACCGCCTGAAACCCTACTATGACAGGGCTGATCTCACCCTGCTCATGGCAACAGATGAGGGACAGGAAGAAGACAGTGATCCTCTACCTGATCTCTTCTCTTCCACAGAACAAGATGCTCTTGTGGAAGGGGTAGTTTTGGCTGATTGTCTTACTGCTGAGCAGAAAGATAATTGCATAAATCTCCTAGGACAATTTTCAGAACTCTTCTCCATTGTGCCAGGCACCACTTCTTGGTGTGAGCACACTATAGATACTGGAGACAGTTTACCTGTCAAAAGTAAGATCTATAGGCAGCCTGACCATGTCAGGGACTGCATAAAGCAAGAAGTTCAGAAGATGTTGGAACTAGGAGTGGTTGAGCACTCTGACAGTCCATGGGCTTCTCCTGTGGTACTGGTACCAAAACCAAATTCTAAAGATGGAAAGAAGGAAATGAGGTTTTGTGTAGACTATAGAGGTCTCAACTTGGTAACCAAAACAGATGCTCACCCTATACCCAGGGCAGATGAGCTAATAGATACACTGGCATCTGCCAAGTATCTAAGCACTTTTGATTTGACTGCAGGGTATTGGCAGATCAAAATGTCAGAAGATGCTAAACCTAAGACTGCATTTTCTACCATTGGAGGACATTACCAGTTTACTGTAATGCCTTTTGGTTTGAAAAATGCACCTGCCACTTTTCAGAGGTTGGTGAACACAGTCCTGCAAGGGCTGGAAGCTTTCAGTGCAGCATATTTGGATGATATAGCTGTCTTTAGCTCCAGCTGGGATGATCACCTGGTCCACCTTTGGAAAGTTTTGGAGGCCCTGCAAAAGGCAGGCCTCACTATCAAGGCTTCAAAGTGCCAGATAGGGCAGGGTAAGGTGGTTTATCTGGGACACCTTGTTGGTGGGGAACAGATTGCACCACTTCAGGGGAAAATCCAAACTATTATTGATTGGATTCCCCCTACCACTCAGACTCAGGTGAGAGCCTTCCTAGGCCTCACTGGGTATTACAGGAGGTTCATTAAGAACTATGGCTCCATTGCAGCCCCTCTTAATGACCTCACATCCAAGAAAATGCCTAAAAAGGTATTATGGACAGCAAACTGTCAGAAAGCTTTTGAGGAGCTGAAGCAGGCCATGTGCTCTGCACCTGTCCTGAAAAGGCCTTGTTACTCTAAAAAATTCTATGTCCAAACTGATGCATCTGAATTAGGAGTAGGGGCAGTCCTATCACAACTTAATTCTGAGGGCCAGGATCAACCTGTTGCTTTTATTAGTAGAAGGTTGACCCCTAGAGAAAAGCGTTGGTCTGCCATTGAGAGGGAGGCCTTTGCTGTGGTCTGGGCTCTGAAGAAGTTGAGGCCATACCTGTTTGGCACTCACTTCATTGTTCAGACAGACCACAAACCTCTACTTTGGCTAAAACAAATGAAAGGTGAAAATCCTAAATTGTTGAGGTGGTCCATATCCCTACAGGGAATGGACTATACAGTGGAACATAGACCTGGGAGTAGCCACTCCAATGCAGATGGACTCTCCAGATATTTCCACTTAGACAATGAAGACTCATCAGGTAATGGCTAGTCTTATTGTCCTTCGTTTGGGGGGGGGTTGTGTAGGAAAGTACCATCTTGCCTGGCATGTTACCACCATTTTTCACTGTATATATGTTGTTTTAGTTGTATGTGTCACTGGGACCCTGGTAACCCAGGGCCCCAGTGCTCATAAGTGTGCCTGTATGTGTTACCTGTGTAGTGACTAACTGTCTCACTGAGGCTCTGCTAATCAGAACCTCAGTGGTTATGCTCTCTCATTTCTTTCCAAATTGTCACTGACAGGCTAGTGACCATTTTTACCAATTTACATTGGCTTACTGGAACACCCTTATAATCCCCTAGTATATGGTACTGAGGTACCCAGGGTATTGGGGTTCCAGGAGATCCCTATGGGCTGCAGCATTTCTTTTGCCACCCATAGGGAGCTCTGACAATTCTTACACAGGCCTGCCACTGCAGACTGAGTGAAATAACGTCCACGTTAATTCACAGCCATTTTACACTGCACTTAAGTAACTTATAAGTCACCTATATGTCTAACCTTTACCTGGTAAAGGTTAGGTGCAAAGTTACTTAGTGTGAGGGCACCCTGGCACTAGCCAAGGTGCCCCCACATTGTTCAGAGCCAATTCACTGAACTTTGTGAGTGCGGGGACACCATTACACGCGTGCACTACATATAGGTCACTACCTATATGTAGCTTCACCATGGTAACTCCGAATATGGCCATGTAACATGTCTATGATCATGGAATTGCCCCCTCTATGCCATCCTGGCATTGTTGGGACAATTCCATAATCCCAGTGGTCTGTAGCACAGACCCTGGTACTGCCAGACTGCCCTTCCTGGGGTTTCTCTGCAGCTGCTGCTGCTGCCAACCCCTCAGACAGGCATCTGCCCTCCTGGGGTCCAGCCAGGCCTGGCCCAGGATGGCAGAACAAAGAACTTCCTCTGAGAGAGGGTGTGACACCCTCTCCCTTTGGAAAATGGTGTGAAGGCAGGGGAGGAGTAGCCTCCCCCAGCCTCTGGAAATGCTTTGTTGGGCACAGAGGTGCCCAATTCTGCATAAGCCAGTCTACACCGGTTCAGGGACCCCTTAGCCCCTGCTCTGGCGCGAAACTGGACAAAGGAAAGGGGAGTGACCACTCCCCTGACCTGCACCTCCCCTGGGAGGTGTCCAGAGCTCCTCCAGTGTGCTCCAGACCTCTGCCATCTTGGAAACAGAGGTGCTGCTGGCACACTGGACTGCTCTGAGTGGCCAGTGCCACCAGGTGACGTCAGAGACTCCTTGTGATAGGCTCCTTCAGGTGTTAGTAGCCTTTCCTCTCTCCTAGGTAGCCAAACCCTCTTTTCTGGCTATTTAGGGTCTCTGTCTCTGGGGAAACTTTAGATAACGAATGCATGAGCTCAGCCGAGTTCCTCTGCATCTCCCTCTTCACCTTCTGATAAGGAATCGACCGCTGACCGCGCTGGAAGCCTGCAAACCTGCAACATAGTAGCAAAGACGACTACTGCAACTCTGTAACGCTGATCCTGCCGCCTTCTCGACTGTTTTCCTGCTTGTGCATGCTGTGGGGGTAGTCTGCCTCCTCTCTGCACCAGAAGCTCCGAAGAAATCTCCCGTGGGTCGACGGAATCTTCCCCCTGCAACCGCAGGCACCAAAAAGCTGCATCTCCGGTCCCTTGGGTCTCCTCTCAGCACGACGAGCGAGGTCCCTCGAATCCAGCGACACCGTCCAAGTGACCCCCACAGTCCAGTGACTCTTCAGCCCAAGTTTGGTGGAGGTGAGTCCTTGCCTCACCTCGCTGGGCTGCATTGCTGGGAACCGCGACTTTGCAAGCTTCTCCGGCCCCTGTGCACTTCCGGCGGAAATCCTGTGTGCACAGCCAAGCCTGGGTCCACGGCACTCTAACCTGCATTGCACGACTTTCTAAGTTGGTCTCCGGCGACGTGGGACTCCTTTGTGCAACTTCGGCGAGCACCGTTTCACGCATCCTCGTAGTGCCTGTTTCTGGCACTTCTCCGGGTGCTACCTGCTTCAGTGAGGGCTCTTTGTCTTGCTCGACGTCCCCTCTCTCTGCAGGTCCAATTTGCGACCTCCTGGTCCCTCCTGGGCCCCAGCAGCGTCCAAAAACGCCAAACGCACGATTTGCGTGTAGCAAGGCTTGTTGGCGTCCATCCGGCGGGAAAACACTTCTGCACGACTCTCCAAGGCGTGGGGGATCCATCCTCCAAAGGGGAAGTCTCTAGCCCTTGTCGTTCCTGCAGTATTCACAGTTCTTCAGCCTAGTAAGAGCTTCTTTGCACCAACCGCTGGCATTTCTTGGGCATCTGCCCATCTCCGAGCTGCTTGTGACTTTTGGACTTGGTCCCCTTGTTCCACAGGTACCCTCAGTCAGGAATCCATCGTTGTTGCATTGCTGATTTGTGTTTTCCTTGCATTTTCCCTCTAACACGACTATTTTGTCCTTAGGGGAACTTTGGTGCACTTTGCACTCACTTTTCAGGGTCTTGGGGTGGGTTATTTTGCTAACTCTCACTATTTTCTAATAGTCCCAGCGACCCTCTACAAGGTCACATAGGTTTGGGGTCCATTCGTGGTTCGCATTCCACTTCTGGAGTATATGGTTTGTGTTGCCCCTATCCCTATGTTTCCCCATTGCATCCTATTGTAACTATACATTGTTTGCACTGTTTTCTAAGACTATACTGCATATTTTTGCTATTGTGTATATATATCTTGTGTATATTTCCTATCCTCTCACTGAGGGTACACTCTAAGATACTTTGGCATATTGTCATAAAAATAAAGTACCTTTATTTTTAGTATAACTGTGTATTGTGTTTTCTTATGATATTGTGCATATGACACTAAGTGGTACTGTAGTAGCTTCACACGTCTCCTAGTTCAGCCTAAGCTGCTCTGCTAAGCTACCATTATCTATCAGCCTAAGCTGCTAGACACCCTATACACTAATAAGGGATAACTGGGCCTGGTGCAAGGTGCAAGTACCCCTTGGTACTCACTACAAGCCAGTCCAGCCTCCTACAGTTACACCAGAGACAATGTTGAGCAGTGCATCTGTCCCTTCTGCAAAATGCTTACCATGATGGATCAACTACACCAGTGACACTCTTTGACGATTTGCTCGATGACCGGCTTGAGTTGCTGTTAATGTTCGAGTCTCCAAATACAGTATTCCCACCATCATTAAGTGCTTTGCAACTGCAGCCTATCACTTGTTAATCTAATGTGCAAGCTAACGACCACATGCATGCATTGATTGATTTTTGCAATGACCACAGGTATGCTGCTTGTAAGCCTGATGATGTTGACATGTCCTTGGGTGAGGACTGAAAACAACTCACAAACTTATGATTAGACCACAGAGACTGTCATGAAGCTGAAGATCTTAGACAGACTGTTTTTGTTTTTGTTGTTTTACTTTAACCTCTTCGCTGCCAGGCCTTTTCCCCCTCCTGTGCCGAGCCTTTTTTGGGCTATTTGGGGCAGTTCGCACTTAGGCCCTCATAACTTTTTGTTCACATAAGCTACCCACGCCAAATTTGCGTCCTTTTTTTTCCAACATCCTAGGGATTCTAGAGGTACCCAGACTTTGTGGGTTCCCCAGAAGGAGGCCAAGCAATTAGCCAAAATACAGTGAACATTTTATTTTGTTAAAATAAAATGGGGAAAAAGGGGCTGCAGAAGAAGGCATGTGCTAAAATCACCAGCCTCCCAGCTTTCAGGAACAGGCAGACTTGAATCAGAAAACACAATTTTTCAACACAATTTTGGCCTTTTACTGGGGCAATCCCCAATTTTTACGATTTTTTTGTGCTTTCAGCCTCCTTCCAGTCAGTGGCAGAAATGGGCATGAAACCAATGCTGGATCCCAGAAATCAAAACATTTCTGAAAAGTAAACGAATTTCTGAATTCAGCAAGGGGTAATTTGTGTAGATCCTACAAGGGTTTCCTACAGAAAATAACAACTAAAAAAAAAACATTGAAATTGAGGTGAAAAAAACTGCAATTTTTCGAGAAGTTTTACTCTGTAACTTTTTCCTGCAATGTCAGATTTTTGAAAGCAATATACCGTTACGTCTGCTGGACTCTTCTGGTTGCGGGGATATATAGGGCTTGTAGGTTCATCAAGAACTCTAGGTACCCAGAGCCAATAAATGACCTGCACCCTGCAGTGGGTTTTCATTCTATACCGGGTATACAGCAATTCATTTGCTGAAATATAAAGAGTAAAAAATAGCTATCAAGAAAACCTTTGTATTTCCAAAATGGGCACAAGATAAGGTGTTGAGGAGCAGTGGTTATTTGCACATCTCTGAATTCTGGGGTGCCCATACTAGCATGTGAATTTCAGGGCATTTCTCAAATAGATGTCTTTTTTACACACTCTCTTATATTTGGAAGGAAAACATGTAGAGAAAGATAAGGGGCAATAACATTTGTTTTGCTATTCTATGTTCCCCCAAGCCTCCCGATAAAAATGATACCTCACTTGTGTGGGTAGGCCTAGCGCCCGCGACAGGAATGCACATTGTGGACACATCCCATTTTTTTGACAGAAAACAGAGGTGTTTTTTGCAAAGTGCCTATCTTTTGGCCTCTAGCTCAGCCGCCACCTAGGGAAACCTACCAAACCTGTGCATTTCTGAAAACTAGAGACCTGGGGGAATCCAAGGAGGGGTGACTTGCGGGGCTCGGACCAGGTTCTGTTACCCAGAATCCTTTGCAAACCTCAAAATTTGGCTAAAAATACACATGTTACTCACATTTCTGTGGCAGAAAGTTCTGGAATCTGAGAGGAGCTACAAATTTCCTTCCACCCAGCGTTCCCCCAAGTCTCCCTATAAAAATGATACCTCACTTGCGTGGGTAGGCCTAGCGCCGGCGACAGGAAACACCCCAAAGCGCAACGTGGACACATCCTAAATTTTGGAAAAAAACAGAGGTGTTTTTTGCGAAGTGCCTACCTGTAGATTTTGGCCTCTAGCTCAGCCGGCACCTAGGGAAACCTACCAAACCTGTGCATTTCTGAAAACTATAGAGACCTAGGGGAATCCAAGGAGGGGTGACTTGCGGGGCTCGGACCAGGTTCTGTTACCCAGAATCCTTTGCAAACCTCAAAATTTGGCTAAAAATACACATGTTACTCACATTTCTGTGGCAGAAAGTTCTGGAATCTGAGAGGAGCCACAAATTTCCTTCTACCCAGCGTTCCCCCAAGTCTCCCGATAAAAATGATACATCACTTGTGTGGGTAGGACTAGCGCCCACGAAAGGAAAGGGCCCAAAACACAACGTGGACACATCACATTTTTTTATAAAAAGCAGTGCCTACCTGTGGATTTTGGCCTGTAGCTCAGCCGACACCTGAGGAAACCTAGCAAACCAGTGCATTTTTGAAAACTAGAAACCCAGGGGAATCCAAGATGGGGTGACTTGCGGGGCTCTGACCAGGTTATGTTACCCAGAATCCTTTGCAAACATCAAAATTTGGCCCAAAAAACACTTTTTCCTCTCATTTCGGTGACAGAAAGTTCTGGAATCTGAGAGGAGCCACAAATTTCCTTCCACCCAGCGTTCCCCTAAGTCTCTCGATAAAAATGGTACATCACTTCTGTGGGTAGGCCTAGCGCCCACAAAAGGAAATGGCCCAAAACACAACGTGGACACAACATATTTTTTCACAGAAAACAGAGGTGTTTTTTGCAAGGTGCCTACCTGTGGTGTTTGGCCTGTAGCTCGCCGGCCCCAGGGGGGGGGGGGGCGGGGGCAGAAATGCCCTAAAATAAATTTGCCCCCCCAACCCCCACCCTCCCCCGCCGGGAGCGACCCTTGCCTACGGGGTCGCTCCCCCTGCGTGACATTGGCACCAAAAAACAAATCTCCGGTGCCTAGTGGTTTCTGCCCCCTTGGGGGCAGGTTGACCTAAACTCAGCCAATCTGCCCCCAAGGGGGGCAGAAATGGCCTAAATACAATTTGTCCCCCAGGGGAGCGACTTTTGCCTGATGGGTCGCTCCCCATCTCTAAAAAAAAAAAAAAAAACAAAGAAAAAAAAAAAGAAAAAAAAGAAAAATTCCCCTGGTGCCTAGAGGTTTCTGCCCCCCCCCGGGGCAGATCGGCCTAATAATAGGCCGATCTGCCCCCCGGGGGGGCAGAAATGGCCTAAAATAAATTTCCCCCCCCCCGGAGCGACCCTTGCCTACGGGGTCGCCCCTGCGTGACATTGGCGCCAAAAAACAAATCCCCGGTGCCTAGTGGTTTCTGCCCCCTTGGGGGCAGATTGACCTAAAATTGGCCAATCTGCCCCCAGGGGGGCAGAAATGGTCTAAATACAATTTGCCCCCCCAGGGGAGCGACCCTTGCCTGATGGGTCGCTCCCCATCTCTAAAAAAAGAAACAACAAAAAAAAAAAAAAACACAAAAATAAAATTGCCCTGGCGCCTAGTGTTCTGCCCCCCCCCCGGGGGGCAGTTCGGCCTAATAATTGGCCAATCTGCCCCCAGGGGGGCAGAAATGGTCTAAATACAATTTGCCCCCCCAGGGGAGCGACCCTTGCCTGATGGGTCGCTCCCCATCTCTAAAAAAAGAAACAACAAAAAAAAAAAAAAACACAAAAAAAAAAATTGCCCTGGCGCCTAGAGTGTTCTGCCCCCCCCCCGGGGGGCAGTTCGGCCTAATAATAGGCCGATCTGTCCCCGGGGGGGGGCAGAAATGGCCTAAAAAAAAATTGCCCCCCCAGATTGACCTAAAATTGGCCAATCTGCCCTCAGGGGGGCAGAAATGGTCTAAATACAATTTGCCCCCCCAGGGGAGCGACCCTTGCCTGATGGGTCGCTCCCCATCTCTAAAAAAAGAAACAACAAAAAAAAAAAAACACAAAAAAAAAAATTGCCCTGGCGCCTAGAGTGTTCTGCCCCCCCCCCCGGGGGGCAGTTCGGCCTAATAATAGGCCGATCTGTCCCCCGGGGGGGCAGAAATGGCCTAAAAAAAAATTGCCCCCCCAGCCACCACCCCCCCCCCCCCCCCGGGAGCGACCCTTGCCTACGGGGTCGCTCCCCCTGCGTGACATTGGTGCCAAAAAACAAATCCCCGGTGCCTAGTGGTTTCTGCCCCCTTGGGGGCAGATTGACCTAAAATTGGCCAATCTGCCCCCAGGGGGGCAGAAATGGTCTAAATACAATTTGCCCCCCCAGGGGAGCGACCCTTGCCTGATGGGTCGCTCCCCATCTCTAAAAAAAGAAACAACAAAAAAAAAACACACAAAAAAAAAATTGCCCTGGCGCCTAGAGTGTTCTGCCCCCCCCCCCGGGGGCAGTTCGGCCTAATAATAGGCCAATCTGTCCCCCGGGGGGGCAGAAATGGCCTAAAATAAATTTGCCCCCCCAACCCCCACCCCCCGGGAGCGACCCTTGCCTACAGGGTCGCTCCCCCTGCGTGACATTGGCGCCAAAAAACAAATCCCCGGTGCCTAGTGGTTTCTGCCCCCTTGGGGGCAGATTGACCTAAAACCGGCCAATCTGCCCCCAGGGGGGCAGAAATGGTCTAAATACAATTTGCCCCCCAGGGGAGCGACCCTTGCCTGATGGGTCTCTCCCCATCTCTAAAAAAAAGAAAGAACAAAAAAAAAAAACACAAAAAAAATATTTGCCCTGGCGCCTAGAGGTTTCTTCCCCCCCTGGGGGCAGATCGGCCTAATAATAGGCCGATCTGCCCCCAGGGGGGGCAGAAATGGCCTAAAATAAATTGCCCTCCCCCCCAGGGAGCGACCCTTGCCTAAGGGGTCGCTCCCTTTGCGTGAAATTCACGCAAAGAAAAAACTCCCTGGTGTCTAGTGGTTTCTACCCCCCTTGGGGGCAGATTGGCCTCATCAAAATAGGCCAATCTGCCCCCAAGGGGGGCAGAAATGGCCAAAATATAATTTTCCCCCAAGGGGAGCGACCCTTGCCTAAGGGGTCGCTCCCCACCTCAATAAAAAAAAATGAAAAAAAAAAAAAAAAAAAATGGTCCCTGGTGCCTAGAGGTTTCTGCCCCCAGGGGGGGCAGAAAAGGCCTTTTCAAAAAAATGCCCCCCCTGGGAGCGACCCTTGCCCAAGGGGTCGCTCCCTTTGGTCAATTTCAATGAAAAAAAAAAAAATCCCTGGTGTCTAGTGGGGTTTCAAAAGCCGGATTGCAAGCAATCCGGCTTTTGAAACCCTCGGAGGGACTTCAAAGGGAAGGAAATACTTTTCCTTCCCTTTGAAGCCCCTCCGGGCCTCCCAAGTGATTGAAAAAGAAATGCTTTTGCATTTCTTTTTCAATCGCGCTGGAAGCAGAGCTTCCAGCGCGACTAGGGAGGCCCCTGTGACAAATCAGCGCGCGCTCGCGCGCTGACGTCACAGGGGGGGTGGGGGGGGTCGGGGGTGGAAGGGGAAGGGATTCCCCGGTCAGCCCTGACCTAGGGGGGTGGGGGGGCGGCCCTCGAAAGGAGCGCTAGCGCTTCTCCCGAGGGAAGCATTCAGGATGTAATGGTTACGTCCATGGCGCCACACGGGCGCTGCCATGGACGCTGCCATGGACGTAACCATTACGTCCGTGGCGGGGAAGGGGTTAATAGCCCCGGATTGACCAAGAAGGGTATGGTACTCGGATCTTCTCCAACTCTCTATGTGCCCTCCGCTCCGTGTCCCGTACAGGGCAGACCTCCTCTCGCAGTCGCAGGGGCAGGTTCTACACCCCCACCTCCAGAGCCTGCACCTTCATGCCTGGAGATTGAACGGGGCAATCTGAGTTCCTTTTCTGTCCCGCCGGAGGTGGTGGAATTTACTTTATCGGCCAGGCGACACTCCACCAAATCGATCTATGCAAGCAGGTGGGCCAGATTTGTCAGTTGGTGGAGAGAACCAAATTGATCCCTTGAAGGCCCATTTATCTGATGTATTGTTATTTGCTTTATCCTTGGCACAGAAGGGTTGTGCAGTTGCCACAGTTAAGGGTTATTTATCAGCGTTGTTGGCTTTTCTGTGCCCTCCAGACCAACTCTCCTTGTTTAAGTCACCTATTGTATTGAGGTTCATTAAGGGTCTCACTAAGAAGTTTCCGTCCACTCCGTTTGGTATGCCACAGTGGGATCTTAACTTAGTATTGACCTTTCTTATGGGATCGCCATTTGAGCCAATGCACTCTTGTTCCTTGAGACTTTTAGTTTTGAAAACCGTTTTTCTAGTGGCCATAACATCGGCTAGAAGAGTGATTGAGCTTCAGGCTCTTAGTGTAGGGACCCCATATATTTCCTTTTATAGGGACAAAGTGGTGTTAAGGACCAAGGCGGCTTTCCTCCCGAAGTTTGTTATACCCTTTCATTTGGGACAGTCCATTACTCTCTCTTCCTTCTATCCTCCACCTCATCCATCCAAGGAGCAAGAGAGGCTTCACCGGTTGGATCCACGAAGAGCATTGAGCTTCTTCGTCGACAGGACGAGGGAGGTCAGGCAAGACGATCAGCTCTTCGTTGGTTGCGTGGGGAAGAGGAGAGGCAGAGCTGTCCACAAGAGAACGCTGTCCAGGTGGGTCATTCTTTGCATCAAGCTATGTTATTCTTTAGCAAAGAAAGAACCTCCTGTAGGGCTTCAAGCCCATTCCACCAGGGCGAAGGCTGCTTCGTTGGCCTTGGCTAGGGGTGTTCCTGTGGTTGACATCTGCAAAGCGGCAACTTGGGCATCCTTCCATACTTTTGTCAATCATTATTGTTTTGACTCTGAGGTCAGGAGGGATGGGCATTTTGCCCGCTCAGTGCTGCAGGATTTCTTGGTTTGACCATTCAGGCACCCACCTCCGGAGGTGGTACTGCTTTGGGACTCTATTCTTTAGGTGAGGAATCCACAGGTAGGTGTATCCATCAGAATAACGAGTTACTTACCTTCAGTAACGCCTTTTCTGATGTATACACTAGCTACCTGTGGATTACTCACGGTCCCACCCGCCTCCCCGTTGCCTGACTGGTCTTACCACAAATTCCTTGGGTGAGCACCTGTATATTGTATATATGTATATGATGATGCAATGTTTATATATTTCTTTATATATTTCTTTATATATGAAAGGAAACGTGTGGATATGTATATATATTTATATGCATAATTTGTGTTGTTTCTACTAGTTTCGTTCATATTATTGGAATAAAGGTTGGTATATAAGTTTGATTGATGTACTTATATCACTTCTGTAATGTCAATGTTCACCTGTTCGCCTCAAAAGGCACGTAAAAAATGGTGATAACTGACGTCTGCACGTCGACGAGGACTTCTTATTGCCTGGATGACGTCATGCGTGTTGCATGGGAGTCGGGCAATTGTGCCGTCATCGTCGACGTGCAGAGCTAGAAGAAAATTTCCGTCGAAAGCTGGCGCGAGGGGAAAATTCTTTAGGTGAGGAATCCACAGGTAGCTAGTGTATCCACCAGAAAAGGCGTTACCGAAGGTAAGTAACTCGTTCGTCTATACTCATTTTATGCTTCATACGTATGTAACAGATATTATGAGATTAGTTTCAACACAGAATTTTATATATCTCAATATTCTGACAGCATGAATTTTCCTCTAAATTAGATAAATCCCCTTATATCTCGCCACCAATATGATGTCACAATTCGGACTAACAATTCAGGGATGACGTTAACACTATAAGGTCCGACTCTGTTTTTAGTAGGTGGAGGCTCCATTTTCTTTATTTTTGCAAAATCATCAACATGTCTACCTTTGACATAGATGTTGTCTGTCCTTATCTTTCCAAGAACCTGTGAAACTGTCAAGCCACTCCGATATAGACATCAGCAAGACACCTGATTCGACATCAATCTGGAATAAGTGCCTTGTTATCTCAATTTCAAGGTCAAGAAAGAACAATTGCCAAAGCCATGTAGTCTGGATTGTTGTTTTTTTAGCTTTTTTGTTTAAAAGAATGCTTCTTAATATCTTGATGCTTATCGGTTATGCCAGACATTACTAAGGTGATGTTGGAAATTCCATCTTAGATAAGATGTAGTATAAAAGGACTGCCATTTGACCATTTGTCAGTAGAGGTCCTTCGCCCCAGATTATTGCTCAAGATACCACCAGAAAAGATCTTGACTGACCAAGCTGCTGCCATATCACACTTTCTACTGAAAGCTGACATCAACCCCGGGTGCAGATGGAGCTGATGCAGATGTGATGCATGTTTGGCTTTCACAGGGAACACTGCCTCCCTGACTACTGGTAATTGCAGCTGTTGGCTATAAACAGGTATGCAATACACTTATTCTCCCTCAGAAAATTTAGGTGCAAGTTAGGTTACTCCGTACTCTCCTAGCATAGTGCATAGATTTAGGTTTTAGGGTCTTACAGTTTTACATAAAATGTTAACCATGGTAGAAACACTCATTTTATATGCGCAAAATGCATTTGTGCTGTTTTAATTATTTTCTATGTTAGTTTAGATGTGCTGAGCAAACATGGGGCACCTGTTGAAATGAACGTCCTTTTTAGTTTGCGTCTTTTTCTTAGTGCAGTTTATGTATGTGGTAGTGCTTAGAATAAACCAGGTTTGTTTCTAAACCCAATGCTGTCCCTGGATCCCTTTGTAGGGACTGTTAGTAACCCAAAAGCATTGATGCCACTTCAACTATGTATTGGGTGGAGTTCTGTGGGACTTCAAAAACCTGTCACATTCAGGTGTTGGTGCATTAAAATAAGATCACTTGTGTCATCCAGGCAAAATGCAGTAAACAAATCGGCTAGTGGTTTGGTTTGTATTAAGGTTTTTATCAGTGTTTTTTTTACTCCTCAATATAACACAATAGGTGGGCTCTGTTCGATCATGCTCTGAAAACGCGCACCAACTGGGACCCCATATCTACAGCCGTGCCTGCAGCTTGTAGAGCCTGCGTTGCCCAGGCCTATGGGGCAAAATTTGACCTGTTCTAACCAGGATGGATGGGTTAGGTGGCAGCAGCAAGGTGAAAAGAAAGGGCGAGCTGGTGCTTTTGTCCATATGGCTTCAGTCACTCAACCAGCAGACAGGCAGCAGCAATCATGCGAGTGCTGTACACTGTCTCGGCCTTGTGTACCAGACACAAGAGCAGGGATAGAGACTTTGATATCCCTGAATCTCAAGCAACAGGAAGCAAGCCCTTGAGATCACTTGGGGAATAAGGCAGAGTCCAGCGTGCCCTCCTCTGGGTCAGAGAGCAGGAGGCAGCAGAACAGCACAGCGGAAAAGCAGTCCTTCCAGGTCAGCAGTCCAGCAGAATAACAGTCCTTGGTGCAGCATAGCAGTTCAGTTCTTCTGACAGAGTTCACTTGTAGATCCAGAAGCGTCTGATTTTGTGGGGGGATCAGAAACCCAATACTTATACCCACTTATGCCTTTGAATTAGGGGTGACTTCAAAGAAGGGTCTTTGAAGTGCACAGAGGAGCCCTTTCGTCCCAGCCATGGCTCCAGTACTCTCTGTAGGGGTAATCAGCCCTTTGTGTGAGAACAACACTGCTTATTGAGGTGTAAGTGGCAGCCCTTCCCTTCCTTCCTGCCCTGGAAGAGCCACCAGAATGAGGATGCGTGCTCAGACACACCTAACCTTCCTGTGTTTGTGGCTGTCTAGAGGGAATGCACAAAGTGTAGTTGTCACTCACCCCAGACGTGTATTGGAGACAGGCCGCAGGCACACAGAGTGGTAAGAGCAGAGACATGTCCACTTTCTAAAAGTGGCAGTTCTAAAATAATAATCAATCAATCAGTCAGTATTTGTAAAGTGCGGTCACTCACCTGTGAGGGTCTCAAGGTGCTGGGGGGATGGGGGAGGGGTCTTAAGTTTCTTCCTGAATATGGTGAGCGATGGGTTTTGTCTGAGGTGCAGGGGGAGGTTGTTCTGGCTCTTGGCTGCAGTGTAGGTGACGGATTGTCCTCTTGCGGTGGTTTTGCAGATGCGAGGGATGGTGGCCAGGGCCATCTAGGTGGAGCGTAGGGATCTGGCGGGGTGTGGAACGAGACGCAGTGGTTCAGGTAGGCTGGTCCTGTGTTGTGTATGGCCTTGTACGTGTGGGTAAGAATCTTGAAGGTGATTTGCTTCTTAACCGGTAGCCAGTGGCGGGTCCTCAGGTGTTGGGAGATGTGTTCTCAGCGAGGTAGGGCCAAAATGAGTCTGGCGGCGGCATTCTGGATACCTTGTAGTTTTTTGATGTTCCTAGTTGAGGTGCCAGCGTAGAGGGCGTTGCCATAGTGGAGCTTGCTAGTGACTAAGGCGTGGGTGACTATCCTGCGACAGTCTGCTGGGATCCATCTGAGCATCTTCCGAAGTTTGCGGAGTGTGTGCCAGCAGGAGGAGGTGACCGTTTACTTGGAGGGTTATGGATGGGGAAGAGTCGAGGATGAATCCTAAGCTGCGGGCGTGCTCAGTCGGTGCATAATGTCAAATACGACTTTGCCAGTAAAGAAGATTTATCATTAACATTCCAGTGATTTGAAACATTATATTACTACTCCTTCTTGTAGGAAAGTACCATCTTTCTTGGCCTGTTACCCCCAATTTCTACCTGTTTGTCAGTATGTTTTACCTGTCTCACTGGGATCCTGCTGGTCAGGACCCCAGTGCTCATAGTTTGTGGCCTAATGTGTGTGTTGTCAGTAGTGCTTACCTCTGTCACTGAAGTTAAGCCAACCAGAACTTCAGTGCTTATGCTCTCTCTGCTTCCAAATTACTCACTATAGTTTAGTGACTTCATATTCCAATTCTAATTGGCACACTGGGCCCCCCTTATCAGTCCCCAGTATATGGTACCTAGGTATTCAGGATAATGGAGTTCCAGGAGATCATTATGGGCTGCAGCATTTCTTTTGCCACCCATAAAGAGCTCAGACAAACCCTTCCACAGGACTGACACTGCAGCCTGCGTGAAATAGTGCACACTCTATTTCACAGCCATTTTCACTGCACTTAAGTAACTTATAAGTCACCTACATGTTTAACCCTCATTTACTGAAGGCTAGGTGCAAAGTTACTAAGTGTGAGGGCACCTTTGCACTAGCAAATGTGCCCCTTCACTGTCCAGGGCCAATTCCCCAGACTTTGTGAGTGCGGGGATACCATTACACGTGTGCACTACATATAGGTCAATACCTATATGTAGCTTTACAATGGTAACTCTGAATATGGCCATGTAAGCTGTCTATGATCATGGCATTGTCCCCCCATTCCAAATATGGTATGGGGGGCCAGTACCATGCATCCTGGGGTCTCCACCATAGACCCCCAGTACTGCCAAACCAGCTCTCTGAGGCTTGCACTGCAGCTACAGCTGCTGCTACCTCACAGACAGGATTCTGCCCTCCTGAGGTCTGAGCAGCTCAGCCCCAGGAAGGCAGAACAGAGCATTTCCTTTGGGAGGAGGGTGTTACACCCTCTTCCTTTGGAAATAGGTGTTACAGACTTGGGAGGGGTACCCTCCCAGAGCCCCTGGAAATGCTTTGAAGGGAACAGATGGTGCCCTCCTTGCATAAGCCAGTCTACACCGGTTCAGGGACCCGTGTCCCTGCTCTGGCACGAAACTGGACAAAGGAAAGGGGAGTGACCACTCCCCTGTCCATCACCACCCCAGGGGTGGTGCCCAGAGCTCCTCCAGTGTGTCCCTGGCATTAGCCATCTTGTTTTCCAAGGTGTGGGGACACTCTGGAGATCTCTGAGTGGCCAGTGCCCGCAGGTGACATCAGAGACCCCTCCTGATAGGTGCATACCTGGTCAGGTAGCCAGTCCTTAGGGCTATTGTCAGTCACCAGATCCTCGGGGTCTGCGCACGCTCCCAACACATCCACCACTGAACAGCTCCAAGACTCAGATAGATGAATCACAGAGGCTGAGAGAGTTCAAGAGGGGAAGATGATTAGGAAGGGGACAGCTGGGAAGGAGACTTGTGGGAAACAAAAGATTAAACAACACAACATCAGATTCAAAACCACATTTAGATTCATAAAAACTCTGTTGAATCTAGGGTCCAATGATACTGGGAACGTGAAATAACACTCTGTTGAGTCTAGAGTTCAGTGATACTTGGAACATAAAATAATACCTAAAACTAAGGAAACATGAATGGCCTAGAACTAGACTCTAATTAGGCCTCACTAAATCTAGGTACCTGGAAAAAGAATAAAAAATGGTTAGTACAATGTTTCATATGGAATTTTCATGAATTGAAAACATACTGTTCGAGGAATACAATAACCTTCCATAACCATGTCCCAGAACAAACACAGCCTCATTATATGAGGATAAAAGCCATCCAAACATTCCTTGGAAAACAATAGGAATTGTACTAAAAACCTTACATGGACATAGAATATAATATCCAGAATTCTAGCACTTTAGATTCTTAGAATGCAAGTACACGAATTGCGCACATTGCGGATTTCCACAAGAGTTTGTAAATGCCCTGAAATAGTTGCGCACAATGAATAACATGAATTAAGCACAAGAAATGAATCGCACATCTTGCCGATTCGAATACCACCATGTGAATGCCATGAAATGGTAGCGCACAATGAATATCATGAATTCAGCACAGGAAATGAATTGCGCGTCTTGCCGATTCGAATACAACCACGTGAATGCCAAGAAATGGTAGCACGCAACGAATATCATGAATTAGACACAAGAAATGAATTGCGCGTCTTGCCGATTCGAAGGCCATCATGTGAATGCCAAGAAATGGTAGCACGCACAATGAGTAACATGAATTAAGCACAGGAAACGAATCGCGCTTCTTGCCGCTTCGAATGCAACCTTGTAAAAGCCATAAAATGGTTGTGCACAATGAATATCTAGATTTGTAGGCGAGTAAAGAATTGCGCGTCTTGCCGATTCAAATGCAACCTTGTAAATGTTAGAAAATGGTTGCGCACAATGAATATCTAGATTTGTACACGAGGAAAGAATCGCGCGTCTTGCCGATTCAAATGCAACCTTCTAAATGTCAGAAAATGGTTGCGCACAATGAATATCTATATTTGTACATGAGGAAAGAGTCGCGCGTCTTACCGATTCAAATGCAACCTTCTAAATGTCAGAAAATTGTTGCGCACAATGAATATCTAGATTTGTACACGAGGAAAGAATCGCGCGTCTTGTTGATTCAAATGTCAACATGTAAATGCCATTAAATATCAAGCGCACTTTCACACGCACAAGAGCAAAATTTATTTATCATACTAATTAGGCCCAAGAACTCGAAATCCTTCGAGAATGGGATCGGGGGCCCAGCCCGACCTCCATCTTACTGCCTTGATCAAGAATCACCCAGACAAGTGAAAGGGCGAGGCCTGGAACATCAAAGTAGGCCACCGGAACAGGAGCTCAGGAAGTTGCTGCTGCTCTGCACCAGGACCTCTGAATAGTGAGCATGTGGAGCTGGGCTGGCTCCCTTATATAGAGTCTTGGCCCAGCCCACAAACCTCACCCAGGCATGCTGCAGAGGAAGTTTCTAGAAGGCCCTGGAAAGGGACCACACCCTGACACACTCTGAAAGCCTGCAGCAATACATTGCAAATGAACAGTATTTACAAGCACCTTGAATATAAGTCTTCAGGATTAAACTCTGCAATGCAAAAGGTTAAACAACAGCATATCAACATAATGCATGAATTACGTCATCTCATAAGTGCTGTGTTTTTGCATTCCAGTCGCCTGTAGAGCGCACACTGCCCAGATGTTGACAGCTATTTGGGATCTCTCCTGTTGGTTTCTCTTCAGATTCTGCTAGCAAGTTTCCTCCAGGACTCCTCTGCATCCTCTGCTTCAGCTTCTGACCATTGGATCAACTGCAGACTGCTCCAGCAACCGTTAGAACTACAACAAAGTATCCAGAAACTTCAGCTCCAGCCAGCAACTGCAACAGTTTCCACGGTGTGCACGCTCTGAGGACTCCCTGCCTTCACCCTGCACCAGAAGACCGAAGGAATCTTCCGTGGAGTGGCAGTCACTTCCCTGCTCCAGCAGTCACCTTCTAAGACGAAGACCGGTTCTCTGGGACTCCTCTCCTAGCGACGAGCGTGCTCCCAGGAACACAGGTGGTTGACCCCGACTGTCCTAGGTCCAGCTGTCCAAAATTGGTGGAGGTAAGAGCTTGCCTTCCCGGTTTGCGACAGTACCCCTGTGCACCGTGTCATCTCTAGCTCCTGAGACCTCTGTGCACTATTTGCAAGAATCCTTCGTGCACAGCATGGCCCAGGTCCCCAGCACTCTATCCTGCGACGCACAACTTGCTGGGTTGTTCTCTGGCGGTGTGGGACCTTCCTTTGTAGTGCTGCAGCAACTGCAGTTTGCACCTCCCGTGGGTACTGCCTAGTCATCTGTCTGTTCCCTCCAGTGTTGGGAGCCCCCTCTGCCTCCTCAGTCTGAATTGAGGCGCCCAGGTCCCTCCTGGGTCCAGGCAGCGCCATTTTGACGCAAACCGTGACATTGCTTGAACCAAGGCTTGTTGGACGAATCCAGCGCTGCAACTTTCCTGCATCCAACATCTCGACGTGGGACATCTCCTTCACCATTCAGGAACCCGCAGCCATCTTCTTTGGTGCGCTTCTGCAGACTACTTCTAACCGGAAAATCCTCTTTTGTACCATCTTCTAGGTTGGCTGGGGCGCCTGTCTTTCCTGGAATCTTCTGTGACTTCTGGACTTCAGGTCCAGGAATCCACCATTTGTTGCTTGCAGTCTTGGTTGGTTCTTGAACTAACTCTTATTACGACTTAGTGTGTCCTGAGGAAACTTGTAGTACTTTACTTCTACTTTCCTGAGCTCTGGGGTGGGGTATTTTACTCACCATTGTGGTTTTCTTACACTCCCAGCGCCCCTTTACACACTACATTTGCCTAATAGGGAATTTGTGATTCACATTCCAGTGTCTTAGTATATGATTTGTGTTGTCCCTAGGCCTATTGCATTCTATTGATTTTCTACTGTTTGCACTATTCTGTGACTACTTATTTACCTGATTTTGGTCTCTAGTGTATATATATTGTATAATACTTACCTCCAGAAGGAGTATCACCTCTAAGATATTTTTGGCCTTGTGTCACTAAAATAAAGTAATTTTATTTTTGTTAACACTGAGTATTGTCTTTTATTGTGTATAAGGTACTGTGTAACTATAGTGGTATTGCAGGAGCTTTGCATGTCTCCTAGTTCAGCCTAAGCTGCTCTGCTACAGCTACCTCTAGACAGCCTAAGCTGCTAGACACTGCCTACATTTCACTAATAAGGGATAACTGGAATAAGGTGTAAGTGCCTAGGGTACCCACTACAAACCAGGCCAGCCTCCTACACTTCTCAGTCAGGAATTATAGCTGAAAGGTTTAATAAGGAATTACCAATGTTAACCTATGAGAGGAGTAGGCCTCACAGTGGTGAAAAACAAATTTGAGTGTTTTTCACTATTAGGACCTGCAAAACTTAAAGGTACATGCCCTACCTTTTCCTTACACAGCAATATGCCCTATTGGCTACCTAGGGCCTACCTTACGGGTGGCGTGTGTAATAAAAGGGTAGTTTAAGACTTGGCAAAGGGTTTAAATGCCAAGTTGAATTGCCAGTAAAACTGCACATACAGACCTGCATTGGCAGGCCTTAGACATGTTTAAAGGGCTACTTGTGTGGATGGAACAAGCATTGCTGCAGGCCCACTAGTAGCATTTTATTTACAGGCCTTGGCTATATGGTATACCACTTTACGAGGGACTTTAAGCAAATTAAATATGCCAATTGAGTATACACCAATTTTACCATGTTTGGGGGAGAAGCACATGCATGTGACATGCCTTAAGGTCAACAAAAAGATTCAGAAAAAAGAGGAAGTAAGCAGGCAAAAGGTTTGGGGGAGAACCACTTTAAGGCTGACAGGTTTAGTATGTGTCCCCCTAGCTGAAAGTGGGAAGAACTACTGTAAGGAAATGTCTCCTTGGCATGGTTACCCCCTGACTTTTTGCCTTTGCTGATGCCAAGTTATGATTTGAAAGTGTGCTGAGGCCTGCTAACCAGGCCCCAGCACCAGTGTTCTTTCCGTAACCTGTACCTTTGTTTCCACAATTGGCTCACCCTGGCATCTAGGTAAGTCCCTAGTAACTGGTACCCCTGGTACCAAGGGCCCTGAGGCCAGGGAAGGTCTCTAAGGGCTGCAGCATGTCTTAGGCCACCCTGGGGACCCCTCACTCAGCACAGACACACTGCTTGCCAGCTTGTGTGTGCTGGTGGGGAGAAAATGACTAAGTCGACATGGCACTCCCCTCAGGGTGCCATGCCAACCTCACACTGCCTATGGCATAGATAAGTCACCCCTCTAGCAGGCCTTACAGCCCTAAGACAGGGTGCAATATACCATAGGTGAGGGCATAGGTGCACAAGCACTATGCCCCTACAGTGTCTAAGCAAAACCTTAGACATTGTAAGTGCAGGGTAGCCATAAGAGTATATGGTCTGGGAGTCTGTCATACACAAACTCCACAGCACCATAATGGCTACACTGAAAACTGGGAAATTTGGTATCAAACTTCTCAGCACAATAAATGCACACTGATACCAGTGTACATTTTGTTTGTGAAATACACCCCAGAGGGCATCTTAGAGATGCCCCCTGAAACCATACCTGACTTCCAGTGTGGGCTGACTAGTTTTACCAGCCTGCCACACACCAGACATGTTGCTGGCCACATGGGGAAGAGTGCCTTTGTCACTCTGTGGCTAGTAACAAAGCCTGTACTGGGTGGAGGTGCTTCTCACCTCCCCCTGCAGGAACTGTAAAACCTGGCGGTGAGCCTCAAAGGCTCACCCCCTTTGTTACAGCGCCCCAGGGCACTCCAGCTAGTGGAGATGCCCGCACCCTCTGGCCACGGCCCTACTTTTGGCGGCAAGGCCGGAGGAGATAATGAGAAAAACAAGGAGGAGTCACTGGCCAGTCAGGACAGCCCCTAAGGTGTTCTGAGCTGAGGTGACTCTGACTTTTAGAAATCCTCCTTCTTGCAGATGGAGGATTCCCCCAATAGGATTAGGGATGTGCCCCCTCCCCTCAGGGAGGAGGCACAAAGAGGGTGTAGCCACCCTCAGGGCTAGTAGCCATTGGCTACTAACCCCCCAGACCTAAACACACCCCTAAATTGAGAATTTAGGGGCTCCCAGAACCTAGCAAGGTAGATTCCTGCAACCTGAAGATGAAGAAGGACTGCTGACCTGAAAGCCCTGCAGAGAAGACGGAGACACCAACTGCTTTGGCCCCAGCCCTACCGGCCTGTCTCCCCACTTCAAGAAAAACTGCAACAGCGACGCGTTCCACAGGGTCCAGCGACCTCTGAAGCCTCAGAGGACTACCCTGCATCTAAAAGGACCAAGAACTCCTGAGGACAGCGGCTCTGCTCCAAAGAAGAAACATCTTTGCAACAAAGAAGCAACTTTAAAAGACAACACGTTTCCCACCGGAAGCGTGAGACTTTGCACTCTGCACCCGACGCCCCCGGCTCGACTTGTGGACAAACAACACTACAGGGAGGACTCCCCGGCGACTGCGAGCCTGTGAGTAGCCAGAGTTGACCCCCCTGAGCCCCCACAGCGACGCCTGCAGAGGGAAACCAGAAGCTCCCACTGACCGCGACTGCCTACTTCTAAGAACCCAACGCCTGGTAAGGACACTGCACCTGCAGCCCCCAGGACCTGAATGGTCCGACCTCCAGTGCAGGAGCGACCCCCAGGTGGCCCTCTCCCTTGCCCAGGTGGTGGCTACCTCGAGGAACCCCCCCACTTGCCTGCCTGCTTCGCTGAAGAGACCCCTGGGTCTCCCATTGAACTCCATTGCAAACCCGATGCCTGTTTGCACTCTGGACCTGGCCGACCCCATGCCGCTGAGGGTGTACTTTTTGTGCTGACTTGTGTCCCCCCCGGTGCCCTACAAAACCCCCCTGGTCTGCCCTCCGAAGACGCGGGTACTTACCTGCTGGCAGACTGGAACCGGGGCACCCCCTTCTCCATTGAAGCCTATGTGTTTTGGGCACCACTTTGACCTCTGCACCTGACCGGCCCTGAGCTGCTGGTATGGTAACTTTGGGGTTGCCCTGAACCCCCAACGGTGGGCTACCTTGGACCCAACTTTGAACCCTGTAGGTAGTTTACTTACTGCTAACTAACCTCCACAGGAACTGTTGAAAAGTGCACTGTGTCCAGTTTTAAAATAGCCATTTGTGTGAAAACTATATATGCTATTTTGCTAATTCAAAGTTCCTAATGTTCCTAAGTGAAATACCTTTCATTTAAAGTATTGTTTGTAAATCTTGAACCTGTGGCTCTTAAAATAAACTAAGAAAATATATTTTTCTATATAAAAACCTATTGGCCTGGAATTGTCTTTGAGTGTGTGTTCCTCATTTATTGCCTGTGTGTGTACAACAAATGCTTAACACTACCCTCTGATAAGCCTACTGCTCGACCACACTACCACAAAATAGAGCATTAGAATTATCTCTTTTTGCCACTATCTTACCTCTAAGGGGAACCCTTGGACTCTGTGCATGCTATTTCTTACTTTGAAATAGTACATACAGAGCCAACTTCCTACAACTACCCAACCTCTAGGGAGTTCTCATCTCTAAGGCGTAAAAAACTGGATAGACCATCAGCACTGAAGTGGTCTGCCCCTGGTCTGTGTTCCACCCCGAAGTCCATACCATATAGAGAAATGGACCACCTCAATAGTTTTGGATTCTCACCCCTCATTTGCATGAGCCACCGGAGAGGCAGATGGTCAGTCTGAATCGGGAAGTGAGTACCAAACGGGTATGGCCTCAACTTCTTCAGTGCCCAGACCTCAGCAAAAGCTTCTTTTTCTATAGCACCCCACTTTTGTTACCTGGGGAGTAACCTGCTGTAGATGAAGGCTACGGGTTGGCCTAGGCCCTTTTCATTAGGTTGTGAAAGTACTGCCCCATGCCATGCTCTGAGGCGTTTGTCTGAATGATAAACCCCTTGAAGATGTCAGGGGCCTTGAGCACAGGGGCTGTGCATATGGCTTGCTTAAGGGAGTCAAATTCTTTTTGCCATGCCTCTGTCCACATTTCTAGACTGCTTCTTAAAAGTCCGCTCTGTCAAGGGGGCAATAATGGTGCCATATCCCTTGAGAAACCTCCTGCAGTGCCCAGTGAGACCCAAGAATGCTCTAACCTCTGTATGGATTTCGGGGCCTCACAGGCCATGCTAGTTCCCATCTTGGCCTTGAGGAGCTGTACCTTACCACTGCCTACCAAGAGTCCCAAGTATTTTACAGGCCCCTGCCCTATCTGACACTTACTAGGCTCGATAGTCAGGCCTGCCTCTTGCAGAGTCTGAGGCACTTCCCGGAGGTAAAAAAGGTGGTACTTCCAGCTGCTACTGAATACAGCTATGTCATCCAGATAGGAAGCACTGAAGCGCTCCATACCAGCAAGGACCTGGTTCACCAACCTCTGGAAGGTGGCATTTTTTATTTCAAAGGACATCACTCCAAATTGATACTGGCCCTCTGGAGTGGAGAACTCTGACCTTCCTTTGCTCCTTTGGTTAAGGTGATTGACCAGTACCCTGATGTAAGATCAAACGTGCTTAAGTACTGAGCAGTCTCTAACCTGTCAATAAGCACATCAGCCAGGGGATGGAATGAGCATCTGTCTTTGGGACTGAGTTGAGCCCTCTAGAATCCACACAGAACTTGAGTTCAGGTGTGGTGCCAGGAGTGGCAGCTTTTGGTACCAGAACCAGAGGACTGGATTGGGGACTACTCGAGAGTTCTGTCGCCCCCAACTACAGCGTTTTGGAAACCTCTTCCTTAATACTGGCCCACACCTTGTTAGACAACCTGTAAGATTTGTTCTTGAAAGGAAGGTTGTCTCAAGTGTCCACCACATGGGTACACATGTGGGTAGCCTCAAGTATGAGGGATGGGAGGGAGGTATGAGTTCCTGCAGGAAGGAGTCCGCCTGTGGTGTCCAAGGGGATGCAAGAGATCCTTGGAGTCACCCCGAGCTGTTGCACGTTGGTTGCCGGATTGCAGGAGTGTCAGTGGCCAGCAGGACCACCAACAAGCCTTGGCAAATGCAAATAGCTGATTCAAGGAAGATTGAAGGTTTTGGAGGACCAGCAAGGTCCTAGTGACTCGACCCTTGGAAGAGAGTCAGGGCAGGACTTCAGCTGAAAGGTAAGCCAGCCGGAGTCAGAGGAGCCTCCATGAGTGACACTCTGGCACCAGACACATCTGAATCTGGAGTTGCAGAGTGCTGGAGGCTAGGGCTTCTAGGAGCTTGAATAGTTCTTGGACGAAGAGCCAACAAGCCTTGGCAAGAGTAACAGTCGCAGTGCACAGGGATTACAGTCCAGTGGCTGCAGGAAGGGTCTACCATCTCCCAAGGCAGTTAGAAGACAAGCTGGTCTCGAGAGGACCACAGAACCACCACATGTGAGCAGAGCCTTTACGTTGTCCGTGGGACAACAGGATCCACCAGACTCTCGTTGTCTTGAGGTATCTGCGGATGCAGGGGAGTGAATCCTTCGCTCCAAGGAATATTCCTTCTTGCTTCTTGGGTGCAGGCAGAGTCCTTGTGACCCTGGAGAATGCACAGTCACAGTTGTTGCAGACATCTTGCTGGAGAAATAATGATTCAGTTGGAGCCCTTGCAACTGGATACAGTCTTGTTTCAGTTCCAAAAGCAGACCAGCAACGGTGACAGAGGCCAGGAGCAGAAGATGTCTTGCAGAGAGTTCCTTGAAGAGTCTTGCTCAATGAATCTAATGACCCACCCACGGGAGAGCCCTTAAGTAACCCTAAAAGGGCGTTGGTCACTCTCTGAAGTGATCCACCTGTCAGTGGGGGTCAGGCTCATCATCTACCTGGCCTAAACAGTCAGATGCTCCCAGGGGCCTCTGCCCACCTTGCTTTCAGGATGGAAGAGTCAACTGCCCACCTGGCACAGCTCTGTACCTCTCCCTAGGACAGGAGCTGGATAGGGGGGTGATCACTCCCCTGTCCTTTGTGTAGTTTTGCACCAGAGCAGGAACCAGAGATTCCTGAATGGTTGCAAACTGGATTATGCAAGGTGGGCACAAAGACGTCTAGTGGCGCTCAGTGGCCACACCAGCCCAGAAACACCTATTTTAAAGGGAGAGGTGGTCACAACTCACTCTTACAGTACATCCTTTGTTCTGCTTTCCCCTGCTGGAGTTAGGCTCATCAGAACAGTGTCTGGGGTCGAGAAAAGCTTGGGCTGACAGCCTGACCTTGTAAGGCTGTACAGGCAAAACTGGGGAATCCCTTAAGGAACCCTCAGAGTACATTGGATCATGCAGCTAACACTGAAATTGGTGTAGTTGCATGATTTCAACATGTTTGATACCAAACATGCCTAGGTTCTGAGAAGCCATTATGTAGTTGGACCACTTGTATTGACCAATGTCCACTATATACCTTAAGATGGCTTCCTCGCACTTAAGAAGCTCAGGGAATGCAGTCTACGGGTTGTCGATTACGAGCCGGTGTCAATGTTGTGGGCTGTTTCCTGCTGGGCCAGTGGGCGGAAACTCTGTTTCCTGACTGCTGGAGTTTTGGCTCAAATATAGCTTAGGAATAGAAGGAAAAAAGTACTTAAAAGGTTGCCAAGACCTGGAGTAGAAGGTAGGGCGGGTGATGCAGAGTTAGACGATGAAGAAGATGGGTATGAAGGTGCATTGAAGGCATTAGAATAGAATTATGGGGAAAAAAAAAAGTATTGTGCTTGAAAATCACTAAGGTCTTAATTATGAGTTTGGCAGTCTGACAAGCTGACTGCCAAACCCACAGATAGAGCGTCCCTCCCCCTCTAAACCCCTCCCTTCCATCTCTGACCGTATTAAAATGTTCTTGCCGAGCTGAGCAGAGGGAACATTGTATTATGAGGTTCCTGCCCAGCAGCCTGGTGGGAACAGTGCTACGTGATTGTCCTCGGCTCTTTTAAAACATTATAGCCAAAGAAACATTGCAAACATTATAGTGCTGCTAAATTGTTGATCACTCAGTTAACAGTCTCTTGAACAGTGTCATGCTGATTGCATACATGTGAAAACCTGCTGTCCACCTCCTGCATGCTACCTTGAGCTTTACCACAAAGCCCGCTAATGCAGTCAGTTTTCTCTCTGTCAGCTCACCTTTCACTGACAACAGTTTGTGTTCTGTGCAAGTGTTTTGCTTTCACTAATGACCGAGCTGAAAACAATCTCTGGAATGCACTTCTTAGTTTAAAGAAGACATTTATTATTACTTCACCACGAGGTTCCTGAGAGAAGAGATTAGTAGGTTGGAGGCACACGATTAAAAATAGTCACAGCAATGAAAGGAAAATATATCAAAGTGATTCTCATTTGCAATGCACACAGCAAATATATGTGATTATATTATAGCATAACTTGAAAGCAAAGAAGAAAGGTCAAAATTCATCACCGTAGTAGGGCCCACCAAAATGCTTCATCTTTCTCATGCCAGCAAGAAGAACAACTCCTATTCAACTGCGAGAAAGATTTTCCACCCCCACGGGACTACGTCAGGCAACTGCCGCCTGCTCCTGACTGAAGTCTCGGAATTCCACGCTACTGAACAGAGTCATCTGGTTTACATCTTTTGAATAGAAAACTTTCTAGAAAGCCCTCCCCCCTTAGAGGAGAATTATTTAAAAAAAATTCTGGCAACAGTAGGTCAGAGATGGGAAAAAAACAAGCGTCGGAGGTTGGCCAGGTCCCTAAGGCCCGTTCCTTCTCAAGGCTGACTAGAGGGGAAAAAACACAAAATATGTGCTCCCTTATCATGCTGGAGTTCGGTGAGAGAAAAACACAAGCTTAGTTTACCATGTGGAAAAATACAGCTCATCTGCAATGTCTCAACTGCAATGTCTAATGCCACGATAAAGCCAGTAGGCAGCTAACCTGAATACAACATGTAATGTGCTACTGGTGAACATTGAACAACTAATATGTGCAGTGGTGAAACACAAAGTCAGTGGTCAAACATAATTATTTTCAATACAGCAATAGTCCAGGTTCAAAATGATATCCTCCACTCATGGCTTGAAGTTAGACACATATTTCACCACTGTGTCCATCTCCAGTGTGTAGGTGTTTACCACATTCACCCTAAATGTTGCCACCTGTAGGTCCTGTCCCACTGTTTTTATATAGTCCTTGTGGAGTTAGCTGTTAGGGCCAAACTGATGTTCATACCATATGAGTTACCTAGTTTATTGTGCATGGGTTGTACCGCATTCATCTAATGCAGTATAGTGTAGTTAAACTTGACTTGGCACCATTTGCATGCAATCATTTTAGCATCATAAAATACAGAATGTAAGTCACTAATTTGGAATTCAATTAATCCTTGTTCCAAACCATGGGTTCTTGGGATAACTATAGGAGTAAAGGTCCCAAGAAACACCAAAACCTGTATAGTTTTTAATACATGCAGCTGCAAAAATTGGCATCTGATGGAAGAAGTTACAGGTACAACTACTCACTTAGATGAATAGTGAACGGGTCAGGGAAATGGAGTATCTTATCCCACTAAACAAAGTGACATTTAATCATAAGAAGGTCATAGTAAGTGTGAATAAATATTGGATCATTCTTGACTACTTTGTCCACAAAACCCCCGCAAAGAAATAGGAAAGTCTATGGCAATTGGAAGTTCTTTGGTGGAGAGTTGAGGTACAAATATAAGGGAGGCATTTGCTAAGGGCTGTTATCTATCTTTCAGAAAGAGACAGTAGGTAGAGGGAACTGTTCCTGACTAGTGTACGCTACATATATGAACACAAAGATAGTTTGTAGAACACACTTTGTTATGTTTCTGTGTTGCCGTTGACAAATGGAAAACACGTATAAGTGCTTTACTTTAAATCACTTTAATGCACATCTAATACTAATTCAAAATAATTGATTTTATTCGTTGCTTGAAATTACCATGTAATATTAAGCTTATATATTTTGTACACTTTTTTTCAGCACCACAAAGGGAAACGGCCAAAGTTGCGATCCTTATCATCATTAAAAGCTAGCATATTAAAAGCCCATGGAAGTCAAAATTCGACTTTTTCCATGATTCCAAGATTTTTGCAAGGCGAGGAAGAGATGCTGGAGTTGCGATTAGCAGACTTGCAGGTATTTAACCACTTTCTTGTCTGAGTCTGTTGCATGGTGGGAGTACAGCAGACTACACTATTTACTTGTCTTAGTGCACAATGCTTTTACATTGTGTTTAATGACAGATTGCTAGCACTTTGAACCAAAGTTCAATATTTATTGAGTCTCTTAAGAAATCTTAGTAAGGTACTTGAAAATGGCCTATCAGATCTGGAGACTGCAATCCTCTAAAACAGTGGCAACATTAACCTAACAGGTCTTTCAAATTGCCATTTAAGGAACCAGTTTTATATTACCTTTACTTAAGTGATGTCACAGCTACAACAAAATGGTGGACAATTCATATGTACCTAAATTTCATTTTGGACATCCTGTAGACATCTTGGAGACATCTGTACAGATCTGATATCTACTATCTCGTAAGTGTAGCCAAAATCATTTAATTGAACTTCTTTCAAATAAGCTAGAGTGTTTGTGTAGAATTGCATTCCATTTCACAATTACTCTGTCTTCTTTGAGGTTATGATAGTGACTAGAAATTATTGCAGCAGGTTTGTGTTATGCGTCATTTATAATGGTATTCTTTCAAGAGCATAAGTATGCTTCTATTTTCTATTAAAACCCTTGCTTAAATGTTGTCATGTTAAAGTTAAACATGCTCACATGAAAGGGCTATGAAGAATCATCAGGCGTTAAGCCTTATCGCAGAAGCAACCTTGAAAAGAAAACAACAAGACAAAAACATTAGGCAAAGAGAAGAGACAAATCCCACCATTATAGGAAGAGGATGTAGAAGAGTATGTGTTAGAAAAAGAAAAAAAAAGGACACAGGAACAAGCACTCATGATGTCTTAAAAAAAGAAGACACAAATCACAAGGTTTGCCGCAGGAGCAAGGAAGTTGGAAGGAAGAGGACATCAGTGAAGACACTAGCAACAACATAGCGAGGGACCAAACCAAAGCAGTGAATTGAGGCTGGAGACCTCAGAACCTGCAGCGCTCAGCCTAAATAAGAAGGCAGGTCAGAAGGCCTTACCTCCTCAAGCCCTGGACCCACCACAGCCCGGGGGAGAATCGTGGCATCTCAGATGGGTGTCTTGCTGGTGAAGAGGCACCTTCTTTCCAAAACTTACCTTTATTTATTTCCTGTCATTTTCCCCTCATCTTCCCTCAGTTGCCTATTATGGGCTCTAGAAAGGGTATGGGGTACAAAGACAAAGTGGAACCCTGGAGTTAAACCAGAAAAGAAGGGATGGGGTGGCACCAAAAGAGGCACTATTACGCACAGTGAATCTGACCAAACCACTAAGGATTACCTTGGAGCCTGATTTGGGGGGCCAAAAACACACACATTCTCTCGTAGGGGATTTCCATGTATAGTCATAAGCACTGAATAGTTCCGCGCGCCTGCGGGGACCCCGGAGCACTGTTGTGTAGTATATTCTTAAGTGCAATCATCAGCTCCTTGACAAAAAGGTCTGTGAAAAACACTTAAGAATAACAATGTGCAGCCTATGTGAACAGCTACACAGGCCAAATTGTTAGAAGAAAAAAACAGTTGTAGTGTAAATTTCACGTTTAAACCTCTATTTATTCTATAAATACATAAATAAATACATTCTCATATTTTATTTACACCTCTCATGAGAATAAAACAATGTAGGGCAGTGTAGCCCATAGGCTGCCATTATACAGAGTGAAAATAGAGCTGTGCCTTTAAGAAAGTAAAGTCTTCCTGTTTCCCATCATGCACAGCAAAAGGCAGTTGCCTCAGTTCTTTTTTCCGGCTCCTTTCTGACAGGACCCTGAAGCATTGAGCTCTACCTCACAAAATCCTTTTGTGACAGAAATTCATTTAAAATCTTTTGAATTTCATTTTCACTCGACGTTTTTAACATTGAGTGATAATTTTCTGCTTTTTTCTGTTAGATTCTGACAGAATTTTGAGGTTTTTCTACTTCAGAAATGCCTTCACTGTTTGACAAATGTCCTTCTTGTGGCAGAAAAAAGGCCAAAACAGATCCACATCGGGTCTGCATAATTTGCCTTCCATCCAGCCACAAACCGGAGTCGTGTGACATCTGCAAAACCTTCTCCAGAAGGACCCTTCGTGACAGGGAGAAGATCCGACTCCAGGCGAAAGAGGACAGGAGGAAAAGTGGTCATTCTACCACAGAGCGAGGAGAAGGTCAGTCTTCTACCAGGGCTCACACTGGTTCCTCTATAACTCCGACCAGACCGGCTCAAAAACGGCACAGGTCTCCGACGACGTCGAGGGCGTCGACGTCGAGGCAAGGAACGGCGCCAACATGCTCGCCGTCGAGGAGTGGTTCGCCGGCGAGAAAGAGACATCGCTCGCCGTCGACGACGATTTCGCCGTCGAGACGGCGTGGACTTTCGCCGTCGAGATCTGGGTCACCGTCGACACGGCGAGGACGTTCCACGTCGAGGAGATCTGAATCCGGTTCGCCGTCGAAACGGCGAGATCGATCAACGTCGAGGGGTGCTCGACGTCGTAGACGTTCACCGTCATCACGGCGACGTCGAGGGTCGTCGTCGAGAGATTCTCAACGGCGAGAAGAATCGACGGCGAAAGACACTCGCCGTCACCGTACTTCGACGTCGAGGAGTGTGTCGACGTCGAGACAATCAAAAAGACCTAGGAGGGTTTATACAACCTCAGAATCCTCGGCTTCAATCATCCTCCTTCCAGCGTCTCCACAACTCTCTCCTCGACAATCACCATTGCCACAGACGCCGGTAACACCTACGGCGCCTCTTCCGGCTCCGCCTGTAGAGTCTGTTTTGAGGACTCCAACGCGGTCTGTAAGACGTTCGGGACATTCCTCTAGACGCTCTTCTTCCTCTCGGCACCGTCATGACCCACAGAGATCTCAGCATTCACATCACAGGCGTTCTTCTTCGTCTACACGGGACTACTCTCCAACCCTATCGGACTCACCGTCCCCGAGAGTGTCCCCCATAGATGATGTGAATACGTTCCAGGAGGTCTTAGTACGAGGGGCAACCAAGCTGAACATCCCGCTGGCGGTACCTGCCCCATCGACGTCAGTGATCTTCGAGACCTTGCATCACAGGACATCTTCCAGACCTTTGCTTCCACTGGTTCCAGGTCTCCTTGAACCAGCAATGGATATTTTCCTTGCACCGGCCGCAACAAAGTCTGCTCCTTCCAGACTTATTAAAAAATATCGTCCACCAGAACAAGATCCTCTATTCTTGAGGTCGGACCCAGTTCCTGATTCGGTGGTCATAGTAGCGGCAAAGAAACTGCATTCAACCTCACCATCTTCTTCTTCACCTCCAGATAAAGAGAGCAGAAAGATAGATGCTGCAGGACGAAAAGTATGCTCTACTGCAGCCGTCACGATGAAGGCAGCCAGCGCTACTGCGTTATTAGGGCGGTACGATCGTGCCCTCTGGGACTCTTTAATACAGTTTGCGGAACATCTTCCTAAGGATAAAAGGGAAGATTTCCTGGAGGTCGTGGGTGAGGGATCCATGGTGTCTAACCAAATTATAAGTGCTGCAGCTGACTCTTCGGTGCTATCCGCACACAATTATGCACACGGGATAGCGCTCAGAAGGCATGCATGGTTGAGACTTACATCACTCAAACCTGAAGCGCAGCAGAGAATACAAAACCTGCCTTTCTCGGGCTCCACCTTGTTCGGTTCTCATGCCGATGACGAGATGGCTAGAATGAAAGCTGAACTAGATACCTTGAAAGCGGTAGGGATGGAAAGACCGAAAGAACAAAGAAAGGTTTTCCGGCCATATCAACGACGACTTTTCACCCACCGGTATCAGTCGCCACACTGGATGTCTTCGCGCCCCCAGCAACAGCAACAACAGCAGTATCAAAGGGGTTTCTCTACTCAGCGAAGGTCGACAAGGGGTCGTTCAACACCTCAAACTCAGGCAACTCGACAGGCTCCCACGTCTAAGCCCTGAATCTTTGCTTCCCCCTCCTCCGTTATCCACTCCGGTAGGGGGAAGTATCTCAAATCATCTGGACGAGTGGCTACGCATCACAACAGACGCCTGGGTATTGAATATTGTGAGACATGGTTACGCTCTCAGATTCACCAGTCCTCCACCATCTGTTCCACCCAAAACAGCCAACCGCCATCTCGAAGCTCTACAGTTAGAGGTCAATATCCTATTGCAAAAAAGAGCCATAGAACCCGTTCCCATCAGCCAGCAAGGGAAGGGGATTTATTCGAGATATTTCCTTGTACCGAAAAAAGACAAACAAGAGTTTCATCCCATCTTAGATCTGAGGACAGCAAACAAATGGATTCGCAAAGAAAAATTCAGGATGTTAGCCTTACACCAAATTTATCCACATCTACGTCAGGGCGACTGGCTATGTGCGATAGATCTTTGCGACGCTTACTTTCACATCCCAGTAACCAAGAAACATCGAAAATTCCTAAGGTTCACTGTCGGAAAACGCCATTACCAATTTGCAGTTCTACCTTTCGGCCTAAAATCAGCGCCAAGAACTTTTTCCAAATGCATGGCGGTAGTAGCCGCCCACTTGAGGAAACAGCGAATATTCGTCTACCCCTATCTAGACGATTGGCTCATAAAGGCCTCCAGTTGTCTCGAGACACAGCAACATTTCGAATGGACTCTACAACTGCTGCAAAAACTTGGTCTTCAAGTCAATCTCCTGAAATCTACAGCAACACCTGTTCAGAGGTTGCATTACTTAGGGGCCATGGTAGATACCAGGCTAGGAAAGGTGTTTCCTTCGGAGGAACGACGGTTATCGATTCTCCAGAAGTGCAAACAACTGCAGGAAAGACCTCAAGCCACTGCAAGAATAATAGCTTCTCTACTGGGCTCGATGGCGTCTTGTATCCATCTGGTTCCCAATGCTCGCCTCCATATGAGACCATTGCAGGAAAACCTGGAGGATCAGTGGTGTCAACTGAGGGACGATTGGGAGAACAAAGTCCTTCTTTCTCCTCACACCCTACAATCCCTCAAGTGGTGGTGTTTACCCAGCAATCTCTTGGTGGGGATTCCGTTCCAACAACGGCCCCCATCTCAAACCATCGTAACAGATGCGTCACTGATCGGATGGGGGGCGCACATGGAACATCTTCGAGTCCAAGGCGAGTGGTCACAGAGAGAGAGTCTCTATCACATCAACCTGCTGGAACTTCGCGCAGTCCACCTTGCGCTCAAAGCCTTCCTTCCCTCTCTGAGAACGGAAACTCTCCTTCTCCAGACAGACAACGTGGCCACTATGTACTACGTGAACAAACAAGGAGGCACCAGGTCCAGAATTTTATCCAGAGAGGCTCAGACAATCTGGCATTGGCTTCTAGCCAGGAACCTGTCACTAGTGGCAACTCACCTGCCCGGCATCCAGAATGTTCAAGCGGATGCCCTCAGTCGGGTAATGGACGAGAACCACGAATGGGTACTACACGACGACGTCGTTCATTCCATTTTCGCACTCTGGGGTACCCCCTCTACAGACCTATTCGCAACCCCAGAAAACAAAAAATGCCAAAACTTCGCCTCCAGATATTACCATCCAGGGACACTGGGGAATGCCCTGTGGATAAGCTGGTCAGGAGCATTTCTTTACGCCTTTCCACCGCTTCCCCTGATTCCGGCGGTCCTCCAGAAGCTGTCCAATGTTCAGACCAAAATGATCCTAATTGCTCCGGAGTGGCCACGCCAGTGGTGGTTCCCAGACCTCCTTCACCGGTCACTCAAACCACACATCAGGCTACCATATCGTCCGGACCTTCTCACGAAGTTCAGAGGGCAGATATCTCATCCCAACCCCTCATCGTTGAGTTTGGCAGCATGGCTCCTGAGCTAGTGCAATATGGACACTTGAACCTACCTCAGGATTGTATGGAAATTCTGAAGGAAGCAAAGCGCCCTTCCACACGATCAGCCTATGCAAGCAAGTGGAAGAGATTCTGCATTTGGTGTTTACACAACAACATTGACCCGGTTTCCTGTGGAGAACAATCTATCCTGCCATACTTGTTAAGTTTGGCAAAATCGGGCTTACAACTGTCGTCAATAAAAGTTCACTTGGCGGCTGTCACAGCATACAGAAAGAGTCCTTCACAAACTTCCTTTTTTCGGATTCCGATTATTAAGGATTTCCTAGAAGGTTTAAAGAAGGTTTTTCCCCCCATTAGAAAGCCTTCTCCTCCATGGGAACTGAACGTTGTCTTATCACGTCTGATGCTGCCGCCATTCGAGCCAATACATAAGGCATCGCTGCAACATCTCACATGGAAAGCTGCTTTTCTGGTGGCAATCACTTCAGCGCGTAGGGTCAGCGAAATCCAGGCCCTTTGCGCTCAGGAACCCTAAACGGTTTTTCATTCTGCAAAAGTGGTAATGAGAACTCATCCAAAATTTTTACCTAAGGTAGTCTCCGACTTCCATGTGAACCAAACAATTTCATTACCGACTTTCTTTCAGAATCCAGCTACTCCTGCTGAGAGAACTCTGCACTCTCTGGATGTAAAGAGAGTCTTGAAATTTTACTTGGACAGGACAAAAAGCTTACGAAAATCACAACAGCTTTTTATTAACTATGGCCCAATCAGAACAGGTTTGGGTACATCTAAACAATCTTTATCCAGGTGGATTGTTTCATGTATAATGTTATGTTATCAGTTAGCAAACAAATCCCTTGGTGGTAGGCCAAAAGCCCACTCTACCAGAGGGAAAGCAGCTACTGTAGCCTTGATGAGAAATGTCCCTTTGGCAGAAATATGCAAGGCTGCCACTTGGAGGTCGGTCCATACCTTTACTAAGCATTACTGCCTTGATACAGACGCTAGGGCAGATGCTCAGGTTGGGCAGGCTTTGCTCAAGAATTTGTTTGCATGATTCATGTTTTTCTCAGTATTCTTATATCTACTCCACCGCGGTTATGGGGATGGGCTTGCTACTCTATTCAGTGCTTATGACTATACATGGAAATCCCCTACGAGAGAAGAAATGGTTTCTTACCTGTAACTCCAGTTCTCTCGTAGGGGTATTTCCATGATAGTCATAAGCAACCCTCCCTCCTCCCCGGTGGAGTTGACATAGAACATGAATATTATGGAGGTTGGTACTCCAACAAATGTTTTGTTTTTTCTTCATGTCAGGTTAATAGCCTCCAAAAAAGAACTGAGGCAACTGCCTTTTGCTGTGCATGATGGGAAACAGGAAGACTTTACTTTCTTAAAGGCACAGCTCTATTTTCACTCTGTATAATGGCAGCCTATGGGCTACACTGCCCTACATTGTTTTATTCTCATGAGAGGTGTAAATAAAATATGAGAATGTATTTATTTATGTATTTATAGAATAAATAGAGGTTTAAACGTGAAATTTACACTACAACTGTTTTTTTCTTCTAACAATTTGGCCTGTGTAGCTGTTCACATAGGCTGCACATTGTTATTCTTAAGTGTTTTTCACAGACCTTTTTGTCAAGGAGCTGATGATTGCACTTAAGAATATACTACACAACAGTGCTCCGGGGTCCCCGCAGGCGCGCGGAACTATTCAGTGCTTATGACTATCATGGAAATACCCCTACGAGAGAACTGGAGTTACAGGTAAGAAACCATTTCTTCTCTCCCTTTTTCTTAAAAGGGATGCAATAGTTCTGTCAAAATGTCAGTTAAAACATAATGTTTTTAACTAACAAACCACTAAAATTCACCAGGTATAGTTATCTCAAGCGACTATAATTCTTACCCTGAAGAAACTATAACTTGCTCCCCTGCTGTGCACCATTGTGTTGTTAATGATGTTTCAGATGTTGCAGTTATGTTTTCAATGATGTCATAGAACTTTTCATCAGTGATGTAATATGTGAGGTAATCAGCAGTGCATAATTACTGCCCTACAAGGGCCAGTGGTTCAGGGCCCTTATATTATGTTTTAAAAAATAGAATCTGATTCCTCACCTTTGAATTTCCCCAGGCATCAGACTGGATCTGGAGATTTTTCTTCGAGCAATATCTCTGCGCTCTGTCAGGTGGCGTCGGTCGACTCCGTGGGCGTCGTTGGTGTTGCCTTCGCCGTGATGACATCGCATTCGTATATAGGCACCACCCCTGTGCGCTGACGTCAGTTCTTTTCTTTCCGCGCCAGCCTATGCGCAGATCCGATGAGAGCTACTTCAGTCATTTTTTGACTACGTCAACACTTTTGTTGAAGTTTTTTGATGAGTTTGTGGATGCGTCGAGGGATCTCCGCAAGACCGGATTCAAGCCCTGCGACTCCTGTCACCGAACTGTCGGTGACGGATCCGCACCTCGTGCGTCTTTGGTGGCTCGAGCGCGATCATGACCCATAGTCGTGCTCCGAGTGTCGGGTCATGAACTTGAAAGCTTTGAGGGAGCGGTCCCTAAAGCTCATGGCGGCCTGACAGTTGAATCTGCAGCTCTCATGGTATTGTTCGAGAGGAAGGACGATTGCCTGAGCCGTCAGGCCCAAATTCCTCACCCAACATCCCACGCGTGAGGGCCTTGTCATCCAGCCTTCTTGTTCATCTGGCGCATTCCCTGCCGCACCCCCGGATAGGGAATCAAAAAGACTGGATAATTTGGGGAAGAAGTTGTTTTCTTCCAACAGTCTAGCGCTGCGGTCTGTGAACACCACATGCCTTTTGGGACGCTATTCCCATACACTCTGGAATACGGTCGCACAAGTGCCGCCTGCAGTTCCGGAGGAGGCCCGGACTATCCTTACCCAAGCCGTAACAGATGGTAGGGATGAAGCGAAGTTCATGATTCATTGTGGACTGGATATGACCAACTCCCTGGGCAGATCGGTTGCATCGACGGTGGCATTGAGACGCCACGCCTGGCTGAGAACATCTGGCTTTTCAGGAGATGTCCAGCAATCCTTGATGGAGATGCCCTTTTTAAATAGCCCTACAGCCCAAATGATGTAAGAGAATCACACTACATTTGGCAGAAAGGAAGATCTTTAGCCAGAAAGCATGCTTTGCGTGATTTGGTATTATTCAACTCTGTAGTTTTTAAGAAATTAAGGTTCACAATATTTGTATATTTAGACCGTTGAGATGAAATTTAAAAATCTGAGCATCGTGATTGGCTGAAAGGGCTTTTTCAGAGTGAGCACCCTCATTGGCTGGCTGCAACATGAAAATAAGTGTTGCAGCGGACATTACAGGACTTTGTTGCTATGTTGTAAAGTACAAGTTACTTACCTGGAGTCGACCAACGCCACCTGACAGCACTCAGAGGTACTGCTTGATGAAAAATCTCCGAATGGTGTCCAGTCTGTATACAGCTGGTCACAGAAAGCCATGTTCCTAAAAATCCTGAACATCTGTTCCAAAATGAATGCCCTACTACTATTATTATACAACTACTACTATTATCTGTATCAAACCGCTGATAATCACTGAACGTACATTGAGAACTTAAGTTGATATGAGTAGAGAAGTGGGTACTATAAACAGTGTTTACTATATGGAAAGAGCTTACTCTATACCACAATGTTAGCAAACAGTGAAACTCTCATGAGCAATACACCACAGAGTATTAAAAAGGTATCTACTAAGAACAGAGGGTACTCTGGGCAGCAGTTGGCAAAAAATACACAATTTCCTTAAAATATCTAAGGTCTGAAGGTGCTGAGGATCAAACTACCTGCAGCCTTCATACCTTGGTGAAAACTTTACAGATAGCGCACCTTCTGAAGCAAAACAAGCACATGTACATAGGTTAGTATCTGTTGCACACAGTCTTCTATCTTAAGTAGAAATTGTCATGCTGAGATGGTTCTGTCTAATAGCACCAAGGCTACCCATTATGTATTATGTAGGATCTTTGTCCTGCTGGAAACCTTTTTTTTTTTTTTTTTGCATGATCAAATAAACGTGGATGGAACATAAAGAATATAAATTGTCAACTGTCACCTACACACACAGTTACTCTTCAGTACAAAGATTCATAATGTGTTCAATACCTCTCCACACTTTTGGTGCATTAGGAGCACATGCATTTTGTAAGCAATTGCATCGAATAGCTGGACACAAGATGTACAAAATTAGGTAGAAAAGTAAAACGGTTGCTACCCTCCACTTTGTAAACTATAAAACAAACTAGCACACTGATTGGATGATGTCATCCTTGATGTCATCAATGATGTCATTTGCAGTCATTAGTGGTCTCATAAATTATGTCATAGAATATCATTGTTGATGTAATATGTGAAGTCACAAGCAGTGCATGGCGGAGATGCAAGTTATAATGCGCTTCTAATTACAGCTGGTGATTTTCTGTGTTTTTATTTTTTATTTTTTTAGTTCAGAACTTTAAAATTGTCATTAGCATATTCACCTAACAATAACGTTTACTTTAGCCTTAGTTTTTTCAGAATATTTCTGAGGTTTTTACTTTTTTAAACAAAAACAGATCTTTTTTATCACACCCAACTCAAACACTACTACAACCTTTGTTTTTTTCAGTGAATTGCTAGTGTTTTTTAACGTAAAGTAATATTTAATTATTATAAGTCAAACCAACCCCAAAGGCAGCACAGGCTCCCTCCCCAAGCCTTGTTAGGCCCTGGGACCCTATCCCGCAGAGCCATTCATTTAAATAAAGGGGAGGGGGGCAGCGTACCCCCCTCCCCCGTCCATCCCCCCCCTAATCCCGGATAGCCTTGTTAGACCATAGCCTTGTTAGGCCTTTGGGACCCCATCCTCCAGGGCCACTGATTTCAATAAAGGGTAGAGGGCTGCGTGTCCCCCCCCACCCCAAGCCATTATTGGCCATGGAGACCCCATCTTCCAGTACGTATGTTGAAAGGGGGGGGCGCGTGGCCCCCTTTCCCGAGCCATTAATGGCCCTCTGATCCAAACCCCAGGACCCTCATTATTTACTTCATGTGAGAAGGGGCAGTGTGGCCCTTCCCCAAGCCTCTAGAGGACTCGGGGAGCCCACCATTGGGGCTGAAATGCGTTTGTAGGAAAGTAGCACCTTTCTGACATAGTTACCCCCACTTTTTGTCTGGTGTCAGTATGTTTGGCTGTAGTACACTGGGATCCTGCTAACCAGGACCCCAGTGTCAGTGTTCTCTCCCCTAAGTTTAGTTGTATGGTAACTTAAACCCCCCACAATTTGCATACTGGTGCACCCAGGTAAGTCTCTAGTATAAGTTACTCAGGTACCCAGGGCATTGGTGCACCAAGGGGCCCCCATGGGCTGCAGCATGTATTGTGCCACCCATGGCGGCCCATGGAAACTGTGACTGCAGGTCTGCCATGCCTGCCAGACTCAATTTTCTTTGCTTTGTAAGTGCAGGGAAGCCATCTTAAGGTTTGTAGTGGACACTGGTCAACATGAGCTGTCCAACTACTTAATGGCTTCTCCGAACATAGGCATGTTTGGTATCAGCATGTTGGAATCATGCAACTACACCGCTTCCAGTGCTAGTTGCATGATACCATGTATTCTGGGGGTTCTCTAGGGGATCCCCCAATGTCTGCCTGTTCAGCCTTGCAGGGTTTCCATGCCAGCCCGTGCTGTTGCTGACCCCAGACCCTGTTCTGCCCTCCTACTGCAGAGCCTAACTCAGGCTGGTGAGGCAGAATAAATAATTTCCTATAAGATAGAGGTGTGAGCATCTCTTCATTAGAAATAGATGTCTCTGGGCAGGGGTGGCGGTGCCTTTGAGCACCACCACACTGTTTTGAAGGGCACATTTGGTGCCCTCCTTGCATAAACCAGTTTGCCAAAGTGGAGGAACCCCCAGTTAATGCTCTGGTGCGAAACCACACCAAGGACAGGAGTGTGACGACCCCCTGTACAGCTCCTCCCCTGGGGAGGTGCACAGAGCTCTCCCAGGTGGGCACTTGATTCTGCCATCTTGAAAATAAGATAAGAGGCCCCTGGGAACATCTTGCAGGTTAGTCCAGCTAGGTGACATCCCTGACCTCCTCTGATAGGTGGGTCACTGTAGTTAGTGTCCACCCTGTTCCTGGGTTATTGAAGGACTTCCCTGAGGGTGGGACCCTAGATACATCTGCAAGACTTAAGGAACCATCTGCAAGTCTCCTCTGCGAGACACTTCTGCTACCTGGACACCGGAATCACTGCTGCTCTTCACTGGAACCAGAAGCAAGACTGTAACTAGAAGGAGGGCTTCTATTGCAACTTTGTTTTCGGGTTCTGCAAGACGTTTGCAACACCCATGGCCATGCATCCTCCAGTCACAGGGCTTCTGCCTGCTTTTAGGAAAGGAAGAAGGAATCTCCCTTGGAGTGAAGGAGTCCCTCCCCTGCCTCCACAGTCACATTTTGTGGCTCTCCAAATGTCTGACCTATCTTCCTTGCAACTGGGAAGTCTGTGATTCCTTGCTGGAGTTGCTTGGCTGGAACCCCTGCCCACCGCGTGTGCCTGTCGTTGCCAAGGCTGTTGGCTCCACAATTCGATCTCTTTGCTGTAATAAGTCCCAGCCTCTAGCACACTCCAGCTCCAAGAACAACACCCTCTCAGCAACTCCTGCGACGTGGCCATCCCTCTTTGCTGTGTTGCTCAGGTCTCCCTGTGACTCCATGTGCCTGCTGCAAGAGGCTTCTGCTGGGGGTTCCATTGATTCCTTCTGGCTCTCCATTGATTCTTGCTGGCTCTCCTGCGTGTTGAGAGCTGGCCCTGACCTGCCTGCCAAGGTTGGGTCACCTGTATCTTGCTGGTACCCACAAATTCTGCAAACTCTGTGCAACCCTTCCCTACATCTGCCAAGGCTTGTTGATGGACCTGCTGACTACTGACCCCTCTGCAATTCGAAGACCGGCGTGGGACAGCTAGCTGATGACTCCTGGGCTCTTCCTGCATTACCTGGACTCCGCAGCTGCACTTCTTCATCCACCGTCCAACAGGAAAGGATCTCCGGGAAGGGTGGGCATTACCCTCCTGCACTGCCTGGGCACCCCCGGGTGGTCTGGACTCTGTACCCTCTTTCCTTAGTACAGGAAAATGCCCCTAACATTTTGCCTTTTGTTGATGCTAGTTATGATTGAAAGTGTGCTGGGACCCTGCTATCCAGGCCCCAGCACCAGTGTTCTTTCCCTAAACTGTACCTTTGTTCCCACAATTGGCACAGCCCTGGCACACAGATAAGTCCCTTGTACATGGTACCCCTGGTACCAAGGGCCCTGTGGCCAGGGAAGGTCTCTAAGGGCTGCAGCATGTATTATGCCACCCTGGGGACCAGTCACTCAGCACATGCACACTGCCTCACAGCTTGTGTGTGCTGGTGAGGAGAAAAATACTAAGTCGACATGGCACTCCCCTCAGAGTGCCATGCCCACAACCCACTGCCTGTGGCATAGTTAAGTCACCCCTCTAGCGGGCCTTACAGCCCTAAGGCAGGGTGCACTATACCACAGGTGAGGGCATAGTTGCATAAGCACTATACCCCTACAGTGTCTAAGCAAAACCTTATAAGAAAAAGGAGGGGGGGGAACCGGGAGATTAAGCTGGTCCAGTGTACACTCTCCCAACTATAGTATAAACACAAAAGTACACTGTTCCACGTCAGGAGCAATAGGGAGACCTGAACATTCAGGAGTAAGGCCCTCAAGCATCACAATGGATGACTCGCATCATCATCGGGTAATACTCCACGCCAGGCTGGCAGTGCAGTGCCTGACGGGCTCCCCAACAGGGGAGCAGCAAGCCGTATTGTTCTAGATGGTAACTAGTCAATCTCAACTATCTTAAACGACCGTGTCTACATTCAGGCACAGACGCACAAAGGAGAGAACACAGAAATGGGAGTAAAATTGGTTCTTCATCACTACATATTTCATAATTTAATCAATAGCCAGTGATGAAACCAAGATTAAAAACAAGGGAAAGTCATCAGTTGAGTATCAATGCTCAATTACTTTCACAAACAATAAACTCAAGAGGATGTCATTCTGGACATCCCCTAAACTAGGTCAACATGTTTCGCGTCATGCGGTCCCAAAGGATCCAGTGACGCTTCGTCAGGACCAAGAAATACAAAAAGGTGAATCAGCTCTTCTCCATTTATTTACAAATATACCCATTCCTCTAACTAAGCAGTTTCCCCATACGTTGAGAAGCTTATAAATAAGGTTGGTATGGGCAACAAAGAGTCCAGGATTAGCTAGGGCACCTGACATTGCCATCTGAGTGGTGGGATTCGGGGGAATTTAAGTTCCCAGCTCTAGACGTGTACTGTTAAGTTTGACTTCTCTCGATACTGTTTTCACCTGGATAATCAATTGTGTTTCTGCATTTAAGGAAACAGGTTCGAGGAACATCTTATAACTGGGCTATTAGGGCGTGTGAAATTAATAACGCCTGGGGTAGAAATGTGGTTCTTTTTATGTGGACCACCGGGGGTCCGCAAAGCCAATCAGGGGGTCTGTGACTGCGTAGAAAATTAAATAATATTGACAGATTCATAAAGTGTATATAAAATGAAGAAGCACAATTTCAAATCGAATATTTTTAAATGCTATGTAAATATGAAGACATTTGAAACTGGAGGCTAAAAATAAGCATCCTCAGATTAATTCATGGGAGCAGTGCAAGTGCATCAATGACAGTGAGTGTATGACGGACAATGAGTGGCCTCAACTGGATTTAGAAAAGCACCAACCTTTAAAATTTGTATTTGTTTTTTTGTTTGTTTGTGAATTAAATAGAATATTTAATCGTTTGTGTATTTTCTTCATGAATGCTTGTTTCTGTATCCTTTGTGTGGATTTTGCAGTTCATATAATTGAAAATGCTTAGGCCAGGACCCCCAGCTTCCAGTAATGACTCAGAGTGAGTCCTTGGATTCCAATAATGATTCAGTGTAGGTCACTGGTTTCCAGTAATGATTAAGTGGGCGTCCATAGAAGACAAAAAGGTTAAGAACCACTGGGGTTGAAGATCCAGAGCGTTAGCGTTACTGATTACTAAGAAATGGACAGCCGTGAAATGGTGCAGGAAAACTATTCCTAGGGGTAGGACTGACTAAAAGATCTGCGTCAGTGGAATGAAAGAAGTGAAACGTGTCCATCTTTAGACAACCACTTCACGACCTATAGACATTTGGGGCCCACTGTGGCTCCAAATAGTTGATGAATTGATACATGGATGCACGTTATGCTGTCACATGCTAAACGTATATTCTCTGATTGTGCTATGTACAAGTTACTTAATATATCGAATTATGTTGGAGGTGTGAATAGTAGACTAGAAATATTGTTACATTTGCCTTATACGGGCAACAAGCTGGTAAAGAAGACCCACAATCTGGATGCTCATGTTATGGTGTCACTGACCGATACATCAAACACACGAAAGGTGATGGGAGGAATGTGTGCAAGAAGTCTAACTACTGACAAGCACTTGTAGCATTTTAACCCATCGTTCTTTTGCCTACCATGCCACCTCTGTTTGGACTCAGCCATGTGCAAATCAGTCTCGACCCTGCCCCAGTGGTTGCAGCCCAGCCAGTGCCAAACAAGGTTCTCTCTGAACCAGGACACAAGCAACCCAAGAAAGATTTTGCTGTGAATGAAGCTAGTCAGTCGAGTGTAGCTTGGGTCCAGAAGTGCAGCGAGTACAGGACCCACATCTAGGTATAGCCTTGCCACTTAGTGTGGTACATCAAAGACAAAAAAGTGATGGGTGGGAAATGCCTGCAATTAATCTAACCACTGGCAATCACTAGGGGTAGCTTTCCAACCCGTTGTATTTGTATCCATCATGCCACATAAGTTTGAACGCAGCCATATGCAAATCTGTTTCAACCCTTCTCCAATAGGAACAATCCATTCCAAACTTCCACGCCAAAGCCTCCCTAAACGGGAACACAAGCAATCCATGAATGGTGTTGCCCTCATTGGGACTCATCAGTCAGGTGCAGCTTGGTTTGAGTGGCACAATCCCCTATGGGTGGATTCTGTACCCAGAGAGATCCACTCTTATGAGGTGCACTGCACCAGGTGGCAAACACACTGACACAGTAGTGTGAACACAGGCAGGCCCTCAGAATCGCCAGCAGCACCTGAAGCTACAGGTTCTTTGGGAGCCCGCACTGCTGCCATATGTTCAATTACTTTTAAATGTCCGCTACCATTTACAGTCTACCATTGCATTTTTTTCTTTCCCCAATGGCGCTGGTAAGTCACACCAGCACAGGTGTTGAAGGCTATGAAGTCACCCCAGGGGCATGCTGTACTTCACCAAAACAGCCACAAGACACGGAGCTCTGACTCAAGTGGCCATGCTTGCGGTCATACGCCCAGCCAAAGTATCCACACCCCCAGCCCAAGTATCCAAAATGTGGATACTTTTACACCTTTGATATATCAGGCTGCCTATGGCTAGTTGGCAATCATGTAGTTGATTCCATTTTTAAGAAGGATTGGCAAAGCCAAAAAGTCTGGTGTGGCTCCCAGCCTTCTGATTTTTGCAATTATTATTTTGTTCTTGCATAGTTTTTACGAATCTTTATTGTAGAGGAAGCTGTTGGGCCCTTATCAATCTAAATAAGAAATGTAAAAAGAAAATAGGTAGGCAATTAAGTAGGTAGGTAGACAGACAGGTAGAGAGACAGATGAGACTGAGAGCAAAGAAAGATATTGATAGGGTTGAAAGATATAGACAAACATGCACAGATAGGAGTAGGTAGACAAGACAGACATCAGGGATGTGGGATTCCTATAGCTAGACGCCCAGGACATATTGTTTGGGGTCAAGGGCAGCAAGTTTTCATCTTTATTTTATCCTTGAGACAAGTAGGCCCAACCCCCTGCAGCACAAACCCTTTGGCTACCAGTTTACAGGGAAGGAAACTGTCTGCATTTGAGGTAATGTGTGTTCATATGTTACTGCTGTTCGAACTTGTATTTATGGTTTATTAATGAAAAGCCTTTAAAATTAGGGTGAACGCCCTAAATAAACATTTTAAGGTCACACTGCACTACTGACTGATTCCAGTAAAAACAAGCATTGGCAAAGCCAATCAGTCTCGGCAGTGCGAAAGCTATTAGCCTTGTTAATGTGTTTCAGCATTGTATGGCCAGGTGGTAAGTGTTCCCCAAGCAAATGCAGCACCCAAGCACTTGCAGCTGTTGCGTCATTACTCCTTTGTGTAACTATGGGCATACATGGACAAGGCATTGCAAATTATTAAATTTAACATTTGATAGAGAGCAATACACAATATGGATTGTGTCAATTCCCTTTAAAGAGTACTGCTAAAATTACCTAGTAAAATCATGATACTTATTTTGTTCACCTCGCAAGAACAGCTTTTGTGCAATTCATACTTCTGACTTGCATGTTACACATGCGCTCAACTCACTGAGCTATCCAACTGGCTAGAAGTATCATGGCCAACAAACATCCAAATGCAGATGATATTGCAATGGAGACCATGGAGGGGATCGCTGATGTACTGTGCACCGTACTGTAAACCATAAAATGCTTGCTCTACAAATGCACTCCAGTGCCTAGGAGTGCAGTTGGTGGCATGGGGCGCTATACAGTGACCATCCAGTGAATTGAAACAATCCTGTCTCGCAGCCTGTTTTATTAGTAACCGGTGAGCCCATTACGATGGGTTCCTGTTTTTTTGTAACTATATCAGGAGTGGGGTGAAAGTGGGTGAAGGGCAGCTGGAACAAATCAGTCATGTGCCCTTGCAAGGTAATGGAGTCAATGGAAAGGATTGCTGACTTTCTTGCGCCCTGCCCAGGAGCGCTCTTCTTCAAGATTATAGCAACAAACAGACTGCTTAGCTTTGCCGAAAAGCAAATTGCATTCAGGGTTGCAAATTTCAGTATGCGCTCAGAGAATCCTATTCATAAAGTGTCAAGTTAAATTCCGAAGTCTCATTCAGATTGGTTATTGTTTACGTTTGGAGCAGACCTCCGACTTTGGAGACGGTGTAAATCAATTATTTTTGGAAAGTTCAGCTTCTGCAATCTTGTCAACAGGGCTCCGAGTCAACAGCACACTGTAATTTAGAATAGTCTAATTAAGGCGCCGCTGTTCTTTAAAAGGGGGATGGTTTCAAGGCGACTCATAATATCTAACATCGTTGGTGTTAAGCCCAGAACAGGCACTGGTGCAATATTTATGGTCGTCGTGCACGTGAAATGTGGACCATCTGGTGTAGAAAATGACATAGCTATTCAAACCACCACTTCATTACGAGAAGCGTGTTTCATTTGGATAGAAGGAAATGTGTATGGTCACATATTCAGAAGCAAGTTAAATCTGTATACATAAAGTCAGTGGTTTTGATTTCCTGCTCTAAGGATTTCTGTTTATTCCTAAGCAAATAAGGAGTCATGCTATCTAATTTTATTGAGAAGATAATTTGCCTGCCACAATTTCCCTTTTTATAACCTCTCCCTCGTGTTAGTTATTTTACCATTTCACGAGTGCGTCAACAGGGGTGTTTATGTCGCACAATCTGTGCATGCGTTGCTACTCCATCCCTCTTTACCTTGGCCTATTTCTGTAGCATACATTTCTGTAGGTAAAGTGGCCCTGCGGCCTTTGTGAATTCTGCAAGTTCCACTCAGCTCTGCAGATTTTCTTAAAGCCGAGTTTACCGCCATTAAGCAACTAAAGGCCACATTCATTACATTCTCAAAAGTTCACGTTTTCTTCATTCTCTGGAGGAGAGGAGTGGCGGCAGCAGCTTGACCCACCCCTAAGGCTGCAACGAGGTCCATGTAGGAGGTACTCCCGGCCAGGCGTCGTCTTGCCGAGTTCGCATTGGTCACACCTGGTACAATCTCATCCAGAAGCCCAGCCAAGGTCCTTCTCACGTGGTCCCTCCCTCCCATGGCTCAATTACGATGCCTAAAGGGCTGCAACGCTGTTTTATTTGTTCCCCGAAGGTGAACGCGCGCTAATTGATTTAAACACATGGAGAAGGGGCACAACTTTTCTTACACGGCACAGGGTCATGACTCTGCAGGGAGCACACATCAAGTCACAAGACTGTACCAAAAACGTAATCATTGTGCACAAACAGAAACATAAAAATAAAGAGGATTGGCTGAAAATAACAAGAGGGAGGTAGAGAGCAAATGCACCCTGGGGCTAGCGTCTGAGAGTTGGGGCGGGGCGCCGTCATGCATTCGTTTTTAGCTGACCCTTGCAAAAAAAAAAAAAAAGCATTTGGAATGCAAAAGTCTCATGTTTGCTCGAGTTAGAGCTCATAAGTTGTAAATTACTGACTGGACTTTTATTGCCAGACAGATTGAAAATAACAAAAGGAAGAGAGCAAGGGTGAGCTGGCCCTGGAAAAGGCCCCCTCTGCTGTGGTTTATGTTTACAGAGGGAACTGGTGGGGAGGAGGGATAAACAAGCACCCAAACTGTAGAGGTGAAACAGGCAAATGCCAAAAAAAAAGTCCCTTACAGAAGAGATAAACAGGACATAGCGTAATTACACAGTACTTTGTGCTGCTCGTAAAGTGAAAAAAGGCAGGACAAAGAGGCAGAACTGACCACTAGCAAGCAAGGATTTTTGAAGGACACTGCAACTAACAAATCAAAACGCTGGAACTCACTCTATTGTATACTTTAGTATACAGCATGGCGAACGCTAACACTCGACCTAACAAGGAGGAGTCACCTTCCAGCCAGGACAGCCCCTAAGGTGTCTTGAGCTGAGTTGACCCCTGCCTTAGGAAATCCTCCATCTTGCTTTGGAGGATTCCCCCCAATAGGATTAGGGATGTACCCCCCTCCCCACAGGGAGGAAACACAAAAAGGGTGTAGCCACCCTCAAGGACAGTAGCCAATGGCTACTGCCCCGAGACCTAAACTTACCCCTAAATTGAGTATTTAGGGGCGACCCTGAATCCAGGAAAACAGATTCCTGACGATCTGAAACAAGGAGGAGGACTGCTGACCTGAAAGCACAGCAGAGATGACGGAAACAACAACTGACATGGCCCCAGCCCCACCGGCCTGTCTCCAGGCTCAAAGAACCTGCACAGCGACAAATGCAGCGGGACCAGCGACCTCTGCAGACTGAGAGGACTGCACTGCAACGCAAAGGACCAAGAAACTCCAGAGGACAGCGGCTCTGTTCAACCAACAAAGAAACAACCATCTTTAAAGGGACTCCAGCCTCACCCAGGAAGCGTGAGTCCCCAACACTCTGCACCCGATGCCCTCGGCTTGTGTCCAGAAGAACCAACACTGCAGAGAGGACCCCCAGGTGACCCCAACGATGTGGACACCCTGAGATGATCTCCCTTCACCCTCCTACAGTGACGCCTGCAGAGAGAATCCAGAGACTTCCTCCTGACCGCGACTGCCTGTAACAAAGAACCAGACGCCTGGAAAAAGCACTACACCCGCAGCCCCCAGGCCTGAGAAGAACCAACTAAACGGTACAGGAGTGACCAGCAGGCGGCCCTCATTGTTGCCCAGTCGGTGGCTGGCCCAAGAAGCCCCCTGTACCCTGCCTGCATCGCCAGAGTGACCCACGGGTCTCTCCATTGATTTCAACCTAAAACCCAACACCTACTTTGCACACTGCACCCGGCCGCCCCTGTGCTGCTGAGGGTGTATTTTGTGTGCCTGTTTGTGACCCCCCGCCCCCCAGTGCTATACAAAACCCCCCTGGTCTGCTCCTGAGGGCGCAGGTACTTAACTGCCAGCAGACTGGAACCGGAGCACCCCTAGGACCAGATGTAGGTAAGTATAGTTTTGCGACTTGCAATTTGCGAGTCATAGCGACTCGCAAATTGCAACTCGCAAAACCAAATGCAGAAAGGTGTCTCAGACACCTTCTGCGACTCGCTATGGGGGCCGCAAAGACCCACCTCATGAATATTAATGAGGTGGGTCACAATTTGCGACCCCATAGCGAGTCTGGGCACTCACAGGGATGGTGGCCCGCTGGAGACAGCAGACCACCATGTCCATGACTGCTTTTAGATAAAGCAGTTGTTTTTTTTTTCAAAGTGTAGCCCGTTTTCCATAAAGGAAAACGAGCTGCACTTAGAAAAAAAAAACGAAACCTTTTGTTTCGGATTTTTTCAGGGCAGGTAGTGGTCCCTTGGACCACTGCCTGCTCTGAAAAAATATTTTTATGTCCAGTCACAAAGGGGAAGGGGTCCCATGGGGACCCCTTTCCGTTTGCGACTGGGTTACCATCTACTTCAAGTGGATGGTAACTGCGATTCCATTTGCGAATGAAAATGGAATTGCATAGAATTGCGAGTCGCAAATAGGAAGGGAACACCCCTTCCTATTTGCGAGTCGGAAATGCATTTTGCGAGTCGGATCCGACTCGCAAAATGCATTTCTGCATTCCGGTGAGGCTTTTGCGACTCGCAAACGGCGTTTTTCGCCGTTTGCGAGTCGCAAACACTTTGCTACATCTGGCCCTTAGTCTCTATAGGCTCCTATGTTATTTGGGCCCTACTTTGACCTCTGCACCTGACCGGCCCTGTGTTGCTGGTGCTGGGTGTTTGGGGTTAACTTGAACCCCCAACGGTGGGCTGCCTATGCTCTGGAGACTGAACTTGTAAGTGTTTACTTACCTGATAAACTAACTTGTACTTACCTCCCCCAGGAACTGTTGATTTTTGCAGTGTCCACTTTTAAAATAGCTTTTTGCAATTTTTGCCAAAACTGTGTACATTACTGTTTTAATTCAAAGTTCCATATTTACCTATGTCAAGTACCTTACAATTTATACACTTACTTGAATTCTGATTCTTGTGGTTCTAAAAGAAATTAAGAAAATAATATTTTTCTATATAAAAACCTATTGGCCTGGAGTTAAGTCTTTGAGTGTGTGTTCTCATTTATTGCCTGTGTGTGTAGCAACAAATACTTAACACTACCCTCTGATAAGCCTACTGCTCGACCACACTACCACAAAATAGAGCATTAGTATTATAAAATTTTGCCACTATCAACCTCTAAGGCAGTGGTCTCCAAACTTTTTAATGCCGCGCCCTCCCCCAGTTGGAAAATAAAAATCCTTGGGCCCCCCTCAGAATTTTTCACAATTAATTTATAAGGATGGCAATGGTTAAATATGTCTAGGCCTGTTTAAACATTGCAGTTAAGTACTGTTACAGTTTTAAAAATGCAATAACATGCTTTTGCTTAAAACAAAGGCCTGTTATCTGTATAATGCTTCTTTTGGCCAGAGTCTGCCCTCCCCCCTTAGGATCACTTGGGGCACCCCTCGAAGAAAATTTTCTCTTCTTGCAGCATGGCCCTGAAAGCTACCAATTCCACTTGTGTGCTAGACAGATACATTCATGCCCTGATGGACTCTGCGAAGGAGATGGCAAAAGATCTGCCACAGTTAGTGCGAAAATCTTTTGGGGCCCTTTTCTTGGACGCGCAAGCGGCTGCACAGCAGATTATTCAATCTTTCCTGGATGCTACGGATTCTATAGCCAGGGCCATGGGAACATCAGTGGCTACGAGAAGGCATGCCTGGCTAAGGTCTTCGGGTTTCTCGTCGGATGTACAATCCACGTTAATGGACCTTCCATTTGATGGGGAAAAGCTGTTTGGGGACAAGGCAGATTCTGCCCGTGAACGGTTTAAGGACTGTCGGGCTACAGCTAAGTCCCTGGGTTTGCAGACCCCTTCTGCTGCTATGTTCAGGCCATTTCGTAGGTTTCGTGGGTTTGCTAGAGGTTCTGCCTGTCGTAGGTCTCAATCTTATGCCCAACAACCTGCCAACCCGCCCTATCGTGCTTTCAGGGGGCGAGGTAGGGGCAGGGCTAGAGGTCCAGCCCAGCAGCTCTCTTCTTCTTCATCCTCCTCGGGTGGACAGCAGCAGAAACAGCCCTAGTTTTCCCCACTTTATCAGTCACGCTTCTCCTGTAGGAGGAAGATTGAGTCTATTTCTGCAGCAATGGAGGTCAATTACAACAGACTCGTGGGTGCTAGGAATTGTGGAAAAGGGCTATGCTCTCCCCTTTCAGGAGTTTCCTCCTCCCTTCCCTCCCCGTCCCTCCTTTTTGTTCAGAAGAACATCTTCTGTTGTTGCAACAGGAGGTTGTAGTCATGTTGGCAAAGGGCGCTATAGAGTTGGTACCGTTGCAGGAAAGGGGTCAGGGGTGTTATTCAAGGTATTTCCTGATTCCCAAAGTGGACGGTCGTTTAAGGCCGATCCTAGACTTGAGGATTTTGAATTTGTTCCTCAAGCAGGAAAAAGTCAAAATGCTGACCCTAGCGCAGGTGCTGTTGGCGTTGAACGAAGGAGACTGGATGGTGTCTGTCGATTTGCAGGCCGCGTACTTTCACGTTCCCATAGTCAAGTCGCACAGGAAGTATCTCCGTTTTGTGGTTGGATCGCAGCATTACCAGTTCGCGGTCCTTCCGTTTGGTCTTACTTCAGCACCTCGGGACTTCACAAAGGTGATGGCAGTTGTTGCAGCACATCTCAGAAAGAGGGAGGTAGCGGTTTTTCCCTACCTGGACGATTGGTTGATCAAAGCCAAGTCTCCAGAGATTGTGTTGTCTCATCTGCGAATGACAACGCAGTTGTTGTTCGATCTGGGTTTTTCGGTGAACGTACCCAAATCTCACCTGGAGCCCTCTCAACGCCTCCTGTTCATAGGGGCAGTATCGGACACGACAAGGTTTCGGGCCTACCCCCCACCTCAGCGGTTGCGGGACATTCAGGCACTGATTCCTTTGTTTCAAAGAGGAGCGGCAGTTCCAGTCCTCAAAGTCTTACACCTGCTAGGTCTGTTTGCTTCTTGCATTCTGTTGGTCACTCATGCTCGCTGGCATATGAGGGCTCTTCAGTTGTGTCTCCGCAGACAGTGGTTCAGCACAAAGGGGATTTCAGGGATTCAATAAAGATCTCCAGGGACGCTGTAGCGGATCTTCATTGGTGGTCAGTGGACTGCAACCTTTCCCAAGGGAAACCGTTTTCACTACTACCTCCGGTGGCCACAGTGATATCGGATGCCTCCACTCTAGGGTGGGGAGCTCATCTGGGGGACCTGGAGATCAAGGGTCGTTGGTCTTCAGTGGAACAGATGTTGCATATCAATCTGTTGGAATTGCGGGCTGTATGTTTGGCGCTCCAGGCCTTCCTACCTTCCCTTCGCGGTCCGTCAGTTCAGATCCTGACGGACAACACTACCGCAATGTGGTATATAAACAAGCAAGGAGGAGTGGGGTCGTATCTTCTTTGCCGAGAAGCCCTACGACTCTGGTCCTGGGCTCAGGACCATCAGATTTGCTTAATAGCAAATCATTTGGCCGGAGTGTTGAATGTACGTGCGGACGTTCTCAGTCATCACTTCTCATTAGATCACGAGTGGCTTCTCCATCCGGATGTAGTCCTCCACATCTTCGAGATGTGGGGTACTCCTCAGGTGGATTTATTTGCCACTCGGGAGAACGCGCATTGCCCGTTGTTCGGCAGCCTCCAGTATCCGATGCAAGGGGCGTTGGGGGATGCGTTTCAGATGTCCTGGAGCGGCCAGTTGCTTTACGCGTTTCCCCCCCATACCCTTGATTCCTCGGGTTTTGAGGAAGGTTCGTCAAGACCGGGCCCAAGTCATATTGGTAGCACCGGACTGGCCGAGAAGGGTATGGTATACAGACCTACTTCAACTCTCTGTGCCCTCCGCTCTGTCTCCCGCTCAGGGCAGATCTCCTCTCTCAATCGCAGGGGCAGGTTCAACACCCCCAACTCCAGAGCCTGCACCTTCATGCCTGGATATTGAACGGGGCAACCTGAGTTCCTTTTCTCTCCCACCGGATGTAGTGGATGTTATACTATGGCCAGGCGACACTCCACTAAGTCTATTTATGCCGGAAGGTGGGCAAAATTTGTGTTGTGGTGTGGAGGGAACCAAAAAGATCCTTTAAAAGCCCATCTTTCAGATGTACTCTTGTTTGTTCTCGGTTTGGCGAAGAAAGGCTGTGCTATAGCTACAGTTAAGGGTTATTTGGCAGCTCTGTCAGCGTTTCTTTGCCTTCCGGATCAGCCATCTTTATTCAAGTCTCCCATTGTACATAGGTTCCTTAAGGGTTTGGTGAATAGCTTTCCTCCTACTCCTTTTCACATGCCTCAGTGGTACTTAAATCTTGTTTTAACATTTTTAATGGGTTCGCCTTTCGAGCCCATGCATTCATGTCCATTGAGATATTTAGCCTTCAAGACTGTTTTCTTGATCGCGATTACTTCTGCTAGAAGGATTGGTGAGCTTCAGGCGCTCTCCGTTAATCCTCCTTTCACTGTGTTTTTCCCTGTTAAAGTGGTTCTAAAAACCAGGGCTGCTTTTCTGCCGAAAGTTGTCACCCCTTTTCATTTAGGGCAGAATATATCTCTTCCTGCTTTTTACCCTCCTCCCCACCCGTCTAAAGAAGAAGAGAGACTCCATAGGTTGGATCCTAGGAGGGCCCTGAGTTTTTATCTCGAAAGAACTAAAGACTTTCGTTTGGATGAGCAACTGTTTGTTGGGTATGCTGGTCAACAAAAAGGCAGAGCTGTACAGAAAAGGACACTCTCCAGGTGGGTCATCTTGTGTATCAAGATCTGTTACTCTTTGGCAAAAAAGGTCCCTCCTGAAGGTATCAGGGCCCACTCTACTAGAGGTAAATCTGCATCCTCTGCTCTGGCGAGGGGAGTTCCATTGGTAGAAATATGTAAAGCGGCAACTTGGGTGTCCCTCCATACTTTCGTGAAACATTACTGTTTAGACTCCGAGATGAGGAGGGACGGTCATTTTGCTCGCTCGGTATTGCAAGATTTCTTAGTGTAATCAGGTGGGCACCCACCACCGAGTGCGGTACTGCTTGGGACTCTATTCATAAGGTGAGGAATCCACAGGTAGTTGTATCCATCAGAAGAACAAGTTACTTACCTTTGGTAACGCTTTTTCTGGTGGATACACTGACTACCTGTGGATTCCTCACGGTCCCTCCCGCCTCCCCGTTGCCTGCCTGGTTACACTTTTATCTTGCAGTATTTAGCTTTATATTTATATAAATGAAAGTGTGTGTGTGTGTGTGTATATATATATATATATATATATATATATATATATATATATATATATATAGTGACATTTTTCTATTTATTTTGTATATTTATGTATCCCAGCTTTCAATAAGAATGGATTATTTAAATGATCAAGGTTTTTGTGTGTGTGTATCTTTCTATATTATTTATAAATTTTCATGGTCGGTTTACTCCTATTTGCTTTAAAGGCACGAAAAAAGTGAGGTGAAACTGACGTTAGTACGCCGACAGGGACCTCTTATTGGCACGCTGACATCAGACTGAGTCACGTGGAGCCGTGCCATTATGATGTCCCCGTCGACGTAGAAGACTTTCCGTCGGATGCTGGCGCAAGGATCGAATTCTTAAGGTGAGGAATCCACAGGTAGTCAGTGTATCCACCAGAAAAAGCGTTACCTAAGGTAAGTAACTTGTTCTTTACACCCCTGCAGGACCCCTTCCCAACGTCACCGCACAGGAAGGTCCACACATGTCCACACCACCAACATAAGAGGCCCACAGTGATGACAGCAGCTCTGTCCAACTGAATCTAGATGACCAGCCCGGCCCATCTGGGACCTCGGGACAGTCGGTTCCCCTGACAGTCACAGGCCACCACAGAGCTTCCCCCCTCTGGAAACACCAGCACAGCACCCACCCAGCGGGCTCATACCTCTGTCCCCAAGACACGTCAATCAGCAGTGTGTCCACCACTACAGGGAACCCAGGCTAACCCACCACCCCAACAACAACAGGGACCTGGGGGCAGTGGCAGTGGGCACACGGTCCAGGGGACGGAGGCCCAGGAACACAGGGGAACTGGGAGGGCTGCTGTGCGACAGGGGGAGGACAGGCCGAGGGAACCTACTCTCCACGAGGCCCTCTCCAACATCATGGGAGCATACCATCATTCCCAGGAGACAATGGCAACGGTACTGGCCAAGTTTCAGGAGACCCAGCGGTTGCAGCAGGAACAGTATTTGGGCTTCAGGGAGGAACTCAGATCCATCAATTCCACCCTGGGCACCATCGCAGGGGTGCTGAAGGAAGTCCTCAACACCAGGAGGGACACTGTGGCACAACAAGGGGCCCCTGACACTAGCCTGGACGATGAACTGCCCGCCACCTCCGCCGGTGCTAGTGGACAGGAGGCACCGCCACAGGACCACCACACCAGCATCCCACCCCCTGCAGATGGAGAACCACCCTGCAAACGGTCCCTGAGATCCAGGACAAAGACAGAGAACGATGACAAGACCCCTGCCAAGAAATGAGACCGCCCTGAATGTTATCCTTTTGTCCCACCTTGTCATCCTGTCCATCCTCAAACTGCCCCAGCTCCAATTCCTATGCCCCTTTGGACAATGCACCTGTGAGACTAATAGACTGGACTCTGCCATGGACATTCCTCCACCATCACCCTCCCCATTTTACAGCACCCTCCAATATTGAGCACTTAAACACACTTAAAGCACAAAACAATCTGGAGTTTGTCTGTGATTTCGAAATAGTGTATTAGCAATTACAGTGACAAAATGCTTTTACAATTGTAATGTCAACAAACCTATGTCACACAGCTCTAGTCCATGAGGAAACAAAGCAGATGTCACACAGTGGGACCCACATCTGTGAAATCGTTAGGGAAAGTGACAACTCAGTGACCATACACTGGGTGAAAAGGACAGACAGTAGTAGTTTTACATTACATGTAGTAGGCAGGTTTGTCTTCTTACCTGTGTCTCACTGGAAGTATTGCAGGATAACCGAGTTCCAGTTGTCGATGTCCTCTTCTTCTGCTTCCTCGTCTTCACTGTCCACAGGCTCCACAGCTGCCACAACACATACATCTGGACCATCCTCCTGCACAAAAGGCACCTGTCGTCGCAAAGCTAAGTTGTGAAGCATACAGCCGGCCACGATGATCTGGCACACCTTCTTTGGTGAGTAGAAAAGGGAACTACCTGTCATATGGAGGCACCTGAACCTGGCTTTCAGGAGGCCGAAGTTCCGCTCTATAATCCTCCTAGTTCACCCATGGGCCTCATTGTAGCGTTCCTCTGCCCTTGTCCTGGGATTCCTCACTGGGGTCAGTAGCCATGACAGGTTGGGGTAACCAGAGTCACCTGAAAAAGGCGAGGGACAACGGTTAGACACACACTAACCTGTAGGGATATCCCCAGACATCTATTCCCACTGATTTGGTTCCAGGTGCTCACCTAATAGCCACACCCGGTGCCTCTGGAGTTGCCCCATCACATAAGGGATGCTGCTATTCCGCAGGATGTAAGCGTCATGCACTGAGCCAGGGAATTTAGCATTCACATGGGAGATGTACTGGTCTGCCAAACACACCATCTGCACATTCATCGAATGATAACTTTTCCGATTTCTGTACACCTGTTCACTCCTGCGGAGGGGACCAAGGCCACATGTGTCCCATCAATGGCACCTATGATGTTGGGGATATGTCCCAGGGCATAGAAGTCACCTTTCACTGTAGGCAAATCCTCCACCATTAGGGAAACCGATGTAGCTCCGCATGTGTTTCAGCAGGGCAGACAACACTCTGGACAACACGTTGGAAAACATAGGCTGGGACATCCCTTATGCTATGGTCACTGTTGTTTGAAATGACCCGCTTGCAAGGAAATGGAGTACTGACAGCATCTGCACTTGAGGGGGGATTCCTGTGGGATGGCGGATAGCTGACATCAGGTCTGGCTCCAACTGGGCACACAGTTCCAGGATTGTGGCACGATCAAGCCTGTATGTGATGATTACATATCTTTTCTCCATTGTCGACAGGTCCACCAGGGGTCTGTACACCGGAGAATGCCGCCATCTCCTCACATATCCCAGCGGACGGTGCCTATGAAGGACAACAGCGAACACAGAGTCAACCAACTCAGAGGTACTTACACACAGCTTAAACAGAACACGATTCATAATCTGAACTTAGCATGTATGAGTGTTGAGGTAAGGCCTAGCTATGTGTGAACCAGTTAAAAATCGAGCCATGTGGGCCCCTGAAATGGCGGCTGTCTGACCTGTAAAGTGGGACAATGGGATATGAGGTAACTGCTCTGGCGTTGTACACCGTCGTGGTAGGCGGTCGAAGACCGCGGCGCAATTCTGCATTGGTTAACATTGGACCCTATGGGTCCCAGAAGCCAATGACGATGTACGCCGGCGGTGACGGTACGCACCGCTGCGGACGTGACCGCCATTTTCTATCTGTTCAATCACTCGATGCCTGATCTTCGACAGGAGAGGACCTACACTGCAAGTGCTGCTGTGACCTCAGTCTGGAAGAGACAATGGCTTGTGCGTCTGGGGAAAGGGCCCCTGCCTTCACATCGGGTGAGTTGGAGAAACTCGTGGATGGGGTCCTCCCCCAGTACATGCTACTCTACGGTCCTCCAGACAAACAGGTAAGGACACTGGGAGCATGCTGTATGGGCTATGCCTGTGTGAAGTGGGGTGGATGAAAGATAAGGGGGGGGGGAATGAGGCATGCATGAAACGATGGTGAGTGCATGTGCCACATGGCAATGGTAGGGATGTGGGCCAATGACTGTGACGGTGCAGTTGGTAATAACTTCTCTTTTTCCCCTGTACAATTCCTGTAGGTCAGCGCCCACCAGAAGAAGATATTTGGCGTGCCATTGCCAAGGACGTCCGGACCCTGGGGGTCTATCACAGATGGAGCACCCACTGCCATAAGAGATGGGAGGACATTCGCCGCTGGAGAAGAAGACAGCGGAGGCCCAGCTGGGGATGGCCTCCCAAAGTGGGAGGGGTGCCTGTCGCACCATGACCTCCCTGATGTTTAGGGTCCTGGCGGTGGCGTACCCGGAGTTCGTTGGGTGCTTGAGGGCATCACAGCAGCAACAAGGGGGTGAGTACACTCTCATTCTGCTGATTCAGAACGCAGTGGAGGTGTCTGGGTGGGAGAGGTGGGATGTGGGTTTCCCTAGGCCAGGGCGAGTGTGCTAGTTAGGTCTCCTTTTTCAGATAGGCCCTGTGGCACCCCACCCCACCTGGGTACAGTGCCAAGTACACCTAGTCAGGCTCCTGCGACATCCATATGTGCAAATGTCGGCCAGAGCCTTGTAGGCCATGTCCCAGGGATTGAATAGTGGAACCCAAGTGCACAGTGTAGTGCAGGGGGCTTCTGTGTCTGTCGTGTCCGCCAACGGTAATGCATGCACTCAACATGTCTTTCTTCTGTCGTCCCCCCTTTTTGTGTTCTCCCTGTTCTTGTGTGCATTAGCATCAGGCGGAGGAGCAGTGGCACCGGAGCAGGAGGGAGCTGCTTCCCACATGGCCCTGGAGGGCGACACTACGGAGTCGGATTTCACCAGTGAGACGGAGGGCGAGGGGAGCTCCACGGCGGGGACAGGAGCTGAAACCAGTGATACGGACTAATCCTCTGATGGGAGCTCCCTTGAGGTGACGGGCCCATCTGTGCCCCCCCATCTACACGTACAGCCGCAACCCTCCCTTCCAGCACCGCCCTCCCAGCAGCCCCTCAGCCTGTGCCCTGTTCCCGCTCACCCACGAGGGTGGGCATCACCTTCGCCCAAGGCACCTCAAGCCCTGCCCCAGTCACCTCTGCTGCCCTCAGTGAGGAGGCCATTGACCTCCTCCGGTCCCTCACTGTTGGGCAGTCTACCATTTTGAATGCCATCCAGGGTGTAGAGAGGCAGTTGCAACAGACAAATGCATTCCTGAAGGGCATTCATTCTGGTCAGGCAGCCCTTCAGCAAGCTTTTCAGACTCTGGCCTCAGCACTGATGGCAGCCATTGTCCCGGTCTCTAGCCTCCCCCCTCCAACTTCCTCTACCCAGACCCACACCCCTGTACCTCAGCCTACCCCAAGCACACCATCAGACCAGCATGCACACACTCCAACACACAAAGGAAGCTCAGGCAAACATAAGCACCACACATCCCACAAGCACTCACACAAACATCACACACATGCAGACATGGCAACATCCACTGCCTCCACTGTGTCCCCCTCCTCCTCCTCGTCTCCCTTCCAGTCTCGTCTCCACTCACACCTGTATGCACTACATCCACAGCCACTACTACCATCACCAGCACACCCACCACCACACCCCGCTCACGTGCAGTCACCACCCCCACTACAATTCACACATCCCCTGTGTCCTCTCCCAGTGTGTCTGTGATGCCACCTCCCAAGGTACACAAACGCAGGCACACACCTACCCAACAGCCATCCACCTCACGACGGCCTCCAGCACATGCACCTTCACCCAAAGTCACCAAACGTACACCTCCTACAACCACAACCTCTTCCTCCACTCCCAAACCCCCTCCAGCTACCCGTCCCAGTGTTCCCAAGAAACCTTTCCTGTCCACCCTTGACCTCTTTCCCTCACCTCCTCCACCCCGTCAGTCCCCTAGGGCTTGACTCTCCAGGTCCCAACCTAGCATCTCAGCCACGACATTGACGGGATCAGTGGTGCCAGTAGTCACCGGATTCTGGAGTGCACCAGGCAGCAAGGCAGCCAGTGTGGCAAGGAGCCACAGCACAGACAGTACCCCACCTGTCAAGCATCAAAAGTTGGCCAGTGCCCGGCGGGAAAGGGGGAAGACACCAGCCACCAGAGCCGGTCCCAGGGGTACAGGTGGGTGTGTGGAGTCAGCTGCGACACCTTCCCAGGTGGGGAAGGGTCACAAGAAACCCAGCAAGTCTGGGAAGATCAGCACGGCGGAGAAGACCGCCATCTGCCCCACTGCCCAGGAGGCGACCGGCAGCACCAGCCCCGCTGCCCAGGAGGCGACCGTGCCCAGGAGGAGACCGCCAGCACCAGCCCCGCTGCCCAGGAGGCGACCACCATCAGCCCCGCTGGCCCAGACAGGATCGCCAGCACCAGCCCCAGACAGGACCACCAGCTCCGCAGGCCCAGACAGGACCGCCAGCAGCTGTGTCGCTGCCAAGGACACTGCCGCCACAAGCACCGCTGCAATGGACACCGCCGCCACAAGCACCGCTGGCCCATGAGTGCCAAGAGCACTGATGCTACTGAGTCTGCCACGAGCAGGATGAAGCACTCTGGGCACAAAGCCCCCTCCAGAACCAGTGGAGATTTACATCCACTACCTCTGTCCTTGGCAGGATGAAGCACTATGGGCACAAAGCCCCCTCCAGAACCAGTGGAGATTTACATCCGCTACCTCTGTCCTTGGCAGGATGAAGCACTCTGGGCACAAAGCCCCCTCCAGAACCAGTGGAGACTGTTATCCCCTTGAGATACTGTGGCTTTGCACTCCCAAGGATTGAACAATGGGCATGTGGCCTCCTCGTGGATTTGGCATTGTGCACTCATCCAGCTGAGGTGCCCCCCCTTTTCCTTCCCCCTGAGGTGTCTGTTTTATTTCTATCTGATGCCCCTGCAGTGTTCTCTCCGTCATGTTTGGGTACCTTGTGTGGGCCTCGCCTATGCAGTGTGGGCCCAGTGTTCCACGGACTTAAATGGAGCAATACCTGGACTTCTATTCCTGGTGTATATATTTATTAATAGTGTATATATATTTTTGCATACTGGATTTTAATAGATTACAATGGTTACACTCATTTCCTTTTGTCTTTGCATTCTTCCGGGGGGTTGGGGGGTGTAACTGTGATGTATCAATATGTATTAGTGTGTGTGTTGTCGTGGGTAAGGGTGGGGGTGTTGCATGTTGAGTGTGCGTGTCCCTGTTTTTTCCCTCCCCCGTGTCGTAGGTGCAGTACTCACCGTGGTCTTCGCCGCCGGCGTTCGTGCTCCTGGTAGAGGAGCAAGAAGATGAAGGCTGGGAAAATGTGAAGCTCTGGTTCCATGGTGTCCAGGTTCCTCGTGGGGTATGTTGAGGTGAGCGTTTTCCCTTCGAAGTCCTGTTTCCACCGTGTTTTTGTTCGGGGTGAATCCGCCTCAGAAAAGGTGGCAGATTGGTGGGTTGTGATACTGTGGGCGATACATTGTCTTCCATCTGTCTGTTGGCGGTGACTGCCAAGCTGTTTGTTTGTACCGCCGTGGCGGGCGGAGTGTTAAAGTGGCTGTCTATGTTGGCGGTTTCCGCCACGGTCGTAATGAAATTTTTTTTTACCGCCGGCCTGTTGGCGGTCTTACCGCCGCTTTAACACCGACCGCCAGGGTTGTAATGACCACCTAAGTCCCGAATCCTGTAATGGATGCCTGCAAAAAATTTCTCATATTGCTGGCAGCCAAGCAGAGCACTCACGGGAGTCCAACTCCCACGACAGTGAGATGGCCCAAGGGAAACAAAGGTGCCTGGGTGCATCAGACCACTCTACTTTTAAACTGCTGCTTCTGCGAGAGACTTGAGAGAGCCTAGCTACCCAGCCCTCCAGATACAATTATTTTTCAACCCCTATTTCCCAAAAACTACTTTGTGCTTTGTATGATTTGGTGTTAAAGTTTAATTTGTGTTTCAACAGCTAGTTTCCTGCTGAATTTGGTGTATTTCTGTTAAACGGTTTTTTTCTGTAGCCCTGCCTAAAGAAGTCTAAGGTATATACATGGGGATGTTGCGTTTTGGGACCCCCCTTTTTTCTCAGACCTTTCTTGATGGATCACCTGGAAACTTTCCATGTACACACTAGTCGCAAAGTATCACCTTTTTGGAAAGTTTAGTGCAGGTTTGTCAAATGGTGCCAAAGTTGTTAGCAACACAAAAAACGATTTTTCCTTTTCCTATGGAACAGCAAACCTAACCAGAGCTATCTAGACAAGACTAGGGACAAAAAAAGAAAATGGGAACCAAATTAGTACAGGTCAAAGAAGAAATGCAGTGAAAGAGTACTTTTGAATTTCTTTTACTATGTTTTCCACCTCCTCGCTGATACTTACCAGTTGTTCACCTGAGAGTCAGAGGAGAGGCCAAGGGGTCCTGTGTTGCTGCAAAGAAGATACCTGGAAAAAAAAGAAGAGCATTCAGTTTACTGGGTGAGACAGAGAGCCTAAAGCAAGTCTGAAACTGCATATTAAGAACATATAACAAATATCTGTGAGAAACACATTTGGTATTGTCTTTAAAGGCTTCCAAATAAACTCAGAGACTAGAAAACTGATACAGTATTGCTGGCTATTAATTCTCGCCACTCATCTCTCACATGTGGTTCCAGAAGTGGGATCAATGATTCCTGTAGAACTAAAAAACATCATGGATGTGGTGGTACATCAGCTTGTCAAAGGACAGTAGAGTCTAGAATGGGCTGTGTAATGCTAGGTGAATGCTGCAAATCAGCACAGAGAACATTTCCAGCAGAACTTTAAAAATCGGGCCAAATAGATGGCTTGTGTTGGTCATGCACAGACAGCTACGATGGGCAGCTTAGTCAATATCCTCTTGCAACTGGGAGGTAATACTTGTATACCACTGATAGTGCTACAGAAGTTCTCTAGGGGCAAAGACCCTCACTATTTTTTTAGTTATTTTGAGAGTATCTCACAGGCTGCTGATTGACCAGCTGAGAAGTGGATGAATTACCTCGGGCCCTTGTTGGTGGGTGTTAATCCAGTGGCCTACCAGTCTGCCAAACTGACAGGAAACACCCCATATCAAGACATAAAAAAAGACCATTTTACGGCAACTAGGCATTGATGATGAGACATGTCAGAAGCATCTTCAGAGGGTTACCAGGCAAGCAGGAGTTAGTAGGCCCAAACGTGGGAGTTCAGACTTTTTAATACTGATATCCTGGGGACCGACCTACTCTGGGTCCTGAGCAGCTGAACCAATTATCCTTTGAGCTCAGACTCTGTGGTAGTGCAGGTCGAGCAGCCCAAGGCTTTTTTTTTGCAAGGGTCAGACAAAAGAAAACCTTCAGGACAGCCAAGCGCTGATGAAGGAATGGTACGACTAGAATGTTATGCTGGTTGGTTATCAAGAATGTCAAGTGGTGTTTAAAGCTTGTTTGACTCAGGGGTTTGGATGATAAATGTGGGCCATACAAGGTACTTCAGAAGGCTTATGGGGTAAACTACACAGGTGCCACAAGGGATCCAAAGAAGGGGTTCCATGTGAACAGGCTGAAGCCTTGCCTCCACAGAGAGTGGCCAATGAATGTCATAGGTATGGTAGAGGAAGACTGTGAGCCTTTTCCTGATTTGCTGCTTAGTGAAATGAAGGAAGACTTTGTGAAAGGGGTTCTCTAAGCCCCTGAATTAACGCCTGAGCAGCAGAGGGAATGTAGAGAGGTGTTGGAGTGGTTTGCCAACCTCTTCTCGTTGACACCTGTTTGTATACATGACATACACATGTGTGACAGTCTGCCTGTAAAGGGCAGGGTGTACAGAATGTCTGACTAGGGATGCATTAAGGCAGAAGTTGCCAAGGTGTTGGATCTGTGGGTCATTGAGAGATCCCATATTCCTTAGTCTAGTCTTGTAGTACCAACGCAAGGGTCTACTAACTTTTGGTTCTTTCTGGAGTCCGGAACCCTCAGTGAGGTAACTGAAACCCTGATGCCAATACAATTCCAAGAACGGATGAGCTTGTGGATCTTTTAGTTGCTGCAAAGTACTTGAACATCTTGCATCTGAGTAGTGGATATTGTCAGATTGCTTTGGCAACAAATGCCAAGGAGAAGACTGCATACTCTATGCCAGAGGGGGGTGTATTAGTTTAAAGTGATGCCCTTTGGGTTGAAGAATGCTGCTGCAACTATTCATGTACTCACAGGGCTGGAAGAGTTCTGTGTGGCTTACCTGGATAACATTGTGGTGTTCAACGATTCATGACAGGACCACCTGAAGCACCTAGGGCAGGGGTTGGCGAGGATTCACGAGTTGAAACTGATCATCAAGGCAACCACGTGTTAGGTGGAGCAGTCCTTTGTAGTCTTCCATAGGCATGAGGTGGGGTACTTGAATATGTGCCTATTGGATGCCAAGATTCTGTCTGATGGAGTGGGAAATGCCTGCTACTCCGACTGAAGTGAGGGTCTGTTTAAGAGATATTACTGGAACCTTATGGCAAACTATAGAAGTTAATTTGCCCCATTGACTGCTTTGACCACTAGGGAGGATCCAAGGAAAGTAATATGGATTGCAGTGTCAGAAATCAGTTGAGGAACTTAAGAAGGTGCTATGCACCTCACCTGTAATGAAAGCCAATGACTACAGCCAGGCTTTCACAGACAGATGCCTCGGACACATCAGTTGAAGCAGTGCTAGCTCAACTGGATGACAAAAGTAGAGAGATTCTGGTAGCCTCACTTGCTGAGGCCGACGTGGTGAAAGGTAGAGAGCTTCCGGCTATTGAAAAAGTGCTTTGCCATAGTGTGGGCCTTGTGCATGTTCCGCCTTTATATGTTTGATAACCTGCGTATCTGGAGTGAGGCCTTCAAGCTCTTTCACCTTTAAAGTTCTGCTGCTTTGTACTTAACTCACCCTTGGCCTACATCAGATATTGTTGAAGTGCTGCTCAGAAGTAGTTTATCTGTGCTGGCTGTATGTGTGCCTGGGAAGAGTGCAATACAGGGCTAGTACTGAGCAGTGCGTATATGGTATATACATGTGCCAGATGTACAAATGCCTATGAGTGGTACTCTACCTAAAGGATGTAATTCTGTGCTGTAAATGCATGTGCCTGGGTGTATGTGTGCCTGTGAGTGGTACAATATGTGGAGGATAAAGTACTGTGCAGTGGGTGCGTGCTGTAGACATGCGCTGGGTGTATGTGTTCCTGTGGATGGTAAAATACTTGTAGGGCCCTGGGTTCCATTTTGGGAGGCCCTGGCACGGGGAAACATGGAGAAGAGGTAAAGAAATCCCCTCTATATAGATTTGTGTATTGTGGCATGCCTTTAATTTGGGTGGGACACACATTGGAGAGAGGAGGACCAGGGCTAACCTTTAGATGCACATATAACTGTGGCTGACATCCAGATGTGATCTCTAGTCACTCCCATGTCCTCTGTTTTGGGGTTATCAGCTTTGGAGACACTCCTGCTGTGACATACTCCTTTCTGTAAGTGACGAAGAGCAGAGGAGTGATTATTTCAAAAGAAGCAGACCCAACATTAAACTTCATAGACTCAGACACAAAATCATATTTGGTGTCAGGAAATGGACTAAAATTGTCATCTTCCAAGCAGCCAGATGGGTTGCATGAGCAGGGGAAGCTCTGCAAGACTTCTACTTGTGATTAGGACTGGGGGTCAAGGCCTGCTTGTCTCCATGATAGGTGAGTGGACATTACCCAGAGAAACCAAGCCGGCCCTGGAGCACCAGAGCTTGCCTGCTTTCTGAGACCAGTGTGCTTTGTGAGGAAGAAGAGAGCATTGGTGGGCGCGATGTCCAATGGGGACAGCCCGTCAAGTGGACTTCCTCTGCAAGGTGTAAGGAAACCGCTGTTCCAAGTGTTGTGCTCTGCCCGAGCCCATGTGTGCTAGCAAGGTAGCACCCCGTATGCCAGGAGGGGCTGCCGGAGAAAGACTGTAGTAAGGAAAGGGGTCATAGCTCCTATGCGGTAGTGAAGCCGCAACTCTGTATGCCAGGAGGGGCTGCCAGAGAAAGACTACAGTGAGGAAAATGGTTGTAGCCCTGTGTGGAAGCGACGTGGCTGCCTGTGAGAAAGTAGCCTCTTTCTAGCCTGGTTACCCCCAGTTTTGGCCTATTTGTCAGTGTAGGATCCTGCTAACCAGGACCCCAGTGCTCATTGTTTGAGACCTGTTAGTCAGTGTGTTTTTACTGTCTCACTGGGATCCTGCTAGTCATGATCCCAATGCTCATAGTTTGTGTCCTTAATGTCTTGTCAGTATGCTTAACTGTGTCACTGTGTTGGTAGCCATTTTAGTTATAGCTCCATGCATGTTTTTTTAACATACTAGACCTGCCGCTAACCTAGATATATTTTATTCGGCTTCCCTTCATTATTGTTACAGTAGCCATTTTTGCTGTCTTGTTTTATTTCTCTCTGTCTGACTGTTTTTGCCTAGGCCAGCACTCTGTTCTCAAACAAGACATTCTTGCTCACTCCAAGGATTCCGTAAGATAGGTTGCCAGAGAACGTGGTATAAAGTTTTGTCTCTGACATTCATAGAAAGCACACATCCTTACGTAGGGACATTTTCTCAAAACATCAGTTGTTTTATTAAAAAAACACTTCCCTGTCCCTTACACGTTAGAGGGAGATTCTAGCCAGAGAACCATGACTGTATGCTGATTGATGAACGCTTCGCACAGCCGCTTATGCAGACTTCATTCCTTTGCTCGGTATGGGGGATGATGTCTTCCCAGGGGAACCTGAAGGGCACAATTAGAGCTCAGCACGCTGTGCTCTATTATAGCCTAGGTAGGAATTAGTCTATTGACTCTAGTGGCAATATGGTAGCATTATTTTTATGTTTTACTCTCCTTGTCACAATTTTAATCTTGTCATGCTGTATCGTCCTAGTTATTGCAGCCCATTCTTTGCTATCTAAGATGCAGTTGCTTCATTAAAATCTTATTGAAACATATACTGCCTCGGTCATTGTCTATGTGAGACCAATGTAATCGAGAGAAACGGATGAGATCTGAGTGACCACGATGTCCCTGAGAAATTAATTATGTCATGCGCTCAGCTGCCCAATCATCTCACCCTTGGGTGGAGATGAGGCACTGCTAGTTAGCCGGAGCAAAACCTGGATAGGAGCGACAGGTGTCACCTGTAGTGGGTCAGACTCAGTCTCCCACACCACAGGCAATTCTGCCACTCAAAATTCAGTAGTTTCATTAGAATAATGAGAGCCTATGTGACAACTGGACTTCTGCTAACCAGAACTCTGGTGCTTATACTCTCTCTGGTTACCAAATTTGTCACTATAGTTTAGGGACTCCATATTCCAATTCTGATTGGCACACTAAACCCCCCCTTATAAGTCCCTAGTATATGGTACCTAGGTACCCAGGGCATTGGGGTTCCAGGAGATCCTTATGGGCTGCAACATGTCTTTTGCCACCCATGAAGAGCTCATACAAACACTCCTTCAGGACTGCCACTGCAGCCTGAGTGAAATAGTGCACACACTATTTCACAGCCATTTTCACTGCACCAGGTAACTTACAAGTCACCTATATGTCTAACTTTCATTTACTGAAGGCTAGGTGCAACGTTACTGTGTGTGAGGTCACCCTTGCACTAGCAAAGGTGCTCCCACGTTGTCCAGGACCAATTTCCCAGACCTCGTGAGTGCGGGGACACCATTATAAGTCGTGCACTATATATATATGTCAATACTTATATGTAGCTTCACAATTGTAACTCCGAATATGGCTGTGTGAGGTGTCTAAGATTGTGAAATTGAACCCCCAATCCGAATCTGCTATTGAGGGGCCAATCCCATGCACCATGGGGTCTCCAGCATGGACCCCCAGTACTGCCAAACCAGCTCTCTGAGTTTTCCGCTGCAGCCCCAGCTGCTGCCACCTCACAGACAGGTTTCTGCCCTCCTGGGGATTGAGCAGCTCAATCCCAGGAAGGCAGAACAATGCATTTCCTTTAGGAGAGGGGTATTACACCCTCTCCCATTAGAAATAGGTGTTAAAAGCATGGGATGGGTATCCTCCCAGAGCCTATGTAAATGCTTTGAAGGACACAAACTGTGCCCTTCTTGCATAATCCAGTCTACACCGGTTCAGGGACCCCCCAGTTCCTGCTCTGGCATGAAACTTGACAAAGGAAAGGGGAGTGACCACTCCTTTGTCCATCACCACCCCAGGGGTGGTGCCCAGAGCTCCTCTAGGGTGTCCCTGGCATTAGCCTTCTTGGATTCCAAGGTGTGGGGATCCTATGGGAGTATCTGAGTGGCCAGTGGCAGCAGGTGACGTCAGAGACCCTTCCTGATAAGTGCATACCTTGGTAGGTAGCCAATCCCCCTCTCAGGGCTATTTAGAGTCTCTCCTCTGGGTATTTCCTTAGCTTCGACTTCTGACCATCTGATCAACTGCAGACTGTTCCAGGAACTGCTTTAACTGCAACAAAGTATCCAGGAAGGCTACTGTGACCTGCAATTTCAGCTCCAGCCAGCAACTGCAACAGTTTCCAAGGTGTGCCCGCTCTGAGGACTGCCTGTCTTCACCCTGCACCTGAAGAACCAAAGGAATCTCCCGTGGAGTGACGAAGTCACTTCTCTGCTTCAGCAGGCACCTCTCTGCGACGACGACCGGTACGATGGGGCTCCTCTCCTGTTGACGAGCGTGATTCCTGGAACACAGGTGGTGGACTGAAGTGATCCTGACTGTCCAAAGGACCAGCTGTCTAAATTTGGTAGAGGTAAGAGCTTGCCTCCCCGTGCAGCGACAGTACCCCTGTGCACTGCGTCTTCTGCAGCTCCTTGGGCTTCTGTGCACTTCTTCCAAAAGTCCTTTGTGCACAGCATAGCCCAGGTCCCCAGCACTCTATCCTGCGACGCTCAGCTCCCTGAGTTGTTCTCAGGCGGCGTGGGATCCTTCTGTGTAGTGCTGCGACAAACGCACTTTGCAACTCCTTTGTCCCCTTGTCCTTGGACTCCTGTGGGTGCTGTCTGGTCTTATGAGGGGTCTCTGAAGTGCTGAGAGCCCCCTCTGTCTCCTCAGTCCGAGTTGAGACCTCCAGGTTCCTCCTGGGTCCGGGCAGCTCCCCTTTGACGCAAAAAGCGTTCTTGTGTGAACCAAGGCTTTTTGCCAGAGTCCAGCGACTTAAACTGCCTGCATCCAATGACTCTCCGTGGGACATCTCTTTGCACTGAGTAGGAACCTGCAGCTATCTTCATTGGTGCATTTCTGTACTTTTCTTCCAACCGGAAAATCCACATTTGCACCTTCTTCCAGGTGGGCAGGGGCTCCTGTTCTACCTGGACTCTTGTTAGACTTCTGGACTTGGTCTTCAGGTCCAGGAATCCATTGTTGGTTTCTTGCAGTCTTGCTTGGTTCTTGCATAATCCTTTACCACGACTTCTAGTGTGTCCTGAGGAAACTTGCTGTACTTTATTCCTGTTTTCCTGTGCTCTAGGGTGGGGTACTTTACTTACCTTTGGTGTTTTCCTACACTCCCAGCACCCCTCTACACACTACACTTGCCTAGGGGGAAATCACACTTTCGCATTCCTCTATCTTAATATATGGTTTGTTTTGCCCCTAGGCCCATTGCAATCTATTGGGTTTTTCACTATTTGCATAATTCTGTGACTGTTTACTTACCTGATTTTAGTTATTAGTGTATATATATTGTGTATGATACTTACCTCCAGAAGGAGTATTGCCTTTAAGATATTTTTAGCCTTGTGTCACTAAAATAAAGTACCTTTATTTTTGGTAACACTGAGTATTGTCTTTTATTGTTTATAAGTACTGTGTAACTATAGTGGTATTGCAGGAGCTTTGCACATATCCTAGTTCTACCTAAGCTGCTCTGCTACAGCTACCCCTAGACAGCCTAAGCTGCTAGACACTGCCTACATTTCACTAATAAGGGATAACTGGACCTGGTATAAGATGGAAGTACCTTAGGTACCCTGTTCGGCTTTCCTGCTTTTATCTCATAACCGAGCTTACAGAACCTCTCTGGAGTGCACTTCTGAGTTTAAAGAAGACATTTATTGTTATTACTTCACCGCAAGGTTCTTGAGAGACGAAATTAGTAGATTGGAAGCACACGTTCAAAGTAGTCGCAGCAATGAAAGCAAAATATATCAAAGTACTTCTCAGTTGCAATATACACAGCAAATATATGTGATTATATTATAGCATAACTTCAAAGCAAAGCATAAAAGTCAAAATTCATCACCGTAGGGGCAAGGCTGTAGGGCCTATATATTCAGCTTCATCTTTCTGGGGTCTGCAAGTTGATGACTCCAGTCAACAGCGAGAAAGAGATTTTCTACCCAAACGGGAGACAGGCAACTGACTTCTCCGTTCCTGTCTGAAGTCAAGCAGATTCAATCTACCCCTGCTGTAGTCCAGAGTCATCCTTAAAACAAACTCAGTGTGAGAACCGAAGAAACTTGGAGAGTGGCCAATTCTCCCGAGCTCACTCGTTTTCAGACTGGATTGCGAGGTAAACACAAAATCTACGTGCTCTTATCAGCTATGGTCTGATGTGAAAAACACTGCTTGGTCTACCATCTGGAAAAACACAGCTTGGAAAAACACAGCTCATCTGCAATGTCTCAACTGCAATGTCTAACCCCACGTTAAAGCCAATAGACAGCTAACCTAAATATCAAATGTAATGTCTAATGTCATGTCAAAGCGAATAGGCAGCAAAACTGAATACAGAATGTAATGGCTAATGCCATGTCAAAGCCAATAGGCAGCTAAACTGAATACAGAATGTAATGGCTAATGCCATGTCAAAGCCAATAGGCAGCTAAACTGAACAAAACATATAGGCCCTCATTACAACGTTGGTGGTAAAAGCCGCGTACCGCCGTGCAGAAGACCGCCAACATGCGGCCACGGAAAACCGCCACAGCTATTATGACCCACAGCTCGGAATCTGCCAAAATTCAGACACCCACACAAGTCCGCCACACCAAAAGTCAGTGATAAACTGGTGATAACAAAACCTCCACCGTCACACCAACAGAAATACGCCCACACTATCACGACACACGAATCCACGCAGTGGTCTTTCAACCGCGGTATTCCATTGGCCGTACACACCGCTGCGCTAAAAAAACACACACTCCTACAAAACACAGCCACATTGGACAATTCGAAATACACACACCTGATACACATACCACTCCCACACACCCAATACTATATAAAACACACACCCACATCACCCACAAACCCTTACGACAACAAATTACGAACGAAGGCCAGAGAGAGACACCACCATCAACAATACAAGCATCCACAGGCACACAACACCATCACCCACATAACGTCCACACACTACACACCACTACATATCAGCACACTTATCACCCCATACACCACCCCACACATCACTTACACCACCCCATGGCACGGCAACAACACCCCAGGTTCTCGGAGAAGGAGCACAGGGTAATGGTGGAGGAGATCGTTCGGGTAGAGCCACAGCTATTCGGATCACAAGGAAGATGGAGCTATGGCAAAGAATAGTGGACAGGGTCAACGCAGTGGGACAGCACCCAAGAAATCGGGAGGACATCAGGAAGAGGTGAAACGACCTACGGGGGAAGGTGCGTTCCGTGGTCTCAAGACACCACTTGGCGGTTCAGCGGACTGGTGGCGGACCCCCACCTCCTCCCCCCCACAACTAACAACATGGGAGGAGCAGGTCTTGCTGATTCTGCATCCTGAGGGCCTCGCAGGAGTAGGTGGAGGAATGGACTCTGGTAAGTCAAATCTTAACTATTACATCCCCCACCCTACCTGCATGCCAGCACATACCCCCACCCTCACCCCATCACTTTAACTCCTCACAGATGTCCCAACATCACAAACCACACATCCTAACCCCAAGCCCTGCATGCAACAACAAAGCATGGACACCCATCACTAAAGCATGCCCACTGCACATACCCATACATCCCCCTAAACCATCATCACACAAGGTCCCACACAGGAATGCAAGCACTGGGGTACACGGTCACCCACCCATTGCACACCGTGCCACCCACAGATGTAATAACCATCCTTTTATACCCCTGCAGAACCCCTACCCAATGTCACCAGACAGGAGGGTCCACACATGTCCACACCACCAACCGAAGAGGCCCACAGTGATGACAGCACCTCTGTCCAACTGGATCTAGATGACCAGCCCGGCCCATCGGGGACCTCGGGACAGCCAGTTCCCCACACCCAGTCACAGGCCACCACAGAGCTTCCTCCCTCTGGAAACACCAGCACAGCACCCACCCAGCGGGCCCATACCTCCGTCCCCAGGACACGGCAATCAGCTGTGTGTCCACAACTACAGGGAACCCAGGCTAACCCACCACCCCAACAACAACAGGGACCTGGGGGCAGTGGTAGTGGGCACACGGTCCAGGGGACGGAGGCCCAGGAACACAGGGAACTGGGAGGGCTGCTGTGCGACAGGGGGCGGACAGGCCCAGGGAACCCACTCTCCACGAGGCCCTCTCCTCCATCATGGGAGCCTACCACCACTCCCAGGAGACGATGGCAACAGTACTGGCCAAGTTTCAGGAGACCCAGTGCCTGCCGGAGGAACAGTATTTGGGCTTCATGGAGGAACTCAGAACCATCAATTCCACCCTGGGCACCATCGTAGGGGTGCTGAAGGAAGTACTCAACACCAGGAGGGACACTGTGGCACTACAAGGGGCCCCTGACACTAGCCTGGACGATGAACTACCCACCACCTCCGCTGGCGCTAGTGGACAGGAGGCACCGCCACAGGACCACCACACCAGCACCCCACCCCCTGCAGAGGGAGAACCACCTCGCAAACTGTCCTTGAGATCCAAGAACAAGACAGAGAACGATGCCAAGACCCCTGCCAAGAAATGAGACCACCCTGATTGTCATCCTACTGTCCCACTTTGTCACCCTGTCCATCCTTAAACTGCCCCAGCTCCACTTCCTATGCCCATTTGGGCAATGCACCTGTGCGATTAATAGACTGGTCACTGCCATGGACATTCTTCCGCCATCACCCCTCACCATTTTACAACCCCCTCCAATATTGAGCACTTAAACAAACACCCTTAAAGCACAAAACAATCTGGAGTCAGTCTGTGATTTCAGAATACTGTATTAGCCCTAACTGTGGCAAAAAGCTCTTTCATTTGTAATGTCAACATACCTATGTCACACAGCTCTAGTCCATGAGGAATCAAAGCAGATGTCACACTGTGGGACCCTGATCTGTGACATCGTAAGGGAAAGTGACAACTCAGTGACCATACACTGAGTGAAAACAACAGACAGTAGAGAGGCAGTAGTGTTTAAGTACATGTAGTAGGCAGGTCTGTATTCTTACCTGTGTTTCACTGGAAATATTGCTGGATCACTGAGTCCCTGTTGTCCATGTCTTCTTCCTCTGCTTCCTCGTCTTCACTGTCCACAGGCTCCACAGCTGCCACAAAACCGCCATCTGGACCTTCCTCCTGCAGAAAAGGCACCTGTCGTCGCAAAGCCAAGTTGTGAAGCATACAACAGGCCACGATGATCTGGCACACCTTCTTTGGTGAGTAGAATAGGGATCCACCTGTCATATGGAGGCACCTGAACCTGGCTTTCAGGAGGCCGAAGGTCCGCTCTATAATCCTCCTAGTTCGCCCATGGGCCTCATTGTAGCGTTCCTCTGCCCTTGCCCTGGGATTCCTCACTGGGGTCAGTAGCCATGACAGGTTGGGGTAACCAGAGTCACCTGCAAATGGCGAGGGACAACTGTTAGACACACACTAACCTGGAGGGATATCCCCAGACCCAGACAACTATTCCCACTGACTAGCTTCCAGGGGCTCACCTAATAGCCACACACGGTGCCTCTGGAGTTGACCCATCACATAAGGGATGCTGCTACTCCGCAGGATGTAGGCGTCATGCACTGAGCCAGGGAACATGGCATTCACATGGGAGGTGTACTGGTCTGCCAAACATACCATCTGTACATTCATGGAATGATAACTCTTCCGGTTTCTGTACACCTGTTCACTCCTGTGGGGGGGTACCAAAGCCACATGTGTCCCATCAATGGCACCTATGATGTTGGGGATATGTCCCAGGGCATAGAAATCACCTTTCACTGTAGGCAAATCCTCCACCTGAGGGAAAACGATGTAGCTCCACATGTGTTTCAGCAGGGCAGACAACTCTCTGGACAACACGTTGGAAAACATAGGCTGGGACATCCCTGATGCTATGGCCACTGTTGTTTGAAATAACCCACTTGCAAGGAAATGGAGCACTGACAGCACCTGCACTTGAGGGGGGATTCCTGTGGGATGGCGGATAGCTGACATCAGGTCTGGCTCCAACTGGGTACACAGTTCCTGGATTGTGGCACGGTCAAGCCTGTATGTGATTATCACATGTCTTTCCTCCATTGTTGACAGGTCCACCAACGGTCGGTACACCGGAGGATGCCGCTATCTCCTCACATGTCCCAGTGGACGGTGCCTATGAAGGACAACAGCGAGCACAGAGTCAAACAACTCAGAGGTACATACCCACAGCTTACACAGAACACCATTCATAATCTAAAAAGTGGCCTGTATGTGTATTGAGTCTAGGCCTAGGTATGTGTGACGCAGTTGAAAATGAAGGCATGTGGGCCCCTGAAATGGTGGCTTCCTGACCTGTATAGTGGGACAATGGGATGTGAGGTAACTGCGCTGGCGTTGTACACCGTCGCGGTAGGCGGTCGAAGACCGCGGCACAATGCTGCATTGGTTAATATTGGACCCTATGGCTCCCAGGAGCCAATGACTATGTACGCCGGCAGTGACAGTACGCACTGCTGCAGACGTGACTGCCATTTTCTATCTGTTCAATCACTCGATACCTGATCTTCGACAGGAGAGGACGTACACTGCAAGTGCTGCTGTGACCTTGGTCTGGAAGAGACAATGGCTCAAGTGTCTGGGGAAAAGGCCCCTGCCTTCACATTAGAAGAGTTGGAGAAACTCGTGGATGGGGTCCTCCCACAGTACACGCTACTCTACGGTCCTCCAGACAAACAGGTAAGTACACTGGGAGCATGCTGTATGGGCTATGCCTGTGTGGAGAGGGGTGGATATAAGAAGGAATGGGGGAGAGTGCGGCGTGCATGAAACGACGGTGAGTGCATGTGCCACATGGCAAGGGTAGGGATGGGGGCCAATCACTTTGACGGTGCAGTTGGTAATAAGTTTCTCTGCCCCCTGTACAAATCATGTAGGTCAGCGCCCACCAGAAAAAATATATTTGGCGTGCCATCGCCAAGGACGTCCGCACCCTGGGGGTCCACCACAGACGGAGCACCCACTGCCGGAAAAAATGGGAGGACATTCGCCGCTGGAGCAAGAAGACGGTGGTGGCTCAGCTGGGGATGGCCTTCCAACGTGGAAGGGGTGCCCGTTGCACCATGACCACCCTGATTTTCAGGATCCTGACGGTGGCATACCCGGAGTTGGATGGGCGCTTGAGGGCATCACAGCAACCTCAAGGGTGTGCGTACACTCGCATTCTGCTGATTTTGCGCACAGTGGAGGTGTCTGGGTGGGGGAGGTGGGCTGTGGGTTTCCCTAGGCCAGGGTGAGTTCCGTAGGCAAGGTCCCTCCGTAAGGCAGGCCATGTGGCACCCCACCGCACCTCTGTAGAGTGCGAAGTACACCTAGTCATGCCCCTGTGTCATCCATGTGTGCAGATGTCGTCCATAGCTTAGTAGGCCATTTCCCAGGAATTGAACAGTGGAGCCCAAGAGTGCAGCATAATGGAGGGGCTTGTGTGTCTGTCGTGTCCGCCAACGGTAGCGGTAATGCATGCACTCAACATGTCTTTCTTCTGTCGTCCCCCCTTTTTGTAGTATCCCTGTTCTTGTGTGCATTAGCATCATCAGGCGGAGGAGCAGTGGCACCGGAGCACGAGGGGGCTGCATCATCCCACATGGCCATGGAGGGCCACACTACAGAATCGGACTTCACCGGTGGGGCGGAGGGCGAGGGGAGCTCCACGGCGGGGACAGGAGCTGAGACCAGTGACACGGACTCGTCCTCTGATGGGAGCTCACTTGTGGTGGCGGTGGTAACATCTGTGCCCCCCCCCCCCATCTACAGGTACAGCCGCCACCCCATCCCATCCCCTTCCAGCACCGCCCTCCCAGCAGCCCCTCTGCCTTTGCCCCGTGCCCGCTCACCCGGGAAGGTGGGCATCACCTTCGCCCCAGGCACCTCAGGCCCTGCCCCAGTCACCCCTGCTGCCCTCAGTGAGGAGGCCATTGACCTCCTGAGGTCCCTCACTGTTAGGCAGTCTACCATTTTGAATTCTATCCAGGGTGTAGAACGGCAGTTGCAACAAACAAATGCATTCCTGGAGGGCATTCATTCTGGTCAGACGGCCCTTCAGCGAGCTTTTCAGACTCTGGCCTCAGCACTGATGGCAGCCATTGTCCCGGTCTCTAGCCTCCCCCCTCCACCTTCCTCCACCCAGACCCAATCCCCTGTACCCCAGCCTATCACAAGCACACCTACAGACCAGCAAGCACACACGTCAACACACAAGGGAAGCTCAGGCAAACATAAGCACCACACATCCCACAGGCACTCACGCAAGCATCACACACATGCAGGCACACCAACATCCACTGCCTCTACTGTGTCCCCCTCCTCGTCGTCTCCCTCCTCCCTCCCAGTCTCGTCTACACTCACACCTGCATGCACTACATCTACAGCCACTACTGCCATCACCAGCACACACACACCACCACACCCCGCTCACGTGCAGTCACCACCCCCACTACCATTCACACGTCCCCTGTGCCCTCTCCCAGTGTGTCTGTGACGCCCTCTCCCAAGATACACAAACGCAGGCACACACCCACCCAACAGCCATCCACCTCACAACAGCCTCCAGCGCATGCACCTTCACCCAAAGTCATGAAACGTACACCTCCTACAACCACCACCTCTTCCTCCACTCCCAAACCCGCTCCAGCTACCCGTCCCAATGTCTCCAAAAAAAGTTTCCTGTCCAACCTTGGCCTCTTTCCCACACCTCCCCCACCCAGTCCGTCTCCTAGGTCCCGAACTAGCACCTCAGCCACAACATCTCTGGGACCAGTGGTGCCTGTAGTCACCGGAATATGGAGTGCACCAGCCACCAGGGCAGCCAGTGTGGCACGGAGCCACAGCACAGACAGTCCCCCACCTGTGAAGCATAAGAAGTTGGCCAGTGCCCGGCGGGAGAGGGGGGAGACTCCAGCCACCAAAGCTGCTCCCAGGGGTACAGGTGGCAGTGTGGAGTCAGCTGCGACACCTTCCAAGGTGGGGAAGGGGCACAAGAAAGTCAGCAAGTTTGGGAACAGCAGCACAGCGGAGAAGACCGCCATCATCCCCGCTGCCCAGGAGGCCAGCACCAGCCCAGCTGCCCAGGAGGCCACCGCCAGCACCAGCCCAGCTGCCCAGGAGGCCACCGCCAGCACCAGCCCAGCTGCTCAGGAGGCCACCGCCAGCACCAGCCCAGCTGCCCAGGAGGCCACCGCCACCACCAGCCCCGCTGGGCCATGAAAGACTGCCAGCACAAGCCCCGCTGGGACAGAGAGGACCGCCAGCACAAGCCCCGCTGGGCCATGAAGGACCGCCAGCACAAGCCCCGCTGGGCCATGAAGGACCGCCAGCACAAGCCCCGCTGGGCCATGAAGGACCGCCAGCACAAGCCCCGCTGGGCCATGAAGGACCGCCAGCACAAGCCCCGCTGGGCCACGGAGGACCGCCAGCACAAGCCCCGCTGGGACAGAGAGGACCGCCAGCACAAGCCCCGCTGGGACAGAGAGGACCGCCAGCACAAGCCCCGCTGGGACAGAGAGGACCGCCAGCACAAGCCCCGCTGGGACAGAGAGGACCGCCAGCACAAGCCCCGCTGGGACAGAGAGGACCGCCAACACAAGCCCCGCTGGGCCATGAAGGACCGCCAGAAAAAGCCCCGCTGGGCCATGAAGGACCGCCAGCAGCTGAGTCACTGCAAAGGAGACCGCCGCCTCAAGCACTGCTGAACAGGGCACCGCCGCCTCAAGCACTGCTGAACAGGGCACCGCCGCCTCAAGCACTGCTGAACAGGGCACCGCCGCCTCAAGCACTGCTGAACAGGGCACCGCCGCCTCAAGCACTGCTGAACAGGGCACCGCCGCCTCAAGCACTGCTGAACAGGGCACCGCCGCCTCAAGCACTGCACCGCTGAACAGGGCACCGCCGCCTCAAGCACTGCACCGCTGAACAGGGCACCGCCGCCTCAAGCACTGCACCGCTGAACAGGGCACCGCCGTCTCAAGCACGGCTGAACAGGGCACCGCCGTCTCAAGCACGGCTGAACAGGGCACCGCCGTCTCAAGCACGGCTGAACAGGGCACCGCCGTCTCAAGCACGGCTGAACAGGGCACCGCCGTCTCAAGCACGGCTGAACAGGGCACCGCCGTCTCAAGCACGGCTGAACAGGGCACCGCCGTCTCAAGCACGGCTGAACAGGGCACCGCCGTCTCAAGCACGGCTGAACAGGGCACCGCCGTCTCAAGCACGGCTGAACAGGGCACCGCCGTCTCAAGCACGGCTGAACAGGGCACCGCCGTCTCAAGCACGGCTGAACAGGGCACCGCCTTCTCAAGCACGGCTGAACAGGGCACCGCCTTCTCAAGCACGGCTGAACAGGGCACCGCCTTCTCAAGCACGGCTGAACAGGGCACCGCCTTCTCAAGCACCGCTGAACAGGGCACCGCCGTCTCAAGCAATGCTGGCCCATGAGCCCCAAGGGCACTGACGCTACTGAGTCCGTCACGGGCAGAATCAAGCACTCTGGGCACCATGCCCCCTCCAGACCCAGTGGAGACTGTTATCCACTTGAGAGACTGTGGCTTTGCACTCCCCAGGATGGAACAGTGGGCAACCTACCCACTGTAGAGACTTGAGAGACTGTGGCTTTGCACTCCCCAGGATGGGCATGTGGCCCTCTCGTGGATTTGGCGTCGTGCACTCAACTGGCTGAGGTGCCCCCCCCCCTTTCCCTCCCCCTGAGGTGCCTGTTTTGTGGCTCTCTGATGCCCCTGCAGTGTTCTCTCCGTCATGGTCGGGGATCTTGTGTGGGCCTCGCCCATACCGTGTGGGCCCAGTGTTCCACAGACTTAATTGGACCACTACCTGGACTACTATGCTTGGTATATATTTTGTACTTGGTGTATATATATGTGTATATATATATATATTTTTGCCTACTTGATTTTAATATATCACAATGGTTACACTCATTTTATATTGTCTTTGCATTCTTCCGGTGGGGCTGGGGGTGTAACTGTGATGTATCATGCTGTATTAGTGTGTGTGTTGTAGTGGGTGAGGGTGGGGGTGTTGCATGTGTGTGGCCCTGCTTTTTCCCCGCCCACTCCCCTGTGTCGTAGGTACAGTACTCACCGTGGTCTTCACCGCCGGCGTTCGTGTTCCTGGTAGAGGAGCAGGAAGACAATCGCAGGGAGAATTTGGAGTTCCAGGTCCATGGTGTCCTCGTTCCTCGTGGGGTGTGTAGAGGTGAGCGTTTTCCCTTCGAAATCCTGTTTCAGCTGTGTTTCTATCCGCAGAGAATCCGCCCCGGAAAAGGTGGAGGATTGGCCTGTTGTGATACTGTGGGCGGTACTTTGTCCTCCCCCTGTCTGTTAGCGGTGACCGTCGCGCTGTTTGTTTGTACTGCTGTGGCGGTCGGAGTGTTAAAGTGGCTGTCTTTGTTGGCGGTTTCTGTCACGGTCGTAATTGCTAAATTTTTACCGCTAGCCTGTTGGATGTCTTACCGCCGCTCTGACACCGTCCGCCAGGGTTGTAATGACCACCATAATGTGCTACTTGTGAACCTTGAGCAACTAATATGCGCAGTGGTGAAACAGTCGTCGGTCAAAAACAATTAATAGCATCACAGACCCACTACAAACCAGGCCAGCCTCCTATTCTGTCGTAGAGAGTATTACCTTGCTCATCAGACCAGAGCCCATGGACTTTGAGTTACAGGGGTCCCATTTTCCGGGGTGGGGTGGGATCACTGCTAGCATCAAGGACAGCAACTTGGTCTGCCCTGCTACAGAAGTGAAAGCACCGTGGGAGGTACTCAAGAGAGGATAGTCATAGCCACAGCCACAATTGGTCGACTTATCTGAACTGGTTTTAGGCCTGTCTGCCCTGTTGGAACATGCTGCTAGCGACACTGCAGTGCTAGAACACTGTTGACTTTGACTCTCAGTTAAAGTGCACTCAGACTGCTAGTATGGCACACCTTGGATATTACGGATAGTGATTTGGGAGTAACCACTATCACTCGTGTGAGGAGGAAGTGAGTCAGGGAATTGCCATAGAAACCTCTAGGAAGATAGTGTAGTTGTCTGTAAATGTGATATTTTTCCTTTCTGTTAGTTGCGGTTGAAAATAAAATACTTACATTTTTTTTTTTTTTAAAGTGGCCCTGCGGTGTGCATTTTGAGTCGTGAGCATGTGTTCACTAAACTGTATCTATTCTTTCCTCCCGTACCAAGGGAGCCCTGCATGAACCATGGACCTAAAAGATTTTTTTTTAATGTCGTTGGGGTGGTGTCTGCACCCCCTTCTCCCCCCCCCCCCCCTTCCCCCCCAAATAACAATGAAAAAAAGTTTGGTGGTGTACCTGCCTCTTCCAGGGGCACCACCAGCGAGACAATATTTTAAATGCCCTAGAGTATTATGTGGCACTTTTTGGCAGAGTAGAGAATAATAAATTAATAAATGAGCAACTCTGGTGCTCCTTTATTATTATGTTGTTTTCATATTGTGAGTGCCCCAGAGCCCACCCGGGGCACCCATACTATTTCTTAAAGTTGGGGTCTGCCAGGGGCCCCCCAAGGCTGCAGCAGCCCCTACTGGCTCCCCTGGCAGCTCCCATGGTGGGAGCTTGCAGGAGCCTGCAATTGTTTAAGTGGGTACCATGGTGCTCCCCAGGGACTCCACAACTCAATTTTAAATAGTGCCGCGGGGGAGACCAAGGGTCCCTCCTGGCTCCCAGGAAGGATCCAGCCACTAACTTTGTGGGCACCCCCACTACCTTACAGTGTGCTGGTGGGGGCGGCTCCATTAATTTGATCCCGCCTGGGTGAGAGCAACATTTTTCACTGCTCCCACCCAGGCACAAGCGAAGTTGTGTTTCTTGCCCAGGAGGATGCAGGAGGGAATAGATTTCTGTTCCCTGACCGCATTCTCCCGGGCAGGGAACCACAGAGTCCCTGGGGATTGAGGTCTCCGGAACACTGCACTCAAGTTAATAGCAAGCAAAAAAAAATTCTTCTTAGGGTAACTAGGTCCTGACAATAACTACCCAGTGGGCACTCTCAAACGTTATTTGTCTGCTATTTCTGCTTTTTTGCTGTTGCCTGGTAACCCTTCCTTGTTAAGGCTTCAATTTTAAATATGTTCCTTAAAGGAGTTTCTGATATGTTTCCTACATCTCCATTCATTATGCCCTAATGGGATTTGAATTTAGTTTTGACATTTCTGATGTGCACTCTCCACAGTTGTCTTCTCAGGTTTATCACTTTGAAAACAGTTGCGGCCATTACATCTGGCCGTAGGGTGAGTGAGCTGCAGGTATTGTCATCTAACCCGTCCTACCTTTCCATCTGTGCTGACATCAGCCTCCTTTTTTGCCGTAAGTGGTTACACCCTTCCATGTGGACCAATCCATCACCTTGCCTACTTTTTGTGCACCCCCTCATTCTTCTAAGGAAAAAGAGAGGCTCCACAACCTGGACCAAAAAAGAGCTTTGCTTTGGCATTCCACCTTGATCATACCACAGAGTTCTGGGTGGATGATTAACTCTTTGTTGGTTATGTGGGTGCGAAGAAAGGTTAGGCACTTCAGAACAGAACCATCTCCAGTTGGATTGTACTCTGCACTAAAATTTGCTATGCACTGACTAAGAAGCAACCCCCTGAGGGCTTGCATGCTCATTCTACCGCAGCGAAAGCTTACACCACTGCGTTAGCATGCGAAGTTCCAATCCTTAACATCTGTCAGGGAGCAACGTGGGCATCTCTGCACATGTTTAACAAACACTACTGCATGGACAGTCAGATCCGTTCAGTCCTGCAGGACTTCCTAGTATGATCTTAGTTCAGAGACCCCCCCCCCCCTCTGGGGATGGTATTGCTTCAGTGTCTATTCTAAGGTAAGGAATCTGCAACTAGATATCTGTATCAGGTGGACAAGTAACTTACCTTCGGTAAGCCCTTATCTGGTAGAGACAATAACTAGTTGCAGATTCCTTGCCTACCCATCCATCCTCCCCCCTCTGCAAACTGATTTCTGGGGTCAGGGACTCCATTTCAAGGCCCTAGTTTTGACACACCAGTGGTCAGTGTTCTTCATAGCTCTTCTACTCTGGCATGGTAAGTCATGAAAAGAATCTGATGTCAGCTGGTGGTTGTGGCGCCTATATAGACCACATGGCGCCATATCTGGCGTGGGCGATGCTGATGAAGGATGCAGAGCCCATTGACACCACTTTACGACTCTCAGGGGTACTGCTTGAGAAAAATCTGTGGATCTAGACTGATGCCTGGGGAAATTCCAAGGTAAGGAAACTGCAACTAGGTATTGTCTCTACTAGGAAAGGTGCTACTGAAGGTAAGCAACTTGTCCTTTAGTTCCCAGGGACCCCATTGCCCAGTACTGAAGGTATTTTTAATTATTTGAGCGTGGGTTGTGGTCCCACCCCTCCCCAGGCCACCCTGTGACCCTGGGAACCCCATCCCAGAAGCCTGATAGCAGCAGTGTTCCAGGGACCCGATCCCCAGGCACACTGCTGTTCCCTACCCGGAACAGTGCAGGCATGGAATATATATTGAATTGCCTGCCGGCTCTCACCCAGACAGGGAACACAGCTTTGCCCTTGCCCAGTGAGAGCAGGAAAAAAAGCTGCTCCCGCATGGGTGGGAACTAAATGATAGCTGGATCCCTCCGCACCGAGGATGTGTGCTGGCTGGGAAGCCCACAGGGGCCGCAGAGAGGTCCCAAACTATGGCAATGTGAGTGCCCCGGGGGACATTAAGAAACCCACAGTAAAATAGTGACTATCTCCTGCTGATACCCAATATGGGCGCTGCCTGGAGAGCTTCAGTTAATGTCCCGGGTAAGACCTGACCACCCATAAAAATAAAAAAAATCAGCAGCAGGAGCAGCTCATTCATTATTCACTGCTCCAAGCAAGGAGCCCCCCATAATGCCCTGTAATGGCTTTTTAGTTATATATTTGGATTCTGGTAGTGCCACTAGAATGGGAAGGTCCACCACGAAGCATTTTTTGTAATATTGTGGAGGGCTGCAAGGAGCGCAGCAGCCACCCAACACCATACAAATAAACACAGTGTCTCCTAAGTTTTTGAATTCATTACCTCAGGTGAGCTTACTTTATTTTGATTGCCCCCCTCCCCCCAGGGCTTTGATATGCCCCTGGCACCACCACGGCCCCAGGGCTAAATAACAAAATATACAGGGGGGTTGCTTGAACTCCCAGTCCCTGGGGACCACCACCTCGCTGGGGTCAAATACCATTTTCAAAAGAGGGAGGGGGGCCAGGTGTGTTAACGAGTATCCAGTACATACCTTACAAACGGCATCCCAGTTCACTTGCAATGCTCCGCAAAGGGGTGAGCATCACAGGGCCATAGCCACTCAGACAGATATGGTCATGCAGTAAGTGTACTGCACCCTGCCTACGCTGTTAGGCCTGCCTTAGGGGTGACTCACATATACTTAGCTGCAGTGATGGCGCCATGGCACACCAAGGGTGTGCCATGTTGTGTTTTCTCCTGGCTTGTACCAGGGCACGCAGACTGCAAATGGCAGCTGTATGCTTCTCATTTTTAGGTGGGACCCTGAGGGTGGCACAGTCTGTGCTGCAGCTCTTAGGGATCCTCTCCTCTACCTAGGTACCAGAGGTACCACTTACTAGGGACTTACATGGGTGGAGGTGTCTACCAGTTGGACACCATCTTACCTTTTTCTGGGAAAAGAGCACTGGCACTTGGGGCCTATTTAGCAGGAACCAAGTGCACCTCAGTCGTAAAGCCTCAGTACCAATGGCAAAATGTGGGGGGTTGACCATGTCAACAAGGGGCACTTTCCTACAATTATCTTAGGGTACGAGTTCTACTTGAAATAACTCTATCACTGCTGAAATTCTGTAGTTTTATACGTTTGAAATGCGAAGCTAACTATAACATCCCTGTAACCTTTGTTTTTTTAAGTGAATTTCTATGTTATTTTATTATTCTATTTCCCAGCTATAACATCCCTGTAACACTTGTTTTTTTCAGTGAATTCCCATGTTGTTTTTTTAAAAACATAAGGTAATTTTAATTACTATACGTTAATCCAACCACCGTCGCACATGGCCTTTTTCCGTGCACAGTGGGGGTTACTGTGGCTAGTCAGATAGATGTATCTCGCTTGATAAAGCCAGGCAGCATGATGCTTTTCATATTTTGGGGTTCTTACCCTTGGACAAAGCCAGTAGGTGTGCCTTACTTAAAATGACAGCCTTTATATGGTTACATGATATAGTCAGCGGTGGGGTGGGGTGTGGACGCAGGGCCTGACTGTGGGGGGATGGGCGCCCAGCCCCATGCCATACACGGCAGTGGAGATCTTACGTTACATTAGAAAAGAAACATAGAAATTAATTGAAGCAAAAAACAAAGGTTATAGTGAAGTTATAGTTAGGAATTGTAATATCTTATATTTTTTTTTTTTAAATACCTTAGAAATTGACTGTAAAAACAAAGATTAAAGGAACGTTTGAAGAAGTGGAGTGCATTGTATGGTGTGATTGTGTGATCTCACTATGTAATAAACTTACCAACTCCCTTTAGGACCCTTTTTCGACCCTGGGTAGCCATGGCTTCGAGCAGGAAGGCTTGTTCAAATGAAAAAGTATAAAGTATTTATTTAAATAGCACCAAAACAATTGAAGAAGAAGTCAACATGACACCAAAGAAACCCAACACCAATCTAAAAAATAGACTGTATTTTATGTATTTTTAGATAGCACAATCAAAAAGATCCACTGTAGGGTTTCGGAGATAGAGAATTTACATGGTGAAGTAAATCTGGTTATTTCACTCAACCACGAACAAGCACTGCAAATTCAACAAATTTGACACTTAAAAACTTTTTCACTAAAAAGATTAGCTAGTTGATATGCAGTCACTTAGTCACTTTAGGTGACTTTCTCCAGTAGGGAGTCAGTCGGGGGACCAGCAAGTTCCTCAGAGACAGTCACCTCAGTAGGTGAAGCCGTCCTCAGTCAGTTCAAGACACTTATCTGTTAGAGGATGGAGGTCTTGCTGTGACTACTCCTTGATCCACAAAGGAGGTGAGGCAGTCCTGGCAATAGGTCAACATTTCTCAAAGTCCTTTCTGGGCTGGCAGAAGTCCAGTCACCATTAGACTACTGGTCGCCCAATATCGCGGTCACAGGCTATCCTTCCTGCGTCAATAACTGGGGGGGGTCCCAGCTGCTCCTTGACAACTTTACTGGGTTCACTGAACTCGGTGCAACTTTGCGCATCAGGTCCTGGTCCCTGGTGTTACACGGCAGAGGATTGAAGACTTTGGGCTTCCAAGTTGCCCCGGCAGGCTTCTCAGCTGTTGTGTTCCTGTGCTGTGAACATGAAGCCAGCTCACTGACCCTTGGAGTCTCTTGGCTTTAGCTGGGCTGTGGAGATGCCTTCCCTTCTAGCAGGACACATGTTGGAGGCTGGCCATCTATGTAGTGTACAAAACCAAGTACATTATGCAGAGGGTTCGGACAACCTCAGGGGTAAAAATCAGACCACCTAATGCTCTAGTTTTTAAAGAAGCTGGTCGAGCAGTTAAGCTAATCCAGGAGATGTGCTAAGTATTTGCTGTACTATCCAATCATGCACCACACACACTCAAAAATTATATAGAAGTCTGAAGTATTTTCATAAATTCTGGTCTCGAGCTATTTATTAAGACCAAAATCTTTAGAACAGGTTAAGTACTTTTCTTGTTATGACTTTTGAAAGTTTTTGCAAAGTTAGTCTTTCTGTGCATAATTACGCACCATTGGAGTCAATAGGCAGTCACTTTTAAAAATTCAATTGTACGGTTGAGTTACCAGTCTCTTCTTTTGCAGGGTGGTCGCAGTGGTCGGTGGGCACCTTGTGCCAACTGGAGGTCCTGGTTCTGGCGGAGCGGCATTGGAAACATTCTTGGCACAGGGCCACCTGGATGGGCCACTTGGAAAAGTAGCTGGTTTGACGATTCAAAGAGGTGCCTGGGGGTCCCCTTTGGCTGTCTGTCACCACAAGGGGTTTGGGACCTGGGGCACAGAGCAGAAACCGCGATGCAAGGCCCAGGGCGACCAGGTGCAGGGCATCTTGGTTGTTTTGCACAACGAAGTCTGCTGGAGGTAACTCTCTTTGAGGGTTGCATTTAGGACAACGGGGGCACTCTGGTCAGAGGTCCGGGGGAGCTGGTTTTCTCTGGTCTGACGTCAGCTGGCCAGGTCCCAGGGTATTGCTCTATCTCGACCACTGGGGTCGCAGCGCCACCATACTTGGTACAGTTGGGGGGCACTTCCAGACTGTCTGTGTGTCATTGGGTCCAGCTGTGACTTCCGGTCACTGAGATATCGGCAATTCAGTGAAGTGTCCATCACTGGTTTCTTTATCTTTTGCAGTTTACTTGCTTTTCTTGAGTGGTGCCTACACTCAAGAGGGAGATCCGGGGTGATCCTTGAAGCCTGGAGGTCCCCGGGTTTCTTGGGGTCAGTCCAGTGTTCAGCTCCTCTGCTGTCACGATTGTCAGGACTCTGATGCAGGGAGCAGGGGTCTTGGTGCCTCTTCTGGTGCTGCAGGTCCTTATTTCTCGTCCTGGCGGTGTCTCTGGTGCTGGTCTTATTGTTTTTTTGGAATCCTTTTCGACTCTGTTTCAAATCTAAAATCTTGGTCTAGGGGAGCCCACTAAATACTGAATTTAGTGGGCGTTTTAGGGGAAACGTGGTAGTGTCCAATGGGGCACTTACCCTTGGGTGGCTACACCCACTATAGTGACCACTTCCTGTGGGAAGGGTCACTTCCCTAAACCTCCTTGGCTTTTTTTCTCCATTCCAAGATGGAGAATTCTGAATCAGAGGGTCCACTTCGCATGCAAGCCCTTAGGGGTGGTGCATGCTCAGTGAGGCCACTCCTTCTACCCTTTGTCTGGTTTCCTGCCTTTGCTCCCACCAAAAGTGGGAGTTTGCAAAGGGGGAAGCACTCTGCTGCTAGCAGCATGCCTGGAGGCTGGAGTTTCAGGGGCAGTAGCCCTTTGAAGCTCACCGCCAGGGCGTTGCACATTCCTGAGGGAGGGGGAGTTAGCTCCTCCACCCAGGAAGGGCATTGCCTTACAAACCAGAGAGCCAGGGCTCTCCCCCAGGTTTGTATATTGGCTGTATGGAGTGGCAGCTGGACTGAACCAGCCACCAACTCTGCCAGTTAGGGTCAGCTTTTGCAGGGGACACCTCCAAGGTGGTCCCTGGGTACATTTAATGTTAAATCCAATACTGGTATCAGTTTGGATGTAATATTCTGCGTTGTTTGATATCAAACACCCCATGGTGCAGAGAAGCCATTATGTAGCTGGGGAACTCGTGTTTGAAAAGTGCCCAGTACATACATTAAAATGGCTGCTCTGTTCACTTACTATGTGCTTGGTTTAGCAAGGACACCTTGGGGGCGGGGGCATAGTGCTCATGCAGCTATTGTCAGTAAGAAAATGGTACGGGAATCACACCACCCTGGACTCACCCAGATGTTTAGTTTTCAGATATGTCTAGGTCTCGTAGATCTTTCTACATGGCAGCATCCCAAAGTCCAAAAACAACAGCCGTCACCATTCCAAGTGGGAGGATTTGAAGAGTTAGCCAAGCTCTCTTGGCTCAAATGTAAAACCAAAATCCAAAATAATCAAATGTCCTCTTGCTTGCCGTTGGGATAAGATTTTTTAGTGTGCAGGGGTGAGCTAAAAGACTATTACCCCATTCAGTTGGGGTGGTGGCATAACCTTGCCCATACTAGTTGGTAGCCACCATCCCACATTTTTTATTTATTTATTTCCCTGGCATCTAGTAGGCTTTCTGCCCTCCTGGGGAGTGGATGGGGGGTAATTGCCCCATCTGCCCACCGGTGACAGAGCTACTTTGTCACCATTTATAGTGGATGGAGTATGGCCATACCCCCACCCTCTGTCTTTGAAAAAAATTCTTCCTTGATCTCTGGTGGGCTTTCTGTCCCCCCTTGGGGGCAGATGGGCTTACAGAAATAGGACAATCTGCCCCCACTAGGGGCAGAAATGTCGACAGTAATGTGCCCTCATGGGGACCGACCCTTGCCCAAAGGGCTTCCTTGCCCCCCCTCCCCCCCCCCCCAAACAAAAAACACACACACCTATTCCTGGTGCTTAAGTGGTTTCTGCCCCCTTTGGGGGCAGGTCGGCCTAATAGAAATAGGCCCCCAAGGGGGGCAGAAATGGACTAAAATAAATTCCCCCCCACTCCCTCAGGGAAGCGACCCTTGCCTGAGGGGTCGCTCCCAATCTGTAAAAAAAAAAAAAAAAAAGAAATGGCCTAATCTAAATTTGCCCCCCAAAGGAGCGACCCTTGCCTGGGATCGCTCCCCTTTTGTGAAATTGGCGCAAGAAAAAATCCATGGTGTCTAGTGGTTTCTGCCCCCCTTGGGGGCAGATGGGCCTAATTCATATAGGCCTATCTGCCCCCAAGGGGGACAGAAATGGCCTAAAACATAATTTCCCCCCGGGGGAGGGGTCCTTGCCCAAAGAGCCGCTCCCCTTATGTCCATTAAAAAAATAAAATAAAATAAAAACTCCCTGGGGTCTAGTGGGCATTCCTGCAGACCGATCACTATGCAATCGGGCTGCAGGAATGCTCAGAAAGACCTGAAAAGGAAAGGAAAAGCCTTTCCTTTCCTTTTCATGCCTCCCTGACCTCCCCTGCCCCTGTACAGAGGAGAAACTAATGTGTTTCTCCTTGGTTGCACAGGAAGCTCTGCTTCCAGCGCGACGGGAGGCGGCCTCTTAAGAGGTCAGAGCGCAATCTCAGGCTGACGTCATTAGACATCACTGGAGGGGTCGGAGGGGGCAGGGGTGGAAGGGGAAGCGATACCCTGCCCTGGAGGGGTGGGTGGGAGGCCCATAGGGGTAGCGCTAACGCTCAGCTCGTGGGCCTAGTACTTACAGTTGTAAAACAAAAGTCCCAGCCATGAGAGTTTTACGAGCCATGCGTCTCGTATTTGAGCGAACTGGCACTGTTGGCGCGCCTTCGGGCCCTGTGGGGTCGCCAGGTCCCATGGCGGCGACTTCGGCGCCGATGGGGGACTCTTGGATCCGCTATCCGTTCCGGAACGATGCAAGTCCACACAGTTGACCTCCTCTGGCATCGCTCCCGACATCGATGCTACCCATGCCACCAGCACCCACCAGTATCGCAAGCCCTATTTTAATACCCGATAATTCAGAGCCGGAACGACGCCGCAATGCGAAGATTCCAGCGCCGAAGGCTCCAACAGGTGCCAGATAATTTCCTGAGCCTTTCTGTGATCAGCCAGGCATTGGTGATGAATGGGAGGGTCTCAGGACCCTCTGGAATCTCAGTTGGAGCAAATGGACTGGTATGAGGTGTTAGGAGAGGCTGGTGGATTGGACACCTCCTACCTGGCTGCGGAGGAGGGAGCATCGTATGCTATGGTGGTGCATAGGGCAGCTGAGGTCCTGGACCTAGATCCGCCTACAGTGCTGGTCAGGACTAAGCTCCTGACTGAGGTGCTTCAGCCGGGGTTTTCCACATCGAAACCGATGTTACCCTTTAACGAAGCCCTCATGGATGTCCTGCTGGGGATGTGGTCCAAACCCAGCACAGCGGCTCCTGTAAATAGGACAATTGCCCTCCGCCGAGCTCCAAGTGACCCTAGCTTTCTCTTACAACACCCCGCCCTGAGAGCTTGGTGGTCCATGCCTCCACTGCCCATGGCACCTTCCCTTCTGCTCCCTCTGATATGGAATCCAAGAGGTTGGTCTACCTTGGGAAGATGATGTTGTTTTCCTCCAGCTTGGCATTGAGGTCAGTAAACAGCTTGTAGGAAGCTGGCATGGTGTGGATTGAGCACCTGTGGTGTTATCACCTTATACCAGGTCCAGGTATCCCCTATTAGTGAGGTGTAGTGTCTAGGAAGCCAGGGCTCTCTAGAGGTAGCTGTGTATGAGTAGCCAAGACTATCTAAGAGTCATGCAAAGCTTATGCAATACCACTACAGTCACACAGCACTTAAACACATGAAAGAACCACACAGTGTTACAAAAATAAAGGGACTTTTTTTTATAGTAACACAAATACTAAAATACTGTATAGGCAATACTCCACTAGGAAGTGAGTAAACACACTATTATATACACATTAGAAGTCAGTGATTAGCATAGAAAACAATAGCAAATAGTAAAATCAATAGTAAATAGTGAAGGCTCTAGTGGCAGACCAAACAACATACTAAGTAAGTGGAATGTGAAAGGCAGTCCCCCACCCAAGAAAGTGGAAACAGTAGAGGGTAGCTGGATGAACTAGGAACCCCCAAATGTAAGTGACCGCGACCAGGAGAGAATAGGTAAGTACCTGGTTTTTCCCCAAACCGACGGGAGAACGTTTTTAAAGGACTGTGCAAGACCCAGACAAGACTGGAAAAAAACAAAAGTGGATCCTGACAGAAGAAGATAGAGTTGGAGTATCCGGCTATGGCAGGAGCCACTACCTACCCTTCCGTGGATGCAGGACCAGGTTGACGGTGAATGAAGAAAGGCAGCAGTGCAGCACTGGAGCAGAAGAGGAGTTCCAGAAGTGATGCAAGTGATGTCCCACTTCAGCGGTCCTGATGCAGTCAGTCAGTGATTCTGGAAAACCACCAACAAGCCTTGGCAAATTAAGGAGTTGGAAACAAAGGTTTTGCAAGTCTGAAGAGGACCAGCAAGGCCCAGGGGACTCGACCCAAGGAGGGGAGTCCGAGGTGACCTTCAGCAGCTTGGAGAGTCACAAGAAGAGGAGGCAGCCCCCACAGGCGACCCACAGGCACAGGAGTCGCAGTGAGGCCCACTCAGCACACCTGAAGAGGAGTCCCACGTCGCTGGAGCAGCAGACAGGAGACTGTGCTTTGCAGGAAGGAGTGCTGGGGGCCGGGGCTACACGGAGCCTGAAGATCCCTTGGAGAAGGAACAAACCAGCCTCTGTAGCTGTAAGAGTTGTAGTGCACAGGGGTACTGTCCTGCGAGCAGAGGCAAGGTCTTACTGTCTCCCAAGTTGGACAGCTGTTAGAGAGGACCTAGAAGACCACTCCAAACCACCACCTGTGATGCAGGATCCACACAGTTCCGGTGGAGAGAAGATACACAGAGCCAGTTGTTTTGCAGTTGGTGCCTGCAGATGCAGGGGAGTGACTTCTTCACTCCAAGGGAGAATCCTTCTACTTCTTGTGCAGGCTGAAGACTCGTCACCCTCAGAGGATGGACAGCCAGGGAGATTTTGCAGTTGCTGGAAGGACCCGGAGAAACAATGTTACAAAGCGGAGTCGTCGCTGGAGTTGGGAATTGTCGGTTCCTTCAGGCTCCAGTTGTAGTCCCGGTTGCCAGAAGATGAAGTAAATGATGCTGAGGAGTCCTGCTGGACCCTTGCACGTCGAATATGAAGACCCACCTGGGAGGGAGACCCTAAAATAGCCCAGGAAAGGGGGATTGGTCACCCAGCAGTGTGACCACGTTCCAGGACGGGACTGTGACGCCACCTGCCTGACCTGGCCACTCAGATGCTCCCAGGGGCCTCTGCCCTCCTTGGATTTCAGATGGCAGAATCAGGAGGCCACCTTGAGGAACTCTGGGCACCACTCCTGGGATTGGTAATGGATAGGCGAGTGGTCACTCCCCTTTCCATTGTCCAGTTTCACACCAGAGCAGGGACCGGGGGTCTCTGGAGTGGTGCAAACCAGTTTATGCAAGGAGGGTACCAAATGTGTCCTTCGAAGCATACCAGTGCTTGTGGAGGCTACCCCTCCCAAGCCATGTAACACCTATTTCCTTTGTTCTACCTTCCTCTGCTTGAGCTGATCAAGCAGCAGGAGGTCAGAAACCTGTCTGTCGGGTGGCAGCAGTGCGTGCTGCCCGTAAAACTCCAGAAGACTGGTAGGAGCAATGCTGGAGGTCCTTTAAGGAGCCCCCAGAGTGCATGGGATAATACAATCAATACTGGCAACAGTATTGCGACATGATTCCGACATGCTTGATATAAAAAATGCCCAGGTTTGGAGTTATCATTATGTAGCTGACCACAGCTGACCTATGTCCAGTACATGGATAAAATGGCTTCCCCGCACTTACGAAGTCCAGGAAAATCGAGCTGCAGTTCATAGCGGCACCTCTGCTCATGCAGGGGTGCCCTCACACACAGGTGCCTGCACCATGCCCTCTGGGCTAGGAGGGCCTACAGTGACCTGTTGTGAAATAATGCATGCACCTTTTCACGCAGGCTACAATGGCAGGCTTGCAGACACATTTTGCATGTGCTCCCACGGGTGGCACAATACATGCTACAGCCCATGGGGAACCCTTGGTGCCCCAGTGCCCTGAGTACCTAGATACCATATACTAGGGACCTATACGGATGCACCAGTATGCCAATTGCGGGGTGTACTAAGCCCTAAGCAACCAAATTCAGATGGAGAGAGCACATTCACTGGGGTCCTGGCTAGCAGGATGCCAGTGAACACAGTCAGAACACACTGACAGCAAGCACAATGTGGGGGTAACCATGCCAAAAAGAGGGTGCTTTCCTACACACCTCATGCCTATTGGGCAGTTTTTCCTCATACTTTATGGGATACGGTGGCACAGGTGCTGCCTCGGGTCCCGGAGGGCGTGCAGGACACTCTGTCACAAGCACTCAAAGATGGGAGAGATACAGCCAAGTTTACTATCAGGTGTGGTTTGGATGTGACTGATTTGCTGGGTAGAGCGATTTCGTTGATGGTGGCCCATCATCGCCATTCCTGGCTTTGTACAGCTGGTTTTTCGGGGGATGTCCAGGCAAACCTTATGGACATGCCCTTCAAAGGGTCCTGCGTATTTGGTTTAAAGGCAGACTCGCGCTGGAGTGCTTCAAGGATTCCCGGGCTACGGCCAAATCTTGGGACCTCTCGGTGACCTCTCGCCAACAGTCTGTCTTATGCCCCTTTTGAGGCTTCGGAAGGGGCAGGGTACCATGCTACCCAAAGACCAGCCACCGTCCTCCGTCAGGTCAGCATCCTGTGTGGAGATGATGTTGACCCAGAGGGTTTGGCCAGAAGTCGTCCACCACCCAGCCCCCCCTCCCTCCTAGTGTGAGTCTGCAAGACCATACGCGTCCAGTGGGAGGGAGGATTCAATTTAATCTCCTTCACTGACCATCAATAGCATTGATTTAATGGGTCTTGCAGATCATACAGAAGGGATAGTTCCTTCCCTTACAGTCTCTCCCTCTCTCTATGCCTCTGTTAAAAGAACGGCTGATGGACGATCACATAGTCTTGCTCCGTGAGGAAGTTTTGGCTATCTTGGCCAAGGGAGCCATAGAAAGGGTCCCAATGTCAGAAGAAGGCAGGGGTTGTTATTCCTGCTACTCTCTGATACCCGAAAAGAACAAGGGTCTTCCACCTATTCTAGATTTGCTGTACGTCAATCTCTTCCTCAAAAAGGAGAAATTCAAAATGTTCACTCTGGCTCAGGTCTTATCTGCCCTAGATCAAGGAGACTGGATGGTAGCATTGGACTTGCAGGATGCGTATTTTCACATCCTCATACTGCCTGACCATAGGCATTACTTGGGGTTCACGGTGGGCCACAAGCACTTTGTTGACCGTGCTCCCCTTCGGTCTCACCAGTGCTCCTCGATTGTTCACCAAAGGGATGGTGGTGGTAGCAGCTCATCTGCACAGGTTAGGAGGGGTTTCAGTCTTCTCCTACCTCGACCACTGGCTGTTGAAAGCTCCTTTGCCCCAGGCTGTCGTCACCCTCCTTCAGACTACGGCAAACCTCCTGCATTCTCTGGGGTTCACTCTAAACATTCCGAAGTCACACCTGACTCCCTCTCAGAAGCTCCCTTTCATCTGAGGTGTTCTGGACACAGTGCAGTTTCAGACTTTTCTTCCTGAGCAGCAAATCCAGGATATTCAGGTTATGATTCTGATGTTTTGGCCTCTATCTTGGATTTCGGTGAGACAGACTCTGAGGCTGTTGGGCCTCATGGCCTCCTGCATCCTGTTAGTCAAGCATGCCAGATGGCATATGAGGGCTCTGCAGTGGGACCTGAAGTTCCAATTGGCACAGCATCAGGGGAATTTCACTGACACAGTTCAGATATCTGAGGGAACTGCAAAAGATCAGCAAAGGTGGTTAATGAACTGCGATTGGGTCAGAGGCAGACTCCTCTCCTTCCCCCCCCCAACCAGATTTCACAGTAGTGACAGATGTTTAATTTCTGGGATGGGGCGGCGGCCTGGAGGAGATGGAGATCAGAGGCCTCTGGTCTCCAGCAGAATCCAGACTCCATATAAACTTACTGGAGCTCCAGGAGATCTGGCTAGCATTGAAAGTATTTCTTCCTGCTGTAAAAGGGAAGATGGTGCAGGTGTTCATGGACAACATCACCACATTGTGGTACTGCAACACACAGGGAGGTGTGGGGTCGTGAACCGTTGGACAAGAGTCTCTGCGTCTCTGGACATTGCTAGAACAGCAAGGACTCTTTAAGTATTGGGGAGAGCCTTGGTTAGATCTATTTGCCTCTGCAGAGAACGTGCAATGTCAGCAGCATTGCGCAATGGAGTTTCCAAGACGGCACTCGATTGGCGACGCTTTTCGTCGTGAGTGGAGTTCAGGTCTCGTGTATGCCTTTCTGCCCATACCAGAGTTCTCAAGAAGATCAAGAACAACCGGGCCCAAGTAATCTTGGTGGCCCCGGACTGGGCACGGAGAGTCTGGTAAAGCTAGCTTCTGAAAATGAAGATCGATCCTCTGATCAGGCTTCTCCTTCGGGAAGATCTTCTGTTGCAGCACCAGGGTCAAGGTTCTCTACCCGAACCTGTCAACTCTGCGCCATCATGCGTGGAGATTGAGTGGTGACATTTAATAGCCTTCGACCTTCCTGCCAAAGTCTGTAAAGTGATTCTAGCAGTCAGGCGTCCCTCTTCTAAGACTGTATACACTTGCCGTTGGAAACAATTTGTAAATTATTGTTGTAGGAGGCTGGCCTGGCTTATAGTGGGTACCTGATGGTACTTACACCTTGTGCCAGGTCCAGTTATACCTTATTAGTAGATTAGTAATGTTCTAGCAGCTTAAGCTGATAGAGGTAGCTATAGCAGAGCAGCTTAGGCTGAACCAGGAGACATGCAAAGCTCCTACTATACCACTTATATCATATAGCACTACATCATAACAATCACAATACTCAGAGTTACTAAAAATAAAGGTACTTTATTTTAGTGACAATGTGCCAAAAATATCTGAGGATATACTCCCTTAGGAGGTAAGAAAAATAAACAAAATATACACACAAACCAAAATCAGGTAAGTAAACAGTTAGAAAAGTAGGGCCAACATTGTAGAATACAATAGGATGCAATAGGCCTAGGGGCAACACAAATCATATAATAAGAAAGTGGAATGCGAACCACTTAGGGACCCCAGGCCTAGTGTATTGTGTAGAGGGTCGCTGGGAATGTAAGAAAACACTAAGGGTGTCCAAGATAACCCACCCCAAGACCCTAAAAAGTAGTAGTAAAGGGACCCCACTTCCCCAGAAACACACTAAAGTTGTGATAGGAGATTCTGTAAAGACCACAACTGACTGCAAAGCACTGAAAATAGATTCCTGGACCTGAGGACCTGTAACGGAAGGGGGACCAAGTCCAAGGGTCACAAAAGTGTCCAGGGGGGCAGGAGCCCACTAAACCCCAGATGAAGGTGCAAAATGGCTGCCTCTGGGTGGAAGAAGCTGAAGATGCCAGGAACTTCTCCTTTGCACAGAAGATGTCCCACGGCGTACTGGAGGATGCAGAGTTGTTTCCACGCAGAAAGACCGCAAACAAGCCTTCTTAGCTGCAAAGGTCACGGTTGAAGAAAAAGGGTGCTGCCCGGGCCCAGGAAGGACCAAGAGGTCACCACTTGGACGAGGAGACAGAGGGGGCGCTCAGCAACACAGAGAGCCCACGCAGAAGCAGGCAGCACCCGCAGAAGTACTTGAACATGGGTTCAAGAAAACTGAGCACAGCAGTCGTCTCAACACTACAAAAGAGGATTCCACGAAGCCGGTGGTCAACTCAGCGAGTTGAGCAACGCAGGACGGAGTGCTGGGGACCTGTGCTGTGCACAAAGGATTCCTTGCAAAAGTGCACAGAAGCCCTAGCAGCTGCAGTTCACGCAGTACACAGGATTACTGTCTGGCGTGGGGAGGCAAGGACTTCCCTCCACCAAATTTGGACAGATGGACCACTAGACTATCGGGGTCACTTGGAGCCAGCTCCTGTGTTCCAGGGACCACGCTCGTCACGATGAGAGGGGACCCAGAGGACAGGTGAAGCAGAAGTTTGGTGCCTGCATTAGCAGGTGGAAGATTCCGTCGTCCCCACAGGAGATTTCTTCTTTGCTTCAGTGCAGGGTGAAGGCAGACAGCCCCCAGAGCATGCACCACCAGGAAACAGTCTAGAAAGCCGGCAGGATTAGGCGCTACAATTTTGCTGTTAATCTTCTTGCTACTTTGTTGCAGTTTTGCAGGCGTCCTGGAGTAGTCAGCGGTCGATCCTTGGCAGAAGTTGAAGAGGGAGATGCAGAGGAATTCTGGTGAGTTCTTGCATTCATTATCTGAGGAAAAGCCCACAGGAGAGACCCTAAATAGCCCTCAGAGGAGGGTTGGCCACCTATTCAGGTAAGCACCTATCAGGAGGGGTCTCTGACGTCACCTGCTGGCACTGGCCACTCGGAGGCCTCCAATCAAATCAAATCGAAAAATAATTATAAAGCACGCCACTCACCCGTGAGGGTCTCAAGGCGCTTGGAGGGGGGCAGGAGGGTCACTGTTCGAACAACCAGGTTTTGAGGTTCTTTCTGAAGAGCAGGAGGTCTTTGGTTTTGCGGAGGTTGGTGGGGAGGGAGTTCACGTTTTCGGGGTGAGGTAGGAGAAGGACCTGCCTCCTGTGGTGGTGCGTTGGATGCGGGGGACTGTGGCTAGGGCGAGGTTGGCTGAACGGAGGTTGCGGGTGGGAGTGTGGAAGTTGACTCTTTCGTTGAGGTATGTCAGGCCGGTGTTGTGGAGGGATTTGTGTGCGTGGATGAGGATCGTGAATGTGATTCTCTTGTTTATGCGGAGCCAGTGAAGGGCTTTGAGGTGTGGTGAGATTCGTTTGTGGCGGGGGAGGCCAAGGACGAGGCGTGCAGCTGTGTTCTGGAGTTTGCATGTGAGTTTGAGTGTGGTGCCGGCGTAGAGGGCGTTACCGTAGTCTAGTCTGCTGCTGATGAGTGCATGGGTGACTGTCTTCCTGGTCCCTGGGGGAATCAATTTGAAGGATTTGTTTTTAGAGTGCGGAGTGTGTGGAAGCAGGAGGAGGTTAGAGCATTGTTCCCTCATACCTCTGGATTCAAGATGGCAGAGGTCTGGGACACACTGGAGGAGCTCTGGGCACCACCCCTGGAGTGGTGATGGACAGGGGAGTGGTCACTCCCCTTTCCTTTGTCCAGTTTCGCGCCTGAGCAGGGCCTGGGGGATCCCTGAACCGGTGTAGACTGGCTTATGCAGGGAGGGCACCATCTGTGCCCTTCAAAGCATTTCCAGAGGTTGGGGGAGGCTACTCCTCCCCAGCCCGTAACACCTATTTCCAAAGGGAGAGGGTGTAACACCCTCTCTCAGAGGAAATTCTTTGTTCTGCCTTCCTGGGACTGGGCTGTCCAGACCCCAGGAGGGCAGAAGCCTGTCTGTTGGTTGGCAGCAGCAATAGCTGCAGTGAAAACCCCAGAGAGCGGGTTTGGCAGTACCTGGGGTCTATGCTGGAGCCCCGGGGATGCATGGGATTGGCACCCCAATACCAGATTTGGCATGGGGGGGGGACAATGTCATGATCTTAGACATGTTACATGCTCATATTCGGAGTTACCGTGAACTATTGGGGGGCACCTTGGCTAGTGCCAGGGTGCCCTCACACTTAATAACTTTGCACCTAAGTGGGGGTTAGACATATAGGTGATTTATAAGTTACTTAAGTGCAGTGTAAAATGGCAGTGAAATAACATGGACGTTATTGCACTCAGGCTGCAGTGGTAGTCCTGTGTAAGAATTGTCTGAGCTCCCTATGCGTGGCAAAACAAATGCTGCAGCCCGTAGGGATCTCCTGGAACCCCAATACCCTGAGTACCTAGGTACCATATATTAGGGAATTATAAGGGTGTTCCTGTGTGCCAATTAGAATTGGTAAAAATAGTCACTAGCCTGCAGTGACAATTTTGAAGGCAGAGAGAGCATAAGCACTGAGGTGCTGATTAGCAGAGCCTCAGAGACACAGTTAGGCACCTCACAGGGAACACACATTCAGGCCACAACTATGAACACTGGGGTGCTGGCTAGCAGGGTCCCAGTGAGACATATAAAACACAATGACAAATAGGGTTTTCACTATGAGCACTGGGGTCCTGGCTAGCAGGATCCCAGTGAGACAGTAAAAACACCCTGACCTATACCTACAAACAGGCCAAAAGTGGGGGTAACAATGCTAGAAAGAGGCTACCTTCCTACAATTGTACACACAGATCTATTGATCCTCTTTCTGCTTCTCTCTCTGACATTCTTCTTTTAATCTTATCCCTTGCCCAGCAGAGTTCTGACTTGGGGACTCTCGAAGGCTAGCTTTCTGCCTTATCGGCGTTCTTTCAGGTGCCTGATCAGCCTTCATTATTCAAATCACCTATTTTACATAGATTTCTCAAAGGGCTTGTGCATATGTTTCCCCCTACGCCTTTTGTTATGCCTCAGTGCGACTTAAATTCAGATCTCACATTTCTCATGTGTGCTCCCTTTGAGCCATTACATAACTGTACCCTTCGGCTGCTCATCAGCAAGACAGCCTTCTTAATGGCAATGACATCTGGCAGGAATGTTAGTGAGATGCAGGCTCTCATATCTAAGCTGCCATTTCTCACCATGTCCCCGGACAAGGTGGTACGTAGAACCATTTCACCTGGGTCAAAACATCACCCTGCCCACTTTCTTTGCTACACCGCATCCCTCTAAAGAAGAGGAGCGACTCCACCGGCTAGACCCAGGAAGAGCATTGTCCTTCTACCTTGACCTCACAAAAGAGTTCCAGGTGGATGAACAACTCTTTGTGGGGTACGTGGGAGCAAAGAAGGGTCGTGCAGTACAGAAACAAACCATTTTGCACTGGGTCGTTCTTTGCCTTAACATCTGCTACACACTGGCCAAAAAGCAGCCTCCTGAAGGACTGAAGGCTCATTCCACCAGGGGCAAGGCTGCTACCAGTGCTCTAGTACGTGGTGTTCCAATCCTGTTTGTGTCAGGCAGTAACGTGGGCAGCATTGCACACCCTTTGCAAGATACTACTGCCTAGACAATTAGGCCCGTAGTGAGGGGCATTTTGCCCCATTGGTCCTACAAGACTTTCTAGTATAAGGAGATCTTTCCGCAGCCCACCTCCAGGATGTTATGGCTTGGCTATCTATTCAAAGGTGAGGAATCTGCAGCTAGAAGTCTCTATCAGAGGAACAAGTTACTTACCTTCAGTAACACATTATCTGGCAGAGACTCTAGCTGTAGATTCCTTACACCCACCCATGCCTCCCCGCTCTGCGGACATGTCTTAAAGCGTCAGGGATTGTCCCTTTCAGCGCCCTAGTTTTGGGAGGGACAAACTTTTAGTTCTTTTCATTACTCTGCGTTTCTGGCGTGGAAGTTATTGGAAAAGGAACTGACGTACGCTCGGCTGGGTGGTACCTTTATAGGTGACCATGATGTCACAGACTGCTCCAACGATGCCGATAATGCCACACAGATCCGAACGACGCCACCTAGCAGCACACGCAAGGGTATTGCTCAGCAAAACTTCCGGATTCCAAGCTGATGCCAGAAAATTCTAAGATAAGGAATCTGCACCTAGATAGAGTCTCTATCTGGGTTTTTTTCTATTGAAACAGCTGAAGTTTGTATTTTTTTCACCTGCTGAATCTGGGAAGAATTTAGGAATGGGGTTGCAAATTTAAATGACTTCGATTCTGTAACAATGTGACATAACTGGTGCTTATGCAAAGAGGTCTATGAAACTTCAGAGCGCCATGGCCGCCATGGAACACAAAGAGGAGAGACAAAAGAAAAAAGTAGTGCATACTCATTAAAGTATACGGCCGATCAGGCAATCCTTGTAACAAGGTCAGTCTGCAAGGCGTAACAAAGCAGACTCAAGGCGGGCCAAACATAAAGCATTTACCTAGTAAATCAAGGGAATTTTGAAAGGCAGGCCCAGGAATGAATGAAAGTGATGGGTGTGAGATGGGCGTGGTTAAAGCCCACAGAATAGATTGCAGCATATCGAGAAAAGCAGTGCTTGCGCGCTGCTACGCTCAACCTAAAAAACAAGTTACTTCACTTCTGCAACGCCTTTTCTGATGAATACAGGCATCCTGCCAATGTTTTCCAACCCTACCAATTCACCTCTTGAGATCCTCCGATATGTGTTTGATTATTTTATTTTGGGCTTCATCTTATGGTATCCATTTTCTCTGTTGGTGACTGTAAAAGTATGGCTAGAATTGAGTTATTCGTGCACCACACCAGCTTGAACTGTGGATATCGCCACCAAGTGCTGATGATGGTAAATGGTAAAAAAAAGACCTGGATTCAGACTGTTGCTTGGTGCAAGGCTTCATCTGAAATTTGCAGGACCCCCTGTATCAGACAAACAGAGCATTACAGAAGGTAAGTAACTTGTTCATTTAGGCCCTTCTAAATCAGGGAAGTAATATGTATGGTATTCAGCCTATTTTGTGTTAATCTTTACTTTTTGGGTAACATATGTTTCCTAGACGAGATAAATCAATAGAAGGCTCAAATGTATATCATCATGATGTATACTCATGATTAGATATTGTTTATCGGAACCTTCTTGCAAGTGTACATTTTGCACACACATAATGGACGAGGAATATTTGCCTGCTGTGTGCCCCTTGTATTGGTCAGCACCAAAGTATTGTAATGGCTGTGTACCATGAAGGTGACTATCTAATAGGCTACTAAAGAGGATATTAAGATACCATAGAGTGGATGCAAGTCATGAAAACACCAAGATACACCTCCGAAAATGTCACTTTTGCAATTTGGGCATTCTTGGATTTGTGAATACCGAACAACGGTTGATATAAACCAAGTTGGTTTATATATATTTGGCAGAAGTATGTATGGTTCTTGAACAATTAAGTCCTCACCTAAACTATATTTTTGTCCAAAGGTTTGCGAAGAAGATTCTGAGGATGAAGTTCTGCCAAAGGATGGATTCACCTCACTCAGTTTTAAACATGATTCCTCTGGCAAGAGTGTTGATCATGGTAGGTTGGAGTTTGCATCCATGTTTGACACAATTCATGCTACAGATGCTACGGATGAAATGGATGATGAGGGTAATGTTTTTTCCAAGCTGAACTGTATTCAGAAAAATCTCATGACTGCTTGGAGTTTAGGAATATCATTTGGAACCATTGAAGAAAAAGATGTACTATTGAATTCTACTATTGGTTTTTTAACTCACCTAATCAATGTGCTTCAGTTTTTAAAACGGCCACCATCTACAAAAGACAAATTTTCAAGAACGACTGCTAGGAACAGTTCATGGGTGCACTTTGTCTTCAAACTTTTCCAGCAGTGTTTAATTGTCCTGCAGTGGGATGTGCCACATAGACAAGGGTTTCGACATATAATAAAGCTAACATCTGAAGTAGTTAAACTGATGACTGTTTGTCCGCAAGATCAGCCCTTTTCCAGGACTCTGTTGGAAGCTTTCAGCTTACTGAAAATGGTCTCATACTACCTCAATATTATCTACACACCTCAGTGTAACCGTATTTCTGCATCCGTTGGCAAAGATTTGTCTGTGGAGCTTGATTCACTTTTTCTACCCCTTTGCCAAAATCTTTCTGAGAGCAAAGTTAAGGATTTTTTTTTCATGGATGTTCTATGCAGTCTCCCTCCAAGAACGTCAACCTTTGAACACAGCCCAGATAAAAGGTATGATTTTTTTTTGTTACTTCTATGGAATGCACTTATCACATTTTGCAGCATGATTAATGCTGAATCGAATCTCTTTAATTATGATTTACATTTTGAATGTTTTAATGTTCTAAATGATTTTTACTGTATTTCTGATAGTGTATGTGAACATGGCATGCTGCCTTTCATAGTCTCTTAGTATTTTGATACAGGAAGGTGCTTTAAGGTTTTACTTCCAATGATTAGTCTGCCATTCTTGATAAGATGCCTTATCACACCATATATATAATATATACACAATGGATGCAAGTCTGTTCATTAGTAGTAAAACTTTCAGTAAAAAAAAAGCAAAGTTATACAAGCCGTGGTGGGGGGGAAGGGGGGGCAAAAGATAAGCCAAAGAGTGGAAAGATTTAATTAAACTACATGATAGCATTGCAGATATGTCTTTCATATAGTAGTGTTAGACTGTAGATTCTCACTTTTAAAGCTTGCATGACATAGAAACGTTTCTTGACTTTTAAAAAGACCAAGAACGGGCAAACACAGGATGCATTCACGTTCAGTTGTTTTTGTAAGTGTGCTGGGACCCTGCTTACCAGGCCCCAGCACCAGTGTTCTTTCCCTAAACTGTACCTTTGTTCCCACAGTTGGCACACCCCTGGCTCACAGATAAGTCCCTTGTAAACGGTACCCCTGTTACCAAGGGCCCTGTTGCCAGGGAAGGACTCTAAGGGCTGCAGCATGTCTTAATCCACCCTGAGGACCCCTCACAGAGCACATGCACGCTGCCTCACAGCTTGTGTGTGCTGGTGGGGAAAAAATGAGTGCCATGCCCACCTCTCACTGCCTGTGTCATAGGTAAGTCACCCCTCTAGCAGGCCTTACAGCCCTAAGGCAGGGTGCACTATACCACAGGTGAGGGCATATGTGCATGAGCACTATGCCCCTACAGTGCCTAAGCAAAACCTTAGACATTGTAAGTGCATGGTAGCCATAACAAGTTTATGGTCTGGGAGTTGGTCAAACACAAACTCCACAGTTCCATAATGGCTACACTGAAATCTGGGAAGTTTGGTATCAAACTTCTTAGCACAATAAATGCACACTGATGCCAGTGTGGGATTTATTGTAAAATACACCCAGAGGGCATCTTAGAGATGCCCCCTGAATACCAGTCCGACTCCTAGTGGTAGGCTGACCAGTTTCTGCCAGCGTGTCACAACCAGACGAGGTTCTGGCTACATGGGGAGAGTGCCTTTGTCACTCTGTGGCCAGGAACAAAGCCTGTACTGGGTGGAGGTGCTTCTCACCTCCCCCTGCAGGCAGTGCAACACCTGGCGGTGAGCCTCAAAGACTCATGCCTTTTGTTACAGCACACCAGGGCATCCCAGCTAGTGGAGATGCCCGCCCCTGGGTCCATTGCCCCCACTTTTGGCGGCAAGGCAGGAGAGGATAATGAGGAAAACAAGGAGGAGTCACCCCCCAGTCAGGACAGCCCCTAAGGTGTCCTGAGCTGAGGTGACCCCTGCCTTTAGAAATCCTCCATCTTGAGTTTGGAGGATTCCCCCAATAGGAACAGGGATGTGTCCCCCTCCCCTCAGGGAGGAGGCACAAAAAGGGAGTAGCCACCCTCCAGGACAGTAGACCCCCTGACCTAAACACACCCCTAAATTCAGTATTTAGGGGTGACCCTGAACCCAGGAAATCTGTTTCCTGCAACCTACAACAAGAAGAAGGACTGCTGACCTGAAAGCCCCACAGAGACGATGGAAACACTAACTGACTTGGTCCCAGACTCCAAGAACCTGCACCGCGATGCATCTGACAGGGACCAGCAACCTCTGAGGACTCCGAGGACTGCCCTGAACCCGAAGGGCCAAGAAACTCCTGTGAACAGTGGCACTGTTAAAAAACAGCAACGACTTTGCAACTTTTGAAACAACTTTGAAAGAACTCTCCCGCCGGAAGCGTGAGACTTCTCACTCTGCACCTGACGCCCCCGGCTCGAGCTCCGGAGAACTAACACCGCAGAGAGGACTCCAAGGTGTCTGCGATGACGTGAGTAACCTGAGTCGACCCTCCTGCACCCCCACAGCGATGCCTGCAGAGAGGACCCAGAGGCTCCCCCTGACCACTACTGCCTGGTAACAAGGAACCCGACGCCTGGACCAAGCACTGCACCCGCAGCCCCCTGGACCAAGAGGAACCACCTACCAGTGCAGGAGTGACCAGCAGGTGGCCCTCTTCCTAGCCCAGTTGGTGGCTTGCCTGAGAAGACCCCCCTGTGCCCTGCCTGCATCGCTTAAGTGTTCCCCAGGTCCTTCCATTGCTTCCTATAGCAAACCCGATGCCTACTTTGCACACTGCACCCGACAGCCCCTGTGCCGCTGAGGGTGTGTTTTGTGTACCTGCTTGTGTCCCACCCAGTGCTCTACAAAACCCCCCTGGTCTGCTCCCCAGGGCGCAGGTACTTACCTGCCAGCAGTCCGGAACCGGAGCACCCCTGTTCTCCATAGGTGCCTATGTGTTTTGGGCCCTCCTTTGACCTCTGCACCTGACTGGCCCTGTGTTGCTGCTGCAGTGACTTTGGGGTTGCCTTGAACCCCCAACAGTGGGCTGCCTATGCCCAGGGGACTGACTGTGTAAGTGCTTTACTTACCTGAGAAACCTAACCAAACTTACCTCCCCAGGAACTGTTGATTTTTGCACAGTGTCCACTTTTAAAATAGCTTATTGCTATTTTAACCTACACTGTGTGTACTACTGCTTTAATTCAAAGTTCCATACTTACCTGTGTGAAGTACCTTGTATTTTATGTACTTAACTCAAATCTTGAACTTGTGGTTCTAAAAATAAATTAAGAAAAGTTATTTTTCTATATAAAAACCTATTGGCCTGGAATTGTCTAAGTGTGTGTTCCTCATTTATTGCCTGTGTGTGTACAACAAATGCTTAAGACTACCCTCTGATAAGCCTACTGCTCGACCACACTACCACAAAATAAAGCATTAGAATGATCTAATTTTGCCACTATCTTACCTCTAAAGGGAACCCTTGGACTCTGTACACACTATTTCTTACTTTGAAATAGTATATACAGAGCCAACTTCCTACACTCCCCATCTAGGGTTAGCTGTTGCAGCCTCAGCTTGGCCTCCTCCAGCCTCAGTTTCCTGAGTTCCCTGTCTAAGAGATCTTCTTCTGTAGTTGAGCAGGGTCCCCTCAGATACTGAGGTGACATGAGAGTGGGCAGAGGAGGATCTATCCCTAGTTTTGCTAACCCTCTAGACTAGCACTCTGGGTACAAAGGGGGTAGGGGGGGGTACTAACATGGCTTTCCCTCACACTACCTGAAGTGCTCCCAGCTGCAGTAGGGGGTTTATTAGGGACTCTGTGATCCTCTGAGGGACCCTCCTCAGAGTCCAGATCTTCTCTTTCTAACACTGGGATGCTAGAGTCTACATCCTCCTCCCAGCCACCAGCATGTTCATGGTCATCCTGGAGTAGAAGGCCTAGGAGCAGACTCTTGTTAGGGCTTCTCCCTATCTTCAGGCTCCTTTCTTTACACATCTCCCTCAACTCTTGAAAAGCGAGGTTCTCTGAATGAGAGACCACAGCCTGAAATGTGCCCTGTTCTGAAGACATGTTTGTGTTAGAGTGGTGTAGGGTGTGTCTAACTTCCCTAACTTCTAGTCTCTCTTAGAGAAGTTTGAAGCAAGGGATATGGCTACCCCCAGCTTACCCAAACTTTAGAGACTAGACCCCAACACTATGTACTGTGTGTACCCCTTAGCCAGTAAGGTGTCTTTCCTGTGGAAAGTGCCAAGTGACAGTGTGGTAAGGCAATTGCAAGTTCTTATCCCACCGCTGCACCACTGGTGTAGGAAGCTGTCCTGGTGTGTGGTGGGTATCTTTGGTACTTACACCTTATACTAGGTCCTGGGTTCCCCTATTAGTAGAGTGTAGTCAGTGTCTAGAAGCCAGGCTCTCTAAAGGTAACTGTGGATAACTAGACACTAAGCACTTAAACATATGAAAGAACCACACAGTGTTATAACAATAAAGGTACTTTATTTTAGTGGCACAGTACCAAAATTACTAAAAAGACAATAATCCCTTATCGGGTAATTAAACACACTAACTATGTACACTAGTAATCAGAAATAGTAATCAGAAATAGGCATAGAAAATGTTAGAAAACAGTGCAAATGCAGTTAGACATTAGTGACCCTAGGGGGATCCCAAATCATATAGTAAAAAAATGGAATGCGACCTAGGTAAGTGGAATGTGTAGACGGGCGCTGGGAGTACTAGAAAACCACAGAGGTAAGTAACACAGTATCCCCCAGCGACCAGGAAAGCAGGAGTAAATCACTGGCATTTCCCCAAACCACCCAAAAGGAAGGAAAAGAAGAAAAGAAGACACCCAGACAAGAGTCACATTGGAGTCCATGAGGAGCAGGAGCTACTACCCACCCAGCTGTACTTGCAGGAGTTGCTCAACGGTGATGAAGATCAGGTCAGCACTGCAGCCCTGGAGCCGGAGAAGAAGTCCTGAAGGATGCAGATGATATCCCATGCTGGAGTCAAGATTGCATACGGGTGTCGGTGCAGGAATTCCACCACCAAGCCTTGACAAAGGCAAACTTGCAGTTAGTGGAAAAGTGGTGCTGCCGGGGACCAGCAAGGCCCAGGAGGACTCAACCCAGGAGGGAGAGCCAGAGGGGACTGTCAGCGACACCGAGAACCCACGGCGGGCGCACAGGTAGCACCCACAGGATGGGAACACAGGAGTCGCAGAAGGAACCCATGCAGGACTTCCAGAAGAGGGTCCACAGGAGAACCACGCAGAGGGCTGAGCTTCGCAGGATGGAATGCTCAGGGCTGGGGCTGCAAGTAGATCCCTCAGAGGAGATTCCAGCAAGCCTTGGCAGCTGCGAGAGACGCAGTTCACGGGTGTACTGTCCTGCGTGGGAAGGCAAGGGCTTACCGCCACCAAAGTTGGACAGCTCGCCGAGAAGACGAAGAGGACTACCCCGGACCACGACCCGTGATGCAGGATCCACACAGCTCAGGATGAGTGGCGATCCACCCAGCTGGTCGTCATTGCGGTTGGTGCCTGCTGATGCAGGAGAGTGACTCCTTCACTCCAAGGGAGATTCCTTCTTCTTCTTGGGCAGGCTGGAGAGTGGCTGTCTTCTGAGGATGCACAACCAGGGAAAAGTTGCAAAGCTGGCAGGAGCTGTGGAAACAAAGTTGCAGAAAAGCTTTCTTCGTGAATTGCAGCATTCTTGGTTCCTAGAGAGTCCTGTTGCAGTTCCAGTGGCCAGAAGTCGAAGCAGAGGTTGCAGATGAATCCTGCTGGAGTCTTGCAAGCTGAATCTGAGGATCCACCCAAGAGAGAGACCCTAAAAAGCCCTGAAAGGGGGATTGGTCACCTAGCCAGGTGAGCACCTATCAGGAGGGGGCTCTGATGTCACCTGCCTGGCCTAGCCACTCAGATGCTCCCAGAGTTCCCTGCCAACCTTGGGAACATGATGGCAGAAACCAGGGACCCTCTGGAGGAGCTCTCAGCTACACCCCTGGGGTGGTAATAGAGAGGGGACTGGTCGCCTTCCCTTTCCATTGTCCAGTTTCGTGCCAGAGCAGGGACCGAGGGTCCCTGAACCAGTTTGGACTCCCAAGCCAGTCACACCTATTTCCAAAGGGAGAGGGTGTTACCCCCCTCTCCCAAAGGAAATCCTTTTTTCTACCTTGCCTTCCTGGGCTTGATCAGATCAAGCCGCAGGAGGGCAGAAATCTGTCTGAGGGGTGGCAGCAGCTTGGGCTGCCTGGAAAACCTTGCACGACTGGTGGTAGCAATGCTGGGGGTCCTCTAAGGAGCCCCCAGAGTGCATGGAATCATAATTCCAATGCTTGCAACAGTAGTGTGGTATGATTCGACATGTTTGATACATGCCCAGTATCGGAGTTACCATTATGTAGCTGGACATAGGTAGGGACCTATGTCCAGTACACGCGCAAAATGGTGTCATAAAGTGCAGAAGAGCCCTCACACCCAGGTACCTGCACCCTGCCCTCTGGGCTGAGAGGGCCTACCATAGGGGTGACTTATAGTGATCTGGTGCAGTGACCTGTAGTGAAAACGGGTGCATGCTCCCGTTCCACGCAGACTGCAATAGCAGGCCTGCAGAACCCTTTGCATGGGCTCCTTATGGGTGACGGAAGAACTGCTGCAGCCTATAGGGATCCCCTGGTACCCCAATGGCTTGGGTAGTTATGACTTATGTGGGGGGACCAGTATGCCAAATGTAGGAAGAAGAAGGTATAGTTACCAAAATTTACAGGAAAGAGTATAACCTCTGGGTTCCTGGTTAGCAGGATCAGAGTGAACACAGTCAAACACACTGACAACAGTCAGAAAACGGGGGTAATCATGCCAAGAAAGAGGGTACTTTCCTACACCTGGGGTACATGGGATTTCCTTTTCTAAGATTGTGGTTAGCAAGCCTGTGACCCCCTCCCAAAAGGGGCGAAGCTGGGCGCAACTCCACTTCATATGTAATAGGTCCACCCTTTTCTTCCCGCATCTGGGATACATTGTATTATCTATCTGAAAACATTTGTGGATGCGCTCAGGGGATAGATACACTTGTTGCAGAACATAAAGATTAATCAGTTTGAAGCAAGCATTTCTAGATACGTGAGGTACCCTCTCAAGAATGGAGCTTCAGGTCCCTTCTGGTATTGCAATCTCTAAGTACCTCTCCCAGCGGATCCTTAGTTTCCTTAATGGGCGACAAGAGCCCCCCCCCCCCATGGTCCTATGCAAACAGGAGATCACCTTAATGGTGCTGGGCAAATGTTTAATGTAACGGCAGCTCCCTAGGGCTGGAGATTCAACAGTCCCATTGCACCAGTGTCGTCAGATGGTCGCGGTGACTGCACTATGCAGGAGGAAGTGCCCCCGTGGTATATTAAAATCAGCCCTAAAGTCCACAAAGGGAAGCAGTTCTCCCTCCTTCCCCCAACCACCCACCCACCTACCTAGTAAAGGTCTTGCTTTTTCCTACATCTCTAGTCCTCTCCAGTAAATGGAATTTTAGTGTGCCTTTGCTTTAGGCAGCAAGCCCAGCTCTGTGGTATCTGACGGCAATACACTTCTTGCCCTCAACAAGGTCTGCACTAACTCGGCGAATTCAGGTACAAAAGGGCCAAGCCCCCGCTCAGGTCTCTGCCTACCCTCCAACCACTGAACAAACCACTGGAGCTGTGCTGCCAGGTAGTACCCTTCAAAGTCCAGCACTGCTAGCCCTCCATCTGACACAGGGAGCTGGAGTGCGATCATTGTCACTTGCCTACAAGTCGATCCCCAAGTGAATGATATGGATTCTGAGTTTAGTAATTGAATTATCACCCGGGATATCCATATAACAGGCGAGGCAGGGCTATAGTAATGCTATTCTGCCTATGACTGAGAGAGGAAGAGTTTTCTAAAAAGCTATGCTAGATTTAAAGGCTTGCACTGTGATACCCACATTCCCGTCAATGAGGTCATCCTGGGCATGACTCCTAGGTAGGATATACATCTAGGGGCCCACTGCAGGGTAGTCGGGTCCACCGGGGAATCCAAATCTGGTGTTATCGGAAACACCCCGGATTATTGACAATTCACATTAAGGTCTGAGAACCGTCCAAAGTCGTCCAACAAGGCCTTAGCCCCTTCTAGCTCATTATTTGCTTCCCGCAGGAACAGCAACAGGTCATCAGCATACAGGGTTATTTCATAGTAACAGTCCCCGAAAGTGGGTGGCAGAATGGGCCCAGGCTCCGCCGGCAAGGGAAAGAGCAGGGGTGGCTGGGGGCATCCTTGTCTTATTCCCCTCTCCACCTTGTAGCTCTTCAAGATCACCTGATTCGTCTGGACTCGAGCAGCTGGATTTGTATAAAGTAATCTGGTCCAGGAACAAGAATGCCTCCTCTTCCCCAATTTCATGTGTAACATCACCTGATACAGGTGCTCCCATTCCTGGCTGTCAAACGCCTACTCTGTGTCCACTGTCATGACTACCACTCCTTTGTGTTCGGAGGCTCTGTGTTCAATAATATAAAGAAGACGCCGGATGTTCAGGGTCATGTTCCGACCCGGTATGAAACTGGCTTGATTGGGGTAGACAAGCCTAGTCATGTGGGGGAGCAGCCTACTGGCCAGAATTTTACTTTGAATTTTATAATCGACATTAAGCATCGAAAAAGGACAGTACCCCCTGTAATCACTAAAGGGTTTCCCGGGTTTTAGCAATGGCACTATTAAAGCCTCTCGCCTGGAATCAGGGAGGTAACCTGAGGAGCGTGCCTCGTTATACAGTGCCTCAAGTCTAGGCACCAGATGGTCTGCACAAACCAAATATTTTTCCACAGGGAACCCATCAGTTCCTGGAGTTTAACCTCGTGCCATAACTTTAATTGCCACCCTAATCTCTTGTACGTAATAGTTCCCCCAAGGGTTTCCGCCTCTCCTGCTTGCGGCCTGGGAGCTCCAAAGTGGTCAAGTAAAATCCAATTACCTCTGCTTCGTGGGTGCGCATCCTTTGGTATAGTTGTGAATAGTACTGAAAAAAACAAGTATTTATCCCTTCCTGTATGTATTCTCAGTCAGCACCTTCTAAGTTTATCTCTAAAATAGGGGTCCCTCTCTTGGCGAAGTTAGCCAGCCAGACCAATAGGGTACTTGCTTGATCCCTTTCAGTGTATGTGCACGTCATATAGCCCTTGTAATCAAAGCAAGGAAGCCTCTCCAAACCCGATCGCCACCCCCTCTTTTTTGTCCAGCAAAGCCTGTTGCAGGCCAGGATTTCCCAGCTGTTGCCTCTCTAACTGGTGGAGTTCCTCTTCAGCTTCCGAGACCTATCTTAGCAAAGTCCTTCTCACCTATGTCCCTGCGCCAGACACTGGCCCTGCAACATCTCTTCAAAAGCGTCCCATTCGACCTGCCTAGTTGATGCTGTCCCCTTGTTAGTCTCGAAGAACTGTATAATGTGTTGCATTATTTCCTCTCTAAAGACCTGATCTTTCAGCATTTCAGGTTTCAACCGCCAACAGGGATCTTAGTCATAGAACAGTGTAATTAAAGGTGTAGGAGAAGCGGGTTATGGTCTGAAATTGTGCGGGCTAAATAACCCGCATTTGACACTGCTCTATGGGCATCTGGGGAGCACAGAAAAGTGTCAAGTCTTGCATGTAAGTTTTATATAGGCTAGAAAAATATTAATAATATCCATGGGTGCGCCAGGTGTCTATTAGGCCCCATGCTTGTTGCCATTCTGAAAATTATTGAGCAGTTCTACAAGTCAGAGAATCCAGAAGATGGGGGTCGGATCTGTCCATATCAAGGTCTACCACACAATTGAAGTCTGCCTCCAATCACCACAGACTGTGCCAGGTAATGTGCCAGGGGGCCCGATAATTTCAGAAGGAAAGACCCTTGGTCAGAGTTTGGATCATATATGTTAATTAGGGTCAGATCCCTGCCCTCCGACCTTCCACTCACCGCCACATATTTCCTGTCAGGGTCTACTACTTTATTCACATAATGGAATAGAACCCCGCTGTCACCAAAATAAGGACCCCCTTAGCAAAGGCAGAATAAATAGTATAATAGACTTGACCTCACCACCTGCATTGGAGTGCCAGGCCTTCCTGTGCGGTGAGGTGGGTTTCCTGAAGGAACGCTATATGTATGCCTCACTTATTTAAGAACAAGAAGAATTTATACGAGTTTGACATAGTGTGCATACCTTTAATTTTCCAGGAGAGGAACCTATAACTCTATTTCTCTTCCAGGGGATCCTCATCAAAGTCATGAACATTGAATGTTCCCGCCCTTGTGCGGGGACCCCGGAGCATATATATAATACACACATATAAAGTATGAAATATGCACGAAAAATATATATATATAGCATTTTTAGTAGACAAATTTTTCATACTCAACTCATATACATGTGTAAAACAGCAATGCAGGCTATAATCATAAACAGGCTAAAATGCTTTATTTCTATGGAGTTTTTTTTTTTTTTTTTTAAATCTTTACAAAATTACAATAAGGGAATAAATATCTACCAAAGCCCCAAAACTGGGCTTAGGGAAATAAGCAGCAGTAATCATTAGAGAAAAAAGAGAAGAAACTACATTGAAAAACAATGGAGCATTCTTAGCCAATAGGCTGCATGCAGGTTAACACAGGAGAACCATAAAAACTTTGGCACCGTGCCTTTATGACCCTGAGCACCTCCAGTATCCCACCATGCCTCAGGGGTGAAGTAGAGGTGACAGTTGGTTCACAGTTAGGTCAGTTCTTTTTTCCGGCTTCTTCTGAGAGGATCCTGGAGCATTGAGCTCTCAGTTTTTCTGAGTTTTTCTCAGAAAAATACTTTAGAACAGTGTTTTTTCCTACTTTACTTGACATCTAACATCATTGTCTGAGTTTGGAAGTTTTTTCCTGACAGAAAAATGCCTTCACTTTTTGTGAAATGCCCTTCCTGTGGGAAGAAGAAGGCCCTGTCAGATCCACACACTCTTTATATTGTGTGCCTGCCTCAGAGTCACTGCCCTGACACTTGCAAACACTGCAAGAACATGTCAAAGAGGACTCTGAAGGACAGAGAAAAGATCAGGCTTCATGGGCTTCACGAGAGGCAGAAAACATCATCCTCTTCGTTTCCCAGGCAGCCAACAAGCCACTCTCAGGAGAGAATGGCTAGGTCGACGTCAGCAGGTAGGAAAGTACCTGTTTGTTCACCGTCGACGTCGTCGCTGCCACCATCTCACCGCCATAGATCGCCGTTGACGGCGACCCGACCGACGTCAAAGGATACGGCATCGAGAGAACATGGCCATCGCAGGGGCATATCTCCGTCGACGGCAACCCGCCGATCGACGTCGAGCCATCACCGGCGCGCCCATTCACCGCCGAAGGCCTCGCACCCCTCGACGTCAAGAGAGACGGCGTCAAACGCCACAGCGGCGAGAGCGAGGACATCCGCCGTCGGCCGCCCACCGCTCCACGTCGAGGCACACGACGGCGAGCAGGTCGAGGTCCAGAGATCGCCGTTCGACGTCAAGACACTCAACGTCGAGGCACTCAACGTCGAGGCAGGAACAACTGGCGGCGCTCCCTTCGACGTCATTATGGCTGTCGACGTCGACACAGGTTTTACCTGTCTTGCAGGGAGCAGAACATCGGCTTCCGCCAGCAGATAAGGCTGCTCCATCTCCAGTGGTCTCCATAAGGAGTGGTTCATCTCATTCGAGAGCGGCATCGTCTGGGCATGTCTCACCCATCAATTTGTCGCCAAGATGGTTGGAGAGCCTTAACAGACCAACGGCCTCCCCGGATTCGCAGTATTCACGGATGTACTCTTCTACTGCCACTCTCCCGAGAACACCATCACCGACAGCGCGGGCAGGACGGGCTCGTTCTGCTTCTTGCCAACCGACCACGAGGCCTGGGCGCTCTGTTACAGCGTCTCGCAGCAGGTCACGTTCCCAGCGACGATCTAGGTCACGATCAAGACACAGAAGATCGCCCTCTTGGTCATCGTCAGGGTCATCCGTCAGACGATACTCCCCCACCTTAACAGATTCTCCGCCAGCTAGAGTTTCACTGGTGGATGACATCAGTACTTTTAATGAGGTGCTTTTCAGGGGAGCACAGAAGTTAAATATAGAGGTTCCAGAACCATCAACCTCCTCATCAGTCATTTTTGAGACTCTACATCATAGAGCAGTTTCGAAAAAGCTACTGCCGCTAGTGCCTGGTCTGTTGCAGCCAACCATGGACACCTTTTTGGCGCCAGCCACCCTCAAATCTGCTCCTGCTTGGATTTTGAAAAAATATAAAGCGCCTGAACAAGATCCTTTATTCCTAAGAACGGATCCGCCGCCGGACTCAGTCATATTGGCCGCAGCCCAAAAAACTCACTCAGTGGCTTCATCCTCCACGGTCCCGCCGGACAAAGAGAGCAGACATCTAGACTCTCTGGGGAGAAAAATGTGCGGCACGGCGGCATCTATGATGAAGGTCTCCAGCGCGTCTGCACTCCTAGGCAGATATGACCGTTCTCTGTGGGACTCTCTCAACAGCTTCACAGAAAAATTACCTAGAGAAGACAGACAAGACTTCCAAGAGATCCTTCAAGAGGGATGTCTGGTATCCAACCAAGTCATCAGTGCAGCGGCAGATGGGGCAGACTTAGCTGCACATGGGTATGCACATGGAATCTGTGCAAGAAGGTCTTCCTGGTTGAGGTTGACTGGTTTAAAACAGGAAGCACAACAGCGCATCCTAAATCTTCCATTCAACGGGAACTCGCTGTTTGGTACCCATACGGACGAAGAAATGTCGCGCATGAAAACTGAAGTGGACACCATGAGGGCAGTAGGCCTGGAAAGAAAGAAGGACTTCAGGCGGAGGTATAGGCCTTATGACAGGCGCCCTTTCCAGCAGAGGGTTCAAACCCCTCACTGGTCCCAGATGTCAGAGCAAAGGCAGGGACGCCCTCTTTTTCAGGCTCGTAAGGCCACAAGGGAACGAGGGTCAAGTAGACCACAACAGTCCACACCCAAAGCGCCGGCCAAGCAATGAAAACTCGCTTCCCTCAATACTGTGCACCACTCCCGTGGGGGGAAGTATCACAGATTTTCTTCACGAGTGGCGCTCTGTCACAAAAGACAAATGGGTTCTTAACGTTGTCGAAAATGGCTACTCTCTTCTTTTCCGGCAACCTCCACCACACTTGCCACCAACCAAATGCAATCCGTCTCACGTCAGCCTATTGCGCAAAGAGGCTCTCGCCCTTTTATGAAAGAAGGCAATAGAAAAAGTTCCACTTGCGCACAGAGAAAAGGGGGTTTACTCCCGTTATTTTCTGGTGGCAAAAAAAGGCCGAGAGGGCGTTTTCAGACCGATTCTGGACTTACGGCTTCTGAACAAGTACATAAGAAAGCAAAAGTTCAGGATGCTGGCTCTTCATCAGATTTTCCCTCAGCTACATCAGGGAGACTGGATGTGCTCCATCGACCTGCAGGATGCATACTTTCACATCCCGATAGTTCCCAAGCATCGGAAATTCCTGCGCTTCCAGATAGCCTCGCAGCACTATCAGTTCAAAGTGCTACCATTCGGCCTGAAATCTGCCCCCGCGTCTTCTCGAAATGCGTGGCAGTGGTAGCGGCACATCTTCGAAAACAAAAAATCTTCATTTATCCATACCTAGACGACTGGCTACTGAAAGCCTCCTCTCTGGAGCAGGCGAGAACCCATCGGGACATTGTGCTCAAGGTTTTCGAGTCTCTAGGTCTTCAAGTCAACTACCAAAA